>NC_090926.1:1262268715-1263666840 GCF_040938575.1 Ambystoma mexicanum | reverse complement strand
TCCAAACACAAGAGGCAGACTGGGAATTAGTTATCCCACCTGCAATTTTGACTCGAGAAATGTGTAACTGTATCCAGAAGCACGTGGGAGCTCGAGTCAGCCTAATACATTGTAGGAAGAGGGCCCGTTTCTCCTCAGCTATCCCTTTTAGAGAGGCGATGCCACAGCGCTACCTAGGGCTGTTCAACATCATGAAAGGAAAGGCTGTTCTTCTCATCAGGGCGAGTTTGAGGGTTACACATTAACAGTGTACTAAATAATCAGCACCAAGGAAGCTTCCACTGTCCTAAGTATTGTGTAATGTCATCAGTCTGGGAGACCCAGCTCCCTCATCACTGATTAGAACCTGCAACCTTGCCATCATGTGTCCTGGCATCTAGTTGTAGCTTTTAGCTTGGAGGGCTTGGTGTGAAAAGGTCACTATCTATGAGTAGTATCAGAAGCCCACTTTATTCTCTCCAGTAGCAATCGATGGCATGGATCGTACTCCATAGTCTCAATACCCAAGTTTCCAAATAACCATAGAATTTCTTTTGGATGTAACACTTTCATTTCCTCTGTAATAGTTGTGATGTGCGCAGTCTAATACTTTGTGGACAGAAAGAGATACTATACTGTGCAAGGCTAACATGTAAGGCGTGCTTTATTTTCTTTACTTCTGTAATTCTGCTTCACAGTCGCAAGGTGGCAGTGGTGACTCGCTCATTCTGCCTTTCAGGCGAGACAGGTATGATCCATGTTAGGAGATGGCGAATTCCCTGCACCATCCTTTCTCACCGATGCCGATTCTCAGCGAGAAATGGATAGCCACTGGCGCAATGGGGCCCCCACAAATAACCGCACCGTGGACCTCATCACGTGTTGGGCAGTATTACCGCCGGGATACCGCCAAACCCCCCAGCACTATTAGTGGCGGATCACGGGTTTGGCGGAACGGGAATTCCCCAGTCCCCATTGGGCCCAGTGGGGAAATCTTGGCGCGACTACCGTCGGTGGTATTACCGTGTGGTAATTGCACCTACAATTGGCAAATTTGCGGCGGATTTACCCCCAGCTCAGAGCTGGGGGTAAATCCTGCCAAACCCATGATTTGGCAGACCGTTAAATGCGGCCGTAATAGTGTTACCACCGCATTTAAGGGTCACCGCCAAACTCGTGATGACCCCGCATGTCCCCAGGGGGCCCCTAATCAATCTTCAGAAATAAATAATGTCTTTCTAAAGTCAGAGAGCATGCAATGTTGTGTTCCTTCGTGCTCAGTAAATTGCAGATGGTGAGCTGTGCGCAAGAGATTCGAATGTATTATTAGTGCGCCATGGAAACTGTATGGTGTGAGACCCATAACATCCCCCGCTTTAAAAATATAAAAGGAAATGACGTATGCTTTGAGCCACAATGTTTGCCGCGGAGACCTCACACGGTCTAGCTACTTGTTCCGCTTCACTGGGAGAGGAGATTGCCACGGCACTCCATTTGAGTTATAAGCAGCATGTTGGACTATGTGTCAGCCCGTGTTATGAACCCTGTATAATGTTTGCAACTTATACGCCATGTGTGTATTCAGGTTTGGGGCTCATTCCGAGAGCATCCTTTGTCGGAGGCTACAATTCTCTCCAAAGACCTGCCTCGATCTTCAGCATCGGAACTCCCAGCATCCCCCCAGAGCACTTCCTGATAAAGGGAGGAAAGGACCTTAGCAAACGTGCACCCCCAGGAACTGGATCCAATAGTGATGGCCATGTCCTGGGTACCTGGATGACAGATCTCTGGGTTCTAGATAGGGAGGCACCTTCAGGTTTCTCACAGGAAGGAACTTCAAAGGGGGCGACAGGGAGCGGGGAACAGTGGACTGGTTTTGAAATGGCAACTGCATCGTGCACAGCAGGCGAGCCTGAGCTTAGGAAATCTGAGCGCATTATTTGCTAAAATGGGAGGAGGGACTCCTTTAGAATATTTGTTATGTTATGTTAACGGTACTTATGTAGCGCACCGTCATCAACGGAATTTGTCCCCAGGCGCTCTGGCGGTGAGAAGGTGGGCTGGGTTAGGAGGGTGAAGAGGGAGTAGGATAGTGAGAGGAGTGGTGTTCTGTTGGCAGCTTCAACTCGGTAGACACCGGGTGCTGAGCTTTGGTGCGAGTATTGGATCGGTGTCAGTCCGCATGTGCTGTTGGTGCAGCTTATGTGTTGTTGCATTGTGGTGAAGTGCATGCAGCTTGTTGTGCGAGAGATGGTTGTGTGAGTTTTTTGAGTGAGTTAAGTATGCAGAGAGTTTGAGCTTATATTGGTTAGTGGGCTACATAACATGTAACATGCTAACATTCACAGTTCTCTCTAAGTGTAGTACTTGCTGATCTACGTAATTCCGTCGAAGTGTAGCACTCGCTAACCTTCACAATAATTGTCTAGATATGCGGCAGGCTAATGTTCTCAATTCAACGTGTGGCACGTGCTAACATTCAAGTTCTACCAAGGCGTGGCATGTGCTAACATTCACAATCCTAGATGCGACGCAGGCCAAAGTTAGGAAATCCGTCTTAGTGTGGCATATGCTAACATCCAGGGCAGGCAAGATGGGGGCTCCTGGGGGCATGGGCCATTATTCCCGGAATGCCCAAAATGGAGGCGCCAGCACTGAGGCTCAGAAGGACTCCCTCACTTGGCTCCAGATGGACATTTATGTATAGTGTGCTGGCATTGTACGGGTACAACACAAGATCGAAAAGTGCCACAAGCAATGGGGGATGGAGACACAAGGGTGGGGCGGGTGCCCCACACCTGGCCAGAGCAGGGCACCCACAACGGGGCAGTGCCAGAACACATGAGCACATTTTTAGCAGCGAAGTACAAAGTCAAGCAGCTGCAGAAGAGGAAGGAGATTTTAGAGCTTTGGAAGATGAATGAGGATGTGGAGGACCACGATGAAGGAGGGGTGTGGGATACCCATGGAGGGGCTGCGTGATAGAGGGGGGGCAGAACCTCAACAGGTCTTAGTGGATTATATCCATTAGCAGCTCGCCCACCTAAGTGCCCACCCCAGCCACCACTCCATCACCACCATACATTTCCACACCAATTACTGCCCCACCTCAAGACTGTAAGGGAAAGAAGGAGTTAGAGGAAGCGCTGGAAGCGGCGCGGGTAGAGCTGGCATGATTGAGAACAACAGAGATTGAGGGAAGGGTAAAGGGGAGCGGACTAGAGGAGTGCAGGGTGGAAGACATTATATTTAGATTGTATGGTACGGTACGGCCATAAAGGATGTGCACGTTGAGGTGCAGAGGGTAAGGGCGGCCGAGCAGGAGCACGGGATATGGGACAGTGAGGTACGATGGAGAAACAGACAGAGCTGAGCCTTGACTCCGCAAGAAGGAAAGCCAAATGGTTCATCACAGCTGGTGAGTCGAAGGGAGAACTGATAAGAGCCGGGCTGTGGCGAATGAAAGTCGCAATGTGGCAAATTGAACTAAGTCCAAAGAATTGTAAAAGTGTAAAGGCGAGACCAGCTGCAAAGGGAACCGGCACCACATGGGTGCTAACTCGAGACTCTAGTCGATCTCTGAGCGAAACTACAGATACCAGAAGGCAGTAGGAAGGCTGCCCAGTTAGGTCAAAGTGGTCGTACAGGAGGTCTAGCAAAATCCCTGTACAGTCGAAAGTCTTTGATCTACAAACCATTAAGAGAAAACACGGGAAGTGAATACCACCAACATTGAACTGTGTCAAAGAGAATTCAAGAATGAACCCAACCAAGGGATGCCAGAGAAGAGGGGCAAAGTCTAAAGTCCCTAGAAATAGTGTGTTCACAAACGTGACCCCGGACGAGGGATGTCCACGGTGAACTGTTTAAAAAGATTGCTGAATAGCAGAAAAGCCAAAGTGAACCCGGTGGAGGGAGGCTTAAAGATTTGAGAGGGGTCAGTGACCAGAAGAAGGGGATCCTGGGGTGAAGACTCCTCACCCTAAGTAAAACAAGGAAACAAACTTTAATTTGATCGAATGAACTTTTGTTTTTGTTATTATATATCCTCAAATGCAAGAGACTTTCCAAGGACACAAAACTAGACTATCGCCAGCCCTGATTGCTGAAACGGAAGTGTCATCTCGTGCTGAGGAAAGCTCAAGAGAGAACTGTGCTCCAATATTCAACCTTATCCTGTGCTTAAAACATGGGGAAGGGTGACGCAAGCTACTGCAGCCTGACATATTATTTATGAATACTTCTTTCTTTCTTCTGAATACTATCCCACACCCTTTTTGTATTAGTTTGGCAAGAGATTTCTAAGAATTGGCCCTTTTATTTTGACACAACGACACTAGGACTGCGTTATTTTTCATTTGATGGTCGACGCTTGATCCCATCTTAGATTTAGGTTTAGAGTAGGCGTTTTTCCAACGTGCATACACCCTTGAACGTGATCACTTGTGTCTGTCTTTACTGTTGCCACCATGAGTTCCTTACACTCCCCTTCCCTTCACACACACTCAATACCACACTGCACGCACTCAGTATACTTTATATGCCATACCAACAACGAATCACTTTGGGCCTCCACTCCTTACAAATAAAAAATCGCAATACACTAAAATAACAAACTAAAACAACAAATACTACCATATCCAAGCCCACTAATCCAGAGCTCCTACTTTTTTTACCTCTGTGCCACAAAACAAATGGTACCATTATCTCCCCTCACTCAGGAAGGCTTCCTACATTATTTTCCTTCTTTATTATTCCTCTTACAAAATTTGCAATTCAAAAGTAAATAAATTCTCCTTTACCACACAATCAAACTCACCCTTCCATCATTCACACACTCCGTTTACCGCACACATATACACTGTTCCACTACTTGTTATGACTTGCAAGGGTATATGCACAAATAGGTGTGTTTACACAAGCTCCTCCGTCACAGGGTCCCAACATTGGTCTGCACTCTCCCCGGAGCTGTGCCCTGCTTCAAAGAGCAGACAGAAATTCTTTAAAAATGGCTTCTCAACACCTCTGGGACTGACGTGTCTGGGACTGGTCGCTGTAGCTGGACTTGGCTCCTTCGGGGAAGTGGCCTGGAAGCCTCCGTTGGTGAGGGGTTGCTGGGATCACATCGGGGTCACCAAATGAAGGCAAGCCCCTTTGCGCTTGCACTAGAAAAAATATGACCTGCTGGGGAAAAAGGCCCAAGACACCGTTTGCAAGCATAACACGTTTTTATTCATACAAAACAGGAGTGCATCAGCAAAGAACTCTGGTGCCGCCAAACGTTCTGCCAAATTAGGGGTGTGCAGTAAGCTAAAAGAGCGCCTGGCATCATCTATGTCGTCATTACAAACAGTGAAAACCGACGAGGCTTGTTGCGAGACCCTATTAATGGGCCGTGTGAGAAACCTGAGGGTATTCTCCCCAGCAAGAATCCCTTATTCAGGTGGCCAAGAAAGGGCTGACCCTCTCTTATCCCGACCCAGAAGACAGATGAGCGGGGAAAGATCCCCTGGGTAGGGGATCCCAGGGTAATGCTCAGGAAAATGCCCAAAGGAAGACATGGTATGTTACCGCACAAGAAGACAAGGATGAGGCGATCCCTGCGACCTATGTGGGATGTGCCACATCTGGCCCCCTTTCTCCCATAAAATCTCCCATATTCAAAACTACCAATCTCCTCCCCCATCTGGTAAATCCCCTAGGAACACGAACCCTATCAGAGTTGAAAACCACATCTGCCCGAAACCCTACTTTCTGTCATCCGCCGTCACGGCCATAGCCGTAATTGGCAGATGTTTCCGCGTTGGAGCTGGAGACACAGAGGTAGGGTGTTTTAGTCCTTTCTCTGTGTTCTTGCTACCAGCCCCAATTACGTGACGCAGCACCGCTGGAAGTATTTAGACTCCCCGCCTCCTAGTAGATGCTGCGTTGCAACCCACTTTGGACGCTTTCCTGTTTCCGGGTTTCCTCGCTCCGATCCTCTGCCGTCCACCTTTTGGATCTGCCAGAGGGTTTTCCTGTCCACCTGTGTTCCTGCTTCTTTCCTCGGAACGCTACTCCTCGCTTCAATTTCCTACCGCTGCTCCGGGCGGTACTCCGGTGTGCTTTATTCCGTTTCTCTCTCTCTCTTCTGATTTCGGGAATCCTTCCCGTACTCTCTTTCTGCTGGGCTCCTCTGAGCTGTGCTTGCTGCATACCTTTTCCCTTCTTCCTGGAACCAGTGCCATATCTTCAAACTGCCACAAGGAGCCTCCGTCTTCCCTGACTCTGCTACTCCATGGTTTAGACTGTTGGACATCTTCTACTCTGCTATCCGCCTCGCTCCATTGCTCTCATCAGCGATTATCCTGCCATCTGGATTAGAAGAGTCAACACTACTCCGCAGGGTTTTTTGCTTTTTGGGTTTTTCCTTGATTTCTGGCTTGGTTCCGGAAAGGGAGTCACGGGACAGCTGTTTATCCAGCAGTCACTGTGGCTTCCCACCGTGACAAGCACATTCATCATAAGAAGGGAAGAGACTACCTTGCACGACGACGCCTACAAGAGACCAACAACTGAGACAGCTCAGGTGAGGAGAGTGTGCTTGCGGGGGAGAAAGAGTTTGAATTGCACCACTCATCACAGATTGCAACGCCTAAAAGCTTCAAAGATGTCTGCTGAGGATCAGGTTCAAGAACTGTGGAAAGCTTTTCAAGCAATGTCTCAGGAGCTACAAGGAGTAAAGACCGAGAATGCTCTGCTTAAACAGATGGTATCAGCTAGAGAACCTGCCCCCCGGAATTACCACCCATGGCGCTGTCCTCTGGGAAATTTGATGGATCTCCCAAAAAGATGAAGGAGTTTCTGGAAGCATGCATGGTTTATTTCACCTTTAGGCCTCGTACCTTCGCTACAGATCAAGCCCGGGTGGGTTTCCTAATTTCAAATATGACAGGAAGCGCACTGTCCTGGGCTACACCATTGGTGACTAGTGGAAACGCCATTTTGCAGGATTTTCCAGGTTTTCAGAATTTACTGAAGCAGACTTTTGAACGACCAGAGCTGTCCTTTACCGCCTGCGAAGATTTACTGGATGTCAAACAAGGCTCTCTAGATGTAGTGTCTTACATCTCCTTCTTCAAAACCTTGGCAGTTGGAGCGGGGTGGCCTGAGACAGCACAATATGCCATATTCAGGAGAGGATTGAAGGAAGAAATCAAAGATGAGCTGGCCAGGTCTCCTCGTTCACCCACTTTTTCAGACCTGCTAGCGGCTGCTCTTCACATAGAGTATCGTCTATAGGAAAGAAGGTCAGAGCGTCGCAAACAAAGAAGCCCTGGTTATCCTACAGAACCATCTGCACACTCACTCCCTGGGCGCTCTACTGCTACTTCTTCCGAAGAACCAATGCCGATCAGCGCTACCAGAGCACCATTATCCGCTGCTGAAAGACGTCACAGAAGAGAAAAAGGATTATGTGCCTACTGTGGTACAGAGCAACATCTTCTCAAAGACTGCACAGAATTACCAAACAAGATATCAGGAAACGAATACCCTCGGCATCAGTAGGGACAAACGACCGGGGGTCTCCCAACATTTCTCACCGTCCCTATGTCTCTCTTTCAGTTGCATCTTCCGAGTCTAAAGAGGACTCCAGACTCATGGTGATTCCTGTACATCTTGACCTAGAGAACTGACAAGTTAAGACCCTAGCCCTACTGGATTGTGGAGCGGCAGGTAACTTTGTTGACACCCTGTGGGCAGACAAGGTGGGTCTCCGCCGGATACCATGGAAGGAAGGTCAGAAGGTTGAAGGAGTGGATGGAACACCATTGTCCTCTGGTCCTATTACCCATACCACAAAGGAACTTTCCTTGACGATGGACCAACACAAGGAAATCTTATGTTTTGACATCATCAGGGCCGCCCATTTTCCCATTATATTGGGCATCACATGGCTCCGTAGACATAATCCATTGATAAACTGGTCCGAGAATCAGCTGAGCTTCAATTCCCCGTATTGCGCTACCAACTGTTTTCGGTTGGAGTGTCGGGGAGATCTACAGCCGGTCAAGATTTTTTCCAACAATCACGTGGGAGTCCATGCATTACCCAGTTTTTGCTCAGGATTTTCCGAAGTGTTTCAAGAGTGCCTTCATGCCAAATCGCCGCCTCATCGGCCAGAGGACTGTACCATTGACTTGGAACCCAATGCCCTGGTTACGTTTGGTCGGATGTTCTCTCACACGCAGACGGAAAAACAGGTTCTTCGGAAATACTTAGATACCAATTTGGAGAATGGTCTTATACAACCATCAAAGTCCCTTGTAGGAGCCCCTTTATTTTTCATTAAGAAAAGAGACTCCACCGATCTTAGACCCTATATAGACTACCGGGGTCTAAATAAGTTGACCATTCGTGATAGGTATCCGATGCCCCTTATCACTGACATCATTGAGGCTGTACAAGGGGCTAGAGTATTTACCAAGCTTGAGCTTCAAAACGCATACCATCTGCTACGGATTGCCCAAGGAGACGAATGGAAAACAGCATTCCGTACCCCTCTGGGCTTGTTTGAATATAAGGTAATGCCGTTTGGATTGGTGAATGCACCAGCGGTATTCCAGAGATTTATGGACCAGATGTTTTCCGACATGCTTTCGATATCAGTCATCGTTTATCCGGATGATATCTTGATTTTTTCATCTAACATGGAGGATCACATCGAACAAGACAAGCAAGTTCTGAATCGCCTGCAAAAGAACAATCTACTGGTCAAGGCAGAAAAATGCAAATTCGCTGTACCTTCGGTGCAATATTTGGGATATGTACTGTCTGAAGAAGGGATCGCCATGGACCTAGACAAGGTACACGCAATTCTCGACTGGTCAGCCCCTACTTCTGTTCGGGAGGTGCAGCGGTTCTTGGGACTTTCAAATTATTATAGGAGATTTATTCCGAACTTTTCAGAAGTGGTGTTTCCCATTACCCGATTGCTCAAGAAGGAGGCCTACCCGTTTTCCTGGTCCACAGAAGCAGAGGAGAGCTTCTGTCATCTGAAAAGCCTTTTCTGCTCAGCCCCGATTCTACAACATCCGGATCAAACTCTACCGTTTATTCTTGAGACGGACGCATCCGCCATTGCTGTTGGGGCCGTGTTACTTCAGACCTTTCAGGATGTAGAACACCCGGTCGCCTACCTATCTAAGACTCTCTCTCCCAGCCAACTCAATTATTCTGTTCTTGAAAAGGAGTTACTGGCGATGAAATTGGCTTGTGAAGAATGGCGGCACCTCCTCATGGGTGCCCGCCACCAGTTCCTCATCTGCACAGATCACAAGAATCTGAAGGCCTTACAGGAGATGGAATGTTCAAACTCCAGACAGGCAAGATGGGCTTATCTGTTTTCGCAGTACGACTTCCAGATCACATACATTCTGGGGTCGCTTAATCGACTAGCTGATGCTTTGTCTCGTAAGGACTCCCATACTGAAACAGTGTCTGTCAAGACCGAGCCCATGTTCCACCGAAACCAGATCCTAGCAATGGTGGGTTCTTTTCTTCAAGAGGTGAAGGCTGCTGTCACGCAAGAATTGCCTCAAATCTCCTTCTTTTCCCCCTTTCAAGTAAAGGATGGATTGGTGTTTTATAAGAATAAGTGGTATATCCCAGAAGGACCGCTACGCAGGAAGATCCTGAGATGGTGTCATGACTCACGTATGGTGGGACACAGAAGCGTAGACGGCACCTTAGAACTAATCTAAAGGTCGTTTCTCTGGCCCAACATAAGAAAGGAGGTGTTTGAATACGTGAAATCTTGTACAATTTGTGCCAAGGCCAAGTATGCCTCGGGCAAACCTCTAGGACTCCTCACTCAGGTGGAGAAGCTGACTCGCCCATGGGGACTCATCTCCAAGGACTTTATAGTGGATCTTCCGGAGTCCGAATCATGCACTTGTATCATGGTGACGGTGGATGCTTTTTCCAAATTGGCACATTTCTCGCCCCTTCCGAGATGACCTACTGCAACCAAGATGGAGGAGACCTTTGCCCGAGACATTTCCAAATTACATGGTCTTCCTGACAAGATAATTTCTGATCGGGGAAGTCAGTACATTTCAAAATTTTGGACAACCTTGTGTGCCTGATTAGGGGTAGAAAGAGCCCTTTCTTCTGGTTTCCATCCGCAATATAATGGCCAAACCGAGCGTCTCAACGCCACTCTAGAACAATATCTGAGATGTTTCATTTCTCAGCATCAAGACAATTGGGTCTCTCTACTTCCCACGGCAGAGTTCTCCTACAATAATTCCAAACACTCCGCCACGGCCTTTCTCCATTTTTTTGTACTTACGGAGTCCACCCAAGATTTCTAATAACAGAGTTACCCCGATTTTCCAACTCACCAGCCGCTGAAGAGGTTTTGAGAAATATCCAAGAGGCACAGACCAGCGCATTGCAAGGGTTGGAAGATAGCAGACGAAGGAATAAGGTTGGAGCTGACAAGCACCGTAGAGAATGCCCTTCCTGGAGGCCAAGAGACAAGGTGTGGTTGTCTACAAAGTACCTTCCCCGATGGACAAGACCTTCCAAACTGTCTCCACGCTTCCTGTGGCCCTTTTCCATTCTCTCCTAAATCAATCCTGTGACCTATCGTCTTCAAGTCACCCCTTCTCTTAAACATATTCACCCTGTTTTTCATTCCTCTCTCCTCAAAACCTACTATCCAGATCCCCACCACAGGTCTCTCTCGCGGCAAATTCCTGTGCCTACATCCACCCGGGATGAGTATGAGGTTTCTGCGGTCAGAGATTCTAGGTTTTACCGTGGTAGGTTGGAATACCTCTTGTCATGGAAGGGTTACCCAGAGTCGGAGGACTCCTGGGAACTGGCTTCTCAGGTACATGCCCCTCGGTTGCTTGCCAGATTCCACCGCTTGCACCCGGGGAAGCCGGGGTGCTTGTGGTCTAAGGAGGGGCATACTATCATCCGCTGTCACGGCCATAGCCGTAATTGCCGGATGTTTCCGCGTTGGAGCTGGAGACACAGAGGTAGGGTGTTTTAGTCCTTTCTCTGTGTTCTTGCTACCAGCCCCAGTTACGTGACGCAGCGCCGCTGGAAGTGTTTAAACTCCCCGCCTCCTGGTAGACGCTGCGTTGCAACCCACTTTGGATGCTTTCCTGTTTCCGGGTTTCCTCGCTCCGATCCTCTGCCGGCCACCTTTCGGATCTGCCAGAGGGTTTTCCTGTCCACCTGTGTTCCTGCTTCTTTACTCAGAATGCTACTCCTCACTTCAATTTCCTACCGCTGCTCCGGGCGGTACTCCGGTGTGCTTTATTCCGTTTCTCTCTCTCTCTCTTCTGATTTCGGGAATCCTTCCCGTACTCTCTTTCTGCTGGGCCCCTCTGAGCTGTGCTTGCTGCATACCTTTTCCCTTCTTCCTAGAACCAGTGCCATATCTTCAAACTGCCACAAGGAGCCTCCGTCTCCCCTGACTCTGCTAGTCCATGGTTTAGACTGTTGGACATCTTCTACTCTGCTATCCGCCTCGCTCCATTGCTCTCATCAGCGATTATCCTGCCATCCGGATTAGAAGAGTGAACACTACTCCGCATGGTTTTTTCCCTTTTGGGTTTTTCCCTGATTTCTGGCTAGGTTCCGGAAAGGGAGTCACGGGACAGCTGTTTATCCAGCAGTCACTGTGGCTTCCCTCCGTGACAAGCACATTCATCATAAGAAGGGAAGAGACTACCTTGCACGACGACGCCTACAAGAGACCGACAACTCAGACAGCTCAGGTGAGGAGAGTGTGCTTGCGGGGGAGAAAGAGTTTGAATTGCACCACTCATCACACTTTCCCCCTTTCTACCCGAAAACTTTCAACCATTCTTCTTCACGTCCTTCTGATTGTTTTTTCTGAACACTCAGTCTACCCTGACAAAACACCACCGGTCCCAGAAACCCCTGTGTTCATTTCACGATTCCCAATTATTCCGTAAGCCTCACAAACCCCAACGATCCTGTTCCTCTGATTATAATTTTTCAGACTCCCAGTCAAAGGTAAGCAACAACTACCATTCTCACAAACCCTACAAAACCTACCCTTTCGAGATCCCCACAAACCTCAATACAAGGGTTAATCCTCCATGTAATACCTCTTTCCCTTCCAACCCTGTAGGATACCCGGAAACTCTATCACCTTATTTTTCCCGACACAACACCAAAGCTGTTTACCTGACATGTCCCGACACAAGGGTCAGGCATAGTCAGGCAATTGATGAGCATCACACACACCTGACAACTCTTTACTTTCCCCACAGGGATGTATATGATAGGTTATTTATAATGCGCTTAATACCCAGAGGGTTCTAAGCGCGGACCCGGGGATCGAACCTGTGCTGCTCCGTGTAGTCTTGCTTCCAAGGCAGGCACGTTGCCGCTGAGCTATCCTCCCGAGACATAGGCGGAGATAAAAGGTGGAGTGAAAGAGCACAGTACGAGCAAGGCAAGCATGGCAGACAGCACGACAAGACGGCTAATCAAGCACAGCAGTTCAAGAGAAGGAGAAAGGTGGAAGGAATCGAGAGGGTCCCAAGAAGAGAAGTGACCTTACCCTTTTTGTCCTAGGCCCGCAGAACCTTTGTGGAAGAGAGCCTAAGACCGCCAACAATAGCACAAGTGTCTTGCAGAAGATGTCAATGGTACACGGGGCAAGCTTACACCGATAAGCAGGAGCGTGGGAAGCTCCTGAGCTCGTGGTACCGCTCTTAACTACAGAGAAGCCAAAAGCCAAACGGTTCATCACAGCCGGTGAGTCGAGGGGAGAACCGATAAGAACCAGGCTGTGTTGAGTGAGAATCGCAAAGTGGCAAGCTTGAACTATGTTCGATGAACTGTGAAGAGTGTAGAAGGGGAGACCAGCTGCAGAGGGAAACCGGCACCATGTGGGTGCTAACTCAAGAGATTCTGGTCGATCCCCATCTGAGCAAAATGACAATATACAGAAGGCCAAAAGAAGGCAAGCGAAATAGGTCAAAGTGGTCATACAGAAGGTCAAGCAAAATCCCAGAACAATCGCAAGACTTTGATGTACAAGCAGTGTGAATGAAAGGGAGGTGAATCCCGCTAACATTGAACTGCGTAAAAACAGAACATTGAAAATAAAGAGGGGTCAGCGCCCAGAAGAGGGGGACCCAGGGGTGAGCCACTATCACCCAGATCGAGAGCCACAGTAAACCCGGTGAACGGAGGCTAAGAATCGAGAGGGGTCGGAGCCTGGCAGAGGGGGATTCAAGGGTGAACATTTGTCACCCCAAGATTGAGAAAAGTGAAAGCAAAAGTTAAGAAATGGCAACAGTGAACACGAAGGAGGGATGACAGAGGAAAAGGGTCCGAGCCCAGCAGAGGGAGATCCAGGGGTGAAGCTGTCACCCAAGTACTAGCAGTCAAGAGGAGTCCGAGTCCAGCAGAGGGAAATACAGAAGTGAAGCTTTCATCCAAAGTTCATAAAGAAAATAACTGACATATAAATTGAGGAATACAATACATGAAGGGTCTGTGCCAAGAGGAGGAACAGGGTTGTACCATTACCACCCTAACTAATTTTCAGTTAAAAATGTTTATTTTTGTTATTTGAACAAATCAAGCCCTCGAAGGCAAGAGACTTTCAAATAAAACAAGACTTGGCCATCGATGGCTCTTGAGCATGTACGGTACTGACTGAACCGGAACTGTCATCTCGTGCTGGAGAGGCTCAAGACTGTACTGTTCTCCAAGATCCCATGTTACCCCTTCTCAAAACATGGGGGAGACCCAGACTACCGCATCCTCACATATTATTTGAGAACACTTCTTTCTTTTCTTGAAAACTATCCCACACCCTTGTTTGTATTAGTTATAAGGTTTGGCAATAGGTTTCTTAGTATAGGCCCTTTTTGTTTTTACACTGTCATGAACTACAGAACACGCCCCTTTTGGATTTCCTGGTCCTTGTCTCACCGGGGGCTTACACTCCCTTGTACTTCCAACATGGCCGTCCACTGTGAAACACCTTCCTCACTTTACACCTTTGACGTAGCGTGTTCTATTTATAGACCACGCCTCCCGCAGCTCTACGCGTCTCATTGCTATTGCGAAGTAGCGACCAGACATGGGCTCCGTAGCTCGCGGTACTTTTTCCCTTGCTTCTTCCAGCCTACCCCTTTCCTAGTTCCTTTCCTTCCCTTCTTGACTCCTGGACTCGTGTGCTAGTTGCGCACTCAGTTTATTTCCCAGATTCCTGGATCCTTGCATCCCGGAAATTTGAACGCACGCTGGAGTCGGAGGAGACTCGTGCAGCCTTATTCAAGACTCGATCAGTCCGCAAGAAGGCATCGATCAAGAAATCCAGCAAAGACCGAACTCAGATGAGAAGGGGGGAACTCCTTGATAGTTTGAGATGACAACCGACTAAACTCGATATGGACATGGAAGTGGCTGTCCAGGACCTGATGCGTGGCATGCAAGAGCTATCAACCGAGGTGCAGAATCTAAAGGCGGAAAACGCAGCTCTCAAACAATTAGTTCTATCCCGTGATTCTGCCACAAAAGAAAGTGTGTTGCTGAGCGGCATAGTGAACAAATACGATGGCTCAGCAAAAACCTGGATTCATGTTTGGTCCACTTTACTTTTAAGCCCTACTACTTTTCAACTCCCAGGGCTAAGGTGGGGTTCATAATTTCCCACCTTTCAGGAAATGCCTTAACCTGGGCTACGCCCCTCGTTAATTCCGGTGATGTTCTTCTAGATGACTATGATGGCTTCATACAAGCCCTTAACACCATGTTTGACCGTCCAGACCAGGGCTATAGTGCCCAGGAACGCCTGTTAGACTTTCAGCAAGGAACCCAGGATATGCTCACCTATGTTACCCGATTCAAGCAATTAGTCAAGGAAGCTGATTGGTCCCCTGAGGCAAGTTTTACCCTTTTCAGGAGAGGACTGAATGAGGAGATTAAGGATGAGTTGGCTAGAGTGGCTCGCCCAATCTCATTCTAGGCACTAATGGACCTTGCCATGCAAATAGATTTCCGTATCCAGGAAAGGAAGGCAGAGAAGAAGAAATCCAGAGGTTCTCCTCCAAAGCTGTCCTTTGAGGGTACCACCAAGACGGACACAAACCCAGGCTCAGTCTCTGAACCAGAACCCATGCAGATAGCCTTCCGTGGACCTATATCCCCACAAGAAAGAATGAGAAGGATTCATACGCGGTTGTGCATGTATTGTGCCTCAGACAAATACTTGGTTAGGGAGTGTCCTCTAGCCCCTCCTCGGCGTTCGGGAAACGCCAGCTCCCGATCCTAGATGGAGCAGAGCTTCGGGAGAGAGATGTTTGCTCCACATCAATTCCATCCTTGAACTCTCCTGGACAAAACAATTTGGTGATACTACATGCCTTCCTGTCGCCCTCCAAGAATAAGACCTATCCCATTCTGGCCTTGGTAGACTGCGGAGCTATGGGAATTTTCATTGATCAAGACTGGGTTGTTAGCCATCATATTCCGTACGAGACACGAAGCACCATGCAGCCGGTGGAAGCAATCGACGGAAGACCCCTCACTTCAGGACCCATAAGCCTGCAGACAAAATAGATCCAACTTTCCATAAACCATCACCAACAGCGGATTACATTCGACATCATTAAGTCAGCTCATTACCCCATGGTATTGGGTATGCCCTGGTTACAGAAGCACAATCCGTATATCAATTGGACAGCAGGATCACTATTCCTAGGCTCAGAGTTTTGTATGTCCTACTGTCTATTCCTGGATCCCTCCTCGACACCCCTAAAGAACCACTAAGAGACCAGAAAACACCACTCATGGTTTCCAATATCATACAAGTCCTAGAGGCCTATCAGGGATATGCTGATGTATTTTCAACTGCCATAGTCCAGGCCTTACCCCCTCACAGACTTGAAGACTGTGCCATAGATACAGATCCCTGAGCAGTGATTTGGCAGAATGTTCATCCTATCCGAACCAGAGAAAAAGACCCTCCGAGAATACCTGGATACCAACCTTGAAAACGGCACCATAAGTGTAACGCTCACCTGATTCCCGTAGAGGCGCCGGTCTTGACTGGGCGTATACCGTATCTTCAAAGGTGATGTGTAACACACGGCTGGCTATTTGGGCTGGACCTCTGTGCACTGTATGTCTGGCTCGAAGGGTAAGATGTCTGCAGATTGAAAATGTGGGATTAATGAACTAGGTTATTGAATGCCTCTCTCTTCTTCCCTTTCTCTTCTCCTGTAGAACCCCAAAGGTTAACGCTCTCACCTTAGGTAAGTGAACGCCGTGCTCTCCATCTGCCTCGAGGCAGGGTGCTGTAACCAGTTTCTTCACTGGATAAGGGGAGCAGGCCTCTTGACTTCAGAGGACTGCTGTCCGTCGTTTACTGCACGAACGGTAAGTTTCGTGTAATTCTAATGTCTTTAAAGTCTTTAGTAATGATGTCTCTTGTTTTGCAGGGTTCCGGCGATGGCGGATGGCGGGCTGAAGTGAGTTGAAGATGGAGCCCGTGTGATGAATAGAAGCGCCTGGAAGCACGTAAGTAAGCGCTTGTTGCCTGCTTCACGATGCGCTCTAACTGTCTTTTTATTTTGCAGGTAAAAGTTCGGGGCGGCTGCAGGGTGCCGGAATACCCACTGGGTTAGATGTGGAAAGGGGTAATGGCACGTGAGTATTAAAGTTCCCCAATGTCTTTAAACGCACCTTGTTTTCAGATGCGGGATGCAGCGCCGAAGGCCTCCGGAGCGTGCGAAGAGTTGGTAAGCTTTTGTCTTTCAGATGCCGGAATGCAGTGTGAAGACCTCCGGAGCGCACGAAGAGTAGGTAAGCCTTTGTCTTTCAGATGCCGGAATGCAGCGCGAGGCGTTGGTGACAGCCGATGGACCAGGTAAGTGAAGAGCTGTCACTGAAGACTGTAATGCTAACCTGTTCTTTCTTGTCTTTATAGGTGTTGCTGAAGACTGGATTCAGAATGGTAAGCCTTTTTCCTTAGGCCCAGGATCAGATGCAGAAGACACGATGAGCGTTCTGCTGCTGAGGATGCAGAATAACGCAAAGCAAGATTCATCCATCGGGTGTGGTTTAAATAGCCTCCTGTAGTGCTTAGGTGTCTCCTTCCACAGCCACGCCTAGGTAAGAAAAGAGTTCCTGCTTTCCAGAAGAGTTCCAATGTTCTGAATCTAGGGAGTGGCTCCTGCCCCACCCAACAGGAAAAGTAGTTCCAAACAGAAGAGGATCAGAGACTCAACTGGCAAGCAAGTAAGCAGCATGGTCTGCTGCAGGTAAGTCCACCCAAGCATTATGAGCCCGGCGCTTCCAGCGCTGGGACTGGGCATATTTATGAGCCTGGTGCCACTGGCGCCAGGACTGGGTCCAAAAGGTCCCAATAGGGACTGGTTGGCACTCGGAACCTGGGTTATGGATCTGCTTCCAAGGGAGTTGGGAAAACCCTGACCTTTTGGAAGCAGAGATCATGACAGTACCCCCACTCAAGGCCCCTCCCAAACCGGGCTTCTCCGGGGGTTTTGGCTTGTCAGGAAATGTTCGGTGAAATCTTTTGATTAGGCGAGGAGCGTGGACATATTCAGCAGGTTCCCAGGATCTCTCTTGGGGGCCGTAGCCTTTCCAGTCAATTAGGTAGAATAGTTTAGATTTGGAGATCTTGGAGTCCAGAATGCTTTTGACTTCAAACTCGAGTTCTCCATCAACTAGGATAGGTTTTGGAGATTTGGTTAGTCGGGTTTGAGGTTGCACGGGTTTTAATAGAGAGACGTGGAAGACCGGATGTATCTTCATGTGCGGGGGCAAGTCCAACTTGACCGCTACTGGGTTTACTATGGTAGTGATGGAATAGGGACCAAGGTATCTTGGGTTGAATGTGCGTGGCCCTTTTAGAGGTAGATATTTGGTGGATAACCAGACTTGATCCCCTACTTGATATTGAGGGGCTTCCTTCCGATGTTGATCTGCTCCTTTCTTGTATTGTTCTTTAGCCCTTTGAAGGTGAGAAACAGCTTCCTTAAAGGCTTGGGTGATTGTAGAATGCAGGTAGTCTACTGCTGGTGTTTCAAGATCTTGGAGGGGATCCAACTCCGAGGTTCGAGGGTGACTGCCGTACAAAAGAAAAAACGGGGTTTTCCCAGTTCCTGAATGGACAGAGTTATTGTAGGCATATTCGGCTATCCAAAGGATGTCTTTCCAAGTTTTTTCAGTTTGTTGCAGCATGCAGCGTAAATACTGTTCCAGAGTTTGATTGGTCCTCTCGGTTTGTCCGTCGGTCTGAGGGTGGTGACTGGTCGATAGTCTCACATCAATTTGAGCCGACCGACAGCAACTTCGCCAAAAATGAGAAATAAATTGACTACCTCGATCCGAAATTAGAACCGAAGGAAAACCGTACAGTCGGACGATGTTTTCGAGAAATTCTCGGGCCAGAGTTGCTGCTGTTGGCAAGCCTTTGAGCGGAATGAAATGCGCCATCTTGGAGAATAAGTCCACGATTACTAGAATCGTATTGTATCCGGAGCACGGAGGTAGATCGTTGATGAAGTCCATAGAAAGCGTATGCCAAGGGCGAGGTGGGATGTCAATAGGGCGTAAGAGGCCTGCTGGTCTTTCCTTTTGACTCTTGTTTTGGGCGCATACTCCACAGGACATTATAAAGTCTCTGATATCTTTTTTCCAAGACGGCCACCAGAAGTAGCGCTTGATCTTTTCTGAGGTCTTGGCCATACCGGGATGTCCTTCCATTAAAGAATCGTGATAACAAGAGATTACTTTTTTCTGTAAATCTGTGCTGGGTAGGTATAATCGTTCTTGGAAATACAATAAGTTGTCCTTTACTGCAAAGTCCTTTCCCTGCAGATGCCAATTCTGTATGTCTGCTGGAGTTACAAGTTGCCTGGCTTTATCCTTAACTTCCTCTATGGATTCTGTGGCGATTACACCCAGAATTCTTTGTTCGGGAATGATTGGTACAGGTTTAGGGTTGATCAAGTGTTCTTCCACTCCCATCCGAGAAAGGGCATCAGCTTTACCGTTTTTTGTACCAGGTCGATAGGTAATTATGAAGTCAAACTCGGCAAAGAATAATGCCCAACGGAGTTGTCTAGAGGATTGGGCTTTTGCGGTTTTCAAATATTGCAGGTTTCGGTGATCCGTAATCACAGTAACGGTGTGTCGGGCCCCCAGCAGATAATGCCGCCAAGCCTTAAAGGCAGACTTGATAGCCAGAAGTTCCTTGTCAGTAATCGTGTAATTGATTTCAGGAGGCGAGAATTTGCGGGACCAAAATGCCACGGGATGCAACTGATTGGTTACCGGGTCCTTTTGTGATAGAACTGCCCCCATGGCAAGGCTTGAAGCATCAGTTTCCACGATGTAGGGGAGTTCGGGGCGAGGGTGTTTTAAGATTGGTGCAGAAATAAATTTAGTCTTCAAATCCTGGAAAGCTTGTTCCGCCTCGGTAGACCATTCAAAACGTTTGTTTTTCTTTAACAAGGCAGTGATGGGCTGGACTATTCGAGAGAATTCGGGGATAAACCTGCGGTAAAAGTTAGCGAAGCCTAACATGCTTTGCACACCTTTTACGGAGGATGGTGATGGCCATTTGAGAACTGCATCGACCTTCTTTGAATCCATACGCACTCCGCCAGGTGATAATATGAATCCCAAGAATTCAACTTCAGTCACGTTGAAAACACATTTTTCCAACTTAGCGAAAAGTTTGTGTTGACGCAATCTTTCGAGGACCATTTTCACGTGTTTCCGATGTTCAGATTCCGATGAAGAATAAACGAGGATGTCGTCAATGTAAACAACAACACACACATCTATGAGCTCTCTGAGGACATCGTTCATAAAATATTGAAAGGCGGCCGGGGCATTACAAAGTCCGAAGGGCATGACCTGACATTCAAATAGCCCATACTTGGTGCGGAAGGCCGTCTTCCATTCATCGCCCTCTTTTACTCGTACCAAGTGGTAAGCTCCTCTAAGATCCAGCTTTGTATATATGCATGCTTTTCTGACTTGGTCCAGGAGTTCAGGGATCAAAGGTAACGGATATCTATTCTTAACGGTGATCTGGTTCAGGGAGCGATAATCTATACAAGTTCTAAGGTCTCCTTCCTTTTTTGGAACGAAGAACAAAGCTGAAGAAGCAGGGGACTTGGAAGGACGAATAAACCCATTTGCCAGGTATTGATCCAGGTATTGTCAAAGGTGAAGGTTCTCAGGCTCGGTGAGGGCATAAATTCTACTACAAGGAGGAGTAGATCCAGGTATCAGGTCGATCTGGCAGTCATAAGACCTATGAGGAGGTAGAGAGTTAGCCTGATCCTTCCGGAAAACATCTTGGTATTCTAGGTATTCGGGAGGTAACTGGGGAGTCTCTGAAGAAATTGCTGCCAGTGCAACACCAGGTGGAGGGTGACAAGTAGAGACACATTCTGGAAACTGGACCGTTCTTGCTCGCCAATCGATCAGAGGATTGTGTTTCTCTAACCAAGGTATTCCTAGAATAATCTGAAACTGAGGGGCCTTGATCACATCGAACACGATCTTCTCCTGGTGTCCATCTTGACTTACTAGCGTCACTTCTTGAGTGGTATGCGTTACTGGCCCGGAGGCTATCTCCGTACCATCCACCGTAGTAATGACGTCCTTTACAGCCTTGAGACAAAGAGTTAGATTCATCCTCAAAACCATTTCATGATCCACATAATTGCTGATGGCACCGCTGTCGACGTAAGCTTCAATTGCATGTAATCGATCCGGATTATCAGGGCTAATGAGGACCATAGGTATCACGAAATGCGAGGTCACGGAACTGGTTTTCACGCTCGGCAAGAGGACCTCTATTCTTGTCGGGCGAGGTCGTTTCCCTGCTCAGAGTTTGTAACTTTGGTAACTGCAGCTCCTACTGCCTTCTTGGCAGGTTTCACCGGACAGTCTCGAAGAAAGTGCCCTGAGTTTCCGCAATAGAGGCATAATTGCAACTGTTTTCTCCTTTCCCGCTCCTTTTGTGTTAGAGGACCTTTCAGATCCCCTATTTTCATGGGTTCCCCGGAGTCTACTCCTTTGGAAGGAGTTGGCGGTTTGGAAAATACTCGAGCATCAAACTTGGAACGATCGGCCTTCCTGTTCTGTAGTCTGTGATCTATTTGAACGACTAAGTCTATATAGTCCGAACAATCTTGTGGGGGATTCACTACTTGGGCTAAGACATCTTTGAGCTCTCCGCGTAGACCTCTATAAAACAGCGTAATCCTTTTGTCCTCAGGCCAGTGAGTTTCCACTATCAGTCTGTTGAAAGACGCAATATAAGCCAAAAGGTCTTGATTACCTTGTTGCAACGAAAGAAGCTCATTGTCCAAGGCCTGCCCCTGTGAATGTCTTGCGAACAGTTTTTCCATACTGAGCTGAAAAGCTTCAAAATCATGGAGGACCGGATCATCTTGATTTACTAGAGGGATCGACCAGTCTGCCGCATTGCCACTAAGGTACGAAAGCACGAAAGCTACTTTAGCTTGATCAGTTGGAAAGGCTGCTGGCCGGCATAAGAAATGCAACCGGCACTGATTGATAAATACTGCAAACCTCTTTGGGTCACCAGAAAATCGTTCGGGCGGAGCCAGAGGTACATTCCCAGGTAGGTTGATCTGCAGTGGATTCATAGAGGGTGTAGAAGGAAGATTTCCCCCAGATGCGGGTAACGGGGTCTGTCCAGCTTGTGACTGTAGCAATTGTCTAGCGAGATCATCTGTTCGCTCCTTGGAAATAATCAGTTCCCTTCTTAGAGCGTTAGTTTCCTGATGGGCTGCATGCACTTCTGCCCTTAGTTCCCCAAGTAACTGGGCTAGCTGGTCGGTATCCGAGGTTTCCATAGCGCCTGGACGGGAGTTTTGTGGTAGGCTTTGCGTTCTGTAACGCTCACCTGATTCCCGTAGAGGCGCCGGTCTTGACTGGGCGTATACCGTATCTTCAAAGGTGATGTGTAACACACGGCTGGCTATTTGGGCTGGACCTCTGTGCACTGTATGTCTGGCTCGAAGGGTAAGATGTCTGCAGATAGAAAATGTGGGATTAATGAACTGGGTTATTGAATGTCTCTCTCTTCTTCCCTTTCTCTTCTCCTGTAGAACCCCAAAGGTTAACGCTCTCACCTTAGGTAAGTGAACGCCGTGCTCTCCATCTGCCTCGAGGCAGGGTGCTGTAACCAGTTTCTTCACTGGATAAGGGGAGCAGGCCTCTTGACTTCAGAGGACTGCTGTCCGTCGTTTACTGCACGAACAGTAAGTTTCGAGTAATTCTAATGTCTTTAAAGTCTTTAGTAATGATGTCTCTTGTTTTGCAGGGTTCCGGCGATGGCGGATGGCGGGCTGAAGTGAGTTGAAGATGGAGCCCGTGTGATGAATAGAAGCGCCTGGAAGCACGTAAGTAAGCGCTTGTTGCCTGCTTCACGATGCGCTCTAACTGTCTTTTTATTTTGCAGGTAAAAGTTTGGGGGGGCCTGCGTGGTGCCGGAATACCCACTGGGTTAGATGTGGAAAGGGGTAATGGCACGTGAGTATTAAAGTTCCCCAATGTCTTTAAACGCACCTTGTTTTGTCTTTCAGATGCGGGATGCAGCGCCGAAGGCCTCCGGAGCGTGCGAAGAGTTGGTAAGCTTTTGACTTTCAGATGCCGGAATGCAGTGTGAAGACCTCCGGAGCGCACGAAGAGTAGGTAAGCCTTTGTCTTTCAGATGCCGGAATGCAGCGCGAGGCGTTGGTGACAGCCGATGGACCAGGTAAGTGAAGAGCTGTCACTGAAGACTGTAATGCTAACCTGTTCTTTCTTGTCTTTATAGGTGTTGCTGAAGACTGGATTCAGAATGGTAAGCCTTTTTCCTTAGGCCCAGGATCAGATGCAGAAGACACGATGAGCGTTCTGCTGCTGAGGATGCAGAATAACGCAAAGCAAGATTCATCCATCGGGTGTGGTTTAAATAGCCTCCTGTAGTGCTTAGGTGTCTCCTTCCACAGCCACGCCTAGGTAAGAAAAGAGTTCCTGCTTTCCAGAAGAGTTCCAATGTTCTGAATCTAGGGAGTGGCTCCTGCCCCACCCAACAGGAAAAGTAGTTCCAAACAGAAGAGGATCAGAGACTCAACTGGCAGGCAAGTAAGCAGCATGGTCTGCTGCAGGTAAGTCCACCCAAGCATTATGAGCCCGGCGCTTCCAGCGCTGGGACTGGGCATATTTATGAGCCTGGTGCCACTGGCGCCAGGACTGGGTCCAAAAGGTCCCAATAGGGACTGGTTGGCACTCGGAACCTGGGTTATGGATCTGCTTCCAAGGGAGTTGGGAAAACCCTGACCTTTTGGAAGCAGAGATCATGACAATAAGACCCTCAAAATCTCCAGCGGGTGCTTCGTTGTTCTTTGTTCCCAAGAAGGACACCAAGGAACTCAGACCTTGCCTCGACTATCGTGGCCTAAATCAATGCACCCTCAAAGATCGGTACCCACTGCCCCTGATCTCGGATATCCTGGAAGCTGTGAGAGGCGCCGTAATATTCACGAAGTTGGACTTCCGGGGTGCCTATCATTTGATCCGTGTCCGGGAAGGAGACGAATGGAAAACAGCCTTTAGAACACCCTTTGGTCACTATGAATATCTAGTCATGCCCTTTGGACTAGCTAATGCCCCCGCAGTTTTTCAACGTTTTATGGATAGGGTGTTTTCTGACATGTTATTCCTTTTCGTCATTGTCTATCTGGATGACATATTGATCTTTTCCAAGGATCCTCTAAAGCATGAAGAAATTGTAAAGGTAGTATTACAACGACTCCGTGAACACAAACTTTTAGCCAAGCCCGAAAAATGCTTGTTTCACGTTACTTCTGTTCACTACCTAGCATTCATCCTTAGCCCAGAAGGAATTGGTATGGACCCTTCAAAGGTAAAGGCCATACTGGCATGGCCCGCTCCCACATCCGTGAGACAAGTTCAATCCTTCCTGGGGCTTGCCAACTTCTACCGGAAGTTAATTTCTACCTTTTCCGAGATCGTTCAGCCGATCGTTGCCCTCTTGAAGAAAGACACCCCCTTTATCTGGTCTACACCGCAAGATAAGGCATTCCAATGATTAAAGACAGAGTTCACACAAGCCCCCATCCTGGCCCAACCCGACATAAATCGCTCATTCCTAGTGGAAACGGACGCCTCTAACTACGCCATAGGAGCGGTCTTGAAGCAGGAACTTGAGGATAAACTGGAACACCCCATTGCATACCTCTCACAAACCCTGACTCCCAGTGAGACACACTATTCCGTCCTGGAAAAGGAACTGTTAGCCATTCGCCAAGCCTTCACTGAATGGCGACATCTACTTCTGGGTGCTAGATATCCAGTTCAGGTCCGCACGGACCATTGGAATCTTCAAATTCTACAGTCGTTGGAGTGCCAGAATAGTCGTCAGGCGCGTTGGGTCTACTTCTTTGCCCAGTACCAATTCCAAATCACTCATGTCCCGGATCACAAAGCATGATTGCTGACGCCTTATCTCGACTTCCTGACTATGTAACTACTGAAGACAAGGCCTATCCTAAAATGTTTCCCCACACGATGTTTGTAGCTCAAGCAGTCAACCTCCTGGAAGAAATTTGAGTGCAAACCCAATCCTCTGACCTCTGGAAGGATATTTCAAGGAAGAATCCATGGAACCTAAGAGTTAAGGAGGGATATTTATTCAAGGACAATGCACTGGTCATTCCTGCACAGAAAGGACAACAAAGAATAATAAACCTCTGCCATGATACCCTTCACTCCGGACATCGTGGCATAACCAACACCCTCCGTCTCATACAAAGACAGTTTTGGTGGCCTGGAATGAAGACCAACGTACAGCAGTACATCAAAGCTTGTACTGTCTATAGTCAAAATAAACATGATAACAAGAGACCGGCGGTTCTTCTACTGTAACCTACACTGCCAACAAGGCCATGGGAATTCATTGCTACAGACTTCATTGTGGAATTACCACCTTCCCGAGGATACACGACCATCATGGTTACCATAGACTTGTTCACTCATATGGCTCATTTTACACCCATGTGTATGCTGCCATCCTCGTCTGAGCTTGCTGGAATGTTCCTGGAACACATATTCCGTTTACATGGACTTCCTTCCAAGATCATATCTAATCGAGGACCTCAATACGTCTCTCAATTCTGGAAACATCTCTGTCGCATTTTGGGAATCCAACGCGCCCCCTCGTCTGGTTATCATCCTCAAACCAACGGGACCACAGAACGTGCTAATCAGACCCTGGAGCAGTATCTTCGATGTTTCGCCACCAAGGTTCAGGATGACTGGTCGCTCCTGATACCCGTGGCTGAATTCGCCTACAACAATTCTGATCATTCAGCACTTAAGACCAGTCCCTTTTATTGTAGCCAAGGTTTCCATCCATCGGTTCTACCCTCTATTCTCCCTCATCCTACACCAGTACCTACTGTCGACTCCTGGATAGAAACCCTCATCAACATACCCCAGGAGGCCAAAGAAAACTTAGAGAGGGCCAGAACACAGACTAAGAGGTATGCTGATTTAAAAAGAAGACCAGGTCCTTCTTATGCTATCGGTGATCAAGTCCGGTTGTCCTCGAAATTACTACCCTGGCATCTACGGCCAAACAAGTTGGCCCCTCGGTACTATGGTCCATTTCCCATCAAGGAAATTATCAATCCAGTTTCATACCGGATCAGACTACCAGACTCTTGGAAGAAAATTCACCCAGTATTTCACACATCCTTATTAAAACCCTACACCCAATCCTCCGGGAAATCCTGCCGACCTCCTCCTCTACTAGTCGACAACCAATTGGAATATGAAGTATCCCGAATATGTGACTCCAGGTATAAACGTGGTCAGCTTCAATACCTGGTTGAATGGAAACGATATCCTCCTAGAGAAAGAACCTGGGAACTACTTTCTTATCTCAAGGCCCCTCGACTACTCAGAAGATTTCACCTTATACACCCGGGCAAACCCGGAGGAACGGGCCTTCGGAGGAGGCATGCTGTCATGAACTACAGAACACGCCCCTTTTGGACTTCCTGGTCCTCGTCTCAACGGGGCTTACACTCCCTTGTACTTCCAACATGGCCATCCACTGTGAAACACCTTCCTCGCTCTACACCTTGGACGTAGCGTGTTCTATTAATAGACCACGCCTCCCATGCGTCTCAATGCTATTGCGAAGTAGCGACCAGACGTGTGCTCCGTAGCTCGCGGTATTGTTTCCCTTGCTTCTTCCAGCCTACCCCTTTCCTAGTTCCTTTCCTTCCCTTCTTGACTCCTGGACTCGTGTGCTAGTTGCGCACTCAGTTTATTTCCCGGATTCCTGGATCCTTGCATCCCGGAACTTTGAACGCACGCTGGAGTCGGAAGAGACTTGTGCAGCCTTATTCAAGACTCGATCAGTCCGCAAGAAGGCATCGATCAAGAAATCCAGCAAAGACCGAACTCAGGTGAGAAGGGAGGAACTCCTTGACAGACACTAGGACTGCCTTATTTTCATTTGATGGTCGACGCTTGTTCCCATCTTAGATTTAGGTTTAGATTAGGCATTTTCCCATCCTGCATACAGAAACCATTGTTCAATAAATACCCTTGAACTGTGATCACTTGTGTCTGTTTTACTTGTTGCCACCAGGAGTTCCTTACAGCAGTCCACTCCATAGGGGATGTTAGGCCATTGGTCCCAGCTTTGTTGTCCATCGCCGTGGGTGCTACTGGGCTTGTCAACCACAGAAAAACAGAACTTAATAAGCAATTAGGTACCTTTTAAAAGAATGCTGCTCTATTATAGAAACGGTGCACCTGCCAGATACAGATATGCGCCCAGGGGGAGAGCCGAGGTCATACTAACTCGCATACTTCACTCATTCCCAGATGCGCCAACACCCTCCCAAGCTCTTCCACCCACGTTTCGGGCTATAATTTCACCCCCACCCCTAGAAATGAAGGAAAGATAGCCTTGCTTTCTGAACTCGTTGATTGATCGGGGTCTTACAGCTCTATGGCCGGTGGTCTGGGCCTGGCTGACACCGTGGTATGTGGGGATCTTGGCATCAAAGCATAGGAGGGCTGCTGCTCTGACACGGAGGGTTGTTAGGGCTGATGGGCCATGCTATCTGTATCGTGGGCTGGTAATTGCCAAGAGGCGCTCTGCCCGCTTCTCGTGGCTTTGCAGAGCACATTCTTACTGGGGCACGAAGGCCTACAGCCCCTGAGACAATGAAAGGCAATGTTGTGAAAATAGACATTGTTTTAAAGATCATTAACCTATTAATTGGCAAACATCAATGCACGTGCGCCAAAGGTGATTGTTGGCTATGTGCAGCAAATGCATGTAACCTATATAGAATGTCAAGGAAGTCACACAATTGAATGTCTGTATGATGCAATATTCCAAGTATAATACAAAATAAAACCAGACAAAGGAAATATACAATTCATGGTACAAATTATTTGCCAAGACACAACAAGACAACAATCGCAATATTGTGGGGGAGAACAACCATTTTGTACTATATTTCAATTTGACTGGTAAGGTGTTCCAGTCTTCTCCACACCTGCTGCAGACAGGTTAGTCCGGACACCAACAGACTCCGAAAACAGCTACATAGGATTGGCGCAATTACACCTGGCAACACAGACACATAACACCCTAATACTAACACGTTTGGTGCTTTCGCTGCGCTTGTGCCTACATTCCAAAATGGCCGGCAATAACTAAGATGGCATTTACACTTGCCTCTACTATATAGCTCCTAATGCATGCACTACGAGATTGTGCACTGCTGCGTGCATGCCCCTCTACCCCCTGCTCTCTCGAAGCACGGCCTATTGTTTGTTTCTCAGCCGGAATTGCCTAGGGGGGTGAAAGACTCTCTCGCCTTCCCAACAGGGCTTTAAGAATTCCTTCCCAAAATTGATCAGTCTGTAAACTTAGGACATTATGTACAAAGTGGAACAAGCACTCCCTTATTTTTTAAGACAAAATATGACATTCAATAAGCAAATGTTTTAAGGTTTCCACATGGATATTACCAAAACAACACATCTAGATGCTCTCAAGATATTGATTCTGGTGCCTACAATTTAATTTCTTAACCATAAATTCAGTGTATTTTTAACAAATGAAATTGTTACGAAAAGCTTGTGAGGGATACCACAATAGATAGCGAGAAATATTGTTAAAATATTTCACTTCGGCCAGAAAATAGAAAATCAAGTGATACTTCATAATGTACTCTCTGGTGTCAATCCAACCATAGGACCACAATATTATTTGAATTCCTCCTGGATTTTGGAGTAGATTAGATGTGTCGGATTCCAAGGATGCTAGCTCGTTTGAACAGGACAGTAGCCAGAGATTTAGTACCTAACAGGTTTTATTAATTGCAAGAGAGTGAAGCTCGGTAAAAAGGGATCTTGAAGCGGGCGATAAGATACGATTTTATAAAATAACTGCAGCCTTTTGCAATCTACTAGGGATTGAATTGATAAAAGACTCCATTCTTGTCTAATGACACTCATTGGCACCCCATTCGGGAGGGATAAACATCGCCTGCAAAGCGAAGCCTTTAGTTCGTCCCATTTCATGTCCAATAACAGATTCTCTGCTCCAAAAGTTAGACTCAGTAATACCGTAGATTTATAAAATCTCAACACCGGAAGTATAAAAACAAAAAGAACAAATCTCACATCAATTTTTTCTTTGTGCTGTCAAAACTCTAATAATTGGGTATAATTATTTTCCTGTTTATTGGCGGGTTTAGAAGTAATTCTGACCCCCAGTTATTTAAAGTCTTCAAGGATTTAGATTTTCTGGCCCTCTATAGGCCAGCTAAAGCATTTTATTTCCTTCTTCGTAACAAGCTTCAAAATCAATATTTCGGTCTTGGATAGATTGATTTCCAGATGCAAGTCCTCTGGGTATCTTTCTAGTATATACAGCCATCTCTGTAGATCTGTATGTGGGTCATCATGAATGAAAGCCGGACACAAAGGTGTCATGTTTTCTGTAAAAGGCAGTAATTAAACAAAATAGATTGGTAAAAACTAAAAACTAAGGATCTGTCTCTGTCAGGATGTCAGTAACTGAAAAGCCGTCCTTGTGTCCAAAACGACCTATCCTGACCCTCACACTATAAACAAAACAATAAAGGGTGCAAGGAAATGCCTTTTAACTTGGTGTTAGCAAAAGTGTTTGAAAACAAAAGTATAAGAATGACTCCCTTCCACTGGATTCTTAAATTGGATGGCAAAAATGTCCCTTTAGTTAACAGTTCCTTTATGTCTTCCTTGGACTGGTGTTAAAGCGTCACGAGGGCGCTGCGTACCTGTTCGTCCGGTTTGGGGTCTCGAGGATGATGCCAGACTGTCTGATGATCCGTGGAGATGTAACTGGTGACGCGGGAAACCAGCCCAGCCCCAGCCCGAATGGAACCGGATTGGAGGTGAACCGGCTCCCACCGCCACGGGTTCGCTCACCCCTGATTAGCGTGGCGTCGGGACAGTGCAAGCACTGACAGGGGGAGCCTCCTTGTCGATAGTTCTGGGTTCACAAATGGCAATAGGATCCGGATGGATGTAGACGAAGACCAGAAGGCTTGTGGTAGAATAGTTCTTCCAAGAATCAGCAACTGGCAGCAAGTGACAGAGGCAGGCAGGCAAGGAGAACCAGAAGGAGCAGTAGAACCCTGGACCAATAGGAAAAAGGCCTGCAGGGGGAACCACCCCAAAACCAGAATGAGAGCCAGGAAGAACAAGGGACCCAAACCCCAGGAATGAAAGGAGAAGGGAAAAGGGAAGGCAACAAGAAGGGAACCAGAAAGGATAAACAGGCTGGAACTGGGCAAGGCAGAAGGACTCAGGAAACAGGTAAGTAGAACAAGGAACCAGCGTAGACACGGTCCGAACCAAACCGCGTTGAGACGCGGTTTGAATAAGGGCCGGGGCTCCTTATATGTGGCCACCAACACCTGGGAGGCTTGCCACGCAAGCCGTGCTGTCTCCCAGGCATTGGTCTGCCCACAACGAGGCTTGGGCCGCAGGATCCCCCGAACCGAGCACTCTGCGCACTGCGCATGCGCGGAGAGCGGCCGCCCGCGCATGCGCCGAGCAACGCGTACAGAAGACCCGGAAGCGCCCGAAACCCAAGAGAGCCCCGGGCCCCGAAGACGGAAGCACGGGTACACCCTCCAGGACGGGGAGCACCGTAACAGGTAAGGAAGCCCCAAGACAGGCGGCGTGACAACTGGACTTACAAAGTTCTTGTTAAAGCAACACATTATGTAACAGTCTTTCTGTAGTATTTCTTGTACCTTTGCAGATTGTCTGGTATACTCCCCTGCCAGGAATATTTATACAATTTCAGCTGCCTGGTATACTCACGTGCCAGGACTTCTCTTATTGTTTTTCAGATCATCTGGTATACTCCCCTGCCAGGAATTTTGATACAATTTCAGCTGCCTGGTGTACTCACCTGCCAAGACTGCTTATGCGTTTTACAGTTCTTTGGCTATACCACAACAGCATGTACGGTGAGGTGCTTGGTATATCTTTCTGAGGTAGCATTTGCTCAAACTTCCCCCTCACACTGCCATTTCATGTATATGTACCTGATTGGAGTTTTCCTTTGCACTTTGCCTTGTCTGCATTCAAACATTCTTCTCAAACCTTTCCCCATAATGGCATCTCATGCATCTGTACTGAATTGGGGTTTGCCTTTGTACTTTTCTTGCCTGCATTCAAACATTCTTCTCATTGGGTGTTGACTTTGTACTTTTCGTTGACTGCATAAGCAACTTCGTACCATTCAAACACTTGTTGGCGTGTATGTCGGAATGCCCTGGGGTCTCCAGCTGCTTTAGGCAGACTCACTAGTATCTTCCTGCATCTTCGATTCTGCTTGCGCCTCTGCATTGTGGTTCCTTCATTCACTTTACTCTTTGGAGTGTGAAGACGTTATTCCAGCCTCCAGCGCGGCTCCACTGTCACACGTTCTCTTTCCTTTGGTGAATGCTGATTTTTCGAGGGGCCCAACATCCAGGATCTTCTGCGCGACTCCCAGCATTACCATGGCCATTCTTGCTCACAATCAGCACTTCTCCTTCCCTCCCGGTGGCCTTCTCAGTTCCACCACAGCAGTCTGTGTGCCTTGTGTTCCTGAGTCTCAGCATGGGGTTCAACGTCTTCTCCTGAACTGTCCGATAGTCCAGTTGCCATCTTTAACTGTCCCACGCACTGAAGACTTGGAAAAGAAACTGGCCTACATGTTGTACTTCAGGCTCCTGTCCCTTTGCACAAACTCCCTCCTCCTCGTCTCAGTAGCTGGGTGGTTATGGGAGTTGGAGTCCATGGAGTTTATTGGACTTTTAACTCTTAGATGGTTTTTATGACAGATTTCACATACAGGCACATCAGAAACAAAATATGTTATGTGTGAGCGGTGGGTGTTCGGGTCCAAGGTGAGGGCATGACCAGAATGACGATAGGTCATTAAGAACTCGGGTATTAGAGGATCTGCCTCATGGGAAAGGGAGGAATACTGCGTCTTCTCCAATGAAGCCAAAAAATCACTCTGGTAGTTTTCTCTTCCCATGTGATGTTCCCTCATATAACCGCCCCCCCAGGGTCAGGATCTGGTAGTGGCTGCTGTCCCCTGGCCACATGGGAGGAGGTCACAGCCGGGAAACCTGTGATGACCCCTGTGAGAAACCTGAAGGTGTCTTACCCGCCGGTCACCAGGGATCTGTCATCCAGGTGTCCAGGACACGGCCGTCGCTTTTGGATCCAGCTCCTGGGGGTGGACCAGTGCGGGAGCATCACCTAGATGAGGTGTCCTCGGGGAGTGGAAGTGGGACACCGGAGGGTAAGAGACGGTATCCCCTTACCAATAACACCTTATCCCCATCCTACCAGATAGGATACCTAGGACCTCAACCCCCCACCCCCTTTCCCTACACAAATACTTTCTCACAGACAGTTTACAGTGAGCGGAAACGGACTAAAACCAGAGCCGTATACCTGAGATGTCCCAACATGCTGGTCAGGCAACGTCAGGCAATTACGGATCATTACACACACCTGACTTCCATCACACTTCCCCACACGGATAAAAGGCGGAGCACGAAAGAACACTCTGAGCAAGGCAAAACACACAAAGAAACAGCAGTTCCAAGATGGCAGTTGAGTGCAAGGAGAAAGATGGCGAGACCGGAGAGGGTTTCAAGGAGGGCAGCACCCTTGATCTATAAGGACAGTTACTTCCAGGAACCTTGGAAAGTAAGAAACCGAAGACCAGGAACTAAGGCTGATCAAACCTGCACAGTGTGTCAGAGGTACCGGGGGCTCTCCTGTGTCGATAACCAAGTCGTGGTACTGTCCTTGGCTCCTACAACAAAGCAGCATCTGAAAGAAAGCACAGCCGGAGAGATTGATACCAAACCAGCTTGTGTTTTGAACAAAGGTTGCCTGACAGCAACATTTTATTAAGAGGACAGTGTGTGAAGCATTTGTGATAAGCAACGCTAATACAATTGAAAGCTGATAGAAACAGTTGAACTTTGTAACTGAACTTTGGGAAACCAAGGAAAGATACCGTACAAGGAGTGGTCCGGCACCACGTGCGTGCCCATTCGAAAGTCTCTGTCAGGTACCCAACTGATGCTGAGTGGGAGAGAAATATTGAGATTGAAGTGGTCATGCAACGGGTCCAGCTAAACCCTGTGGACATTCGAAAGCCTTTGATAGTTTAAAGTAAACTCAAATTGGTCCGAGCCTGGCTGAGGGAGACTAATTGAACCTTGTTTATGAAAAGGGATCTGAGCCCGGCAGAGGGGGATCCAACGTTGAACATTTGTTTTCTCTTATGAAAAGGATCTGGGCCCGGCAGAGGGGGATCCAACACTGAACTTTTGTTTTTGCTGATGAAAAGGATCTGAGCCCGGTGGAGGGGGATCCAGGGTGAACACCCAAGTTCAACATTGAAGAGAACATTTAAGTGTTGTTTCTGGCATAGCAGGCCCACTGCTTTTAATTTGACGAGACTCCACTAGGACTGCATTATTATTATTTAGATTTAGGTTTAGATTTGCGTTTATCACACCCTGGCAAAAGTTCAATAAACACCCTTGAACTTTTTGTCACTTGCGTCTGTCTTACTTTTGCCAGCATGCGTTAATGACACCCCATTGGATTCATCACATATAGGAGTCAAATCGAACAAGACTATGTCATCAGCAAAGCTATATAGTCAATCAAGATTGAACCCAGCCGTGGAGGGCAAGCATTTGCAGAAGATAAGGAACTATTCAAACCTGCAATATAAAATGTAAGTAAAAATGGTGCTAAAACACACTCCTGCCGAAGACTGGAAAACGCATTGCTAAAATGCGTTTCAGAGGTAGTCCGGACCAGGGGCCCTGCAGGGCTTACACCTATTACGTAAAGCTATGACGCCCTCTACAGAAAAGTCTAAGAACCACTCACCCCAGTATCAAGTATCAAGTGACAAACTATGGTCCATCTTATCCAAATTGCCATAGAGCATTTCAAAATGGTCCACCCATCACAACTCAGAAATAGACTGAAACCACATATAATGACTGTGAGGATGGCATTGCATTGATTTTATTTTTAATTATTTATTTGTACAATTTACATAATAACAATAAGCAGTCCATAAAAGCAAATGAACAAAAAAAAACAATGTAACAACATGCAGAATCCAATATACATATTTACAGATAAAGAACTGGCACAAATTCATAAAGTCATCCCAAATCTTTGCATGTAATGACAATTTCCCTTGTCTCTTGTAAATCATTCTTTCCATATTTGCAAGACTGGAAGTCCCTTCAATCCAATCCGCAGGAGTAGGTGCAATCGGAGATTTCCAGCCCCAAAATACCATCTTCTTGCCCACACCTGCCCCTCGGAGCAAGATATTTTCTGAGAGACAGAAAGGTCCTCAAGCAACTCACCACCTCCCAAGATCATTGTTTTGAAATCCAATGCAACATCCAAATTCAGAATAGGTAAACACATGCAACATACATCCTGCCAAAATCCCCATACTCGCACACAGTCCCATAGTAAATGTTCTAAACTACCCAATCCATTCCCACAACACCAGCATTCATCCGTATCCACCATACCTCTCTTGAACAATCGTTCTGGACTCCAAAACACTCTGTTGAGGATCTTCATTTGTCTCAAGCGTCCCTCCAAATTTATAGAACAAAGCTTGACATTAGCACACATCTCGAACCACATCTCAGGCGTAATCTCACACCCCAATCTCCTGCCACAATCGGCTCTCAGCTCAGAATTTTCGTTATATGTAGACACAATACGATTGTATATCCTGCTAGCAATTGAACCACAACCTGGCTCCCTCTCCTTAAGAAAGAGATTAATTATTGCACCCCCTTGCATTGATTAATGACCATAGGGCACAGGGATTCTTGCTGGCTAAAGCAATGACCATATTCTCTACATCGTGGTGCAAAAGGAGATAGTTATGGGTTTAGTCCAATTTTCATGGATATCCGTGAACATTTCAACAAAAAAAATGAATGTAGAAATGACCTAATTCTTTTGACAGAAAAACGAAAATTACTTTGTGCTTTTTGTACTTTTTTTATAATGTGGGGGGAGACGCCTGCACTCCCCTTTCACCCTCATAGCCTAACCTATCCCTTACCCCATCCCCCACATTTTATTTACTGTACATATACAAAAATACCTACTATTTTCCAGTAAAAATAATTTGGTCATTTCTCCTTCGGTTTATTTTTCATCAGTTTGTTTCTATGGATTCAAATTTTTATAGCCTTGTAAAAGTTTAACTTCCTTCATATAAAGTACCTAATCCTGATGAGGTAAATGTCTAAAATTGAACCGCAGCTTTTTTTTTCTTGCTTGTATATCAAAATCAAAACAATGATTATGGGTGTTCCTAGGATTAGTTCTCAAGTTCGAACTATCTAGACCCTGGGGTTCTCTTGCTCAGGGGGCCAGGGCACTGCCATTGCCTTTGGATTCAGACCCTGAGGGTAGACAAGTGCGGGAGTGGGGGTGAAACATCCAATGGCATGATGCAGTATCCCCCTATTCACAACACACCCCTAACCAACCCTTCCACCACCTTTTATAGGTTGTTGTAAGTCTTGTCCCGTTGTTCCCTCCCCAATTCCAACAGGTACCCACATAAAAGAGAGGCATAGGAGAACGAACACAACACCCTATATCTCACAACAGCAAAGTAATTCCCCTTCTTCTGAAATTTTTACCACCTCTCAAAAAACAACTCCCACAATTCCTACCTCCACTCTAGAAATCCCATTTACCAAACCACTGCGATGAAGAAGAGGTGAGAGGGAGCTATGAAGATTACCCATAGAACCCAATGCCCATGGGATTCCTATGGGCAGTCACTGTTTTGTCCTGGTAATGAGGCCAGGCAAGGTCAGGCCTCCCTTTACAATAATTCCCACCTGAAACCTGTTAACTCTCCCAGGAAGTATAAAAGGTGGAACATGCAGACACACTTTGAGCAAGCTGGATGGTTCACAGAGGCACAGAGGAAAGAATTCGAGCTGGAGAGGCCCTGGAAAGCCTGGAGGAAGACGGACTGCCTAATTGCTGGGCCTGTGAGTACAGGGGAGGCTGCAGTGTGGCGAGGGAGTTCTAACCCCAGGGAGCCAAACTAGGGTCACTGGGGTTACCTGGCAGTGCCCACAGCAGAGCTTCTCCCTGGGCAGAACAGGAAAGCCCAGGCCTTTGAGGGGCAGGTGGCAGGACCCTCAACAGGTTATCCCCTTTACCTCCTGCAGCTCCTAAAACCCCAGAATGCTGTGCAGGGGAGCTGACGAAATGGGAGTGAAATAAGAAAAGTGCATTCTGGGACATGAAGTTCAAAGACTTTAACACTTTGTAAATCAAGAAGGGCCTGAGCCCAACTGAGGGAGACCAGTGTGAGAAACTTTAAGGAGGGTACGAAGGCCGGCTGGGGGTGCCCTGAGAGGACAGAGAATATGGAGAACAGTGTCTCCAACATTGCATTCAAAATACCAGCAACCCTTTCGGGTGAGCGACAGAGTTGGGCTTGAGGCCAAGGCTGTGGTATTGTCCTGGGCTCCCAAATCAAGGATACGAACAAAGAAACCAACACAGCCAGGGCGTTGAAGCAAACAAGTGACGAATAACAGCGATATAGTATAATAGAGTGGTCCAGCATAGCGACAGTGCCCAGTCGAAAGTCTCTGTTGAGCGAGTACTGATGTGAGCCTAAAGGATGTGAACTGTGTTTGTTTTCAAGGTAAGAGAAGCCCAAGGAAAGTGAATCACTTTGAGTTGAAAAGTGAGAGTTCCGAGTCCGACTGAAGGAGTCCTGTGATGAACTGTGAGTGATTGAGAGGTCAGAGCCTGGCAGACGCAGACCTGTAACGAACTTTGAGAAAGTTGAAGTGGTCCTGCGGAGGTCTATAGTAAAAGCCTCACACATTCAAAAGTCTTCGACATCAGTAAAAGGTCTGAGCCCAACTGAGGGAGACCGGAAGTGTGATAAGTTAGGAAAATGGGATGTATGTGATTTCACCAAATTTACTTCACCTAAAGGTGAAATCTTCGAATTCTTTTTTTTTTGAATTTTTTCTTTATGCAGGGTGAGACCCCACGCTCTCCCACCACTCCCCCCTAACTTATCCTATCTCCTTACCCCACCCCATCCATGTCTTAAAATGTACCCACTTACCCAACCAAATTTGAAGAAGACATTTTGAAGATTTCACATAAGGTGAAAACGGATTTGGTGAAATGCACTGATACGAGGGGAAGGGAACCCCTCACAAATGTGAATTAAGCTCGGGGAAGGGAACCCTTCAAGTGCTGTGATTGCGAGGTCCGAGCCCGGCTGAGGGAGATCTGCATTGAACCAGGTACTCTCCCTCCAGATCTCTGCGTTCCTCCAGCACCAACTCACTGTGTATCAAGCCGGTCGCTAAACAGTGAGTTGATGACAACCGTTCTTTTTCCTCTGCGGGCTCCCTCCTATGGAATAGCCTCCGTCTTGAGTCAGATTTCCTGAAATTCCAGAAGCTACACAAGACCCTCATGTTCACCTCCTCCTTCCCTTCCTCCCTCTTCTGCTAAAACCTTACAGTTAATGAGATTGGTGACCATGGCCCTTATGTGTCCTCCTGGGTCCTGGCCTCCCACACCCAATCGCCTTCAGCCTCTGCCCTCTCCCAGCATTTGCCTTGGCCCCTTCCGGCCTACGCCACCACTGACCTGCACTTATTTATTGGCAGCTGACCACTCTCACCAATTCACTTAGCATCTGCTTACTCCCTAGCACTTCCCTCTTTGGTACACCTAGCACGTACCCCCCACTTCCTCATTCCTTCTCGCTCGCTCCACTTGCACGTACTGAATACTCACAATGCCAAGTAGGACCGCCTCTATCTTTCATTGTTATATTTGCTTCTAATTTCTGTGTTTCCTCCCTGCTGCCCTGTGGGCGCTTTGGAACACAATTTACTTGATGCACAGTATAACAAATAAAATAAAATAAGGGAAAGTAACTTATTGATCTCTGAATGAAACAAACCAAGTTACTTTTATTGAATATCGAACTAAATGAAACAAGTAAAATTAACTTTATTGAATACTGTATTGAATTAAATAAGTAAAAGTAACCTTTATTGAATGCTGCATTGAAGGAAACTAGCAAGGTGGTATTTAGTTGAATGCAGAATTGAAAGAAAGAAGCATAGGTATACTTAAGTGAAAGCAACATCTATGGAAAACTGAACTACTTATCTGAATGAAATGAAGTAAGATAAGTTACAATTGATGAACAATGAATTGAAATGAAAGAGGAAGCTAAACTGAATGAAAGACTTTACATAAAGTAGAATCCAGATTAAGAAACAACGCATGTGGTAAAGCTGTGAAGCTGCACTTTAAGAAACTGCTTGTTGAGCTCAAAAGTGAACTTTGAAAGAAACCTCGACGTTCCTGGTTGCGTGACCTAATGGGTGGACTCTGTGGTGTAAAACGGCACTAAAACCAGAGAACTACTACATGTGAAACGTAGGATGATGGAAAAGTTAATGCTAGGTTCCTGGTTGCGTGACCTGTAATGGGTATGTATGTATATATATGTATATATTTATATGTGCTGAAAACCTGCAGGCAGCAGGGTGCAGGTGCACACACAAACAAAACATAGACAGCCATCAGGCTAAATCAAGGAACAGAGAAAAGGCCCCAGCAAAAGAGCAGAGTTTTCAGTCTCCTCCTAAAGAGGGTCAGGTTTTCCTCTAGACGCATTCTTCTTGGTAGCCTCTTCCTGGCCAAAGCTGCTTTCAATGGGAAAGAACGATCCTTGCCCCTCCTACATTTACTTTTTGGACATATCAGCACCATTGCATCCATAGGTCTAGTAACATTATCCAAGTGCTGGATCACAATTCGATCACTCAGATAATTAGGTGCCTGTCCATACAGGCACTTGCGTGCCTTGGTGTTGATTTTGAAATGTATTCTGGCTTCTATTGGAAACCAGTGCAGCTCTTCTCTATAGTCTGAAATGTTTTTGCGTCTGGGAACATTTCTTATAACATGAATGGCATCATTGTGCAGAATCTGCAATTACCTGATACACGCCTTGTTGGCACTGCCCATCTGAGCATCACAATAATCTATTCTTGGTAAAATTAAAGGTCTAAGCAGTGTAGTACAGTTTTCTTCTGAGACATAAGGCTTAACTATGTGGATAAGTCTCATATAATATTGAGAGTTTTGAACTAAACTCACAGTTTGTAATTCCGCATTTAAGGATGCTTCAAGAATGCCACCTAGACTTTTCAGCTACTTTTATGGTGTGTTGATTTATACAGAACTCTACATATGATGCACTTAACTTCCCTCGTGCTTGGGCTGCCCCAAATACCAGGAACTCTGTCTTATTACCATTAAGACATCAACCATTTTCTGTAATCCAGGCCTGGATGACTTGATATGCAGACGAGATATATTCAGAATCTTTATCATAACCACTGCTTAGCTAGAAAATGAGCTGAGTATCGTCTGCATAACTAGTGAAATACATCCCTAAGGAGTCCAGGAGATCACATAAAGGCCGACCAAAAACGTTGAAGAGGGTGGGGGACAAGCAGGCCCCCTGCGGCACTCCACGCACCACAATTTCTGGTCTAGATGCAGCATTTCCCCATGCGATCTTTGCCATCTTGTCACTGAAGAAAGCCCTAAACCAAGCCGCTGCGCCTGTGGAACATGAACTAACTGTCCTCAATCTATCTACCAATCCTTCATGTTCCACAAGAACGAAGGCTGTTGAGAGATCCAAAAGCATCAGCAGCCCTGATTTGCTCTCGTCCATTATATCAGCATTTCCGTCTGCAGGTCGAGTAATGCAGTCTACGTGCCATGAAATGACCTGAAGCCAGATTGTCCGAGGTGTACAATCTATGCACTCTCAAGGTGTTTTTGAAACTGAATAGTAGCAACTTTATCCAAGACCTTTAAGAGTAGAGGAACATTCGTAATAGGTCTCAGGTTTGAGTGAATATTATGGTCTACGTTAGGTTTTATTATCAAGTGAGTAACCGTAACTCTCTTTATCCGATCTGATACCTTATTATTACGAAAAGACGCATTTATAAATTGCGTAAAGAATGAGGCAAACAATTCTGGATGCTCTAGGACAGTTTTTGATGGAATGATGTCGGTCTGGCCTGTTGTAATATGTATTCCTTTTAGGATTTTCAAAAGAAAATAGTTACAAATGAGAAAAGTCTTTTCGAGTGGCCAGTTGGTTTGTCTATCGTAGTCTTGAGTTGCCGGTTTGGTTCATCCTTTTAGACTATTGCCAATGCCAGACTGTGCTTTGCAGATTTTGTTGGCAGTGGACCATGTGGTCTAAAACGGCCCCTAGACCAGAGAACCTCTGTGTGCCAACAAGGGAGTTTGCTGTGGTGAAAGCCGGAAAACAACTATCGATGAGCAGCAGACTTCGGAGTTATACAGAATTGTAAAAATCCAGTTGAAAGACAAAGCCTCAAGATACTCCTTTTTGGTGTTGGCATTAAGCTTGGGGAAGGGAAGCCAAAGTTTTGTTGCCATGGAAATGTGTTACCCTGAAACTGTGTTGAACTTGGGGAAGGACATCCTGACCTTCACAAAGGTATGAAACTGCATTTCTTCTAATATTCAAAGACAGAAAAATTGAACCTTGTGGTTAACCTATTGACATTTGGGAAAAGAAGCGGAAGAGTAAGCCAGAGCTGGACAACAGCTCAGAACATTATGTTTGGAACACTGTTTGATTTATGGTTGATGTCCCTACACATTGTTTTGTATCAGTTGTGAGGGCAAGTATAGGGTTTGGACACAGACAGACTTCTTAGTTGAACACATTGACACAGACTTTCCTTAGTTTCTTTAGGTAGGGAAATCCCTCCTTGGTATAGGGCAATTTAGGCCTTACTCCATCCTGACATTTTCTTTAATAAAATACTATTGTTCAACTTTGAATCTGTTGTCTGTGTCTCCTTCCATGATGCCAATTTCACGTATAACCAGCTGTGTTTTCTAGCCAGACCATCTGAAGTGGTATCGTGCTATGCAACAACCCACGATTCACAAAGAAAAATGGTTCTCCTCTCTCACGGCCCTCCCCATCTCTCTGAAATCTTTGTCATGCATTTATGTTATTGCAAAACCTTAATACCAACAGCCAAGGTAAGTACAATCCACCAACCTGTAAGTCTTGCAATCCTGCTGCTGTGAGAATCTACCTGCTACGCTTCTGTGCCCCGAGTCTAACTTAGGAGCAGCAAGAGGTCGCCAGGGAAAACCTTGTGGGGGAGAAAACTCTGTGTGGCTTGGGAGCGTGGAATCAAGAAGTCAGGTGAGTCATCCGATGACTCGGTGAACTTCCCTTCAGAGCAGCGTGTTGTTACTAGAAAGAAATACACACAGTAAGTGGAGAACAGGACTTCAGTATTTAGCGTGTGTGCACTGTTCAGTAATTATGCTGCTAGTAGTCCTTCGTAGGTTGTTTCAGTATAGAAAGGGCTGGTGCATCGACTTTCGGTAGCAATGCCTTAATGAGAATTGGGAAGAGGATATAGATCAGTTTAAGTCTAGCTGAGTCTAAAGAAAGACAGAGAGTGTAGATAGATTTGTAGACCTACCGGGTGTTGAGTGCCGTACATGCCAAACAATGAAGCTTGTGTAAGTGAGCCTCGCGTAGAAATGAAGACCGCTGGGAAATATAGTCTGGAAATAGGTCTGCAGTGTTCCTGCGAGGGGCGAGGCTGAACTTAGTAAGTAAAGTATGTGTAAGTAATGAATGTATGTGATTACAGGCTAAATATGCCGAACCCCCTTCCTGTGAAGGGAAAATGTTCCGTTTCAGAAGCGTTCTGACGCGGAGTGGAGTGAGTCGGAGACGAATGTAAAGCCGTATCTACAGAAGGAAAGAATCAAAGAGGGGACAGATGTTGAAGCAGAGATCTACTGATGTACCCTGATGGAGATCTAAGAATCTATGGTAAGAGGCGATCACTTGCGTAGCGCGGCAACTATAGGTGTAGCAACGCACTGTTGCACTGGCCGCAGCACCTGAAGTACAGTCACCGGCAAAGGGGGAGGAGCCAAACCCGCTGGTCCGGGAGAGATGCATGGGCTGCTGAGTGGAAGATCCATCGCCATCTTGCGAGTGCCAAACTGTACACCCAAAACACGGCGCCAACGATGCCACAAAGACCAATGATGACGTCTCATCATCACACTCTGGAACAATCTGTAGGAAAGCTTCTGCTAACCAGGATCCCTAGCTTCCCCAGCTCACACAAGCTCTTCGGCACTTGCGCCTGTCTACCAAGTCACCTTCACTTAGCTCCTCTTTGTCAGCCTCTTGACTTTAGGTGTAGATTTACACTCCTCTGGCTTTTCCTTGTCAGCCTCTTGGCTCTGCCATCACGTGTCATACACCTCTTGCCAGTATTTGTCCTTGCCGCACTGCATTCACTCACAAAAGTTCACTTTGAGGGGATTTTGTTCACACCCCGCCTTACTATGACACTCGGTCACATTTGCACCCTTTTACATAGTTTGTTTTCATACCTTGGCTGTCCTCTTTATTTGCTTGGCCCATAAAGTTTTATTCCATTCAGTATTTAATATGCTTAACTTCAGGGTTTCATTAAATTTGGTGTTCAATATGCATTCATGTCGCTTAATTTTAAGTTTCCATTCAGATCAGTATTCAATATGCACTTGTTTTGCTTACTTTTGGGGACCAATACTTATTTGCGGTCTGCTATGTGCACCCCAGTGTTCAAGCGCCCTCCCAGACACTCACCGGTTCTTTGCGTCTCCTGCTACTTCTTCTCTGCTTCTGAAGTCGGGAAGTTCACCTTTTCAAGCCCTGCTCGCCAGCCGGGTGTTTCTCTCTGCACACAAGCAATATCAATGCCTCTTTACAGATGCCAGTGGTGTCCTGACGTCTTTGTGCTCTCTCGCAGCTCCTGCTGCTCGCTCTCTGTCACAGAAGCTCCCAGACCTGCGGCAAGTACACAGCCCACTTGCTTTGGAGCCTCCAAGTCCTCTGGGATATTTGCTGGCATCCTGGTTCCTTCTCCGCTCCCACCTCTCAAACAAGGTCCCCTTCTGTTCTCTCACACATAGGCCTCCCTGTTACTCCCTGGTCTCTGCTCCACTGGTCTCCCTTTATTAACCTGCAACTCCTTGCTAGGCCGCAGATGTGGATGCTTAACTAGACTTGCCTGACCATAATTAAAGGGACATGTCTGACCCTCACAGCACTTTGCAGACATCTTCTTCATCAAAGTTAAAGTGGTGAAATGGTGTAGTGTTTATTACTCTTAGTCGTCTTGTTTCTCGTCCCAGTACTTAAAGTAGTGAAATGGTGAATTGACCATTAATCTTATTCGCCTCTTCCTCGTCCCAGTGCTGTTAAGTGTCAAATGTGGGGAAATGTGGGAAACCTCTTCATAGAAACTCATAAAGGTCGGGCAAGGGTTTGGTTGGTCCTCAATAGGAAAAGTGGGATACCATGTCTCTCCTGTAGGCACCCCACTCCCAATCCCCAAGGACCCTCCACCCAGGTGATCATCCCTCGCTTCTCCACCCCAGGGTCAGGATCCAAGAGCGATGCCCTTTCCCTGGCCACCTGTGCAGAGGATCCAGGGGGTTTAGGAGTGAGAATACCCTCAGGTTCCTCACAGTGGATTGTCAGCTTCCCCAAAGCCCCAGTACCCCACTCTGTCACCTCTCTTCCGGCCTCTTCCTTTACCCTAAAACATTGCCCTCTCAATCACTCCTTGTGCAATACTGCCCCCTTGATGGATCTGAAAGGGTTCTTTCACGTGATTCTGCAGTAACACCTTTATGTCTCCTCTGATGTCCGTATCTATCACCCTGGCTAATACATCAATCCCAAACCTCCATGCTAACCCTGACTTACTCTGACTTGGGAGCCAGTCTGATGTATGTATGTGGGGGTGCAATCGAAACCAGGTCTGAGGGTATCAATCTTCCTTCACCTGGGGGAATTACTTCTTCCCTACTACTACAAATGTTAAACACAATAGAACCTTCTGTGGCTACTGAGGGGTCCGATGCTTTGGAACTCAATTTCTCAAACTTAACGGGTCCCCAACTTGTATCGGGTGAGCCGTATCCAACTCCTGACACCATTTGTGAAGGCAGCATGAAGCAGACACAGACAACAGAGTAAAGTGTTGGGCTACAAACTTTTATTAAAATCACAATGAGGTTAGGGTGAGGCCTACCTTGCCCTATGCTAATGTCAAGAAAAAGAGGATGGGGGCATATTTGAGTGTGAGTAGAGGTGGCAGAACCTTTGTGAACTACAATTCCCAGAGAGCCCTGGGAGAGCGTGATGCACTCACGCTATCACGGAACTGCTGTGGACATAAAAAACACTGTCCGCTCGTGCCAGGTGCAGATTATTGAAGTAGATTACTGCACAGGCAGATGCGGCATGAGCAGAAGATTCCAGGAGAGCAGATTACGGAGACCCATGGCACTGGCAGTGACTATAGTATGCTTCAGTGGGCCCAGGGACACAGCAGTGATGGCGTATGCCTCAGAGGTCTGATCGAGGACGACGTCAGCAGTGTCTGGCGGCCTTGTGAGCCTCCTGGACTTCACTGAAGTCATTGCGCTACCTTAAAGCATTCACATCTTTCCGAAAGGGTTCCGTATGTTCACACACGTGCAGTTATGGTTTTTCTGTGATAAACTCCCAAGGAAACTTTACATGTGGAACCTGTGGAACTACAGTGCTCTGGGGTTTTGAGTGAATCTGAACTTCACAGGCAACCGTGTGGAGCTACCATGGGTCTGGACGTGAGTGAGCGTCCCGGGAGGATAGCTCAGCGGCAACGTGCGCGCCTTGGAAGCAAGACGACACGAAGCAACACAGGTTCGATCCCCGGGTCCGCGCTTAAAAACCTCTGTGTGTTTAAGCGCGTTATAAATACACAACTAAGACGAAAAAAAAAAACAATTACGCAACAAAGCCAAAAACAATTCCTGTAACAGCGCCTCGATGCCCGCGTGCTGTGTGAGCGCTTTAAAAAAAATGTAAATAAATGAGTAACACCCTATCGGTGCTTCGGAAGGAGTGCTTGGGAACATTATTTGTTGTTTGCTACATGTTTTGTGTTGCATGTCCCCCATCGGTTCATCTTGCCTTTCAGGCCATTAGTCTTGTGAACACATTGGGGAGCAATCCCCCCATTTGTTTGTTCCATGGCACTAGCCATGTCCACGCCATGTCTATGTGCTCAGTATTTATCATGTGTCTATCATGCGTAAGGTCTATCAGGATGTCTGGAGATATGTTCAATTTAACAGGCATATGAGTTACTAGGTTAGGTGTGTGTTAGGAGGTTTTAGGCAGATTATCAGGGTGTAGGTCAGGCAGTAGAGTAGGGAAGCTTAATACAGTTAATGTATTCAAAGGTACTAGTGTGTGTTTTTCCCCAAACTCTCCTTACCAACCCAATCTTGTTTCCTTACCCCTCTTTCCAGTTTTCCTAATTCCCCCTTCCTATTCACAATCTCTCCCTAATCCCTCTTCCCCCGCACTGGCTACCACGTGGTCACCTGTAGGTTCTACCATTAGGAACCCGTGGCAACCATGGTGGGAGGGTCGGACTCAGTAGGCTTCTGTGGTTCGGGAGTGGGTGGCGATACCCTTCCCTTAAGTTGCGACAAGGATATTCCGTGTCAGGAAGTCCAGAGGGCAGACAGGCCCCTTATCGAGGACACCCTTGTTTCTTGTCAACCCTTCACTTTCTCCCTCTTCCCCCCAGACGGCTCCTGTTCTCCTCTCTGCCTTGATTCCCCTGCTTTACCCTGGCCTCTCTGTACTGCCCCCACTTGTCTCCCTCTCTCTCATGCCCCTGTGCACTCTCTCTCTATCTCTTGTGCCCCTGCGCTCTTTCGCTCTGTTGTGCCCTTGTGCGCTCTCTCCCATGCCCATGTGCTCTCTTGTGCCCCTGCCTCTCTCTCTATTTCTCTGTGCCTGCTCGCCCATCTCTCTCTCTCTCTCTCTCTCTCTCTCTCTCTCTCTCTCTCTCTCTCTCTCAGTGACTGTTCCCACTGCCTCCCTCACTATGTGCCTCTCTCTCACTGTGTGCCTCTCTCTCACTGTGTGCCTCTCTCTCACTATGTGCCTCTCCCTCACGGTGTGCCTCTCCCTCACTGTGTGCCCCTGACTGTGCACCTCTGGCTGTGCACCTCTCACTCACTAAGCCCCTCTCACTCACTATGCACCTCTCACTTACTATGCACCTCTCACTCACTGTGCACCTCTTACTGTGTGCCTCCCACTCACTGTGCACCTCTCACTGTGCACCTCTTGCCTCTCATTGTGTGGCTCTTGCCTCTCGCTGTGTCTCTCACTTCTCCCTGGGCACCTCCTTCACTGTACACCTCTCTCACGCTCCCCCCCTTTCTCTCTCCCTTTCTCTCCCTCTTCCTTTCTCTTTCTTCTACCCCCCTCTCAGCCCTCATTTTCTCTACCAGCCCCATCACCTACTCCCTCTCCAACCATTCCCCCTGCATCCAAGGGTACTACCCAGGCCCCCGGGTTCCATGCCAGTGGGTGTGCCTAGCTAGTATGCCTGCTATGAATGCACCATCCCAGTGCAGACAATCACCTGTGCCCAGTGTGTCTTGTTTACTCTGCTGCAATGAGTCTACTTCTCTACATGTAATAAATATGTTACTGATTTCTGCAAAGACTTTGGTGCCTTCATTTATGTTCCCACTTTTCCATGTGGCCTGCCTGCTATTTGCCAGAGGGGGGACCCAGTTCGCATACACAAGGCACCCGCACTGGGGTCTGTTAACTCCTTGGCCCAAAACTGTAGCCCTGCCTGGGGTCTCCCATATGGCCTTGCCACATTTTGGCCTGCCTCCCACTTCTGCAGTTTTTTGGTGCCTGGGACTCGGGTTCAGAACCAGGTCTAAGTCACTAATCACCGGAAGAGCATCTTAACCTCTGCACCTTCTCTGACTAAACTCACCCCAGCTCTGTGGCCTGCACTCCTATCCTCTGTCCATTTTCATGCCTTCAGCAACAGCAATTTCTACGTGGATTCTAACTTTTCTCCTCTTTTAGAATCTACAGACCAGTCCCAGAGAAGAGGAGTTCCTGCCCTAGGAGTTGCCTGCTCTTGTCCTGGCTGACGGACTCATTAGTAAGTGTGAGGGGTCAGAACTTTTGGATGACTTTTTGATCAAAATATGCAATTTTCCTAAATCATAAATGTCATCAAACACCTCACTATCCCTACTATGATTAGGATTTCCCTGCCTATCAAAACTAAAGGAAAACACTCTTATATAGGATGTCTGGCCCTCAACTGAAATATTAAATACATAAAGAAATATATGGCAATTCATAGTAGAATTAATGATGATATTCACAGTCTATCTTGGCAACCTGTGTGAACTCCCCTTACCCAGGTTTCAAGGTAAATTCAACTCCAAATGTTCAAAAAAAGAAGAAACAATAACATATGTATGTGTAATACAGTCTTAGTTCAGTTCTTGGTTCCTTCAGTGTCAAAGTTCAGTTCTGTCAACCAAAGTTCAAACAGAAAGGTTTCTCTTCTTGGTGAAATAAAGACTTTCCATTTTATTCAAATGCATCAAGGGCCTTACCAACCACAATGCTTTGCTACAACATACAGTTGTCCAAGAAGAAATACCACAGTTCTTTGTTTGTTCAAAGTAAATACAACATCTGCAAATGTTAATGAAATACGCTCCGTGGTTAACACTTAATATGTCTTTCTTCACAAGATTAGGAGTCATGGTAGGTATCTTTGTCAGGATAGTTTCACAGCACTTCTACTTCACTTCAACAACTCTCAACTTCGAGCAACTTCTACAGGAGTTCACCATGAGGGTCTACTCCTCTGCCCCATAGTAGTTCAACTTAATTTGTGCTATTGAAGTCTCAAATCTACTGACACCCAAATACACCACAGCTGCCCCAGTACTTTGTAACTCTTGGAACAATTGTCAGATAGTACAGGATTCACTTTCTGGTACTTCAACACCTTCAAGTAGGCAAGACACTCTTCCCCTGAACAGATGTGCAGCCTCTTTGCCTATTTTGTGTAAGGGTGTCCCTAATTACGCTCACACCAGAATAAATACACCCATCCGGGGAAATAAAACAAAAGAGCGATCTTGTAAGGATAACAAGTTTAATCTTACAAAATCAGGATGGTAGCAAAGAACTCTGTTGCCTGAATGGTCTTCTCATGTCCCTCTTCCGTTCCTTCCTGCCAAAGTGGTTTGAGGCAGGGGTTTATATAGGCCTGACTTGCTGTGGTGGCGTCACTGGATATGGATCATGGCTTCATCCCAACCTGTCCCTTTTCCATAATAGGGATGCTCCAAAGCCTTCTTTCTTCATTGTCAGCAGTTTTGTCAGAGCATGCTGTTCAACATTTTGCTACCTTATTCAAAAACACCCTGCAGCTCTGCAGATTTTCAGTCATTCTCTCCATATTCCACTCATCCTCCACACTTTACTCTTATAATTTGTCCCATTCCTCATTTTGTCGCACAGAACATGAAATTCCTATTTTTAACCTGCATGGACCCTTGACGGACAGGAGACAGCTGCTGAGTCAGTTCGTGCTGCTAGTGCTAGCCACCGTGACTAACATCGCATGAGCGCCTGTGATCAATTTTTAGAATCCCACAGGCCGCATTTCTTCTGGGAAGGAGCTTGACTCCTCTATAGTACTAAGATTTTACAATGCCTAGGGTCTGACATTACAAATCTATCCAGCTAATAGTTAATTGTGCCTTATATTTAGACAATAACTACCTTCTTCAGTGCTTGCCCATATCTGTGTATATGATTATATTTTCATAAGAGAGCCTTCACAGTGCCCCTCCTACTCCCTAGTCCATTATAGTGCGTGCAGGCTTATGGCGCGTTATAAGCCTAAAGACATAGACATAGACAAAGAGGTCTTGCCTAACTAGAAAGCGCTTTGGGGTTCGGGAGGACCCTGGTTCCTTCCCAACATTCCCTCCTTTCAATACTTCTACAGTAACAAACTCATCCCCACATGACATATCTACAACCCCAAAAATATTAGTTTAAGTTTCGCTGTTTATTGTATGGCAAGGTGCTTTAGAACCCCCAATTGATACCATCATCTTTGCACTACTAGGTACTACATTGACACAACATCGGAGAATCAATTGGCACATGCAGAAGAGGACCAAGAAAAATACAATAACAGGCACCAGTATGGTTACTGCTGCCCCCAGCCATGACGGGACCCGATTAAAAGCAAGCGATATCCAATCCGTTTTCTGAACTCTACCTTCTTTCTTCATTTGAAGACCTAGATTGTGCACAGCCTCGATGATGTGGGACAGTGACCCATTTTCAGCATCCGCCGAGGCTACAAAAGTGCTGCAGCTGCTTCCCAACTTTTTACACACTCCTCCTTATGGCTGTTAACAGATCCAGCATGTAGCGGTCCTGCACCGTCATGAGTCTCAATGCACGGAGCTCTACTTTGTGTGTTGAACCCATTCTCTGTATTATTGGGGAGTTGGACTAGCTCCCATCGAATGATCTGAACCCACTTAGCGTTAGCAGCTGCTTGTACCCCAGGAACCAAAGAATATGAAAAGAAAGTCTCTGCTAAGCTAAAACGTCGATACTCGTCAGGTATTCCTCTGAGCAGTGCGGAAGAGACTTTTGAGATATAGTTCGATCTCTTCTTTCTTTTCAGCTGTTGAAATTGTTCTTTTTCTGGTAGCATACGAAATTCTTAAGTGATCTGCAAGTCTCTCTCTGCTTCTTTGGGTGCTGGCGTGGGTGTTGGCACCTTGACAGGGATCACAAGAGTGTGGTTGCACTGTGCGTTTGCGCTAACAGGGACTGTTCCTTCATTGCTTAAACAAAGTTCATGGTCCATGTCTCTATGTATTCGCACTGGCTTCTCCATTGTTACAATCCATGCCAGCCTTGTGATGTATTGGGACCATATTTGTGCACACAGTCTCTACTTTGGCTATTATTTCTTTGCTGTACTCGATCAGTCCATCTGCCGGGCACATCACTGTGGTGCCCTGCCATTTGTTGTTGACATGTGAGTGACCTCTCAAGGGAAAATATGGTGCTTGTAGATACTTGCTGTATTTTGTACTGCCATTGCACAGCGCTGGTTATAGAGCAATGCTCCTCAACTGCACGCTGTGTGTCTGGAATGTGTCCATTATCCTACATAGTGTAGGATGTAACAGGCATTGTGCCTCTATAACTGGGACTGGATGTGGAACTAAAACCTTAGGAGCCCCTGACGCATGAGGGATGAATGCTGAATGTCAGAAATGGCATCAAAGCCCAAACCCTTATATAAATCATATTTCATTCGTACTTCCTGTTTTATTCCTCTAAGAATATCTGTTGGGGTGGCCGGCAAAAAGTGAGACATTGTTTGATTCTTTTTTATCATAGACATATTCATACTAGCATTATTATCCTTTATATGTAACTGTCCACCCCCCTTTAGTTGGCCACCCCATATAACAGACATACCTTCATACACTCCGACAACCATGACCAGTGTCACACAAAACAATATAATACCGAGAAAACATAATGCAAAATTCCTAGAACTAATTACATTCATTTAATCACTATCCCTACATAACAAAGAGGTTTGAACACACCAGTCAGGCATCCTTGCTTATCCCATGAGAGGAGAAAAAAAGTTACCAAGAAAGAGAGAAAGAGAGAGAGAGAGAGAGAGAGAGAGAGAGAGAGAGAGAGAGAGAGAAAGAGAGAGGTAGAGAGATAGAGAAAGAGAGAGGTAGAGATAGAGAGAGAGAGAGAGGGGCGTTTTGGGGAGAGAGGGAGAGAGAAAGTAAGAGACCCTTTTCCCACCAGGGCTGACTGGGTCCGAGACCTTCAAAAATAGAAAAAAAGATAAAAAAATAAAAGAACAATAAAAAATGAAAAAATGAAAAAAGAAAAGTAAAAAAAGAATAAGCAGGAGTGTGCCACTGCACACCACCCTGGCATGGATCATTTACTAAACATCTTTTTCATCAGTTATGCCCTTAATCTGTCAATTTGAGCTTTGCAAGCTCTCAAGGCCTCAATGAGAAGGACAGTTTCCGCTGCCTGAGCTGAATAGTGCCCCAGAAGAAGTCATCAAGCCAACCAACTCCAAGTACCCACTGTAAAAAGAGCCAAAGCCGGCGGCATTGGCTTCCCTCACATAGCACCTAAGCTCTGGAATGCCCTCCCCAACTCGCTCAGAGCAGAACCATCCCTGTATCTCTTTCGCAAATCCCTCAAAACCACGCTATTCAACTAACTCCACCTTCCCTTCACCCACTTCAGCTCGCACACATCTGATACGAAAAGTGTTCGACACGAAATGCTTCCTGTAATGAAAATTGCTTTGTAACCATCTTCCTTCCATTGTAACCAGACTATGTATGTATTCATGTAACAGCGCCACGATGCCCCCGGGCTGACGTGCGCTTTAAATAAATCCGAATAAATAAAATAAAATAAAATAGGTAATCTTTTCATGATCAGAACTTCATGCTCCCTCCCTTTACCATGCACCACTACCGCCCCTGTGTGCCTCCATCCCATCTCCTGGTCAATTGTTGATGATGGATCAACATATAGTATATCTCCTTCCATCTCTAGCTTTAGATTTACCCTCCTCTTGGTATGATATGATAGGTCATTTATAACGTGCTTAATACCCAGAGGTTTCTAAGCGTGGAGCCGGGGATCAAACCCATGTTGCTCCGTGTCGTCTTGCTTCCAAGGCGAGCACGCTGCCGCTGAGCTATCCTCCCTCGTATGTAGCACAGTTAAGCGTTTTCAGGTCATCATCAGTGGATGCCTCTGCCAAAAAATGTGGTGGGATTCACCGTCCTACACCTTCCTATATGAATATGAGGTTTGGCTATTATAATCTCATACGCAGAGAATCTCTGAGTCGTCAAGGTCGATATGGAACTTTCCAAAATGGCAAATAGTGAATGTTCAACAAACAATGTAACAGAGCACCCCATGACATCGTGGAACTTTTCTCTATTGCAAATGAAGCCGCTGCGAGTGCTTGTTCACACGCGACCTGTCCCTGCATGACCGAGTGGAGCGTCCCACTATAATAAGCCAATGGCTTGTGGCCCATTGTGCTCTTTTGGGTCAAAACTGCTGCCATGAGCCGTCCATCAGAGTGAGAAAATAAATAAAACTCCTGTGTATAATCCGGAGTTGCTAAATCAGGGGCCGTGCAAATAGCCTCTTTCAAGTCCTTAAATTGTCCATTCATTTCTTCAGTCTGTTCCAATTTACTGTTTTTTGTCTTCTGCCCTTCTCTAAGACTTTTTAACAGCAGCCTTGTGTAGCCTGCGTAGTCTAGGATTCATGCCCTACAATATTTACATAAGCCCAAAATCTGCTGCATTCCCTTGACAGTACTGGGCCTAAGGGTGGCGCGTACTGCCGCCGCCCTAACTGATAGCATTTTTTTCCTGTCTGCAGAAATAAGTTGCCCCAAGTATAGTACCTCCTGTTGGTAGTACTGTAGCTTCTTTGTACCCTTTGTGAGCCAGCAATTGCAATATCGCAATACAATCCCTCCTGCACCATTGACCATGCTTAAACGCAGTGACATACCATGAATCAGGGTGCAGTGGGATTGAGAAGAAGGCATTCTTCAGATCTACCACTGTGAAGTACGTCGCTGTCTTGGGAATGCTAAATAGGATCATTGCCGGATTTAGGACTACTGGAAACTCCTTCTGCACCATGTCATTAAGACAACGTAGATCCTGGATCATACTCAAACTACCCCATGTTGCTTTCTTGACTGGGTATATAGCTGTATTACATGTGGTCGTGGATGGCACAACGATCCCTTGCTCTACTAGAGCCTGTATAGTGCCTTTTATCCCTTTCTCTGCTTCCCTTGACAATGGGTACTGCTGCACCCTCGGAAGTACTGCTTCTGACTTCAACGTAATCTGTACTGGAGTCACATCTCTCAGTAACCCAACATCATGTGGATTAATAGTCCATAATTCTGCTGGCACATATCGCATGTCTTCTTCAAAAAATAAAGACGGGGTCACCACTTCCATCAGGGATCACCACTGCCACCAAAGGGCACTGTACCTTCCTGTACTGCACCATGATATCACAGGTGATGCAGATTTCATTTTGCTCACTGTCCTCAAATAACTCATCAGTCATTTCCTTCAATTGTACTGTCGGGTCTACACATTACTATGTGCGCCACTCGCACCCTTCCTGGTCTGTTCCAATCAGGACTACTCTTAGTCCTTTCAAACCTAATGACAATATTGTCTCAGCCACCACATTGGGTGGCACCATGGGTAAGAAAATTAAATCTGTGAGCACTCGCCAACATTTTGTTGCAATTTGAGGCACTGCTTTTGCTCGTACCTTGATGCCATAGAAAAATATGTCCGGGACCACAGGAGCTCCACGGACTACTGACTTCCTTGCCAATGCATTGATTATTACCATTGCTCCAGCTACACACATCCCTGGAGTGGAACACACTACCCATTGATCTGTGAATGATATAGTTACATTTAGTTTACTGAGCAGATCCCTAGCCAACAAGTTAACAGGGGAACTCTCTGAATATAACAAGAGGGCTCAAACTACCTTCCCTCCCACTTGTATATCCAGCTCCTCAGTGTATGGAACCGTAGAAATTGCCCCAGAGAATCCCTGCATGTCAAGAGTTTTACCTGCTAATGGAAAGTTCCCCTCCATAAGGCATGATTTGGTTGCACCTGAATCTACAATAAATATAAATTGCTTGTTTCCAATTTCTGCCTCCACCAAGGGCTCCTCTTCAGGGTGTGAGGTTGTCAATAGGATTGGACACGCAAGTGCTCTCTGTGGGCTGTCCTAATCAGAATATGTATTCATCCTGGGGAATGAAAAAGGGCCGCCTCCGCCATTGTAACTCCTTGGAACAGGGCACCTGTTCCCCCTGCCATCCTGTTAAACTGTGTTCCCTCACCCTGATGCGGTTGCTGCCCACATTGCCCTAGCCTGTCAGTCCCATAAGGGAGCTGATTTTGACCCCCTCGCCTAAATTGTGGGTGTCCCATTCCTTGAGGCCCTTGAAATCCCTGCCCTGGAGTTGATGACCCATAATTAAATCCCATCCCATCCCTGCTCCTGCATTCCCTTGCAAAATGCCCCGATCTCAAGCAATACCAGCTTGTGATGTTTCAAATCCTCCTCCCTGGGGCCCTATCCACCCCAAAGCCTCCTGTTCTTGCTCCTGGAAATCCTCCTCTTCCCCTTGGTGCTCCTTCATACTGCCACTGTGGGTTGGGTACTGTCCTCTCACACACCCCATTGTCCTTCTTTGGACCATAGTGCTGCAATTGTGGCATTTACAATTTGTTGAATATCTCCTGTCCTTTCCCCCTAAGCCAGTGCTGTCACCAGTGCTTGGGCGACAACCTTATTTAGATTCTTGACACTAGTTTTGCCTTGTTCGTCTGCCACTTCTGGGCAGTTTCCCTGTCCCGGTCCTTGATTCTCTTACAATGGTGGACTATTATACGTTGTATCTCCGCCCACCCTTTGGCTTCAACTCCCACAATTGTATCTAGTGCCTTCTGGACCTCTTTAATGTTGATGAAAGAAAGTGATCTGCTTTACTGCAACTGCTGCACACAATGCTGACATCCCATAGAGAGTTCTATGGACTGCTTTTTCCTGGACAAATCATTCCAGCTCTTCGTGAATTAGTCAAGATATCCTTGCCATGTGTCTTTCGCTTTCTCCATATTTTGCACTTTCAGCACCTTTCCTTTCCTTTGGCTTTGAAAATGCAGGGCCTTATATTGGACCTTATGTCTCGCATCCCAGGGCTGTTTCACCCCACAATCTCAGGTCCGGCCACTCAATTAAGGACCCCCCCTTCACAACCACTTCTCGCCACAGTCTCTGGCACGATCTTGCTGCGCAATCTCTGCAATCAGGCTCACATGTGGAAACGCCATCTTGCTGGACACCTTCCGCTGCTCAGCCTCTGCACATCAGAGTTTGGGGAAACAGGACCCTCAAAGGACAAGCAGGTGAATTTTGCAACAGAGTCCTGGTGTCCCTTTGGTTCTCCCCCTTCTGCCTGTATTACCAACACTGTGCCTTCTTCCTTCTACTTCTACTACTGCTTCATACATGCCAGCCGCAGTCCAGCTCCTTCCGATTTCCTGTACCTGAAGGGGCCTTTTAAGCCTCTCAGTGTCCCTCAGGTGTGGGCTATCAGGCTTAATTGCCTGACTACTACTACAACATGCCTCTTCAACCCCCTTCCTCGTGCCAGTATGTATGGGATTATGGGACTTGTAGTCCTCAAGTACAAAATCAGTTCTTTTTGGCAATTTCTGGTTTTCAATGGTAGATTTGTTTCCCTTAAAGGTATTCAAGGGTGAACCAATGGAATTCATTATTAAGGAGGAAGACAGTTTATTTACGGCAAAATTTTTAAATTCCCTTCCATTATACCTTTGGGAGTAAGGAGGATTTGTATCCTTAGCTGCCTTGAATGAGCTTTCTGTTCTTAGGGTTCATTCAGATTTTATGTTACCTATGTTTGTAGCCACAGATTTTATATGTGGTTTGGATACATCATGATGACAATAGGCAATTACATGCTTTGGCAACTGTAAACGGTTCTCCCTTTTAAAGGTGAAATACTGTGGGCTCATCCCATGGAATCTCCTCACCTCCCTAGGCCTTGTCTCCTCTCAGGTGATCCTCCTGCAGAACACCACCCCCAATGTCAGGATCAGGAAGCGTCTGCCATTCTCTGACCATCTGGGAGAATACTTTAGGCAGGGGTTTAGTGAGGGGCCTACAGAACTGAAGTATCAGTCACGTGCCCCGGAATTGCCAGCTTGTTGCTTGTGAGGCAGGCTCCTGGTCGCTGAGGGGGGTGGTAACACCGAGGGTAGGTCAGTGTACCGATCCAGTCAACCCAGGTCCCACTCCCACAGTGGCACAGTGCTAGTGTATTGCCACTGTCAGAGGAGGATCTGCAGACATACACAACATCACAGAATTCTACTGCCAACTTGTAGGGTGTACTTTTCCAGATAATCTACCCAACTAGTCATAGCCTCCAGTTCTCAACCCCTAACTGTATCCGGTGTTTGGTTTTAACACTGAGAGTTCCTCAGGAGAGGGGAGTCACCTACCCCTTAACAAACTCACCTTCTAGGCCCATACTGGAGGGTGAAGAAGGGTAGCTGAGACTCATTGTTCCCACAGAGAGTCTCCTTTTATAGAGCACTACCTGTCGTTTAATTCAGTTTACTAGTCTGCCTGAATCTGGGTACAAAGTGTACAAAGTGTGGTGAGGTGTCATCTTAATAGTAAGTCTTTCTGTAGATACCTTTGTGGAGTGTGCCCTGATACCCTTCAGTTTGCTTGTCTGGGCAGCTGGAGCCCTCACCCCACCAAAGCACCTAATTCAGTTTACTAGTACCAGAGCCTCCTGGTCTGTAACAAACTCATCTCCTAGACAATCACTAAGAGTGAACAAAGCTAGTAGAGGGCCCAACCTCACCCACCTACCCATTTTTATTGTGTCCATATCCTGGTTGTGAGAGCCGTGTATTTCTTTAGGAACACGAGAGTGGGTCTCTAGAGATCGTTTTTGCGTGGAACTCTTTTGTGCGAGGTGCCTGCCTGACCTGCCTGCCTGAATCCGAGTAATTTTCCAGGGACGCCTGGGAATTGTATTTCACACTCTTTTTGGAAGCGGACCAGTAGCTTGTCATTACCGTGCTCCCTGTCCTACAACAGGTTATCACCCGACCCCTTCCCTAGTTGAGCGCCTGTGAGTCTGCATCTGTGCGTGCTTGTGAGCGATTGTGAGTGTACTAGAGTAACCCAGGTTGACAGACCTGGATAGTAGGGACTTGGTGGTGCTTACCTACGCCCTGTAGTGATTTAGTATTTGTCAAGACATTTTAGTTTGTGTACAACATCTTTTTGACTGTCAGAATGGGAAATTCTGCAAGCCAGGAAGCCTGAGAAAGGGCAGGAGAAGGGAGACATTCCACCATCACTTGGTGAACTGTCCGAGAAGCCTGAGAAATGCCAGGAGAAGGGAGACATTCCACCATCACTTGGTGAACTGTCCGAGAAGCCTGAGAAATGCCAGGAGAAGGGAGACATTCCACCATCACTTGGTGAAGTGTCCGAGAAGCCTGAGAAAGGCCAGGAGAAGGGAGACATTCCACCATCACTTGGTGAACTGTCCGAGAAGCCTGAGAAAGGCCAGGAGAAGGGAGACATTCCACCATCACTTGGTGAACTGTCCGAGAAGCCTGAGAAAGGCCAGGAGAAGGGAGACATTCCACCATCACTTGGTGAAGTGTCCGAGAAGCCTGAGAAAGGCCAGAAGAAGGGAGACATTCCACCATCACTTGGTGAACTGTCCGAGAAGCCTGAGAAAGGCCAGGAGATGGGAGACATTCCACCATCACTTGGTGAACTGTCCGAGAAGCCTGAGAAATGCCAGGAGAAGGGAGACATTCCACCATCACTTGTTGAACTGTCCGAGAAGCCTGAGAAATGCCAGGAGAAGGGAGACATTCCACCATCACTTGGTGAACTGTCCGAGAAGCCTGAGAAATGCCAGGAGAAGGGAGACATTCCACCATCACTTGGTGAACTGTCTGAGAAGCCTGAGAAATGGCAGGACATTCCACCATCACTTGGTGAACAGGGTGAAGTGTCCGAGAAGCCTGAGAAATGCCAGGAGAAGGGAGACATTCCACCATCACTTGGTGAAGTGTCCGAGAAGCCTGAGAAATGCCAGGAGAAGGGAGACATTCCACCATCACTTGGTGAACTGTCCGAGAAGCCTGAGAAAGGCCAGGAGAAGGGAGACATTCCACCATCACTTGGTGAACTGTCCGAGAAGCCTGAGAAAGGCCAGGAGAAGGGAGACATTCCACCATCACTTGGTGAACTGTCCGAGAAGACTGAGAAAGGCCAGAAGAAGGGAGACATTCCACCATCACTTGGTGAAGTGTCCGAGAAGCCTGAGAAAGGCCAGAAGAAGGGAGACATTCCACCATCACTTGGTGAACTGTCCGAGAAGCCTGAGAAATGCCAGGAGAAGGGAGACATTCCACCATCACTTGGTGAACTGTCCGAGAAGCCTGAGAAATGCCAGGAGAAGGGAGACATTCCACCATCACTTGGTGAACTGTCCGAGAAGCCTGAGAAATGCCAGGAGAAGGGAGAGAGACATTCCACCATCACTTGTTGAACTGTTGGGGAAGATTGTGAACAGTAGACCAGAGGGTAGGGGATGGCGCCAGCCCCCTGGTCGAGATGATTAAGGAAAGCAATACATGAAGGGCCAGGGAAAGGAGGTCCTTACCCCTGGAGACTAGCCAAGAAGAACCCAATAGTGAAGACACCGATGGACAAGAAGGAATGCTGATGTTTCATTGAACTGTGCTTTGAGAACCTTGAAACCCGGAACTTTGTTTTTCCTCAAAACTTAATTGCAACCCGTGGAAGGGAGGCATTCCCTCAGGACACGGTCTCACTTTGGAACTCTTGGAGACTCGTCATTTCTTTAGTTTAGTATTTAGTGACACAGGATTGTGGACCCTTTATTGTGGCCATCCTGACAGACTCCGTAGTAGTTTTAGTTGAGGCAGGGAAACCCCTCTTAGAAATCGGGTAAGATAGGTTTTCATTTTATCCACTTAAATAAAGGTCTTTGGCAACCACCATGCCATTGTGTCAGACTCGTACTTCTGCAGCCTTACATTACTCAAAAAAGTATATCTTGTTGAGGGTCCTTTTGTCTTCCCCTGGATCAAAGACACTCCCAAACTCCATGTAACCTTCTCGAATACAACCAAGGAATGGGAACATTCCTTCGATGTGAAAGGGCCCATAAACTAGAAATCGCCCAGATAATGTAACAACTGCTGGAATACAGATACCACCCTAGCGACCCACTCTAGAAAGGTACTGAATATTTCAACGTATGCACAAGATACGGAACAGCCCATCGGCATGCATTTGTCATAATAGTAGTGCCCTCCAAAAGGAAACCGCAACAGGTGGTGATCCCGCGGATGTACCGGCAGTAACCTGAAAGCTGACTCTGTACCTGCTTTCGGAATCTATGCTCCTCAAACATTGCAGTGCCTGGTCACACGATGCATATCTCGCAACCCATGTCCTAGCATCCATTCCGTCATTCACTGACGCCGCCCTTGGAAATGATAGGAGGCGAATCAAGTGGAACTGGCCTTTCTCTTTTTTGACACCAAGCATAAAGGTCATCAAATGAAGTCCTGCAAAGGTGAGACTGGTAATGACCAGCCACCCTCCCAAGGACACTTCCTTACGCATCTTCCCTGCGACCACAGTGGGGATTACGAGCGCCATAGTCTGCTCACGCGGAAAGCATGACGCCTCAGCCCCCACCGCTAGGATGCAGGAAAACCTCCTACAAAAACTGCTCGGGTAAGTACTCAGCCGCTTCACTAAGACACTCAAACTTCCTGGTGGAGAGATCAGGCCTCCACTTTGCACTGTCACCCCCAACAATCTCCTCCTCATTTGTGCCCACTGTGTGCCCAGCCCCACTACTTCTGGTCCTTGTCTTTTGCTTTCCTATGGCATTGTGCCTCAGGATGAGATCCCAAGCCACAAAACGAACTCACGTGGCGAAACGTAGTGGTCGCTTCCGACCTAGAGCAGGCCGGCACTGGATTGGCAGGAATACTGGCACGGCGGAAGAGCGGGGGCAACTGCCCTCCTTCTGCTCCTTTTAAACCCTTGTTCCACTACACCACACCCCCAAATCTGTTGCTGCCAATCACCAAAGTTGCTTGGGTTGACGAGAGTACTTCACAACAGTCGAATGAGTGGAACTCTTTAATATGCCCTGTAGCGTTGTGGTATTTATTCTTGCAGTGCACCCCTTCTGCTGTTTTCATGGGTTCTTGGTGTTTTATGATCTGCAAGAGGTGGGGTGGGGGCCTGGCACAGGACTGGGGGAGCAGGCTACGGTGAATTGTAGCAATGTTGATACGTGCAGATCTGAACATATAGAACTTTCTCTGGTGTGCAAGTTTTAAATATTTTGCAGTTACCTGGAGCAGTTTTATGTACGCTTCAGGTTGCTAATGTAAATTGTGTGGCTATCTGTGGTGTCTGCTAGAGTGGTGTTTAAGGAGTGTGGACAGTTGTGATGGTCTATCTGTGGGGAGTCATTGTGCTGCATAGGGAAGGATAGACGCGGCGTGCCTTTAGGTGGCGTTCGTTCCATTCTGTAACCAGAGCCGTCACGAAGGGTCTGCGGGTGGCAAACTGCCCCGGGCCTCGCGCTTGTGGGGGGCCTCGCGTCACCCTCTCCCTAGTAGAAAGCAGCACAGTCCACCCATGTCCACTACTCAAACACGCAACTGTGTTGTCTCCTCTCTGCCCCAGCAATGATTTTCCTGTTTGTTGTGAAGCCATTTGGCTCCGCAACAAACAGCAAAATAATGGGAGGCAGCAGGGCCCAGAAGTGAGCTCTGCTGCCTCCCGTAATTCAGCTGACAACATAGACAGGCTGCATGACAAGAGAGGACTCCTCTCCTGCCAGTCAGTGTGTTCACGTTGCTCAGCGTGACCACGCGGACTGAGTCAGTGTGTTCACGTTGCTCAGTGTGACCACGCGGACTGAGTCAGTGTGTTCACGTTGCTCAGCGTGACCACGCGGACTGAGTCAGTGGGTTCACGTTGCTCAGCGTGACCACGCGGACTGAGTCAGTGGGTTCACGTTGCTCAGCGTGACCACGCGGACTGATGGGAGAGGACTCCTCTCCTGTCAGGCTGCCTGTCTGCGTGTTGGCTGCATGGATGCTTTTGAAGGGTGCATGGAGGTAAGGTAAGTGTTTTTCTATTTTAAATTGAATGTGTATGTATGTGTATTGAAATTGACTATGTATATGTGTATGAATGTATGCGTGCATGTTGATGGTTATGTTTGTGTCAATGCTGTTTTGGGTTTATGTATGCGTGCATGAAAGTTGTGTGACTGGTGGATGAATGCATGGGTGAAAGTGTTGAATGTGAGTGTGTGTGCCAGCCCACCCCTAATACAGGCTAAGGGGTAGGGTCATGGCAACAGAGGTGCACATAGGCTACAATTTTGGGGGGCCTGGAGGGGTGCAGGGGTGGGACTAACACTTCAAATGTTGACAGAGGCGCTAACTTCAGAGGCTATGGGGGAGGGGCAAACTTACTTGTGTTGCGGTATCTAACATCATTCCACATTCGAATGAGACTATTCTGGTGAAGCTTCAATGTTACAAGCAGCTAACTCTCTCCTTCATTTCTGAAACGTCACACTTAAGGACTGCTGTGAACATGAGAGGTCTCATGTCACCAATTTCCTTCTAATCACTCCCACGGCATGCAAGTGCTAACCCCATATCACAATTTCAATTGCCTAAAAATGTATGCATATGAATGCAGGTGCTAAACGTGAAATGTTTTATGTTAGTAATTGCAGGGCGTTCGTTAAAAGAGAATCCCAGGCACTGTTTAATGTCTGTGCCCTGTTCTGTCTGACCCACAACTCTGTTGGTCAGCCCAGCACGAGGTGGATGACTGTTTTGAAAGCAGATAGTGAGTGGGTCCAATAAACCCATTGCGCTGTCAGTCTCCCGACTGAGGGATGGAGTCTCGGTCTTTCACCGTTTGCAGTTGACATGCCCCCCATGTTGGCAGTCTTATGACGCAGAAACCTACTGATAATCTGCAGCTTTGAACCTCCTTGCTGCATTATTTTGACTTCATTATTGATTTGAGCACTCCACAGATGCCTTGGACCATTGTTCCAATCAGTAAGGGGTGCCCCAAGCATCAAAAAAATAAAATGGGACCCCACCAGCCCTGACACATCTTTACCCAGCCCTGCTCCCATTTCCCTCTGAATTCCCTGAGCCCAGCTAGGAATCCGAATAGCTATTGCGCCTTCCCTTTGGTCACTAGTCGTACCTTTCACCCCAATTCAGCAGCTGTTTACTTTCATAATGCTGTGCTAATCTCTGGAGAGGTGGGCCACCTAAAAGCTGAGACCAGAAGTTAAGAATTTGGGCCTCATTACACGTTAGGCGGTAAGGGAATAACGGTACCGGTAAGGGATTACCGGTATTGGTAAATTCCCTAGCTAATCACGACCCGGACTGGCCACTATTAGCGGCACCGCTAAGAACGGTGCCACTAATAGCGGCCAGTTCGTGGGCGCGTGACCCCTCAGGTCGGAAATAGCGGCATGGCGCTAATAGCACGCCATTACAAGGCATGCAGACATGCAAATAGCCGCATGGTATTGGCCGAAGAAGCCCATACCGGCATGGAGGAAATACCGGCATCGCGAGCCACACGTTAAGAGAGCTGAGTAGTGTCCCCACCTGCCACGGGTGGCCACAACAGCACAGGTGGAGGAAATGGAGACTGTGGCAGCACAAAAGGAGCACACCACACCCCTTCCCACACCGAGATGGTTCCAATACTTGCAGCATTACATGGGCTGGAGGACATGATTGCATTGCAGCACCAACAACAACAGGCAGCACAGAGGAGACGCAGGGGGAGGAGTATGGTGATACTGGCCCAGCAAGCCACACCAGTGCACCCAGTCATACCACAGAGGCAGCCAGCAATCCCCAGGTTTCTAGCCATTCCATTCATCCTAACCACTGAGCAGATACACACCCTGTGCCGCCTGGACCGGGATACCATCACCACCATGGTGGACATGAATCACAATGACATAGTGAGCCACATAGACATCCGTACTGCCATCCCCCCTCTACTGAAGGTGGTAACTGTGCTCCACTACCTGGCCACAGGCACCTACCAGCATACGGTAGGGCAGATGCATGGCATTTCACAACCAGTATTCACACGCACGCTGACCCAGGGGCTCGATGCCCCCCTGAAGCACACAAGTGAACACATCAAATGAACACATATCCCTGCCACGGACAGCCCAGGAGATCTCCAACGACAAAGTTGGCATCTTTTAACTGGCATGCATCCCAAGTAGCATCGGGGCAATCGACTGTACCCATGTGGAAATGGTGCCCCCACATCACAATGAGGCTTTCTACCAAAACAGAAAGCATTACCACTCCATCAATGTCCAAATGGTATGTGACTCAAAAAAGAGAATAACACATTGTCGTGACCAATACCCCTGATCAACCCATGAATCAATGGTCCTGCGGAACTCAATGATACCACGCAAGATGGAGCGCCATGCTGGACAAAGTTTGTGGCTACTTGGTGAGTAGCAGGGCAGGCACATGGCAGTGTGATGTGGGTTGTGTTTGGTGGGGGGGTAGAGATGCATACTCCAACTGGTTGTGGACTGTCGTCCGTACAATAAAGGGACATACAGATGTGCGCCAATGTCCACCAACGCAGCCCACAATGGAGAGGACACGAAACCACATGCAAGTAGTAAACTGCACAACAAAGACATCAATCCATAACGCAATGCATGACACATCTATCCACATGCACATTGCACATCATATCATACCCTACATGACACAAAACTGCTACATGCAGCCAATATGCATAATGTAAATGTGCGTTGAACAACATCACAACAGATATGCGCCCTTGTGTGCATGCAAATGGATCACATGTAGCCATTGTACAGAACCACACCCGTACACCACTACTGAGGTGCCGCTTCACAGCATGGGGATATTGGAATCCTAATGGCAGTACACTAGCAGTGTCGTACAAAGGTTGTCCTCGCCCATGAACACCTAGGACCTGTCCACACCCAGGACATGGGAAATACTGCCGGAGGCATGCATGCTGCACGTCCACTTGCGGGGACTAGCTTACCTTCTCACATTGCAGTTACACTGATCGTCTCCATGCATGCTGGGATTCGTGGATGCCAGTCAGAATGCTAACATGTCCCGGTTGCAATTGAGGTGACCAGTAACAAGGCCCCATTGTTCCACCCATGCATGTGATGCTGGCTATCTCCTGAAGAGGTAGCTCCTTACCCCTATATGGAACCCACAGAACAGGCACAAAGAGGAATACAACCTTGCACATAACCGTACCCGCGTCATGATTGAGCAGGCATTTGGCCTTCTGAAGACACGGCTCTGGTGCCTAAGCTGGCCGGGTGAGGCTCTCCTGTATGGCCATGACAAAGTGCCGAAGATAACCATGGCATGTGTCATGCAGCACAATATGTGTGTCAGACGGAATGTGCCTATGCCCCCTGACATTGACATGCAACCACCAGATGAGGATGATGTTGACGGGGATGAGGATGGGGGAAATGGGCCGGCAGGACATGCAAGAGGCGATGGCCAGGAGGGACACGATGTGCGTCAGCATCTGACAAATCAAATATTTTGAGAGACAAGGGTCAACTCTTTTGGATGGAGATGGGCATTGTTGCCCTGCTGTATGTGGTGAGGCGCACAATGGGCCCTGTCCGCAATAAAGTACACATACACAATGATGAAGACCAAGCCTGTGTTTCAACTTGCCAACAGTGTATTATGAATAATTTGTGAACAAAAAGTGTATGGCCCATCTGTGCAAACACCCTTTACCCCCTCCCCCAATACACTCCCAAAAACACCTTTGCCCCCTCCCCCAATACACTCCCAAAAACACCCTTTCTCCCCTCCCCCCACAACACTCCCAAAAACACCCTTTTCCCCCCTCCCCCACAACACTCCCAAAAACTCCCTTTCCCCCCTACCCCCACAACACTCCCAAAAACACCCTTTACCCCTCCCCCACAACACTCCCAAAAACACCCTTTCCCCCCTGCCCCCACAACACTCCCAAAAACACCCTTTCCCCTCTCCCCCACAACACTCCCAAAAACAACCTTTCCCCCTCCCCCCACAACACTCCCAAAAACACCCTTTCCCCCCTCCCCCACAACACTCCCAAAAACACCCTTTCCCCCCTCCCCCCACAACACTCCCAAAAACACCCTTTACCCCCTCCCCCCACAACACTCCCAAAAACACCCTTTCCCCCTTCCCCCACAACACCCCCATGTGTGGCTTGTAGTGCGTAGGTGTCCTGCTGAACATGTGCCAGCTAGTTCTTGCTGGCCCTACTTCTCATGGCCTCCACCGCCATTGGGAGGTTGGGATGGCGTGCGCCTAATGGTGCGCAAGGAGCGGCGGCGGGGGCTTGTCTGACGTGAACTCGCAGATGAGGAGGTGCCCGGTTGATCCTGTGGTGGGGGGGATATTGTCGCTCCATAGCGTCCGCTATGCGGGTGAGGACCTGCCTCAGTTGGGCCATCTCCTCGCACAGCCTGTTTGTGCAGGCCTCCATGCCCTCTCTTGTCTGGCTTGCATTCGACCTAACCTCCTCCCTCAGACAGGCTGCCTCTTCCACACGCTGGCCAACCAGCGCTTTAATTTCCACCTGCCTCTGGCTGATGGTTGACAGGTCATGGCGACTGCGTCCAGCTCTTTGGGTGGCTGCTTCGCCCTGGTCCATGCCTCGGCCATCAGGTGAGGACACCTGAGGGCTCCAGCGCCCTTCCACGGTGTCGTTGCCAGATTGTCCATGGCTACTTGATTGCGATGGTGGCCATGGGCTTGGCTCAATGGATTGCGGGGGGCTGGGAGTCTGCCTTTGCGTTTCAAGGTCAATGGTCTCCTCCACGTCCGACAGCGGCGCGGTGGCTGCTGCCTCACCAGTCGAACTGGTGGCAGCAGAGAGCGGGCCCTCCGTGCTTGTTTCCAATGACGGGGGGAACACTGCCGTGGGTGCAGCAATTGTAGCAGCCATGGTATCAGGCCGTGTTGAACTGGCGCTCTTGCTGCCTTTACCCCTCTGCTGGTGCTCACTCCATCCTGTGCCCCTTGAGGTGATGGCGGTGTCCCCTGTCTCCTGTGTCCTGGCCTTAGTCTTGTCTGGGGGAGCATGTGTCACAGTGCCCTGTTCATCACTGTCTGTCTGTGATCATGTGGGGGACAAAAATAGGGAATATCATCAGTGATGGTTCTATGTGCCTTATGCAGAATGATTACGTCATGCCGCTCTATGCATTGGGACCTCTTTAGTTGGGAATCCGGTAATGGGGGTGTCGGGTGGGTCATGCCTGAATGGGTCTGTGTTGCACGTGTATGTGGTGATGCGTGCATGTGTGTGTGTTGGGGTGTGACACTCACATTGGCAGGGTTGTGTGCATGTATGTTTGTGGCTGGATCCATGGGCTGATTCTGGACTCAGATTTGGGGGGCCCCTCACCCTTCACAGTGCATTGTTTAATGTGTACACTCACCTCCATCTCATGAAGTGGGCGCACCACGCTCCATGTCTCCGACTCCCTCGATGGATTCCACGCCAATTGTGCTGGCGCAGGTCTCCTCCCACTCCCGGAGTTTGATTGGTGAATCAGTGCCACCTCCTGTGGCCATGGCCAGGTTGCGATTTGCAGCCAGAATGCTGCGGACCCGGAGCCGTAGATCGTCCCACTGCTTTCTGCAGTCCTTGACAGTGCGGGTGGTGGTGCCCACCGCACTGACTTTGTGGGCCACCTCTGCCCAGATGGCCTTTTTCTTCACAAGGGTCTCACGCCGCATGTCATTGGCGAATACAACATTGGCATTTGCGGCAAGGGTCTCGGTTAACATGATCAGCTCCTCGCTGGTGAATTCTTCTTTGTGCTGCCGATCTGCGCTTTCTTGATGGCCTTTGGCATCGTCAGGGTATCCGGGATGAGTTGGTGTTGGAGTTGTGTGGAAACAGGTCCTGGGTGCTGAGTATGGCAATGGATTGTGTTTTTAAAGATGGCCACCGTGCTTTTTCCCGTTGCTGTGCGATGATGCTATTTCCAGTTCTGCAATTTTACGGTCACCGCTAATAGCTAATTTGGCTCTCCAGATACTTTGCACTACAAATACCGTCAGCCCTTGCTGGCTTACTCAATGGTGAGAGATTCTGGTAATCATAGATCAAAATATTTAGAGAGCCGCAGGTTGCAGACCCCTGGTTAAAGGAGATCTCAGGGTTTCCAATGTCAGTTGTGAAACAATTCACCACTCCTAGCTCTTAGCCTCATACAAGAGAAAACGAAGTATATGTTTAAAACGTGTGTTGTTGTGTATGCATTTGGCTGTGCATGTGTTTGGTGCAAAGATGCAGCCTGCGGCCAGTGAGAGCCAAATAGTGCACAACTTGGGCAGCAGTGGCATGTATTGAAACAGATTGCCGCACTTTATTTCACCACTAGAATGAAAGGTGGGCATTGCTGGCATATATTGTTAAGACGGGTCTTTTTTTGGGTACTGGCAGCATTTAGCCATGTATTTATTTTTGCATTTATAAAGCGCACTAAGCCCTGGGGCATCGAGGCGCTGGTGTGAACGTATTTCACAGAGGCAATGATGGCATGTACTAATTCAAGACCAGACTCATTCCTTTCTTTGGATACAGAACGCCTTAAGACGCTGCTTGAAATTGGGGCAATGCTGGCATATCTTGTTGGGAGAAGCCTCCTTTTTCTTTAGGGACAGCCAACAACATGGTCCTGAGTAGTGTTGAAGCGTTTCACGTGTTGCTCTGCAGAACGGAGCGTACATGCTACGTTGTTTCCACATTATTTTGAATTGTTTGCTGTGAAATGCACGGCTTCAATGCACGGCTGTCGGGCAATATTTTATAACATTTCAAATGGGAAGCAGCGACCAAAACCTCACTGTGTTGCTTTTAGGTGTGGATACTTGGTTAAATTCCAGGGGAACATTTGCACCCCTCTATTTACCAGCTGTAACTGCGCTAGACTGTAATGGATTCAGAGGATTGAGGCATGGAAGCCCATTAAGATGGCTAGTGAGCTCTTGCTACCTCATAGGATTGGGGCATAGAAGCCCAGGACGATGGCTAGTGAGGTCTGGCTAGCAAGGTCTTGCTACCTTATAGTATTGGGGTATGGAAGCCAATGAAGATGGATATTGAGCTCTTGCTATCTCATAGGTTTGGGGCATAGAAGCCCAGGACGATGGCTAGTGAGCTCTTACTACCTCAGAGGATTGGGGCATGGAAGCCCAAGAAGATGGCTGTTGAGGTCTGGCTAGTGATGTATTGCTACCTGAAAGGAATGGGGCGTGGGAGCCCATGAAGATGGCTAGTGAGCTCTTGGTACCTCATATGATTGGGACATGGAAGCCCATGAAGATGGCTATTGAGCCCTTGCTATCTCATAGGATTGGGGCATGGAATCCCATGAAGATGGCTAGTGAGCTCTTGCTCCCTGATAGGATTGGGGCATGGAATCCATGAAGATAGCTAGTGGGCTCTTGCTACCTCATAGGATTGGGACATTGAAGCCCATGAAGATGGCTATTGAGCTCTTGCTATCTCATAGGATTGTGACATGGAAGCCCATGAAGATGGCTAGTGAGCTCTTGCTACCTCATAGGATTGGGGCATGGAAGCCCATGAAGATGGCTATTGAGCTCTTGCTATCTCATAAGATTGGGGCATGGAAGCCCGTGAAGATGGCTAGTGTTGTATTGCTACCTGATAGGATTGGGGCATGGAAGCCCATGAAGTTGGCTAGTGAGCTCTTGCTACCTCATAGGATTGGGACATGGAAGCCCATGAAGATGGCTATTGAGCTTTTGCTACTGTCATGACCACTGGCGCCTGGAGGGTTTGGCGAGGGTGGAAGTTCCGCCGCCATTAGACTGTTCCGCCACGTTTTTGTTCCAACGTACGGCACAGTCTAGTGTTTCTCCAACATGGCTGCCCGCCGAGTATTTCACCATTCGAATCTCGGCGGGTCGGCGCGTTGTAACTTGCATTCCCGTTTGTTGCGTGCGCTCAGTAGCGTTATTCTTTTCTACGACATCCCACTCCCGTACCTTCCAGCTCTCTCTCTCTTGCTCTCTCCCCCCTATTCCTCTTCCTGCTTCCATCGTGGATTAACCCCCGCTGGCCGCCTCTCCTGTTTTGTTTTCCCGTGTGTTCCCCGCTCCGCAGCGTCCACTTATGCTAATTCTGTTTCTTCCTGTGACCTGCATTGTGTCATCTTGGAGTTGCTTTCCTGGATCCTGCTTTAGTATACTCCACACTTCTAAGGACCTGCTTCAGGAGTCATCCTTCATATTCATGGGGTTTTTTGTGCCTCGGAGGCTTTTTCCCCTATTAACAACTGGCTGAGCGCGAGGGGGTCATCGTGAGTTTACTCTGTAGAGATTCACGGTGGCTTCTTTCCGAGGCAGACCGTATCTGCTCTCCAAAAAGAAGTCTCAAGGGCTAACACCGCGACAAAGGAGAACCCACTACTCTTCTACATCAGGTGAGGAGGAGGAAGGCACTTTGGGGAACCCTTCGTATCAAGTGAGGTGGAGGACATTGCAGACCCTGTGGTCAATACTGTAGGGCAGTCAGTACTTCCTGATAGCTTGCAACGCCTAAAAGAGGAAGCCATGACCACGCCACAGCAGTTACAGGAGCTGGTGGCAGCAGTCCAGAACCTTAATGCTGAGGTCCAAAGACTCAAGACCGACAACGCAGCACTCCAACAGAGAGTAGCCGCTAGAGAACAACAGGCTAATGATCTACCCCCTTTACCTTTAGTGTCAGGGAAGTTTGATGGCACTGAGAGAAAGCTGAAGGAATTCCTTGAAGCCTGCAATATTCATTTCACCTTTAGACCCAATGCATTCTCCACAGATCATGCTAAAGTGGGTTTCATGATCACACACTTAACTGGGAACGCATTGGCATGGGCAACCCCATTGGCGTCCCAGTCCGATCCTGTGTTACAGGATTATGCTGCCTTTAAGGATCTCCTTAAACAGACCTTTTTACGGATGGAATGTGCCCACATTGCCAGTGAGGATTTACTGGATGTGCGGCAAGGAAACTCTGACCTATTGTCCTACATTTCTACATTCAAAAAATTGGCTACGGAAGCTGGGTGGCAAGAACAGGCTCAGTATACGATCTTCCGCAGAGGTTTACGAGAAGAATTAAAGGACGAACTCGCCAGGATTCCTCGTCCTGACTCCTTCTCGGATCTACTAGCAGCCGTACTATGAATTGATTTCTGCTTAACCGAACGAAAGAATGAAAGAAAGAAGAGCCGTAGTTCAAACCCGTTCTCGGACACTCACACCCCAGCCTCCTCACCTGCAACTCGAAATGTCCGAGACGAACCCATGCAAGTCGGGACACTAGGCCTCCCTTGACCGCCGAAGAGAAGAAGAAGAGACGTGATGAGAATCTTTGTCCGCATTGCGGTTCAGCTGCCCATCTGTTGAGGGATTGCCCTGATGTGCCCCCCAGAAGGTCGGGAAACGAGCGCCCTCGGTAGTTGGTAGGACGGACTACCGAGGGGCGCTTCCCTGTTCTTACACCACACTTTCCGTTACCTCTGCCAGAACGCCTGAAGACCTCCGCCTGATGGTGATAGGCATCACACTCCGCTTCATAGACAAGGAAATAGACACGCAAGCGTTGTTGGATTGCAGAGCCGCAGGAAACTTTTTGGACACCTTGTGAGCAGATAAGGTGGGTCTACTCAGAATTGCCAAGAAAGAGGACCAAAAGGTGGAAGGAGTGGACGGAACACCCCTATGTTCCAGACTCATAACTCATACCACTGAAGCAGTACAAGTATCTATACAGCAACACAAGGAGCAGATATTGTTTGACATAATCCGAGCTGCTCACTTCCCTGTCATCCTGGGTATCGGTTGGCTCCGGAAGCACAGCCCAACGGTGGATTGGACAAACAACCTGCTGAGCTTTCATTCCAAGTATTGTCAGAAGCAGTGTTTACCGGAACCCCAACATGAAATGGTAAAGACGGTATGTGCTATGGAACAGAATACCATTCATTGTATACCCAGTTGTTTTTCCAAATTTACAGAAGTGTTCCAAGAGCAGGTACCCATTGAACTTCCACCGCATAGACCCGAAGACTGTGGTATTGATCTGGTCCCTCAGGCGTTGGTTCCTTTCGGTAGGATGTATCCCCTCTCATTGTCAGAAAAGGCAGTCCTCAGGTGCTACCTTGACGACAATCTCGCCAACTGACTGATTCGCTCTTCTAAATCACAAGCAGGCGCCTCTTTGTTTTTCATTCCTAAGCGCAAAAGCAAGGAGTTGAGGCCGTGTATAGACTACACGGGTCTAAATAAAGTGACCGTCAAAGATAGTTACCCGATGCCCATCATCTCTGAGATTTTGGAAGCCGTTCAAGGCTCTGTAATATTCACCAAGCTCGATCTACGAAACGCCTACCATCTGCTTCGGATTAGAGCGGGTGATGAATGGAAAATGGCTTCCCGCACTCCTTACGGCCTTTACGAATATCAAGTGATGCCGTTTGGCCTAGTGAATGCACCCTCAATATTTCAAAGGTTCATGGACCATTTGTTTTCGGATCTATTGGGCCAGAATACCGTGGTTTACTTGGATGACATCCTGGTGTACTCTCGCAATCAAAAAGACCACGTTCCTCAAGTTGAAGAGGTCCTACGTAGACTACAACAACACCACCTTCTAGTAAAGCCAGAGAAATGTACCTTTGCCCAGTCTTCCTTATCCTATCTAGGATTCATTTTATCCGAGCAAGGGATTACTATGGACCCCAAAAAGGTCGAAGCCATTCTTGGTTGGCCGTCATCCACCTCCGTCAAAGAGATACAACGGTTTTTTGGACTGGCAGAATTTTATAGAAAGTTTATACCCAACTTCTCACAACTCACTCTACCCATAACTTCGCTGTTAAAGAAGTCTTCTGAACCCTTTGTCTGGTCAACAGCCGCTGAGGACAGTTTTCTCCGCCTGAAACAAAGTTTCTGTTCAGCACCAATACTTAGGCAGCCCGATCAGCTAAGTCCCTTTATTCTGGAGACCGACGCTTCAGCGGCAGCCGTAGGAGCTGTTCTTCTGCAATCAGACCAAGGCCAGGAACACCCTGTGGCTTACTTCTCAAAGACACTAACCACGAGCCAACAGAACTATTCAGTCATCGAGTGGGAGCTTATGGCCATGAAGCTGGCTTGCCTTGAGTGGAGACATCTACTCCAAGGAAGCTTTCATCCTTTCCAAATACGCACCGATCATAAGAACTTACAGGTCCTCAGACAACAAGAATGTTACAACACCAGACAAGCCAGGTGGGCTCATTTCTTTGCTCAATTTCATTTTTCCATTTCCTACATCCCGGGTACTCAAAATCAGATTGCTGATGCCTTGTCCCGCAGAGACGACTTGAACCTTACCTACAGAAAAGAGTTATTGTTCCCGCATACCAAAATTATCTCAACTGTGTCCTCTTTTATGCAGGAGGTAAGAGAAGCCTCTTTGGATGTTCCTGCTCTAGACGCCAGTAAACTGCCAGTCAGTATGAAGGATGGTCTATACTTCGTCCAGGGAAAACTGTTCTTGCCCGCGCAGAAACATCACCAACAGGTTCTTCGGTGCTGTCACGACTCCAAGACCGCCGGACATCAAGGAATTAGAGGAACATTGGAACTGTTAAAACGTTCATTCCATTGACCTAACATGAAGACAGATACGAAGACCTATGTACAGTCTTGTTTTGTGTGTCAACAGAACAAGTATTCTACCCAAAAACCGCTGGGATTGTTACAACAAGACTCTGTTCCTTCGGGTCCTTGGAAGTCCATCTCTACCGACTTCATTGTTGAACTACCTAGTTCCCAGGGTTGTACTTGCATCATGTTTACTGTAGACTCCTACTCCAAACTTACTCATTTCTCTCCCCTGTCCAAGCTGCCTGCAGCCTCCATCATGGCTGAAGTATTCCTCAAAGATATCTTTAGGTTACACGGCTTACCCCAGAAGATCGTGTCAGATCGTGGTACCCAATACACCTCCAAATTCTGGACGGCCTTGTGTAATCTCTTGGGCATGGAGAGGGCTCTCTCTTCTGGTTATCACCCTCAAACTAATGGCCAGACCAAAAGACTCAATGGTACGCTGGAACAGTATCTAAGATGTTTTACAAATCAACAACAAGACAACTGGGTAGCCCTGCTTCCCACAGCTGAGTTCGCGTACAATAATGCGTTACATTCCGCTACGGGCATCAGCCCTTTTTTTTGTACTTATGGGTTCCATCCTCAATCCATCATACCAACAGCCTGGAATGAGACCAACATCCCGTCTTTGGAGACCACTCTCAATCGACTGAAAGAAGCTCATGACACAGCGGAATAAAGTTAAAGTGAGACCAGCCGACGGTATAAGGAACTATCCGATAAGCACCGAAGACAAGTGCCTACCTGGGAGAAGGGTACAGAGGTTATGTTGTCCACCAAGTTCCTACCCCATTGGGTCAGCACTTCTAAATTGTCCCCTCGTTTCATTGGTCCTTTCAAAATAGAGTCAATGATCAATCCTGTTGCCTACCGTTTAAAGTTGCCAAAGACCCTCCGACGGATTCATCCGGTGTTCTATTCCTCCCTCCTTCGACCTTTTGTACCTGATGCCAGGATACAACCTGCTCCCAGGTTAGTGATCCAACCTACTTCTACCTCGGAGGAATACGAAGTCTCCCGAATTCGAGACTCTCAGTACCATCGAGGACGCCTTGAGTACCTCATACATTGGAAAGGCTACCCCTCTTCTGAGGATACTTGGGAACCAGCTACACAGGTTTTTGCCCCCGGTTACTTCTTCGATTCCACAGTCTTCACCCGGGTAAGCCTGGAGGAAGGGGTCTTCGAAGGGGGCATACTGTCACGACCACTGGCGTCTGGAGGGTTTGGCGAGGGTGGAAGTTTCGTCGCCATTAGACTGTTCAGCCATGTTTTTGTTCCAACGTACGGCGCAGTCTAGTGTTTCTCCAACATGGCCGCCCGCCGAGTATTTCACCATTAGAATCTCGGCGGGTCGGCGCGTTCCAACTTGCATTCCCGTTTGTTGCGTGCGCTCCGTAGCGTTATTCTTTTCTACGACATCCCACTCTCGTACTTTCCAGCTCTCTCTCTCTTGCTCTCTCCCCCTATTCCTCTTCCTGCTTCCATCGTGGATTAACCCCCGCTGGCCGCCTCTCCTGTTTTGTTTTCCCGTGTGTTCCCTACTCCGCAGCGTCCACTTACCCTGCTTCTGTTTCTTCCTGTGACCTCCATCGTGTCATCTTGGAGTTGTTTTCCTGGATCCTGCTTTAGTATACTCCACACTTCTACGGACCTGCTTCAGGAGTCATCCTTCATATTTGTGGGGTTTTTTGTGCCTCAGAGGCTTTTTCCCTTATTAACAACTGGCTGTCGCGCGAGGGGGTCATCGTGAGTTTTCTCTGTAGAGATTCACAGTGGCTTCTTTTCGAGGCAGACCGTATCTGCTCTCCAAAAAGAAGTCTCAAGGGCTAAAACCGCGACGAAGGAGAACCCACTACTCTTCTACATCAGGTGAGGAGGAGGAAGGCACTTTGGGGGAACCCTTCATATCAAGTGAGGAGGAGGACATTGCAGACCCTGTGGTCAATACTGTAGGGCAGTCAGTACTTCCTGATAGCTACCTCATAGGATTGGAGCATGAAAGCACATGGAGATGGCTAGTGAGCTCTTGCTACCTCATAGGATTGGGGCATGGAAGCCCATGAAGATGGCTAGTGAGCTCTTGCTACCTCATAGGATTGGAGCATGGAAGCCTATGAAGATGGCTAGTGAGCTCTTGCTACCTCATAGGGTTGGGGCATGGAAGCCAATGAAGATGGCTAGTGATGTATTGCTACCTCATACGATTGGGGCATGGAAGCCCATGAAGATGGCTAGTGAGGTCTTGCTTCCTCATAGGATAGGGGCATGGAAGCCCATGAAGATGGCTAGTGAGCTCTTGCTACCTCATAGGATTGGGACATGGAAGCCGATGAAGATGGCTAGTGAGCTCTTGCTACCTCATAGGATTGGGGCATGGACGCCAGTGAAGATAGCTATTGTGAGCTCTTGCTACCTCATAGGATTGGGGCATGGAAATCCATGAAGATGGCTAGTGAGAACTTGGTACCTTATAGGATTGGGGCATGGACATCCATGAAGATGGCTAGAGAGGTCTTGCTACCTCATAGGATTGGGGCATGGAAGCCCATGAAGATGGCTGATGAGGTCTTGCTACCTATTAGGATTGGGTCATGGAAGCCCATGAAGGTGGCTGGTGAGCTCTTGCTACCTTATAGTATTGAGCACCAAGCCAATGAATTTGGCCAGTGAGGTCTTGCTACCTCATAGGATTGGGGCATGGTAGCCCATGAAGATGGCTAGTGAGGTCTGGTTAGTGATGGCTTCTACCTTATAGGATTGGAGTATGCAAGCCCATGAACATGGCTGGTGAGCTCTTGTTACCTCATAGGATTTCGGCATGGAAGCCCATGAAGATGGCTAGTGTGATCTTGCTACGCTATAGGATTTGGGTATGGAAGCACATGATCTTGCTACCTCATAAGATTGGGGCATGTTAGCCCATGAAGATGGCTAGTGAGGTCTTGCTACCTCATAGGATTGGGGCATGGAAGCCCCTGAAGATGGCTAGTGAGCTCTTGGTACCTCATAGGATTGGGGCATGGAACCCCATGAAGATGGCTAGTGATGTATTGCTACCTCATACAATTGGGGCATGGAAGCCCATGGAGATGGCTAGTGATGTATTGCTACCTCATACGATTGGGGCATGGAAGCCCATGAAGTTATCTAGTGAGCTCTTACTACCTCATAGGATTGGGGCAGGGAAGCCCATGTAGATGCCTAGTGAGGTCTTGCTAATGAGGGCTTCTACCTTTTTTTTTTTTAAACAATTTTCTTTATTTTCATTTAACAACAAACAAACACAAAACAAATAAACAAAAACTCTCAACATTTGCTCTTGCACTTTCGGGTTTAAGTTCATAATGTACGTTATCCGCTTGGGTCACGGTTAGGCGCCCTCCTCCCCCGTCACGCTGTCCTCGTCCCTGTCTGCGTGCTGCGCACGGGTGCGGGCAGGTCAAGTCTCCTCTCCTCCTGGCTCACTCGAGTCAGTTGCGCTGTTTTCCTCGTCGCTCCCAAATAAGTCTTATACCAAGGTATCTCACGCTAGTATTCTGGCCCCACTGTTCTCTTCTCCCCTCTGCGAGGTTCTGGTCCAGACCGTAGTTTCTGCTATTGGCCATTTTTGTAGGTTCGCCCACCAGCCTTCTATCAATGGCCCTGCGCTTGCTTTCCATGCCATTGCGATGCAGCGTTTCGCCAGAATTGTCATCAGATCTATCATCTTAGCTATATGGATCCTTTGCTTCTCGCCCCTCGGGAACAGGCCCAGCATGTAGGACGCCGGCGACCAAGCTCACATATGGATTCCTGCCATCAACGCCCTTTCCTGTATCGTATTACAGAAGGCTGTCACACCCGGGCATGTCCAAAACATGTGTACCATATCTGCCTGTTCTTCCTGGCAGCGTGGACAACTCCGTATTTGACTGTCCCCCATATTTGACATTCTTTTAGGCATTAAATATGTCCTGTGCACTATGTAGAACTGTAGCTGTCTGAACCGTGCATTTCTGGAAACTTTCTTCGCATATTGAAGGGCTCTGTTCCATTCTTCGTCCCTGATGGGTCGCTGCAGTTCCTCCTCCCATTTTGTCCGGCTGTTCAGTGTCCGAGAATTGATGGTCCCCAACAATTGTTCGTAAAGTTTGGACACGGTGTGTCCCCCCTCCGATACATCATACCAGGCGTCCAGCGGCCCATCCACGTATTCCTCTTCCGGCAGGGTCTCCCACCTCTTCCTTATTCCTTGGACCATGCTATTATACAGCATGAATTGGCCACTGTGTATGTCCTGCTCCTCCGCCAGGGTCTGAAATTCTACCCAATGTCCTTCTTGCCACAGGTCACCTACTTGGGCCACTCCTTTGTCTTCCCACTGTGTTCTGAACGTTGCTATGCTTGCTATATGGGTGTCTACCAGTCCCGCCAGGGGAATGTGCCTTGAACAGGGGTCTTTTATGTTCTGCACTTTCCATGCTCTCTTCCACAGTGCTTGGCCTAGTTGGACTGTTCTGGGAAGGGTTTTTGCTTGGGTCTCGTTTATCCACAGTAGTTCTTTCAAATAGTATCGCTGGAGCGATGGTCGAAACAGTATTGCATCTATGGAGGTGTCTTCCCCCAGCCATCGGACCACGAATTGAAGTTGTGCAGCCAAGTAGTAACGCTCAAAGTCCGGGAGCTTGATCCCTCCCCATCGTAGCCCCTTTGTAATGTGCTCAGTGCTACCCTGTTGATCCCTCCCTCCCATAGAAAGGACCGTGTTATGGAGTGTAATCGTCTGAAGAATGACCTGGGGATGTTATAGGGGATATTGGTGAAATAATATAGGAGTCGGGGTAAAACTATCCTCTTCATTAGGGCCGCCCGGCCCACCATCCCCAGCGGTAGTGTTTTCCAGAACTGCATGGCGTTCTCTGTTTTGTCTAGGGCTGCCTGCGTATTGGCCATGTGTGTTTCCGCGGTGTCGTGATATATGTCTACCCCTAAATATCTGAAGGTGATTGGGGTCCATGTCAGGCCCAGGCGTGGCAGCTGGTCTGACGTCGTCGCCCTCAGGCGCGCCAGGGGGAACAGTGAGGACTTCCCCTTGTTGATGGTGATTCCTGATAGCCTGCCAAACGCTCCCAGTGCCTCCAATAGGTCTGGTAAATGGGTTTGTGAGTCCCGGACGTAAAGCAGTATGTCATCTGCATATATTGAAATCTGGTGTGTTTCCCCATCTATCACTATGCCGGTGTCTCCGTACTCCGCCCTTTGGAAGTCCGCGAATGGTTCCAGCACCAATATATATAGCATCGGAGACAGCGGACACCCCTGTCTCGTACCTTGCCCTATGCTCCACTCCCCTGAGACATGCCTCCCCGTCTTAACTCTGGCCCTCGGGTCGTTGTACAGCAGCCTTATCCAGCCTAGGAAACCCCCGCCTATCCCGAAGTGGGTGAGCGCCCCTAGTAGCCAGTCCCAGTTCACTGAATCGAACGCTTTAATTGCATCTAATGACGCCACTGCGTATTCTCCCTCCTCTTGGTTCGTCCTGTCAATGACGTGATGGAGTCTCTGGAGATTCCATGCCGTGTTGCGTTCTGGTACATACCCCATCTGGTCTGTGTGTACCAGTGTGGGTATCACCCTTTTTAACCGATTGGCCAATGCCGCTGTCAGTATCTTGGAATCCTGATTTATCAGAGAGATTGGCCTGTAGGACCCGCACTTGAGGGGCGGCTTAAGTATGGGGACTATTACAGATTCTGACATACTGCTCGGGAGTCGTCCGCACTCGTACGCCTCCTCCAGTGTCTCTAGTAACCTCAGAGCCAAGCTATCTTTGTATCTTTTGTATCTTTTATAGAATTCCCCTGGCAACCCATTGCACCCCGGGGACTTCCCTGTCGGCAACTGGGCAATAACCTCTGTCAATTCCTCCACAGTAAGGGGGGCGTCCAACATCTGGGCCTGCTCCTCTGACAGCCCTGGGAGTTTGATTTCCGCAAATGCGTCCTCAAGGTCTCCCTCTTCTGCTTCCTGTACTCTGGTATATAGTTCCTCATAGAATTGCGAGAACACCGTATTTATACCCTCCTGGGACCTTTCAATCACCCCCTGTTTGGTCAGCCAGGTGAGAAGTCTACCAGGTTTATTCCCTTCTGCGTGCAGCCTTTGTATGTACTTCCCATAGTCTAACCGCCTTAATCTCTCCCAGGCCGCCATACACTGTTGTCTCAGAGTGGTGGGGTGACCCGTTTCCCCCCCCTTGCCCTGCCTGTGCTTCCGCCCTCTCTATCTTGCCTTCTATCTCATCCAATTCAGCCAGGGTTTCTCTCCTAAGGCCTCCCGTTTTCCCAATTGCCGCCCCCCTGATCACCACCTTAAAGGCTTCCCATGTCGTTCCCGTACTGTCTACACTACCCGTGTTGTGCTCGAAGTAGTCGTCTATTGAAGTTTGGATATGGTCTTGGAAATCCCCCTCTAGGAGTGCTTCCACGCTAAGTCTCCACGTGGGTATGGGGGCTTTCCTGTATGTATGGGCCCATGTTGCTTCCAGTGGGGCGTGGTCATATAGGGTTCATGCGTGAATGTGTGCCCCAGTGAATTCGCCTAGTGTCTCTTTGCCCGTGAATAAATAGTCAATGCGGGTAAATGTCCCGTGTGGGGCGCTACAGTCCGTGTATCCCCTCTCACCCCCATGTACCTTCCTCCAGACGTCCTCCAGCTCGAGCTGGTCCAGTGTCTTCTGCAACATCCGCGCTGGTGGTGCGGCCCTTTTGTGTTTGTCGTCCGACCGGTCCAGCCTGGGATCCAGTGTGCAGTTCAGATCTCCGGGCCAGATGGTCCTGGCGTTCCTATATGGGGCCAGCCAGGGTGTGTGTGGTTTAAATAAATCTGTTGCATCGTGGTTTGGGGTGTAGGTGTTCACCAGACACACTTCCCGGTTCTCCAGCATTCCGTGCACAATGAGGACCCTGCCTTCGGCGTCTCTCTCCTGTTTGATGAGTTGGAATGGGATACCCGGGGCAATCCAAGTCGCTACCCCTCTCGCGTAGTTAGAGTATGTGGAGCTGTATGTCTGGCCGCCCCATTTCTTGGCCATCTTGGCTTGTTTTTCTGCCGTCAGGTGGGTCTCCTGCAGCATTGCGATGTGGACTTTCGCTTTGTTTAGCCATGCGTAGACCCTCAGTCTCTTCACGTAGGCGTTTAGCCCCCTGACGTTCCAAGTCACAACTTTTAGTTCATCTCGGTTCCTGTATCTACAGTTTCCTGCGGCCCGTTCGTTCCCATCGGCCTGTTTAGTTTTTCTTTCCTGGCCTGCTGGCCTGGGAGGTCTGTCTATCATCTTCTCCCAATTATTCCCATGGTAGCTTGCAGGTCCGCCTTCCCTCTTTACTTCCCCTGTCCTGGCGGACCGCCCTGCCACCCGTCTCCGCTTCTCTCCACCTCCGCTCTTTGGTGTTCCACGCCGGATTCCCGCACCTGAGTGCCGCCTCACTTGCGCCCTTGTGTTCTCTTTGCCGTGTCCGTGACCTCCTCGTTCATTATGTTTGACTCCTCTCGTGCCTTCTCTTAACAAACTTAACCACACTACTACAACTACTATAATCCAATGCCCAGCCTCCCTCCCCCTGCTCGGGCCCGGCCGCATTCCAGGTGCCACCTTCGATCCGTGGGCACACTCGCCGCGGCGTAGTGCCTTAAAAACTGACACGGCTAACTAGTCGCTACTTGGGGCCCCCTCTGTGGGTCTTGGCGGTCCAGTGCCGGAGGCCACAAGCTCCCGGGTTGATCCATTAATTTATGCCGCATCTCGATTCGGCATGTGTCTTCAGTGTTTTGTCCGCACCCTCATTCCCTTCCTCGCCGGGGTGCCTCACGATTCCCCTCGACCCTCTCTCTTCGTTGTGGGATCCCCTGCTGGTCCATCCACTCCTGGGCGTCTGCCGTGGTCTCAAAGATCTGTGTCCTCCCGTTGTGCAGGATTCCGAGCTTGGACGGGTAAAGAAACATGAATTTCACTCCCGCTGCCCGAAGGCGCTCTTTGGTCGACCAGAACTGGGCCCGCTGTCTTTGCACAAGTGCCGTATAGTCAGGGTAGATGGTTATCCTGGCTCCCTTGCACGTTATCTCCCCGCCTTCCCTTGAGAATGTCCGGATTTTCTCCCTGTCTTTAAAGTTCAAGATCTTCGCGATCATGGGTCCTGGTGGCGCGCCCGGGCGGGGTTTCCTGGTCAGTGCTCTGTGCGCCCTTTTCACCACAAAGCCCTGGGACAGGGTCCCTGCACCTACTTCCTGGATCAGTAAATTCTCTACGTAGTCTGTGGGGTCTCTGCCTTCCACCTCCTCCGGCAGCCCCACAATGCGCACATTGTTGCGCCTGGCCCGGCCTTCCGCATCTTCGGCCCTGCGTTCTAGTGTTTTAATCCGCTCCAGCGCATCCGACATTTGTGACTGAGAGGTGGTCACATTTGCTGTATTTCTCTGCACCTGTTGTTCCACCATTGTCACTCTCTCCGCTAGGTTCCTAGTGTCCTGCCTGAGGAGCCCCACATCCACGATCACTGCATCCAGCTTGGGCTCTATTGAGGCCCTTAGCCCTCTATGGCCTCTAGGATAGTGCCTTCCACTTGTTTCTTGTTTGAGCTCCCCTTGCATGGCGTATGATGTGGCCGTGTCCGCCGCCGCCATCCCAGGTTGTGAGTCCTCGCTCTTGCGGACAAATGTCTCCATGCTTGTTTGCCTCCCTCTGCTGCCTTTCTGTTTCTCAGGCATGCTGATGTTTGTGGCCTTGTATGTCTGTGCTTGGATAGGGATGTTGTGCCCCTGGGTGGCCTCCACTTTGTAGTCGGTGTTCTCCCTTCCCTGCGTGGGCCCTGCCGCTCCCCAGCACCTCCCTGGGCCCGGTGCGCAGCAGCTAAAGTCACTCTGTCCAGCTGCAGCCTCGCCGGGGCCAATACAATTTCCTGCCTCTGCTGTCTCGTCCTTACCGGGGGCTCCGGTTGCATCTCCGCTGGTTGCTGCTGCCCGCTGCGCTGCACCGCCGGTAGCCCGCTTGCCTTCTGCTGTCGAGGGTCTCCCCCTCCGGGCTGTTGCTGTGTGGGCGCGCTCCGGTAGGACTTCTGTGTCGGCCCTCCGCTCTCCTCTGCCGCTATCTCGGTTGCCAGCTCCCCCTGCACGCTGCGTGGTGGTATGCGCCTCGTTCCACATCCCAGTCAGGGAGGGCGGTCGGGTTTGGGGCCACTCTCGATCTTCCACGGGTGGTGTGTGGGTATCCGGTGGGCAGACGTCCGCACCCCCGTGCCCAGCCATCAGCGTGCTCAGCTTCCACTGCCTTTCGGAGCGCTGGCGGGTCCTCAGTGGGCCGCCATTTTGTGTGGTGGCCCCGCGCCTCCACTTCACCTCGTTTCTGGTCTTTCTGACCTCCGATTTTGTTCGGGCTTTCGCCCATACGTGCCCTGGACCCTCCAGGTGCCGTTCCTTCGATTTGTTCAGGGTCTCCTGCCGTTTTTCTGCCGTTTTATAAGGATCGTGTAGCGGATCACCTGTGAGCTTTCGATGACTCGCTCACGCTCGCATGGTCGCCAAGCCACGCCCCCCGAGGGCTTCAACCTTATAGGATTGGGGTATGGAAGCCCATGAAGATGGCTGGTGAGCTATTGCTACCTCATAGGATTGGGCATGGAAGCCCATGAAGATGGCTAGTGAGGTCTTGCTACCTCATAGGATTGGGGCATGGAAGCCCATGAAGGTGGCTAGTGAGGTCTTGCTACCTCATTGGATTGGGGCATGGAAGCCCATGAAGATGGCTTGTGATGTCTTTCTACCTCATAGGAGTGGGGCATGGAGGCCCATGAAGATGGCTAGTGAGCTCTTGCTACCTCATAGGATTGGGGCACGGACACGGAAGCCCATCAAGGTGGCTGGTGAGGGCTTGTACCTTATAGGATTGGAGTACTGCTGCTCCTGACTCCGGTGATTCTAACACACGCTGCAGTGCCGCTCGGTGAGGCTTGAGCCTTCTCTGTGCCTTTCTTCACCTTTTGGCACCGTGGCCTTGTGGTAGGTGAAACCTCCCGCATTCCTTCGTGTGTGCTTGTTTATTTTATTGTTCCCTCTTCCCCTGTTTTGTTGCCCCTCCAATCTCCTCTCCCTGTCCCCTCTTAACCCGCCTCCCATCCCGCCCAGCTCCTCCCATTGGCCTGTTGGGCCCTCTTAGGAGCCCTTTCAAAGCAGCCCTCTTCCCGGCAGCCCCTGTGGCTAAGGGCCCCTAGGCAAAGGGCGGCTCCATCAGTGGCAGCCCCAGCTTGCTTCTGCAGGTGTCAGCAGGGGAAGCCAGTGGCCAGCCGCCCCTCCCCTCCCGGCAGCTAGTCATGAAAGTAGTAGTGGCCTGTGTTAGGCCAAGACCCTCCTCTACCAACAATCCTGTCCTAATAGTTAACTCTCAAACTTGGGTGTGTTTTTCCCCTGTTTGAAATGGCATTGTGTAAGTACTCAAATCTTAGTGCCAGCTATCTTGCTCATTGTGAACTTTCTCTTCTGTTCTGACTGTCTCGTCTGCGTGCTCTCTGACCATGTTTCCTTTCCTAGTGTTCTCCCCTTCTCACTCCCTTCCTCTTCTCTCCTCTCCCTACCTACTTTATGGTGCTCTCTGTCTCTCCCATCTTTTCCAACTGCTTCTCTATCGACTATCCTGCTCTACTTACTAAATCTGGTAGGAAGAAGTTTAAAAAGGACATCCTGGTCTCCAACCCAAGCCTCCCAATCGCTGACACCTATACCAGTGCCTCCTCCAGGCAAACTTTCACAGACATCGTCTTTGTTGTTCCCTCACCAGACCTATGGACTTTTCATATAGTCTCTGTGCTCTCTCCTTTCTCTTCCTCTCCCATTAATGGAGGCACCCAGTGGGAGGCCCTCCTGTCCTCCTTCCACTCCTCTAAGGTCATCATTAATGTTTATGTGAATGGCACCATCTTGGTCCAAGCCCCTCAAGCCAACCTTCTCCTCTTTGATAGACGCTTCCCACGTCTCATCAATTTCCTTTCTTCTCCTGCTGTCCCCACTGCCCCCTCCATGGCTTCTTTGCCTGCTCCCTCCTCCGCAGGGCGTACCTCTGATATGTACCCCCCCCCGGAAGTCTTTTTCTCCATATTGCCACCCTCAACTCTCGCTCAGTTGCCAAACACTCCTCTGACATTTGCCGCCTCCTGGAAGAACTTGACCTCAATGTCCTCGGTCTCACTGAGACATGGTTCGAGGCCAGCTCTGTCACAAGCTTTGACACTCTTCTCCCTGGCAGTTACATGATCCTCTCCATGCCCAGGTCCAACCGTCCCGGAGGGGGTGTAGCCCTGATCTTCCCCGAGTGGATACCTGCCTCTGTCATTCCTACGCATGCTTACTCCTCTTTCGAATGCCTCGTCTGCAGGCTCTATCCCTCTCCTAGCCATTCCCTTACTGTGGCTACTATCTATCTGCCACCTGGTCAGATCTCCTCCGTCCTCTCTGAGTGGGCGGACCTCTCCTCTTCCCTCATGGTCTCTCTCACAGAACTCCTCCTTCTTGGAGACTTCAACATCCATATGGATGCTCTCTGTCCTTCCTCTGGACTCTTCCGCGACCTTTGCGACTCTCTCTCACTCAATTCTCCCCTCTGGTCCGACTCACTCTGCAGTGCACACTCTGGATGCTCTGATCTCCTCAGACCTTCTCCTTTCTATCCCTCTCACCACTCCTCTCTCCTGGAGTGATCACTTTCTCCTTTCCTCCCATCTCACCCTCTCTACCCCTCAGGCCAAGCCAATTCCAGCACTGCTACCTACCTTCTCTGTTATCCGACCCATGAAACGCGTGTCAGTTGAGGCTTTCACCGCCACTTTCTTACCCCCCATTCCCCTTTGGCTGACTCACACCGTGACAAAGCCCTTTCCATGATCCACTCTGCTGTATCTGATACTCTCGATGTTCTTGCCCCTGTCAGAGGATCCGCCTGAAGCCCACAGCCAGTAAAATTTGTTTACCAGAGGTGTCAGTGGTGGGATTCTAATAAGGGATCTTCATTGGGAAGAAGGGAGATAGATACAGCACAACCTACAAAGGTTTCAAAGATCTCATTCTCATCTCCTTCTTCCTCAGTGTAATACCACGTTTCACCTGGGGCTTTTTCCAAAGCACAACCCCGGGCTCCCCTACCCAGGTGATCCACGCTCGCTCGTCCACCCCCAGGGTTGGGATCTGGCAGCACCAGCCATCCCTGGCCACCTGAATAAGGGATTCCCAAGGTTTACTTGGGAGAATACCCTCAGGTTTCTCACTCCGCATTATAAGGTTTAGGAAAATTATAGCAGGCCCCAAGCCAATAAACATGATACGAGCCGAGCTGACTCAGGGTGCACCAAAAGCAAGACGTGCAAGACAAGCTCATAGCCAAGGTCAGAGATACAAGGACACATTCCAATCCCCTGACGACAAATGGACCAGCTGCAGAGAAACAGAATAAATCCTCAGAAATGGGAGCTGCAGAGCTCAATTTTGTGGTCTCCAAACATGTGGTACAGCCGACTGAGACAATGGACAGTCTTCTGTGGTGCGAAAGAGCCGAACCCAGCAAGCCAGAAGCAGATGCAACAAGTGTTGCGACGTAAGGAGCGTATTCTCATAGGCAAAGGTGGTACACACAAGTTACAACACAGGCACATAACCGTTCACATCACCTTGAAGAGGTGCACAGCGAGCTGAGAACTTGATCGAGTCACAGGCTTGGGGGACCATTGGTAGGCCCACTACTCCACTACTAGTCCTTGGTCTCAAGCCCTGGGATCATATCTCTCCGCTCTGAAATCTCTCCATTGGCTCCCAGTGGATGCAAGGATTAAATTCAAAACCCTCTGCATTGTCCACAAGGCTTTTTGGGGCCTGGGTCCAAAATACCTTCAGCTATCCCTCTGCAAATACCTCCCCTCTAGAGCTCTTCGCTCCTCTACCTCTAACTCCCTCAGGGTGAGTTGTTTTTCAAAGAAACGAACTGGGGGTAGATCCCTGTCTTTGGCTGGGGCCTCCCTCTGGAACAGCCTCCCTGCCACTCAAAAAAACTCAAACTTGAGGAGAACCATCTCTGGTTCCAGAAGCACCTCAAGACCTTCCTCTTTTCTTCTGCCTTCGCTCCCCCTCTCCCCTGCTGATCTGTTATCTCTTGGCACCGTGCACCTGGCCACCCTCTGTCCTCCAGGCCCAGGTAACTTTTCCCCCTGCCACCCTCCCGCACTGCCTCCGGGCCACCCCTTGCACTGGGGTCTGTATCTGTACCCATACAGCTCCCCCTTTATCTTCCTGCACTTTTCAGACCTACCCTGTCTGCTGCCTTAAACCTAGAACTTGCAAATTGCTGGCTGTGCTACCACGGTTTGTTGCCTTTATTATTTATTTATTTATTTATTTATTATTATTTATCTGTTTCTCCTCTGCTTCGCACTTTCCACCTCTCCCCCATCCATGCACTTTTCCCCTTCCCCTCTACCATGCACTTGCGCATTCTCAATGTCACAGGTCCTAGTAAGATCATTGTTGTTCTCCCCTGTTCCCCTCCTTTGCCTTGTCGCGCTCTGAAACACTTGTGTACGAGCGCGATAGAAATAAAATATCAATATCAATACTCTGCAACAATGTAATAGATAGTTGCTTGGGGATGGGACAGGCCAGCCAGCTGAAATTTGAGCACCAGTAGGATAACTTCTATAGGAGACTGTATAGGTTATACAACTCTCGATACCCAATCCCTCATGTTCAGGTTTTTTGGAGACAGGCCCAAGTGATGATGCCAGAGTCGTACAAAACCGGCCTGCGCGCTGTGGAACATTGAGATGTACCAGCATTTTTCTGAGTTCTTGTATTGAACTCTGTTGGTTTTATTTGCAATAAACCGCAGTTTGTATTTGCTGTTGACTGAGTCCTCCGTTTGGTCTGGGAGGGTGTTGGGCCTTCGATATTTGCAGAATATTTTGTTAGACCAATTAAGATACTCTACTTTAGCAAAGGGTTGTGGCAATATTTTCCGCTAACGCTAAAACAGCCACAAACACTTTGTATGTTTTACACCACGATTACCATTTTTACGGTATAATGAATCTGAAAGGGTTCCTGGGGGCTAAACATCTCTGTCAGCACCGCCACCACATTTACAAAAACAAACACAGACACAGTTGTCAGTATCATGGTTGCCTGTGTTTAAGAGAGAAATGTTAACCGCTTAACGAAGAACCTGCAAAATGTCCCAGTCTCTCACGTTCAAGAGGGCTCGGGTCTGTCTAGACATAGACATTCAGAAAGCAGCATCTGAGTCGGTCACGTGCAAACTGCCCATTGACTGCCCTGCCTGCAAAACATTTCTCCCCGAGAGTCACAAATGTAACGGGGCAATCTGTCGAGTGTGTAAAGCTTCGGTTGTCAACACGGAGGAGCGCTTGTGTTACATGTCGGCCGGTAGACCTCAAGGTAAAAGTGAGGACTACATAGTGTATGATATCGATGCCCATCAAGAGAATGTAACACGTGACAGCTATTGTGGATTTACAGGTGACTCTTGTGCGGCGACCTTTTTCATCACTTTGATAACAAGCAAATAGCACATAATTACAAATGCTATGATGGCTACTTTGTGTTGCGACAACTGGTTCTGGTGTAAGGCTCGTGGCTGTCTTTGTGGTACCTCTGCAGATCTGCTTTATTTTAATTTTTTTTTAATTTTATTTTGGTTGGTTAAATTAAATTAACCTTTCAAAACAAATTTTTTCATAGAACTTCAAATTACAAATCGCATCACATCGCATTAGGAAGAGACAAATGACAACTTAAAAAAGAATAAGGATATGCTTTATTGACTCCTTGAACTTTTTACCCATGAAACTCCCAAGAGCTTTTAGCTTCCCTTGTTCAAAGGGTTTCTTTCTCCATCTTTTCAACACAGCGGTTAACCAGAACTACATAGGCTCGGTTCCACCCCCAGACCAATACGGCGCTCAATACATGATGCCTAGCGAGAAATATCAGTTCATGGCGTGGTACAAGGCGAATGAACACGCTGTGTTTGATGTTCGCCAGGAGTTAAGGGCCTACTGTCAAGAAGGTGTCAATATTTTAAGACATGCTTGTAATTTGTTCAGGGACGGATCATTAAGATGACTCGTTGTAAAACACCTAAAAAGGGTAGGACACACGTGTCATAAATTGATCCTTTTCAAAGCACGACGTTGGCTAGTTGCTGTATGCAGATCTACAGACAACTATATTTAAAAACTGAAACAATCTCGCTGCTCCCCCAGGAATCATACCATGAACGACAGAAATGCTACTGCACGGCATCAATTCAATGGCTCTTATACATCTCAGAGACCGAAAACATCTCTATACTACACGCCATAACCGGCGGCAGTGAGAAACGCTTCGGCAATATTGGTTGGATGGCTATGCAATGGTTCAGGGGGTGGAAACAGTCTACGAATTCAGTGGCTGCTTTTATCACGGTTGTCTCAATTGTTACCCCGCTGAGGGTTTCAATACTTTGATGTGCACTGCTTATGAACAGCCGAGGTGTTCGCAGCATCAGTATCTAGGAACACGAGTGGCATGCGATGGTGCAGAACAATCTTGATGCTCCATTTTCTCAAGGAGAGAGATTTTATTTATGTATTTATTTAATTTATTTATATTATTTATAATACGCTAAAAACGAGCCCAAAGGCATGGCAGAACCAACAGGACACAGCAAACACACAACAGAGTATCCGTGGGAAGCAGAAGACGGAAAGATCGGTCATGCGGACATGCAGTGTCAGATTATTGAGCAGCATTTATTCAAATAGATGAGTTTTCAATCTGCACTTGAAGAGCTGCAGGTCGGTACATGACCTCAATTCTAGTGGCAGCAGGTTTCACAACCGTGGAGCAGCATGTGGAAAAGAACTATGCACCACATAGGACAAACGCGCTCTCAGCGTCTCTAGTAAACCGGTATTATTTGACCTCAGAGTACTCTGCGCACCGATAAACCCTGTAAACTCACAAGATGCGGCATACAGCAGCAACATGCTTTAAAGCTGCATCATTGTATCTCAGAGGGTGAGAAAATACAGTAACTAGATTTTACCAGTCTATACCCCTCTGTGAATAATGACAAAGCCTATCCTGTGGACACCCCTGAGATTATCTATAGGAATGTTGGCAATATCGACCAGTATTTCGGACTAATCAGGTGCGAGCTCTACCCACTCGTGGCCTTTACATACCCGTGTTACTCTATATATGCAACGGTAAACTAAAGTTTCCACTGTGCCGTACATGCGTCAAGCTAAAACAGACTGGGTGCGGCGCACAGATGAAGGGCTGCGGCTGACATGGACTTGGTGCACAATCGAGAAACAGGTGGCTTTGAAACAGGGATGTCGAGCATATACGCATATACGCATATACGAAATATGGCATTTTAAAACAATCACTCTCGATCTCTTCTGTGATTCTGTGATTATGTCCACATGTTCTTACAGCTGAAATAGGAAGCCTCTGGCTTTCCTGTCGGTTGTGTGGATGATGCTGCTAAACAGGCCTACATAGATGATTATTTAAAACATCAGTCAGTATGAAGGTAAAAGGTATAATGCTGAACATTAACAACACTGTTGCAATGCATTTTGACAGTTTGAAAGATCTGGTGCACCCTTTTGTACAGGAAGCCACGTGTAACAACCCCCAATCTATCATCGTTACACACCTGGGTATAGTGCACGCGTTACACACCCGGGTATAGTGCGCGATGAGAAACAGTGGGAAATTAGCACCGTCACTCTACATGAGATGCTCAGTGTTGTGTTTAATAAAAAGAACACTGGCACCGGACGGATTGACGCACCCTTATGGCTTTGGCTATTGAATATTTGGGATATTAATCTCTTACCCACTGTCAGGATCGGTGGGTGGAAAGCGTGGGATTACTGGCGGCATTAATTCTACGCTTTGGTTAGCGCTCTAGTCCTCATCCAATATGGTGGCCTGCACTATAACTTCCGACTCCTCCCCTTCAGCCGGTGCGTTGTATCTGTGTTTCTCTTGCTACTTCGCTCGCGCTCCGGTGCTACTCCTGTGCATTTATCTTACGATTATTCCTTTGAATCCCGGACCCTCTTGGGTCCATCTGATTCGGTATCTGTGTTTTCTATTCTTTGTTGCCTTTTGTACGTACTTCTTCCTGTTCTACCGCTACCCTTGTTTCTGTTGCTTCTGTTGCCTTTCTTTCTTCCGCCTTGCTGTAACTCACGGTGCTCTGCCATTCTAACCCTGCCGCTTTTATTTCCTATTCGGGACGCGAACAACTCTCGCGACTTCCATTTCATTTTTTCTTACTTGCTTTCGGCAACTAGCCGTTCCAGCTTATCTTAGTATTTCTTCGGTATTGGGGAATTCTTTACCACGGATTATACTTTTCCATTTCCTGTCAGCTCCAGTACTTGTTCGGTTCATAACATTCTTCTGTGTGATTGAGCCATTCACATCTTGCAGTATTTGGAAACAACATCTACGTTCTTCTGCAAGACTTCAATACCAGGGTTTTTTCTGCCTACGGGCTTTTTCCCTGGGGCGAGGCTGGCCCTCCTGGGGGCCTCTCTGGGCAGTATCTCATCTCTGTCACGGTGGCCTCTGGAGGGGCCAGACCTTATTTACACGAAAGAAAAGGTCGGAAACTGAAGGAAAACCCACCCAAGGATAAGAAGAAGGTCATTAAGAAGTCCGAAACTGTACATAAGGATCGTTCCTCTAAGGACTCAGGTGAGGAGAAGGGGGAGTTTGAACCTGAACCTGACAGCATACAACGCCCTACTCCCACTATGGCATCTTTGGAGCAATACCAAGAACTGTTTGCGGCTATGCAGAATTTAACTGTGGAGGTTCAAGCTCTGAGAACGGAGAATATTGCACTCCGACAACAGGTTGTTTTACGTAGGGAGGATCATGGTGACTTGCCCGCTATGCCACTCTCCTTCGGCAAGTACAACGGGGACCCTGGAGGGCTTAAGGACTTCTTGGATGCATGTGAGGTGTACTTTGCCTTCAGGACCCATGCGTATGAAACGGCCAGATCAAGAGTCGGTTTCATCAACGCAAACCTTTCCGGAAACGCATTATCCTGGGTCACACCGCTGGTTACAAATAATGACCCATCCCTAGATGATTATGACCGTTTTATGGAACTGTTCAAGGAAAGGTTTGACCGACCGGAGGTTTTCTACTCCTCCTTGGAAGCCATGCTGGATGTTTGTCAAGGCAACTCGGATCTTCAGACCTACGTTTCCCGCTTCCAGAAATTAGCAGCTAAGGCAGACTGGCCAGATTCAGCCCAACAGACCATTTTCAGACGAGGTCTTCACGACGAAATCAAGGATGAGCTGGCTAGAGTTGCCAGACCAGCATCCTTCCGAGATTTGGTAACATTGTCTCTCCAGATAGATTTCCGCCTACAGGAAAGACGACAAGAAAGAAGAGAAAGAAGACGAACCTATGGAACTCCTCAGACCATGAGTCTCCCTTCCCCTTCTCCTCAAACACGAACCTCAGCCGGGGCAGAAGAACCCATGCAGATTGGAGCCACGCGAGGTCCCCTGACTCCAGACGAGAGAAGAAGACGACGGGACACAGGATTGTGTATGTACTGTGGGTCTTCCAAACATTTTTTGAGAGACTGCCCGGAGGTACCCCCTCGACGGAAGGGAAACTTCAGCCCCCGCTCTGCTGCAAGGGAAGTGTCGGGGCACGTGATAAATACCCTTGCAACAACTCAAGAACCTTAGACAACACGGAAGAAAACAGTCTGATGGTGTTCAAGGTGAAACTGTGGCTGTCTGATTCGGTTCCCATTGAGGTATTAGCCATGTTGGATTGCGGAGCAGCAGGCAATTTCATGGACCTTAGATGGGCCAAAGAACACCAGGTGGCTACGAGACTCAAGTCAACTCCTATTCCTGTAGAAGGGGTTGATGGCAGGCCTTTATCATCTGGACCCATCACCTTAGAGACTTTCCCGCTGAAGATGGAGATGGACCACCATGAAGAAATTTTGGTGTTTGATCAGATCAGAGCCGCTCATTTTCCTGTGGTTATAGGGATCCCGTGGTTAAGAAGGCATAACCCGCAGATTAACTGGACAGAAAATAAGGTGAGCTTTGATTCACTGTTTTGTAAGACCAACTGTATGGACCCACCCATTACCCAAACCACCCACGCCAGATCGGAAGAAGGAGGATCTACCCACAATTCCAGAATCATTTCTTCTATCCCTCTTCAATATCAGGCGTTTTCTGAAGTATTCCTGGATACCATACCCAAGATTCTGCCTCCTCATAGGGCAGAGGACTGTTGCATCGATTTGACACCTGAAGCAATAGTTCCCTTCGGACGCATGTATCCGTTATCGCTTCTTGAACGGAAGGCTCTTAGGGAATACTTAAATGAAAATCTACAGAATGGCCTTATCCGAGAATCAAGGTCTTCTTGTGGGGCTTCGTTATTCTTTATCCCTAAGAAGGATACAATAGAGTTACGTCCTTGTATAGACTATCGAGGCTTGAATAAGGTTACTATTCGTGACAGGTATCCCATGCCACTCATAAGGGATATATTAGAAGCAGTACAAGGATCAGTCTATTTCACTAAACTCGACCTAAGAGGTGCCTATCACCTATTGCGGATAAGACAAGGAGACGAGTGGAAGACGGCATTCCGCACCCCATTTGGTCTATATGAATATAGGGTCATGCCATTTGGCCTTGTAAACGCTCCAGCGATATTCCAAAGATACATGGACAAGGTATTTTCCGATATGTTGTTCATATCAGTGGTGGTTTACCTTGATGACATCTTGATATATTCCAAGACACTTTCTGAACACAGAAGACTGGTGGTACAGGTGTTGCAGCGCCTTAAGTTCCATCAGCTGCTGATCAAACCGGAAAAATGCCAATTTGAAGCTACATCAGTATCCTATTTAGGATTCATCCTATCTAAGGAGGGTATAGAGATGGACCCTATCAAGATCAAGGCTATCAGAAGTTGGAAGGAACCTACCAATATAAAGGAGCTACAGAGTTTCCTGGGTTTAGCAAACTTTTATCGGAGATTTATACCCAATTTTTCTAATACTGTCCTTCCGCTTACCTCTCTGTTGAAGAAGGGTGTAAGATTTGTCTTTGATGAGGAACCCAGAAGAGCCTTTCTAACACTCAAGGAATGCTTCTCTAAGGCGCCTATACTTATCCAGCCAGATCCCACTAAACCATACATTTTGGAAACGGATGCTTCCGTAGGTGCTGTTGGGGCTATTCTTCTACAGAAGTCAGAGGACGAAGTGGAACATCCTGTGGCCTATTTTTCAAAGACCCTTACAACTAGTGAGCGCAACTATTCAGTACTGGAAAGGGAACTGTTGGCAATCAAGTTAGCCTGTCAAGAGTGGCGTCATCTGTTGCAAGGGGCCGCTCACAGCTTTGATATCAGAACTGACCATCGTAATCTTAGGGTCTTACAACAAATGGAATGCACCAATGCACGCCATGCCAGGTGGGCCTATTTCTTCCTGCAATATGATTTTAACATTACCTACATTCCGGGTACAGAAAATTTAAGGGCGGATGCCCTGTCTCGAAGTCAAGGGGAAGGCTCTGGAACCTACAGGGGACACGAACTGGTCTTCCCAGGGCTTAGGATTGTTGCATCCACTCTATCCTTTCTTCAAGATTTGATACCTCAATATCAAACAGGCTCAGATCCTCCATCCTCTATCGTCCAAGGCAAGGATGGGTTATATTATCAGGGTGATGCCTTGTTCATTCCCACCAAGAAACTTCAGACTCTAGTCCTGTCTTGGTGCCACGACTCCTCTTTAACAGGACACCCTGGAGTCAGGAAGACTTATAACTTGCTACGCAGGGGTTTTTGGTGGCCTACACTGCGGAACGATGTTTGCCGGTATGTTTCTACCTGTTCGGTTTGTGCCTGCAACAAACATCGAACGGGAAGACCGCTAGGATTACTACAGCAAGAAGCCTTACCTGAACGGCCCTGGGAACATATTTCCACTGATTTTATCGTGGATCTCCCTCCTTCGGAGGGCATGTCAGTGATCATGGTAACGGTCGATTCTTTCAGTAAGTTGGCTCACTTCTCCGCTTTCAAACAGGTGCCATCTGCCTCAGAGACCGCAGCTGTATTCCTTCGGGATATAGTCCGCTTACATGGGCTGCCTCGGACAGTGGTTTCAGACCGAGGACCTCAATTTACCTCAAAATTTTGGGCTTCTCTTTGCCAGTCACTGGGAATACACAGGGCGCTTTCCTCGGGTTACCATCCCCAGAGTAATGGACAGACCGAGAGATTGAATGCCAGTCTGGAACAGTATCTAAGATGTTTTTGTAGTCCCCAGCAGGAGAATTGGTATCGCTTCCTCCCACAGGCAGAGTTCGCCTACAACAATGCCCTTCATACTTCCATCCAGATGAGTCCTTTTTTTTGTACCTATGGGTATAATCCCCAACATTTGCCCTGGCTCAGTACCCCTTCCACCAAGATTCCTGCGGTGGACGGGGTTCTGAAGGACTTACATGAGGTACATGAACTTGCGAAAAGAGCACACCTGGTCAGTCAACAGGCTCAAAAGAAGTGGGCAGACAAGAGTAGAAGCCCCAACCCTACGTGGCAGGTGGGACAATTAGTCTGGTTGTCTACCCGTTTCCTGCCCAGGTGGGTCCATTCTGGTAAATTTTCCCCCCGATTCCTCGGACCTTTCCCCATTGTCCAACGGATTAATCCTGTTGCTTTCAAGATCAAACTCCCTGATTACCTCAAGAAGGTACATCCGGTCTTTCATGTCTCCTTACTCAAAGAATACAAGGAGGATCCTTTCAAAAGACCAGTCCACAGGGTACGGGCTCAAGTTAAATCAACACCTGAAGAATATGAGGTGGCCTATTTGGTTGATTCCAGGTACCGCCGGGGTAAGTTACAATACCTAGTGCATTGGAAGGGTTATCCGTTGGATGAGAGATCCTGGGAACCGGTGAGCCATATACATGCACCCCGATTGGTTAGGAGGTTTCACCACTTCCACCCGGGCAAACCAGGGGGACCCCCGAGGAGAAGGGGGTATACTGTCAGGATCGGTGGGTGGAAAGCGTGGGATTACTGGCGGCATTAATTCTACGCTTTGGTTAGCGCTCTAGTCCTCATCCAATATGGTGGCCTGCACTATAACTTCCGACTCCTCCCCTTCAGCCGGTGCGTTGTATCTGTGTTTCTCTTGCTACTTCGCTCGCGCTCCGGTGCTACTCCTGTGCATTTATCTTACGATTATTCCTTTGAATCCCGGACCCTCTTGGGTCCATCTGATTCGGTATCTGTGTTTTCTATTCTTTGTTGCCTTTTGTACGTACTTCTTCCTGTTCTACCGCTACCCTTGTTTCTGTTGCTTCTGTTGCCTTTCTTTCTTCCGCCTTGCTGTAACTCACGGTGCTCTGCCATTCTAACCCTGCCGCTTTTATTTCCTATTCGGGACGCGAACAACTCTCGCGACTTCCATTTCATTTTTTCTTACTTGCTTTCGGCAACTAGCCGTTCCAGCTTATCTTAGTATTTCTTCGGTATTGGGGAATTCTTTACCACGGATTATACTTTTCCATTTCCTGTCAGCTCCAGTACTTGTTCGGTTCATAACATTCTTCTGTGTGATTGAGCCATTCACATCTTGCAGTATTTGGAAACAACATCTACGTTCTTCTGCAAGACTTCAATACCAGGGTTTTTTCTGCCTACGGGCTTTTTCCCTGGGGCGAGGCTGGCCCTCCTGGGGGCCTCTCTGGGCAGTATCTCATCTCTGTCACGGTGGCCTCTGGAGGGGCCAGACCTTATTTACACGAAAGAAAAGGTCGGAAACTGAAGGAAAACCCACCCAAGGATAAGAAGAAGGTCATTAAGAAGTCCGAAACTGTACATAAGGATCGTTCCTCTAAGGACTCAGGTGAGGAGAAGGGGGAGTTTGAACCTGAACCTGACACCCACTGTGAGAAACCTGAAGGTGTCTCCCTGGCTAGTCCACAGGGATCTGTCATCCAGGTGGCCAGGACACGGCCATCGCTATTGGATCCAGTTCCTGGGGACTAGTGAGGGAGGATCATCTGGATGGGGGGGTCCTTTGGGAGTGGGACACCGACAGGGGAGGCACAGTATTCCCCTTCTTTCAACACCGTTTCCCCATCCTACCACGTAGGGTATTCTAAAACACTGCCCCACCCCTTTCCGACATGAACACTTTCGCACAACAAGAAAGACAATGGACTAACGCCAGAGCCGTTTACCTGACATGTCCCAAAACAACGGTCAGGAAAAGTCAGGCAATTGACCAGAAGCACACACACCTGACGGCCCTTTCCCTTCCCCACAGGGATAAAATATGGAGCACGAGGGCACATGAGGAGCAAGGCAGACCGCACAATGTTAGAGCTAACTCAGCACAGCAGTTCAGGAGGACAAGAAGGATGGCGCATACTGTGAAGGTGACAAGGAGATAAGTGACTTTGCCCTTTCTGACCAAGGGCTGTGAAACCTCTGCAGAAGGAATTATAAGACCGCAAACAATAGCCAGCATGTGTTGCAGCAGAGGTCTATGGTACGCGAGAGCCTCCTCGGCTGATAACCAAGATGGAGAAGGATGCTGTTCTCAGTGGTACAAACCTTGACTCCAAGGATAAAAAAGGCAAGCGATTCATCACAGCCGGTGAGTCAACTGGAGAATCGTTAAGAAACCAAAATGTGTTGAACAAAAATATATGATTGAGGAAAGAGGGGAAAAACCAGCAACAGAGGAGGCCGGCACCACATGGGTGTTCTGGCTGGAAACTCTGGGCAATTACCCGATGGTAGAAACTACCGTAACTACCGTAACCAGTATAGGCCCTTTTATTTTGCCACGACAACACTATGACTGCCTTATTTTTATTTTTATGGTCGACGCTTACTCCCATCTTAGATTTAGGTTAGGCGTTTTTCCACCCTGCATTTATAGTTCAATAAACACCCTTGAATTGTGATCTCTTGTGTCTGTCTTTACTGTTGCCACCATGAGTTCCTTGCACCACCCCCAAACTATTCCACAGCGCCGCTGACATCTCTCGACCTCTAAATCATCCATGCCACACAGGTGACGCATCCGTTCTACCTGAATGTCTGAGAGTTGGGCATTTGAATGTGCATATTTATTTTTTCCTTTTGTATTAAATTGCTTTTACACATAACATGTTCCTATTTGCACTGAACTGTTTCTGCATAAGCTTTTTTTGTTCCATTATGTGTTCCTTTTTATTATGTATAATAACACCCATTGCTGGTTGGTTTTAAAAAAATGTTATTTTATTCAGAAGTGTAAAGCTGGGCTGTGACGATGCAACCTTTTTTCATAGAAATAGTTTCTATGTTTTTAATCACCCATTGTAAATTAATACACAGAGTAGAGCTATGTTGCTGTTCCAGAGGCAGGCTTTTTTATTTTCACAAATGTTGCCACAAGCCCTTAACGGCCCTTTGTCTTAGTATATTTCCAACAACTTCATGGCCGGGCATGTGCGCCCCATAACCATTGAACATAAAGACACGATTGTGTATTATAAACAACACATTTTCATTAACATTTAAAACAGTGATTTTTATTCTGATTTTGTTCACAATAGTTATCAGATGCTGAACGATGATCCTATTGGCTACAAATTCCAATGTATCAGCAATTACTTTATAGACACACTGTGCCTCATTTTAAATTTGCTGGTCCGGAAACAACGGTGTCGGTAAGGTTACTGGCACTCATGTTTCCAGACTGGAAAACTACGGGTTTGCCTGACGGAGCCGCTGTGCCCGACAGGTCTGACCCTGCAGGGCACAGCGGTCAGGGCAGGCAAAGCCGTCACGGAAGCACCGGCACAGTTAACAACGGTGCCAGTGCTTCTGTGTCCCCATTCCCATAGAGTCCTACTGGAGTCCTACTGGACTATATGGGAATGGTGATTAACAAAATTGCTGGCCGCCAGACTTGGAAAAGCCCGGTGGAGTCAGGCACCAGTAATTTATTACGGGTCCGGTGGCAACCCACCGGTAGCACTGACACAGTTACCACCGGACCCGTAATGAGGCCCACCGTCTTTCTCTGTGTCGATAAGCAAACATACATAACAGAGAAATGGTTGACAAACCATTCCTAAAGTTTCCCATCAAACAGCCAGTGTCCTTCAACGCATCGAAAACTCTGTTGCAGGTTGGCCAGCTTCAATCGCATTGAGGGCCCACCAGTGACCTTAAAATGCATAAAAGAACCTTTGTGTTGCTTTTGCTAATAGTTGTCCATTAGCGGGGGCTGGTGTTGGCGCCTATATTTGCTGTACATAAAAGATTGTTACATTCCCTTCTGTATATCTCTGTTGAAGCTTCCAGATAACACTGCAGCCTTACATATAGTTACAAATGTTCCTTAAGTAAATCCAGCAATAATCGTTGGACACATCCAATGGCGGGTTTCATATTAAATTGGTCACTTTCCAACAGGTGTTCATTTTTTGTTTCCTGCAAATAAGCGCAAATACATATAAAAACATCTACAATCTCAATCCTCGTAGGTCAGTTTACGGGGCCCCATGAACGTTGCTCTACCATACTGTTCTTGATATACTTTATCCCCCCGCTTGAGAACTGTTTTCTCAACGATGCTTCTAACACACAACGGCCACCCTTCTAAACTACTTCATTTTCAAAAGGAGCTTACGCGCCGATTGTATAGCCCATAATGTTTGTAGATACGCATCGTTCCGTCCCTACACCGACCCTTAGCTGTGTTAGCGGCTGTGTCACTTGCATCATTTCTACAAGGTGTTTAGATCTCAACATGTGGCATATGTTATGTAGCAAATTATCCATATAAGATATTTCCAAACATTCATGAGCATCCTGTTGGGGGTCATCAATTTTATGTCCTATGAACCATCTGTAAAAGTGTTATTTTAAACACGTTTTCACCATAATGGCCATAAAACCTTGTATGGACAGAATATAAATCCAGGTCACAGCCGATGTGACTGTGTCATCTTTAATGCTGCCTGTCTCCATTAGTGAAACACAAGCCTTACACAGGCTATTAACGTGATCCCCTGGGTTTTCAAATTGGATTAAGCAGCAAACACAATAAATATTGATAGTTTCTGCTACAGCTTCGTTCTCCTCTACGCCGTCCACTTTATCGGTTAGCGGCTGTAAACAAAACAGAGACACATATAGTTAGTTCTTACGCCCGGCAAAATAAAAACTCTTGCTTTAACCCCTTAAGTGCCAAGGGAGAGCTATCTCGTCCTTGACATCACTCTGTGTTGCCAAGGACGAGATAGCTGGTCCTTTTTGGCACCTTGTTTTGAACGATTCCTACAGAGCAGGGATCACTCAAAACAGTAATCCAACCCTATGTGCTATGTGATGGGGAGGTCCCTCCTCATTGCCCGGGGGCTGCACGCCGACGTGAAAGTAATTTTCACCGCGGCAGCCATTTCGGGCTGCTGCAGTGAAAATGAAAGGTGAGTCTCCACCTTTCTCCCCTGTATTTCTTCCGGCTGTATTTCAAGCCGGAGATCAAGGGAGGTGTTGTTGGAAAGGGGAGATTCTCCCCTTTCCAACAACACCTTTTGTGAAAGCATTGCTGGGCGCGGATCGGGCACAGAACGCTCGATCCCTGCCCAGCAAGGCTCACTAGACCACCAGGGATTTGTTTTGAAAGTGGGGGGGAGGTGGGGGCTGCTTACAGTAAGCAGCCCTCTCTGCCCCTTGGCCCCCAAAGCATGGGGGCACTTATGGATAACCCTGGGGGCAGATGGCTGATCATCTGCCCCCAGGGAAGGGAGCAAAATAAAAACTAAAAAATAATAATGAAACGCAACAGGGATGGGGGTGGGGGTTGGAGGGGCACTAGGCACCAGGGATTTTTTTGCCCCCCAAAAGATTGGTGGCCCTCTCCCTCCCACACCAAGTGGAAAGGGGGGCCACCCCTTGTAGCCCTCCCTGGAGGCAGATTTCTGCCCCCAAGCAGGAGTACATCAGGTGGCCCTCCATCCAATTGGGGGAGGGCTACCAGGAATAAGTGTGCAGGCCCCCCAAAGGATGGGGCCTGCAGGTGAGGGCCCCCTGGGGGCAAATGGCTGATCATCTGCCCCCAGGGAAGGGGGCAAAATCAAAAAATAAATAAAACAAAAACAAAAAATCAAAAGGGAGATTTGGGTGGTGGGCCACTAGCCACCAGGGATTTATTTTATGGAAAAGGGTGGTGGTCCTCTCCCCATCACCCCAAGGGGAAATGGAGACACCCCTTGTAGTCCTCCCTGGGGGCCGTTATCTGCTCCTAGGAAGGGATACCTTACCCCAGGGCAGAGGGCATGACAGCCCCCTTATCTGCCCCCAGGGAGGGCTACTCCATTTGGGGTGGGGGTGGAGAGGTGCACCCCCATTACATTTCAAAATGTTCTGGCGGTTTAGGGTGCCCCTCAGCCCCCCCTAAAGTGCAGCCTGACATTTTCAATTTGTTTGTTTGTTTACAAAACTTGCCTTGGCGCAGATGGGCACATTGGTGTGCCAATCTGCCCCCAGGGTGCCCAAACCTTACTGCCCCACCCACTGGAGGGCCTGTTATGTTATGTTATGTTATGTTAGCGGTACTTGTATAGCGCACCGTCACCAACGGAATTGATCCCCAGGTGCTCTGGTGGATCTGTAAACAAGAAGGGTGGGGTTAGGGTTAGTCGGGAGGATGGGAGAAGGAGAGTGGGAGAAGTGGTGTGCTGTTGGCAGCTTCAGCTCGGTATACACCGAGTGCTGGGCTTTTGTGCCTGTCGCACATTTTTTGGTGGCCCTCTCCCTCCACACCCCAAATGGAGGTTGGGCGTACCTCACACAGCCGTTCGTAGGAGGCCCAGGGAGGTCTGCATGAGTTGCCTCACCCATTTGGGGTGGGGGTGAGACGGCCACCACAAAATGTTAGACAGGCCCCCCAATGGGTGGGTCAGTAGGTTTTAGGCACCCTGGGGGCAGAATGGCACACTATTGTGGCCATCTGTGCCAAGGGGAGTTGGGTAAACAAAGGAAAAAGTGAAAATGGTAGACAGCATTTTAGGGGGGCTCTGGGGCACTCTGGCTGTGCTACGTTACAGGTGTCACCTCCGGGGAGGAATGGAGATCCTGTCGGGGATCCCTGGAGCTACCGCTGTGCTTAGGGGACGGTACACCCAGATGGTACATGGATGTCCAAGGCCGGGGACATCACCTCCAACCGTCTTGGAGTTGCGGCTGGGCTGCATTACATCTTTTCCCTTCGGTGAAGTATTGGCACACTGCCAGGACTCCCTGGTGTGGAGAAGCTGTAACGCAGGCCAGCCAGAGCTCCAGCAAAGTCGGCGGTAATATCCCTGGCCTTGGGCACCCTTCTCCCATGTGGGTCTTTGGCGGGGCTTGTGGGTAATATATTCTGGGGAGATTTGCGCATGTCAGACATCTTTGGATTCCCACGGGTGTCTTCTTTTCAGAAATGCATGGGGTTCCCTGTTTTCCTTGGTGGCTTGGACACCCAAGGCCCAAATCTGTATGAACCTTACTCTCCCTGGCTGGTGCTTGGGAACGGAGGTATAAGTTTACCTGGGAAGACCATCAGTATAAGAACCACACCATCCCCATTCCAGGGCGCCATTTCCAGATTAGCAACTGTTATGGGCACATGCTCCTTAATGTTTTGAATGCAGTCTCCAACAGAGCGCCCCACAACCGCAACAGTGAACGGTGGCTCTCTGCCGATAGTGAGTGTAGACATGTTCTCACAGATGCTCACCGGCCTCGTGTTGCACCATCAAGTCCTGCACATCTTCCAGCTCATCACCCCCATTAGACAATAAGGGGTATAACTATCCTCTGAACCCCTGGGTCTTCAGGGGGTGTTTTCCCCTCGTCGTAACTGTAGCAGTTATAATTGTTGTTTCCTGGATAGCCCCTGCCAAGCTGAAGGAGTGCCCATGATTCCCAGACCTACCACAAAAACTAAATATCCGGGTTGTAAGCCCCTCCCCACCACGCCATCCTAGTATTAGGGCCGTCCCTTAAAATCATATTATATATCAAACATTCTTGGAATTGTTGAAATATATCAAATGTATATAAAAATTATTGGGGTTCAATAAAATAGCTATCAAAAACATTGGGGGGCTTGATATAAAATGTAGAAGCACTTCCTATCACACCAGGGCGGAACCCCTCTGTGACGTCATCACTGCGTCACTCTGCAAAACCCTAGATGCACAGTCCCTGTCTTTAGAGCTCACTTCGCATTCGGCGCTCGAACAAGAAACATCGGTGAGCGCCTCTCCCAGCCGCTACCATCTATATATAGATTTTATATCAAATGTACATTCACTTTATATAAAACATTATATAAAATAGAAAACACTTTATAGCCAATAAACATTTGATATAAAATCACTATCAAACATTTTTTATATCCTTTGTGAGAAACCTAAGGGTGTTCTCCTGATTAGACCCTGAGAATCCCTTATTTAGGTGGCAGGGAAGGGCTGGTACCCTCAGATCCCAACCCTGGGGGTGGACAAGCGAGGGGGGAATCACCTGAGTAGGGGAGCCCGGGGTTATGCTTGGGGGAATGCCGCAGACGATACGCGGTATGGCACCAGGGAAGAGGACGAGAAGGACGAAGTCCCTGAGGCTTTTATAGGTGTTCCAAATCAACATCCCTTCCACCCAATGAATCTCCCTTACCAGAATCCCAAAACCCCTCCGCATCTGGTAAACCAATTAGGAACCCAAACCCTGTTGCAGTGGGAAACTACATCTCACAGACTCCCTATTTTCCAATTGCCTAACGTAGTACTCGCAGTCATTCTTCTCCCCGTCCCTCTGATTTGTATTTCCCAAACTCCCAGGCTGCTTTGACAAAACACTATAGTTCCCACAATCACCCCTATTCATTTCATGTCAATAATCCCGGTCATTCCCACAACAGACCTCCAAACTATTATTTTTCAGATGCTTCCCATTCATTCCACAAACCCTACGATTCTCACCCTTCCGGGTTTACCAACCACCCTAGGATGAGGGTTGATGAACTAGAAGGTAGAAAGAATCCCCATGGGAATATGAGGACTATAATGCCCTATGAAAGCCTGCCAGGTTGTCCCAGTTTTGAGGCCAGGCAAGACCAGGCAATTGCAGATAACTACACACAACTGACTTCTCTTCTGTTTCCGGATAGGGATAAAAGGCAGAGCACAAGAGCACACAGGGAGCAAGGCCAAATGCATGAGGAAGCAGCTATTCCAGGATGGCAGTTCAAACGGAGGAGAAAGGCGGCGAGACCTGAAAGGAGGACGAGAAGGGAATTGTCCTTGCCCTTTTCACCCCAAACCCACACAGCCTCCGAGAAGGGAAATGTAAGACCGGGAATCGCAGCTGGGAAATGATGTGAAGGATGTCAGCGGTACATGGGACCCTCCTGCACTGATAGCAATGGCGGGGAGAAGCGATTGCCATCGCGGTACCATCCTTGACTCCAGAGGCAGGAGATGCCAACAGAGTTTGACACAGCAAGTGAGTCGGAAAGTACAGATAATAGACCGGACAGGGTTGGGCTCAAAATTGCGAAGAGTAACATTGTATGAAGAAATATGACTAAAGTACAGAGGTCTTTTATGAGCAAAATTGGTTTTAGAGTTAGAGTGGTCCGGCGCCATGCGGACGCTCATTCGAAAGACTCTGACTGATGCCCGCTCCCAAATAAGGAGAATGTGTTGAACTGGGAAATCAAAGTGTTCTTGCAGCGGGTTATGTTGAATCCCATGCATAGTCGAAAGTTGTTGTAGAAACTACAAGTACCAAGAGGCCTTAGGGGAGGCTGGCAAAAGGTGTCAAAGTGGTCATACGAGGTTCAAGCCAAACCCCTTGTACACTCAAAAGTCTTTGGCACGTTGTGGAAGCAAATTTGACCCGACTAAGGGATGCCCGTGAACGGTATTAACCCCGAGAACCTTGGTGATACAATGTATGAAGCCTGACTTGAGGCCTTAGGGAAATCCTGACTGGGGGCTGAGACCCAGACTTGGGTAAGGGAAGAACCCAAGGAGTATAGAATGACTTTCTTTTGAACTGCATTAAAATGGCAATGTGAACCCAACGGAGGGATGCCAGGGGAAAGCTAAGGGAAATTAATCCTGCATTGTTAGAAAACTAAGTAAACTGTGTATCTTGGCAAATGTGAACCCGACTGAGGGATATCAACAGTGAGTGGTTGGTCTGAGCAAGACTGAGGAAGGCTAAAGACTGAGAGAAGGATTGGAGCCCAGCTGATGGGTCTCCAAGGGTGAAGAGTAATCCCCTGACATAAAGATTAGCAGAAGGAACTTTTGTTTTGTGGTTAATGTGGCGTTATGTACCCGTTCCACGGGCAACACTGGGGGTAAAGGCCTGCGGCATTAACGTGGGCCCAGGGCTTTTACCCCCGGTGTTGCCCATGGAACGGGTACATAAGGCCTTTAGCACACCATGTTACCAAAGTGGCAGCCCAGGGTGCTAAAAGAAAGGATTTTCCTTCCTACAACGGGACACCCCTGCGCATTCCATTGTAGCAAGAAACATCCTTTACCAACATGGCCACCATGGAAAGGGAAGACGGGGCCCCATTGGGAGTCCCTTTTCCCTTTCCATGGTGGCCGTGGAAAGCTGGGAGGAAGGTGCGGCTGTGAGGGCCGCCACAGCCAGAATAAGGTAAGTAGGGGTGCAATGGGTTAATACAGGAAAAGAAAAAGGGGAAAGAGGGTGGGGGAAAGATGGTGGCGGGGAGATCCGGCCATCAGGCAGCTTGGAACGCGGGCTTGTACTGGTGGTTGAAGCCTGCGTTCCTAGCCACCTGATTGGCTGCCTCCCCCGCCCAAGGTGCTAATGGAATATCAGGCCCTCTGAAGCAAGAGACTTTGCATGAAAGAGACTTGGACACAGAAGGTACTGATATTGAGAAAAGGAACTGTAACCTCGGGCCGCAGAAGCCCAGGAGTGACTCCCTGGCAATGACTGTGAGAGAGCAATACCTGTGATAGGTTTTATATTAACATATCCAGCCGAAACCTATGCAACGATGGTAACTTGGACATGCGATCCCAACATCAGGCAAACCAGGTGTGTACATAGGCCTGTGATCCTAGTACCTACAGTAGCAAGAAAGAAAACCCTTACACTAGACACAGGTCAACACTGTTGGCTTTGCCATTCATTGTTGCTACAATGTTGTTTTCTACACTTTTTCACAGTAAATAAAACACACACACACACCATTAAAGAAAGGAAGTAATTCCCTTAAGTGCAATGTCCTCAGCTTTCAAGCCTAAAGGGCAGCAACAAACATAAGGTTTATTATTGCTTGTATCCATAGTCACTCAAACCAGTAAAAAGTATAGACTCCATGTCACCCTAGCATGTGTTATCCAGTCCTGGGCTTTGTGCAACATATTAATGCATTCTGGGAGGTGTAGTCTCGTTTCAACTGGAGTACCATTCTAGAAAACAATGATTTTCAAAAGAAACCCCGTTGGTGTTGAGATGACATGGAGTAACTAATATGATCGCCCGAAAACATCCCACAAAGAACATGAGCCTCGCCACCTGCTACACGACCATAAATGAATGCCAATATCTAACCTCGTCATATTACTTGGGTCCCCCACTCCAGCCCCCCACAGCCACCTACTCCCACAGGCTATCTCTGGCCTTTTCGATTAAGTCGGCAAAATAGCGGCCCTTTCAGTCCACGGTACCCCAACCCTCTATTCTGGCAGCCAGAAAAGCAGCTCTTTCAGTCCACCATACCCCAACCCTCTATTCTGGCAGCCAGAAAAGCAGCTCTTTCAGTCCACCATAACCCAACCCTCTATTCTGGCAGCCAGAAAAGCAGCTCTTTCAGTCCACCATAACCCAAACTTCTATTCTGGCAGCCAGAAAATCTGCCCTTTCAGTCCACCGTAACCGAACCCTCTATTCTGGCAGCCAGAAAATACACCCTTTCAGGCCACCATAACCCAACCATCTATTCTGGCAGCCAGAAAATCCGCCCTTTCAGTCCACCGTACCCCAACCCTCTATTCTGGCACCCAGAAAATCCGCCCTTTCAGTCCACCGTACCCCAACCCTCTATTCTGGCACCCAGAAAATCCGCCCTTTCAGTCCACTGTACCCCAACCCTCTATTCTGGCACCCAGAAAAAGCAGCTCTTTCAGTCCACCGTACCCCAACCCTCTATTCTGGCAGCCAGAAGCGGGACAGTTCACAAAGAGATGCCAGCTTGGAAAGTGGGGGGACTTGTTATAAAAACCTCTCAGCAGAGTATTCATCCATGGGATAAGGGCGGGCCCGGATTCTCTCCAGTGCCACTATCCATGCAGTGCTCAAGGTAAACAGGCTGCCAGTTGTGCCCCGGGCGCCGCCCGGTCTGCACGCCCGTAGAAACATGCCCTTCAGGGGAGACTTTTCCGGGCAGTTTCTGGGGCAGATTCGAAGCTCTTGCTTAGTGAGCTTCCTGGCTGAGGCCGGCGACACCGCAGCTCAGTGCTCCCCGCCAGATATCAATTATGCACACGAGGTAATCGCTGACGGAACTAGATCTGTTGGCACTGAGCCCGAGGGCTCCTCTGGGCACCCGCCAGCACCACACCTTGCCGGGAGCCAAGGGGAGCCGACAGGCCGGGACCTGGGACTACTGGCCTTTCAAGAGTACTTACCGAGCCGCAACAGCTCACGTTTTCCTCGCTCAGTGGCATTCAGACGTTTCCGTACCGAGCCCTCACTTGAATGAACATAATGTTTCTGCCCACTCCCCCTCCCCCTCACCCAAGGGTTGGAACCCCCAGGGCGTCGTCCCAGAGGATGTCCAGGGGGAGTGAGGGGAGCAGGCTCTCTAAAATATAACCAGATGTGTAATGCTTGCTTTCTATTAAAAGCAGCGCGCATCGCGGAGTGCATGTCGAGTGCTGTTAGCTGTGGGGTACTTCCTTGCATCGACGTTGCTTCTGTGAAGTTTCTGCACTTTTGGCAGCCTCTACCTGCTATTGCCGTGAGAGGACTTACTTTGCTGATTCTGTCGCCACAAGAAGCCACACCCCAGCAACCCGAAACAGCCTTAAGCCTGGGACACGCGCATCGCGGAGTGCATGTCGAGTGCTGTCAGCTGTGGGATAATGCCTTGCATCGACGTTGCTTCTGTGAAGTTTCTGCACTTTTGGCAGCCTCTACTGCTATTGCCGTGAGAGGACTTGTTACTCTGCTATTTCTGTGGCCAAGGGAAGCCAAACCCCCAGCAACTCTGAACAGCCTTAAGCCTGGGACGCATGCATCGCAGAGTGCATGTCGAGTGCTGTTAGCTGTGGGGTACTGCCTTGCATCGACGTTGCTTCTGTAAAGTTTCTGCACTTTTGGTAGCATCTACCTGATATTGCCGTGAGAAGACTTACTTTTCTGATTCTGTTGCCACTAGAAGACACACCCCCAGCAACTCGGAACAGCCTTGAGCCTGGGAGGCATGCATCACGCAGTGCACATCGAGTGCTGTCAGCTGTGGGGTACTGCCTTGCATCAACGTTGCTTCTCTAAAGTTTCTGCACTTTTGGCAGCATCTACCTGCTATTGCCGTGAGAGGACTTGTTGATCTGCTGATTCTGTCGCCACGAGAAGTCACACCCCCAGCAACCCGGAACAGCCTTAAGCCTGGGACGCGCGCATCGCGCAGTGCACATCGAGTGCTGTCAGCTGTGGGATAATGCCTTGCATCGACGTTGCTGCTGTAAAGTTTCTGCACTTTTGGCAGCATCTACCTGCTATTGCCGTGAGAAGACTTACTCTGCTGATTCTGTCGCCACGAGAAGCCACACCCCCAGCAACCCGGAACAGCCTTAAGCCTGGGACGCGCGCATTGCGCAGTGCACATCGAGTGCTGTCAGCTGTGGGATAATGCCTTGCATCGACGTTGCTTCTGTAAAGTTTCTGCACTTTTGGCAGCATCTACCTGCTATTGCCATGAGAAGACTTACTCTGCTGATTCTGTTACCACAAGAAGCCACACCCCAGCAACCCGGAACAGCCTTAAGCCTGGGACGCCAATCGCAGAGTGCATGTCGAGTGCTGTTAGCTGTGGGGTACTGCCTTGCATCAACGTTGCTTCTGTGAAGTTTCTGCACCTTTGGCAGCCTCTACTGCTATTGCCATGAGAGGACTTGTTATTCTGCTGATTCTGTGGCCAAGAGAAGCCAAACCCCCAGCAACTCTGAACAGCCTTAAGCCTGGGATGCGCGCATCGTAGAGTGCATGTCGAGTGCTGTTAGCTGTGGGGTACTGCCTTGCATCGACGTTGCTTCTGTAAAGTTTCTGCACTTTTGGCAGACTCTACTGCTACTGCCGTGAGAGGACTTGTTACTCTGCTAATTCTGTGGCCAAGAGAAGCCAAACCCCCAGCATCTCTGAACAGGCTTAAGCCTGGGATGCGCGCATCGTAGAGTGCATGTAGAGTGCTGTTAGCTGTGGGGTACTGCCTTGCATCAATGTTGCTTCTGTAAAGTTTCCGCACTTTTGGCAGCCTCTACCTGCTATTGCCGTGAGAGGACTTGTTACTCTGCTGATTCTGTGGTACGCTTTCCTCTTGGACTGCTGAAACTATTTGAGCCAATACTGTAACTCTTTTCCTTTTGCCATTAAACTTCCATCTATCTCCTTTAGACCACGAGAAGCCACGTCCCAGCAACCCAGAAAAGCCTTCAGCCTGGCCTGCGCACATCACACTTGCCCATCACAGAGTGCATATCGAGTGCTGTTAGTTGTGGGATACTGCCTTGCATCGATGTTGCTTCTGTGAAGTTTCTGAATTTTTGGCAGCCTCTACCTGCTATTGGCCTGAGAGGACATGTTACTCTGCTGATTCTGTGGTACCCTTTCCTCTTGGACTACTTGAACTATTTGAGCCAATACTGTAACTCCTTTCCTTGTGTCATTAAATGTCAATCTATCTCCTTTAGGCCCCCGAGAAGCCACGCCCCCAGTGTTAAGATGGATTTCTGAACTCTGACCTGGTGGGCAGAGGTTCAGAAGGCCAGCCTAGTTTCTTGGAACAGGGTAACCTTCTGGACAAGCCAGACCAATCAAGGTAGCATTGGCGGCGGTCAAGACAGACAAGGTCGCAGGACGGGTGAGGGTGACTGAAAGACCTCAATGAGCACACAGAGTAAAGGACACTTACAAATCACTCCCAGACAGGTTTATCTATATAAAAAATATAAGCACATTTATTCAAGGCCTTCGAAGTTCAACACACAGTACTAATCACAGAAATACGTTTAAACCAACACAATCCTACTAAAATACATATACACAAGATCAAGTGGCCTAAAGGGTTAAATGCACAGAATGCGTCCACATGCTAAACAGGGAATGAAGCAGGCAGCGCAAAGAGCTCTTTAGGCAATTCTGCAGTAATCACAATCCTAACTAGAGGCAGTCCAGTCCCTAAGAGGAGGGGGGCCTATTGCTCAAATGTACTTGCAATGCTGGCGAGCGCGGTAGTAGGCCAAAATGGGGTCTCTTGTAGGGTCTGTAGCAGCTCAGGAAGGTGGGTGAGATGATGCAGAATAAGTTCCCACTTTTCATGGAGGGTCTCCCTGAGAAGGCAGAACAGGTTCCAGGAGTTGGGAATAGCTTGATGGCTCAGGCTATCTGTGGAAAGGAGAGTGGCCCTCATGGGACACTCGTGCGTGAAAATGGATGGATGCGCTAGGGGCCACCGGTAAGGGTTGCAAGTACACACCGACCCCCGGCGCACTCCGGACCAAACTTCGGCAGTAGACTCCACTTTGGTTGCAGGTTCGAATGCAGCAGTTGTGCGACTCTGCGGCTTTCAGTGGCGAAGATACAGTGATGATTCCCCCATGGGACAGTGGCGATTTCTCCGCTCCTGGTGGATGGATCAGGCCAATTTCACTGTGGCAGGTTTCAGGGCAAAAGGGGCACAGCAGCAAGGCACCTGCGAAGTTCGTCACCACGGCTGGGTGACACAGTAAGCGCATGCCCTTGGGTTCAAGCGCTCTCTCTTTACTTCAGACCTGGGAATGCCAAGTATATGAAATTCGGTGTGAGTGCCCTGAACACAGAGCTTGGGATGTACCAATTTTTCAAGGGTCTCTGCAAAACGGCGGCAGTGTCAGAGCAAGGTTCCTGCGCAAACTGGTCTGCCCACTGATTGGCCCAGGGACACTTCCCAGAAGGCTTACTTGCAGGGTTTGATGAAGGTGACGAGAATAGTTGATCCCACTATTCCAATGGGTCGAAGCGTCTTCGCAGATCTTCTAGTTCGATCAGATGCAGAGGGGTCCAGCAGGTCGACAGCGGTGTGGGCTCAGGGTGCCAAACCTTCCAGCGGGTCACCAGCGGTTCCTCGACTCGGCTTCTTAGTTTCAGGATACTTGGATGCTATCCTAAGTTCAGCGAGAACTCCAGAGATCGACATGGTATGGGTGATTGGAGCCTTCTCTTATCCAGAATCTCCTTCATGCCAAAACTAGGAGGGCCCAATGGGAGATCTGATCACATAGAGGCACACTATACGTGGACCAATAACGGACCACGGTGGTCCCACTCATTCACAGCATACCAGACTTTCTGGCACCCAGGATGTGTATTGGAACCAGACAGTCCAGCCCACATCCCGGGGGCACACACACAAGGCATGCAGAAGCCTGCGAAAGCTTGGCATTTTGTGGGAGAATGCATGCCCAAATAAGGACTCACCTGGGTCGGCTCGACCTGGGGAAGGTGAAGGGGCAAGATGGCCAAAGGACAGGACAAAGAACCTCGTGGCATGGCCATTTTGGAGCCAGGCCACCTTTCTGTCCAAACGCGGTAAACGTGGTTTGCATGGCAAGAAAGTGTTAAAAATAGTTGAAAAGATAAGCTGCCAACTGACCTGTCCATGGCACATCTGCACTTCTCCTTACAAAATCGTTTGAGGGGGCTAAGGCCCTGGAAAATGACAGGAGGACCCAAGCGCACTGTATTGTAACGTGCATTGTGCACTAGTAACATTTTGCAGAAAAGTTGCAACATTGGAAAGGACTAAGGGAAACAACGTCTCCTAGTACTGACTGTCTTTAAGGGCATATCAGTTTCCTCATAACAAAATGAGCAAAAAAGCCCAGGGGAGTGCAGCTGAAGGCTGTGCTCCACTGGCAAGGTCAGACAATGGTGTAAAACAGCAGCAAAAATTTGGGGTGTTACACAACTGGAGGGAAAACTTCACATAATTGTGAATCTTTCCTAACACCCAGCAACCTGGAACAGCCTTAAACCCGGGTTGCGTGCATCGCGCTCGCGCATCGCTGAGTGCCCGTCGAGTGAGGTTAGCTGTGCAGCTGGAAGCACTCACTGTACAACCGACTATCACACAAGCTCATTAGCACATAGCATTCTATACGCTTAAAACAGCAATGCCGGAATCTGCGGGCTCCCTAAGGAGCGATTCTCCATATATACCAACCTTAGCTGTCACCGCGGGCTGTACAGCCTCTCCTGAGATCACACTCAGGAACACACAGTTTCTTTAATGGGGTGGGTTAGGAAGAGTACAAATCTTTTTCTGAGCTTACAAGTGCATGTGGGTGTACTCCAGCGTGCTAAAACCACATTTTTGGCCACTCCGGGCTGCTTATGTGTCTGCACCGCTCCCGACCGCTCCCGCTCACTTCGACCACTGCCCTGCTCACCTGACAACAAGATTTGGTGTGAAAACGTCTGTGTGCAGCGTCATCCACAAGCGGCTCAGGCTTGCATCAGACCTCATCATCCAATGTACAAAAGCCAAAGCCGCAAGCAATGACAGTACCGCCTATTTGTCATACGGCGGAATCGGCTGTGAATGTGGGTCCGGATGCAAATGTTAGTAACACACAGAAGTAAGATCACTCAGTTCGACAGGGCCTGCAGGTACCCTTCCATAAGATCTCTCGATCAATCTTATCTCAGTCCTCTTTATCGTATCCTGATTCAGTGGAATCCTTGCCGAATTAAATAGTTACATTGCAAATGTCATTTAACAAACCCACTGCGAGACCCTCTTTTGGCTTCCAGCCGCATGCTCCCATAGCGTGGGAAATATCTTTGGGTGCTTTTATTACTGGAATTCTGACCTTAATAATGAAACACTAGAAAAATAAGTGGATTCCCAAACACATTTGCTTAATCTGGTAACAGCCAAAGTGCACTGGGTGGCCTGTAAATTACAACAATATCCGTCACCAGCAGTGCCTGGCGTGATTAAGCTACAGCATCTCCCACCCACCCCATCTCCAGCAAAGATTTTGAATGAGGAGGAACCAACTGAGGTTATCGCGGTGGGTAAGATATATTTGGCAGAAATGGTTGTTGATCCAGATCGGTCAAACTCTGCCCATGATATGCCTAATTTGAATGACCCAACAGTGAATGCTGTCGATGTGATTGTATCTTCAGTGTACAAAATTTTTCAAGCTAACAAAAGAAAAAAAGGAAAAAAAGACCAACAAAGGTTTAAGCAGCCAAATTACAACCAAAAAAACAAAAAATCTAACTATTTGCAAGAAGGTTGCAACAAATAAGTCAAAAGATGTGTAGGCAGCTTAACAATGCCCACCCAACACAAACAACCTCCTTTGAAAATACAAAAAGTCATCTCTAAGGCTCAACACAATGAGAAGGAATCATTGAAGGGACATCACCAAGTCTCTGAGAAGTCATTGATGTGCGAGAAAGCGATAACATCACCAAACCATGCTTGCCCAGTAGACTTAGACGAGCTAATGAACCAGTCCACTAACTCTATGACGTCCCTAACAGAAGACGTGATCCCTTGCGATACTCCGACACCAGGTAACTTATTGCTACTAACCGAGTGCATTAATCAGGAGCATAATAATAGCGACTAGTGACATTTTATAACATTAGAAGAAAAAAGATCTCAGGAGGCAGTGAAAATAAATAATTCCAAAAGTGCACACCCTAACGTTGACAAACACGCCAGAGTGCATGACAGCACAAATAATCATAGAAAAAGCTCAACAAATAAGAATGCAAATTCACTTAATGCAAACGATGATCTCAACAAAAAGGCAGACCTTACTACAGATGACATCTTAAGCCTAAAAATGTTAGATAGACAATGTTACAATCCCTTTCCAAGCAGAACCCTTACAAAATATGAATGATACGCATATGGACACAGTTGAGATAAGGATCACCTTCATTGATCATTAAAGACATCATTTGGACGTCCAAAGAGAAAGTAAAGGAGCATGGACTGACAGTTGATAGAAAAATTAGATATACTCCTCATATTCAGAGAACCAGGGTACGATCAGAAATCGAACCAGAAGCTACATCCAATAATTTGCACTTTCAGGCTATGACAATCAAGTGTCCGGGTGACCTGGTCGCTTGAATAGAGAAGTTCTAATAAAACTATCTGAATCCGGGTCTAACACATCCAAATGGGCTTGGCTACACAAAAACACCAAGGATCCAAAGCAATAGATGAATATTAATGCTCGAAGACTCCGGACAAGCCACGTAGGAGGATGGCTATACGGAACACTAGGGGTTTTAACCTTTTAACTTGCATGGGTCCCCCCCTCCCCCCAGTGCCAAGGCCTTTTTTGGTGATTTCAGTATTTCACCATGCAAAGCCTTCTAACATTTTCTCCTTCATTAACCCCTTAAGTGCCAAGGACGAGCTATCTCGTCCTTGGCACTGGGGAGGTAATCCCAAGGACGAGATACCTCGTCCTTGGCACTTAAATGCACAGAAAATCCGCTAAATGATTTTGATATATCAGCTCTCCAAGAAACATGGATAAAGAATCAACCTACTTTGCCTTGCTGTGAGATATGCCGGTGTCGGCTGCCAAACATCAATAAGGGCGACCATCGGCAGGGATGTTAACGGCAATTCAATTATCCACTCGCGCGACCCTGTGCCCTTGGGCGTCCCCCTGTTCAGGCATACAATTGACCAAATTAAGCTTGCCAGATGACGGTACTTTCCCTGGACACAATATAGCTATTCTCAAATTGTACTGGAATACAAAAGTTATACGTGATGATGTGTTCATAGGATTGGTAAATTATATATATGCTAGACTTCGTAGCTAGTCATATCGTGATTGTAACAACACTAATTGTGGGTGACTTCAATGCTAAATGTTTGGTCTCAAATGAATGTATGATGTTAGATCCAGGGAAACACCAGATGCTCACAATGGATAGTAGAGATTGTGTCATGTCAAATGGCACAATCAAAGGGGATGTGCCTCCGGCCTCCATGTGGCATAGGGAGCAATCAGCATCAGTCCTAGCTTATGCATTCATATCTCATGACAATCTGAACATAATAGACAATTTTCCAATAATACCCACAGCTCAAAGTGACCCCAATATTCTAGAGGTGTGCATAAAGTTGGGAGGGACACAAGTGGGTGAATATTATAATCCCCAGATCCCCCTCACTGAAGGATGTAATCGAATAAGAACGTCCGCACAATATGTGTGTCGTGCCTGTGCCACTGGCGCACACATTGGCGACCGTCATGGACGATTTGGTACTCATTTATCTTCATAATACTCTTTAAACAACCCTTATTCACAATTTGGTCCTTAATTTCCATTTGTACGACTTTGGAACTTTCTTATTTAATTCAGCTAACTACATGTACCATAATGCACCTTGCTAAAGCTATCAATTCCTGGCTATTCCCATTCGTCTGTATTGGAGGCATAATCCCCAGGAGCCCTAGCGATCAGTGCTGCTTCCACCATCTCGGGACCAGAGAGGGAGGAGGCAGATTACCTTCAGGTGTGCTGCTCCAGGTGCTGCCAATTAGCCTGCCTCAGTACAGGGCAGTGCTGTATTTAAGCAGCTACCTGCAGGAGCTCAGTCTCTTGCAACAAGAGTTCTCCCAGCCCCTTTTTGCCTTGAGCCTATATCTATTTGCTGTTCCTGTTGCTGAATCATCCTGCTTCTGATCCAGTGCCTCGCTGCCCTGCTCCTCTGGGCTCCCTGTCTCGCTGCCCTGCTCCTCTGAGCTCACTCCTTGCTGCCCTGCTCCTCTGGGCTCCCTGCCTTGCAGCCTGCTACACTCTGCTGCCTTCAGCCCTGGTCCTCTGGGCTCCCTGCCACGCTGCCCTGCTCCTCTGGGCTCACTCCTTGCTGCCCTGCTCCTCTGGGCTCCCTGCCTTGCAGCCTGCTACACTCCGCTGCCTTCAGCCCTGGTCCTCTGGGCTCCCTGCCTTGCTGCCCTGTTCCTTTGGGTTCTCTGTCTGCCGCCTACTACAGCTCTCTGTCCTGCTCCTCTGGACTCCCTACCTTGCAGCCTACTACAGTCCTCCGTAGTCCACTACAGTTGCCTGCACCTTGTGTCATCCATTACTGCAGCCTTTCTTCCCTGTGTGCAGCCCCCCTGTTTCCTGGATGCTGCTCCTTTGCTCTCTTCCTTGTTTACAACCCCCTGTTCTTGATCCCTGTCTTTCTCTTCCTTGAGTCCTCTGTCCTCCCCTTAGGTTAACCATTTCAGTTATACTGTTTTTCCTTCATTTCCTTCTGCTAGTTTGCTCATTGACTTCCTTTTCTCTGGATATTTTTGTTCTTGTCTTCTCTTGCGTCTTATGTAAATCCCTTTGTACAGAGCTTGACTGTTGGTTTCCGGCAGGCAACCTCTGCCCTTTCCCTCGTCACGTTTTCAGTGTTACAGACACCCACTGCTGTTGTTCCCAGCCATGAGCATACAGCGTGGGCCCATGTAATAGCAATCTGTGCAGAAGGCTGGAGTTTCCTAAGGTTCGTGGAACACTCTTTCCCATTTCTGCATACACCACCAGAAGGGAATCCAGTTTGTTTGTACCTTTTGTATTTCTGCTACAGTTACCTACTCTTCTTTCTTGTTGAGCTTCCCGCTGTGTGTGCTTATCTGTCACCTTACATCAGCACAGCCACCCAAAACATACCTGGGGGCCCTGTGCCACTCTTGACAGAGTGCCATCCCTGACAATGTGCAAAGAATGTTACATCATTTTCAAGATGTAGACATCTCTGGAAATAATGTAGTAGAATACAATGAGACATTGCAATTCTATAACGAACCGAAACCATCCATGAGGAGCTTGACAATAATCAATACATTTCCTTTAGATGGAATAATTAAAAACAGGAGATTAGCCAAAAAGAGGCACGTTTAAGTAACAATGAGGATAGAGGTAAGTTAATAAGATTTATACAGACAAGATATCAAAATCGCATAAAACAATATAAAATTTTAAAAATCCAAATTGATGCAGAACGCATGCTAGCCGCAATTAGATCTGAATCGAGTTGTGATGTATGGAAATGTTTAAAACACACCAACAATAATCTAACCGCAACGCGACTGGTTAGCATTAGCGAATCCACGTGGATGATACACTTCTCTACGCTATATGCGAAAGTGAAGAATGCGCCCAGAAGCCCCAAGTCTAGCAACATAAATGGCCATCTAAGATTTGATTGTGCAGAGATAGTTGCACTAATTAAGAAATTGAGCTCCTCAAGTGGCCCGGGCCCTGACAGGTTGGCCATTTCCACATTGAACGCACATACAAACTCCTGGGCCAGAATTTTTGCAGTAGATTTAAAAAAATGATTAAGACAGAAGAAATTCCAGCGACTTGGAAAAGATCAATAATTATACCAATATTTAAAAAAGGGCAATAGGGAAGATCCAGTCAATTACAGACCTATCGCTCTCCTTGACATACCGGGTAAACTTTTTGCATGTATGATTCTTCGAGATTTCTGTAACGCTCACCTGGTTCCCACGGGGGCGCTGGTCTAGTCTGGATTGCTGTGGCCTCTTCTTGCGTGATGCGCAGGACCCGGAACACCGATTGGACAGGACCTCCAAATCGTGCTTGCCTGGCCCATAGGAATATCCTTCTGCAGATGAGAAAGGGGATTAACAGTCTGCAGAATAGTGTGCTAGCTCCCCCCTTTCCCCCTTCGTTCCTCTCTAACTTCCTCCAAACCCCGGTTTAAGCTCACCTTATGGTTTGGAAGGATGAACTCTCCATCCTGCTTCCGGTGCAGGTGCGCACGTTCGTCCAGTTACTTCACTGGTTTTCAGAATGGCGCTGGCAAAATCCACTTGACTTTCCTGAGCGATGTGCCGTAAGTATAAAAGTTCAAAGTTCAAGTGAGGCCCCCTTTATGTTGTCTTTCTAACCTGTGATCTGTCATTTATTTCAGGTGCAGAATGAAGGCGATGCGTCGAGGGGTTAAACTGCCGAGGTGAGTAGTGATGAGGGCGATCCCTCTAAATGTCCTTATCATTCCCCAGAAATGTCTCTTGTCCTTTCCCCATAGGGGCCGGAGTACGGTACCTGCCAACGGAGCGGCGCCGACCCGAAATGTGGAAGAAAAGCCGGTAAGTATTATGGCTGTTAATCAGGCTTTCCTTCTGTGTTCCTTCTGCTCACCTTTTGTTTCTTCCTCTCTCCCCCAGGTGCAGAGATGTGGCGTCCGATGCTGACAGCCGCGATGGAGCCGGGAGATGTCTCGAGGACAGGTGAGTGAAGCGTGGCGCTGCAGCGAGCAACGCAATGCTTTTAAATGGAAGTCTTTCTTCAGGGATGCTGGCGAGAAGATTCCGGATGCAGGTAAGAAGTTTGAAATAGTCCTTGGTTTTCACCTTTCTCTTCTCTTCCTCCCTTGCAGGTCTTCCAGGTTCGAGGCGGGCGTGGCTGGAGTCCAGGAGCAGGAGCAGACACGGTGAGCGTTAAGCTGCAGGAACCAGAACAACGCGAAGCATGAGGTGCTGTCTGGGCGTGGCTTAAATAGCCTCCAAAGAAGTCCCAGGTATGTATCCTTCCCCAACTAGGTATGTATCCTTCCCTGGCCACGCCCAAGTGAAAAAATAGTCCCTATGAAAAAATAGTCTCTTTCAGGTCTCAGGGAGGCCTGAAGCGTGCAGCATGGTCTGCATCAGGTAAGTGCACAAAACACCTCCCTTTATGAGCCTGGCGCCTATGGCGCCAGGACTGATGTCCAACATGAGCCTGGCGCCAAAGGCGCCAGGGCTGAGTCCAAAGAGCCCCTATAAGGGGCCGCTGGGCTTTTACCCGAGGGCATGATGCCTGCTTCCGGGGGTGCTGGGCCTGGCCTGGTGCTCCGGGGGTAGGCATCATGACAGCACTCCCCCCCCACGGCCCCTCCCAAGGTCGTTCCTTCTGGAGGTTTCGGTTTGTTTGGGAAATTCTGATGGAACCTTTTTACCAGCCGAGGTGCATGTACGTGATCACTGGGTTCCCAAGACCTTTCCTGAGGCCCGTACCCTTTCCAATCAATTAGATAGAAAAGTTTTGATTTTGAGATCTTAGAATCCAAAATGTTCTTCACCTCGAATTCAGGCTCCCCATCTATCTGAATCGGTTCTGGTGGCTTTGTTAATCTGGTTCCTGGGTGCACTGGTTTCAAAAGTGACACATGAAAAACGGGGTGAATCCGCATGTTTGCTGGTAGATCGAGCTTGACTGCCACTGGGTTGATTATAGCTTTGATCGAGTAAGGGCCTAAATACCTTGGATTAAAAGTTCGAGGCCCCTTGAGTGATAGGTGTCTGGTAGCCAACCATACTTGATCCCCTATTTGGTATGGAGGCGCCTCTCTTCGATGCAGATCCGCATTCTTTTTGTATTTCCCTTTCGCATGTTGCAAATGTGCAGTTGCATCCTTGATGGCTTGAGTAATCGTAGAATGCAAATGGTCCACTGCCGGCATTTCAAGGCTCAGAGGTGAGTCCAAGTCTGAAGTACGAGGGTGATGTCCATAGGGTATAAAAGGGGCTCTGAACAGTTCCAGAGTGTATCGAGTTATTGTATGCATATTCAGCCACCCATAAAATGTCCTTCCAATTACCCTCCGATTGGTGCAACATACATCGTAGATATTGTTTAAGGGTCTGGTTCGTTCTCTCCGTCTGACCATCGGTCTGTGGGTGGTGGCTGGTCGAGAGTCTTACGTCGATTTGGGCCAGTTGACAACACTTTTTCCAAAAATGAGCAATAAACTGGCTTCCCCGATCGGAGACTAGTATGGACGGGAATCCATGCAAACGGATGATATTTTCGAGGAATTCCTTGGCAAGGACAAAGGCTGAAGGTAATCCTCTCAACGAAATAAAGTGGGCCATTTTGGAAAATAAATCCACCACGACCAGAATAGTATTGTAACCATTACAAGAGGGCAGGTCCGTGATAAAATCTAGTGACAGGGTGTGCCAAGGTGCTGGTGGAATGTCTAAGGGCTGAAGAAGACCGGCGGGTCTTGTCTTTTGACCTTTGTTTTGGGCACAAACTCCACAGGACATCACGAAAGATTTAATATCCTTTCACCAGGAAGGCCACCAGAATTGTCGTTTAACCTTTTCCTCTGTTTTGGCAATGCCAGGATGTCCTTCCATCAGGGTATCATGATGACGGGAAATAACCAGTTCTTGCAATTCCTTTTCTGGCAAAAATAAGCGTCCTTGGAAGTAAGGTAAGCCATCCTTGACTGAAAATTTAGACCCTCTTTTGATCCAATCCTGCAAGGTTTGTAAAGTGGTTATCCCCAAAATCCTTTGTTCGGGAATTATCGGCACAGGTTCTGAGTTTGGGTCTATTTCTTCCATTCCAATTCGGGATAGAGCGTCCGCCTTACCATTCTTATAGCCGGGGCCGTAGGTGATTACAAAATCGAACTCAGCAAAGGACAATCGGAGCTGTCGAGACGATTGAGCCTCGGCAGTTTTTAAATATTGTAAATTTCGGTGATCAGTGATCACGGTGATGGTATGCCGGGCGCCGAGGAGATAATGCCGCCAAGCCTTAAAGGCGGACTTAATGGCTAATAGTTCCTTATCGGTGATCGCATAATTTATCTCCGGCGGCGAGAACTTTCTGGACCAAAATGCTATGGGGTGCAGTTGGTTGGTTTCAGGGTCTCTCTGAGACAGGACAGCTCCCATGGCTAAGCTGGACGCATCGGTTTCGACTATATATGGGAGATCGGGACGTGGGTGCTTCAAAATAGGTGCGGACGTGAACTTAGCTTTCAACTCCTGAAAGGCCTGTTCGGCTTCCTCGGTCCATTCAAAACGTTTATTTTTTCGCAAGAGTGCAGTGATGGGTTGCACCACACGTGAAAACTCCGGGATAAACCTGCGATAAAAGTTGGCAAAACCAAGCATGATTTGGACACCTTTCACCGAACTAGGTGATGGCCATTTGAGGATGGCATCCACTTTCCGTGAATCCATTCGGACCCCTTTAGGTGTCAGGATGAATCCGAGAAACTCAACCTCGGTGGTATGGAAAACACATTTTTCCAGCTTGGCAAACAGTTTTTGCTGGCGCAGTTTCTCTAGGACGGCCCTGACATGCTTTCTGTGATCAGATTCCGAAGAGGAGTACACAAGAATGTCATCGATATACACGATAACACAGACATCGATGAGTTCCTGAAGGGCATCGTTCATGAAGAATTGGAAGGCTGCAGGCGCGTGCACAACCCGAAAGGCATCACCTGGTATTCGAATAGTCCATATTTTGTACGGAAGGCCGTTTTCCATTCGTCGCCTTCTTTTACTCGTACCAGATGATAAGCCCCCCGGAGATCTAACTTGGTGTATACGCAAGCGTCCTTCACCTGGTGAAGGAGTTCAGGGATCAGAGGCAGAGGGTAACGATTTTTAACAGTTATCTGGTTCAATGCGCGGTAATCGATACGAGTTCTAAGGTCGCCTTCTTTTTTAGGCACGAAGAACAAAGCTGAGGATGCCGGGGTCTTTGACGGGCGAATGAAACCATTGGCGAGGTATTGATCTAAATATTGTCTCAAATGCAGATTCTCTGGTTCAGTAAGGGCGTAAATCCTGCTACAAGGGGGTTGTGCACCGGGCACCAGATCGATTTGGCAATCGTACGATCTGTGGGGAGGTAACGTGATGGCCTGTTCCTTTTGGAAGACGTCCTGAAAGTCTTGGTTCTCTGGAGGTAGTTGCACGGGGACAGAGGTTACTGATGCCAGATTAATCTTTGGATTTTCTGGGTAGCAGGTTTGTGCACAATCCGGGAAGGTTATTCTCTTCGCTCGCCAATCAATTCAAGGATTATGTCTCTCTAACCAAGGGATTCCGAGAATAAGATGAAACTTTGGAGCCTTGATTACATCAAACACAACTGCCTCCCGATGGCCATCCGGACCTACAAGTGTCACCTCAGCTGTGGAATGTGTTACCGGTCCAGAGGCAATTTCGGTTCCATCTACTGTGGTGATGACATCTTTGTTGGTTTTAGGATGCAGAGGGAGGTTTATCCTAGAGACCAATTCTCGATCCACATAGTTTCCTATAGCCCCACTATCGATGTATGCCTTTATAGCATGCAACAGTTTAGGCTGTTCCGGATCTACGAGGACCATTGGCACAATGAAATGCGAGGTCTGAGAGTTCGTTTTCAAGCTCGGCAAGCGGACCCCTACGCTTGCCGGGCGTGGTCGTTTCCCGATACAGAGTTTCCATGGATTTTATCAGCGGCTCCTACCACCTTCTTGGGTGGCTTAACCGGGCAATATCGTAGAAAGTGTCCAGAGGACCCACAATAAAGGCATAATTGCATCTGTCGTCTTCTTTCCCGTTCTTTTTGAGTTAGGGGTCCTTTAACCCCTCCGATTTGCATAGGCTCCGAGCCATCAGCCCCCTTGGGGTTAGCGTGGGTCTTGGCCAAAACCCGGGTTTCAAACTTGGACCGATCTGCTTTTCTGTTTTGCAGCCTGTGATCCAATTGGACCACTAAGTCTATATATTCAGTGCATTCTTGGGGCGGATTTACAACTTGTGCCAGGACATCTTTAAGTTCTCCGCGTAGACCTCGATAGAATAACGTGATTCTTTTATCCTCTGGCCAACCAGTTTCCACAATTAGTCTATTGAAGGTTGCAATGTAGGATAGAAGGTCTTGATTGCCCTGTCGCAGAGATAGAAGTTCGTCATCCAGAGCCTGTCCCTGGGAGTGTCGAGCAAATAACATTTCCATGCTTGTTTGAAATCCTTGAAAATCACGAAGAATCGGGTCATCTTGAGTTACCAGTGGGACTGACCAATCGGCAGCACAGCCGCTGAGATATGACAACACAAACGCTACCTTGGTCTGATCATTAGGGAAGGCCCCAGGTCTGCCTAGGAAGTGCAAACGACACTGATTCATGAATACGGCGAATCGTTTGGGGTCCCCAGCAAAGCGTTCAGGTGGGGCCAGCGGCATGTTTCCAGGTAGATTAATCTGCACCGGGTTACTGGAAACCACAGGAGCGGGGTTCCCCCCGGAACCGGGTAAAGGAGTTTGTCCAGCTTGACCTTGCAAAAGCTGTCTAGCCAGGTCATCATCTCTATCCTTTATTACAATCACTTCCCTCCTGAGGGCACTAGTCTCTTGACGAGCGGCGTGTACTTCAGCCCGTAATTCCCCCAGTAATTGGGCCAACTGGTCAGTTTCGGAAGTTTCCATAGCGCCTGGGTGGGAATTTGTAGGAAGGCTTCGCGTTCTGTAACGCTCACATGGTTCCCACGGGGGCGCTGGTCTAGTCTGGATTGCTGTGGCCTCTTCTTGCGTGATGCGCAGGGCCCGGAACACCGATTGGACAGGACCTCCAAATCGTGCTTGCCTGGCCCGTAGGAATATCCTTCTGCAGATGAGAAAGGGGATTAACAGTCTGCACAATAGTGTGCTAGCTCCCCCCTTTCCCCCTTCGTTCCTCTCTAACTTCCTCCAAACCCCGGTTTAAGCTCACCTTATGGTTTGGAAGGATGAACTCTCCATCCTGCTTCTGGTGCAGGGGCGCACGTTCGTCCAGTTACTTCACTGGTTTTCAGAATGGCGCTGGCAAAATCCACTTGACTTTCCTGAGCGATGTGCCGTAAGTATGAAAGTTCAAAGTTCAAGTGAGGCCCCCTTCATTTTGTCTTTCTAACCTGTGATCTGTCATTTATTTCAGGTGCAGAATGAAGGCGATGCGTCGAGGGGTTAAACTGCCGAGGTGAGTATTGATGAGGGCGATCCCTCTAAATGTCCTTATCATTGCCCAGAAATGTCTCTTGTCCTTTCCCCATAGGGGCCGGGGTACAGTACCTGCCAACAGGGCGGCGCCGACCCGAAATGTGGAAGAAAAGCCGGTAAGTATTATGGCTGTTAATCAGGCTTTCCTTCTGTGTTCCTTCTGCTCACCTTTTGTTTCTTCCTCTCTCCCCTAGGTGCAGAGATGTGGCGTCCGATGCTGACAGCCGCGATGGAGCCGGGAGATGTCTCGAGGACAGGTGAGTGAAGCGTGGCGCTGCAGCGAGCAACGCAATGCTTTTAAATGGAAGTCTTTCTTCAGGGATGCTGGCGAGAAGATTCCGGATGCAGGTAAGAAGTTTGAAATAGTCCTTGGTTTTCACCTTTCTCTTCTCTTCCTCCCTTGCAGGTCTTCCAGGTTCGAGGCGGGCGTGGCTGGAGTCCAGGAGCAGGAGCAGACACGGTGAGCGTTAAGCTGCAGGAACCAGAACAACGCAAAGCATGAGCTGCTGTCTGGGCGTGGCTTAAATAGCCTCCAAAGAAGTCCCAGGTATGTATCCTCACACACTACCAGCTGCACCTCCTCAGAGGTATTCTTCCCTTCCTCTCCTTCCCCCAGATGCTCACTGTCTCCCGAGCCCTGGTTCTCTCGAAGCTGGATTACTGTAACAGCCTCTACCTTAATCTGCCTGCCTCCACTCTCCGCCCTCTGCAACTCATACAGAACAGAACTGCGAGACTTGTCCTTGGCCTCAAGCCCAGGGACCGTATCTCTCCAGGACTGAAATCTCTACACTGGCTCCCAGTAGCTGCGAGGATAAAGTTCAAAACCCTCTGCATTGTCCACAAGGCCTTCTGGGGCCTTGGTCCTATATACCTTCAACTCTCTCTTCCCAAATATCTTCCTTCCCGAGCCCTTCGCTCATCCGCCTCCAACTCCCTCAGGGTCAGCCGCTTCTCGAAGCAACGAGCTGGGGGTAGATCTCTCCCCGCGGCAGGGGCCTCCCTCTGGAACAGCCTTCCTGCCTACCTGAAACTTGAGGAGAACCATCTCCGGTTCCGGAAGCACCTCAAAACCTTCCTCTTTGCCTCTGCTTTCTCTCTCCCTCTCCCCTGCTGAACAGCCAATTATTCCTCACTGATACTGCACTGATTCTGCAACTGGACCACTCTTAACGGCCTCGGTCCTGAGCCCAGCCACTCTCCACTTGCACTGATGCCCTGGAACCCCTCTGCACTGCGGGACTGTCTCTGTATCCCTACAGCCCCCCCCCTTTTCCAGCACTTGTTCTGCACTTACCTTGCACTTGCCACCAGCTGGCCCTATTTATTTATTACTTTACGCCACTTACCTTTACTGCACTTCCCCCCCCTCCCCTTCCCCTTGCACTTTTCCCCCTCCCCCACCCATGCACTTGCGCGATCTGAATGACACCTGGCCTAGTAGGATCGTTGTCTGTTTCCCCTTGTTTCCTCCCCCCTCCCTGCCTCGTCGCGCCTTGAAACACCTGTGTATAGGCGCGTTACAAATGCCATATCATATCATATCATATCATATCCTTCCCTGGCCACGCCCGAGTGAAAAAATAGTCCCTATGAAAAAATAGTCCCTTTCAGGTCTCAGGGAGGCCTGAAGTGTGCAGCATGGTCTGCATCAGGTAAGTGCACAAAACACCTCCCTTTATGAGCCTGGCGCCTATGGCGGCAGGACTGATGTCCAACATGAGCCTGGCGCCAAAGGCGCCAGGCCTGAGTCCAAAGAGCCCCTATAAGGGGCCGCTGGGCTTTTACCCGAGGGCATGATGCCTGCTGCTTCCGGGGGTGCTGGGCCTGGCCTGGTGCTCCGGGGGTAGGCATCATGACAATTTCCAAATATGGTTAAGAAACACCTCTCAGGCGGACAAATATCAAGCTGGCTTTGTTGCAGGTCTTGGGACCACTGTAAACATATTAATACTAACGCCCATAAAACATCAGTCCTTCATTTCCAATCAATTGGCTTATTTTGCATTTATTGACTTCAAACAAGCCTTTGATTCAGTCTCTAGAGGGTTACTATGGGCTAAGTTATCTGATGCATGGTGTCCATCGTATCTGCTTACATTAATGCACCAATTTTACCAGACACATCAATTCAGATAACATTGCACCAGCAAGGACTGCTTTCTCAACCTATATCAACGTTTAGAGGCCTTAAACAAGGGTGAATTTTAGCTTCTACACTTTTACATTTTTACATAAAAGACATCATCTGTGCCCTAGAAACTACTGGAAGCTTCCCGCCCAATGTTGGAGGCCAACCTATCTCATGGTTACTTTTCGCTGATGACCTTGTTTTAGTTGATCTAACCCCGATAGGCTTACAGAGGGAACTAAAAGCATGGCAAGTCTCTGCAGAGCAGAATTTCCTAACAATTAACATAAGGAAATCAACCACTTTCGTGATCTCCAACACCAAACGGAAAACTCCCGCCTTCCAATGGAGCATAGGTAATATACATCTTGAAAGAGTCCTCGAGTTCAAATATCTTGGACAAATCATTCACAACAATGGAAAAGAACTTGCATATAACAGTGAAATAAGACACAAAATGGAGACTTTAACATCGCAAGCGAAAATAATACATGAGAAATATGGCAAATTACGTGCAAACCAATTTGAATGTTTTCTAAACAGAAAGTTATTCCCATTGTGACATATGGCAACCAGACTAAGGAGGCAGCTGACCAACCCAATTGGAATTTATTAGAGGGAATTTATTGGAGATCACTTCTAGCCTTACCGAAAGGTTTTCCTATCAAAATAATTAGATTTGAATTGGGTTTCACTTCCATTCAAACAATAGTCACCTGGCAGTATTTAGCGCTATATAGGAAATCCTTACTAACTGATGCTGAAGCTCCCACATTACTTACGGTACTTGCTAAAGCCCTAATTGAAAAGCATGAGAAAGCACTAAAAAACTGGTAAAATGAGGGCAGAACCCTGTCGAAAATTGCCGATATAGAACCCTTACTCCTCCTGCAGAATCCAAAGCTAACTTTTGGAACACGATTGGATTGAGCTATGGGAAACATTCCTAAAGTATAAAACCTTCAAGGACGGTAAATTTAACATGAAATTAATGCATCAGGTACCAACATATATCTCTCAATTCCCAGATCAGAAACTTAATGCGGGTGCATTTTGACCGATAGCCAACTAGAGCCACCGAGGCTCGGAGGAATCCATCTGGCAATGGTCATGGTGCATACCAGCTGCAGATACTAAAGCTCTTGTGATCACAATGAAACCTTAGAACATCTCTCAACAGAATGTACGAATCTCGCCGTCTGGAGGAAGGAGTGTTTCTATAAACATCTAGGGAAGCTAAGAATATTTAGCCCAACAGACATCTGGTGCATGATATTTAATGCCGAGCATATTTCTCTAAATATAGCAACAATCACATTTCTACTCAAATGAAACCTGGAATATGACCTATACCCAGAGGAAGTGCAGTCGGCAGTAAAGCAATTGGGTGGAGCAAAGGCTAGTAAATTCCAATCACCATAAAAGAAAATCAACTTAGTGATGCTGTAAATATGTGGTTGACGTAAGCCTGCTAATTTGGCAAATGTCCATCTTCATTGATGCAATCATTGAAGGGCTTTGCACCTACACTTTAGGGTAATGGATGATTCATCATTATCATGGAAGATTATAATCATTTGAATGCAATATTTGTGTAAATGCATGTAATGATCCAGGTTTATGTAATTTTGTATAATCTCATTTAATGCATGGCACTGGTTGCACAGATGTTGTATGTATGTATGCACCTGTAGTGTATTTTATGTATGTTATGTAATGTCATGTAATGAATTGCACTGGTAGCACATATTTAGTATGTATGTATGGACATGTAGTGTGTGTTATGTATGTTATGTAATCTCATGTATTGCATTGCAGTGGTTGCACAGATTTAGTTTGTATTCACCTGTAGTGTATGTTATGTATGTTATCTAATCTCATGTAATGTTTTGCTCTGGTTGCACAGATGTAGTATATATGTATGCACCTGTAGTGTATTTTATGTATGTTATCTAATCTCATGTGATGAATTGCTCTGGTTGCACAGATGTAGTATATATGTATGCACCTGTAGTGTCTTTTATGTATGTTATATGATCTCATGTAATGCATTGCACTGGTTGCACGGATTTAGTATGTGTGCATGGACATGTACTGTGTGTTATGTATGTTATGTAATCTCATGTAATGAATTGCACAGGTTGCACAGATTTACTATGTGTGTATGGACATGTAGTGTATTTTATGAATGTTATATAATCTCATGTAGATTTAGTATGTATGCACCTGTAGTGTATTTTATGTATGTTATCTAATCTCATGTAATGAATTGCTCTGGTTGCACAGATTTAGTATGTGTGTATGGACATGTAGTGTATTTTATGAATGTTATATAATCTAATGTAGATTTAGTATGTATGCACCTGTAGTGTATTGTATGTATGTTATCTAATCTCATGTAATGAATTGCTCTGGTTGCACAGATTTAGTATGTGTGTATGGACATGTAGTGTATTTTATGAATGTTATATAATCTCATGTAGATTTAGTATGTATGCACCTGTAGTGTATTGTATGTATGTTATCTAATCTCATGTAATGAATTGCTCTGGTTGCATAGATTTAGTATGTATGTCTGCACCTGTATTGTCTTTTATGTATGTTATGTAGTCTCATGTAACGCATTGCACTGGTTGCACAGATTTAGTATGTGTGCATGGACATGTACTGTGTGTTATGTATGTTATGTAGTCTCATGTAACGCATTGCACTGGTTGCACAGATTTAGTATGTGTGCATGGACATGTACTGTGTGTTATGTATGTTATGTAGTCTCATGTAACGCATTGCACTGGTTGCACAGATTTAGTATGTGTGTATGGACATGTAGTGTATTTTATGAATGTTATATAATCTCATGTAGATTTAGTATTTATGCACCTGTAGTGTATTGTATGTATGTTATCTAATCTCATGTAATGCATTGCACTGGTTGCACCTATCTAGTATAAATGTACCTGTGGTGTATTTTATGTATGCTGTTTAATCTCATGTAATGCATTGCACCGTTGCACAGATTTAGTATGTGTGTATGCACCTGTAGTGTGTGTTATGTATGTTATTTAATCTCATGTAATGAATTGCACTGGTTGCACAGACTTAGTATGTATGCGCCTGTAGTGCATGTGTCATGACCTACAGAACGCGCCCCTTTTGGACTTCCTGGTCCTTGTCTCAACAGGGCTTCACTCCCTGGTACTCCCAACATGGCCGTCCAGCGTGAAACACCTTCCTCGCTCTACACGTTGGACGTAGCATGTTCTATTAATAGACCACACCCCCGCGGCTCTGCGCGTCTCAATGCTATTGCGAAGTAGCGACCAGACGTGTGCTCCGTAGCTTGCGGTATTGTTATCCTTGGTTCTATCCCAACCAACCCCATTCCTAGACCCTTTCCCTTCTTTCTTGCTTCCTGGACTCGTGTGCTGAGTAGTGCACTCTCTTAATTTCCCGGATTCCTGGATCCTTGCATCCCGGAACTTTGAACACACGCTGGAGTCGGAAGAGACTTGTGCAGCCTTATTCAAGATGCGATCCGTCCGCAAGAAGGCATCGACCAAGAAATCCAGCAAAGATCGGACTCAGGTGTGAAGGGGGAACTCCTTGACAGTTTGAGACGCCACCCGACCGAACTCGATATGGACATGGAAGCGGCCGTTCAGGACCTGATGCGTGGCATGCAAAAGCTATCAACCGAGGTACAGAATCTAAAGGCGGAAAACGCCACTCTCAAACAATTAGTTCTATCCCGTGATTCTGCCACAAAAGAAAGTGTCTTGCTGGGCGACATAGTGGACAAATATGATGGGTCGGCAAAAACCCTTCGTGGATTCCTGGATTCATGTTTGGTCCACTTTACTTTTAAGCCCTACTACTTTTCGACTCCCAGTGCTAAGGTGGGTTTCATAATTTCTCACCTTTCTGGAAATGCCTTAACCTGGGCTACGCCCCTCGTTAATTCTGGCGATGTTCTCCTAGATGACTATGATGGGTTCATACAGGCCCTGAAAACCATGTTTGACTGCCCAGAGCAGGTCTATAGTGCCCAGGAACGCCTGTTAGACTTTCAGCAGGGATCCCAGGATAGGCTCACCTATGTAACCCGATTCAAGCAATTAGTCAAGGAAGCTGATTGTCCCCTGATGCGAGTTTTAACCTTTTCAGGAGAGGACTGAATGAGGAGATTAAGGATGAGTTGGCCAGAGTGGCTCACCCAAACCCATTCCAGGCACTAGTGGACCTTGCCATGCAAATAGACTTTCGTATCCAGGAAAGGAAGGCAGAGAAGAAGAAATCCAGAGGAACTCCTCCGAAGGTGTCCTTTGAGAGAACCACCAAGACGGACACAAACCCAGGCTCAGTCACTGAACCAGAACCCATGCAGATAGGAGCGTTCCGTGGACCTATATCCCCGCAAGAAAGGATGAGAAGGATTCATACGGGGTTGTGCATGTATTGTGCCTCAGAAAAACACTTGGTTAGGGAGTGTCCTCTAGCCCCTCCTCAGCGTTCGGGAAACGCCAGCTCCCGATCCTAGATGGAACAGAGCTTCGGGAGAGAGATGTTTGCTCCACATCAATTCCAGCCTTGAACTCTCCTAGACAAAACAATTTAGTGATACTACAGGCCTCCCTATTGCCCTCCAAGAATAAGACCTATTCCATTCTGGCCTTGGTAGACTGCGGAGCTATGGGAATTTTCATTGATCAAGATTGGGTTGTTAGTCATCATATTCCATATGAGACACAAAGCACCATGCAGCCGGTGGAAGCAATTGACGGAAGACCCCTCACTTCAGGACCCATAAGCCTGCAGACAAAAGAGATCCAGCTTTCTATAAACCATCACCAAGAGCGGATTAGATTCAACATCATTAAGTCAGCTCATTGCCCCGTGGTATTGGGTATGCCCTGATTACAGAAGCACAATTCGTATATCAATTGGACAGCAGGATCACTATTCCTAGGCTCAGAGTTTTGTATGTCTCACTGTCTATTCCTGGATCACTCCTTGACACCCCCTAAAGAACCACCAAGAGACCAGCAAACACCACTCATGGTTTCCAATATCATACAAGTCTCCGAGGCCTATCAGGGATATGCTGATGTATTTTCAACTGCCATAGTCCAGGCCTTACCCCCTCACAGACCTGAAGACTACGCCATACATACAGATCCCTCAGCAGTGATTCCCTTCGGCAGAATGTTCATCCTTTCCGAACCTGAGAAAAAGGCCCTCCGAGAATACCTGGATACCAACCTTGAAAATGGCACCATAAGACCTTCAAAATCTCCAGCATGTGCTTCGTTGTTCTTTGTTCCGAAGAAGGACACCAAGGAACTCAGACCTTGCCTCGACTACCGTGGCTTAAATCAATGCACCCTCAAAGATCGGTACTCACTGCCCTTGATCTCGGATAGCCTGGAAGCTGTGAGAAGTGCCGTAATATTCACGGAGTTGGATCTCCGGGGTGCCTATCATTTGATCCATGTCCGGGAAGGAGACAAATGGAAAACAGACTTTAGAACACCCTTTGGTCACTATAATATCTAGTCATGCCCTTTGGACTAGCTAATGCCCCCGCAGTTTTTCAACATTTCATGGATAGGGTTTTTTCTGACATGTTATTCCTCTTCGTCATTGTCTATCTGGACGACATATTGATCTTTTCCAAGGATCCTCTAAAGCATGAAGAACATGTAAAGGCAGTATTACAACGACTCTGTGAACACAAACTTTTAGCCAAGCCCGAAAAATGCTTGTTTCACGTTACTTCTGTTCACTACCTAGGATTCATCCTTAGCCCAATAGAAATTCGAGTGCAAGCCCAATCCTCTGATCTCTAGAAGGATATTTCAAGGAAGAATCAATGGAACCTAAGAGTCAAGGAAGTATATTTATTCAAGGACAATGCACTGGTCATTCCTACACAGAAATTACAACAAAGAATAATAAACCTCTGTCATGATACCTTTCACTCCGGACATCGTGGCATAACCAACACCCTCCGCCTCATACAAAGACAGTTTTGGTGGCCTGGAATGAAGACCATCGTACAGCAGTACATCAAAGCTTGTACTATCTGTAGTCAAAATAAACATGATAACAAAAGACCGGCGGGTCTTCTACTGCAACCTACACTGCCAACAAGGCCATGGGAATTCATTGCTACGGACTTCATTGTGGAATTACCACCTTCCCGAGGATACACGACCATCATGGTTACCATTGACTTGTTCACTCATATGGCTCATTTTACACCCCTGCGTAAGCTACCATCCTCTCCGAACTTGCTGGAATCTTCCTGGAACACATATTCCGTCTGCATGGACTTCTTTCCAAGATCATATCTGATCGAGGACCTCAATATGTTTCACAATTCTGGAAACATCTCTGTCGCATTTTGGGAATCCAACATGCCCTCTCGTCAGGTTATCATTCCCAAACCAACGGGGCCACAGAACGTGCTAATCAGACCCTGGAACAGTATCTTCGATGATTCGCCACCAAGGTTCAGGAAGACTGGTCGCTCCTGATACCCGTGGCTGAATTCGCCTACAACAATTCCGATCATTCAGCACTTAAGACCAGTCCCTTTTATTGTAGCCAAGGTTTCCATCCATCGGTTCTACCCTCTGTTCTCCCTCATCCTACACCGGTACCTACTGTCGACTCCTGGATCGAAACCCTCATCGACGTACACCAGGAGGCCAAAGAAAACTTAGAGAAGGCCTGAACACAGACTAAGAGGTATGCGGATTCCAAAAGAAGGCCAGTGCCTTCTTATGCAATTGGTGATCAAATCTGGTTGTCCTCGAAATTATTACCCCTACATCTACAGCCAAACAAATTGGCCCCTCGGTACTATGGTCCATTTCCCATCAAGGAAATTATAAATCCAGTCTCATACCGGATCAAACTACCAGACTCCTGGAAGAAAATTCACCCAGTTTTTCACACATCCTTATTAAAACCCTACATCCAATACTCCCGGAAATCCTGCAGACCCCCTCCTCTGCTGGTCGACAACCAACTGGAATATGAAGTGTCCCAAATTTGCGACTCCAGGTATAAACGGGTCCAGCTTCCATACCTGGTTGAATGGAAGGGATATCCCCCTAGTGAAAGAACCTGGGAACCACTTTCTAATCTCAAGACCCCTCGACTGCTCAGAAGATTTCACCTCATACACCCAGGCAAACCTGGAGGAACGGGTCTTCGGAGCAGGCATGCTGTCGTGACCTACAGAACACACCCTTTTTGGACTTCCTGGTCCTTGTCTAAACGGGCTTGCACTCCCTGGTACTCCCAACATGGCCGTCCAGCGTGAAACACCTTCCTCGCTCTACACGTTGGACGTAGCGTGTTCTATTAATACACAACAGTAGAGCTGAGGTGTACCAGAAAAGTGGAAGCGCTTGAGCTGTTATTATTGAAACAATGACCTTAATTAAACTCAAAGGACAGGCTGCTGCACCCTGGGGGAACAAGCGGGCACCTCAAACCCACTTAACAAAGCAAATAGAGCACTGGGTATTCCACCATTTGGATGCGCTGCCGTCTCACAAAGTTAAGACAACTTAATAGCACAAAGTCCTCATGCACAATCAATGTGCAATATATGTTACAAATAACACGCAAGTGAAAATTGTGTAATTTAATGATCTTCGTATCCAATATGAAGTAGCAAATGATAGAGTGATGTGCCAACACGTGTTTCGACCTCTCTCCTTCTTCAAGGCAAAACTCTGTTCAACAGTTATTGTGTACAATTTTTCAATGCATGTTAGTATCCCCATGTACAAACCAGGGTGCATGAAATACAGGAAACACAACAAACAAGAATTTTTTTGTGTAGGTATACATTACCAGATGAATTAGTAAATCAACATGTCATCGGCAGCACATGGAAAAAATTGAAATAATAAGAGAAATAAAAATATACATGTTACAACAATAAACAAACTCAAAAAGTACACAAATTGTACAATAAATGTGCTGATACTCATCCAGTGGATTCACACGTGCTACCGCCCGAAACCCTGTGTCACCAACAACAGCAATTGTCACACATGGAGTGAATATGATGTGCACGGTGATCTCCGTGAACTATTTGCAATTGCTGCCTATTCTATGTTTAAATTCATGTGTGCCACCGCCAGGAGCCAAAAGTCACCAGTTCAGCACCTCTCACCGAACCCATTGGGTCAAAACTTATAAATATGTCAAAGCAACATTTGAAAAATCAATGTGGAACCAATTAAATCTAGTGAGCGCAATATGATTCCAGCACCACATCAACATCGTGCAAAGTTGCCAAATTGCAATTTAGCAAATTACCGTTTGTTTAGGATCCCACTAATTAGGTGTCTAAAGGTGATAACCAACAGATTGATGTTCATCGTAACATTACCGTAATTTATTACTCCAACTCGGAAAATCTGGTGAAACATATAGTGAATAGATCCCAGTTATGAAGTGCCACTAAAAACATATGTAGGAAGTGAGATCCCTGATAAAAGGTAAGACATTACCTTCCTATTCGAAACTGTAAAATTGGTCTAATCAGACATTCTGATTCAGTTTAACATCCTGCCTTGATTGGCATACCTATTAAAGAAACCGATACATATTTAGGGTAAAACAAATGTCCAGTACAGAAGCCCATAAGTAGTGTAAAATAACCCATATATAGTGAAAAAATCACTTACAACCATAATATGCCGTCTGCATCCATCCGTTATAATCGAAACATGTCTAAACGCGGTTCAGCCCGCGAACCGTATAAGAAGATAAAGAAAGACACCTCACGGTCACGTGATAGTTAATCACGTGTTCGACGCCGATCAGATGAAACGCGTGCAAGGAAGTGGAGAGTATGCTGTGGTCACGTGATAATTAATCACGTATTCAACACCAATCACATGAGAGGCGGACAAGTAAACAAGAAAATACTATCTGTCAATCGACCATGTCAATCTGAAATGCGACTGCTTCAGCATGTATAAATGTAAACGCCCGGAATACTGAACCGCACATTTTAGAATCGCTTTATTCGTTCTTCCATGAAAATAGCAGTTAATTGGCAATTATTCTAAAACCAGCCCAATTATAGTATTTGTGTTAAAAGAATAGATACCAATCTGCCAACGTGTTGTGGTATATGACAAATCGAAATTAGTGATTGTTGTGACATTGAACCTAGTGCAATGTAATGGCAGTGTCAACTCTAATCCTGATTAATCTATACCTGGAAGCACCAGATCGATAACTGCCACTATAAAGAATGGAGTATTATATAGATAAGTCGATTACCTAGACAGGGAACCAATGATCAAGAAAAAGTCAAGGCATGTGCAGGAATATGGATTAAGTAAAATTGAAAATAAACAAGATGAAATGAGAAATATGGCTGTAATTGAAATTGTATTATTACTAATGAATTTGGCCCATGGATACTGCGACGGCGCCTTGCCGGTCCGCTCAACTCCTGCAGTGACACACATGAAAAATGCATCCAACGATTGACACATTTTGCCTGACCATCTACAAGAAAACATGTAATTCCGTGTCACTATTGAGTCCCAAAGTGGTGCAACGTAACCTGCAGATGATTCGTACTTCTAATTGTCGCAATAATGCAGAACGGTCCCCACCTCTAGGGAGAGGTCTCGCTTGCATTAAGCCTATAAACCTAATGTCACTCACATTTTAAATTTGATGATGTTTCCTGCAAATGTATTGCTAGGGGTAATTTGGAATCAAATTTTCTAAGACTTGCGAGATGTTCCCTGATGCGTATTCGTAATTCCCTAATGGTCGAACCCACATACACTCTACCACAAATACAGCGAATAGCATACACCACAAATTTCGTCTTGCAGTTCAAAAAATCACATATTTGGATTGATAAACCATTATGACAGGCAAGAATATCAGACTGAATAGCGAATTGACAGAAATTACACGTCCCACATTTGAAAAAGCCCTTTGGCTTAAGAGGTAGCCACGATATGGAGTTGGCCGAATTAATTGATGGAGCTAAAAAAGAAGGACACAGATGCCCCTTAAGTGTGCGATTCCGCAAAAAAATAAATCTAGGTTGATCAACTATATAAGGTGTGATATTAGGATCAAGTTGAAGTACATGCCAATGCTTATTCAGTAGTTTGTATAGCATCTCCGAGTTATGAACATATTTAGTGATAATGCGTACATCAGAGAAACCAGTAGGCCTTTTCCTCCCCTGATCCATCAACATATCCTTGCGTGATATAGCACTCGCCAGTTGTATACCATTTTGAATACTGCGATTAGAATAACCTCTCCATTTAAACCTTGCTCCAATCTGTCCCACTTCATTAGTGAAGTCCACCAAATTACTGCAGTTGCGTCGGGCACAATAAAATTCCACGAACGGTATATTCTCTATCACTGAACGTTTGTGGCAACTTGTGGCTTGTAAAATGGAGTTCACAGCTGTTGGTTTTCTGAATGTTTGAGTATGTATTTGACAATTTACAATACTAATGACGAGATCCAAAAATTCCATTCTAGTGGGGCTCATATGTCCCACAAATTCAATGCCAAATGTGTTACTGTTCAAATATTCTGTAAATTGTTGAAAAGTTTTTGGAGACCCACTCCAAACCAACAAAACATTGTCAATATATCTCTTCCATACTACAATATGATCTTGAAATATATGAGTACTGTATATGTAATGATGTTCAAAATAACCCATGAAGAGATTGGCCAATTAGGGGGCATACTTAGCCCCCATGGCCACTCCTCTAGTTTGTGCATAATACTGACCATTGAATAGAAACTGGTTATGTTGAAGTGTGAAAGCCAAAAAATCCTTAATCATAGATATGTGATCTGCATAAGAGGCCGAATGATTTCTGAAGGAAAAATCAATGGTATCGAGCGCTAAGTTATGCTGAATAGCAGTGTATAGTAAGTTGCTAACGAAAAATGTTCTAACCACTTAATGAAGGTTAAAGTCTGGAGAGTGTGTGTAGTATCTCGTAGATAGGCAGGCAGTGTGGTGACCAAGCTTTTAATGGCAGTGTCTATATACTGTGAAAGCCCTTCTGTGGCCCATCCTAAACCACTTAGAATCGGTCTGACCTGTGGTAGCTGAGCATATTCTTTATGAATTTTGGGTAAAAAATACATGGTGGGCATAACTGGAGCCGTCCGGTACAAAAAACGTTGTTCATCATCAGTAATAAGTCCACGTGAGTGCCATTTTTGAATAAGGTTAGATAAATTAGAGACCGTTTGAAGAGTTGGATTCCCTGGCAATAATTGATAACAACCTGGAGTAGCAAGATGATCATTTGCCATCTGAATATAATCGTCTCTGTTGAGTAGAACTATATTTCCGCCTTTATCGGCTTCCTTAATAACTATACTCAAATCCATCATCAAAATGTTTAAAGCTTGTTGTTCTGCGTGAGAAAGATTATTGTAATGTCGCAGTCCATTCTTCGGGTGATCAATAAGATAGTGTAGATCTTGTATAACAGCCTGGTGAAAAGTGTCTATTACACTTTCATTATGAGATGGCGGTACAAATTTGGATGCCTTCTTGTGTTCTACGAGTTTAAGATTTAATTGTTGTATACCCAGTTCCTGTTGTAATTGACCTTCCTGATAGCCTGGTGCCTCTGACAAGGACAACAATAATGCCGTATCTTCTATATCCGATATCGTAAGCTGACTGGGAGAACTGGGAATACTCCTGGGTATAAATTGCTTTACCTGTGTATGAAAGAATTTTTTAAGCTTCAACTTGCGTATGAATTTGAACAAATCTATTTGGAAATCAATAAAGTCAGGTTGGCGACTTGGTGCAAATGACAAACCTTTATTCAAAAGTGACAACTCAGCCGGGGTAAGAACTCTAGAAGATAGATTATGCACTACGTTTTCAGAATCGATTTAGCTTGAAGATTCCTGAGACTGGCCCTTGTTTGGCGTTTGTTTGAATTGTGCCCTGTATCTAGCCCTGGATCCTCTTCCTCTTCTTCCTCAGATGATGTGTCCGGTGTTGCAGTAGCTCCCCCTAAAGGGACAGTGAATCTAACGTGTTTATTTGCAGGAGCATTGTAGTTCGAGAAGTTACCTTTCTTATACTTTTTAATTTCTGCCATGAAACCCCTTCTGCGATGGGTTGAAGAAGTTACCGGATTCTCTCCCACTGTACCCTCTGTTCTGTTCATGGGTTCTTCCTCAGAATCAACCTCTGAGGAAGCCGGACTTCCAGTCGGTGTTTTGACTGATGGACCTGTATTGTCTTTATCATACTTGACCTGAAACATGTATACCCGATCATTATTATAATCTCGCTCGTCCCGGAAAAATTTGCAAAATTTGCGAATTTTAATCTCATCATGGTAGTCTTTCAATATACTATGCATTGTGGTGTAATTCTTTTCTTTAACTGCCGCTGGATTACCCATTGCTTCTATTTCTTTATGTAAAGTCTCAATTTGAGTTGAAACTCTTTCATGTTCACGTTCTGCCTGTGTTATCAAATGTTTTAACTTTTTATCTGAACTGACCGTGAGATTTTCTTCCCACTCTCGAGCAAGATCCTGGTCAGCATCATTGGTAAAATCAGGAAATATGAGAATTCTCAGTCCTCTGGGTACCATATTGTGCTCTAAATAATTAACAAGTGAGACTTTTTCCCAATACTTATTAGTTCTCGCTTAGCTAATCTCTCTAATTTGACAAATGTATTGACTAAGGTCTCTGCCTGTGGGCTGCTGCCCGTAAAGGCATTACCTGGGGTACCCTTGGGGGAGAACAATGCCACCCTATCTCTTTCTCGGTTAACTAAGTATTCGGCCATGTTAAAGTATATTTAAAAGAAAATAGCAAATCGCAACGTTGCTCAGCTGTGCCCCACCTGGTCTAATGCAGAAAACACAACAGTAGAGCTGAGGTGTACCAGGAAAGTGGAAGCGCTTGAGCTGTTATTATTGAAACAATGACCTTAATTAAACTCAAAGGACAGGCTGCTACACCCTGGGGGAACAAGCGGGCACCTCAAACCCACTTAACAAAGCAAATAGAACACTGGGTATTACACCATTTGGATGCGCTGCCGTCTCACAAAGTTAAGACAACTTAATAGCACAAAGTCCTCATGCACAATCAATGTGCAATATATGTTACAAATAACACGTGAGTGAAAATTGCGTAATTTAATGATCTTCGTATCCAATATGAAGTAGCAAATGACAGAGTGATGTGCCAACACATGTTTCGACCTTTCTCGGTCTTCTTCAAGGCAAAACTCTGTTCAACAGTTATTGTGTACAATTTTTCAATGCATGTTAGTATACCCATGTACAAACCAGGATGCATGAAATACAGGAAACACAACAAACAAGAATTTTTTTGTGTAAGTATACATTACCAGATGAATTAGTAAATCAACATGTCATCGGCAGCACATGGAAAAATTTGAAATAATAAGAGAAATAAAAATATACATGTTACAACAATAAACAAACTCAAAAAGTACACAAATTGTACAATAAATGTGCTGATACTCATCCGGTGGATTCACACGTGCTACCGCCCGAAACCCTGTGTCACCAACCACAGCACTTGTCACACATGGAGTGAATATGATGTGCACGGTGAGCTCCGTGAACTATTTGCAATTGCTGCCTATTCTATGATTAAATTCATGCGTGCCACCGCCAGGAGCCAAATGTCACCAGTTCAGCACCTCTCACCGAACCCATTGGGTCAAAACTTATAAATATGTCAAAGCAACATTTGAAAAATCAATGTGGAACCAATTCAATCTAGTGAGCGCAATATGATTCCAGCACCACATCAACATCGTGCAAAGTTGCCAAATTGCAATTTAGCAAATTACTGTTTGTTTAGGATCCCACTAATTAGGTGTCTAATTTCATCTTGTTTATTTTCAATTTTACTTAATCCATATTCCTGCACATGCCTTGACTTTTTCTTGGTCATTGGTTCCCTGTCTAGGTAATCGACTTATCTATATAATACTCCATTCTTTATAGTGGCAGTTATCGATCTGGTGCTTCCAGGTATAGATTAATCAGGATTAGAGTTGACACTGCCATTACATTGCACTAGGTTCAATGTCACAACAATCACTAATTTCGATTTCTCATATACCACAACACGTTGGCAGATTGGTATCTATTCTTTTAACACAAATACTATAATTGGGCTGGTTTTAGAATAATTGCCAATTAACTGCTATTTTCATGGAAGAACGAATAAAGCGATTCTAAAATGTGCGGTTCAGTATTCCGGGTGTTTACATTTATACACGCTGAAGCAGTCGCATTTCAGATTGACATGGTCGATTGACAGATAGTATTTTCTTGTTTACTTGTCCGCCTCTCATGTGATTGGTGTTGAATACGTGATTAATTATCACGTGACCGCAGCATACTCTCCACTTCCTTGCACGCGTTTCATCTGATCGGCGTCGAACACGTGATTAACTATCACGTGACCGTGAGGTGCCTTTCTTTATCTTCTTATACGGTTCGCGGGCTAAACCGCGTTTAGACATGTTTCGATTATAACGGATGGATGCAGATGGCATATTATGGTTGTAAGTGATTTTTTCTCTATATATGGGTTATTTTACACTACTTATGGGCTTCTGTACTGGAAATTTGTTTTACCCTAAATATGTATCGGTTTCTTTAATAGGTATGCCAATTAAGGCGGGATGTTAAACTGAATCAGAATGTCTGATTAGACCAATTTTACAGTTTCGAATAGGAAGGTAATGTCTTACCTTTTATCAGGGATCTCACTTCCTACATATGATTTTAGTGGCACTTCATAACTGGGATCTATTCACTATATGTTTCACCAGATTTTCCGAGTTGGAGAAATAAATTACGGTAATGTTACGATGAACATCAATCTGTTGGTTATCACCTTTAGACACCTAATTAGTGGGATCCTAAACAAACAGTAATTTGCTAAATTGCAATTTGGCAACTTTGCACGATGTTGATGTGGTGCTGGAATCATATTGCGCTCACTAGATTTAATTGGTTCCACATTGATTTTTCAAATGTTGCTTTGACATATTTATAAGTTTTGACCCAATGGGTTCGGTGAGAGGTGCTGAACTGGTGACTTTTGGCTCCTGGCGGTGGCACACATGAATTTAAACATAGAATAGGCAGCAATTGCAAATAGTTCACGGAGATCACTGTGCACATCATATTCACTCCATGTGTGACAAGTGCTGTTGTTGGTGACACAGGGTTTCGGGCGGTAGCACGTGTGAATCCACCGGATGAGTATCAGCATATTTATTGTACAATTTGTGTACTTTTTGAGTTTGTTTATTGTTGTAACATGTATATTTTTATTTCTCTTATTATTTCAATTTTTTCCATGTGCTGCCGATGACATGTTGATTTACTAATTCATCTGGTAATGTATACCTACACAAAGAAATTCTTGTTTGTTGTTTTTCCTGTATTTCATGCACCCTGGTTTGTACATGGGGATACTAACATGCATTGAAAAATTGTACATAATAACTGTTGAACAGAGTTTTGCCTTGAAGAAGACCGAGAGAGGTCGAAACACGTGTTGGCACATCACTCTGTCATTTGCTACTTCATATTGGATACGAAAATCATTAAATTACGCACTTTTCACTCACTTGTCATTTGTAACATATATTGCACATTGATTGTGCATGAGGACTTTGTGCTATTTTTTTTTTTTTTATTTAATTAAAGTGTTTATTGGTTAATTAAAACCTTATACACTACAAAAGAACAAATGTTATATCAACCAAACACAAATACATATTACACATACAAAAGGCATACATCATATTACTCGCTTCCAAATATAAAAGGCTGCCCCAATAAAAACCTTAATCTCTCCATCATAGATAACTGACCAAAATTGGTCAGTTTCAATCCTTTGCATGTCCTCTACGAAATGTGCATACCCTTTAAAATAATATTCCCTTAGTTTGGTGCATAAAGTTAAAATATGTCTTGCTGTCTCCACCTCTATATTACAGTGCCTACACAATCTTTCTGCACGGGGAATATTTGTTCTTGCCCCGATAATATCATTACACGGGAGAGTGTTCAGACGTAATTGCAGGATAAATCTTCTCAGAGCTCTGCTTCCCCTGTTTAGCAGATATTGTCTTGGGGTGGCAGGTTTGAGGCCTTGGAGAGCATAAACAGAGTATCTAGACTTATTATAGAGATAGGATTGATTTTCACATAGATCCCAAATAAAAGCCTTGTCTTTAAGACTTTTCTTAATACATATTCTATTATCTTTTTCCATGCATTCATTATAGCCAAAGGCTTCTAGACAAGACAATACTGTTTTTTGGAGATTAAGCATATAAGAATTCTTAAATCTGCCTTCGCTTTTATTTTGTCTTATAAGGTTAAGCACGCTACCTTCATCCCCATCCCTGAAATTATTCTAAAATAGAGTTTACAACATTCGATTTTCCACAAAGTCGAAAGGGATATAAGACCCAGTTCGCACCTTATAGCTTGTATTGGTACTGAGTTGGGGAGTCCTAAGGCTGGTCTCCAGATATTCCCTTCTAGTAAGTGTAGTTTACTCAGATATTTACTTTCTACTGTTTCCAGCGCATACAGAATACCAGGTATAATGCAGCTTTTGTATATCTCAAGTAAACCTTCAATTGAGTGGCCGCCTTTACTGGTCATATATTTCCTTATGACTTTCCATTTCTTTAGTACTTTTAGATTAACCGCCTCCTGGAAAAAATGTATGCAGGGATTGCTCAGAATAGGCATCCCCAAATAAGGATAGGCGTCAACAACCTCCAATTTAATAGAGTTTATCTGCCATCTTGAGGAAAGTTTTTTCTTTTCTAACTTTGTGGCTCCGAATACCATTACCTTAGTCTTATTAATATTAATACTAAGGTTATTTGCTTCAGAGTAAGCTAGTAGGCCATTCAACATTCTTTGTAACCCTATCGGAGTCTTATCCAAGAGGACGGTGTCATCTGCATACATAAGGCCACATATGGGTTTCCCCGCCACTATTGGTGGAAAGTTATTTATGGTGGTGAAGCTTTCCCACATATCTGAAACATACAAGTTATACAATATAGGCGATGTAACACATCCCTGCTTCAGTCCAGTATTTGTAGCGATCTCCGGTGATAACATCCCTCCTTTGCCCAGGCATATGGAGACAGTAGTTTCCCTATACATTTCTTCCAAAAAATGCAAAATGTTGGGACAAATCTTTTTCTCTCTTAATTTCTTCCACAGAAGTCCCCTATTAACACTGTCAAAGGCTTTCGAATAATCAACGAAACACACATAAAGTTTTTCCCCCTTATCCTTAGCCCCTGCTATAATGTGTTTCAACATTATTATATTATCGATGGTTCTATATCCTTTACGGAAGCCAGTTTGGAAAGCAGACAGAAGCCCCTTTTCCTCTATCCAGTTATTTAAGCTGTCAACTAACAATGAACAGAAGATCTTACAGCTACTGTCTGCCATGGCCAGTAATCTATAATTATCGGGCAATTTTCTGTCCCCTTTTTTAAAAATAGGGACTACTATAGCTTTCCTCCAGCTATCCGGTATACGGCCTGTTTCCCATATAGCGGAAAATAGCTGGAGCAGAGTCATTGCCCATTTCATGGGATTTTATTTTATGACAGCATTGGCTAACCCGTCTGGGCCGGGGGCACGTGATGCTTTCATTTTAGAGATCATTTTAATTATATCCCGAATACCAAAGGGAAATGTATTATAGCTATATGGATTTATACCAGTAGGGATAGCAGGCATATAACTAATCTTGAAGTAGAGCTCAGTAATATACTGTTTCCAAGCCTCCTGGCTCACATTAGTATTTTCCCTGCAATCTTCCTCCATCAGGAATTGTCGGTATAAGTACCAACATTTTTTTGAGTCATGGGTTTTGCATATCTTATATAAGCACCTCCAATTGACATTATTAGTACTATACTTATAATCCTTTAGCCAGTTTTTATATTGTGTCTTTATATTGCTGATTCTCTTACTTCTTTCTTCGTCATCTGAGTCACATGTCTGTTTTAGTTTACGGATCTCACCCATCATTTCTTTTTTCCTGTCTTAAATCACTTGATCAAATTTATGGGAATGTTTTTTCCCTTTTTATTTTTCACTATGAGGTTACTCTTTGTCCTCCGTCTAATTTCCCAACAAGTACGTTATCAAATTGAGGCCGTGACGCGCAATAGCCAGGTCATCAATGATCAGGCGATCAAACAGCTCATTAAAGATAATTAAATTTTTATCCGACCAAGTGATCCTATTTCCACCTGCAGAAAATTGAATATCCATCACTTTGCCCACATCCCAGCTTTGCTTTATCGGGCCATTGTTGAATTTACCCCTAATGGGTGTGTGGTCACTCAAAAAGATATCTATATGTTCAAAATGGATCATAGATTGGCTTAGTTTTTTATTTACAAACATATAGTCTAACCTATAGCCTACCTTCCCATTAGTCCAGGTTGCCCCAGTGCCTGGTCCTATATTAGGTTCCAAATATTCTAACCCCCAGCTAGACATAAGGTTCATCCACCGGCATCCGTGCACGGAGTGGGTATTTAATCCATCAACCAGGTTACCCTCCTGTGTTACCAATGATGCGGTAATGAACGTTTCATCCCACAATTCTTTGCACCTATTCATCTCCCTTACAGCAAAGTCACAGTGGGCGTTAAAATCGCCCACTATACAAATTTCGGACTGAGGAAAGTCCAGGGTCCAGCTTTCAATGGTGTGATTTAGAAACTCCCCAATCTCATGAAAATTATCCCCCCCTGGTTGAGAGTAGATGTTAATGAGAAGGAGGTTCCCTGATGGCCTTCCCCTATCTATGATTGCACACATAACATTAGGTAGGCTCCCATGCTTTTCATAAGGTTTAAATGAAAGATGGTTTTTTACCCCAATACATAGCCCTCCATACGGCCGGCCCTTTTCACCTTTGGAAGCAATTTTACTCCAAATATTATATCCATCGAGTAGAATTTCCCCAGTTACCCAAGTTTCTTGTAAGACAAAAACATCACTCTCCATCAGCAATTGGATACCATCCTTGTGTAATAGGGAATTAAAGCCTCTTCTATTCCAAGAGAGGAGATTGAATTCATTAATACACACCTCATCTCAATTTTGAACAGTAGTATTTCTCTCCAAAGAATTTGCTTCTACATTTTTATTTCTTAATTCCATAGTAGAAGGTGAAGCTCCCACCAAATTCATATTTTTATTTTTCCGATCATTATGAGTTGCGGAGTGGCATATCACAATTTCATAGTTATTGCCCCATATTCCATTAGAGTATTCCCTAATGAGGTCAACAAAAACTGCGGATCTAAAATGGACAATGACCCAGTTATCCCAGCTTCCATATTCCGGCAGGATAATAGATTCAATATCCCCTGAGTTAATATTTTGTAGCTGTGGAATGTGTGACAGTTTATTCAGTAGCCAAGTCCGATTTAAAAATGGGCTTTCATCCAAAGTGGATTTTTCTATAATTTTAATACTTTTCCCCACTATAAGTTGGGGTTCTTCATTAAATCCCACAGAATTTGCCATACTTGTTTTTTGGTTACTATGCATAGCCAATCGCTCCATCTCTTTAATATATATTTCCCTCTCCCTTTTTGTGAGAGGCATGATATTATTATTATATGGAATTTCAACATATTTAAAATTATTTTCTATAGATACCATGTCCTCACAGTCACTTTCTTCTATTATATTATCCTTACCATTTAGCCAGTTTTCTAGTCCCTTACTTTTAGTTACCACTTTATTCCCACTGTCCGACTTCCGCTGGTGTTCAATAATTTCATAGTGGTTCCCCACTTCAACACATTCAGAGTCTAAAGGTGCTGTATTTGCTAAGGCCAGGGAATTTTTCTTAGCAGTCTTAGTAGTTTTGGTCTTGTCCATCACCATCCTCTTACGGGTGGATTTTTTATTTTTTCTATTTCGCCTAATGCGCCTCCTAGAGCCTTGAGCTGCCCTTATTTCTACCTCTCTCTCACTAATACTAGTCTTATCAGCCGAGTTTTCCCTTAGGTTAAGTTGTTCCGTGGGGGAAGTATTAGTTTGTACAATGGTATTCTCATTTTCTTTTTCAACCGCCAAAACCAACTCACTCAAGTCTCCTAACACCTCATTAGACCCCATAGTATGCCTTTCCCCCTTTTTAAATTCATTTCTACAGCAATCTTCTATCATAATCCCAAGAGATCTTGTATTATCAATATTCTGCAATACCAATAATTTTGTGTCACTCTGTTCTTTAAGCAATTTAGTACAAATGGTCAAGACGACATCCATCATGGTAGTAAGGGCATCCAATTTCTCGCCGGATTTAAGTGAATATTCAATTACCCTACTTCTATCACTGTTGGCAGAGATTTCAGAGAGGTTACCCATAGAATTATAAGACTCATCGCTCGAATTAAGTTCCAATTCTCTCTCGGCAAATTTATCCAAATCTGGAGAAGCTGACAAATTTGTACCGATAATATTATTCATATTGGTATCCTCAACTGCAGAAATTTCCAGATTTGTTCCTGTTCCCATAGATTGACGCCTGAATTTATGTACTAATGTCAAAAGCGAATTATTATCACTCATAGAGCTATTAACGGAAAGAGGGGGAGGTAATAGATTGTCAATCCTCGAGCTATTAAGGGGGGGAGGGAGGGGGAGTACATTGTCAGCTGCCGATACTTTTTCTTTTATAGTAAAAAAGCTGGGTATCTTAGGTTGTTCCAATACACCATTAGTCTCACATATAGGCTCATTCTTACTTCCCTTTTTTTTGTTTTTTTGTTTTTTCCCTTTACCAGGCTTCTCGATTCCTAATTTGATATTAGATGTGGATACGCTTTTCTTCCCCTTTTTAGATCTCAGATTGTGTGAGCATGGACTTTGGGCCATGGTAATAGAGTGTTAGGGGGGATATATATTAATAAAATGTGAAGGATTAGTACATAGGATTAACTATTAATCCCTAAGGAGGCAAATCACCCAGAGATTAAAGCAGTCCTATCACCAAAAAATCTATTATAAATGTACCTAGGGCCTAATCAGTTCAGTAGTTAATATACACTCCGTTTCTCAGAAATAGACGGGGAGAAGAAACCTTCTCAGCCCCTCAGATAAATTAAGCTAATATCAGGGATCAGCAAATGATAAAACTACAAAATGAGCAGCCAATACCTTCAATTAAAATGGGAGCGAATAAAAACCGAAGGTATACAATTTCGTAAGAAGAATAGTTAGTTTGTTAAGTTAAAATTATCATCATAAGTCATATGAAAAAAGGTTAGTTAATGGTTGAAAAATAGAGTTAAAATATCAATAAATGTAATATCAGAGTGTCAATCCAAACGAACCGCCCGGAATGGGAACGCCCGACAGCTTGAGGAGCGGCCTTAGTCCGACTCTCCCCCCCAGCCAGGTGGTAACAATGAATATTACACTGAGATAGCTGGTTAGCTTACTTAGGATCCTGCAGATTAATCTTCCTTCGGCAACTTCGGCACAACACGCACAACAGCCGTATAACAGCCAGAGGGCTTAACTCCACAGGGCTTTACGCCGCAAGGGTGGTTTAGGGTTGATTTTGATGCCCGGTGGGTGTCACGTGATTCGTCACGTGAGGCTGCAGCGCCCCGCCTCCTCCAGGAAGCAGGCACCAATGTAGCAAGAGCAAGAGGCTCGCAGTGCTACTCAAGCGCAATGTTAGGCAGCGGAACGTTGGCGTTTGAAGAAACGCTTCCACACAATTCAAGCAGCACTATATTGTGCTATTAAGTTGTCTTCACTTTGTGAGACGGCAGCGCATCCAAATGGTGGAATACCCAGTGTTCTATGTTCTATTAATAGACCAGGCCCCCGCGGCTCCACGCGTCTCAATGCCATTGCAAAGTAGCGACCAGACGTGTGCTCCGTAGCTCGTGTTATTGTTATCCTTGGTTCTATCCCAACCAACCCCATTCCTAGACCCTTTCCCTTCTTTCTTGCTTCCTGGACTCGTGTGCTGAGTAGCGCACTCTCTTAATTTCCCAGATTCCTGGATCCTTGAATCCCAGAACTTTGAACGCACGCTGGAGTCGGAAGAGACCAGTGCAGCCTTATTCAAGACCCGATCCGTCCGCAAGAAGGCATCGACCAAGAAATCCAGCAAAGATCGGACTCAGGTGAGAAGGGGGGAACTCGTTGACAGTATGTTATGTATGTTATCTCATCTCATGTAATGAATTTCTCTGGCTGCACAGATTTAGTATGTGTGTACGTACCTGTAGTGTATTTTATGTATGTTATGTAATCTCATGTATTGCGTTGCACTGGTTGCACAGATTTAGTATGTGTGTACGTACCTGTAGTGTATTTTATGTATGTTATGTAATCTCATGTATTGCATTGCAGTGGTTGCACAGATTTAGTTTGTATATACCTGTAGTGTATTTTATGTGTGTTATGTAATCTCATGTATTGCATTGCAGTGGTTGAACAGATTTAGTGTGTACGTACCTGTAGTGGTAGTGTATTTTATGTATGTTATGTAATCTCATGTATTGCATTGCAGTGGTTGCACAGATTTAGTGTGTACGTACCTGTAGTGTATTTTATGTATGTTAGGTAATCTCATGTATTGCATTGCAGTGGTTGCACAGATTTTGTTTGTATGTACCTGTAGTGTATTTTATGTAATCTCATGTATTGCATTGCAGTGGTTGCACAGATTTAGTTTGTATGTACCTGTAGTGTATTTTATGTATGTTATGTAATCTCATGTATTGCATTGCAGTGGTTGCACAGATTTAGTGTGTATGTACCTGTAGTGTATTTTATGTATGTTATGTAATCTCATGTATTGCATAGCACTGGTTGCACAGATTTAGTTTGTATGTACCTGTAGTGTATTTTATGTATGTTATGTAATCTCATGTATTGCATTGCAGTGGTTGCACAGATTTAGTGTGTATGTACCTGTAGTGTATTTTATGTATGTTATGTAATCTCATGTATTGCATTGCAGTGGTTGCACAGATTTAGTATGTGTGTACGTACCTGTAGTGCATTTTATGTATGTTATGTAATCTCATGTATTGCATTGCAGTGGTTGCACAGATTTAGTGTGTACGTACCTGTAGTGTATTTTATGTATGTTATGTAATCTCATGTATTGCATTGCAGTGGTTGCACAGATTTAGTGTGTACGTACCTGTAGTGTATTTTATGTATGTTATGTAATCTCATGTATTGCATTGCAGTGGTTGCACAGATTTAGTTTGTATGTACCTGTAGTGTATTTTATGTATGTTATGTAATCTCATGTATTGCATTGCAGTGGTTGCACAGATTTAGTTTGTACGTACCTGTAGTGTATATTATGTATGTTATGTAATCTCAGATTTAGTGTGTACGTACCTGTAGTGTATTTTATGTATGATATGTAATCTCATGTATTGCATAGCACTGGTTGCACAGATTTAGTTTGTGTGTACCTGTAGTGTATTTTATGTATGTTATGTAATCTCATGTATTGCATTGCAGTGGTTGCACAGATTTAGTGTGTGTGTACCTGTAGTGTATTTTATGTATGTTATGTAATCTCATGTATTGCATTGCAGTGGTTGCACAGATTTAGTGTGCGTGTACCTGTAGTGTATTTTATGTATGTTATGTAATCTCATGTATTGCATTGCAGTGGTTGCACAGATTTAGTGTGTACGTACCTGTAGTGTATTTTATGTATGTTATGTAATCTCATGTATTGCATTGCAGTGGTTGCACAGATTTAGTGTGTATGTACCTGTAGTGTATTTTATGTATGTTATGTAATCTCATGTATTGCATTGCAGTGGTTGCACAGATTTAGTTTGTATGTACCTGTAGTGTATTTTATGTATGTTATGTAATCTCACGTATTGCATTGCACAGGTTGCACAGATTTAGTTTGTATGTACCTGTAGTGTATTTTATGTATGTTATGTAATCTCATGTATTGCATTGCAGTGGTTGCACAGATTTAGTATGTGTGTACGTACCTGTAGTGTATTTTATGTATGTTATGTAATCTCATGTATTGCATTGCAGTGGTTGCACAGATTTAGTTTGTATGTACCTGTAGTGTATTTATTTGTATGTTATGTAATCTCACGTATTGCATTGCACAGGTTGCACAGATTTAGTTTGTATGTACCTGTAGTGTATTTTATGTATGTTATGTAATCTCATGTATTGCATTGCAGTGGTTGCACAGATTTAGTATGTGTGTACGTACCTGTAGTGTATTTTATGTATGTTATGTAATCTCATGTATTGCATTGCACTGGTTGCACAGATTTAGTATGTGTGTACGTACCTGTAGTGTGTTTTATGTATTTGTATTGATTCATAATAATTATAATCAATTTGTGTAAGGTTGCTTTGCAACTAATATCACAATAAAAAATAAATATATTAAAAGCAGTCACCTTAATCCTTTTTATATTAAAAGCAGTCATCTTAAATGCTGCTTTAAAGGGTCTGGGCCTCCCCTGGACATCCTTCGGGCCCCCAGCTCGAAGGCCACTGGCCTAGTTTAATCAGACTGGTTGTCTGCTCTTGTCTCCCCTTCTTTGTGCTTGGACAGGGAGGGATCAGAGAGACGAGCACAACTAGCCCAAAATTCATCAAGCAGCAACATGGGACTGCGGCACAAGGCTGTCCCCATCACAATTCTGCCACCGTCACAATGCTGCCACACAATACTGATGCTGTCACAATGCTGTCCCTATCACAATGCAGACCCTCTCACCGTGCTGAGCCTCTCACAATGCTGACCCTGTCACAGTGCTGCCACTGTCACAATACTGATGATGTTACAATGCTGCCACCGTCACAATGCTGAGCTTGAGGCTGTCACAATGCTGCCACTGTCGCAGTGCTGCCACTGTCACAATACTGATGATGTCACAATGCTGCCACTGTCACAATGCTGAGCTTGAGGCTGTCACAATGCTGCCACTGTCGCAGTGCTGCCACTGTCACAATACTGATGATGTCACAATGCTGCCACTGTCACAATGCTGAGCTTGAGGCTGTCACAATGCTGCCACTGTCGCAGTGCTGCCACTGTCACAATACTGATGATGTCACAATGCTGCCACGGTGACAATGCTAACACGGTCACAGTGCTGTCCCTGTCACAATGTAGACCCTCTCATAATGCAGACCCTCTCACCGTGCTGAGCCTCTCACAATGCTGACCCTGTCACAACGCTGCCACCATCACAATGCTGACCCCGAGGTTGTCACAATGCTGTCACCATTACAGTGCTGACCGTCTCATAATGCTGACCCTCTCACAATGCTGACCCTGTGACACTGTTACCACCATCCCAATGCTGTTGCCATTACAGTGCTGACCCTCTCTTAATGCTGACCCTCTCACAATGCTGACCCTGTCACATTGTTACCACCATCCCAATACTGGCACTGTCACAATGCTGTCCCTTTCACAGTGCTGATCCTGAGATTTCCACAATGCTACCACCGCATAATGCGGTCCCTGTCACAATGCTGTCCCTGTCACAATGCTGTCACCATCACAATGCTGACACTGAGACTGTCGCAATGCTGCCACTGTTACAATGTTGACCCACTGACAATGCTGACACTGTCACAATGTTGTCACTGTCACAATGCTGGTCCTGAGACTGTCACGATGCTGCCACCGTCACAATGCTGATCCTGAAACTGTCACAATGCTGCCACTGTTAGAATGCTGACCCACTCACAACGCTGTCACTGTCACAATGCTGTCGCTGTTACAATGCTGCCACTGTCACAATGCTGGCCCCAAGACCATCACACTGCTGACCCACTCACAATGCTGGAACTTTCACAATGCTTCCATCGCCACAATGCAGACTCACTCACAGTGCTGACCCTCTCACAATGCTGACTCTGTCACAATGCTGGTCCTGAGACTGCCACAATGCTGCCACCATCACAATGTTGACTCCGAGGCTGTCACAATGCTGCCACCATTACAATGCTGAGCCCGAAGCTGTCACAATGCTGCCACAGTCTCAATGCTGCCACTGTCACAATGCTGTCCCTGACGCAATACTATCGCTGTCACAATGCTGATCCACTCACAATGCTGGCCCTGAGACCATCACAATGCTGTCCCTGTCACAATGCTGCCCCTGTCACAATGCTGCCACCGTCACAATGCTGAGCCCGAGGCTGTTACAATGCTGCCACCGTTATAATGCTGACCCACTCACAATGCTGTCCCTGTCACAGTGCTGACACATTGTGTCTGTTATTTGTAAGATAATTATATATGTGGATATAAGAGAAGGTTATAGCCCCTTAACAGCAGAAGAGGCTTTGCCAGAAGTCAGAAGGTGCGGCCTTTGGCTTCTAGGGAGAGCTTGACTGGGCTGGGCTGGGAAGAAACACAGGGAGGACACTTCTGCCTCTTGTGAAACATCCTTTTCTAAGAACAGTGTTGAAAGAATGTTTGTGTACTACAGAAGCAAGGTGAGTGTGTATCTCTGTAATACTTGCTCTTAGCGACACATTTTGTTATTCTAATAACATACACGCCAGCATGCACATTCCATTCCGGTGATATGAGTCCAGTCCGGGTATTTGCAATAAATTATGGGGCTTCCAGTACTAGATTTATACTGGCCAAATGCAGGACTACAAGTCCCACAATGCAACGAAAGAAAACAGGACTTGGCAAGCACCTCCGGAATGGAATGAGGTATGCTGGCATGTATGTAAACATGACAATGGTTTTCCAAAGGAATTACGGTGTCTGTGGCATAAGAGCAAAGACAGAGCTGAAGACTATGCAGAGTCCTCCTACTTGCAGTAGGCCGAAAAGAGGTTGCCTGGATGCCTGTGGGATTGTCGGGGGGGGCGCCTTGTGCGTGGTCAGTGTTTGTGGATCCATATATCGCGACATGCGCGCAACTGCTGTCTTGCACGGTTTCCAGCAAATCTGCTCCTTGTAACAGTGTCTCCGCTTATAAGGGGCATGTCAGACACAGCCCCACTGTCCTCGCAGCGGCCTCCTTCATGGTTTCGCCTTCTTTTGTGTTTGTAGGAAGCTGCTGTCTGTGCTCTTTGGATGTTCGCTCTTTGATGTTCATAGGAAGCTGCTGTCTGTGCTCTTTGATGTTCATAGGAAGCTGCTGTCTGTGCTCTTTTATGTTCATAGGAAGCTGCTGTCTGTGCTCTTTGGATGTTCGCTCTTTGATGTTCATAGGAAGCTGCTGTCTATGCTCTTTGATGTTTATAGGAAGCAGCTGTCTGTGCTCTTTGATTTTCATAGGAAGCTGCTGTCTGTGCTCTTTGGATGTTAGCTCTTTGATGTTCATAGGAAGCTGCTGTCTGTGCTCTTTGGATGTTCGCTCTTTGATGTTCATAGGAAGCTGCTGTCTGTGCTCTTTGATGTTCATAGGAAGCTGCTGTCTGTGCTCTTTGATTTTCATAGGAAGCTGCTGTCTGTGCTCTTTGGATGTTGGCTCTTTGATGTTCATAGGAAGCTGCTGTCTGTGCTCTTTGATGTTCATAGGAAGCTGCTGGCTGTGCTCTTTGGATGTTCGCTCTTTGATGTTCATAGGAAGCTGCTGTCTGTGCTCTTTGGATGTTTGCTCTTTGATGTTCATAGGAAGCTGCTGTCTCTGCTCTTTGGATGTTCCCTCTTTGATGTTCATAGGAAGCTGCTATCTGTGCTCTTTGATGTTCATAGGAAGCTGCTATCTGTGCTCTTTGATGTTCATAGGAAGCTGCTGTCTGTGCTCTTTGATGTTCATAGGAAGCTGCTGTCTGTGCTCTTTGATGTTCATAGGAAGCTGCTGTCTGTGCTCTTTGGATGTTCGCTCTTTGATGTTCATAGGAAGCTGCTGTCTTTGCTCTTTTATGTTCATAGGAAGCTTCTGTCTGTGCTCTTTGGCTGTTCGCTCTTTGATGTTCATAGGAAGCTGCTGTCTGTGCTCTTTGGATGTTCGCTCTTTGATTTTCATTGGCAGCTGCTGTCTGTGCTCTTTGGATGTTCGCTCTTTGATTTTCATAGGAAGCTGCTGTCTGTGCTCTTTGATGTTCATAGGAAGCCGCTGGCTGTGCTCTTTGGATGTTCGCTCTTTGATTTTCATAGGAAGCTTCTGTCTGTGCTCTTTGGCTGTTCGCTCTTTGATGTTCATAGGAAGCTGCTGTCTGTGCTCTTTGGATGTTCGCTCTTTGATTTTATAGGAAGCTGCTGTCTGTGCTCTTTGATGTTCATAGGAAGCTGCTGTCTGTGCTCTTTGGATGTTCGCTCTTTGATGTTCATAGGAAGCTGCTGTCTGTGCTCTTTGATGTTCATAGGAAGCTGCTGTCTTTGCTCTTTTATGTTCATAGGAAGCTTCTGTCTGTGCTCTTTGGCTGTTCGCTCTTTAATTCTTATATCCATTTGCTGTCTGCCATCTTTGCATTCTCCACTTTCTTTTTGAACAGCCAGCTGCGGGCTGTACTCTGCACTTTCTTCTTTGTCCATAACCACTAGCTGGTCACTGCTCGTCTTAGGCAGGGGGGCACAAGGGGGGCACATGTTTTCTCAGAGGGGGCCTGGCCCCCAGACCCCTCCTAGCGACGCCACTACCCCGACATGGAGTAGCCTGCCAATGCACACCAGATTGCCCCCCTCAACACCCTGCTCTTCAGGGGGCGCCCCATCGCCCTCTGATTCCCCAGACTACTCGCCCCTCTACTTCACCTTCTTTCGCCATACTCACCCCTTCTTGTGCTGTACTCAGTTGCTTCACAGCTAGGTTTGCGCCATGCAAACTCCGAACATTTATAGGGGTGAAATGCTACCCCTCGGCTCAGCAGAGCACCCCAAGCTAGCCCTTAGCCACTGTCTTCAAACAGCACTACAAGCGCTGCTGCTCCCAAGGAGGGGGGCACACCTTGAGTCTGAGGAAGGTGTTTCATGGGCCCTCGCCAAGGCGTTTCCCGCCTCACTGCCACTCTCGGTGATACAATCTCACACGATTTCACGGCCACGAGCCCTAGTGCCCAAATCGCTAACTACCCCCCTGCCCCCCATCTCTACACTCACATGCCCTCCACCTCACCTCTTCCTACCCAGGGCCCGATTCCGAGCACATGATGAAAAGTGTGTGGCAATGCGACACTCTCCCCTCCAGTGTCCAGCACCACAGCAGTGGCTGGAAGGATTGGCGGAGAGATGTGCTTCCCAGCAGCAAAAGCTGCTAGAATCACACGGTGTTTGTGCTTCAGTGACATTGCGAGCATTTCCCAAGAGACTGATACTTTTCTAGTTTAAGAAAGTTTTCTTAAACTTTCATTAAACTGTAACAGTGGTGCTGCAGTCTAAGAAATGCTAGGTTTATAAAGGAGAAAAGTGTGCAGAGGAGTTTAACGCCACCTCAGAGGTGCCCTTTATTGACGTGTTACACCAGTGCTGCTGGGGGAATCCCCGCCACGTGGCTGCCCGGAGCTTTCATGCCCCTACACCACAGGCTTTCTTTATCAGTATACGGTGTTTGTGAGGAAAATGTTCCTCCTTGATGGTTGAACACTTTCCGACGTTTACACGCACCTCTCGGCCATCGTCCTCTCTCTCTCCCTGGACACAGAGAGTTTCGCTATCACAGGTAATGGGTGCTTCCCACCTGCACTCATCCACGTGACCTTTTTCTTCACCCACTCTCCCTCTATCCCACTAACAGTCTCCCCTGCAAGTCTTTTTTTACAGAGCCACGCGTAGTGAGATCAAACATGTTTGGCAGGAGGGTGGTTTACAAGAGTACTTGCCTTGCACATGCCAACAACCACGATTCCAACCTGTGGTTCGGAATCTATTCGCCGGCCTTTGCAGAAGGTAAGGTAACCCGCCGAGCTATCTTTCCGCCTCCGGAGACAAATGTTCCATTTGCGAAAGTCATTGTTCCATTCCCTGTCTGTTATCACCCAAAAAAGCGCGCCCACCCGTATGTATTCCAGAAACGCCGTTCTGCTGATTAAATCCAAAGCATGGAAAGTTGTCCTCATCAGAGTGGAAAGTTGTCCTCATCAGAGTGGAACGTTGTCCTCATCAGAGTGGAAAGTTGTCCTCATCAGAGTGGAACGTTTTTCTCATCAGAGTGGAGAGTTTCACCAGGCAGGTCAGTAAAGGGGGTGCTAGCACATATACGGCGCACACCATGATGTTGGGCTAGTAAGATAGGGCCGTAGGTCAGCGCACCTGCTGCGGAGAGCTGTCACAACATGTTAGTGTGAGAGCACGCAGGCGACAGGATTGAACAGTTGTCATGCGGTGTCCCTGGCCTAAATAGAACCCGAGAGGATCAGGAGAGCAGCCAACATTTGCCCCAAAAAAGGCAGGTACTAATAACATTTTTGGCAGACTCAGAATGTATTTTATTTCCAGATGTTTTCAATTTTGGTCAGGATAAAAGGTACGCACCTTTTATTCCGAATATGAAGTATCTGATGAATAGAGCAGTGTTTAGCAAAAAGGAAAACGTGTGTGTGGTAAGGGGCCGAGGGTGGACTAAAGAGAGCACAGGGTGGGGTGAAACATGGCATCCAGTCCGTTTTAGGGTGGCGCTGTCACTTTAAACGCCTGCATCCTGCCTGGCCACGGCCCAGGCTTGCCCGGAGTAGCCTAGCAGTCGCCAGCCCCCACCGCCCTGCCATTGGCAGGCGGGCCCTTCAGTCTCTCTTGCCTGCCATAGCGTTGGCCTGTGCGTGCGCCTTATCCCGCCCCCTGTCTGCTCCTCAGTGCCTGGGGCTGTGGATCCTCAGACAGGCTGCTGGGCAGGAGGGGAGCTGCTGCCCTGGACTCCGCGCGAGCACTGCCCTCTGTCCCGGGAGAGCCATGGTGGGGGATGAGATGAAGAGCCTGGAACTGCAGGGGGTGCACGGTAAGGAGCTGGGGGTCCTGGGGAGGGGTCGGGGCTGGTCGGGGCAGTGATGACATAGCTGCTAGAGTACAGATAGCATGGTAATGCACTTCTACCCTGTTGCACCGAAGCTGGAAAGCATGTTGTGGGGAATAGGAGCGAGAAAGTCGTTGGAAATGAAGTTATCTAGCGGTCTGCGTAAGAGGGGAGCCCAGTACAGTTATGTCAGCTCGGGGAATCACGTGCGGCTGTCTCGAGGCAAGCAAGGATCTGTAGCCTGTGAAGAATGTGTTGGCATCCAGAGAGGGAGGACTGCCACGCAGTGTGCAGTGTGTGTACAGGCAGCAAGGGGAGGGTGTGGGACTGTTCTGTGGTCCCTGCCTGCGCTCCACTGATAGGAAGGGGCAGGATGGGGTGGCGAGGTCAGGGTGAGGTGGCGAGGGTAGGAGGAGGTGGCAGGAACAGGATGGAGTGGTGAGGGCAGGATGAGGTGGTGGGGGCAGGATGGAGTGGTGAGAGCAAGATGAGGTGGTGGGGCAGGATGGAGTGGTGAGGGCACATTGAGGTGGTGGGGCAGGATGAGGTGGTTGGGGCAGGATGTGGTAGTTGGGGCAGGGTTGGGTGGCGAGGGTAGGAGGAGGTGGTGAGGGCAGGATGGACTGGCGAGGGCAAGATGGAGTAGTGAGGGCACCATGAGGTAGTGAGGGTGGGGATCATGTGGTGAGAGCAGGATGAGGTGGTGGGGCAGGATGAGGTGGTGGGGGTGAGGACAGGATGGAGTGGTGAGGGCAAGATGAGTTGGTGGGGGCAGGATCGAGTGGTGAGGGCACGATAAGGTGGTGAGGGCAGGATGAGGTGGTAGGGCAGAATGGAGAGTGGTGAGGGCGGGGTGGAGTGGTGAGGGCAGAATGGAGAGTGGTGAGGGCAGGATGAGGTGGTGGGGGCAGGATCGAGTGCTGAGGGTACGATAAGGTGGTGAGGGCAGGATGGAGTGGTGAGGGCAGGATGAGGTGGTGGGGGCAGGATCGAGTGGTGAGGGCACGATATGGCGGTGAGGGCAGGACGGAGTGGTAGGGCAGAATGGAGAGTGGTGAGGGCGGGGTGGAGGGGTGAGGGCAGGAAGGACTGATGAGGGTAGGATGGAGTGATGAGGCAGGATGAGGTGGGGGACAGGATGGAGTGGAGAGGGCAGGATGAGGTGGTGGGGCAGGATGAGGTGGTGGGGGCAGGATGAGGTGCTGGGCAGGATGGAGTGGTGAGGGCAGGATGAGGTGGTGGGTGCAGGATGGGTGGAGAGGGCAGGATGAGGTGGTGGGGCAGGATGAGGTGGTGAGAGCAGGATGAGTTGGTGGGGCAGTATGGAGCGCAGTGGTGGAGGATGAGGTGGTGGGGGCAGGATGTAGTGGTGAGGGGAAGATGAGGTGGTGGGATCAGGATGGAGTGGTGAGGGCAGGATGAGGTGGTGGGGGCAATATGGAGTGGTGGCGCAGGATGAGGTGGTGGGGGCAGGATGGAGTGGTGAGGGCAGGGTGAGGTGGTGGGGGCAGGATGGAGTGGTGAGGGCAAGATGAGGTGGTGGGGAGGATGGAATGGTGAGGGCACAATGAGGTGGTGGGGGCAGGATGGAGTGGTGGGGCAGGATGCGGTGGTGGGGGCAGGATGGAGTGGTTAGGGTAGGAGGAGGTGGCAGGGACAGGATGGAGTGGTGAGGGCAGGATGAGGTGGTGGGGCAGGATGAGGTGGTGGGGGCAGGATGTAGTGGTGAGGGCATGATAAGCCATGGGGGCAGGATAGAGTGGTGAGGGCAAGATGAGGTGGTGGGGGCAGGATGGAGTGGTGGGGCAGGATGAGGTGGTGGGGGCAGGATGGAGTGGTGAGGGCAAGATGAGGTGGTGGGGGAGGATGGAGTGGTGAGGGCACAATTCGGTGGTGGGGGCAGGATGGAGTGGTGGGGCAGGATGAGGTGGTGGGGGCAGGATGGAGTGGTGAGGGTACGAGGAGGTGGCAGGGACAGGATGGAGTGGTGAGGGCAGGATCAGGTGGTGGGGCAGGATGAGGTGGTGGGGGCAGGATGTAGTGGTGAGGGCATGATGAGCCGTGGGGGCAGGATGGAGTGGTGAGGCCATGATGAGGTGGTGAGGAGTGGATGGAGTGGTTTGGCAGGATGAGGTGGTGGGTGCAGGATGGGGTGGAGAGGGCAGGATGAGGTGGTGGGCAGGATGGAGTGATGAGGGCACGATGAGGTGGTGGGGGCAGGATGGAGAGTCGTGAGGGCAGGATGGAGAGAGGTGAGGGCAGGATGAAGTGGTGGGCACAGGATGAGGCGGTGAGGGGAGGATGGAGTGGTGGGGCAGGATGAGGTGGTGGGGGTGAGGGCAGGATGGAGTGGTGAGGGCAAGATGAGGTGGTGGGTGCAGGATGGTGTGATGAGGGCACGATGAGGTGGTTGGGGCAGGATGGAGAGAGGTGAGGGCAGGATGAAGTGGTGGGGGCAGGTTGGAGAGTGGTGAGGGCAGGATGGAGAGAGGTGAGGGCAGGATGAGGTGGTGGGGGCATGATGGAGTGGTGAGGCCACGATGAGGTGGTGAGGGGTGGATGGAGTGGTGGGGCAGGATGAGGTGGTGGGTGCAGGATGGGGTGGAGAGGGCAGGATGAGGTGGTGGGGCAAGATGGAGAGTCGTGAGGGCAGGATGGAGAGAGGTGAGGGCAGGATGAGGTAGTGGGCACAGGATGAGGTAGTGAGGGGAGGATGAGGTGGTGGGCACAGGATGAGGTGGTGAGGAGAGGATGAGGTGGTGGGGCAGGATGGAGTGGTGGTATTTTACGATACAAGTAGGTGCATTCCCCCTATCCTTTGAGGCTGGTCCTTGGGCGGGGGCTTCCTGTACACCTGCAGGCGACAGTAAGTATCGTGGGCGGGTAGCATGTATATTTGGCAGCTCGGGTTCTATTTTTGGAGCTCTTTGGCGACATAGGTCCCTTCTCCATGGGTTATTCCCATATCTAAGGCCATTGCTGTTTTTGAATATCAATAAACATAGCTCTTGTGCCAGACTGACCCCACTTCTAAACGCTGCTCTGGTGTGTGCTTCTATCGCTCCAGAGGTGCTGAAAAATTGCCTCTGCCGGGGCCACTGCGGTTGATGCATGAGGGGTAGCTCTGTATTCCCTCAGGAATTGGTACAGTGCCCCCTGATGACATTGGCCCTGTCCGTGAGCAATTCTGAAGACTTTGTTGAGGGTCATCATAAATCGGTCTGCATGGCCGTTCGCACGCGGCCAGACGGGTGTGATCTTCCAATGACGGATCCCATATTCCTCCATGAGCTGTGCAAAACTGTCCCCTTGGAATTGTGGTCTGTTGTCCGAGAACAAGGTCTGGGGCAGCTCATGGGTGGCAAAGATCTTCTTGAGAGCTACAGCTACCTTGTCAAATGACACTGACTTGACAAACTCGACTTCGGGGTACCGGGACCACTCCTCCATCATCAACACAAAGAAATGAACGTCTGAGCCAGTGGACCCAAAGTCTGCAAGTATGATTTCCCAGGGTTGTGTTCCTTGGGGCATGGCTTCAATTAGGGGCTCCCGCTGTGCTGGGGAGGCTGCTTTGCACCACACACAGGCTGAGACAAAATGTTCCACCTGCTTTTCGATATCAGGGAACCACACCCTCTGCCGCAGCCTGGCGTTTGTCTTAGCCATACCTTGGTGTCCCTGGTGTGCCAACTCGATGACTTGCTGAATCTTGATTGCCGGCACCACAAAGCGGTACCCACAGAGCAGAAGCCCTGAATCTACGAACGTTAGTTCATCCCTCACTCTCCATATATGTTCTAATGTTGTCCGCGCCTCAAGGGTTCTTCTCCCTAGGGTTTCCACCACAGACCTCCATTCACCCTTTCAAAGTGCCTCCTTGAGGACCTGGAAGCACTCATCCGCCTCTGCAGCCCTCTCCAATTCGTGCAAGGGCATGGAGTTCGGGGTCACAGATTCAGTGAGCAACTGCACATGCTCGTCAGCCTCGTCTACACTGATGTTATCTCCTTCTTTGACCACACACTGCGGATGTCTTGACAGGTAGTCAGCCGCATTGTTGGTACCAGGGCGATATACCAATGACAAACCGTATTTGAGGAGCGCCAGCATCCACCTCTCAATGCATGCCAGGGGCTTTGAGGAGGATCCAGCAATGATCGGCAGTAATGGCTTGTAGTTCTGTCACCACAGTCACCGGTGGCCCAGCACATAGAGCCAACAATGCCGACATCTCCATAGCACTGCCAGAGCTTCCCGTTCTATCTGAAAATAACGTTGCTCAGTCTTCGACAGGGTTCTACTCGCATATGCAATCGGCCTGACCTCCCCTTGGGCATCCTTTTGGGTGAGGACCATGCCTAGACCGAATGGGCTGACGTCCACTACCACCTCTGATGATAGAGAGGGGTTAAAAAAGGCCATGGTGTCCTCTGCCGTGAGGGCCCCCGTCACATCCTCAAACGCAACCTGTTCTAGTGGGCCCCGCTGCCACATGGCATCCCTTCTGGTGAGGCTCCACAGGGGTCTCGACCTTGAAGCCAAATCCCTGATGAATTGTCCATAGTAGGTCACCATCCCTAAAAAGCTGCAGACTTCAGTCACATTTTCCGGTGGTCTCACTTCCATAATGTCTTTGACTTTGCGATGATCTGGGGACATCCCTCTTTCCTTAAACACGAACCTGAAGAATTTGATATTAGTCTTCAAGAAGTTGCAATTATGCTTGTGCAATGTCAGTCCAAGCTCCTGGAGTCGCTCTAGGGTCTTCATCAGGCATGCCATATGTTCCACCTCTGTTCTGGCGAATACCAGGATGTCATTGCTGATATTCAGAATGCCGTCTAGATTTGCCAGGGCTCCTCGGATGATGTTCTGAAAAATGTCTGCTGCCGAGGACACACCAAAGCTCAGACGCTTATACCAGTACAACCCTCGATGTGTAGTGAAGGTTGCAATGTACCTCGAGTCAGGATGCAGCACAACCTGGTGGTACACTGCCCTCAAGTCCAGTTTCGAGAAGAACTTGGCACCTTGCAGCTCTGCAATTATGTCATCGATCGTGGGTGTGAGGTGTCTCTCGCACTTGATCGCCTTGTTCGGTAGCCTCATATCTACACATATTCTCACTGAGTCAGGTTGCTTTGGCTTGCGAGCGATGACTATGGGTGACACCAAAGGCGTGGGCCTATCGACCTTCTCTATGATGTCCAAAGACACCAAACTGTCCAACTCCTTGTCCACAAGATCTTATAACTGGAACAGGGCTCTGCAGTGCTTGAGGGCTATCAGTTGAATGGACTTGTCGATGTGTAGCCTCACTGGCTCACCAGCGTTCTGTCCAATTCCTTCGAACAGCCGACCATACTTCTTGAGAAACTCTTGCACATCCTTTACACACACCCAATAGGCAAAACTGACAATGCCCAAGGCTTCAGCTGCTGCACAGCTCAGTAGGGTGTTATTGATTATGTCAGGCACGTAGAAACAGACCTTGACAGAGGTGACGCCATGCTCCAACCTTGCTACGAACGATCCAGCCAATGGGATGGGCTGCTCACCCCCAAATGTGAAGATGCGCGCCTTTGGCTTGTGCAACATGGGCGGCACGGCCATGGCGTCATAGTGCACTCTGGCCATCACATTTACCGATGCACCCATGTCTACCAGCACCGCCACTGTCGATTCATTTACATGGACCGGGCATTTCAGTTGTCTTTGGGTGCTGGCATGCAGTGCACTTACAATGGAGATGAAAGAGATGTTTTCCTCATCGTCCTCCTCTTCCACTTCCTGAGCTAGCCTTTCTTCCTCCTGTTCCACCAAGGCTATGTTGGGCGGGTGTTGTTGCCGGAAGAATCCTGCCCGGATTGGTTCTCTTTGTACCACCCCTCATATTTGTGCCCTGCACATGTGTACATAGTGGTCCACTGTTCTGCACCTTCCACACGCCTTCCCTTGTGTGAGACATTCCGCAGGATGTGGGAGGTCGTACCCACTGTTCAGACATGACATGGGCCACCTCTCAACCGACGAGCACCTCTCCCCACTTGTGCTCGTACAACGGCACACACCTCCTCTGTCTTTCATGGCCGAAAAGCGCGTCCATCTTTGGCGCCCTTACTTCTGCCACCTCATGAGAGCGACCCAACTCCAGTATGCGAGGTAATGTGAGACCAGGTTCACGCAGCACCTGACTTATGAGATTCCAAGATGAACAGCCCGGTATAAGCTGGTTCCTGATCATGAACTGTTAGTTATCCCACTCTCTCGAGACGGCCATGTGCCAGAGGCGGCCATAAAATGTGTCCAGGGCTTCATCGTCTTTTTTGTGTTGCACTGCACATGATGAAACGCTCGTAGTTCGAGTTGGCAGGGGCCGTAACAAGTTTGCGCAAAGCATTCTTGGCCTCTACATTGGAGTCATTGACTGGTGGCAGCGACTGATAAATTTGATGAGCCACCGGGCTGCAGAGTACAGCTCTCCTCATCCGTCTCACCCATGGCCCTGAAATACATGTCCAGATGTTCAATCCATAGTTTCCACCTTGGCCCTAGAGTCGCTGGGTCCCCAGAAACGTCAGGTTCGGAAATCAGGGTTAGTGCCCTCTGCTGGCATGGGACACGGCCTCCGACTAGGGCTACTGGTCCTGGCTGCGCATTTCTGCCAGCTGCACCACCATCTTGCTGCACCACCATCTTGCTGCACCACCATCCTGCTGCACCATCATGTTGGAGTTAGTGCACGAGCAGCGCTCGTAGCCACCGGGGCAGCAAGTCACACTGGAGTCCCAAAGAGTTCAAGAAACTCCCACAACAAAATTGAGCGTGATGACAAGCCACTCTCCAAGCAGTGTTCAAAAAGAGACCAGTAACCTTGCTCTTCCCAGTCCACTGGTCACTTTGAAAGAAGAAGAAAATATCTATATATTTTTTTCTTACTATGCCTCACCCCTTCCCCTGTCATCTGATGAGTAATGGTCCAGAAAACACCAGTCCCTCCTCTGCAGGTGAACAAAATAGCTGCAACCTTCTCCACCATGTGTTCACAAAATGGCGGCCGTCCGCGTTATGTTCGCCGACCCCACAGCATGATGCTAACAAAAATCACAGCTGCACTGGTCCCGCGGTTTCATTCAGCAGAGCGACCTCGTTGCCAATGCTGTGTTGTGCCGTGATTCTTCTCAGACACCCCGTTACCCCCCAGCCAACAGAGCACACAGAACCCACTGCTTCTTGTCCGGTCTCCATGGGCGCACTAGTGCTCACAAGACACGCAGCCCTTGTTAACCCACACGCGGTGGAGTTACGTAACTCCGCCGCGTACGTAACTCCTCCGCGTGTTTCTCCTTAAAGGTACAGACACCACACCAACGACCGTGGGGTGAGATGAGAAGGGCACAGCTCACATGGTGCCCTGCCTGGCACTCGGCTCTGAGAATATAGAATGGTGGTGTTTGCCACACAGAGGATAAATCGAGCCAGGCATGCGGTAGAAAACCCACAATATTGCCCATGTTGTGCCCAAAACACCCTTGTTGTCTGAAGGGGTGTCTTAGACTTGTTATTTATTCAATATTTTCAATTTAATAAAGTTACTAATATCTTTTATTTGCCCATACAAAAAGCAAACACAGCACCTCCTGTTTATGTGGCTCCCTGAGTGACTGTTCTCATACTTGGGGGCAAACATGTGTGTGCGTGTTTGTGTAAAGTAACAAAGGAAGAAAACAGTTTGCGCTGTGTTGGTGCACAGAGTTTAGACAGGACTTGTGCAGCGTTTGTGCACTGTTTGTGCTATGCATGTGCAGTGTATGTGTAGGTCCCTTGATATGCGGTGCAGTGGTGTCTAGAGTCTGTGCAGTTATGCAAATGTTTTGTTTTTATGGAATGCGTGCACAGTGGGGTGTGTGTGTGTGTGTGTGTCCGTGACTTTCTAAAGCCTGTCTTTTATCTGTAGACTCTCTGAGCCGTGACTATGCTGTGCCTAAGCATGGCCAATGCAGTGCTGTAGGAGGGCCTGAGCATTGCCTATGCTGTGCCCTAGGAAGGTCTGTGCAGTGCCCTAAGAAGGTCTGTGCAGTGCATATGCAGTACCCAATTAGGGCCCGAGCAGTGTCTATGTGGTGCCCTTGGAAGGCTGAGCAGCGACTATGCAGTGCACTAAGAAGGCCTGAGCAGTGCCTGTGCGGTGCCCTTGAAAGGCCTGCACAGTGCCAATGCTAGAAATCTACAGAAGCTCACCCCGGAGGCCCTCAAACCATGACGTTCAACTCTTGTTCCTGAACAGGAGAGTGATATGGCATCCCGCCGAAGGATGCCGCCTGGCGGTGTGCATTCATCCAGGATGCCATGATGGGCATCCTGGAGAGCATCAAAAAAAAAGATATTGGGCCTCATTACGACCCTGGCGCTAAGTGACCGCCATCGTTTTCCGCCAGGTCCGATCATGACCCGTGACCGTTAACTATGATGCCATTAGCGGCATCGTAGTTAACGCTGCCGCTAACTGCGCTAAGGGTGCACGCACGCGACCGCCCACACCGTACTTAGCGCCATGGTGGAAAGGTATGCAAATGCCGACCCAAGCGGACATGCACCTAACGCCATCACCCAGCCCGTTAAGTACCTTACCACCATGGTGCTAATAACGCCATCGCGAACCAACCGTAAAGGGCCATGTTAAGTGAATGCAGCTGCCACAGGTGCACAGAAACAGCACAGGTGAAGGCAATACAGACTCAGGAAGTACAAAAAGAGCACACCCCACCCCTTCCCACACCCAGTCACACTCCACAATGATACCAATACGACTAGCAATGTTGGGGCTGGAGGACCTGATAGCAATGCATGTGCTACAACAGCAACAACAACAACAGGCAGCACAGAGGAGACGCAGGAGGAGAAGGAGGGCAAGGCAGGTCCAGCAAGCCCCACCAGCACAGCCAGTGCCACCACGCAGGCAGCCCCCAATCCCACGCATCAGAGCCAATCCATTCAACCTCACTGCTGAGCAGATCCACACCCTGTACCGTTTGGACCGGGACACCATCACCGCCATCGTAGACATGACACACGACGACATCGTCAGCATGATAGAAACTCCAACCGCCATCCCCCCCCTACTGAAGGTAGTGTCTGTACTCCACTTCCTGGCCACAGGCACCTACCAGCACACAGTGGGGCACCTGCATGGCATTTCACAACCATTATTCTCACGAACACTCATCCAAGTGCTCGATGCCCTCCTCAAGCACACAGATGACCACATCTCATTACCACGGACTGGCCAGGAGATTGCAAACACCAAAGTGGGTTTCCATGCACTAGCCGGCATACCCGGTTGCATTGGTGCCATCGACTGCACCCATGTGGAATTGGTGGTTCCACGTGCCATGGAGGTACCGTACCGCAACCGGAAACAGTTCCACTCAATCAACGTGCAAATGGTCTGTGACTCCAACAAGATCATCACACATTGTTGTGCCCGATTCCCCGGATCAACCCATGATTCTATGGTCCTGAGGAACTCCACAATACCACGCTACATGGAGCGACATGCAGGGCCAAGATCCTGGCTACTCGGTGAGTCCAATGTCATGGAAGTGGGCAGGTGAATGACGTACCGATGCATACTCCACCTGGCTGAAAGGGGGGGGGGATGATGCATACTCCACCTGGCTGAAAGGGGGGGGGGTGATGCATACTCCACCTGGCTGAAAGGGGGGGGATGATGCATACTCCACCTGGCTGAAAGGGGGGGGATGCATACGCCACCTGGCTGTGAGTAACACAGAGAACGGAGACAGAGGATGGGCACTCACAATGCACACAACCCCTCTGCATACATTGGGTGATGGCATGCAAAACAGGCCATGGGAGCCATGAGCATATACTGGTTGCATTGTGTGAATCAATTAGTGCATGTAGAAGTGAGCCAAAGTAACAGTTGGATGCAAGCCATGGTGGAACATCATGTTCTTGATCAGACAACATGACTGACACATACATTCTCGCCTACATACAGGTGATGCAGGCTATCCCCTGAAGAGGTGGCTCCTTACACCAGTCCGGAACCCGCAGAACCAGCACGAGGAGGGCTTCAACCGTGCACATACACGTACTCGTGTGGTCATAGAGCAGACATTCGGCCTATTGAAGGCACGGTTCCGAAGCCTCAGCAGGTCTGGTGGGGCACTCCTGTATGGCCATGAGAAGGTGGCAAAGATCGTCATGGCATGTGTCATGCTACACAATATGTGCGTCAGACGGAATGTGCCCCTGCCCCCTGACGCAGAACTGCAACCACCTGACGATGAGGATGAGGAGGGTGCAGATGGGGCGGCACCCCATGGAGGAGGCGATGCACAGGAGGGGCGTGCAATGCGCCAAAGTATCATCGACCACTGCTTCTAGCACACACGGCTGGTGTGTATCACATGGTGACTGCACTTGGGGCACTGTGTGGCTCTGGGACATGCACACTGTGGACTGTACACCAATAAAGCACACATACGCAATGAAAATGTCCACACATTTCTTTTTCGGAAAGAAAAAAGTGTATTCAAACTATGAAACGTCGTGACACACCCCCTCCCACCTCCCCCCTGCACACCCCAACACACCCCTTCCCACCTCCCCCCTGCACACCCCAACACACCCCCTCCCACCTCCCCCCTGCACACCCCAACACACCCCATGTAGGTGTCAACAGATGCCTGTGACAGTGGCCACAGGCTGTTACAAGCCCCCTCTCCCGGCCCCCGGGGCACCGCTGGCTGTGGAGCGCAGGTTACGTCCAGAACGTCGGACGGGGCTGCTCTGTTCAGAACTGGCAGTGGAGGATGTCCCTGCCTGCCCCCGTGCATGCACGTCCTGTAGGGTGTGGGTGAGCTCAGTGAGCGCACGACGCAAGCCGGCAAGTTCAGCACAGATGTCCCTGGACATGGCCTGCATGGCATCCCTCAGGGTGGCAGTGCTCTGCGCTACTTCGGCCCTTAGGGTCTCCGTGGCCTGTTCAATGGTTGCCCTAGCCCCCACACATTCCGCGGCATGCTCAGTCACCATCGTGGACAGTTGTTGCTGCCGTTCTGTGATGTCCTCGAGGGACTGCTGCCCCTGCTGGCCCATGGCCAGTGCTGGTGGTGTGATGGAGGGGCTGCTCCCCTCCTGTGGAGTGAGGACTGGGCATGGGGTGGAAGGCCACTCCTCTACCTCTGTGTCCCCCTGTGTGTGATCCTCATGGGGGCTGGCGTCTGAGAAACAGGGGGAATGTAGTAGGTCAGTGGGGCTTCTGACCTCGGGCTCCATGTCTGAGTCTGAACATGCAGCTATTGCAGCTGTCTCACCGATGTTGCTGCTGGCCGCTGACCCGGTGCCTTCTGTGGCAGGCAATGTCGGTAGAGGTGGAGCAGCTGCTGCTGCCCTGCTGCCTACAGGGGTGCTTGCAGGTGGGACGTCCGGTATGCTCGCAGTGGGTCCTGCTTGTTGTGGGGTCTGCCTCACTGCAGCTGAGGTTGAGGGTGCGGGGACGGTATTGATGGCCTTCTTGGCTCTCTTCGTCGCAGGGGTGTCCTGGTCCTCGGGGTGTGAATCTGTGCCTGTGGTGGAGCAAAGGAGGGAGGGCGTTATTGATGGGTCTGCGGACTTTGGAATGACAATGATTGACATTATTCTGGTCAGTAGATGAGGCAGATTTCAGGCAGGGCCATGCAGGTTGTCTCCTTTTAGTGTGGTATGTGGATGCAGGTATGCGGGTGCCAGCAGTGTATACAGGGTGGTGCTCGCATGTGGCTATGGGCAGTGTTGAAATGTGTTGCATTTAAAGTGTAGGGCAACCTTGTGCTACACATGAATGGACTGCAGTGACTATGGCATGTCTTGTTTGAGGCACCTACCTTCATCGCCTGATGTCGGAGCTCCCCTTTCCATCCCTCCGACGCCTTCAATGGATTCCATGCCAATCGTGGTTGCACAGATCTCCTCCCACGGTTGGAGTTTTAGTGGAGATTCCGACCCTCCACCGGTACCCAGGGCAAGGTTGCGGTTTGCAGAGATGACGCCTCTGACCCGTATGCGTAGGTCATCCCAGCGCTTCCTGCACTGCTGTGGGGTGCGGGGTACGGTCCCCACCGCGCTGACGCGCTCGGCCACCAGGGCCCAGATGGCCTTCTTCTTCGCTATCGCTGTCCTGGTCATTTCCGGGGAGAAAACGACACCTGCGTTGTCTTGCAGGGTCTCCGCAAGCATGCAGAGTTCCTCCCGGCTGAATCTCTCCTGGCGCTGGCGGTCACATGCCTTCTTTACAACTTTAGGCATTTTCGGGTACTTGGATGGGTGGGTGATTGGTTGGGACAGGTGTCAGGGTTGGATCTGGTGTTGTTCTGCAGGATGGCAATGGATTGTGTTTTTAAAGATGGGCGACGTGCTGTTTCCCGTTCCGGCGTGATGACGCTATTTCCAGTCCTGCTTTTTACGGCCACCGCAAATTACGGTGGGCGCTAATTACGGTGGGCGCTAATTACGGTGGCCGCTACTTACGGTGGCGGAAGTGCATCTTGCTCGCTTTACGATGCCGGTAGGGGCCTTTTGCGCCATGGCGTTAATTGCATTACCGCCATGGCGTAATGCTCGTGCGCGATGGGTCGTAATGTGGCGCTCTTTACGCCATCGGCCCACGGCGTAAACGCTCATTACGCCATGGCGGTAATGACGGAAGATTACCGCCTGGGTCGTAATGAGGCCCATTGCATCTAAAAAATCAGTCTCAGGCATGCCAACGGGAGTGGGGAAATCAGAGATACATGGAGAGACAGTCTCACTGCAGCAGTTTAATGTCTCCCCAATATCAGAGACGGAGCTGGCCAGTGTTATTCAGCATCTTAAACCACAGGATGTTAGGGTGACCCCAGTTCAGCAATGATAATCACATCCTGCTGTCCCAGGTTCATCAATGCCTTGTGCAAATGTGTGAATGCCTCCTTCTTGGAAAATCTTGTCTCGGAAGGGATGAAAAGGCCTGGATAACTCCCCTACTATGGAAACTGGGATTATGCCCTAACACAGCTGCCAATACCGACCTATCACGAACACACCTTTCCTGCTAGAAATCCGGGATCGTGTGGCCTATGTTCAAACGTCAGCCCATGTGAATAAACACCTGATCTTAAACAAATACCAATCTGGTTTCAGACAGGGCCATGGGACGGAAACAGCGATTTTGGAGCTGAAATCTACGCGTCTTGACTCCATGGATAAACGCCGGGCATCGCTCCTCGTGCTGCTGGATTTATCTGCGGCTTTTGAATTAGTTGATCACTCCATTCTGATCACTAAGTTGAAGGAAGCTGCAAACTTTTCAGATCTCGCCGCTCGGTGGGTTGCCTCCTTTTTGAGTGAGAAGCAGTGTAGAGTGTATAGTGGAGCGGCGGAAGAGATGCCAGCTGATCTGGCTTATGGCGTCCCCCAGGGTGCGTTTGTGTCCCCTTCCCTCTACAATAGTGTGATCCATTGGAGCTGAATGATGTCACTTTCACAAACTATGCTGATGACACTCAATGTGTCATCCTGCTGACAGGACCTCACAGAGAGGACGAACTCAATATGAGTAAGGTATACAACCTCATGCAACCCTGGATGCTGCAGAATGGCCTGGTGTTAAATAAAGAAAAGACGGAACTTATGTTAGTTGGCACACAGCAAGATAAAGAAGTTGTGACCAACTGATGAATGCTCTTCGATTACAGAGTGCAACACTGCCACAAAAAAGAAAGTTAAAACCCTGGGCATAGTACTTGACCAGAATTTAAATATGAAGGCGCAGGTTAGTAGTCTGGTCTCCTCTTCAGCCTACTACATTAAACTGTGATCCCACCTCTGGCCATCTATCACGCAGACAAATGCCGAGATGATTGCAAGGGCCGTTGTAGGGTGGAAGATTGACTATTGAAGTGGTCTTTTGATTGGGATTCGGAAATCTGAGTGTAAGCGTCTTCAGGTGATCCAGAACAGCGCCGTCAGAGTGGTCCAATGCCTTAAATGGAGAAATCACGTTTCGGAGGCTAGACGGCGTCTATGCTGGCTACCAGTGGAATCAAGGGTACAGTATCGTCTGATGCTGGTCACGCACAGATGTCGGGTTGGACCCATGCCAGTCCACTTGAAGGAGTTACTCTGGGAGAAATCTAATGCCAGATCTCTTTGGTCTAATACCATGCATCAATTGACGATCCGCACAAGTAACACCAGTGAAGCATCGAAAGGGGCCTTTTATCAAAGCTGCCCCAAGGGCGTGGAAGCCCTTACGCTTGACTCACGAGAGACGAACTTAACAGAAATCTTCAAGAAAAAACTGAAAACGCTTCTATTCTGCTAGTTCCACTCTCTATTTTATTTTCACAGTCTGGCCTTAGGTGGTTCCGCGTCTAGGCTTTGTTTCTGTCCTTCATGTTTGTTTTTGTCTCATTACTGTGCGCCCTTAAGCCTCCGGGTTCCTGGTTGCGCGTTACAAATGTTATAAAGTAAAGTCAAGTATGCAGTGCCCTAGCAAGGCCTGAGCAGTGGCTATGCTGTGCCCTAGAAGGGCCTGAGCAGTGCCTATGCTGTGCCCTAGGAGGGCCTGAGCAGTGCCTATGCTGTGCCCTAGGAGGGCCTGAGCAGTACTGATGCGGTGCCCTGGGAAGGCCTGCGCAGTGCTTATGCGGTGCCCTAGGAGTGCCTGAGCAGTACCTATGCTGTGCCCTAGGAGGGCCTGAGCAGTGCCTATGCTGTGCCCTAGGAGGGCCTGAGCAGTGCTGATGCGGTGCCCTGGGAAGGCCTGCGCAGTGCTTATGCGGTGTCCTAGGAGTGCCTGAGCAGTACCTATGCTGTGCCCTAGGAGGGCCTGAGCAGTGCCTATGCTGTGCCCTAGGAGGGCCTGAGCAGTGCTGATGCGGTGCCCTGGGAAGGCCTGCGCAGTGCTTATGCAGTGCCCTAGGAGGGTGTGAGCAGTGCCTATGCTGTGCCCTAGGAGGGCCTGAGCAGTGCTGATGCGGTGCCCTGGGAAGGCCTGCGCAGTGCTTATGCAGTGCCCTAGGAGGGCGTGAGCAGTGCCTATGCTGTGCCCTAGGAGGGCCTGAGCAGTGCTGATGCGGTGCCCTTGGAAGGCCTGCACAGTGCCTAGGTGGTGCCCTAGGAGGGCGTGAGCAGTGCCTATGCGGTGCCCTAGTAGGGCCTGAGCATTGCCTATGCGGTGCCCTAGGAAGGCCTGAGCAATGCTGGTACAGTGCCCTTGAACGATCTGCACAGTGCCTATGCAGTGCCCTAGGAGGCCCTGGGCATTGCCTATGCAGTGCCCTAAGAAGGTCTGCACAGTGCCGATGCAATGCCCTAGGAGGGCCTGAGAAATGCCTATGTGGTGCCCTGGGAAGGCCTGAGCAGTGCCTATGCGGTGCCCTAAGAAGGTCTGCACAGTGCCTATGTGGTGCCCAAGGAAGGCCTAAGCAGTGCCAATGCAGTGCCCTAGGAAGGCATGTGCAGTGCCTATGTGGTGCCCTAGGAAGGCCTGAGCAGTGCCTATGTGGTGCCCTAGGAGGGCCTGAACAGTGCCAATGCTGTGCCGTAGGAGGGCTTGAGCAGTGCCTATGTGGTGCCCTAGGAGGGCCTGGACAGTGCCAATGCTGTGCCCTACGAGGGCCTGAGCAGTGCCAATGCAGTGCCCTAGGAAGGCATGTGCAGTGCCTATGTGGTGCCCTAGAAGGGCCTGAGCAGTGCCAATGCAGCGCCCTAGGAGGGCCTGATCAGTGCTGATTCAGTGCCCTAGGAAGGCCTGATTAATGCCTATGCGGTGCCCTAAGACGGTCTGCACAGTTCCTATGTGGTGCCATTGGAAGGCCTAAGCAGGGCTGATGCGGTGCCATAGGGAGGCCGAGCAGTGCATATGCGGTGCCCTAGGAAGGCCTGAACAGTGCCTATGCGGTGCCCTAAGAAGGTCTGCACAGTGCCTATGTGGTGCCCTAGGAACACCTGAGCAGTGCCGACGCGGTGCCCTTGGAAGGCCTGAGGAGTGCCAATGCGGTGCCCTTGGAAGGCCTGAGCAGTGCCTTTGCAGTGCCCTTGGAAGGCCTGAGCAGTGCCGATGCGGTGCCCTTGGAAGGCCTGAGGAGTGCCGATGCGGTGCCCTTGGAAGGCCTGAGCAGTGCCATTGCGGTGAGCTAGGAAGGCCAGAGCAGTGCCTATGCAGTGCCCTAAGAAGGTCTGCACAGTGCCTATGTGGTGCCCAGGAAGGCCTAAGCAGTGCCAATGCAATGCCCTAGGAAGGCCTGAGGAGTGCCAATGCGGTGCCCTTGGAAGGCCTGAGCAGTGCCATTGCGGTGACCTAGGAAGGCCTGAGCAGTGCCTATGCAGTGCCCTAAGAAGGTCTGCACAGTGCCTATGTGGTGCCCTAGGAAGGCCTAAGCAGTGCCAATGCAATGCCCTAGGAAGGCCTGAGGAGTGCCAATGCAGTGCTCTTGGAAGGCCTGAGCAGTGCCTATGTGGTGCCCTAAGAGGGCCTGAGCAGTGCCAATGCGGTGCCCTAGGAAGGCCTGAGCAGTGCCCATGCGGTGCCCTACGAAGGTCTGCACAGTGCCTATGTGGTGCCCTAGGAATGCCTGAGGAGTGCCTATGCGGTGCCCTAGGAAGGCCTAAGCAGTGCCAATGCAATGCCCTAGGAAGGCCTGAGGAGTGCCAATGCGGTGCCCTTGGAAGGCCTGAGCAGTGCCTATATGGTGCCCTAAGAGGGCCTGAGCAGTGCCAATGCGGTGCCCTAGGAAGGCCTGAGCAGTGCCCATGCGGTGCCCTAAGAAGGTCTGCACAGTGCCTATGTGGTGCCCTAGGAACGCCTGAGCAGTGCCGATGCAGTGCCCTTGAAAGGCCTGAGGAGTGCCAATGCGGTGACCTTGGAAGGCCTGAGTAGTGCCTATGCGGAGCCCTAGGAAGGTCTGCACAGTGCCTATGTGGTGCTCTAGCAAGGCCTAAGCAGTTCCTATGCGGTGCCCTAAGAAGGTCTGCACAGTGCCAATGCGGTGCTCTATGAGAGCCTGAGCAGTACCTATGCAGTGCCCTAGGAAGGCCACCAGGATCACCAGTCTCAGGTATGGTGGAGAGTGGACAGTGTATGGACCTAGTAACCAGGAGAGGAAACAGTGGGGATCAGATCACCCGTCTCAGGTATGGTGGGAAGTGGATGAGATATGGACCTAGGCGTTAGGGAGGAAACAGCTGGGATCAGATTACCCAGTCTCGGGTATGGTGGGGAGTGGACGGTGTATGGACCTAGGAATCAGGGGAGGAAACAGTGGGGGTGAGATCACCCATTCTCGGGTAGGGTGGGGAGTGGACGGTGTATGGACCTAGTAATCAGTGGAGGAAACAGTGGGGCTCACATCACCCAGTCTCGGGTCGGGTGGGGGGAGTGCACGGTGTTTGGACCTAGTAATCGGGGGAGGAAACAGTGGGGGTGAGATCACCCATTCTCGGGTAGGGTGGGGAGTAGACGGTGTATGGACCTAGTAATCAGGGGAGGAAACAGTGGGGGTCAGATCACCCAGTCTCGGGTAGGGTGGTGAGTGCACAGTGTATGGACCTAGGTGTCAGGGATGCATTTGTCCCGCTTTCGGTTTTTCAAATCTTAGAACAAATCATTAAATAGAGGACCAATTAGAGAGAGTCTCTGGGGGAATACAGTTTAACTGCTTAACTGAGGATATGGTCCACACAGGAAGTTCATCTATTTGCTGCTCCAGCTTTAAGTGTGGGATGCACTGAGCCCCATTTCAGATGCGTCTGTGGTGGTCCACCACTGGAAGGAGAATTTTAAGCACACTGCAATCTCTGGGAGCCTGTGACTGCCCGGCTCCTATCCTGTGAACATGTTGAGGCTTTTTTAGATTTAAATAGAGGTAGAAAAGGCACATGTGAAGTGGGGAGGGGGCACTGCCCACCCAGCGGTGGGAGCAAATGTGTGCAAAGTTGTGCTGCATAGCTGTTCACCAGTTTTCATGCGCTTTTATATCTATTGTATATGTGGGTTTTATGAGCAGGTGAGTGTGATCGCTCAGTGGGGTCGTGCACCTGATGTAGATCTGTGTGCAAACTTTTCTGCCACCGACATGCAAATTATATGTTTGAATCCTGGTAAGCTAGCTCAGCGGGTTCAATTGCTGGTGCAGGCCAACACATATATCCTGCAAGGTAGCGCCTTGAATCCTGCTAGGGCTGGCTCAGCCTTTCCTCCTTCTGAGGACAATAACTATAGTGCCATGAATATGGCTAATAACATGAATTGTTGTATAGGGCAAGCAACTATAGTTTGTCAGTAATCCGATATAAATCTTTTTTTGGTATTAGTAGTGTCATGGTGTAAAGCAAATCTTTCACTGTGTGAGGATGACATTAGAAGAATGATATATTACGCGCACTCCGTGCACGTAATGCACCTACATGAGTATGATACGTATTCAGAAGAGAAACTGGACAAGAACCTAAAAGTTGCCAACATAAAGGAGGGCCAGATTCCAGATTGCGACCTACGCCAAAACCCGCCAGAAGATCTAACAGGAGGGGTTCTGGACGGAAGGTCCAAGATCTACAGGCGTCAAAGCATCCACTTATTTGTCTGTTGAAAGCTCTCTGTGCGTGCATTGCCTTTACGAAGTCTACATGTGTGCGCCTGGCAATCTATGTTCAGTCGCGGACCAAGGACTTGGAGGGTTGGCAACAAATGAGTAACTATCTGAATAAATATCCAACTCGTGCACATTGGAGTGACTGTAAATAGGTGGGTGTAGTCCCTGGTGTCTTCTCTAAGTGGAGGAATTCTGAGTAAGAGTTATACCTCCTAGAGATGTTAGCCCTGTTTGGCACCAACTGTTCATCCAGAGAATTGTCTTCAGCAACTGGGTGTTGCCATAAACAGCAGGACCAGAATTCTCCATTAAAGCTCAGGTGGCTTCTCAATATTCTGCAGGTCTGTGTGCTTGATTCGATGTTCCTCCTTCAATGAGTCGCGTAGATTCAATATGCAGAGAGCTGGAAGGGGTATTCAGAATCTTAGAATAAACTAGAGGAGAGTCCTCCATGTTACTGTGGCTTGGATTGGGAGCAGCCCGTCTCTGGATGTAATCACTGATGACAACAAAATTCCATCCAGGCCCTTTCCATTCCAGGCCTCCACCACCTTGGGTCACCTTCATTTTGTAAAAAGTAAAAAACGTAAGAAGTAAGTGGCAAACAAGAAACCCTGCAGGAAATTTTCCTTTTTCTTTTCATTTGAGCAATTTCAATGAAAACCTTGAGTCATTGGGTCAATAGCCAAAAGCGAAGCCCAGGTAGGCGAACTGTTTCACTGTTTCACTGTTTCACTGTTTCACTGTTTCACGTAAGGGCAAATTTCTCTTCCACCTAAAGTTCATAACCTTTTAGGATTGCAAAACATTTCGAATGAGAGTTTTTGAAATGTTGATCATCAGGTTTTTTTCTCAACCGTAGCTGTTGAGCAAATGGGTTAGGCCTAAAGTCATAATGTCGTCCGCATAGGCTAACCAGCGAAGCTTTAGGATGCCCAACTTCAGAGGAAAGGACCGTACGGGCTCCAAAATCTCATCCGGGTCCAACAAGTAAAGGTCAAGGAGACAGGGCGCTAAGACACAACCCTGCCTGGACCCCCAGCGGGTTCTGTATCACATTGGTTATTAAGACTTTACTCTTCAATCTAACCCGAATTCTTGCATTGGAGTGTAAAACAATAATACATTTCTATACACCCTGTGGAACCACTTTAGGGTTGGTCCTTTAATCACCTTAACCCAAAACAGGCCCACCACTTAAGAAGTGAACAAGTGAGTACACAGTTGTACATAAAGCACGTTTGTTGTACAAAAGCTCAGAGGAGCGGTTAGATGGTGTTGCAGGACCAAACTAACCCAAGTCTCAATAATACATCAGTTGGCGGTTTATATATTTTTTGCAACCATTTAAAACACTCCCAGATACTTTTATTACCCTCAACCCTCCAAATATGATTGGACAAATCCTCTTCAAAGAAATCCCATCTTTCCCCAATTCTTCCATTTTCATTGGCCAGGCTTATCTTCAGTATTATCTTCAGATCATATTCAAAACGCACCTCTTCTTGGGATTGGTTTTAGTAGGGCCTGACGGTGAATGGTTTAAACAGTAGTACTGAAAATATATTTCATTGTTAGCAATAACTGGCAGAAGACCTTTAACTTCATGTATGATTGCACATGGTCTCGCTGGCGTATTTTAGCAAATAGATTAAACATGATTTTCCTTCAACTGTAGATGGCCACCTCCATTCCACAGACATCTGGTGCCTTAATCTAATTTACCCGGCCACATACAACCTCCAATGACCTGGAGAAATACTTAACCGTCAGACCCTGGCCTCGGGACTTGTTTACTACCACCAAACAAATGACTAATCCCTCCAAAGATTTTAATACAAAGTGCCAGATAACATCTGTTCCCTTGAATACACTTTGAACCTTGCCCTGTTCGTACAAACCTATTACTAGATAACCAATTCTATTTCCCATCAAGAATGTTCCTGCTACTTTTAGAATGCCTGTGTAACAACTAATCTTGGAAAAGAAAAACCCACCCCATTCTATGGACTTGTGTTTGTGTTGCATTCACAGCTTTAATATTGTATTTATCTACGTGCGTGAAGATCTAATGTGTATAAACTCTCAATGATTGCTCCCATCCACAATTAATGCAACTTGACACATATGGATTTGCAACCTTTCCCTAGTTTTGCTGTCATCTGCCTCCTGCCATCAGTATAGTGTGCGCAACACAAATCCCTCGCAATAAAGGGGTCCCTCCTTGACCACCACGACACTACTCGGACCTTTAATTCATTTCTCAAATTGGACCTGTCCATCCGGTCAATGTCTGCTGAAAGAGCTAAACGCACTGAGCAGACAGGCCCAGATTGTGGAATACACCTCTTTTGCTCACTGGCGTAACGGGGACCCCTGCAGCCTCCGCGGTGTGGGTGGCTCCTCCGTGCCATTCCCCGGGGGAGCGTCCAGCCTCCAGAGGCTTCTGAAAGAAATCATTTCTTTCAGAAAGAAATGTTCCGGTTGCACCACAGGGTGGAGGATCCATTCCCGCTGTGCAACTGGAATGTTTCTTTGTTATGGACAGGAAACCGTGGCTTCCTTGTTCCTGTGGTCATGGAGCTCGGCCAGATGCCTGCCTGGGAGAGGAGTCCCTCTTGCCAGCAGCAGGTAAGAAACAAAATGTTTTTATGTAAACATATGCGCAGGCGTGCCTGCCAGGGAGCGTGTTTTCATGTGTATGATGGATTTATGAATGCGTGCATGTATGGGTGAATTATGCAATGTAGTATGTGAGTGAGTGAGTGAGTGAGTGAGTGAGTGCATGCTGTACGGTGGCTCTATGCGTGCATGTATGGGTGAATTATGCAATGTAGTATGTGAGTGAGTGAGGGAGGGAGGGAGGGAGGGAGGGAGGAAGGAGGGAGGGAGGGAGTGCATGCTGTACGGTGGCTCTATGCGTGCATGTATGGGTGAATTATGCAATGTAGTATGTGAGTGAGTGAGTGAGTGAGTGAGTGAGTGAGTGAGTGCATGCTGTACGGTGGCTCTATGCGTGCATGTATGGGTGAATTATGCAATGTAGTATGTGAGTGAGTGAGGGAGTGAGTGAGTGCATGCTGTACGGTGGCTCTATGCGTGCATGTATGGGTGAATTATGCAATGTAGTATGTGAGTGAGTGAGGGAGTGAGTGAGTGAGTGAGTGAGGGAGTGAGTGCATGCTGTACGGTGGCTCTATGCGTGCATGTATGGGTGAATTATGCAATGTAGTATGTGAGTGAGTGAGTGAGTGAGTGAGTGAGTGAGTGCATGCTGTACGGTGGCTCTATGCGTGCATGTATGGGTGAATTATGCAATGTAGTGAGTGAGTGAGTGAGTGAGTGCATGGTGTACGGTGGCTCTATGCGTGCATGTATGGGTGAATTATGCAATGTAGTATGTGAGTGAGTGAGGGAGTGAGTGAGTGAGTGAGGGAGTGAGGGAGTGAGTGCATGCTGTACGGTGGCTCTATGCGTGCATGTATGGGTGAATTATGCAATGTAGTGAGTGAGTGAGTGAGTGAGTGCATGGTGTACGGTGGCTCTATGCGTGCATGTATGGGTGAATTATGCAATGTAGTATGTGAGTGAGTGAGGGAGTGAGGGAGTGAGGGAGTGAGGGAGTGAGTGCATGCTGTACGGTGGCTCTATGCGTGCATGTATGGGTGAATTATGCAATGTAGTATGTGAGTGAGTGAGGGAGTGAGTGAGTGAGTGAGTGAGGGAGTGAGTGCATGCTGTACGGTGGCTCTATGCGTGCATGTATGGGCGAATTATGCAATGTAGTATGTGAGTGAGTGAGGGAGTGAGGGAGTGAGGGAGTGAGGGAGTGAGTGCATGCTGTACGGTGGCTCTATGCGTGCATGTGACTGAACAAGTGTTTGGTTGTCGGTGCGAATATGAGAGACTGAATGTTGTGGGGGCGGCAGATTGTCAGTGCTGCATGCGGCTGGGACAGAGGGGCAGAGCTGGGTGTCCAAGAATGTGGGTGCCCCGAATATAGGATTGGAGAATGCCTCAATGCAGATGACATGCGGCATCCATAATGGAATAAGAAAACAAGCCCTCCAATTGAACTTTAACTGTCATTGTAACAAGCACATCTGAAAATATTTAAAAGAACATACACTAAAAACGGTTCAAATCCAAAACATGATTTGGGTGGAGGGATGTTCTCTCACCAGTCTAGTGGTATTTGTCAGTGGTGTGGCTGGGACTGAGGAGCGGAACTAGGTGTGAAATAATGTGGGTGCCCTGAATATAGGATGCTGGCTGCTTTGCATAAAAATCAAAGTGTATTCTGGGTACATAATAATGACCACCAATTTATCAACCATGCATGTGAAAGTTTATTAAAATGTGCATTCCTTCTGAGCATGCAATGCACACTGGGTATGGTGCTCATTTGATCTGTCAGAATAGTCACCCTGACAGTAAAAAGAGACGTATATAGAGCTTTGTACTGTTTCAATGTGTGAATTTGGCCTGTCCTGATGAGCAAAGGATGGCTTCCAGATGCAGGTTGTGAAGGCGGTATAGCTGCACGCATTGAGACTCCAAACGCACAGCGTTCAGGAGACTTGTGGCAGTCAGGGGCAGAGAACCTCCTCAACTTGGGGGCTTTGGGCCTCGGGTCTATACTGAATGGTGCTGCGGCAAGACAATTTTAACTGCAGCACAGCTCCGTTTTGTTCTGGCCCAATTAATTCCCTGCGTGCATGAGTGAGTTTTTGCTGGGATGGGCATTGAGGAGCTGATTTTGGTGGGTGGGGGGGGGTGAATGGGTAGGATTCGGTGGCAGGGAGGGGAGGAGTTGGTGGGTTGCAGGGGGTTTGTGCATTTTCGGGCATCCACCCATGAAAAGGTAAGCTTCAAGCATGATAAGTTATTACCTGGCTAGACTGGCATTTGAGTGAAGGCCGTCTAGCCATTTCTTACTGTGGCATGGCATTTCTTAATGGACAGCCATCCATGATTAAGCAAGCATGACATGTTATTACATGATAAATCTTATTACGTGAGTAGACAGAGAGACTGCACATTTTCTTTCTTTGGCATGGTATTTATTACTCACATCAGGGGCAAAGCCAACATGATGTGTGTTCTTACATGGGAAATTTGGGGGCATGTGTGCAGTCAGCAAGTACGTGTTTTCTTACTGTGCATTGCATGTTTTATTGGTGGTGCGGGGGTTGGGCAAGCAATTTGTGCTGTAGCAATAACATGTTTTCTTCTTGTGGCAGGAGAGTTTTACTGGCATTAAGGGCAATGCCAACAAGAGAATCTTCATACTACATGGGGATACTAGCAGAGCCAGCATAAGTATATTTTCTTACGGTATTATGACTGTGCATAACATAGAGTTGGCTGGTACATTTGGGAGCCAGGACTCAGGAGCCAGACGCAGCCCCCTTGTTTCTATGCTAGAGGAAAGATTTAAGGTGCGATGAAAACACATGCTTCCAACTTCCGCCTCGTGCAGTGCAGGGCATTTCCCTGCAGCAGCCCGATCAGCATGCACATTGCACATGCGTGGTGGTCCAGGCATGCCCGGGGTGTGGCGCAGCCCGTGCTTTGTTGCAGAGCTTGGGTGGGCCCTCAGCATGCTTCACAGGGGAGCCCCCACCTTTTCGGTGTTGCTGTGAAGAGGTATTAAGCCATTCGAAGAGGTCCCAGTAGGGTTATTTTACATACCTGTCTCGGCCGCCCAGGCTTAAGATGTTGACTACTTACATCCAGTAATTGGTTGATAATTCAATGGGTTAAGCTCATCCCCTTTTGTATAGATCGGTACTATATAAGCACTGTTCCAAGAAGATGGTATATTTGAGCACCTTATGGTCGGAAGAAATATGCCAGGGCTCAGGACTTTACCTTAACGTGAGTTAGAAAGGCCATCAGGCCCTGATGCAAGGGGTTTCTTTGAAAAATATCATGACGGTAGAAACATATCGACACTCCAGGAACACGAGTCCCCATTGACCTGCATAGGGGCATAAACAAGCTGTGCCCCCCCCTCAGCGGCAATGGGGGTCCAACCGAAGGCGAGGTGGATGCCTGTCTTCTTGTTGCTGACAGATTTTATCCATCAGCGGTGATTGTTAGATACCGCGGCTCGAGCCTCACTACGCCATCCTCTCGGGTTGTGATTATTGGATACCGAGGCTTGAGCCTCACTACTCCATCCTCTCGGGTCATGATTTTTGGATACCGAGGCTTGAGCCTCACTACTCCATCCTCTCGGGTTGTGATTCTTGGATACCGCGGCCTGAGCCTCATTACTCCGTCCCCTCGGGTTGTGTGTGTAGCTCTGGGTTTGGAATCGTCTTGGTCTGTGTGGACTTGTCACAGTAGAGCTGGTTTCACAGCCCCTTCGCCGTGATGGGGGCGGTGAGGTAGATGTTCACAAGCCTGAGACAGATAGGCCAGGAAGCTGTAAGCGCAGCTGTGCCCGCTAGCGTCCTTTTTCCGCTGGCTGTCCTGCATGTGCAGACGGTGTTTGTGGGCGGCCATCTTTGCTTAAGCGGCCATCTTTGTTTAAGCTTTCTCGTAGGAGGGCTCAGACTAAGACGCAAGTTCTGCTTTTCTAGCTGGAAGGGGGCCGAATGCAGGGCACCCCCCGCTTTCTGACTTAATCCTCTACTATGTAAACACATTATTATTGTTAAGCCCAAGACGCTGCTTTCTGAAATCTAGGTAAGTAGGTATGACGGTAAGTGCGGGCACTGGCCTTAGTTTTGTCCATTTTAAAACGCATATATATCTCTCATAGTTTCTGGAAGTACTTTTGGAAAAACAGTCCCTGAATAGTTTTGTGCTTTCTAACCACAGCAGATGGCGCCCTGCGGGAAGCGTAATTATAGTGGATTTTGTTTAAAACATGTGCTCAACAGTTTCAAGACCGAAATGCTGCTGAGCGTCTGGGAATAGAAGTTGCCCTGAGCAGGATGCCAAGGTGGCTGGCTGAGAGGAGCCCCAGAAATCTGTGTACCAGGTTTAGGTCACAGTTTTCAGGAATAATAATAATATATCTCTGCGGGTTAATGCACGTGCTGTAGAGACCTGTGTGCAAGCTGTATGCCAAAGCATCCAATCCTGGTGAGATAGCTCAGTGGGTGCATTTGCCTGCCAGAGAAACTTGCATATAATCTGCAGGTTAGAGGTCAAATTCCAGCTAAGGTAGCCCGTGGGGCTAATGCTCTCGGTGCAGAGATGTGTGTGTCGCCTGCAAGTGACAGGTTCCAGTCGTAATAAGATGTTCCCTTGGGTTTATACACAGGACCGTCCCAGGGACAGGGCGTAGCTTGTAGATGACAGACTGCAGTCATGGTAAGGTAAACCAGTGGGTTGTGTGTTTGCTTCATACATCCACGTGTGCCCAGCAGGTTACAGCATTAAACCCCTCTAGGACAGTCTGGGCTTACTTTTCATGCTGCAGATGTTTCTGACCCAGGAGAGCTGTGCCCCCTCCCTCCCCACCACACCCATTCCCTGTTCACGCTGCGCAGCTCACAGGCGTCAGAGTTGGAATTAGATGTAAAGCTATAAATGGAGTTATGATGCACGCGCTGCTTGCTTGGAGCTTTGCTCGATGTGCGCAGACGCTATGACCCGCTGCTTGCTGGAGGCTGGGGCCTGGGCACGCCCTGCCTGTGGTGAGGCTGCCACACTGGCTTAGGCCCAGGATGAGTTCCAATGACAGGCCTGCCTTCACTTAAGGCTAAATGCAGTGCTTAGAGCATTAACAGAAGAGTGAGTGGGGAGGGTGTACGGTCTCCCAAGTACATCCCGAGAAAACAGAACACACATCCGCACAAGAACAGATCTAGCTGCAGGGTGTTGCTAGGTCTGGAAAAGACCAGGGCCTACACTGATGTCGGAACTGTCGGGACTCGGGACGAGCTAGCCTTTTGGTTGTAGCTCCTGAGATTCTATCCGGGGCTACAACCAAAAGATCCGGGGCTACAACCAAAAGATCAGGGGCTATAGCCCCCCAGCGACGCCTCTGTCTAGATGTATTCCTCACACAGCGAATGTTTTGAATCTAGGGGCATTCCTCACACAGCAAATGTTTTGAATCTAGATGTATTCCTCACACAGCAAATGTTTTGAATCTAGATGTATTCCTCACACAGCAAATGTTTTGAATCTAGATGTATTCCTCACACAGCAAATGTTTTGAATCTAGATGTATTCCTCACACAGTGAATGTTTTGAATCTAGGTGCATCCACCACACAGTGAATGTTTTGAATCCAGGCGCATCCCTCACACAGCAAATGTTTTGAATCTAGATGTATTCCTCACACAGTGAATGTTTTGAATCTAGGTGCATCCCTCAGGTTGTAGGTCAAATGGTCGAATCTAAATGGTCGACAGGACAAATGGTCGACACCAAAAGGTTAACAGGTCAAATGATCTAAATTTATTTTTTTGTTTTTTCACATTTTTTTTTTGGGGGGGTCCCCCGCCAACCCCCCTTTTTTGCTAAAAACCCCTTTTTTTCCCTAAATGAAAACCTAAAAAAAATATATATAACTAACAAAAAAATTCGATCATTTGTCCTGTCGACCAAATTGTGTCGACCATTTGTCTGTCGACCATTTGACTAGACAGTCATCCCTCACACAGCAAATGTTTTGAATCTAGATATATTCCTCACACAGCAAATGTTTTGAATCTAGATATATTCCTCACACAGCAAATGTTTTGAATCTAGATATATTCCTCACACAGCAAATGTTTTGAATCTAGATATATTCCTCACACAGCAAATGTTTTGAATCTAGATATATTCCTCACACAGCAAATGTTTTGAATCTAGATATATTCCTCACACAGCAAATGTTTTGAATCTAGGCGCATCCCTCACACAGCAAATGTTTTGAATCCAGGCGCATCCCTCACACAGCGAATGTTTTGAATCCAGGCGCATCCCTCACACAGCGAATGTTTTGAATCCAGGCGCATCCCTCACACAGCGAATGTTTTGAATCTAGGTGTATCCCTCACACAGCAAATGTTTTGAATCTAGGCGCATCCCTCACACAGCAAATGTTTTGAATCCAGGCGCATCCCTCACACAGCGAATGTTTTGAATCCAGGCGCATCCCTCACACAGCGAATGTTTTGAATCCAGGCGCATCCCTCACACAGCGAATGTTTTGAATCTAGGTGTATCCCTCACACAGCAAATGTTTTGAATCTAGATGTATCCCTCACACAGCGAATGTTTTGAATCCAGGCGCATCCCTCACACAGCGAATGTTTTGAATCTAGATGTTTCCCTTACACACATGTTTTGAATCTAGGTGCATCCCTCACACAGCGAATGTTTTGAATCTAGATGTATCCCTCACACAGCGAATGTTTTGAATCCAGGCGCATCCCTCACACAGCGAATGTTTTGAATCTAGATGTTTCCCTTACACACATGTTTTGAATCTAGGTGCATCCCTCACATAGCGAATGTTTTGAATCTAGGTGTCGTAAATCTCCCCCGTCTCACCTGGGATCGCTTCTTGTTCTGTTCCGCGGGAGGATTCCTCTTGTGGACGGATCGGGTCTTGTATAGGCTCGCTTGAGTCTCGTCCGTCTCCAGCGCGCGTTCAGAGTTCCAGGAAGGTCGCAGTTCCAGGATGTCCAGGAAGAAAGTAGCGGTCGCTAGGTTTGAGGATTCCGGCAGCAGATTTAGAGGGGGAAAGGTGGAAGGAAGGAAGAAGGGACCAGGAAACTAGGAATAGTGGATTCGCTGAACAGCACACACACCAATCTTGGTGTCAGATGAGTACAAAGGCAGCGAATATGGCAAGGGAAATGTGCACAAAATCACACAGTGAACAGCCTTGAATCAAACAACTTGCACACAGGAACCAAGACTCATGTATGCTAAAACCCAGGAGTTCAAATAGAGTGTGACAACAATACAAATATAAAAAAGGGATGTGGGGTAAGCACTTAGAAACTCCTTATGACTGCAAGGAAAGTCGGCAAGCGCCTTACCCCTAATTGCTGTTACAGGTACTGACAGCGCTAAACCCACGTGGGGGGCAAGCAATGACAGGATCTGTGAACTAACACTCTTGAAGGTATAAAATAAGGGAACTTAAAAACAGTACTCACGAGGACGAGAAATACCTCTTGAATGTCGGCAAGCCCACGAACCCTGTTGATCGAACAGGGACCCAGAAAGGCTATAACAGCAATGGGAGGATAACTAAATACATAAGACTCCAGACAAGGGGCAAGTAGGAATAGTGATTACAGAATAGTGAGGAAAGCATAGGCATTCACACAGGAGCTAGCTACAACAGCACACCACACCTAATAATCAATGGGAAATAAATGCAGAAGTGCAAGGGAAAACATGGAATGTATTCCAGGAGAAAGTAAGGAACAGGAGCAGGGAAAACGAAATTACCAAGGCAAACGTCCCCCACCCATCCAAGGAAAAAGACAGGAAGCTAATCTATTAAGAGGAAAGACTAAAGCATCAAGGTTTACAGCAGCAAAGGACAAAGTCAAAGAAATATAGAACACAGGCAAACTGGGCTGCATCAAAAAGGGAAAGCACTGAGAAATGCTGCCTGCAAACAGAGGAAGTTAGAAAGGGAATCTAGGAAGCAAAAATCAATTAAGCACAATAAATTCGAAATCCAGGGTTAAGGAACAAGAAAATAGAAACTTGGAACTAGGCAAAAAGCTGAGCACCAGGAACAAGGGACCAGTCACAAACAGGGACACTGCATCAATGACCAGCGCTGTACAGAAGCAAACTGAGGCTTTTAAAGCTGCTAAACGAGCACACGCCTCAGGTGTGCTGATTGCTGCAACTGCAGCCACAGGTGTTGCCTATCCTCCACCCAACCTTGTCCTGCAAGGGTGGAGATGAAGCAGTGGGCCAGGCATTCTGGGAAGCATAGTCATTTGATTAAAGAAGCACGCTGGCTGCTGAAAACCTGGAATGGATCCGGAATGGAAGTAGCTTGGAAAATAGGGATTTAGCGCTCCCAATTCATGACAGCACTGTAGAATAAGGTTCGGAGGGAAAGTCCAGTAGGGGATAAACCCCAATTCATGCCCCCAAGTGGTGGGAACGGGAGCGAAGGGAGCGAGTCGTGACAGTATACCCCGTCCCACGGCCGTCTTCTGGTGCCCGCCACCCGCACGAGACATCTTCTTTCCATGATGGGAGTGCTTTTTCTTTAGAGGTGGCACTGATGGAAATGGTGGCCTGTGGGCAAAGGCAGATGGACAGGGATGCATAGAATCAGGTTGCAGTCTAGAAGAGTCATAGGCAGGCGTCTGGTGAGGAAGATACTCATGGGTCGAAGAAAGGCATGAAGGACTTGCAGGATCTGAAGCCGAGTTGGAAGGCCCAGGAAACTCAGTCACTGGGAGCGGACACTTATAAGTCTTTGAGGAGGGAGGCAGGCTAGTGCAACATGCATTAGACAATGGTAGAAGCTCTGTTAGCCTTTCTACCGAGAGCGGACATGCGGGAGGTTTCAGGAAATGTTTATGTTCGGCAATTAAAGAAGGTGGTGGCAGAAGTAGAGGTTCGGATTTTCTTCTGTCATCCATCTAGGAAAAGGCTTGTGGTTGAAAGTGACTAAGGTTTGACTGCACATGTTCTACGCCTTGGAGGCCTGGAAGTCTGTTAGGCAGAAACCTGTGCAGTTCCCTTAGGGAACACTGCAAAAGATTTAAGACTACAGATGTTAGCAGTAAACCCACTTGGTAGCAGTCTGTACCACCCAGATTTACCTGGTAGCTGTGGCTCAGCAGTCAGACTTCTCTCAAGAAGAGTTAGGCAGTATGCAAAGTATACACAATAGGCACTCGGACACACCAATACAAGCAAACACTGACCAGAGCTTTGCTATCAAAGTATATAATTATTTATTTAAAAACACACTGTTTGAAACACTCCAGCACTCTTATTATAAAATATTCTAAACACAGTTACTATTGTAATATATACACCCCTTTTCCCTTATCAGATAACTCACAGTAAAACACCACTTATTTTTATACAGAGGTGAGCGCTTAACTAGATGGCACTCCAATAAGTTTGTGAGAAAGGGAGGGAAAAAGACAGAATATGGAAAGGTACACCACTCTAAGATTCAGGAACCCTGTTAGCAAGGCAGAAGAGCAAAAAGTCACTGGTGAGCCAAAGTCCACAGGCTGGGCCCACTCTTGGAGAGAGCAGAGTACAAATGCGCCCAAGTTCACACAGTTACACTAGGCTTAGAAAGTCTTGCAGAGAGTTCCAAAAAGAGTTTAGAGAGGCTTAGGAAAGTTTAGCCAGGGTGTCACAGGCTAACCCAGGTTCGAAAGCCGGGGGCTAAATCTACCCCGTACAGTTGGTAGCAAGGGAAGCCAGGCGGGACACGGTACCTTAAGTGGGAAGGATCCTCCAGCGGTGGCAGTTGTTCCTGGCAGTGGGTGCAAGTCACGTCGTCGTCCAGGGGAAGAGAAGATCTCGACTTGGAGGAAAGATGAAGGCCGTTGCACTGCCAGGGAAGAAACCAGCTGCGGAGTTTTCCGGTTAAAGGTGGTACCTTTGTTTTGCGGTCGTGGTAAAACGTGCTATCCCGGTTGCCGGGGTGCTTGGCACAGGCAAGGCGGCCACGAGGTACGTCGGGAAGGCGAAAAGACGGTGAAACTGGTTATCCCCACCAGTCAAAGGAAGAAGACTCTCCGGCGGGAGATCTCCTCTGTCGTTGGGAAAAGTGGTGTGACGGTCCAGCAGGGCTCCACCGGTGGTGGTGTCGTGGCAGGTCGGCTCAGCTTCTCCCTCGTCGGATTCTTAGGTCCTGTGGCGACTTCTGAAGTTCCAGTCCCCAAAGCCCTGCTTTTATGCAGAAAACCCCCATTCACTCAGCCTAGCTGTCACTCAAACATGCTAAGTGGTGAGCCAGTCGGCTCACCACTTGCGCCAATCAGGACGGAGTGCGACTTGAGTTGCCTAGGCAACTCAGTCCAAGGGTGCCTAAATCCCCCTCCATCCCTCCTAAGTACCCCAGACAGAGTGGCACCACTTTGGAGGGCTTCTGTGGAGAAGCCCGCCAAAAAGTGGAACAAAGGGCTCGACTTGGGTTGGAGTCACAGAAGAGAACACAAATGCCATCTTAGAATCAGGTTTTGGCAAAAAATACCAACCAGAGAATTAATATTAATTAAATAAACCGGCGGTATATTCGAGGCTACCGTATATAATTAAATAAAGATAGTAGCCTAAAACAATGGGAAATCCCATAGGAAAATATTTGCGGTTGAATATAAAAAGTAGTATCCACTGCCACCAGCCAAAACTCGATCAGGGGGAACGGAGACGTGCCCCTTCGACTAACAGACCACGGAGCAATTGAATTGCCCCAACCAGTACGTCCACAATATGATGGTTTGTACTGGTTCTGTTCAGAATTTAAGACTAGTAAAGTCAATGGTGACTTTACATGCCCTGGGAGACAGTAGTCAGTCCCAGGGTATGGAGTCTATACTGGGGGGTCACTAAGACACCCCTGTGTTACTGCACTGAGGGTGCTGTGTAACACACATCACAAAAACACATGACGCCCTATGGAGTAAAAGACCCCATAGCCCATTAAACACATCTAGATTCAAAGAAACACACTCAAATCATGTCCAAGAGTGAGGGTAAAAGAGTCTCACTCTTGGCAGGAGAAAAAAATAAACCCCAAAAATCCAGCAAAGCTGCTGGGGGACTCACTAGGTTAGGAAATTCAGCCTAAACAGAGAATTCTCCCTAACAAAGTCCAATGGGTTGTACGAGGCTGGTACTCCTGGTGACAGCCATGCAGCCACTTTGTTGCACGTGGGATACAACAGCAGGGACGTTTGGAATACTGATAGGAGTGTTAGACGCAGTACTTGGTACATCAGGCACACTCGCAGAAGGAGCAATAACAGACACATCTTGAACTGCAGCAGTCATTCCCTTCCTTTGGCTACTAGCACCCGACTGGTGCTTCTTGGCGGAATTCTGTTGTACAAGTCCTGCAGGTAATACGCCAGTCTGCACCACCCCCTGTGCACACCCAGGTGAGTGGTTCTGACCCGTCACTTGGTCCAGCTTGATGACTCTGAAGTGGGAGCTGGCAAAAGTCTCAAACTGTGATGCTGCATATTCAGGAGGCTCTGGTGCTAAAGTGAAGCAGTTGGGAGAATCGTCTTGTGTAAAAGGCAGGCATTCTGGTGCTCCTCCTGAAGCATAATAAAGGGTGGCTGGACGTTCATCGGCAGTAAATGGTTGGGATTCAGGAGGAATCTCTAGAGCAGTAGAAAATACAGCAGGATCTGCTGGTGTAGACCGGTATCCCGCTGATATTGACAGCGAGGCTAAGCAGGATACCGGTGTCTCATGAACTGAAGGCAAACAAGCGATAGGCTCTGGGACTGAAGACATGCACTTATGATAGACTACCAGAGGCTCTATGGCTGAAGGATGATCTGCTGGATGAGTCACTGTAGCTGAAGACAGGCACTTAGGATGGACTACCAGAGGCTCTATGGCTGAAGGATGATCTGCTGGATGAGTCACTGTAGCTGAAGACAGGCACTTAGGATGGACTGCCAGAGGCTCTATGGCTGAAGGATGATCTGCTGGATGAGTCACTGTAGCTGAAACAGGCACTTAGGATGGACTACCGGAGGCTCTATGGCTGAAGGATGATCTGCTGGATGAGTCACTGTAGCTGAAGACAGGCACTTAGGATGGACTACCGGAGGCTCTATGGCTGAAGGATGATCTGCTGGATGAGTCACTGTAGCTGAAGACATGCACTTAGGATGGACTACCGGAGGCTCTATGGCTGAAGGATGATCTGCTGGATGAGGCACTGTAGCTGAAGACATGCACTTATGATGGACTACCGGAGGCTCTATGGCTGAAGGATGATCTGCTGGATGAGTCACTGTAGCTGAAGACAGGCACTTAGGATGGACTGCCAGAGGCTCTATGGCTGAAGGATGATCTGATGGATGAGTCACTGTAGCTGAAGACAGGCAGGCCAGAGGAAACTTTGAGGCTGAAGGCATGCAATCTGGAGCAATCTCGGTAGCTGTATACAAACATGTCAAGGTCTTTGGGACTGACCACGTGCATGGTGGAGGCTCTTGAGTAAATGGCAGACATGGCAGTGGTTCGTTGCTGGAAGACACGTGTGCCAAAGATGACTGCAGGGCTGTGGATTGGATCATAGAAGGGTCAATGGTTGTAGGAGGACAGACAGAAATCTCAGAAGTTGACAGACACATTTGTGGCTCAGGAATGGAGGGCACCTCTAGTGCAGTAGACTCCTTGGCACCAGTAACCAAAGACTGAGCTGTACCCTTGCAGTCATTTTCCTTAGTGGGTGACACAGAGTCTCTTTCTTTGTAGAAGTCAAATTCAACCAGTGGAATCACCATAGTAAAGTCTCTGTTAATCAGGATTTCGTCAATTGTCCATTCCTCTGTCTTAGCTTCTGAAAGTGGCAGATTAACAATCAACAGTTCAGGAATCGCCTACCGGGTTTTTGGTTCTGTATACTGTGGAATGAGTCCATCAGAACATGAAATCGGTACAGTCTCTGACCGTTCGTTGTGATCAGAATTGGCAGAAGGAAGAGTGAACCCAGAGGTAACATCGTTTTCCACATCAGCTTGAACCTCTACTTCAGTCTCAGCAGCTGGATCAAGAGCAGGGCCTAAGCCTACTGTAGTGACTGAATCTGTGTATGTCACCATTGTGGATTGTGTTTGGAAAGCAGAAGCTTGCATGTGTGCTAGCTCAGGGTTATGACGAGCTGCTACACTGGAAACCTTAGGTAAAGGAGTGGATTGTAAATCTTCAGCTAACTGCAATCCCTGACAAACAACAGAACCATTGTCAGAAACTGTGCCCAGATTAAGCGCTGTGCTAGAAGAAAGACTTTCACTCCCAATAGATCTAACATATTGACAAATATCATGGTTTACCAAAGTCTCTGCACTCAGGGGCTGAACAGTGTACACTTCATCAACATCAACAGATAAAGTCTGAGGTGTATTCAGTAAAGAGTGCAGGGTCTTATTCTCCTCAAGCTTAGCTCTTAGCATGCCCTGCATTAACTGTACATCACTATCAGTAGGCACAGGGGGAGGCATGGTGGCATCAGGGCTGGATCCTGCACTAGCAATCTGGATGTGCACCGACTGTACATTGTCATCTACTGCTTGCAGGTTCTGGGATTTATACTCTCTCTTACCAACTTGGTCTGTGTTTCCCTTAAGCAAACTATTGACATTAGACCTCTTGGCATTAGGGACTACAGTATGTACTTGTGCGAAGGATTATGCTCTAGACTGAGGGTAGAAAACAGAAGTTATGCAAGGAACCCCTCCATTCTTTATGTTTGTATCATGAATTTGTTCAATCTGAGGTAAAGCCCAACTGGAATCATGGGGTTCAACACCAGAGGTACTCTTGTGTAATAGGTCTAACCGTGTGTTGTTTTCTGCTGCTAAGGCGTGTGCTGACATAGAATCTGGATCAGAATAAAAGACAGAACTAGGATCAGGCAATTTAAGATGGGCCATCCTGTGGGAAAATACTCTGCACGTAAATGCCCATTCGTGACAAGGAGTTCATTTAAGTCAGGACTAGTGATTTGATTGTCACAGGTAAATGTAGGGGAAGCTTTCTGTACAGACTTGTTAGAGGCCTTGCTGCCTTTCTTTCTTAAACTTGCCATATTCAATGGGATAGTGGGCTGGTCATTCTGTCAGATGAGGGCTAAGGCAGCGAATATGACAAGGGAAATGTGCACAAAATCACACAGTGAATAGCCTTGAATCAAACAACGTGCACACAGGAACCAAGATTCATGTATGCTAAAACCCAGGAGTGCAAATAGAGTGTGACAACAATACAAATATAAAAAAGGGATGTGGGGTAAGCACTTAGAAACTCCTTATGACTGCAAGGAAAGTCGGCAAGCGCCTTACCCCTAATTGCTGTTACAGGTACTGACAGCGCTAAGCCCACGTAGAGGGCAAGCAACGACAGGATCTGTGAACTAACACTCTTGAAGGTATAAAATAAGGGAACTTAAAAACAGTACTCACGAGGAAGAGAAATACCTCTTGAATGTCAGCTAGCCCCCGAACCCTGTTGATCGAACAGGGACCCAGAAAGGCTATAACAGCAATGGGAGGATAACTAAATACATAAGACTCCAGACAAGGGGCAAGTAGGAATAGTGATTACAGAATAGTGAGGAAAGCATAGGCATTCACACAGGAGCTAGCTACAACAGCACGCCACACCTAATAATCAATGGGAAATAAATGCAGAAGTGCACGGGAAAACATGGAATGGATTCCAGGAGAAAGTAAGGAACAGGAGCAGGGAAAACGAAATTACCAAGGCAAACTTCCCCCACTCATCCAAGGAAAAAGACAGGAAGCTAATCTAAAGAGGAAGGCTAAGGCATCAAGGTTTACAGCAGCAAAGGACAAAGTCAAAGAAATATAGAACACAGACAAACTGGGCTGCATCAAAAAGGGAAAACACTGAGAAATGCTGCCTGCAAACAGAGGAAGTTAGAAAGGGAATCTAGGAAGCAAAAATCAATTAAGCACAATAAATTCGAAATCCAGGGTTAAGGAACAAGAAAATAGAAACTTGGAACTAGGCAAAAAGCTGAGCACCAGGAACAAGGGACCAGTCACAAACAGGGACACTGCATCAATGACCAGCGCTGGACTGAAGCAAACTGAGGCTTTTAAAGCTGCTTAACGAGCACACACCTCAGGTGTGCTGATTGCTGCACCTGCAGCCAAAGGTGTTGCCTATCCTCCACCCAGCCTTGTCCTGCAAGGGTGGAGATGAAGCAGTGGGCCAGGCATTCTGGGAAGCATAGTCATTCGATTAAAGATGCATGCTGGCTGCCGAAAACCTGGAATGGATCCGGAAGGGAAGTAGCTTGGAAAATAGGGATTTAGCGCTCCCAATTCATCACAGCACTGTAGCATAAGGTTCAGAGGAAAAGTCCAGTAGGGAATAAACCCCAATTCATGCCCCCAAGTGGTGGGAACGGGAGCGAAGGGAGCGAGTCATGACACTTGGTGTATTCCTGAACACAGCAAATAATTTGAATCTAGGTGCATCTCTCACACATAAAATGTTTTGACTTTAGGTGCATCTCTCACAAAGCGGATGTTTAAATCTAGGTGTATTCCTCACACAGTGAAAGTTTTGAATTTAGGTGCATCCCTCACACAATTAATGTTTTGAATCTAGGTGCATCCCTCACAAAGCAAATGTTTTGAATCGAGGTGCATCCCTCAAACAGCAAATGTTTTGAATCTAGGTGCATCCCTCAAACAGCAAATGTCTTGAATCCAGGCGCACTCCTCACACAGTGAGTGTTTTGAATCTAGGTGCATCTCTCACACAACAAATATTTTGAATTTAGGTGTACCTCTCACACACATGTTTTTAATCTAGGTGTATCCCTCACACACATGTTTTTAATCTAGGTGTATCCCTCACACACATGTTTTGAATCTAGGTACATCCCTCACACAGCACATGTTTTGAATCTAGGTGCATCTCTCACACAACAAATATTTTGAATTTAGGTGTACCCCTCACACACATGTTTTTAATCTAGGTGTATCCCTCACACGCATGTTTTGAATCTAGGTACATCCCTCACACAGCACATGTTTTGAATCTAGGTGTATTCCTCACACAGCAAATTTTTTGCATCTAGAGTGAATGTTTTAGATATAGGTGTATCCCTCACACTGGGAATGTTGTGAATCCAAGCGCATCCCTCTCACAGCAAATGTTTTGAATCTAGATGTTTCCCTTACACACATGTTTTGAATCTAGGTGCATCCCTCACACAGCAAATGTCTTGAATCCAGGCGCACTCCTCACACAGTGAGTGTTTTGAATCTAGGTGCATCTCTCACACAACAAATATTTTGAATTTAGGTGTACCCCTCACACACATGTTTTTAATCTAGGTGTATCCCTCACACACATGTTTTTAATCTAGGTGTATCCCTCACACGCATGTTTTGAATCTAGGTACATCCCTCACACAGCACATGTTTTGAATCTAGGTGCATCTCTCACACAACAAATATTTTGAATTTAGGTGTACCCCTCACACACATGTTTTGAATCTAGGTGTATTCCTCTCACAGCAAATGTTTTGAATCTAGGTGTATTCCTCTCACAGCAAATGTTTTGAATCTAGGTGTATTCCTCACACAGTGAATGTTTTGAATCTAAACATATTTTGCACACAGTGTATGTTTTGAGCTTAGTTGTATTCTGAGAGTATATGTTTGTATTCGGGTGTATTGTTCAAACAGTGCATATTTGAAGCTAGGTGCACTTCCACACAGTGCACGCTCCGAATCTACAAATCACAAACTCATGGTGTTCCCACTGTGCTCTGAAAGGCACTGGATTACGCCGTGCCACACGCGGAACTCTAGAGGGCATCCGAAGTATGGAATTAAGGGGTTTGCTGGGGCCTGCCAATGTACAGAATTTAAATGAACCTGATAGAAATGTCCACAAACCCACTAACAACCCTCAAATATTCTGCCTACTCACCCTAAAACAGGGAACAACATGCTACATACCTCTACCGCAACAAAATACAAGGCCAACACAAACCACAAAACCGAACAGAAAACTAAGCCACCCACACAAACTGCGCACACATCTGCACAACATGAAAACCACCAAACAACAAAAATCTGCACACAGTGACCATTATTTCCAAAGTGAAGCTAGCAACAGCACATCAAAGCTCTTGCGCTTTTCCCCCTCAATCCTACTAGCAAAGCCCCCTCCCACACCAGCCCTCCTTCAGTTTCAGATCCGCCTGGGTGCCAAGAGACCACACAAGTGGCAGTGGTACGCGGTACAAGAGCAAATAACATAACATAACAATCCCAACACCAAGGCCCACAATGGCACAGCACCAAAACGGATGCAGCGAGAAGTTGCTAATGACAGGCTTCGTCCAATCGTAACAAGAAGACAGGGCTGGCATGGGTGTTAGGGAAGAACCTTGAGCAAGACGTGGGCCGCAATTCCACCCCATCCCCCGAGGAACACAAAAAGATACACACTGGCAAATCCCAAAACCTCCTAGTCACGCACTAAGCTCTAAACACACGGCCAGATCGCTTTTCTCGTATTGTTATCAGGGTATTTATTCAGTGCGGGCCGAGCTTCAACAACATGGTGAGGGAAGCCGAGAAACAAGGGGGCGGGGAGTTACCACAGGGAGCGGGCACAGTCCGGAGTAGATCACCCAGTCTCAGGTAGGGTGGGGAGTGGAGGGTGTGTGGACCTAGGTGTTAGCCCCTAGCTACATCAGCCGGTCAGATAGCACAACGAGCTGAGCGCCCGTTTCTGACATCTGTGTGCAGCCTGCTGATGCAGGCCCGAATCCCGGCAGAATCAACTCAACCTTTCATCTTTCCGAGGTCGATAAATTGAGTACCACGCTGTGGGATAATGATATCAACTGTTATCTCAGCGCTCAGATGCCTGCGGGCTTGTAGCGCTATATAAAACCAGATATTATTATATTATTTATTAGTCCTCTTGTCAAGGTGGGACTGCACATTAAACACACGGATACAGGGCGGGCCCCACAAAACTAGGGGAGTTGTTATTATTTTAGTGGACTGCTTTCTATCGAATGAACTAGTTAAAAGACACAATTCAATCACATGCCTGTTTCTCTCGGTCTATAACTTAAAGCAATGTGGACCCCAAAAACAAGCTCCTCTAAAATTCTTGACCGTACTTTCAAGACACACAACAAAATACACTGCGTTGGAAGGATACCTGCGCGTAGTTATTGTTCAACAGGGGCATGCAGCTTGTTGTGGGAGATGTCCTGAAAATGTGTAGCTTTGGAAAATGAGTTTGTTCAATGGGGTGCGTGAGGGCTTTGAGGTCAGATGGACCTATTGCAGGGTGAAGGGCTCAAACATTCACACTTACCAGAAATAATTGTCACAGGCAAAGGAGTAAAATCAACTGCTGGACAGTGGCAGAGTGTGAGGGAGTGTTCCTTGTGTTCCAAACGCTACTGGATTGCCGTGCTGCGCTGAGGTTTGAGTACCTCTACTATCTCCATTGGGAAGAGTAGGAGTAATTCCAGTTAAGAACTCTCTACTCATGCGGAGCATCGCGGAGTGTGAGGGAGTGTTCCTTGTGTTTGGCGTGGGTGTTGAGAGCGGTGGAATGGAGACTACGCTTTCAATACACACTTTTGAGTCCCGCATCGCCTTTGACGCGAGCAAGATTACGGCGGTTGCAGTCAGCTCCTGCTGGGTGCCGTCATGAAAAGGCACCTGCAGCTAAAGACGCTACGGTATGTAGCCTATTTGAGGTGAAGAAAAACTGTTCTAAATCTCTGTGAGACCTTTGTTCTCACCCCTCCCCCCGCCCACACTACGGTACCATCATCGTTTTCTGCGCCGCAGGCGCCAGTTGACTTTGGTGACTTTGCCGTTCCGTGCGCAGATGCTCTGGCACCCCCGGCGTCTGCTGGAGTTGGTTTGTGGGGTAGCGCCGTTGCTCCAGTTGCTTCGGGCGCTCACCTTTCCCGAGTGGGCGGGCAGAGGTTGAGCTCTTGGGAGAGTGCGCATGTGTTTGGGCGGCCCGTGTGCATAGTGGCCGAGGCTGCCTGTGCTTCTGATGGAAGCAGGGCAGGGCAGGGCAGGCGGTACATTGGGGAGGTGCAAGTGCCTCCGAAATATCAATTCCTGGACAATTAGCTACAGAACAGATGGAGGGTTGCAAAAAGGTGGCAATGGTGGACTCCCACCTTAGAGAAGGTTATTTGCTTGAACAAGCTGAGACTGCGATCCCTCTAATAGTATTGTCCCCTTCACTGAGAGTACTCGCATGGCGGGTATTACAACTATATAACAAAACGCAAAGTAAAGAGAAAAAAAGAGAATGGAGAAATAAAGGATTTACTAACAACAGATCAGCAGAAATGTCCATGTGTAGAAACGGATGACTGTGCAGACAATAACTTAAGTGCACAGGTTTGCCCGGACCGACAAATAGTATGTCATGTAAATACCACCCCAGAATTAGACAAAGAGGTTTTTGCGGAAGCTAACGAGCACATTTTTGTTCACTGTGATCGAGCAAATTCAGCACTGCAACAGCCAAGGAAGCCCTTGATTGAAAAGCGAAATTCACTGTTTTTGGCAGATAAGCCAAAAAGGTTCAGTTTGAAAAAATGCCAAAGGATTCAGAAGGAGATTTTGATTTGAACTATGATGAAGTCAGGTCTGAACCAAAAAAAAAAAGATCAAAATCACGTTTGCATGTAAAGAAAAGACTGACTATACTCAAGGTTCCATCGGCAAAAGCGAGGGTAAACAGGATGATCCAAAAAGTTGGAGCTGGGTGTCGGCCTCACTGAACTCTCACATAACAAGTTGGAGCTGGGTGTCGGCCTCACTGAACTCTCACATAACAAGTTGGAGCTGGGTGTCGGCCTCACTGAACTCTCACATAACAAGTTGGAGCTGGGTGTCGGCCTCACTCAACTCTCACATAACAAGTTGGAGCTGGGTGTCGGCCTCACTGAACTCTCACATAACAAGTTGGAGCTGGGTGTCGGCCTCACTGAACTCTCACATAACAAGATGGAGCTGGGTGTCGGCCTCACTGAACTCTCACATAACAAGTTGGAGCTGGGTGTCGGCCTCACTCAACTCTCACATAACAAGTTGGAGCTGGGTGTCGGCCTCACTGAACTCTCACATAACAAGTTGGAGCTGGGTGTCGGCCTCACTGAACTCTCACATAACAAGTTGGAGCTGGGTGTCGGCCTCACTGAACTCTCACATAACAAGTTGGAGCTGGGTGTCGGCCTCACTCAACTCTCACATAACAAGTTGGAGCTGGGTGTCGGCCTCACTGAACTCTCACATAACAAGTTGGAGCTGGGTGTCGGCCTCACTGAACTCTCACATAACAAGTTGGAGCTGGGTGTCGGCCTCACTGAACTCTCACATAACAAGTTGGAGCTGGGTGTCGGCCTCACTGAACTCTCACATAACAAGTTGGAGCTGGGTGTCGGCCTCACTCAACTCTCACATAACAAGTTGGAGCTGGGTGTCGGCCTCACTGAACTCTCACATAACAAGTTGGAGCTGGGTGTCGGCCTCACTGAACTCTCACATAACAAGTTGGAGCTGGGTGTCGGCCTCACTCAACTCTCACATAACAAGTTGGAGCTGGGTGTCGGCCTCACTCAACTCTCACATAACAAGTTGGAGCTGGGTGTCGGCCTCACTCAACTCTCACATAACAAGTTGGAGCTGGGTGTCGGCCTCACTCAACTCTCACATAACAAGTTGGAGCTGGGTGTCGGCCTCACTCAACTCTCACATAACAAGTTGGAGCTGGGTGTCGGCCTCACTCAACTCTCACATAACAAGTTGGAGCTGGGTGTCGGCCTCACTCAACTCTCACATAACAAGTTGGAGCTGGGTGTCGGCCTCACTCAACTCTCACATAACAAGTTGGAGCTGGGTGTCGGCCTCACTCAACTCTCACATAACAAGTTGGAGCTGGGTGTCGGCCTCACTCAACTCTCACATAACAAGTTGGAGCTGGGTGTCGGCCTCACTCAACTCTCACATAACAAGTTGGAGCTGGGTGTCGGCCTCACTCAACTCTCACATAACAAGTTGGAGCTGGGTGTCGGCCTCACTGAACTCTCACATAACAAGTTGGAGCTGGGTGTCGGCCTCACTGAACTCTCACATAACAAGTTGGAGCTGGGTGTCGGCCTCACTGAACTCTCACATAACAAGTTGGAGCTGGGTGTCGGCCTCACTGAACTCTCACATAACAAGTTGGAGCTGGGTGTCGGCCTCACTGAACTCTCACATAACAAGTTGGAGCTGGGTGTCGGCCTCACTGAACTCTCACATAACAAGTTGGAGCTGGGTGTCGGCCTCACTCAACTCTCACATAACAAGTTGGAGCTGGGTGTCGGCCTCACTGAACTCTCACATAACAAGTTGGAGCTGGGTGTCGGCCTCACTCAACTCTCACATAACAAGTTGGAGCTGGGTGTCGGCCTCACTGAACTCTCACATAACAAGTTGGAGCTGGGTGTCGGCCTCACTGAACTCTCACATAACAAGTTGGAGCTGGGTGTCGGCCTCACTGAACTCTCACATAACAAGTTGGAGCTGGGTGTCGGCCTCACTGAACTCTCACATAACAAGTTGGAGCTGGGTGTCGGCCTCACTGAACTCTCACATAACAAGTTGGAGCTGGGTGTCGGCCTCACTGAACTCTCACATAACAAGTTGGAGCTGGGTGTCGGCCTCACTGAACTCTCACATAACAAGTTGGAGCTGGGTGTCGGCCTCACTGAACTCTCACATAACAAGTTGGAGCTGGGTGTCGGCCTCACTCAACTCTCACATAACAAGTTGGAGCTGGGTGTCGGCCTCACTGAACTCTCACATAACAAGTTGGAGCTGGGTGTCGGCCTCACTGAACTCTCACATAACAAGTTGGAGCTGGGTGTCGGCCTCACTCAACTCTCACATAACAAGTTGGAGCTGGGTGTCGGCCTCACTCAACTCTCACATAACAAGTTGGAGCTGGGTGTCGGCCTCACTGAACTCTCACATAACAAGTTGGAGCTGGGTGTCGGCCTCACTCAACTCTCACATAACAAGTTGGAGCTGGGTGTCGGCCTCACTGAACTCTCACATAACAAGTTGGAGCTGGGTGTCGGCCTCACTCAACTCTCACATAACAAGTTGGAGCTGGGTGTCGGCCTCACTCAACTCTCACATAACAAGTTGGAGCTGGGTGTCGGCCTCACTGAACTCTCACATAATAAGTTGGAGCTGGGTGTCGGCCTCACTCAACTCTCACATAACAAGTTGGAGCTGGGTGTCGGCCTCACTCAACTCTCACATAACAAGTTGGAGCTGGGTGTCGGCCTCACTGAACTCTCACATAACAAGTTGGAGCTGGGTGTCGGCCTCACTGAACTCTCACATAACAAGTTGGAGCTGGGTGTCGGCCTCACTGAACTCTCACATAACAAGTTGGAGCTGGGTGTCGGCCTCACTGAACTCTCACATAACAAGTTGGAGCTGGGTGTCGGCCTCACTGAACTCTCACATAACAAGTTGGAGCTGGGTGTCGGCCTCACTGAACTCTCACATAACAAGTTGGAGCTGGGTGTCGGCCTCACTGAACTCTCACATAACAAGTTGGAGCTGGGTGTCGGCCTCACTCAACTCTCACATAACAAGTTGGAGCTGGGTGTCGGCCTCACTGAACTCTCACATAACAAGTTGGAGCTGGGTGTCGGCCTCACTCAACTCTCACATAACAAGTTGGAGCTGGGTGTCGGCCTCACTCAACTCTCACATAACAAGTTGGAGCTGGGTGTCGGCCTCACTCAACTCTCACATAACAAGTTGGAGCTGGGTGTCGGCCTCACTGAACTCTCACATAACAAGTTGGAGCTGGGTGTCGGCCTCACTGAACTCTCACATAACAAGTTGGAGCTGGGTGTCGGCCTCACTCAACTCTCACATAACAAGTTGGAGCTGGGTGTCGGCCTCACTGAACTCTCACATAACAAGTTGGAGCTGGGTGTCGGCCTCACTGAACTCTCACATAACAAGTTGGAGCTGGGTGTCGGCCTCACTGAACTCTCACATAACAAGTTGGAGCTGGGTGTCGGCCTCACTGAACTCTCACATAACAAGTTGGAGCTGGGTGTCGGCCTCACTCAACTCTCACATAACAAGTTGGAGCTGGGTGTCGGCCTCACTGAACTCTCACATAACAAGTTGGAGCTGGGTGTCGGCCTCACTCAACTCTCACATAACAAGTTGGAGCTGGGTGTCGGCCTCACTGAACTCTCACATAACAAGTTGGAGCTGGGTGTCGGCCTCACTGAACTCTCACATAACAAGATGGAGCTGGGTGTCGGCCTCACTGAACTCTCACATAACAAGTTGGAGCTGGGTGTCGGCCTCACTCAACTCTCACATAACAAGTTGGAGCTGGGTGTCGGCCTCACTGAACTCTCACATAACAAGTTGGAGCTGGGTGTCGGCCTCACTGAACTCTCACATAACAAGTTGGAGCTGGGTGTCGGCCTCACTGAACTCTCACATAACAAGTTGGAGCTGGGTGTCGGCCTCACTGAACTCTCACATAACAAGTTGGAGCTGGGTGTCGGCCTCACTGAACTCTCACATAACAAGTTGGAGCTGGGTGTCGGCCTCACTGAACTCTCACATAACAAGTTGGAGCTGGGTGTCGGCCTCACTGAACTCTCACATAACAAGTTGGAGCTGGGTGTCGGCCTCACTGAACTCTCACATAACAAGTTGGAGCTGGGTGTCGGCCTCACTGAACTCTCACATAACAAGTTGGAGCTGGGTGTCGGCCTCACTGAACTCTCACATAACAAGTTGGAGCTGGGTGTCGGCCTCACTGAACTCTCACATAACAAGTTGGAGCTGGGTGTCGGCCTCACTGAACTCTCACATAACAAGTTGGAGCTGGGTGTCGGCCTCACTGAACTCTCACATAACAAGTTGGAGCTGGGTGTCGGCCTCACTGAACTCTCACATAACAAGTTGGAGCTGGGTGTCGGCCTCACTGAACTCTCACATAACAAGTTGGAGCTGGGTGTCGGCCTCACTGAACTCTCACATAACAAGTTGGAGCTGGGTGTCGGCCTCACTGAACTCTCACATAACAAGTTGGAGCTGGGTGTCGGCCTCACTGAACTCTCACATAACAAGTTGGAGCTGGGTGTCGGCCTCACTGAACTCTCACATAACAAGTTGGAGCTGGGTGTCGGCCTCACTGAACTCTCACATAACAAGTTGGAGCTGGGTGTCGGCCTCACTGAACTCTCACATAACAAGTTGGAGCTGGGTGTCGGCCTCACTGAACTCTCACATAACAAGTTGGAGCTGGGTGTCGGCCTCACTCAACTCTCACATAACAAGTTGGAGCTGGGTGTCGGCCTCACTCAACTCTCACATAACAAGTTGGAGCTGGGTGTCGGCCTCACTCAACTCTCACATAACAAGTTGGAGCTGGGTGTCGGCCTCACTCAACTCTCACATAACAAGTTGGAGCTGGGTGTCGGCCTCACTCAACTCTCACATAACAAGTTGGAGCTGGGTGTCGGCCTCACTGAACTCTCACATAACAAGTTGGAACTGGGTGTCGGCCTCACTCAACTCTCACATAACAAGTTGGAGCTGGGTGTCGGCCTCACTGAACTCTCACATAACAAGTTGGAGCTGGGTGTCGGCCTCACTCAACTCTCACATAACAAGTTGGAGCTGGGTGTCGGCCTCACTGAACTCTCACATAACAAGTTGGAGCTGGGTGTCGGCCTCACTGAACTCTCACATAACAAGTTGGAGCTGGGTGTCGGCCTCACTCAACTCTCACATAACAAGTTGGAGCTGGGTGTCAGCCTCACTGAACTCTCAACATAACAAATAATGCCGGGATAAAACTCCATTCCATGTGACATTGATGGGTACTTGGAACACAAGAGGCTTTACCCATCTATTTAACAATAGTCCTAGCGGCATTGGAAATCTGCACATAATCTGCCTCCAAGAAACGTGGCCTCTGACTCAACCTACAGTGGAAGGCTATGAAATAGCCTGGAATCCTGCCATCAAGCAGGCAAAAGGAAGACCGATGGCAGGCTTACTGACACTTGTAAAACTAGATCATGGTCTGAGAATAATAAATTCAATAAATCTGACACCATACATGCAACACGTGATCATTGCAATTACGAAAGAGAAAGCAGAAGATAACGTTAAGTTACACGTAATTAATTAATACACAATGCCTCAGATGAATGGCTATATTTGGATGCAATACGAGACCTAATGGACTCAATACTGTCTAGTGAGAAGAGGCCGCATATTATACTCTGTGGTGACCTCAACATGGAATGTCTAAGAGCACAAAAACCCACTGACTCATCATGCACAAAACCCGTCTCCAGGAAAAATCGTCTGATAACCATGTGGGAAGAGGAGATGGAAGCCCGAGGAATGTCTATGTTAAACGGAAATCTGAAAGGGGATATTCTGCCTAAATCAACCCGGCAAAATGAAAAATACGAAAGTACCCTTGATTATTTCTATGCTTCGGAAAACCTGCTGAGAAATATTACAGAGTTAAACGTAATTGACATGCAACACAGCGATCACGACCAGGTTAAAATTACTCTGCAAGGATTAAAGATGAGTGATGAGCAGACATGGAACTATGACATTTCTATTACCCCGAGAAGAAATCGCTTGAAGCTTGAAGAGAGACAGATCATGACAATGACAGAATTGTTGTCTGATGGGAAACCAAAGGAAGATTTGGATCAAATAGAAAATCCTGCTTTATTACAAGCCTATAGCGAAATTCCAAATGAGGGCAAGAACAAAAACTTTAAGAAAAAGCACGTGTATGATAGAGCAGTTGTTGAAGAAAAACATGAACTACGGAAAACCATCAGATTGTTGCAGAAACATCCGATGACAGATTATTTTGAACAGAAAATTAAAGGGCAAACATCTTATAAAAATTGGCTACGCTCGCATAAAAGTATTATGATCCAGAATGATGCTGAAAAAATGCTGCAAATTTTGTCAACTAAAAATGCCCGCTCATTCTGGCAAGTAATTAACACGTGGCAGTCCCACAACAAGCTATTCAAAATAATATGGTAACAGAAGCCAAATAGATAGAACATTTTGGAAAGCTGTTTACTAAAAGCATGGATAGTGTATTTCAGGAACAAAAAAATACTGATAACTTGGGACATTACCATTGCCAAGACAGATATCTTGGAGAACATCAAAAGATTGAGCTTGTCGAGAGCCCCTGGCCCAGACGGGCTCACAAACCAGATATTAAATCTCCATCCTGAAGCGTGGGCCGAATTTTGCTACATTTTGTTCAGAAATATCATCAAGGAAAAAAGAATTCCGGAGTCTTGGAAATCTGCTATATCCGTGCCTGTATTTAAAAAAGGAGTAAGAACTGACCCAACACAAAAATACAGGCTGATTGCCCTTTTGGATGTTGTGGGGAAAATCTTTGCTACACAACTACTGATACAACTGACACACTGGATGAAAGTGAAAGGAGTTGCTGATAAGCGACAAACCGGTTTTGTAAAAGGAGTCGGATGTGGACTAAACTTATTGCTAATCAATCTACTAAAGATGGAGGCCATAAGGAAAAAATCTAAAATATACTTGGCCTTCATAGATTTGGCCCACGCATTTGACACCATTGATCGTGAGCTGTTATGGATCAAATTTAGCAAATGGGGATGCCCAGATAGCTTGCTTGCTACAATTAAAGAACTGTACTAGTAGAATTGGACCTTACGGAGTCCTCCACTTCGCTTTCTGTGACTCCCCCACCAAAGAAAAAAAATTATAAATCAAGATCTGGACCAAAGGCATCTCACTCAGCAGCGTCAAAAAAAACAAAAACTACCGAACAAAATGCCCATAACAAAAAAAAGCATCTGCTCTGAAGACTTTGTCTAAAACAGTGATATGCAATTCCCTGAAGGAATACTTCATGAGCCAAGGGAAAAGAAAATATGATGTCCTAAAAGAATGCACGCAGACATACTAGAAGTTACCTTCGAGCACCCAACAGGTCCAAATCAAAGCCTGCCTGCTTTAACAGAATTCAGCGATCTCAACAAAGAAAAATGCCCTTTTAGTCTTCCGTGTTCAGGTGCTGTTAATCTGACGCCTTTGCGCCCGCTAACCCCACCAGCCCCCGAAAACGTACCATCTCCTACTAACTCTACAGATTACATTAACAGTAAAGACCTGGGGCACGCCTCTCCTAACCTCCCTATACAGAGCCCCTTGCCATTACCAACTCCTACACTGCCGTTGCTGCCGCAATCTATCTCGCCTAACATGGGACAAGCCGAGAGGGCGAGGGCACTTCAATCACAAGCAGAAGTCCCCTCCGCGTCCTTAATCCAGGGAATCGCAGAGGGAATCCAGACCAGTTCCCCTTTAAGCCTCTCACCACAAGAAGTGAATTTATCTCCAATCACTAAGGACTCAAGAAGGAGGGCAAAGAAAAAGAGTGGGGAGCAAAACCCCTCCCCCTTACCACTGCCCCTAGCGACACCAACACCAAAAAGAAAAAGTAAACCAGGTGAGCGACAGCAAGATGAAACTCAGAAAGATTCACCTCCAAAACGACTAGATATAGCAACCCTATTGTCTGCAATTACCATCGCTCTTGCCCCGTTCGGCAAACTATACGAGGCAATAAGTGACTCACTCATAGATCAAACAACCTTGCTTGCAATGACTCATACGAAATTGATCTATCTGGAAGGGTATATCGCAGCAAAAGAAAAACTGGACTCCGAACTGTTCAACAAAATTCTGCTTACGTCCACTAGATCGACCCTAACACCAAAGCAGTCAAGCCAGAGAACCATTGAGATCAAAGATTCCACAGATCAAGGGTCCCAAACAGAAACCGCCTTTTGTTTGGCCAACAGTTGCCATCCAACCAACGAGCGGCGGATAAAATGTTGCTTTTCGTCAATTCCCCTGATCTTCAGACCAAACAAAAAAAGAGCCTGTCTCTCCCTGCTCTCCCGGTCCTAACTGACCCACCTCTGATGGAAAATGGCTTACGGGGGTCCACTACCCCTCTCTTACAATCAAAAGGGCAACCCTCCAAGCAACTTGAAACCAAGACCCAGAGGAAGACCTTGGATGGAGTACCAACGGCTTCAAAGAGGATGGAGACAGTAAAGACGTCTCTACAGACCGACAAAACCACAGAGCACTGTGAAGGTAAGGATTCAAAACGCCAGTTCCTCCAAACGGGCCCCTCAGTCAGGCCTAAAATGAAAGAACCTAAGGAAAATGAACTTTTGAGACCAGTACCATCCAGTATTCCTCAAGAAGAAAACTTCAACCTGGTAAATCCAAGAAAGTCCCCAATCACAGCAGAGGACTTTATGAGAGAGGAAAACCTCATGAACTTAACCATCCACTTATCCCCGACGAGCGTTGTCGAACCACAGAACTGGCACTTTGGCAAGCAAACAACGCCAAATAAAAGTAACAAGCTCTTCTCTACTCTCCCGAAAAAACGCAGACGACAGAGTGTCCCACGCAAGGAAGAGGACCAAGCCGTCAACCCCAGACACCCGAGAGGCCCGCAAGCAACGAGAAACCTTCCCTCACCATCAAAAAATCAACAAAAAGAATTGGAACCAAAGGACTACGAGTACCAAAAGCAAAGAAGCAGAAGAAGTCTGGTTAGCCCAAGAAGACGCTATAGCCCGAAAAAGCAAAGAAGTCCTAACAGACAAAAATTCTCCTCTAAAATCCACAGGCCTCAGCAAAACTTGACTCTGTCTATTATTTTCAAGATAGAACAGAGTCCACAAAACTCAGAAGCAATAACTTTGAACAGAGACACTGTCTTAAAAATTCTGAAACTCACCAAAAACTTCAAACATTTGACAACAGGAGACTTAACACTAGTGGAACCTTACCACAAAGTACACAGGGCTAAGGCTTTTCTTCACGTCAAAGCTCACGCGGTGAGGAGGGACTCAAGAGATGACGCCAGTGACCTCTGCAAAAATGGGTACACCATCACAGAATGGTCAAGTTCAGCAGAAAAAGAAACCAACCACGCGTTGAACTTGCGGTCCACTCAAAATCAACATATAATGGAAACAAACTGGAGCACCCACGATCACGTTAAACCTACAAGCCACCGGACGGCCTCCTCCCACGACTTCGGCAAAGAGGACACAGGTTCAAAAAGAAAAGCAACCCAACACTCCTCGGGGAGGAAAAGAGAAAAAAAGAACCCAAGCCCAGTTCCACATCGATTACCTAAAACATCAAACAGCGACACAAATGTAAACTTAAATGAAGTGACGAGCGAGAGGTCACCGCCAGAATCCTCAAATATTTCGTCATCATTCGCTCCTATCAAACAACTGCTAGCGTGGCTGCCCAAAGCGCCAAAGTCCTCAACGAAAAAATAGCAATCAACATCAGTGAGTCTGCCAAAAAGAGAAACGATCCAACTTTCAACTTCAGCAGCCTCACATCACACAACGACTCAAGACCGCTCTGGTATCACAGTGATGTCGTGGAACACAAGAGGATTCAGCCACCTTACAAGACCAGGTGAAGTCAACCTTGCGGAATACAATATTGTAAAGCTGCAGGAAAGATGGCTCCTAGACAAACCAGGAATCGATGGCTTCTCAGTCATGGTTTCGCCTGCCAGCAAAGGACGACTGGGACGCCCGTCTTCCGGTCTTTTGGTTGCAGTCCAGAATGGAGTCGGTCTGTCAATCAATGAACGACCTGCCGCTACTCAAAACCACCTAGCAGTGCTAGTGGAATGGGCTCCCTCTTCTGAATCAAAGACCGAGAAACGCAAAAACAGAAAAAAAAAACAAAAGGAGTCCCAATGGCTGGCCATAATCACTACGTATTGGAACCCGCAGTCTATCACTGACGAGAAATTTCTTAAAATCATCGAAACAGAGATCGATGGAATCCTAGCAGCTCAAGAAGAAGTGCATATCAGAATAAGTGACGACTTAAACGCAATGTGCCCAAAAAATGGACAAAAAAAACATCCAGAGAGAAAATATTAAGGCCGAGTCTTGAGGGGAGAAATGGCAAACCCTAATGAACACCAGGAACCTTCATAACATCGAGGATGCCCTCCTCCCAGCAAACCTCATCCTGACTTGGGAAAGAGGCGCGCAAAAGGGAACTATCGACTACATCTTTATATCTGAGGGCATGTTAGCCCGGATTGCCTCATTCGAAATACTTCGGACCTCTGCCAGCGACCATAACATTCTGAAAGTCAGCTGGCCGTTGGAGTACAACACAAGAGCATTCCTGTCGGAAGTCCAGGAACCTACAGCTCAAGGAAACTGACTCAGACTGAAAGGATCAGAGAACTGAAGAGAAACTACGAAAGACAACAGTACAGGGAAACTGGGCCCTTAATCCATCTTGCAGATTACCAACCTCTGCTAATTCCATATTACTCAAAAACACAAATAAAAGCAGGGTTTTCAGTCAACCATTTGCACGAATACAACTTGGAGTTGGTAATCAAAAGGCGAGAACTGCGGAAATTGAAGAGACAAGCGACAAATTTAAAAACAACCGACGCAGTGAAAATCTACTTGGAAGAGCAAAAAAGCTACATGTCCTGGCTAAGATTCCACAGATCAGCCTTATACCAACAAGATGCCGAAGAAATGCTAAGGAAATTGGCAGACAAAAACTCGGGAGCCTTTTGGCAATTGATAAAAAAGAACGATAACCCTACGTCCTCCTCAACATCAAACTGTGTCGCAGAAGAGGCCTGGACAACTCACTTCTCTTCTATTTTCAAGCTCCCCAAGGCGAATTCTCTTACTACAGGCACGCATTCGGATCATACCGTTTGGGAGGACTTCTCCGACACTGAAGACATTATGTCAGCTATAAAAAGGCTAAAATCGTCAAGAGCTCCGGGTCCCGACGGAATTACCAACATCGACTTAAAAAACCATCTGCTAGAATGGGCCTCCTTCATCAGTCAAGTCTTTAAGAACTGTACCATGTCCAGATCAATTCCAGTTTCATGGTCCACCTCAGTGGTCGCCCCCATATACAAGAAAGGAGACAGGTCGGCTCCTGTAAATTACCGCCCAATAGCTTTGCTGGATACCATCGGAAAGATCTATGGTTCGTTTCTACAAAGGAGTTTCCAAACGTGGGCTAAATCGGCTGAATGCAATGACCTTTTCCAAGCTGGCTTTATGAAAAACTGCGGAACTCAAGTGAACATCCTGATCCTCAGTATCCTGAAGAGCAAACTCATGGAAGGGTCTGGGAAGATCTTCTTAGCCTTCATAGACCTTACCCAGGCTTTCGACCTAGTCGATAGAGAGATGCTATGGTCCAAATTGTCCTCTTGGAACTGCCCGACTGCAATACTAGAACCCATCAAAACTCTCCACACAGGAACCTCCATGAGAGTTAAACTGAACCATCAAGGCTTACTCTCTGAAGTCATACCAACATTCCGAGGGGTCAAGCAGGGATGCCCTTTTGCCCCGGCCCTGTTCATCTCTTTTCTAGGGGACTACAAAGAAAGTGCAAATCAAATAAGATCTTTTCCACCAGAAATTGGCCAAACACCACTAGCTCGACTCCTTTATGCTGATGACATTATCCTCCTTACCAGACAGAAATAGGTCTCCAAAGACAACTGGATAATCTGGCCTCCTACATATCAGCAAATAATCTGGAGATAAACAAGGAAAAAATGAAAATCTTGATAATGGAAAAACCACCTGGAAAGAAGTAAAAAACAAATCAGTTGGCACATCGAAAAAGCAGCCCTGGAGGTCATCAAATACTTTAAATACCTCGGTGTGATGATTGACAGCACCAAATCAGAAGCTGCAATGCAGAAACAAACACCTGTGGGAAAAAATACGAAAGCTAACAACCCAGACTCGGATCATCGACAGGAAGTATGGAAGATTTTCTTTGTTACCGGTCCTGAAATTCTATAAAGGAAAAGTGGTACCCTGCCTGGTTTACGGAGGAGAAGCCCTGCCCACTATCCCAATGAAAATATGGGAAAAATTGGAGGGGTACTTCTGGCGGAAAGTCCTCCAATTTCTGAACTCGACATCGATCGCAGGCATCAGACGAGAACTGGGGCTCCGATCCCTGAAAGCAGCAAAAGAGGCAGGAGAAATGTCACTCTTCAGGAAAATACTTATGCCTGAATCTCCTCTGCTATACAATCTGATAAACACAGAACTGAACAACGACAGCTGCAAGATGCTGACCACTTGGGCAACCAAACAAAGATCTAGCCTGGACAACATCGCATGCACAGAAGCAACACTGATCCAAAACCCAACAAAAGTAAAAAAGAAAATGGACCAAGAAGACTGGATTGAAACTCAAACAATTGCGGAAATAAAATAACCTCTAAAACACCTGTCTTCCCAACCGAAAAAATTGGACGCAACGTCAGAAATAATCAAAGGATTTCCAGATAGAGCGCTACGCTCAACCCTTCTTAGGGCAAGGCTTAACTTACTGCCAACTAACGAAGTCCGGGCCATAAGGGGCCTCTCTGCTACAAACCACTGTCGTCTGTGTAAATCTCAATCAGAAAAGGAGTCAGTGAAACATCTCCTCTTAAACTGCCCAAAGACCATCAAATGGGGCAGAGCATTTATCGGCCCCCTATTGGAACCATTTCCTCAGTTCGACGAAGAAGTGTGGTGGTCCCGTTTAATGAGTGGCTCAAGGACTTCATGGTCCCTAGCAATGGCAAAAATATTAAAAGCCGCCTTGGCTGAATGCGAAAAAAAAGAGATAGAACTTCTAACAGCAAACTCGGCCGCCTAAAGCAATGGTGACGAAACAACAACCAAAAAAAAAAAAAGAACACGGAAATGAAGAGTAAGGAGGAAAACGATTTTGCAAAATCATAAAATTGATAAAAGCAAAAAAAAAAAAACTGTACTCCGGTACCACGATAAAAGTCAGATTAGATCTGCTGGGGACCCTCTCATCAGCCATTATAACAACTAGAGGAGTGAAACAGGATTGCCCGTTAGGAGCAACTCTATTTAGTTCATTCATCTCTGATATTGAAAGATCTCTAGAAACAACAAGATCATTTGCTCCAAAAATAAATGGAAATAGACTTGGATATATCCTATATGCTGATGACATTGTGATAATTGACGTAACTCTGATTGGTCTGCAGAGAATATTGACTGCATTGAAAGAGTACACTGATGCTAATGGTCTCGTGATTAATCCAACAAAAACCCGAGATATTAGTCCTTCAAAATCTTGTGGGAGCAAGCAAGGTGTGGAAATTCACCTGGAAAATAGATACAAAACCCATTGGACTCACAATGGAAACGCAATATCTGGGAGTTATGATAAACTCTTAGATTAATGACGACAACATGGTTGAGAAAATCCGATGGAAATGCAAACTCTTCGCAGCCCAGGGGTATACTATAAATAAGAAATATGGGAAGTTGCTGATAAAACCGACAATTGAATTCTATAAGGCTAAAGTTATCCCTGCATTAAGCTTCGGTGGCGAAGCAATGTTGGGATGCCTGGCTGGGATAGGGCCTTGGTGTGAAAATACATTCTGGAGCAAAGGGCTATCCTTACCAAGAGGGACACCAACTGCTTGCATCAGATACGAGCTTGGACTTATTTCACTGAATGTAAATATTATATGGAACATGCTGACACAGGAAAGGATTGGGAGCAGACGACCTTCCACAATATCAAATCCTGCAGAGTGATGTAAATCACTCTGATGGTTCAATTTTGAGTATGTGGAAACAAAGTTGTGCGACTATATTGAAACAACTACAAGTGGACTATCTTCTACTGATCCAAAAGCCAAACGCAGTAAATAAGAAATTATGTAACCAGGATTGGTGTGGAAATCAGGCTCAAAGGTCACGTCACAGATGCATGGACCAAGTTGCTCCTGAGGTACGGGAAATGAATACCCCTCCCAAAATATTTCCAAAAATGTTCATGCAACAAAAAAAGGCATACTTTTTTGAAGTTTCGTATGAATCTGCGTCAAACAAAATCAATCATGAGCCTAAGAAATAAGGATAAAGATCTAGACGAAGAATGCAGGTTCTGTAAAACAGAAAAAGAAACGCTAAAACATCTGGTGTTATATATTGTAAGAAATGACGTGATCAAAGGACCACCCATTGGGACCGGAAATGTTAAAGAGACCACATCTAAATGGCGAAGATTACTGGATTGTATTCTCAGAGGGATGCGATCTGAAACTAACTTTTGCTTTAATATTTTATTTGGAAAAATTAGAAGCTATAATGGCTGAACACCATCGAGTCTGATATTGTTGAAGTCCTAAAAAAGTGGTATTGCACGCCACTGTGTGCTCCTGCGCCTATTGTACAGTTACATGTCATGATGATTCATAGCGCACACCACTGCCCTTTGCATGGTCTCCAGGCGCTCGCGACCGAAGAACTGATGAATTATTTCACACCTGACATGGCACAACTCGAGATCTCTCCAGACTGCCCTGTGTACGGCTGCACTGCATTCAGGCTTGCACACAACCCAGAGGAGGCTGTGTGATAGTCACCTGCTCTTAGTCATTGCTTGACACATGCAACCTTGCAATAAATTGCTCATCTAAGCCTTCTGCTAAGTTCAGAGCTGGGAAACACGACTATCACTTGGCTGTTTGTGTTCCTGCTGTGGCTCCCGGTGTTTTCCTTTATGGTTAAGGGCCCGATGGTGATCATGGGGCCTCTGGGAGTGGTCATGCAGCTGCTGGTCCGGTATCAGACCACCCAGGCCATCACGGCGGGCTTTCAGTCAACAGTCCTGTGCTCCTTCAATGTGGGTCCCAGTCACCCGTTATCACCTCAACCCACTGATCCAGGTTGATGCCCTCATGTAGCCCATCGGGTCCACTGGAGCCCTTCGATCACTACTCACAGCCCCCTCAGCTCACGTCTGTTGCACGCCTTATCTCCACCAAGGGAGCGCCCTCTCTCCAGTCTCTGCTCTGACTGTGGCCACTTAGCCCCCACCCCACATACCAAGTTCTTGCCAGTGTACGCCACAGCAACATCAATACGGGGCCACAGAGGCAGAGGTGAGGTCTCACATCCCAGACTTCCCTCATGGGGGCAATGTTACCCCAATCCAGAGTGGCTGCATTGCAACAGTCAGGTCACACCCCCGCCACCTTGTATGGTAGAGTCCTGACAAGCATCTGCGAACCTCTGGGTGGGTATCATTCATAGCACCACTCTATTGCAAGGCTCCTCACTTTGCCATGGAATGTGCCATCTTCTGGGCCGCACCATGGTCTGCCTCGCTCCGTGTGCCATTTTGCATGAAGGATCCGGGGTCTCCCGAATCGTGGAATGCGTGGCGGCCCGGGGTGCATGGCACATCCCTGATGGATGAGTAGATGTGGTTGCGATTGGCCAAGTCAGCAGCATAGTCTCCGTTCAGGTTCATTATGAGTTGGAAGACATCAGCATAGTTGGTGAACTGGAGGCCCTTTGTCTCCAGTTGTTCGCATGGGGGTTTAATATATATATATATAAATATATATATGAAAGAGTGCAGGTGAGATATAAGCCCCCTGCGGAGCTCCGCACTGAATAAGAACTGAGTCGGAGCATCCGTTACCCCAGTAGATCTTAGAACTTCTTCCACTCAGGAAGGAGCGTCTCCACTCAGTTCTGTGACTGGAGCAGTTCCTTGTATTAGCAAATGTTTTGAGAAGGCGTGTATGGTCTAACAAATCGAAAGCTGCTGAGAGGTCTAATAAAATCAGCAACGCCGTCTTGCTTTTGTCCAACCTCTCCAGCATTTGGGACTATAAGTCCAACAGGACCCTTTCTGTCCCCTAATTACTTCTAAACCCTGATTGCTTCGGGTGGATAGCCATTGACACCCCAAAATGGGTCTGTAGTTGAAGCATGGCCACCTTATCTAGGATCTCCAACGGGAAAGAAGTGTTGGTGATTGGCCTTCAATTTGCTGAATCCTTGTGGCTAAGCCCAGGCTTTATCCGAAGGGGGTTCACTGCAACTTCCCTAAAAGCAGTTGGAATATTTCAGTGTGATAAGGAAGCATTGGAATAATAAATCTAGTAAGAAAAGGAGCGAAATGCCTGCTGTTCTTTAGCCGAATCACTGATCGCTGAAGATGACATGATCGGCAGGGATACCAGCCGACCGCACCTAGACACCGCTCAATCCTCTGGTGGTTGGAGCACAATAAATAGGCCACTTAACCCTTTGCGGGACAGGACATGTGTTTGGCGGCTCCTTGGGCGTTGTAGCAAAAAAACAACCCTGTCAGGCTGAAAACATCTGGTATGAAGTCATTTAAATGACGTAGCTTTAACTGAAATTTCATATATGTTTACTCTGCATAATCCCATAGTGAAAGGATGACAAGCAAATGTTTGCAAATTTAGAAAGGTATATACAAAACAAACAGATTAACACATAACAAGGAAACACATTTGGAACATCCAACAATGGTGTTACAATTTGTGGCAAAACCAAAACATAACACTGATATTCTGAACAAAAATCACTGACACAATAGGGCCCAGCAGGGCTGCATATTGGGAATAAAGTAAATGTTATACATTTGAAACTAATATTGAGAACAAAGAACATACAGGAGGGTTCTAATAGAAAACGAGGCAGTTTATACATATATTTAATAATGGGGTGTCTACTTAAGACCTTAGGTTTCGGCTCTACAAGCCGGTGGGTTGGGGACGAGCCTTCATCAGGACACTTGAATAAGTTCATAGGCTCTCAGCAACCATCCACGAGTGATAGCTCCCAGCAGGGATGCATGAAGCAATTAATGTAATATGCGCTTCAGATCACCCAACGTAACTTCTGGTTCATGCCCAGAGTCTTGTAAGTTTCATTCAATGAAGACCCCCATGACGCCGTGCTGTTCTTCCTTCAGGCATGTGTAACACCGTGACTACGCCTGGAATACGTGTCAAAGCAAGCGGCGGCAGAACGATATCTCTCGCTGGTTTCCTTCCTTGCACCAGCTGCCTGCTCCTTGGCCATTACCTGGTGAATGCTGGAGTTGGGGTGGAAAACTATGGAGAAAAAAACTGGGTGGTTTTTATGGGGGAATCTGGCTCTCCCACCCAATATGTGGTCAAAGAGGGTAGCAAAACCTAACTAGCCATCATCACCATGCCTTGCTCCGGCAATATTACTACAGTCCAGGGCTGCGGCAGCTGGTGTAAGGGTGTAAAGGTTTTCCATAAATTAGACAGAGCAAGCACACCTGTACTAGGCCACTGAGGTCTTAGACTTAGAAAGGTTTGCAATAAAGGCCTGAAAACATGCATTTCTCAGCAGCAAATGTATGAGAAATTGGGTGACAATAGTCCCAACGTCACATGCCAGCACTGCCCTGCTTTAAAGCAAGTTCTACCCAACAAATAATGATATATTTCTTATATAGCGCTACACACCCGCAGGCCTCAGAGCGCTGAAATAACAGACGACCGTATTACCCCACAGAGCGGTGCTCGATTTATGGACCTCAGAAGGATAGAAGGCTGAGTTGACCCTGCTGGGATTCAAACCTGTAACGGCAGTCTGCACACAGATATCAGGGGTGAGCGCTTAGCTCACTGTGCTATCTGACCCGCTTATGTTAAGTCCCCCATTTGTGTGGCTGTGTCCAAAGAAAGTAATGAAGCTGGGCACAGTAACACATGCCAGCATTACAGTGTAAAACACATTTTCATTCTGCCAGTGGGCACAGAAGGCCTTTCTGAACTACAAATGCCTGCGCTGCCCACCGTCCTATGGCATGTCGCGCTCAGTGCTCACAAACTGCACCTTTACCCGTGATCCCCTTTGGATAGTGCCGGAATTAGACAAAGTCAAGAAGAGGAGACGCTGCACCCTCTCTATGGGAACCCCGGAAGCGGATTCGGGAGCAACTGAGGCTCCAGGCAAGTGTGACAGCAAAAGGTATTTGCTGACTCAGCATGGGGGAGGGGCGAACGCCGGATATTAGCATGGCTGTGGAAAACGGAGACAGGTGCCAGGGCCATTGCTGGAATCCAAGCGGAAGTAGCGCAGGTCGAATGACGACTCTTCAGGAATTGCGGCTGGCCACTGAGTCACTGGCAAGTGAAAGCCTTCCTTCCAGGGGCCTTGCTAGGTTTGTAAAAGACCCGGGGCTACGCTAATGTCGGGACTGTCGGGAATCAGGGCTTGCTAGCCTTTTGGTTGTAGCCCCTGAGCTTCTATCCAGGCTACCCGGAGCTATAACCCGCCCCCGCCCCCAGGCCACCCCGCAGCGACACCTCTGCTTCAGCAGAAACTTTACAAGGCATACGCCAATTTACTTGCCCTGCTATTGCTAGAGGTGTTTCCGGAAGCGAGAAAACAATGAGAACGGCCATCATAATAATGACAATAACAATGGCCTGACCTTGCGGATTAGTCTAGGCCATGGTCGCTCGGGCCTGTAACCTTGGGCCCCGGGGGCATTACCTTATGCAGTGATGGCCCACAGTTCGGGGCATATTGCCTAATTATTGCCCAGCGGATTCTGTCCATGATAGGCTCTGTGCTGCATTGGGACCAATGTGGCTTCGTTCATGAGCTCTCAGTACCAGTGTGCGTCTCTGCGGGCTGCCTGCAGTTCTGGAATGCAGCAGGGTGCCTGCCGGCTGCACCTACTGATGGCGCGAGCTAGTCAAGGTGCAGAGAAAGCAGCCGACTCCCAGAGCTGGGAGTTCTTGCCGCAAACACTCCTGACGAAGGGGATTAGGCTCCTGTATGTGAATCTACCGGCACGGGTGAGAACTGTGATAATATAGCCCCCGGAGTCGGAGATTGGAGGGAAATGAGCAAGGGGGGTCCCCTTTAGCCCCCTCCCAGGATTGGGCTGACTATAGGGCAATGCCCATACCAGAATACAAAATGCTGGTCTGAGCCAGTCTGTTTGGTGAAAGTGGCCCACTTTTTGGGCCAATGTGGGCCACTTTGATGAGTTACTTCACTCTGCGGCTAGTAGTTTTGACCAGTGTTGCTGACCAAATATTCTTTAAAATGCACAATTTACATTAAATTTCTATGAAAAAAATCTCCCTTGGGTAATATTCAAACAGTCTTTCACAAAAGGAATGAATTGCCATTTGCAACGGTGGGCCACTTTTTAATTGGTGCACAAGACACTTTTATGCCCCAGTGCGACCCTGGCCCTCCTATTTGCTCTGGCAATGGAGCCATTGCTTTGAGGTTGAAACTGCAGTACGCGGTATACGGTCGCCTCTTAAAGAGACCGCTCAGGAAACACTGCCTAGAGACAACCACAGGCCGCGCCAGAAGCAGGAAGTCGCGGGTCGCGAGGGAGCAGGAACTGCACGGAATGGCTGGCAGTGGGTGGTGCAATAACCAAGACAGATCAGAGGAGGGGTTGGAGCAGGAAGGCCGCGTAGAGTGGGTTCAGGGGTAAAAACCCCTGGATGGAGGCCAATATGGACAACTGGAGAGGCCATTGCCATGGGGGCTTCAGGAGGCGAAACCCCCCCGAAGGCAGCACGTTGGAGTCTTTTATGGAGTAGCCTCTAACGGGTGAGCTAATGACTCCAAACCCAGTTCACTTACAGAAGGCAGCATTATATGTACATGGTCCCTTGTTCTATACAAGGCCCCCGAAGTATACATTACCAGACATACCAGGGGACATACAGAATTTTGGAATCACAGATAGGCTGCATATTAATTGGGCCAAATCGTAGAGGTTACCGGTTGGTCTAGTTAGGACTCTGCCTCAGCTCCGAGAAGGGACACAGTGGACGGCGCTCAGCGTACTTGGTCCTCAATGTATACCATGACCCAACAGATCGTCTGCAATATAATCAACATCTATTCAAAAGCCTGGTGGAATTTGGGATTAGAATGCTGATGGTCTCAATAAAATGGGGCTCTTGCCCGTGTATTGTTCGCAGTCCAGCGCCATCCCTGGGTAGTGCCATCAAGGGGTAGTGCCATCCCGGGGTAGTGCCATCCCTGGGTAGACCCGCAGAGTTTTTTCAGGGAATTGGATAAGTTGTTCTCACGACCTTTCTGGGTTGGGAAGACAATGCAAATTCGCTCCCGGGGAGGGTGAGCCAACCAATCAGGTGGCTGGAACAGCGGACGAGAATACTAAATCCCCGCCCCCTGTTCCAGCCTCCCGAGGCCCTTCCTGGTGTGGTGCTTTTTTTTTTTCTAATGTGGGGAGGCACCACAGAGCCTCTCCTTGTTGCCACCCCTCTCACCCCCCACCCAATCACCCGATTCCCCTTACCCAACCCATATTACCTGCGGGACCGGAGCCTTGTGCTCCATCCCCTATCTCTTCCAGTCAGGCCGCCATTGAAATACAAAAGGGGCTAGGTTGCTTTTTGGATGACGGCAGCCATTTTGGAAAAGGCCAAACTCGAGCTGGCGGGCCGTTAAAGCCCATGTCCACTCCCCCAGCCGGCCGTGAAAGCTATATTAGTCTCGCCTCCAAGAAGCTGCCACGAGGCATGGAGGCCGGCAATAATTATACTGCGGCACAAGCACATTATACGGTTGAATGGTTATCGGTAGGGGCAACTTCTCTAGACAGGCACAGGGCACAGAGACTGGGCCATGGGTGGTGTCTGAGTAGGTCATTGAATGAGTCTGCAGGTCAAAGGGCGGGCATTCTGACCCCTCTCCAGTCTGAGTACCCATAAGAGACTGCATCTGCACCCTGTGGCTGTGCTACGTTTCCCTGAGGGCACGCTCCGGGGGTAGTCTGGGAGTGAGGGAAAATGCTCCCTTGGAAAATGGCCGAAAGGGGATCGTGGAGCGCTCTGTTTAGCAAAGGTCCATTTTTGGGGCTTCATGGACCTCTGGAGGAAAGAGAGGGTGCCAGCTGGTCACGTGTTGGTGTTTTGCAAGATAATGACAGGCATTATCAAAACCAACAGTCGCGTATTTTGTGTAGGCATTTGCCAGGAAATGCCATAATGAGCGCTAACCTGGCCAGGAGATGGTAACAGCTGGAAAATGGAGCGAGTGCCCGTGCATATGATGTCAGTGCCCGGCAAATGCCCATCTAATGTCTATACTGTTGTCAGAGCCAAAGCTTGTTTTTGACAGGCCTTCAATGAAATCACCAAATGTAAGCACACATTTAGTCAAGACATTTATTCACCAGGAGCTCGTTTTCAGCTGCGATTGCGCCACTTACTCTCAGAAGCTTGCTCGTTAATAACGCTGGCAGGCCTTACGCAGCCCAAAAGTTCAGGTTTCTGTACGATGGAGCTAGCTCAGATTGATCCCAGGAAGACGTGTTTTGGACAGGGAGGGGCAGGAAGTAGGTGAGGATGGCCATAGGGATTAGCATGGCCATGGGAGGTCAATGGGTGGGTAAATAACCAAGCACCGCCTGCAGGCTGAGCCTGTGTGCCCCTCCCTCCTCACATCCCATCTCCGCTGCCTGTTCACCAGTGCAATAGTTTCAGGTTATATGGATGCTGAAAGAGTTCAAAAAAGGATTGCCTGAGCAAGGGGTATGCAAAAAATGAAACTGAAGACAGACTGTGGGTACATCCCAGTCGTGTCCTTCTGAAATTGCAAATTGTAGTGGGTAGAATTTGTCGCACAAGCTTCTACCCCACGTAAGTGAGGACTGTGCCATACCTCGCCACTCACACGCTTTTGGCAGGTGTCACTAGCCATGTAATTGGCTCTCTTTCCAGCCATACAGGGCTGGACTGGCCTATAGGGAACTCTGGAGATTTCCTTGTGGGCCTCTGCGCCCTGGGCAGGAGTGGACTGGCCTACATCGAACTCTGGAGATTTCCCGGTAGGCCTCTGCACCCTGGGCTGGACTGGCCTATAGGGAACTCTGGAGATTTCCCCATGGCCCTCTGCACCCTGGGCAGTGGTGGACTGGCCTATAGGGAACTCTGGTGATTTCCACATGGCCCTCTGCACCCTGGGCAGTGGTGGACTGGCCTATAGGGAACTCTGCTCGCTGGTGTGGTGTCACGTGCCCTTACGCAGAGGGTCACGTGACACGAGCGAAATAAAGGAATCACCGGAACTGGCTGCGAGCGCCAGTCCGGGTTTAAGCACCGTATGAGTAAGTAGTGTCGTTCTTCGCGCTGCGGCCTCTCCCGCGCAGCGCACCCAACAGGCCCGCCCGCGCTCACTGCCTGAGGCCGGACGCGAGGGCAAACATCACAGCTGGTACTGTGGGGACACTTTGAACATTATTTCCAGGGCCTCTTTTATTTTCCAGTCCCCCACCCCCCCTGCCAGTCAATCCCCTTACACGCCTATATATGTCAATGGGCACTCGCTTGCAACAACAAAAAATGGAGTATTTTTACCCAGCATGGGATGGTTGAGAGTTCTGCTGTGACGAGGAAGATGAATTGGGAGGTAATGAAAAGTCTGGCGATTAAAAACAGCAACTACGTTTTTCAAAGCATATAAGAATGTGATTTTAATGGTAAACAGCGTGCACAGTTCCAGGCGCAGGCACTGGCAGGGGCTGGAAAGATCTAATATTGTAAATGCAGCTCGCATAAGGGGCCCCTTAAACCAAATGCATTCTGGGAATGAAATGTTGATGTACATTATGTCGTGTTTACATGACACGCGCCCCATGAGGCCTCAGGGAGGAAGCGGCCTGCTTCCGAGCCGCCTGTCAAGCTCCAAAGTGGCAGGTGTGGGTCGATGCAGCGATGGAGGAAGTTTCCAGAACTACTAATTAAACCCCCATCGAGTGAGAAGACAAAACGCTGCTGCGCCAGGCCCGCTGGGACCAATCGGCTGTCTCCCCGGGGCAGCGTGCCAACGTCTCCATTGATTGGCAGACCAGGAAGGGTGGGCAGCCATTGGGGATCCAGCAAGCCCTCAAGTACATCGTTGCTGTACTGCTGGGATCAGGGCGTCTGCCCCTCACCCTTTCTGCAATGGTTGGGGTTCTCTGCAGAGGGAGAGAAAGTGGTCATTTTTGCCGTACAAAATAAACCTTGCACTGACTTTGCACTGCAAAAATACACTTTGCACAGTTCCATGATTCAGGGTTTGTGTCGGCAGTGCAAAGTCACTTTTCAGCAGTGCAAAGTCACTTTGAACCGTGCAAAAAATTCCATGAATTGGGCGCCAAGAGCACTGCTGCCCGCGGTGCGCACGCGCCTCACAGCACTTACAAGCACTATGCATTTTGCCTTCGCCCCTAGGTTGAGAAAGGGGACATATACAGTCAACCACACTCATGCCTAAGTAACATTTAGTTTGCTGGAATCTGGGCATATATACTGCAATTGCAATTTAATATGAGCCTCTCTCATTTATTGCCATCTGTTTTATTAATGATTCAAAAAAACTGGACAAGTGTGTTCTGTTTAATTATTATATCATCTATTGAGGGGAAAAGCCGAGCCTACACTTTTTTCGTTAGAAATCCATAGATAAGGTACGGAGAGATAACATGATTTGCCCAGGATCGCACACTTTGGCAAGTAGTAAAGCCGGGATTTGAGACAGGTCTGCAGTTCAGCACTTGACCGCATTTCTTCTCAGGTCTAGTTGGTAGGAGCATGTGGTCATATTTGGCTTTGACGAATACTGCAACAAGATTACTTGTTTATTGACTTTACCCAAGCCTTCTGAATATTCAAATTGCGCATTCTCAATTCTTCATAAACGCAAATAATAATATTGTCTCAAATAAGAACACATAATAGAAAAGGAGCAATTAAATAGCTAATGTCCCCTCCGGTTTTACGGATATGAAGTACGATAGAGGCGACATATTGAGAAGGAGCGAGCACAAGGCTCGTGATTGTGAGCGGGGGAGAAGCAAGAGATTACATGAGTGGAGGCGAAGGGAAAGTTGAGGCATTTACAAAAACGGGTAGAGAGCGAGAGACCGGCACACCAGAGCCATGCAGAGCAATAGAGTTTGCTGCGCATGTGGCATCCAGTCCAGGCTTTATTCCTTGCCTACCGGGACCATTGATCTTGCTGGGAAGGAAACACCTGGACTGTATGACCTACTCATGGACTGCAGGGGGCAACGTCAGTGCTCTGGAGAAGGGGAGTAAGAGAGAGGAAATACAAAACAGGGGGTGAAAATAGAGCAGACCAAAAGCAAGAGAAAGGGGGACACAGAATGGGTGGAAGGGAGGAGAGAGGACATAAGAGAGTGAAACAGAAGGAACATGAGAGCTGGCCAGAAAGAATGCCAGGAACATGATACAAGCGATCGAGAAAGAGTGAGTGACGCGGCAGAATGGAAGTGAGGAAGAAACAAGAGACTGCGTAGGAGGGCGAGCCGAGGGAGTGGAAAGGGAGGAAACTACACACAATGGAAAGTCAAGATTGGAGGAAAAGGAGTGATACAAAAGCACCAGGAAGGAGCGACAAAGACAGAGGACACTAAATAGGAAGGGAACGGAGGTGAAAAATGACCAAGAACACAAAAGGGAGTGTGAAAGAGTGAGTAAGAGTACAGACGGGCCAGGAGGGGGCGAGAGAGAAGGGTGACAGAACATTGGACGGACAGAAAGAACAGAGGAGGGAGGGTGAAGAATTTAGAGATAGTGGAGACAGTGAGCAGGGGAAGGCGAGTGATGACGGAGAATAGAAAGCCTGTCGCATCATCAGTGGTCATCCTTTGGATCTTACACATTGGAGACATACACCCGGAGACCCCCCTCCCATCCATCTGCAATGGGAGACCCCCCTCCCATCCACCTGCAATGGGAGACCCCCCTCCCATCCATCTGCAATGGGAAATCCCCCTCCCATCCATCTGCAATGGGAGACCCCCCTCCCATCCACCTGCAATGGGAGACCCCCCTCCCATCCATCTGCAATGGGAAATCCCCCTCCCATCCATCTGCAATGGGAGACCCCCCTTCCATCCACCTGCAATGGGAGACCCCCCTCCCATCCACCTGCAATGGGAGACCCCCCTCCCATCCACCTGCAATGGGAGACCCCCCTTCCATCCACCTGCAATGGGAGACCCCCCTCCCCTCCACCTGCAATGGGAGACCCCCCTCCCATCCACCTGTAATGGGAGAACCCCCTACCATCCATCTGCAATGGGAGACCCCCCTCCCATCCACCTGCAATGGGAGACCCCCCTCCCATCCACCTGCAATGGGAGACCCCCTCTTCCATCCACCTGCAATGGGAGACCCCCTTCCATCCATGGGAGACCCCCCTCCCATCCACCTGCAATGGGAGACCCCCCTCCCATCCACCTGCAATGGCAGACCCCCTTCCATCCATGGGAGACCCTCCTCCCATCCACCTGCAATGGCAGACCCCCTCCCATCCACCTGCAATGGGAGACCCCCCTTCCATCCATGGGAGACCCCCTCTCCCATCCACCTACAATGGGAGACCCCCCTCCCATCCACCTGCAATGGGAGACCCCACTTCCATCCACCTGCAATGGGTGAACCTCCCTTCCATCCACCTGCAATGGCAGACCCCCCCCATCCACCTGCAATGGGAGACCCCACTCCCATCCACCTGCGATGGCAGACCCCCTCCCATCCACCTGCAATGGGAGACCCCCCGTCCATCCATGGGAGACCCCCCTCCCATCCACCTGCAATGGGAGACCCCCTCTCCCATCCACCTGCAATGGGAGAGCCCATCCCATCCACCTGCAATGGCAGACCCCCTCCCATCCACATGCAATGGGAGACCCCCCTCCCATCCTGGAGACCCCCTCTCCCATCCACCTGCAATGGGAGACCCCCTCTCCCATCCACCTGCAATGGGAGAGCCCCTCCCATCCACCTGCAATGGCAGACCCCCTCCCATCCACATGCAATGGGAGACCCCCCTCCCATCCTGGAGACCCCCTCTCCCATCCACCTGCAATGGGAGACCCCACTCCCATCCACCTGCGATGGCAGACCCCCTCCCATCCACCTGCAATGGGAGACCCCCCGTCCATCCATGGGAGACCCCCCTCCCATCCATCTGCAATGGGAGACCCCCTCTCCCATCCACCTGCAATGGGAGACCCCCCTCCCATCCACCTGCAATGGGAGACCCCCTCCCATCCACCTGCAATGGGAGACCCCCCTCCCATCCTGGAGATCCCCTTTCCCATCCACCTGCAATGGGAGATCCCCCTCCCATCCACCTGCGATGGGAGACCCCCTCTCCCATCCACCTGCAATGGGAGAGCCCCTCCCATCCACCTGCAATGGCATACCCCCTCCCATCCACCTGCAATGGGAGACCCCCGTCCCATCCTGGAGACCCCCTCTCCCATCCACCTGCAATGGGAGACCCCCTCCCATCCACCTGCAATGGGAGACCCCCCTTCCATCCACCTGCAATGGGAGACCCCCCTCCCATCCACCTGCGATGGGAGACCCCCCTTCCATCCACCTGCAATGGGAGATCCCCCTCCCATCCTGGAGACCCCCTCTCCCATCCACCTGCAATGGGAGACCCCCTCCCATCCACCTGCAATGGGAGACCCCCCTCCCATCCTGGAGACCCCCTCTCCCATCCACCTGCAATGGGAGACCCCCTCCCATCCACCTGCAATGGGAGACCCCCCTCCTATCCACCTGCGATGGGAGACCCCCCTTCCATCCACCTGCGATGGGAGACCCCCCTCCCATCCACCTGCGATGGGAGACCCCCCTTCCATCCACCTGCGATGGGAGACCCCCCTCCCATCCACCTGCGATGGGAGACCCCCCCTCCCATCCACCGGCCGCAGAAGCATACTATTCGATTCTCATGGAGTCCTCATTGGTATGCAGTTTCACCCTCCTAGCAAGGCAAATGTCACCTGGACCTCAATAGGATACCCCTCAAAGACATCCAAGCGCGTCCCCCCCTTCAAGGCTTAGCAGATTTACTGGCATGCATTAGTGTGGATGAAGGTGACATCCTGGCAAGGGGTCACCCACAGCCAAGCCCTTAGTAAGGTACCAGCTGACTCCAGACCAGGGATAGGTGGGGGCTGCAAACAATGCGTCTTCAATCGGCGTTGGCATAAAAAGGTGGGAGACCAGTGCCCTATGATGAAGCTAAAGGCTTAACTGTGGGCTCAGCTTTCAGAGGGTCCACGCCTCCCATTATTAGCATCTTTGTGAAACTAAATAGCCACGGAACTGGGGTGAAAGAAGCATTTAATGGGCTAAAGGAAGCTGACATAGCTGTTCAGACTCCGGGGAACAGAGGAAGGAGGGGCCAATAGCGCAATGGGTTCCCACTCACTACCAGCAGGGAGGTCAATTGGGTGTCGCCATTGTGACCCCTGACAATTCCTGTGCGGCCCCTGGCTCTGCCTCTGCGGCCCCTGGGGCCTGCAGAGGCAGAAAGAAACTGAAAGTAAAGAGGTTCATACATTTTTTCAGGCAGTCAGGCTTCTAAAAGAAATCATTTCCGTAACAGAAATGATTTCTTTTTGAGGTTTGACTGACTCAAAAAAGAACCCTGTCTCCCCACCCCCCACAGGCCATGGAAGGCTCTGCCTCCCCTGTCTGCGCCTGACAGGAGCCCGTGCTGGTTCCTTGTGTGCGGGGAGCATGGGAGAGAGGCCTGCCTGCAGAGGAGTTCCTTGGAGCAGCAATGGATTTGGAAAAATGTAAGAAAGTTTTTTTTGTGTAAATGTGTGTGTGTAGGTGCTTGAAAGAGGTGTGGGTGTGTGTGTGTGCATATGTGGGTTATGTGATCTGTGTGAGTGAGTGCATGATACATGGGTGGCTAAGTGAGTGAGTGAATGGTGGATGGGTGCCATGTAAATGAGCATGTGAATGGTGTGCTTGTTTTCAACACCTAGATTACTTACCTGTAATCTTCATTACTCCTAGTCCTACCCTTCCTCGTCCCAGTATCTGCGCACAAAGCACCTTGCTTCATACGCAAGTGCTGGGACGAGGAAGAAGGATGTGGAGGTAATGCTGGGCCGAAGAGCTGAGTTTGGGGTCAGAGGAGGAGAGTTGGAGGGATGGGGGCCGTTTCAGGAGGGTGGAGCAAGTGGGGGGGTGCACTATCACGTATTGGGCATCCATGATAACGTGTTATTAGTGCCTAGACTTGCATTTTGTTATAGTGAGTCTAGTCATTTCTTAATGTGGCATGACATGTTTACAGGACATCTATAATAAAGAATGCATGATAATTGTTATTACCTGTCTCGATTGACATTTGAGTTCAGCCAGTTTAGCCATTTCTCACTGCGTCATGGCGTTATTTTCTGGCCATCTATAATGACGTTAGCATCATAAGTGTTATTATGTGTCTAGACTAGCATTTTGCCGCTGCCAGACTAGCCATTTCTTACTGTGGCTTGACATTTTGTACTGGGCATCTCTGATAAAGCAATCATAAGTTTATTTACCTGGCTAGATTGGCATTTGGATGCAGCCAGTCCTTACTGTGGCATTGTATATTTTTCTGGAAAGTTATAAAAGAAAAAAGTAATCATGATAAGTGTTATTACGCAGTTAGATTGCCATTTTGTGCTGCCAGTCAATGTATGTGCATCATCAAGTCTACAGCAAACATGATAAGTGTTTTTACGTGTCTGGCCTACATTGTGCAGCCAGTCTTGACATGCTTTCTTATGGTGGTATTGCATTTTTAATAGTAAAGCAGTAAGATAGCTCAACGGGTTGGGCGCTTGCTGCTGCAGTTTGTGTGTGATCTGCAGGTTGCAGGTTAAATTCCTGGCAAGGTCAACTCAGTGTTTCATTCTTCCAAGGTTTATAAAAGAGTACCAACTTTGATTGGGATGATGTAAATGCATTATGTAAATATGAGCGATGTACAGCGCTTTGGCGAAAGTGCTATATAAATAAGAAATCATTATCATCAAAGCATTCATGCTCCTGTGCACGGAAAGTGACTTGCATCTATTGGATATTGGGATTCTGTATTATCACAACAACTGTCGATGCAGAGGATCTACTTTTCATATAATGATAATACCGGATATGCAGCTGTAACTGGCATAATATGGAAGTAACTGGCCATACAGTGCTGAAGTGGCATATCTATGGCAGTGCCTATTTCATTTTTTGTGTTTACGGTTTATTAAAAACTTTAACACATTTTTTATTATATCCTTCACAACACTTAGTTTATTACAAATGGCAATAAATTACTTCAGGCACAACATTCTAAAACAAACTTTACAGACATGAATTCATACAACACAATATAATATCATATCATATACTATATACCTGTCAGGGCCTCCCTTTCTAGCCCCCAAGATTACATTTTCCACCTATCCGACAAATTACTCCCTGTCCTACTTCATTATGGAGGACTAATCGAGAAAACAGTGTTATCCCCAACTTTTTGTGTATCACTATTAAAATATTCAATAAAGCAATGGTCATTGAGTATCCATACAAGAGTCTAGACCACATGACTTCACTCTTTAAATCCTCTAATCTCCTTATTAACTTTCCCAACCACATTTTCCATCAGCCAATGTTTAGTGTTTCTGCCTCCCCCGGCTTCTTACTGAGCCTATCATTTCTTTCTTTCCAAGCAGCGTAGGGAATGGGCCGGAACAAGACAGACCCGAACTCCGGCAAACCATTTCTTGCCGAAGCGCCACTCCATCCCCCAGACTCAGGGGCTAAAACATGACTGTCCCAGGTCCTGTCCTCTGAAAGTGGTCTGCTTGTCGAAGCACATGTTGCTCAACACACATATAACATGCTCTTCAACATGTTTTCAGAAGACTCTGCACTGGAGACTGCATACAGAAACTGTCTAAGCCTCACATACGGTGTTGCAATTTACAGGCATCTCTTTATTAGGGTGTATATTGTCACTAATCAAAACAGAAGTCCATCATTCGCTTAAAAGGGTTTCTTACTGAACCACTATAAAACATGTTTACCATTTAAAATTGTGGACATTATGATGTTCCCATAATGCTCTTTGCTTTTATGCAAATCGCCAGGATTGAGTTCTATGAAGAGACACTGCGTTGTGCAACCTGGCCAGTCCATGCGTCTTGGCCCCACCCCCTCCATCCAACAACACCACCGCTCCAAAGAGGTGAGAGCTCCACCAGTACATATTTTCTCTATTTTCAGCACTGTACGCCAAGGGGTCCATTTTATAGGACCCCACCTTTGATTGGAGCCGAGTAAGTTAAGACGAAAGCTCATATAAACGTAGCAATATTTGTGCCCTGGGAATCTCATCACGGAGGACTGCATCTCCTTTTGTGTCCTCGGGTGTCTGGTTGGCTCTCTTTGTAGTTTATACAATGACATTCTCTGTATATCTTTCCCCGTTTTACAATGTTCATTTTACTGTACATCTTCGCCTGGCTTTCCTTCAATGTAAGCTTGCCCAAGTCCATTTCAGCAAGAATCGGGTCACAGCACTTACCAAAATTGCTCAATTCTTCGTCATAATTATTGCTTAAAGATATATTCAAATCTTCAAATAGTGAATCTGATGGTGGAACCAACATTGCCTCGGCCTATGTTGTGCTATTGGGTCTAACCCTACTATATCGTGACCCCATCCATGGCATAGGAAGGCAGCACCCTTGTTAAAATGTTGTTGGTATCTAAAATATTCTTGTCTGCTTCAGTACGTAGGTGGTATTTTAAAATGTTTGCGTTTATGTACTTTGTTTACTCCCGAAAGGCACTTCCGGTGATGTCACCAGGGTTAAAGAGAAACTGATGCCACCCGGGTCAAACTCCAAGGGACATCCCTTCCTGTGATGTCATCAGGTCTGTGATGTCACTTCCACTGCCCCTGGCAGTGTTGCCAGGTCTGCTTATTATAAGCAATTTAGGGCTTGTTTTTGCCCAAAGTCACTTATAATGTTTTCAGGTCGCTTGTTGCAGTTTTTGTCTGCGTTTTCCCTTAATTGTGTGCCTATTGTTCTGCTTGTCTGCCAGTCCCTGTCCGATTTGGCCCCATTTACGAAAAAGAAAAAAATGCATATGAAAGGCGAACATCCTGTCTTCCCATAACCACTTAAGCACACGCCGTGAGGCTCGGGCTGATTGTCATTCTAATGCGAAGACACACGCATCGTCCTGGACTGGGCTGTCTGCATCCCCTTAACGACCTGCAAGTACTCCTATGTTTTATTACCAGTGCTCCCATTGTAGGTTGTGTGGAGGCATTTTGCATTGATGGGCTCTTTCAGTAAGAGAGATCCTTTGAAGACGCGTTACCTAGCAAAGAGGTAAACACAGGGTATGTCCGGCAACACTTAGTTTAGTCATGATGATGGAAACAAGCATTGGCAATGCCAATAGTTTGGGGTTTTGTGTAGGAATGGGAACAGCCCTTGGTAGGCACTGCTGTCTGTAGTGGTATGAACAGGTCTCCACTAGAGTGCAGGGTGGTTGTCGGAAGCGGCCAGTGTAGAGCATTGGAGTGTGGCTCTGAGTGATTGGAGCTGGTGCGGCTTGACGACCAGACGCTGACTGGGTCCCTTACTCTAACCGGTGGAAGCCGCTGCAGCTGCGGGCTGCGTGGCGAGTTGCGAGGCGCCGAGACTGTCTGCCTTGCCACGCCAAGTAAACGCTGAATACACCGGGGAAAACATTTGTGGACAGCCTGGGCGAGGACAATTGGGAGCCCTAAGACCCCCGGACCCACGGAGGCTTGGGAGCAGAGCCCGGAGAGCCGCCGACAAGGTTGGCGAAGACGCCTCGTTCACTTCGGCGTGAGTGACCGGTAGGCGGTGTGGCTGTGCTCGAGGAGCGGTGAAGGAGCGGAAGGCACGGGTGGGGGTTGGGGGGCAACGTTGCTGAATGGGAGTTTGATAGCATGCTCAGTGTTGGCGGTAATTTGGCTGCCTGCCTCTCTCCTCCCTTTGCCCATTCCATTTGCATTTTCTGGTGAGTGGGGGAAAGTAACTGGGAGACTGGGCGGAATGCCTTTGATCCCAGACTTATAACCTACCGTGCGTACCTATACCCCCTGGGGGGTAATTGTTGTGGGGTCTTGCTGCCCTGCTATTTTTTTTTTTCTCATTTTTTTAAAGTGGAAAGTAAAACTCTAAGTAATACTCCCCCCCTATTAGGGGCTGGGACTGTAATGCCAGTGGGAAGAGGAGCTCCTAAGAATCTATACCATCTCCGCAATTCACGAACACAGCTAGATAAGGAGAGGGTGGAGGAGATAACCACGACGAACAAGACCAAGACGAAAAAGAAAAATAGGAAACCTATGGCAGCAGGTTAAGGTACTATAACAGGTTTTTTTCCACCTAACCCTCCAGCTGATATCAATCTAACTATAATAGAGGAAGACGAGGTACTTGAAACTAGAAGCAGTGTGCTTATGAGCTCACTTAACCATGAGGATATTGACAACAACTCATTGTTGGAATTGTGTTTAGGCATACAAAAGGAGATGTCCTCACAAACCCGAATGACAGTAGGAAATGAAGGACGACATCAGACAGCAAGTGTAATAGGTGCGTCGCCTGACTTACCTATGTTTACCGAGAGTATAGGGAGACTATCAGCCTCCCGGAACCTCGTGATGTCCTCTATGGAGGATGCAGCTGATAAAGAAATAGAAGAGTTGGTCTGTCAAACAAATATGGCAAATGAGATTGCGGAGCTCCAGTCCTCAGTAGCGGCATTACAATTTGCACTTAAGATTCTTTTTCAAATGTCTGGACGTATCTTGGCTAATACCGAGTCCTTGACCGTGCTACATGAGCATAAGGTAAAGGAAAGTGAAGAGATTGAGGCCAGTTTGACGGAAGCAATACAGATAGCTAAAGAATATGAAGAACAACTAGTTAAAGAAACTGAAACAATAATCCCTACAGAGGTGAAGGAACAGCTAGATAAAGAGGTGGCGACACACTATGAGAATAGCCCACATGTCTTCTTCTCGCGGAAACAGCGAAGACTGGCAAAGAAAGCTCAAAAGCTCACCAAATTGAATACTCAACCAGTGTTGGTAGAAGATTCACCTGTTTACGAATTGCGTTCTAAAAAAGCAAGGAAAAGAGCGATTAAAGCTAGGAAAAAGAATCTATCAGCTAATGGTCAGCTCACTAGCTGGCTATGTAAGGAGTCAGAAATGATGCGAGCGCTGGATGAAAAAGATGAAGATCCAGAGACTGTCGACCAAGAAGAAGATGCGAGAGAAATAGGATCGCCCGAACAACTTATGAAAAATGTTGACGAAGGAAAAACGATGAGAACACCAGTTAAGTTGACTGAAAATCAGGAAGACCCCTCTGACAACAGGGTGTGCCTGATAAAGAACTTGTATCAAAGTGGTAAAAATAAATGGCTAACACGCTCAGAGCTATTAACTAGGCTCAACTGTGTTCCCCAACTTCGAGTGTTAACATCAGAAGATTTTCTATTTGTTGAGCCGTTAAGCGGTCTCAATCCCAATGTCTCTGCGCTACATTGCACATTTCTAGCTACAGCAAAGTTCATACGTAAATATAAAGAAGAACTGAGAACAGTGGATATTGAAATTGAAGTGGATCTGAACGAGAGAGATCCGAACGCTGTACAAGAACAATGGATTGCCCTAGAAAGTTTAACAGATAATGTTAAGACCTTGGAAGGGAATAAGCTTGGACTTGCTGATGCGCAATTAGTTTTAAAATGGTTGATGGATTCACTGCCAGGGGTTTTGAAGAACCATTGAGATTTTACTGTTTTGTCTTGGAATTGCCATGGTTTCACACATTTATTAAGAACTGAGGGATCTACTGCCCTTTTAGCAAATTATAGTTGTTTCTGTTTACAAGAGACATGGGCAGTTGACCCCTTGGTATTAGATGGCTTTGTGGTTCATCAAGCATTTGCAAAAAGGGGCACAAGAGGTCGCCCATATGGGGGATTACTGATAGGGGTGGCAAATGCATTAGTCTCCAAACGGCTACATGGTTACTTAGATGACTACCTTATTGCGGTGGAGGTGGAGACGGGGAGAGAGAGTAGCTTTGAAAGATTTCTACTCATTAGTCTCTACAATCCTCCGGGTGCGGTAGTTACGGATCAAATCCAAGAAGCACTCCATGAACTAATGACAAGCTGGATGTTACACTCAGGGAACGCAGCGGTAATCGTCTTGGGGGACTTTAATTGCCATATGAAGAGTGATGGAAGGGGTGTGCAGTATCCAAATCTAAAGGAGAAATGTATTGTGACACATGTGAAAAAGAGCGAGGAAGGACAGAGTTGGATTAGTCTGTTTGACTGTTGGGAATTAGAAATGATAAATGGACGTACTATTAGTGATTCCCCGGGTAAACATACTTGGTCCAATGGTGTCTCCGCGAGCACATTGGACTATATTTTTATGAGCCCAATATTATTACAACAGGTGATGGACATGGAAGTGATTAGTAACAGCTGGAGTGATCATGCGATCCTCCGGTGCGTGTTTAATATTACCAGGGATTTTACCCCTCAGTCCAATATGGGTAATATCAAAGTAAACAATGCTGGAACACGAATAAGCTGGTCAGATAAGAACATAAGATTAGCAACTGAATCTTTGATCCATTCTGATACTTTACATTCTTTGGATTTTGAGGGTATGAACATTAATGCTATTGAAGATTGGATCTTGGCCTTTTCTGGCAAACACGCCTCCAGCCCTATGGGAGCAATGCTAAGAACAGAAGGTAACATGAGAACCTTTAATAAAGAAATAAGAGATGCTAAGAGGGATCTCAGAGCCGAGCATTGTAGAATAAAGGTTTTGAAATTACCTATGCCTCAATTTGGCGAATTGACCAGGAAAATAAAAAACAGATATAGGTCAACTATTAAGAATATTAAAAAGGCTGAGGAAATCAGCTCATATCAACGAATGGTCCAGACAATTGGGTCTAGACATTCGCGTAGCATATGGGCATTGCTAAACGAGGCTAAGGCAAAGAGCAAAGGCCAACTAGTCAATCCCATAAGTGCGGCAGTATGGGTAGAATTTCTAGAAACCCGCAACTTAAAAAGACAGGTAGATAAAGTTACCCCAGAAAGACGGATCCCACCGGAGCCTCCGTTTGAATTATCATATGAGGTTATATATAGTAAAATCAAAGAGTTAAAAGTCTCAAGAGCCCCTGGCCCTAATGGACTGTCTAACGCCACTATTAAGAACTACCCAGAGTTCTGGACTACTTTGTTTATTATTTTGTTTAAGAAGATCTTGGCAGTAGGGGAAATTCCTAATACTTGGCAAACAGCGATCCTGATTCCTATTTTTAAAAAGGGAAACAGATTAGATCCCCATAACTATAGGTTATTGTCTATGTTAGACATTACCGGAAAACTGTTTGCTTCATTACTGCTTAGCGAAATCCAGAAGTGGGTAGATGAAGCTAACATTCTGTGTAAATTTCAGAGTGGATTTCGACGGGGCTATTCTACAACACATAATCTGATAATTAAGGACATTCTGCGGGCTAGAGCATGCATGAAAGGGCAGCCTCCTTTGTATGCATTATATATAGATTTTAAGGCAGCATTTGATACTATCCCTAGGGACCGGTTATGGGTGAAACTCAAAAGTATGGGCTGCCCAGAAAGGCTACTTTACTATCTTAGACTTTTGCACCTAAACACCTCAGTCCGACTTAAACTAGATCAGGAAGGCCATCTAACTAGTAGGGTGTCACAAAATAGGGGGGTGAAGCAGGGATGTGTCACGGCCCCATTGGTCTATAACCTGTATGTCCATGATATACCAATGGTTCTAGCTTCCGTGGTAAACTGTCCCCCCAAAGTTGGAGAATCCCCTTGTGTGGTCCTAGCCTACGCAGATGACCTGGTTATATTAGATAATACCATAAGCGGACTACGAAGGTCGCCCATAGCATTATGGGAATATGTTAATAATAATGGTTTGACCATTAATTTAGAGAAAACTAAAGTTTTAAGATATACCCATAAAAGAGTTTCTCGGGGCAACCTCGTGGTGGGTAATACTACTATTCAATACGCCCCTTCGTATCGTTATCTAGGGGTAGAATTTGAACCTGATGGGGATTATATATCTTGTAGGCAAATACGTACCAACAGAGCTGCCCAAATGACGGCTTTAATGGCCAACTTCACTCGGAAACGGGGTAACTTCACTCTGTGGGCAACACGTCAACTGTATGTACAAGTATTCATCCCTACGATTACCTATGGGCTGGAGGCTTTGTTAACCCTCAATTTGACTTGGTTACAAGTCATTGAAGGTAAATTTTGGAGACGGATATAAGGGCTCCCTCCTGGTGTACCGATGGCCATTGTAAGATTAGAACTAGGACTACCCTCTTTAAAAGCAGTGGTGCTAAAAAAGAGAGCCATGTTCTTTTTAAGAATGATGAGCAATACTTCTAATACCCTATTAACTGCTGTTCTCCAGGAATTAAATAAAAGCTATACTATTGGTAAATTATACAAACCTATGACGAAATATCTAGCTGAGATAGGTTGGAAACATAGAGGAGCTAGTATCTCAACACCGGTTATCAATGCATTGGGAAAGAAAATTGACAGGTAGGACGGGCTTGAGAACTTTACTCATTTAAGTACACTGAAGAACTATCATTTTGTTCAAAATAGAACCTATACCTTTAGGCAACCACAGACCTATCTGAATCTCTGTCCAGCTAGAAAACTTAGACGGTTCATCATTCTTCTTAGAATGGAACAGTTACCAACTATGATGACCCTGGGGAGCAGATTTAAGATACCTATTAAGGATCGTACCTGCCGTCTATGTAAACAAATGGACAAATTGGAAACAGCTAGACATCTATTAACTGCTTGCCAAGAAATGGACAATACTGTTCATCTACTGCTTGGTAAATATGTTCACAATTTGGAATTTTTGAAAGAGCCATCATTCTGGTATTATTGTATAAATTCAGGTAACATGTGTTTATTAATTGCCCTCTATAATGTATGGTTAAAGGTGGAATCTAAGATAGAAACGGTAAAGCGAGGCATGGATTTGAAGGAGACAAATACGACAAACATAGGGGATGAGAGATGGATCTGTGACAATGCTTGATGATGTGATGTTAACAAAAACTGTTGTTAGGGTGTAAACTTATTGGTGATTTAGTAGATGTTGGATTTAGTTATAAATGCGTGTGATATTTTTGTATAATATGTGTAAAGTTTGAGTTTTCTCAGACTAAATCACATTAAATAAATAAATAAATAAATAAGTAGTGGTATGAACAGTAGCAGGTCCAACATGGTGCAAGTACCTGGGCATCTAATGGCAGTGCCTGGCAAATGCCTGATACATTTACAAAAGCCATAAACTATTAACAGGACTTCACTGAAGGACACGCACAGTGCTTGTACCTTGATTGGCTGAAGGCAGACCAGGTTAAGACATTGTTATTATACCAGTAGAATTTACAGCTCAAATTAAGTCATCGTCGAGTGGAAAGTTTGATGTTAAGGCTTGCTTAAAGAGAGCTGAAAGAGTTCCCATGAGAAGGTGTTTTGGGCGGGGAGGGGCAAGAACGGGGTGGGGGATTAGCATGGCAATGGGCAGTCAGTGGGTGGGCCACCTACAAACTGCGTGTCCCGCATATGCGATTTCTCCCTATCTGTACTCTAATGCAATAGTTTTGGCTTATAATAAACGAAACTAAAAAGGACAGTTACCTTTTAAGCAGAGGAGGCTAAATGGGGGTTACAGCTTTACATGGGCATATGAGTGATGTAGCTACATTATGACGGTACCTGGGCATGGGAGACTTTCACTAGCATGTGAACCAGTACCAGGCACATGATGGCAAAGCCTGGGCGTGTGCCGCTGTAACAGGGCATACGGCAGTAGTACCTGTGCTTACTTATGTAACCAAGGGCTACACTTGGACGTTTGATGGGAACATCTGACCACACCAGAGCCATATAACAGCTTTACCTCTTCATGTGATGGCTGTGGCTGGACATGTGACAGTGTGCTGGGTTAAGATGCCAGTACATGGTACAAAAGGCCAATATCTGCCATAGGCCGCCCATGCATACAAGTCTACAGACGGCAATGTGACAATTCTTGTCCTACGGGCCGGGTATTATTCTATCTTCTTATGTGTGCGTGTGTTCATATCTTGTTATTTTTCCTGTAGGTTTAATCTTCCTTCTTGCTCAGCACATTGACGGGCCGACTCTGGCGTGAACCGGAAGACTGAGTCTGTTCACCAGTACTGCCATAGCACCTGGCTAGTGCACATGGGGAGTACAAGTCGACACTTTGCGAATGGCTATTCTTTTTCTTATTAGGCCAACAATTATCCTCGGTAACAACCCGTTCATTTTATCATTACATCAAAATGTAAGGAGTGATTTACTAGAGGAGCAACTCATGAGGGAGCCAGTGACCAGAGGTGCGATGGACCATATGAACTAAGGACCAGAGGAGAGCGATCAACCAGATTGCCCAATATCAGAATGAACAGAAGAACGACGGGGGCGGGAGGGGCATGTCGCGCGTGTCGCCATGAGCCAGTCCTGGATTTTGACTTTGTATACTGGTACTTGTAGGCCCATACTTATGATGGGGCGGAGTAAAATACCAGTCCTAGCATTTAACAGGAAATGGCTGGACTGGCTCAGTGTCCTGAAGGGCATGGGGCTACTCGGCAGGTACCAGCAAAGGAGTCAAGGCCCAGAGCAGCCAAGGATCCAAAAAGCCAATGATGTGGTTTTATAAGTCGCACACATACAAGAAATTAAAATACACACCAATTGTGCTTTTTCTTAGCATATTATGTTTGTGTTCTCTGTATGTATTCTTTGCGTTATAGTTATTTTTCAACTTCCGAGACCTGTCCACAGTGTTGTAGAGGGGTGCCTGTTTTTTCAGCTTATCTGGTTGGGAGGCAGCTTGTTTTGGGCTTGTTTTGAAGGGGCATTCCGCTTATTTGTTCCTTCTGACCTGGCATTTTGGTGAATCGAGGTCCCTGACTACCAGCTTTCAAAGTCCGGACCCCCACCCCCTAAATGCTGAAGCTGGCTCCGCCCCTGCAAGCAGTGCGCGCAATTATCCTGGTTCACTGGTAGGAGGATTCGAAGGCAGATGTGAAACCGCAGGAATCAGCAGTCAGGAGTCAGGGCATACCAACAGTCTGTCTCACACACACACAAGACCACGCATGACTCCCTGTGTGGGCCGGGGATCCTAGCAACGGGGCGCGGCCTGGTGGCTGGGGCACGTCTCGCGAGCGCGCCCTGAGCGGTCACCCGAGCTGAAATGGGACGGTTTCTAGAGAACTCTCTGCCGAGTCTATTCTTAGAGTCTATGCTAATCCTGGCAGGGTGTGGCCGCATGGCAGGCAGGCCAAGTGCCGCACTGAGTGCCAGCATGCACAGGCAGTGTGTGCTCACTGCACTCCTCCAGGAGTGCCAGCATGCACAGGCCATGTGTGCTCACAACTCCAGGAGTGCCAGCATGCACAGGCAGTGTGTGTTCACATCACATCTCCAGGAGTGTCAGCATGCACAGGCCATGTGTGCTCACAACTCCAGGAGTGCCAGCATGCACAGGCCGTGTGTGCTCACTGCACTCCTCCAGGAGTGCCAGCATGCACGGGCAGTGTGTGCTCACTGCACTCCTGCAGGAGTGCCAGCATGCACGGGCCGTGTGTGCTCACTGCACTCCTCCAGGAGTGCCAGCATGCACGGGCCGTGTGTGCTCACTGCACTCCTCCAGGAGTGCCAGCATGCACGGGCCGTGTGTGCTCACTGCACTCCCCCAGGAGTGCCAGCATGCACAGGCCGTGTGTGCTCACTGCACTCCCCCAGGAGTGGCAGCATGCACAGGCCGTGTGTGCTCACTGCACTCCTCCAGGAGTGCCAGCATGCACAGGCAGTGTGTGCACAGGCCATGTGTGCTCACAACTCCAGGAGTGCCAGCATGCACAGGCAGTGTGTGCTCACTGCACTCCTCCAGGAGTGCCAGCATGCACAGGCCCTGTGTGCTCACAACTCCAGGAGTGTCAGCATGCACAGGCAGTGTGTGCTCACAACTCCAGGAGTGCCAGCATGCACAGGCAGTGTGTGCTCACTGCACTCCTCCAGGAGTGTCGGCATGCACAGGCACTCTGTGTTCACATCACATCTCCAGGAGTGTCAGCATACACAGGCACTGGGTGCTCACTGCACTCCTCCAGGAGTGTCGGCATGCACAGGCACTGTGTGTTCACAGCACATCTCCAGGAGTGTCAGCATGCACAGGCAGTGTGTGTTCACATTACATCTTCAGGAGTGTCAGCATACACAGACACTCTGTGTTCACATCACATCTCCAGGAGTGTCAGCATGTACAGGCACTGTGTGTTCACATCACATCTCCAGGAGTGTCAGCATACACAGGCAGTCTGTGTTCACATCACATCTCCTGGAGTGTCAGCATGTACAGGCACTGTGTGTTCACATCACATCTCCAGGAGTGTCAGCATGCACAGGCATTGTGTGTTCACATCACATCTCCTGGAGTGTCAGCATGCATAGGCACTGTGTGTTCACAGCACATCTCCAGGAGTGTCAGCATGCACAGGCACTGTGTGTTCACATCACATCTGGTGTGTCAGCATGCACAGGCACTGTGTGTTCACAGCACATCTCCAGGAGTGTCAGCATGCACAGACACTGTGTGTTCACATCACATCTCCAGGAGTGTCAGCATCCACAGGCACTGTGTGTTCACATCACATCTCCAGGAGTGTCAGCATGCACAGGCACTGTGTGTTCACAGCACATCTCCAGGAGTGTCAGCATGCACGGGCACTGTGAGTTCACATCACATCTCCTGGAGTGTCAGCATGCACAGGCACTGTGTGTTCACAGCACATCTCCAGGAGTGTCAGCATGCACAGGCACTGTGTGTTGACATCACATCTTCAGGAGTGTCAGCATGCACAGGCAGTGTGTGTTCACATCACATCTTCAGGAGTGCTAGCATGCACAGGCAGTGTGTGCTCACAACTCCAGGAGTGCCAGCATGCACAGGCAGTGTGTGCGCACTGCACTCCTCCAGGAGTGCCAGCATGCACAGGCCCTGTGTGCTCACAACTCCAGGAGTGCCAGCATGCAAAGGCAGTGTGTGCACACTGCACTCCTCCAGGAGTGCCAGCATGCACAGGCACTGTGTGTTAACAGCACATCTCCAGGAGTGTCAGCATGCACAGGCATTGTGTGTTCACATCACATCTTCAGGAGTGTCAGCATAAACAGGCACTGTGTGTTCACATCACATCTCCTGGAGTGTCAGCATGCACAGGCAGTGTGTGTTCACATCAGATCTCCTGGAGAGTCAGCATGCACAGGCACTGTGTGTTCACATCACATCTTCAGGAGTGTCAGCATGCACAGGCAGTGTGTGCACACTGCACTCCTCCAGGAGTGCTAGCATGCACAGGCCCTGTGTGCTCACAACTCCAGGAGTGCCAGCATGCACAGGCCCTGTGTGCTCACAACTCCAGGAGTGCCAGCATGTACAGGCAGTGTGTGCTCACAGCACTCCTTCAGGAGTGCCAGCATGCACAGGCACTGTGTGTTCACAGCACATCTCCAGGAGTGTCAGCATGCACAGGCATTGTGTGTTCACATCACATCTTCAGGAGTGTCAGCATAAACAGGCACTGTGTGTTCACATCACATCTCCTGGAGTGTCAGCATGCACAGGCAGTGTGTGTTCACATCACATCTCCTGGAGTGTCAGCATGCACAGGCACTGTGTGTTCACATCACATCTTCAGGAGTGTCAGCATGCACAGGCAGTGTGTGTTCACATCACATCTCCTGGAGTGTCAGCATGCACAGGCACTGTGTGTTCACATCAAATCTTCAGGAGTGTCAGCATGCACAGGCACTGTGTGTTCACATCACATCTCCAGGAGTGTCAGCATGCACAGGCACTGTGTGTTCACATCACATCTCCAGGAGTGTCAGCATACACAGGCACTGTGTGTTCACATCACATCTTCAGGAGTGCCAGCATGCACAGGCACTGTGTGCTCACTGCACTCCTCCAGGAGTGCCAGCATGCACAGGCACTGTGTGTTCAGCATGCACAGGTACTGTGTGTTCACAGCACATCTCCAGGAGTGTCAGCATGCACAGGCACTGAGTGTTCAGCATGCACAGGCACCGTGTGTTGACAGCACATCTCCAGGAGTGTCAGCATGCACAGGCAGTCTGTGTTCACATCACATCTCCAGGAGTGTCAGCATACACAGGCACTCTGTGTTCACATCACATCTCCAGGAGTGTCAGCATGCACAGGCACTGTGTGTTCACAGCACATCTCCAGGAGTGTCAGCATGCACAGGCACTGTGTGTTCACAGCACATCTCCAGGAGTGTCAGCATGCACAGGCACTGTGTGTTCACAGCACATCTCCAGGAGTGTCAGCATGCACAGGCACTGTGTGTTCACATCACATCTCCAGGAGTGTCAGCATGCACAGGCACTGTGTGTTCACATCACATCTCCAGGAGTGTCAGCATGCACAGGCACTCTGTGTTCACATCACATCTCCAGGAGTGTCAGCATGCACAGGCACTCTGTGTTCACATCACATCTCCAGGAGTGTCAGCATGCACAGGCACTCTGTGTTCACATCACATCTCCAGGAGTGTCAGCATGCACAGGCACTCTGTGTTCACATCACATCTCCAGGAGTGTCAGCATGCACAGGCACTCTGTGTTCACATCACATCTCCAGGAGTGTCAGCATGCACAGGCACTCTGTGTTCACATCACATCTCCAGGAGTGTCAGCATGCACAGGCACTCTGTGTTCACATCACATCTCCAGGAGTGTCAGCATGCACAGGCACTCTGTGTTCACATCATATCTCCATGAGTGTCAGCATGCTCAGGCACTCTGTGTTCACATCACATCTCCAGGAGTGCCAGCATGCACAGGCACTGTGTGTTCACAGCACATCTTCAGGAGTGTCAGCATGCACAGGCAGTGTGTGTTCACATCACATCTCCAGGAGTGTCAGCATGCACAGGCACTGTGTGTTCACAGCACATCTCCAGGAGTGTCAGCATGCACAGGCACTCTGTGTTCACATCACATCTCCAGGAGTGTCAGCATGCACAGGCACTCTGTGTTCACATCACATCTCCAGGAGTGTCAGCATGCACAGGCACTCTGTGTTCACATCACATCTCCAGGAGTGTCAGCATGCACAGGCACTCTGTGTTCACATCACATCTCCAGGAGTGTCAGCATGCACAGGCACTCTGTGTTCACATCACCTCTCCAGGAGTGTCAGCATGCACAGGCAGTGCGTGTTCACATCACATCTCCAGGAGTGTCAGCATGCACAGGCACTGTGTGTTCACAGCACATCTCCAGGAGTGTCAGCATGCACAGGAGGTGTGTGCTGTGAGACAGGTGTGGTATCAAGAGAGATGACACAGACAGCAGAAGTGTAATTCTAAACATAATGCTATTAATGATCAGGGTGGTGTAACGTTAACTAACACTACACTATAGTGGGATTTTCCCTCCTTAAAGAAACGTAAAGGAAGTCTCTGTCTATAAATCCAAAATGAAAGTCTGTCTGTGTCAAAACCTACGGTTGTCCTCACAACTATAATAGAACACGATGTGGGAATCCTTCTCAACAAAATAAAAGTGTTCAAAAGTAAAGACTGAGTCACCCTCAGCTTGAGGTCTTCATGGGTTCCCTGTTTCAAGTTCAACACAGTTCCAATAAAGCTTCAATTCAATAATGTTTGATCAAGATCTGAAAGTGCCTTCTCCAGGCTCAAATGTATCACAGTTCATACACAACGAAGGTGCTGGGGCTCCCTTCCCTAAGACTTTAGCATAACACTCATGTTGTCGTTTTAGCAAGGCAGGAGTTGATCGTGGCGGGACTTCCTTTCTCCTGCGCACCTCCTCTTTTCTTGTTTCCGAATCTGACCAGCAGTTTGGGTCCTGGTTTGTCGAGGAACCAACTCCGGGGTTCCCATTTATTTGTAAGAATTGTGGGGATGACAAACTCTGGATCAGTTGGGCGCTGGTAGGGTATGGTGGTCCAATGGTCGCTGTTGAGCGATTTGATAAATTATATGGTCCAGTCAGGTCATAGTCATTAATGTGTTTATTTCTGGTTAGTTAGCACCAAAGAAAACATCATTGTAGAAATGAATGAATCCTTCAGCACACGGATTTCCGAGAACGCTTGCACGCAACGAACTCGCCGGACCCGGCCAACGATCGGCTATCCAGCCCCCCTGGAGCCCTTATCTGGGAGGACCAGCTTACAGCATTTTGAAGTCCACCCCTTAACTCAATTGGCCTTGAAAAAGACTTAGGTTGAAACGCGTGTCGGCTGTGTAGCAAGTTGCCATGTCAAAAACTTGTCATTCATTTCTACAAGGATGTTTTCTTTGGTGCTAACTAACCAAAAATAAACAAATTAATGACTATGACCTGACTGGACCATATAATTGATCAAATCGCTCAACAGCGACCATTGGACCACCATACCCTACCAGCGCCCAACTGATCCAGAGTTTGTCATCCCCACAAATATTAACACTTATGTTGGTTTCATCTGCTTGATGTCCAAAAGAAAACACTGGGTCCGATTGGCACCCCGTCGGGTTTGCGTCACCAAGTATTTGACAGTTCCCTGCAGCTGGTTCATTGTTCAGGGTTTCCTGGTCCAGGCGCAGTTGTCGGACTGCACGGTCCTCCCATCACAGGTCATGCAACCCTGCATATTAAGAGACTTTCTGGTCTAGGCGCAGTTGTTGGACTGCGCGGTCCACCTCTCACAGGTCACGCAACCCTGCATATTAAGAAACGTTATGGTCTAGGCGCAGTTGTTGGACTGCACGGTCCACCCATCACAGGTCACGCAACCCTGCATATTAAGAGACTTTCTAGACTACGCGCAGTTGTCGGACTGCACGGTCCACCCGTCACAGGTCACGCAACCCTGCAAATTAAGAAACGTTCTGGTCTGGGCGCAGTTGTTGGACTGCACGGTCCACCCATCACAGGTCACGCAACCCTCCATATTAAGAGACTTTCTAGTCTAGGCGCAGTTGTTGGACTGTACGGTCCACCCGTCACAGGTCACACAACCCTGCATATTAAGAGACTTTCTGGTCAAGGTGCAGTTGTCGGACTGCACGGTCCTCCCATCACAGGTCACGCAACCATAACTCCCCGAAGCTGTTGGATCCCTTTTGGATTTATACTTTCCACACTTGTCTTCCTTGTAACCTCTTGGAGCAGTCTTTATCATTGCACACATAACGCTCACCACAACTCTTCGTTCCTTCATATGCCTTTGATTCTGTCCATACTGCTCTTAAGTGACAGTGCTGATTGACATATCTATAAGAGCGTTCATTCACCCTTCAGCAGATCGTAGTTTATTCGTTGGGCAGTTTTGTTTCAGTGCGGCATTCATTATAGCCAGCATTTGCTTGTGTTTGATCAATTAGCGGCTTTACTTCAGTTCGGTATTCAATGTGGGTAGAATTCACTTGTGTTTACTTTATCAGCAGTTTTCTTTCAATTCGGCATTCCATACAGCTCGCATTTACTTAAATGTAGGAACCAACACTAATTTCCGAGTTCCTTCGGAGGGTCCGGTCTCCTCACTGTCTGCTGACACCTATAGGCTTTCACAGCTCTTCCCAGCAACTCTCTCAGAACGCGAAAAACTTCAGCTCGTTTGCTGGGCGCATTACCAGACACGGCCCGGCAATTCTGCTCTGCTCCACATGCGGACCGCGCCCCCGGGCGTCCTCTGCTGCCCAGCTGCACCCGGCCTGCACATGGACAGCTCAGCTCCGTCCTCTGCTCTCTGGCAGCGTCTGCTGCCTGCCTTCTCATTAGAGGGATCCCGGTCCTGCAGAGTCCCTCTGGCAGGTCTCAGGGAATCATTGCCGGCGTCTCTGCTCCTAGGGTTGATGCCAACACGGCATCTCCAGGAGTGTGAGCATGCACAGGCACTGTGTACTCACATCAGTGCCCACAGCACATCTGCAGGAGTGTATGCATGAACAGGCACTGTCTGCTCACATCAAATCTCCAGGAGTGTCAGCATACACAGGCACTGTGTGCTCACGGCACATCTCCTGGAGTGTATGCGTGCACAGGCACTGGGTGCTCACGGCACATCTCCTGGAGTGTATGCGTGCACAGGCACTGTGTGCTCACATCAAATCTCCTGGAGTGTATGCGTGCACAGGCACTGGGTGCTCACGGCACATCTCCTGGAGTGTAAGTATGCACAGGCACTGTGTGCTCACATCAGAGCCCACAGCACATCTGCAGGAGTGTATGCGTGAACAGGCACTGTGTGCTCACATCAAATCTCCAGGAGTGTCAGCATACACAGGCACTGTGTGCTCACGGCACATCTCCTGGAGTGTATGCGTGCACAGGCACTGGGTGCTCACGGCACATCTCCTGGAGTGTATGTATGCACAGGCACTGTGTGCTCACTTCAAATATCCAGGAGTACATGCATGCACAGGCAGTGTGTGCTCACAACTCCAGGAGTGCCAGCATGCACAGGCAGTGTGTGCTCACGGCACATCTCCTGGAGTGAATGCGTGCACAGGCATTGTGTGCTCATGGCACATCTCCTGGAGTGTATGCGTGCACAGGCAGTAGGTGCTCACGGCACATCTCCTGGAGTGTATGTATGCACAGGCACTGTGTGCTCACTTCAAATATCCAGGAGTGCATGCATGCACAGGCACTGTGTGCTCACATCAAATCTCCAGGAGGGTCACATCTTCACCAACCACATCCCCATAGATCTCCACAAGACTGCCCTGGCACTGTATGCGGACGATGTTGCAGTCATCTCCCAGTCATTCAGCGAAAAGCAACTGGCAAAGAACTTGCAAGCTTCATTGGAAACCATCTTGATGTGGTACAGCGACTGGTGGTTAGAACTCAACACCAGCGAGACAACTGCAACGCTGTGCACCAGAAAGAAGATCAAGGAGCACCCGCACATCAACCTCAACAGGGATACCATCAAGTGGGAGAGCAGCAGCCGCTACCCCTGTGTGACCCTGGACAGCAAACTCAACTGGGGAAGCCATGTCGAGAATACTCAGCAGAAGGCAACAGGAAAGATGGCAGCACTGTACCCACTCCTGAAGAGCAAGTCCATGCCCCTCCGGACAAAGATCAACGTCTACAAGGCGATCATCAGACCCACCCTGACGTATGCCTCCCCAGCATGGATGACCTGCCATGAGAGACACCGGAAGAGTCTTCAGATAGTCCAGAACAAGGCCCTGCGAATATCGTCTGGAGCTCCAACCTTCACAAGGATAGCAGACCTTCACAGAGACCTGGACATCGAGATGTTGGACGAACATCTAGCGAAGCTGAGTAAGAACTTCTGCCAAGGACTGGATCAAAACCCAAACCCTCTGATCAGAAGACTCCCTGCCACCACTGCAAAACCCTTCCACTGCTACCCATGGCCCATCACTGCAAAGACCCTGTGAAACCAGCCCTACTGTGACAAGACCACACAGACCAAGAAGAATCCTCACCCATGACTACATACTCAACCCGAGAAGATGGAGTAATGAGGCTCAAGCCTCGGTATCCAAAAACCACAGCTGATGGATACATTTTATCAGAAAGAAGAAGACAGCCAGCTGGGGCACCCTCCTTTGATCCCGCTTCCTATCGAGATGGTAAGGCTGAGAGGAAGGTTGATGCGGTGTGCGAGGGAGGGGTTGATCCTGCTTCCTATCGAGAGGGTGTAAGGCTGAGAGGAAGGTTGATGAGGTGTGCGAGGGAGGGGTTGATCCCGCTTCCTATCGAGAGGGTGTAAGGCTGAGAGGAAGGTTGATGAGGTGTGTGAGGGAGGGGTTGATCCTGCTTCCTATCGAGACGGTGTAAGGCTGAGAGGAAGGTTGATGGGGTTGTGCGAGGGAGGGGTTGATCCTGCTTCCTATCGAGACGATGTAAGGCTGAGAGGAAGGTTGATGAGGTGTGCGAGGCAGGGGTTGATCCTGCTTCCTATCGAGAGGGTGTAAGGCTGAGAGGAAGGTTGATGCGGTGTGCGAGGGAGGGGTTGATCCCGCTTCCTATCGAGAGGGTGTAAGGCTGAGAGGAAGGTTGATGAGGTGTGCGAGGGAGGGGTTGATCCCGCTTCCCATCGAGACGGTGTAAGGCTGAGAGGAAGGTTGATGAGGTGTGCGAGTGAGGGGTTGATCCCGCTTCCCATCGAGACGGTGTAAGGCTGAGAGGAAGGTTGATGAGGTGTGCGAGGGAGGGGTTGATCCTGCTTCCTATCGAGACGGTGTAAGGCTGAGAGGAAGGTTGATGAGGGTTGCGAGGGAGGGGTTGATCCTGCTTCCTATCGAGACGGTGTAAGGCTGAGAGGAAGGTTGATGAGGTGTGCGAGGGAGGGGCAGGGAACGGGCCTGTTCCTTGTAGTGTTGGCTCTTAACGTCCTTTGTACGGTTATGGGCGGCATTCCGAGGTGGCGAGATGTGGGTCTGGTCTGCCCGCGGACTCCGGGAAGGCCTGGCCCAGAGCCCCGTGTTGTGAAGGATTCACAGTTCCGGTGTTTGTAAAGCGCTTCCGCCCACTAGGCGCTGTGAATAATTGCAGAAGCAGCGCATGCATGGGTTGCTTTGGTGTTCCCGGGGTGGCCGCCGTGCCGTTGGGCGGGGGTTGTTGCAAGGCCTATGTACGTCCTAAACGCTAAGGTGGGGAGGGGGGTGGGGGGACTGCAAGTACCATCATGCACCGCAATGGGGCATAAAGTACCTCATCCCCCCCATTTCACAGTGGGCGCAGATCACCGAGGCTTCCTGCGGACACGGAGCACGGACCTGTTGTGGTTTGGTGGAGGGGACGCTGGCCTACCTCCCGGGCATTGCAAATGGCGGCCAGTGCTGGTGACCGTGGTGGGAAAAGCGTGGAGGGAACAATAAGCAGACATTCCCCCCAGCCTGGACCCGGAGAGACCCTTAGGGGGTGTAAGGGTCTAGTAATAATGAGGTCGCCGGGTGAGGGATCTTTGGTGTTGTGAGAAGGCTGGCAGCGCTTAGGCGAGCCTATGTGCAGAGGCATGAGGTGGGAGGGGCATCGCATCAGGGGTACTTTGTGGGCAAACTTTGCTCCTATGCGCTTAGAATAGTAACCCGTAGCAACCGTGCCAGGCATTAATGACGTGTCCCTGGGGTGATACTGCTGCTCTGGCCAGCACAGGGGGCCGGAGCAGTGTGAGGTAATGTTGCTGTTCTGGCCAGCACAGGGGGTTGGGCAGTGTGGGGTAATATTGCTGTTCTGGCCAGCACAGGGGGTCGGGCAATGTGAGGTAATGTTACTGTTCTGGGCAGCACAGGGGGTTGGGCAGTGTGAGGTGATACTGCTGTTCTGGCCAGCACAGGGGGCCTGGGCGGTGTGAGGTAATGTTGCTGTTCTGGCCAGCACAGGGGGACGGGCAGTGTGAGGTAATGTTGCTGTTCTGGCCAGCACAGGGGGACGGGCAGTGTGGGGTAATGTTTCTGTTCTGGCCAGCACAGGGGGTCCGGGCAGTGTGAGGTAATATTGCTGTTCTGGGCAGCACAGGGGGTCCGGGCAGTGTGAGGTGATACTGCTGTTCTGGCCAGCACAGGGGGCCGGGCAGTGTGAAGTAATATTGCTGTTCTGGCCAGCACGGGGGTCGGGGCAGTGTGAGGTAATGTTGCTGTTATGGCCAGCACAGGGGGGCTGGGCAGTGTGAGGTAATGTTGTTGTTCTGGCCAGCACATGAGTCGGGCAGTGTGAGGTAATGTTGCTGTTCTGGCCAGCACAGGGGGTTGGGCAGTGTGAGGTAATGTTGCTGTTCTGGACAGCACAGGGGGTCGGGGCAGTGTGAGGTAATATTGCTGTTCTGGCCAGCACGGGGGTTGGGCAGTGTGAGGTAATATTGCTGTTCTGGCCAGCACAGGGGGTCGTGGCAGTGTGAGGTAATGTTGCTGTTCTAGCCAGCACAGGGGTTCGGGCAGTGTGAGTTAATATTGCTGTTCTGGCCAGCACGGGGGGTCGGGGCAGTGTGAGGTAATACTGAGGTAATAAAGCTGTTCTGTTCAGCACAGGGGGTCAGGGTAGTGTGAGTTAATACTGAGGTAATAATGCTGTTCTGGCCAGCACGGGGGTCGGGGCAGTGTGAGGTAATGTTGCTGTTATGGCCAGCACAGGGGGCAGGGCAGTGTGAGGTAATATTGCTGTTCTGGCCAGCACAGGGGGTCGTGGCAGTGTGAGGTAATGTTGCTGTTCTAGCCAGCACAGGGGTTCGGGCAGTGTGAGTTAATATTGCTGTTCTGGCCAGCGCAGGTGGGCAGGGCAATGTGAGGTAATATTGCTGTTCTGGCCAGCACACGGGGCCGGGGCAGTGTGAGGTAATATTGCTGTTATGGCCAACACAGGGGGTCAGGCAGTGTGAGGTAATATTGCTGTTCTGGCCAGCACAGGGGGTTGGGCAGTGTGAGGTAATGTTGCTGTTCTGGCCAGCACGGGGGGTCGGGGCAGTGTGAGGTAATACTGAGGTAATAAAGCTGTTCTGGCCAGCACGGGGGCCGGGGCAGTGTGAGGTAATGTTGCTGTTATGGCCAGCACAGGGGGCAGGGCAGTGTGAGGTAATATTGGTGTTCTGGCCAGCACAGGGGGTCGGGGCAGTGTGAGGTAATGTTGCTGTTCTAGCCAGCACAGGGGTTCGGGCAGTGTGAGGTAATATTGCTGTTCTGGCCAGCACGGGGGTTGGGCAGTGTGAGGTAATATTGCTGTTCTGGCCAGCACAGGGGTCGTGGCAGTGTGAGGTAATGTTGCTGTTCTAGCCAGCACAGGGGTTCGGGCAGTGTGAGTTAATATTGCTGTTCTGGCCAGCACGGGGGGTCGGGGCAGTGTGAGGTAATACTGAGGTAATAAAGCTGTTCTGTTCAGCACAGGGGGTCAGGGTAGTGTGAGTTAATACTGAGGTAATAATGCTGTTCTGGCCAGCACGGGGGTCGGGGCAGTGTGAGGTAATGTTGCTGTTATGGCCAGCACAGGGGGCAGGGCAGTGTGAGGTAATATTGCTGTTCTGGCCAGCACAGGGGGTCGTGGCAGTGTGAGGTAATGTTGCTGTTCTAGCCAGCACAGGGGTTCGGGCAGTGTGAGTTAATATTGCTGTTCTGGCCAGCGCAGGTGGGCAGGGCAATGTGAGGTAATATTGCTGTTCTGGCCAGCACACGGGGCCGGGGCAGTGTGAGGTAATATTGCTGTTATGGCCAACACAGGGGGTCAGGCAGTGTGAGGTAATATTGCTGTTCTGGCCAGCACAGGGGGTTGGGCAGTGTGAGGTAATGTTGCTGTTCTGGCCAGCACGGGGGGTCGGGGCAGTGTGAGGTAATACTGAGGTAATAAAGCTGTTCTGGCCAGCACGGGGGCCGGGGCAGTGTGAGGTAATGTTGCTGTTATGGCCAGCACAGGGGGCAGGGCAGTGTGAGGTAATATTGGTGTTCTGGCCAGCACAGGGGGTCGGGGCAGTGTGAGGTAATGTTGCTGTTCTAGCCAGCACAGGGGTTCGGGCAGTGTGAGGTAATATTGCTGTTCACCGGAAGTGTACGAAAGTGTACTGTTGGACTGGCTGCTGTGTCGGCGTGCTCTGCTTTCAAGAGCTGCATTTTGGACTTTCTAGCGGTGGACTCGTGGACTTGACTTGCTGACAATCACTAGTCTGCAAGAGGAAGGGTTGTGTCCCTCCAAACACGCTGCCAGCGCCGTTAGTGCCCGAGGAAAAAAAGGAGAAAAAAAACACTGCCCCACACCGTCATCAGTCCCTCCTCCCTCCTGGATTTTGATTGGCTGTGACCATTACAACCACTCCGGTCACGCGCACCGCGCGCGCACCGGAAGTGTACGAAAGTGTACTGTTGGACTGTTTGACGGTGTGGCGAGTGTCGGGTGGACCTATATATAAGTACGTTGTTTGTTTGTTGTTTTTTTTTTTGTTTTCTTTTCTGCATTTCACATTATTGCAACTCGCACGTTGTGCCTTTGGGGTCACACTAATCCTGTTGTTAGACCATGGTTGGGAGCTTGCATAATGGAAAGAGTGTCTCTAGAGATAAAACAGATACTGCACTTGATGGTAATGCACCTATTCAATTACATGACTCTATACTAAACAAATCTGTTCCAATATTTTTCAAGGAACATGGGAGGAAAAGGGTGATGGATGTTAATACGGTACCCTATAGCCTCCAGTCTTTGTCCGTCGAACCTAATGATGATACGGACACAAGACTGGATGCAACCTCAGCAACCGCTTTTGGAACTGCACAAAAAGGGACAGCTCCTAAAATGCCAATATATGCGACTCCTTTTAAGGGGAAAAATCCCCCATCCTCATCTTTTAAGATAGCTAAAAATGAGCTGTCAGATGTTTCTATTATGGCACCAGCTTTAATGAATGAATGGGAAAAACGCTGTTGCATCTCCCTAGGGCCTTCTTCACCTGCATTAATGCATCCTGGGGACATCGAAAGCATCTATTTGCATAATGAGGAAAATATGTCACATGTTGCGTTCTCCTCTGAGCATGATATCCCGTTGATACCACCACTTATAGGCCCCTCCACTAGTTCACCAACAAACCAAACTATGGGGGAAATTTCTCGAATTGGGGTTTCGGGGGCTCATGAGCCCAGAACCCCACATGTGAATAGTGGAGGGGGCGTCGATGAAATCGGTCAACCAGCCGAAGATAAAATGAATAATCAGTCTGACACAGTTCCAAACAGTACTCTTAACTCACCAATTACAGGTAATGAAAATGCAGCATTTCCAGTGATCACCTCTATTTTGAACCTATTAGATAAGGGTCATGACCTTACACATGCTCATTTAAACACGATCAAGAATAATTTGGCAGATTTGTCGGGAAAAATATGTAAAATTGAGGGATTTATGTTGGCCTATGTTACGTGTCAAAACGAAAAAATTATGCTGATTGATTCTCAGCTAACAAATATGGCCAAACCCATACAGACACGAAAACAGGATACCTCCTCCCAGACTGAGGAAGCATCATATGCAAAGATTTTGACTTTAGGGGCAAATGTTCAAAATCTAGCACCTACAACATCTACTAATGTGCTTTTAAAACTAATCCAGGCAAACTCTGTAAAAATAGACGATGTGTTAGATCGTTTAACAGTACAACAATGTCTTGCGCGACAGGCCTGTGAAATGGATATTGGTGAGATATCCCCAACGATTACAGCTGAGGCAAATCACGATGTGGACGTTAATAGTCCTACGCCTCTTGTCGACCTGATAATGGGTGATGACTCAGATCATGGAGAGCTAGTGGGTGACAAATTGAGCACTGACACAATTGTATTTCGAGAAAATGACTTAATTAACCCGGAAAGCAAAACTAAATTCAGTGAAGAAAATCCAACAACTTTTATATCTCGAAAGATGAAACGTGCACAATTAAAAGCCCTAAGAAAAGTAAATAAAAAAAAAAAGAATTCTTGCCCAGACTATTCAAGAATCCGCTAAAGTGCAAAAAAAAAATAATTAAAAAAAAGAAAGCAATCAAGGACAACAGAATATTCCTAATGATGGCCAAGATGACATTCATGTGATGAATGAGAACGAGTCAGTCAACGAGTTAGTGATTGATCTATTACAACTGAACGATGAATCAAAAGCACTGCTAAATCTGGCGCTTCCAAATGAACAGAAATTAAAAGGTATGGGAGGGAAGAGTATTGAAAAAGATACGTATGGCCATACGGTGATGGTTTCTGACAAATCTAATGCTCAGAAGCAAGGGCTTCTCTCAGCTTTCTACCCTGTTATTGAAATAAAGACGAGCAGAATAGATTCTAATCATGATGTAGTAACCAACACACAACATAAAGAAACCTCATACTCGACTGTGAGTGAACTTGTTGCTAAGGAGCTGCAGAAAACTAGAGAGGATACTCGGATAATTACACAAAAGAATGATGCGGATAGTGAAATTAAGCAAAGTGATGAAAGAACTGAATTGGTCAATGCGATAACTAAAAATATTCTGGAAAGCATTGAAAACGCTCCCTCTCACCAAGAACAGATTACCCACAAATTGAGTAACATATTAACGAACAATATACAAGAAGAAACTGAGTTGGAAAACCAGGTACATCAGGCACATATAAAGTTAGAGGTAGCTAGGGAACAGTGTTCCTTTTCAAGGGACACACGCTACATATTGGGTTGGCAGAGCGATCCCCAGATGAATGGTCAGCAAAGATTAAACAGATCATTCATGTTTCATAACATATTCAAAGGGAGTCCGCAACTAAGAACCCTAAACTCTAACGACATTGAATGGATTAGGCTTGCACATCATAACAATTTGCGTATGATATGTGCTCCTCAGTCACAAATTATTACGAAGCTATTATGGGAACACAGGCAGGACTTTGAGCTGCGTGGTTTGGAACTATCCCTATTTCGATCTATTGAAGAAGCAGAGGTTTTTTTGGATGCGCCATCTGCATTGGATGTGAGCAAATCTGGTGATAAGAGTCCTGCTGGTAGTCAAGAGCAGGCAGCAGACCTTATCACACAGATCACTACACTTGTAGGTGTGGCTTCCAATATAACCTGGCTGGGGCCCCTAATGACATCTATCATCGACATGGCGACAAATAAAAAAAAATCCTAATGAGGATGAACTTAGATTCACCTCTTGGAATTGCTGTGGGATGAAAAACCTTGGCGATTGGCTTAAAGTGTCTGTGGGTATACAATCGCCTATGGTCATATTCTTACAGGAAACAATGTGTTTAGATACATTTTTTATTGATGGATTCAATACGATTAGTGTACCTGCTCGCAAAGGACTAGCTGGTCGTCCTTCGGGAGGCGTGGCAATCATGATTGGTAACTCTATTGATCATAATTCGAAAACCCTAACCTACTAGTAATTGAATTTTTTGTGTGTGAACACCCCAAGCATATGTATCTTTTGGTTTGTGTTTATTACAATCCTGCTGATTGTCTCTTAGAAACACTTTTGGAACTAATAGATGGGATCTTTTTGGCTGCTATGGAACGAAACCCGAATTATTCGATACTGATTGGTGGGGATCTTAATTCTATTTGCATTGATTCAGGGTTACTTGGCAGACAAATTTGCATTTCTAAGCATAAAACCACCCTAATTAATAGGGGTGATAAATTGTTGCAGTATTTTAAAGCGTGGAACATTATCCCGGTGGATTTTGAATCCGGGGTATTAAATGGTACCTGGAGGAGGGGCGGAGCTGAATCTTATCTTGACTATTTCTTGTCTCAGTCAACCTTATGGGGCGCGTGAGTAGGGTCACTATAACGGATACACCATATAGTGACCATGCGCCTATAAACTTGACAATTAAGTTAGCTTTTTCAACTCTGGAAACTAGTTCTATTCTTAAAATGATTAACATCAAGAGAGTCCAACACTCAGTCAGGTGGCATCCCTCCTTATGTAGAAGTTTGAACTTCTTGGTCCATAGGGACCTATGGAGAAGTCCCAAAGGAGAGGATGCAAAACAGAATGCCAGTCTTCGTGAGGGATGGAACAACTTGATCATAAAAAAACACCTTCAATCAATTATAAACGATGCAGGGACGCATAATCTTTGTAATCCATACACGTTTAATGTTGAAATTGCTTCTTTGAAACGTGAAAAAAACTGGTGTTTGAGAAAATTGCGTAAACTGAATTTAACTATCCATCTGCATTTACTATGCAAAAAAAAAATCTGTCTAAAATACACAAACAAGAACAAAAGTATTACATTTAGAACTAAGCTAATGGAGAATCAGCAAATCATGAAAGCTATTATTCGAAATGACACCCGTAGGCTCTGGTCTATTATTAATGATACCAATGGACGAGAGCAGCATGATTTAAGTTCCTCGGTTTCTTCTGAAACTTGGAAATCATTCATGATTGAGAAATTCAAATTACCACTAAAATTTCATAAAATCATCTCAAACATTCATACTGTAAAGTGCACTGATAATCTAGTACTAACTATGGATGAGATTCTGGATGCTATTAAATTACTTAAATCTTCAAAAGCTCCAGGTCCTGATGGGCTGCCTGCATGTGTTTTAAAGGATGATCCGACCTTCTGGGCTACAATCCTTTATACCAAATTCTCAAATATTTTGGAATCAAATTGCATTCCCAATTCTTGGCGGAATGCGATAATTATTCCTATCTATAAAAAGGGTGATCCGACCGACCCTGCAAATTTTAGACCGATTGCCCTTATGGATGCTTCCGCAAAGGTCTTCCCCATTTGTTTACTAAAAAGGCTACAATCTCATATTGATAATAATGATATTTACTCAAAGTTCCAATCTGGATTTAGAAAGAACATCGGAACATCCCTTAACGCTATTATTCTTGCACACTTTATTTCGAAATCTAAATTACCTGAGTCTGGACCAATATACCTTGCATCGCTTGACTTAACTAGTGCATTTGACTGTGTAATTCGCGAAGTGCTTTGGAAAAAACTGGTGAACTTAGGTTTTCCTTATCGACTTGTGCAACTTTTGGCAATGCTACACACTAACACGTCTTTCCAAATCAGAATAAACAGGGAAGGTGCTCTTACGTCCCCCATTAATACCGAGACTGGGGTAAAACAGGGCTGCAACTTAGCTGCAATCTTGTTTAACTTATACCTCTCCAATATGGATAGATTGTGGACAGGTAATGGCATATATCCGATAAAACTTGGTAGTCTTAAATTAAATTGGCTTTGTTTTGCCGATGATATTATTCTGTTTGACAGGACTCCCTCGGGACTACAGCAAAAATTAAATCTCTTTTATGGCTATGCTGCTGAACACAATCTCATGGCAAATTCTAAAAAAACTCAGATCATCATTTGCCATAATAAGAAAAGAATAAGATCATATTATTGGACTATTGCTGGTGGCAGGCTTGAAATGGCAAATTCGATTAAATATTTAGGATATCCTCTGACTAATAGTTATACCCTGAATTCATGGAAGGAGTTTTTAACTTTAAAATCTCGCTCTCTCCTATCAATGATGAAGATAATCCATGCTAAGCACTGTATGTTTTCGATCCTGCCCTTGTTGGATTTCTACTTGTTAAAGGTTGAACCTATCATTCTCTATAGTTTAGATATCTGTCTAATGAATATCGAACAGATTCTAAATGGGATTCAGGGATTTCTTTGGAAAAAAACTTTGTGCTTGTCACCATCAATACCAAATTCGATAATTTGCCATGAACTGGGGCTATCTACATTAGCGGCAAAATGGAGATGGCGTCAATTAATGAGTTATACAAAAATGCGACTGCCACCCAGAAACTCATTATATGTAGATTTGCACATCTTATTAAACAATGGTGGTGTTAAATTATTGGACTTGTTTAAAAAACAAATGAATACCCTTTTGGACACCATTGAAGTAACAATTGAGGATTTAGAAATTGGTTTAGCTAAAAATAAACGCAAAATGTATGAATGGGACTGGAGGATGATAATTGAAAAAAATCAGCAGTATGTCTCATTTACGAAGTGTGCAAGTAGACTCCGGAAGAGGGGCAATTGTCCCCTATATCTTTCTAAATGTCCTGATCACAGAATACGTAATATCTATCTAAGATTCAGATTAAATCAATTCCCTACTCTGGAACGCATTCATAAATGGAATCATGGTAGCAAACTGATTACTCATCCAAATTGTCGGTTTTGTAATCCGACTTCCCAAACTGAATCAATAAGACATCTGGTGGTATACTGCACATATTTTGAGGAAAAGAGATGCTTGTTATTAGGCGAATTTAATCCAGGCCTAACCTATATTGCACGGGCCGCCTTTTGGGAACGTAGCATGCAAGGGGATAGTATTCGTTTTATTCTTGCTTTATCAAGGTTACTATTTAACATTGATGAAGATTTGAAAATTAAAAATCTGGATTTAAATATGCCTGTAGTTGATGAATGACAGAAAAGTAATTGATATTGGTGAAAGTAGGATGCAATTGATGTAATATATATACTCTACTTATTCAACTGCATTACAATGCTACTTCAATTATTGTGTCTGAATGTTCTACCGATAAGAGTGACATGGGTGTTCTCTTTGGTCATGCATTAGGAAAAGGTTACCTGCAAGACATACAGTCATGGAAAGAAATCATGTAAACCTCAAAACGTTACCTTGTATGAACGATGAAAAATTACAAAATAGAAGTGAAATATGTTAATTCTATTATGAAGTGAACAAAGAAAGAAAATGACTTTTGTATGATGTTTTTAAGAAAACAAGTGTTTTAAAGTTGAGGAAATAATTGTAAAAGTTTATAAATTTGATGTAAACTATAAACAATTTTAATAAAAAAAAATATATATATATTGCTGTTCTGGCCAGCACAGGGGGTCGGGGCAGTGTGAGGTAATATTCCTGTTCTGGACAGCACAGGGTGTCGGGCAGTGTGAGGTAATATTGCTGTTCTGGCCAGCACAGGGGGTTGGGCAGTGTGAGGTAATGTTGCTGTTCTGGCCAGCACAGGGGGTCGGGGCAGTGTAAGGTAATGCTGAGGTAATAAAGCTGTTCTGTTCAGCACAGGGGGTCAGGGCAGTGTGAGTTAATACTGAGGTAATAATGCTGTTCTGGCCAGCACGGGGGTAGGGGCAGTGTGAGATAATGTTGTTGTTATGGCCAGCACAGGGGGCCAGGCAGTGTGAGGTAATATTGCTGTTCTGGCCAGCACAGGGGGTTGGGCAGTGTGAGGTAATGTTGCTGTTCTGGCCAGCACAGGGGGTCGGGGCAGTGTAAGGTAATGCTGAGGTAATAAAGCTGTTCTGTTCAGCACAGGGGGTCAGGGCAGTGTGAGTTAATACTGAGGTAATAATGCTGTTCTGGCCAGCACGGGGGTAGGGGCAGTGTGAGATAATGTTGTTGTTATGGCCAGCACAGGGGGCCAGGCAGTGTGAGGTAATGTTGCTGTTCTAGTCAGCACAGGGGTTCGGGCAGTGTGAGGTAATATTGATGTTCTGGCCAGCACATGGGGCCGGGCAATGTGGGGTAATATTGCTGTTCTGGCCAGCACAGGGGGCCGGGGCAGTGTGAGGTAATATTGCTGTTCTGGACAGCACAGGGGGTCGGGCAGTGTGAGGTAATATTGCTGCTCTGGCCAGCACATTGGTCGGGCAGTGTGAGGTAATATTGCTGTTCTGGCCAGCACAGGGGGTTGGGCAGTGTGAGGTAATGTTGCTGTTCTTGCCAGCACAGGGGGTCGGGGCAGTGTGAGGTAATACTGAGGTAATAAAGCTGTTCTGTTCAGCACAGGGGGTCAGGGCAGTGTGAGTTAATAATAATAATAATAATAATAATGTTGTTCTGGCCAGCACAGGGGTCAGGGCAGTGTGAGGTAATATAGCTGTTCTGGACAGCACAGAGGGTCGGACAGTGTGAGGTAATATTGCTGTTCTGGCCAGCACAGGGGGCCAGGGCAGTGTGAGGTAATGTTGCTGCTCTGGCCAGCACAGGGGGTCGGGCAGTGTGAGGTAACGTTGCTGTTCTGGCCAGCACAGGGGGTCGGGTAGTGTGAGGTAATGTTGCTGCTCTGGCTAGCACAGGGGGTCGGGCAGTGTGAGGTAATGTTGCTGGTCTGGCCAGCACAGGGGGTCGGGCAGTGTGAGGTAATATTGCTGTTCTGGCTGGCACAGGGGGTCGGGCAGTGTGAGGTAATATTGCTGTTCTGAACAGCACAGGGGGTCGGGCAGTGTGAGGTAATAGTGCTGTTCTGGCCAGCACAGGGGGCCGGGCAGTGTGAGGTAATGTTGCTGTTCTGGCCAGCACAGCGGGTCGGGCAGTGTGAGGTAATATTGCTGTTCTGGCCAGCACAGGGGGCCGGGCAGTGTGAGGTAATATTGCTGTTCTTGCCAGCACAGGGGGTCGGGGCAGTGTGAGGTAATACTGAGGTAATAAAGCTGTTCTGTTCAGCACGGGGGGGGGGGTCAGGGCAGTGTGAGTTAATACTGAGGTAATAATGTTGTTCTGGCCAGCACGGGGGTCGGGCAGTGTGAGGCAATATAGCTGTTCTGGACAGCACAGAGGGTCGGACAGTGTGAGGTAATATTGCTGTTCTGGCCAGCACAGGGGGCCGGGGCAGTGTTAGGTAATGTTGCTGTTCTGGCCAGCACAGGGGGTCGGGCAGTGTGAGGTAATATTGCTGTTCTGGCCAGCACAGGGGGTCGGGCAGTGTGAGGTAATATTGCTGTTCTACCCAGCACAGGGGGCCGGGCAGTGTGAGGGAATGTTGCTGTTCTGGCAAGCACAGGGGGTCGGGCAGTGTGAGGTAATATTGCTGTTCTGGCTGGCACAGGGGGTTGGGCAGTGTGAGGCAATATTGCTGTTCTGAACAGCACAGGGGGTCGGACAGTGAGAGGTAATATTGCTGTTCTGCCCAGCACAGGGGGCCGGGCAGTGTGAAGGTAATGTTGCTGTTCTGGCCAGCACAGGGGGTCGGGGCAGTGTGAGGTAATATTGCTGTTCTGGCCAGCACAGTGGGCCGGGCAGTGTGAGGTAATATTGCTGTTCTGGCCAGCAAAGGGGTTCGGGCAGTTTGAGGTAATGTTGCTGTTCTGGCTGGCACAGGGGGTTGGGCAGTGTGAGGTAATATTGCTGCTCTGGCCAGAACAGGGGATCGGGGCAGTGTGAGGTAATATTGCTGTTCTGGCTGGCACAGGGGGTCGGGCAGTGTGAGGTAATATTACTGTTCCGGCCAGCACAGGGGGTCGGGCAGTGTGAGGTAATATTGCTGTTCTGGCTGGCACAGGGGGTCGGGCAGTGTGAGGTAATATTGCTGTTCTGAACAGCACAGGGGGTCGGGCAGTGTGAGGTAATGTTGCTGTTCTGGCCCGCTTATGGGGTCGGTGCAGTGTGAGGTAATGTTGCTGTTCTGACCGGCACAGGGGGTCGGGGCAGTGTGAGGTAATGTTACTGTTCTGGGCAGCACAGGGGGTCGGGGCAGTGTGAGGTAATATTGCTGTTCTGGCTGGCACAGGGGGTCGGGCAGTGTGAGGTAATATTACTGTTCCGGCCAGCACAGGGGGTCGGGCAGTGTGAGGTAATATTGCTGTTCTGGCTGGCACAGGGGGTCGGGCAGTGTGAGGTAATATTGCTGTTCTGAACAGCACAGGGGGTCGGGCAGTGTGAGGTAATGTTGCTGTTCTGGCCCGCATATGGGGTCGGTGCAGTGTGAGGTAATGTTGCTGTTCTGACCGACACAGGGGGTCGGGGCAGTGTGAGGTAATGTTACTGTTCTGGGCAGCACAGGGGTTCGGGGCAGTGTGAGGTAATGTTGCTGTTCTTGCCAGCACAGGGTGTCGGGGCGGTGTGAGGTAATGTTGCTGTTCTGGCCAGCACAGGGGGTGGGGGGGCAGTGTGAGGTAATACTGCTGTTCTAGCCAGCACAGGGGGTCGGGCAGTGTGAGGTAATATTACTGTTCCCGCCAGCACAGGGGGTCAGGACAGTGTGAGGTAATATTGCTGTTCCGGCCAGCACAGGGGATCCGGCCAGCGTGAGGTAATATTGCGGTGTCGGGGCAGTGTGAGGGCGCACCATAGATGCAGCCTGCTGTGCAGTGGCTGGCAACCACTGGTGGAGCCGCATGGCGCCTAGGGCAGCCGCGGGCGGATAATACCCTGCGCCAGGAGCATTGTGCACGCTGCGTTGCAGTGCTTGCACATTCGTGCAGTGCAGTGTGTGCCCTTTTCGGTTGGTCCCGTGTGTTTGCTGCATTTGTGCAGTATCCGAATTTGGCTCATGCCGGAAGTTGGATGCATTTGACACATCAAAGCCGTTTTCCCGCCAAAATCTGGAGCCTCGGCACGTGAAAATAGTGAACGTGGTCGAGGCAGTGCTACAGATGAGGAGATGGAGTTGAGCGGTGGGGGTTGGAGTGAGGCGGGAGTGAGGCACGCGGGCACCGGCATTGAAACCGCGCGCCACAAAAGATGGAAAGGCAGCTCAGCTGGTTGGGTGTTGCTGCGGTCAGGGTGCAGGAGTCCCTGTGAAGCGCACTTGGGCCCGCCCTTCTTGTTTTGGCGCACTTCAGTTATCGCGTTGTTTGCAGCGCTTGCAAGTCAGATGTTTTCAACAGAGTACTGGCATTGCCAGTCTTGGTGGTGCTCACAACAGTAACAGTAATGGGTTATTTATAACACGCCTAATGCCCAGAGGGTTCTAAGCAGGACCCGGGGATCGAACCCGTGTTGCTCCGTCGTCTTGATGCTCTATCCTCCCGAGACAACGTGCCCATGTATGCGGCATTGCCACTTCATCCTGTGCATTCAGATGTGCAGTAAAACAGTGAATTGCTACAGAGCGCAGTTTATAGTCCACCAAAATCTGATGTTGGAAATATGACAATTCGTGATACAACTCGAGGAGAACACACATCTCCGGTTCCGGAAGCACCTCAAGGCCTTCCTCTTGGCTTCTGCCTTCTCTCCTCCCCTCCCCTGCTGATCTCTTGTCTGATACATGCACTGGTCACCTGGCTACCCTCTGAATTGGGGCTCAGGTCCCTGCCCGCCTAGTTGCACACCTGCACTGCCTCCTGGCACCCCCTGCACTTGTGGACTGTAACTGCCACCCTACAGTCCGCCTTCCTGCACTTTTAGACACCTGTTGTCTGCACTTCTAACACTAGCCACTTGCCTCCTGGCACCCCCTGCACTTGTGGTCTGTATCTGCCACCCTCCAGTCCACCTTCCTGCACTTTTAGACACCTGTTGTCCGCACTTCTAACACTAGCCACTTGCCCCCTGGCACCCCCTGCACTTGTGGTCTGTGTCTGCCACCCTCCAGTCCGCTTTCCTGCACTCGAGACACCTGTTGTCTGCACTTCTAAGAGTAGCCAGTTGCCTCCTGGCACCCCCTGCACTTGTGGTCTGTATCTGCCACCCTCCAGTCTGCCTTCCTGCACTTTTAGACACCCGTTGTCTGCACTTCTAACACTAGCCACTTGCCTCCTGGCACCCCCTTCACTTGTGGACTGTAACTGCCACCCTACAGTCCGCCTTCCTGCACTTTTAGACACCTGCTGTCTGCACTTCTAACACTAGCCACTTGCCTCCTGGCACCCCCTGCACTTGTGGTCTGTATCTGCAACCCTACAGTCTGCCTTCCTGCACTTTTAGACACCTGTTGTCTGCACTTCTTACACTCGCGCTTGCCTCCTGGCACCCCCTGCACTTGTGGACTGTATCTGCAATCCTACAGTCCACCTTCCTGCACTTTTAGACACCTGCTGTCTGCACTTCTAACACTAGCCACTTGCCTCCTGGCACCCCCTGCACTTGTGGTCTGTATCTGCCACCCTCCAGTCCGCCTTCCTGCACTCGAGACACCTGTTGTCTGCACTTCTAACACTAGCCAGTTGCCTCCTGGCACCCCCTGCACTTGTGGTCTGTATCTGCCACCCTCCAGTCCGCCTTCCTGCACTTTTAGACACCCGTTGTCTGCACTTCTAAAACTAGCCACTTGCCTCCTGGCACCCCCTTCACTTGTGGACTGTAACTGCCACCCTACAGTCCGCCTTCCTGCACTTTTAGACACCTGCTGTCTGCACTTCTAACACTAGCCACTTGCCTCCTGGCACCACCTGCACTTGTGGACTGTGTCTGCAACCCTACAGTCTGCCTTGCTACACTTTTAGACACCTGTTGTCTGCACTTCTTACACTCGCGCTTGCCTCTTGGCACCCCCTGCACTTGTGGACTGTATCTGCAACCCTACAGTCCGTCTTCCTGCACTTTTAGACACCTGCTGTCTGCACTTCTAACACTAGCCACTTGCCTCCTGTCACCCCCTGCACTTGTGGACTGTGTCTGCAACCCTACAGTCCGCCTTGCTGCACTTTTAGACACCTGCTGTCTGCACTTCTAACACTAGCCACTTGCCCCCTGGTACCCCTACTTCTAACACTAGCCACTTGCCTCCTGGCACCCCCTGCACTCGTGGTCTGTATCTGCAACCCTACAGTCTGCCTTCCTGCACTTTTAGACACCTGTTGTCTGCACTTCTTACACTCGCGCTTGCCTCCTGGCACCCCCTGCACTTGTGGACTGTATCTGCAATCCTACAGTCCGCCTTCCTGCACTTTTAGACACCTGCTGTCTGCACTTCTAACACTAGCCACTTGCCTCCTGGCACCCCCTGCACTTGTGGTCTGTATCTGCCACCCTCCAGTCCACCTTCCTGCACTTTTAGACACCTGTTGTCTGCACTTCTAACACTAGCCACTTGCCTCCTGGCACCCCCTGCACTTGTGGTCTGTATCTGCCACCCTCCAGTCCGCCTTCCTGCACGCGAGACACCTGTTGTCTGCACTTCTAACACTAGCCAGTTGCCTCCTGGCACCCCCTGCACTTGTGGTCTGTATCTGCCACCCTCCAGTCCGCCTTCCTGCACTTTTAGACACCCGTTGTCTGCACTTCTAAAACTAGCCACTTGCCTCCTGGCACCCCCTTCACTTGTGGACTGTAACTGCCACCCTACAGTCCGCCTTCCTGCACTTTTAGACACCTGCTGTCTGCACTTCTAACACTAGCCACTTGCCTCCTGGCACCCCCTGCACTTGTGGACTGTGTCTGCAACCCTACAGTCTGCCTTGCTACACTTTTAGACACCTGCTGTCTGCACTTCTAACACTAGCCACTTGCCCCCTGGCACCCCCACTTCTAACACTAGCCACTTGCCTCCTGGCACCCCCTGCACTTGTGGTCTGTATCTGCAACCCTACAGTCTGCCTTCCTGCACTTTTAGACACCTGTTGTCTGCACTTCTTACACTCGCGCTTGCCTCTTGGCACCCCCTGCACTTGTGGACTGTATCTGCAACCCTACAGTCCGTCTTCCTGCACTTTTAGACACCTGCTGTCTGCACTTCTAACACTAGCCACTTGCCTCCTGTCACCCCCTGCACTTGTGGACTGTGTCTGCAACCCTACAGTCCGCCTTGCTGCACTTTTAGACACCTGCTGTCTGCACTTCTAACACTAGCCACTTGCCCCCTGGTACCCCCACTTCTAACACTAGCCACTTGCCTCCTGGCACCCCCTGCACTTGTGGTCTGTATCTGCAACCCTACAGTCTGCCTTCCTGCACTTTTAGACACCTGTTGTCTGCACTTCTTACACTCGCGCTTGCCTCCTGGCACCCCCTGCACTTGTGGACTGTACCTGCAACCCTACAGTCCGCCTTCCTGCAATTTTAGACACCTGTTGTCTGCACTTCTAACACTAGCCACTTGCCTCCTGGCACCCCCTGCACTTGTGGTCTGTATCTGCCACCCTACAGTCTGCCTTCCTGCACTTTTAGACACCTGCTGTCTGCCCTTCTAACACTAGCCACTTGCCCCCTGGCACCCCCTGCACTTGTGGACTGTATCTGCAACCCTACAGTCCGCCTTCCTGCACTTTTAGACACCTGTTGTCTGCACTTCTAACACTAACCACTTGCCCCCTGGCACCCCTGCACTTGTGGACTGTATCTGCCACCCTACAGTCCGCCTTCCTGCACTTTTAGACACCTGTTGTCTGCACTTCTAACGCTAGCTACTTACCTCCTAGCACCCCCTGCACTTGTGGATTGTATCTGCCACCCTTCAGTCCGCCTTCCTGCACTTTTAGACACCTGCGGCTGCACTTCTAACACTAGCCACTTGCCTCCTGGCACCCCCTGCACTTGTGGACTGTGTCTGCAACCCTACAGTCCGCCTTGCTGCACTTTTAGACACCTGCTGTCTGCACTTCTAACACTAGCCACTTGCCCCCTGGTACCCCCACTTCTAACACTAGCCACTTGCCTCCTGGCACCCCCTGCACTTGTGGTCTGTATCTGCAACCCCACAGTCTGCCTTCCTGCACTTTTAGACACCTGTTGTCTGCACTTCTTACACTCGCGCTTGCCTCCTGGCACCCCCTGCACTTGTGGACTGTATCTGCAACCCTATAGTCCGCCTTCCTGCACTTTTAGACACCTGTTGTCTGCACTTCTAACACTAGCCACTTGCCTCCTGGCACCCCCTGCACTTGTGGTCTGTATCTGCCACCCTACAGTCTGCCTTCCTGCACTTTTAGACACCTGCTGTCTGCACTTCTAACACTAGCCACTTGCCTCCTGGCACCCCCTGCACTTGTGGTCTGTATCTGCCACCCTACAGTCTGCCTTCCTGCACTTTTAGACACCTGCTGTCTGCCCTTCTAACACTAGCCACTTGCCCCCTGGCACCCCCTGCACTTGTGGACTGTATCTGCACCCCTACAGTCCGCCTTCCTGCACTTTTAGACACCTGTTGTCTGCACTTCTAACACTAACCACTTGCCCCCTGGCACCCCTGCACTTGTGGACTGTATCTGCCACCCTACAGTCCGCCTTCCTGCACTTTTAGACACCTGTTGTCTGCACTTCTAACGCTAGCCACTTACCTCCTAGCACCCCCTGCACTTGTGGATTGTATCTGCCACCCTTCAGTCCGCCTTCCTGCACTTTTAGACACCTGCGGCTGCACTTCTAACACTAGCCACTTGCCTCCTGGCACCCCCTGCACTTGTGGACTGTGTCTGCAACCCTACAGTCCGCCTTGCTGCACTTTTAGACACCTGCTATCTGCACTTCTAACACTAGCCACTTGCCCCCTGGTACCCCCACTTCTAACACTAGCCACTTGCCTCCTGGCACCCCCTGCACTTGTGGTCTGTATCTGCAACCCCACAGTCTGCCTTCCTGCACTTTTAGACACCTGTTGTCTGCACTTCTTACACTCGCGCTTGCCTCCTGGCACCCCCTGCACTCGTGGACTGTATCTGCAACCCTACAGTCCGCCTTCCTGCACTTTTAGACACCTGTTGTCTCCACTTCTAACACTAGCCACTTGCCTCCTGGCACCCCCTGCACTTGTGGTCTGTATCTGCCACCCTACAGTCTGCCTTCCTGCACTTTTAGACACCTGCTGTCTGCACTTCTAACACTAGCCACTTGCCTCCTGGCACCCCCTGCACTTGTGGACTGTATCTGCAACCCTACAGTCCGCCTTCCTGCACTTTTAGACACCTGTTGTCTGCACTTCTAACACTAGCCACTTGCCCCCTGGCACCCCCTGCACTTGTGGACTGTATCTGCCACCCTACAGTCTGCCTTCCTGCACTTTTAGACACCTGTTGTCTGCACTTCTAACGCTAGCCACTTACCTCCTAGCACCCCCTGCACTTGTGGATTGTATCTGCCACCCTTCAGTCCGCCTTCCTGCACTTTTAGACACCTGCGGCTGCACTTCTAACACTAGCCACTTGCCTCCTGGCACCCCCTGCACTTGTGGACTGTGTCTGCAACCCTACAGTCCGCCTTGCTGCACTTTTAGACACCTGCTGTCTGCACTTCTAACACTAGCCACTTGCCCCCTGGAACCCCCACTTCTAACACTAGCCACTTGCCTCCTGGCACCCCCTGCACTTGTGGATTGTATCTGCCACCCTACAGTACGCCTTGCTGCACTTTTAGACACCTGTTGTCTGCACTTCTAACACTAGCCACTTGCCTCCTGGCACCCCCTGCACTTGTGGTCTGTATCTGCCACCCTCCAGTCCACCTTCCTGCACTTTTAGACACCTGTTGTCTGCACTTCTAACACTAGCCACTTGCCTCCTGGCACCCCCTGCACTTGTGGTCTGTATCTGCCGCCCTCCAGTCCGCCTTCCTGCACTCGAGACACCTGTTGTCTGCACTTCTAACACTAGCCACTTGCCTCCTGGCACCCCCTGCACTTGTGGACTGTATCTGCAATCCTACAGTCCGCCTTCCTGCACTTTTAGACACCTGTTGTCTTCACTTCTAACACTAGCCACTTGCCTCCTGGCACCCCCTGCACTTGTGGACTGTATCTGCCACCTTACAGTCTGCCTTCCTGCACTTTTAGACACCTGTTGTCTGCACTTCTAACACTAGCCACTTGCCCCCTGGCACCCCCTGCACTTGTGGACTGTAACTGCCACCCTACAGTCCGCCTTCCTGCACTTTTAGACACCTGCTGTCTGCACTTTTAACACTCGCGCTTGCCTCCTGGCACCCCCCGCACTTGTGGACTGTATCTGCAACCCTACAGTCCTCCTTCCTGCACTCGAGACACCTGTTGTCTGCACTTCTAACACTAGCCACTTGCCCCCTGGCACCCCCTGCACTTGTGGACTGTATCTGCCACCTTACAGTCTGCCTTCCTGCACTTTTAAACACCTGTTGTCTGCACTTCTAACACTAGCCACTTGCCCCCTGGCACCCCCTGCACTTGTGGACTGTAACTGCCACCCTACAGTCTGCCTTCCTGCACTTTTAGACACCTGCTGTCTGCACTTTTAACACTTGCGCTTGCCTCCTGGCACCCCCTGCACTTGTGGTCTGTATCTGCCACCCTACAGTCCGCCTTCCTGTACTTTTAGACACCTGTTGTCTGCACTTCTAACCCTTGCGCTTGCCTCCTGTTCGCTGCACTACCTGTTGTGATGATTCCTTGACCTGCACTTATCCACCCTCCCACCCACCCTCCTTTCCTGGCACTTCGCCCCTCCCCGCTCACCTGCACTTGTGCCATCACAATGTCACTAGGCTTACTAAGATGCTTGTTTTTTTGTCCCCCCTCTGTTTCCCCACCCTTGCCTCGTCGCGCCTTGAAAAACTTGTGTATAGGCGCCTTATAAATGCCATATCACATCATATCAGGACCCTTTAAATTGATCTTGACTTTCATACCCACCCCTTTTCATTTGGGGAATGTCTTTACCAGCTTGTGAGGCTTGGGTGCCCCTGCACGCTTGGTTCCCCCATTTCATGCTGACACGTTTGAAAAGACAAATAGTTATGCATGTTGTATGTTGGTTGTAACGTGTGTTGCTCTGTGTGGTCTTACTCCAAGTACAGGCGTGTTGCCCCTGAGCTACCCCCCACCCCCGGCCTCATAAGGTGTAACTGCTAATATCGGGCTCCCCGGCAGTGAATGGGGGCCATAAGAGAAGGCTTTAACAGTCCACACCTGGTACCGGTCCTTACCTAAAGTATATGAACATCTGTATTTTAGAGCCCCTTGTAATCCCCCTGGTTTATTTGTTGTGCTACTGCTTCAGAAAATCCACCATTTCAAGCTGGTATTCAAAAGGAGATCATTTCATTGTGGCGGGTTAATGATTCCCAGGGCAGTCCCTGCCCTCTCAGCAGATGGCGCAAAGGGGCGGGAAGGGCCTCATGGCGCACAGTAGGGTTGGGTTGCAGTGTTATATGGCAGCCCAGGTAAATGTGCAGCGGCAACACAGGAGATCCGGGCTAGACTCTTGGAAGGTGGTAGTGGTGGGGACAGAGAGTAAAGGGTGCTTAAGAACAAGGTGTTTAGTGTTTAGTCTCGGGTGGATAGCTCCGGGGCAATGTGCTCGCCTTGGAAACAAGACGACACAGAGCACCACAGGTTGGATCCCGGGTCCACGCTTAGAAGCCTCTGGGTATTAAGCGCGTTATAAATAACCTATCATATCATATCATTTAACAAGGTGTGCGTTGGGCCCAAAGAGCCCGGTAGCCAAACGAGGGGGGTTACACGCGGCAGCCTAGCCCTGATCTCCCCATGGAGACTACAAATACCAGAATGCAATGTGGGTAACTGTAGGATGGCCTTTTGGTTGGTTTCCTGACTGCATCAGCTGGTCTTCAGGATGGGTTGGTGTGGGAGGGGCAGTTAATGGCCAGTTCCTCGTACTCTCCGGCGCCCGCCCGGGTTTGAGCCGGTAGTGGTATGGGGTTTTGGGAGGGGGATCAGGCACGTAGGCGGGTAAAGTTGTGAGACCTTGTTCGGCCAGCCGCAAGGTGTTGCGATTGTTTACAGAGAAAAGAGTGCCTCTCAGTGGCCATTAACGTTTTTTGGCCACGGCTATTGACAAATGGGGAGCTGGTCCATGCATCCACGCCCCCCCACCCCCGCATTGCCGAAGACCCCGTTATAAATAGGAGCAGCACGGTTTTTCTTTAATGCCCGGCAAGGGGCGTGAGCTAGCGGTGCTCGCCATTTAGATTTCAGCCACCAGGGAGGCGCCGCCTGTGGATTTAGAATATCAGGGGCAGGGGAGTTGCTAGGTCTGGAAAAGACCCCGGGGCTAAGCTGATGTCGGAACTGTTGGGACTGGGGGCTAGCTAGTCTTCCTGCTGTAGCTCCTGAGATTCTATCCGGGGCTACAACCAAAAGATCAAGGGCTATAGCCCCCTAAGCCCCCCCCCCCTAGCAACGCCCCTGATCAGGGGTCATCGGCAACTTTAGGAGTAAGGAATGTGTGGGGCGGCGCAGGATGAGGTTCAGAGCAGCTGCGGGCTGCCCCGATTTAGGGGGTACTTATAATGCGCCTACACAACAAATGGCAGGCAGTAACCTCCAACGATGTATTTCCCGCCTACATGGGGTGATGCACGACTGGGGTAGGATGGAAGATTATCGGTTGCAGGCGGGAATTCGGGGGGAATCGGGTTAGGGAATAGGATAGTAAATGGTACAGGGAACCAAAGTGGGGGAATAGGATAGTAAATGGTACAGGGAACCAAAGTGGGGGAATAGGATAGTAAATGGTACAGGGAACCAACGTGGGGGAATAGGATAGTAAATGGTACAGGGAACCAACGTGAGGGAATAGGATAGTAAATGGTACAGGGAACCAACGTGGGGGAATAGGATAGTAAATGGTACAGGGAACCAAAGTGGGGGAATAGGATAGTAAATGGTACAGGGAACCAACGTGGGGGAATAGGATAGTAAATGGTACAGGGAACCAAAGTGGGGGAATAGGATAGTAAATGGTACAGGGAACCAACGTGGGGGAATAGGATAGTAAATGGTACAGGGAACCAAAGTGGGGGAATAGGATAGTAAATGGTACAGGGAACCAACGTGGGGGAATAGGATAGTAAATGGTACAGGGAACCAACGTGGGGGAATAGGATAGTAAATGGTACAGGGAACCAAAGTGGGGGAATAGGATAGTAAATGGTACAGGGAACCAAAGTGGGGGAATAGGATAGTAAATGGTACAGGGAACCAACGTGGGGGAATAGGATAGTAAATGGTACAGGGAACCAAAGTGGGGGAATAGGATAGTAAATGGTACAGGGAACCAACGTGGGGGAATAGGATAGTAAATGGTACAGGGAACCAACGTGGGGGAATGGGATAGTAAATGGTACAGGGAACCAACGTGGGGGAATGGGATAGTAAATGGTACAGGGAACCAACGTGGGGGAATGGGATAGTAAATGGTACAGGGAACCAACGTGGGGGAATGGGATAGTAAATGGTACAGGGAACCAACGTGGGGGAATGGGATAGTAAATGGTACAGGGAACCAACGTGGGGGAATGGGATAGTAAATGGTACAGGGAACCAACGTGAGGGAATGGGATAGTAAATGGTACAGGGAACCAACGTGAGGGAATGGGATAGTAAATGTTACAGGGAACCAACGTGGGGGAATGGGATAGTAAATGGTACAGGGAACCAACGTGGGGGAATGGGATAGTAAATGGTACAGGGAACCAACGTGGGGGAATGGGATAGTAAATGGTACAGGGAACCAACGTGAGGGAATGGGATAGTAAATGGTACAGGGAACCAAAGTGGGGGAATGGGATAGTAAATGGTACACGATAACGTAAATTGGAATGGCGGATTCCTAACGAGATTACGGACCTTCCGGTCGTAGCAAAACATGTAATAGGAGGGTTTTGCCGCCACTGAGTGTGGTTAGCTTGGGACAAACTGGTAGGGACATGCCCGACATTCAAAGAGCAACCTGAAGGTCGACACACATGAGGTAACGTGCTACACGGTGATGTTTAGGGTCTCGAGGCGCTAGAAAGGAATATTTATTCAGCAACAATGCAGGTCTAGAAAGGGAAACTATAAATTGCCGCGTGCAAGGGGGCGGGGGCAGTGGTAAGGGCAGCAGGCTCTGAAAACTGCTCTTCGCCTGACCAACCACTGTACTAACCACACATGTCTCCATACTTAAACATATAGAACCAGCAAATGTATATATAACCTGTGCCTAAACTGCATAAATGGAAGTCTTGTAAATGTATACTTAACCTGTAGTAACAACGCCACGATGGCCAAGGGCTGTTTGTGCGCTACACAAATGTAAAAAATAAATAAATAAAAATAAAGTACAGTGCAATATAGAGAATAAAAACATGGCTCTGGGGCATCTGTAAAAAGAAAGGCTTTGTAATAGGTGTCTGCAGACTAATGGCTCATTTAAACACAGGTTGGCCAGGAGGAACGCAGGGGATTAAGTAACAGGCACGCCATGAACACAATAACTTCCAAGGCGGAGTGTAAGGGTGTTCTCGTCAGAACCGAACAGGTACACCTGAAAGGAATGGCGGATCTACGGGCCTGGAGGAGGGGGGTAGACTTCGGCATGTATCTGGGGCTTTCGGTGGATTACACAATGGAAATGACCATTGCTTTCTTAACACGGTTCCATTGATGAGTCAAGATGCAGAAGGGCTCCTGATTTAAGGGCGGGCGTACGGACGAGGAAAGCGAGATTGGGGGGACAAGAATAACTGGGATGCCCACTGGATCGGGATTGCACAGGGCAGTGGGGCCATTGCGTTGTGAATTCCCCAAAATTGGCAGGCAAAAAAGACATTGAGATTAAATTAGGAACCCAAGCAATCCACACACGTCATGTCACCAAAATGTCAGGGGTAGCGGAAGTGACATCACACGACCCCTGAGCTCTGATGACATCCCACGAAGTGATGTCATTTGACCCCACCCCAAAATGGCATCACAGGAAGCACGGGACACACTTTTCACCCCTTGACCAAACAGGAAGAGACATCACATAGCATTGTTTCCAAGTACACTACGAAAAATATGGTTATGATATCAAAGTAAAGTGATATACATTTCATACGAGAATGGATCACCCGAAGTATCGTTAAGATCAGTGCGTATAGGCCCATATTACCAAATCACTGAATGCAGGCAGACGTCTAAGGCCAAATGATAATGATGTGCTATTATATAGCACTTACGCTTAAGCGCTTTATATAGAACAAATATTCATACAATGGACCTCATTATAATTTTGTCAGTCCAGAAACAAGGGGGCCGGTAATATCACCGGCACCCTTGTTTCTGGACCGGCAAACTATGAATCTGCATGCCGGAGCCGCTGTGCCCAGCAGGTCTGATCCTGTCGGGCGCAGCGGCCACGGCAGGTAGACCGGTCAGGAAAGCACTGGCGCCGTTAGCAACAGTGCCGGTGCTTCTGTGTCCCCACTCCCATAGACTCCTACTGGACTCTATGGGAATGGGAACTTACATTGTATCGGCGCTTGACTTTCCGGGCCGCCGGACTTGGATTCTCCCGGTGGTACCGGGAAGTCAGGCACCAGTAAAATGTTACGAGTCCGGTGGCAAACCACCGGCAGGGTTACCGCCGGACTCGTAATGAGGCTCAAAATCACTCAACCTGTGTTGGTACTCATTTATCAACCTCAGCAGGATGAAAGGCTGAGATAACCTTGCTGGGAGTCGAACCTGCAACCTACAGATCACACACACATTGCAGCAGCAAGCGCTCAACCCACTGAGCTATCATACTGGCTATAGCTATCAGAAAACCAGCCACTGCAGAAACAAAGAGCAACATGCTCCTAGCCACAGCCCAGGCATCTCAAAAGTTGTTTTCCCGTTTTTTGTAGGGGTAGCAAGGAAGACCACAGGAGTAGCAAGTGGGACCTCAGGGGTAGCATTCGCGACCCCTGGCGACCCTTAAATGACATCCCTGATTAGTAACGGCATGCCCCTGCACACTACAGCACGCCACCGTCCACAGACGGGGGCCCCTCCTAGTACGGGGCCGATTTTGTATATGGTCAAACATAGTCGGTTACGCTTCCGTGAAGGAGCTGGGAAGCCCCACTGAGCAAGTACATAATTGTAAGCTTTAGCACAGAGGGAGTGTACTGGTTTCACTGTCGGGGCATTACCTATGATTTTGAGTGGCAGCTCTCGTGTATCGCAGACAGCCCGGGATGGGTTTTACATCAGCAACTGGTACAGTAGTTGCCATGCGTTGTCAACTCCCAAAGGTTGCAGGCAATTAAACAGTGAGGTTAAAGTAGGAGCCCAAAATAACGATAATAATGAAATGAATGCATGATTTGCAATGACTGAACTTCAGACGCCCACCCCCTTGTGGGGTTCTGTGTCCCTCGATGTTGCAGCACACCACCGTCAACGGACGGGGGTCCCTCGGACTACGGAGCCTAATGGGTACAAGGTCAAACATAGTCCGTCACGCCACCGTCTGAGAACGGAGGGCCCTCCGCGTAAGGAGCCAAGTTGCATCAACGTCAGAATCAGAGACGCCTTAGCGCAGGGGTGAAGGCTGGGGACTTCGTTGCACATGTATGTTGTGAAGTGGTTGGTTTATCAAGAGTCCCTAGTGCTAGGCCGAGCCACGACCAGGTGTCTGGGGGGACCTCTCTGCCGCCGGCAACCAGCAGAGGGTCATGGCGGAGTCGCAGGTGATCCCCACAGAAAGCACTGGCAGATACCACAAGGGGACTGCGCAGCCATCAGCTTAGAAAGAACGGCACCCAGGAGTATTAGGCTCAGGGGAGAGCCCGCTTAAAGGGGAGGTCAAGGGGGCTTGGAAGACCTTCCACCCCAGCACGCGGGTGAGGGGTTTGGGGGTGTATCAGAAGGAGGATAAGAGAAAACAAGGAATCTGAAACAAGGGGAGACGAACTAAGGGGGATAGGGGAAAGAGGGCTCTGGGAAGTGGTGGGGAGCCTACGATTGGGGTAGGGATGGAATTGGGACTGGAACCTGGGAAAGAGGGACGGAAAGCATCGGGGATAGGAAGGAATTGGGGAACTGAAAGAATGGCGGTATTGGAATGCATTGGGAATTGGGCCAAAGAGGAGCAGGGATTGGGAAGAATTGGGGAGCACCATTAGGAACTGGGAAGGGGATGAAAATGGGGAAGGTGGTGGGTAACGGGAGTGTTGGGGGGCAGGACCAGAGTCGAAGGCCGAGGGAGTGGAGACAAGGGGGGGTAGACCGGGGAAGGGGATAGTAGTTGGAGGCTTCTCCAAGGCTAGATGGTAGGAAGGACTAGGGGAAGGGACAGAATTGGGGAAAGCAAATGGTTGGGGGGTAAATGAGGGGAAATGGACAGTACTGCGAGGAAAATCAACAAACGGGAAAAGAGGAAGTAAGAAACGTAAAGTCGAAAAAGTTAAGTTGAAAAAGGTAAAGTGAAAAATGGCCATGGGTAGAGAGGGACAGCTAGGGAGGGAAGGGGTCCCCAACAGGGTCCTCAAGGACCCTAAGGCGGGGGGGGTGTAGGCTGCCACATTCCGCGCAGAATCCTGAGCCGTGGTGGTGAAAAGGAGCACCAGTAAAATAACTCCTGGGTCTATGTATGTTCAATAAGCTTGCTGCAGCAATTTCAACGTGCACTCATCCAACCGGTCCAGCCTCTTTAGTTAGGGCACCGGTGGGTTTGTAAGGGGAAGGAGGGGCGGCGGGATAATGAAGTGTGGACAAGATGGCGTGGACACAGTATGTGTGGATGGGCCCCTGATGTGGGCTGGCGGCTTCCAGTCACTAGTCACCTCCTGAGACCACCCTCCTCGGATTGTCTGAACCCGCACTAGCTCCTCTGGCAGGCGCCCATAACGCAGCCCTTGAAATAAGACCCTCTGTCTAAGGCGCGCTGCCTAATCTACAAACGGAAATGTTGCGACTAAGCCAACAACAGACAAAACCAACAACGTACTGCTACAAATCAGCAAACAAAATACAAGAACAGTCCCGGGTCATGTAAATCACAGCGTATCACATCTCCCGCTACCCTGAACTGGCTAAAAAACGTCATTCCCACCCAGCGCACGCTAGGTAAAATAAACGGAAGCGCAACGTCTAATTGGCTTTTAGGAAGCAGGATTAGGCGTGGGATAAAACTGTTATATTCGTATACGTTTACGCAGAAATTGAGAAAACTTCAAAAAACCTGGCTCTTCAGCTCCCAACCGGATACAGATGACTGTACAATATCCACGCAACATAAAATGAGCACACAACTGAAAAGGAGCGGGGAGTAGGCCGGACCGGAGTGGAGGGCAGAGGAGAAGAGAGGCGCCTTAATGGGAAGGGTGGTTTGAGACCTGAATGAACTGATGGAAACAGGGCGGGGAGCGGTGTTTGACTTTACCTGACCACTGATAAAGGGCCTAAGGTCGGACGGAGAACTGCCCCACTTAATCAAGCCAATGAGCGTGTGAAACGCATCACACATCAAAAAATAGGCTTAGACGCAGAATCCAGGCAACCCACGGGCTGATCACAGGGCAAAGGGAACACACCTGCCCTGGAGGAAATCATGGGGGTGGTAATTGTTATAATCTAGAATGATCGACAGGGAAAGGGGTAGGAATCGCACTTGGTCAATACCGCATGGGTTGGTAATGTACTGTCACCAACATACCCGTACTAAAAACTCCCACTTCTGCAGACACCTCTCAAACTCTGAACTAAACACAACCATACGTCTATAGCACCACAAACTACACGTACTTCACAACACCACAACAACAAAACAAACCTCACATAATCTCCCCCAAAACCACACCTACGCTCGGTGAACGGTGTCACTGAAAGATGCCAACAGCACATCACAGCTCTCATGTTCCTTTTCCCGCTGAATCCTACTAATCCACCACCGCCCTTGCCCATTCTTGCATTACAGATCCGCCCGAGCGCCAAGAGACCAAGCGGGTGGCAACAGTGCATGGTATGAGAACCTTTACCATAACATAACAGATCCTAGGGTCGCATTGGCTGCCAGCTCGCAAAAACGTCCTCAACTTTCCTGAATGCATCAGGAAACTCTGCAGCACCCAGCAGGGCCTCGGTGGTCCCCAGGCTTGTCTGCCTTTTTTGAAAGTGCCTAATTCCTCGCTGCGCTCATTCATTCATCCCTTATTTCCAAAACCAAACAGGCAATCCATCACTTGTACCAGCCTTAGGCTCCCAAACGCAGATTGAACCCGCTTTGTGACCCATTACCGGTTTGACGGTATACACTGTTACCGCCACTTGTTCTGGTGGAATGACCGTATGGCGGTGTTAGTTCTCATTTATGGAGACTATAGGACTCTGTGGGGATTTCGGCAGAATTACCGCCAGCAGTAGTTCCACCTGTGGTAATTCAGCCGATTTGGGCTTTTTTCAGCGGTAAGGCAGCATTACCTGCAGCATTTTGCTAGAGGTTTTCCTTCAACCTCACCAGCAAAGTTGCAGTACGGCGGTGCAGTAATGCAGTGGTATCGTAGTTGGCAATACATTACCGCATTCCGGTACTCCTAAGTGGCCCTTTTTCTCCAAGTTTCCTTATTCTGTATTGTGAATGGTTTGGTCACAGGAATAGGCAATACATGTTTCCTGTCTGTGATTCCTTTTATTGACAACTGTAAAACTGCATAATAAATCCAGGACCACAAGTACCGCCACACAGTAGGATGCAAGACTGAAAGCCGGGACTACCGAATTACTTCATACCGCAGACGACACAATCAGGCCTCTCTGTAAACTGCCCCCAGAGTTTTCACACCACCACAGTCACTCTTCCACTCAATTATTCAAACCCTGACCACAATGTGCCACCGGCTCTGAGAAGCACTGCATGACAGACAGCACCGCATTCTCAAGGTGGCACCAGCTTTACCATGTTTATGGGCCCTTGCCAGTCATCTGAGACATGGCAGAGAAGCAACATGTTGCCACTCTGCCTTTCACAGGTGTGTAGACCCCACCCCCAAATGAAAGAAAAGGGAAATAGGCTGCTTAAAAGAAAGAGGCGCTGGTGGGGGAAAGAATCTGTACTGCTATGTGTTCTGTGACACCTCTCAATCAGTGCTGATCTGTAGCCAAAAAAAAGGAACAGCCCTTATTTGAGAGAATATGATGCAGGCAGCAGTGATTTGCACTTCAAAACGGTTTTCATCGATGCAGTACTTAATTTGTAAAAATATAAGTGCCAGGGCCCAAATATTTTCTAGTACTCCTGTGACACTGCGGATGGGCTGTTCCCCAGCACTGCTGCCACCACCCATAGCTGCTCCCCACAGTGTAGACCTATTTGGGGTTACGCAAACAGCTCGCACCTGCTCATTGTGGTTAATGGATGCACTAACTATCACCACTGAGTGTGAGGTCTGAGAAACCTGAATGTGTCTCACCCGCTGGTCCCAGGAGATCTGTCGGCCAGGTGGCCAGGACACAGCCATTGCTATTGGATCCAGTTCCTGCGTGTGGTGGAAAAGTGGGGAGGATCACCTGGGCGAGGGGTCTTCAGGGAGTGGAACTGGGACACTGAGGCTTGAGACGCGACATCCTCTTCCCTGTAATACCTTGTCCCACTCCTACCCTGTAGGATAATTAGAAGCTCTACCCCCGTTCCCCTTTTCTCACATGAACACTTTCTTGCACAGTAACAGACAACAAACTAATACCAGAGCCGTTTACCTGACGTGTCCCAGCACTCGGGGCAGGCAGAGTCAGGCAATTAACAGTAATCACACACACCTGACGGCCCTTCACCTTCCCCACAGGGATAAAAGGCGGAGCACAAAAGTACACTTTTCGAGCAAGGCCGAATGCACGAGGAGAACGCTACACCAAACCGGCAATACAAAGGGAGAAGAAAAGCAGCTAGATCTGAAAGGACAACAAAGGGGGAATTGCCCATGCCCTTTTCAACTCTCAGACCCTTGAAGCCCCCAGAAGGGAAATTGTAAGACCGGGAATGGGAACTACAGCTGTCGTGTGGAGCTACAGAGGTTAATGGTACACGAGGGCCTCCCGCTTTGATAAGGCAGGCGGAGAGGCAAGCTGGCTACCGTGGTACTATCCTTGACTCTAGAGAACAAAGAAGCCAAAGGGTTCAGCGCTGCCGGTGAGTCAGAGGAAGCTGATATCAAACCGAACTGTGTTAAGCCCACGGTTGCGAGTAGCAACATTTTGAATGTAAGAAGAAAGTACTTGTGTGTGTGTTTTAAACTTTAAAGAAAGCCCAGCTGAGGTCCAGGTACAGAAGGGTCCAGTGCCAAGTGGGAGCTCATTCAAAAGACTCTGACCAGGACCTGTTTTTGAAACTACAGCAACCAGAAGGCCCTAGGAAAGGGTGGCGTGAGGCCTCAGAGTGGTCGTACGAGGTTCACGTCAAATCCCTTGTGTATTGAAAAGACTCGGACCCGTTGCCAGAGGAAAGCTAGAGTAAGTGAACCCCACTTTCCACTACGATTGTGACATTTGATAATTGGACCCGACAGAGGGATGTTTAAAGAAAGCTAAAGAGAACGGAACCCTTCTTTCTGATAAAACTGAGCAATACATGAACTGTATTAGAAATGCATGAACTGTGTAGAAGAAAGGCCGTAGTGAACCCGACGGAGGGAGTCCCGTTTTTGTAAAGAGGATCCAAGCCCGGTAGAGGGAGAACCCAGAGGTGAAAAGCAATCACCCAAAGAACATTTGTTTGGTAATTTGTTTTCCATTCTACAAATAGGAGTGAAGAATGATACACCCGAATTAAGTGTCACCTTGTAGTTTGTTTAAACAGACAATAAGACTCCTAAAGATTACAAGCGATATCTGAGAGGCCGTAGTGAACCCGTCAGAGGGAGCCCCGGTTTTGGCAAGGAGGGTCTGAGCCCGGCGGAGGGAGATCCTAGGGGCGAAGAGCAATCGCCCAAGGTGCAAGAACACAGAGAGAACTTATGTTTGTTTGTTACTTTCAATCAACAAACCTTCTAAGGCGAGAGACTTTTACAGGAAAGAGACTTAGCCTCTGAAGGGATTTTGATATCGCTGAACTGAACTGTGAACCTCGTGCTGTCGAGGCCCAGGTGTGTGCTGTACTCGAGACTCCCGCCTCGACTTGTGCTTCCAACATGGGGAAGGGAGACCCAGCCTTACCATCCTGACTTATCACTTTGTGAACACTTCTTTCTTTTCTGGTGAACATTATCCCACGCTCAATTTAGTAGTGAGAATTGGCAATAGTTTTTTTTTTCGTATCGGCCCTTTTATTTTGACAAGACACCACTAGGACTGCCGTATTATTATTTGAAGGTCATAGCTTGCTCCCATCTTAGATTTAGGTTTAGAGTAGGTGTTTATCTTACCCATTATAAAGTGCAATAAACACCCTTGAACTGTGATCACTTGTGTCTGTCTTTACTGTTGTCACATGAGTTCCTTAAGAGGCAACACATTTAAAAGGACACAACTGATTCCTACAATAAAACATCGGTCCTTCCCATTTCCCCATCTCATCAGTCCTTAATAGCAGTGCTCTGTTCTCTGGCTCTGGATCTGTTCTATGTTATTACATCAACAGTCTTTTTTTCTATCAGTAGTGTTTTGAAAATCTAATAATTTTAAATTATTTTTGGTGGTCTTCCCCACATCCCCCTCGCCTATTGTTTTTTTTTTACCTATTCCCAACCCTTGCTACCCTGTATATGCCCTTTCCCACCCCCCCCCCACTTAAATTATTAGATGAGTTTTTTCATTAAAACGTTTTAAACAAAAAAACATCGCAAAAATGACCATCGCTGTAACACTGTTGTAACTACATTATACCCTAGAGATCACCAAGGAGGCCGTGCTGCGTCCCTGGTGGCTCTCCAAGCCGGTGAATGATGGGCATAGGGGAGGGATGAGGAGGGTCCCTGGTCACCCACCCTTGTACCCCATCGTGTGGTAGAGGACAGTCACAGAGTACCTTCTCTGGACTATCTTCCCGACTAAGTGATCCGAAAGCTCTCTCTAGCCAGACTGAAAGGCTTAGATAAGGCCGCCAATGTGTCTCTTTCACGCTAGACGCCCAGTGCCCACGAGGGGCTACAAGAGAAATAACCGCACGAGAGGGTGCCACACGGGCCTGAGAAGCCCAGAGCTGGTTAGGGGCTACGCAAGAGATACCCCCACGAGAGACGCCCAGAGCTGGCGAAGGGCTACACAAGAGATACCCCCATGAGAGACGCCCAGAGCTGGTTAGGGGCTACACAAGAGATACCCCCACGAGAGACGCCCAGAGCTGGCGAAGGGCTACACGAGGGATACCCCCACGAGAGACGCCCAGAGCTGGCGAAGGGCTACACGAGAGATACCCCCACGAGAGACGCCCAGAGCTGGTGAAGGGCTGCAAGAGAGATAATCCCATGAGAAGGTCCCACACAGGCCTGAGAAGCCCAGAGCCAGCGAAGTGCTACACAAGAGATACCCCCACGAGAGACGCCCAGAGCTGGCGAAGGGCTACACGAGGGATACCCCCATGAGAGAAGCCCAGAGCCGGCGAGGGGCTATACGAGAGATACCCCCATGAGAGACGCCCAGAGCCGGTGAGGGGTTACAAGAGAGATAATCTCATGAGAGGGTGCCACACGGGCCCGGGAAGCCCAGAGCTGGCGATGGGCTATACGAGAGATACCCCATAAGAGAAGCCCAGAGCCGGCGAGGCGCTACAAGAGAGATACCCACATGAGAGAAGCCAGAGCTGGCGAGGGGCTACACGAGAGCTACCCCCACGAGAGAAGCCCAGAGGCGGCGAGGCGATACACGAGAGATAACCCCACGCAAGGACCCCAGAGCCGGCGAGGCGCTACACGAAAGATACCCACAGGAGAGAAGCCCAGAGCCGGTGAGGGGTTACAAGAGAGGAATAACCCCATGAGAGAGCGCCACATGGGGCCAAAAAGCCACAGCGTCCAAGGCGTCACAAGAGAGAGAAGCCCAGGCATGGAGTAACTGATAGGGGTATTTTGGTCATTCCTACAGGCGGCGATAGGCTACACCAGAGAGATGACCCCAGGAGAGAGGCCCAGAGCCGGCGAGGGGCTACACGAGAGATACCCCCAGGAGAGACGCCCAGAGCAGGCGAGGGGCTACATGAGAGATACCCCCACGAGAGACACCCAGAGCTGGCGAGGGGCTACAAGAGAGATACCCCCACACGAGAGAAGCCAGAGCCGGCGGGGGTCTACAAGAGAGATACCCCCCTGAGAGAAGCCAGAGCTGGCGAGGTGCTACACGAGAGATACCCCCACGAGAGAAACCCAGAGCCGGCGAGGGGTTACACGAGAGAAATAACCCCACGAGAGAAGCCCAGAGCCGGTGAGGCGCTACACGAGGGATACCCCCACGAGAGAAACCCAGAGCCAGCGAGGGGTTACACAAGAGAAATAACCCCACGAGAGAAGCCCAGAGCTGGTGAGGCGCTACACGAGGGTTGCCCCCACGAGAGAAGCCCAGAGCCGGTGAGGGGTTACACGAGAGAAATAACCCCATGAGAGGGCGCGACATGGGGCCACAGCGTACAAGTGATCACAAGAGAGAGAAGCCCAGGCATGGAGTAACGGATAAGGGTATTTTGTTCATTTCTACAGGCACAGGGAGAAGGGACCGGGGCCCCTTATGCTCCCACACACTGCCTCTGGGGTAGAACTGGCCTTCCCCCCCCCCCCACAGGGAGAGATCCCTTGACCGGTCATGCCTGGCCATAGCCTGCTGCAATGAAGGGCTCCTTCATTTTATTGAAAGTCAATTATTCTGCACGCGGCACCGATAGCGCCTCCTGTGTTCTGAGGCACTAGCCACACTGAAAACTCTCTCCAACTGTACACTTGCGGGGGAGGGGGGGGCAGGTTAGTGATCCCAGTGAAACCCTCGCAAGTGCCGCCGGCCATACGTATGGCTTGCTGTTCAGGTATTGTAATGGGCAGCCATCCCTTCCTTCCCACAGGAGAAGCGCGCAAGATACCAGAGCCAGTGAGCGAGGAGAAGGGTGTTACATCCACCTTGCGTCCCGCTACGTGGTGACGCAAGGCGCATACAATAGAGGCCCCGCCCCCGCTCTGCGGGAGCAGTTCCGGGGCAGGACAGCACCGCACGAGCGTCCGTGTCCTTATTGCTCCTGTTGGAGCTGTACAGCTCGGCCCTGCAGTCTGGGCCTATTCTCCTGATTCCCCGCCGACCCATCGGACGGAATCAGGGGACATAACAAAGGGAGCCCTACGTCATTTCCTCTCCATGAGCTGGGCCTGCACTGGCCTGGAAGCTTTCATCTTGTGTCGGCGATGTGGGGGCCGTTGGTGCAGCCAAGCTGGGCATCCCTGGTGTTGTTGGCAGAGTCAGTGGTCCTTGCAGCTCTGCTTGCTGCCTGCGGTCTTCCTCCAGGCGAGGCTGCAAACCTTGTAGGAATGCACCCTTGCATGCTGTGGATGCTCACCCTCCTTTTGATACTTGTTGCAACCCCCCCACCCCACCTGCCAGAAGGTGATTTAAGGCACCTTACCCTTGAAATGTGGCTCTAGAAATGAAGCTCAAAGGTTCTTCATGTTATATTTTATTCCGTCAACCTGTGGATCACCATGCACGGTTGCAGGCCTTTCCTTCGCCAGTTGTGCCACCTTGTCGTCACCTGCCAAGTCACGGTCTGCCAGAAGGAGAACTTCACTGAGAACCTCGCTGAGTGACGCATTGCCATGGTTAACCCTCTCGGTAGCCTTCTCAAATCCATTGGCTGCCGTGGCTAAACCACAGCTACAAGTGACCAGGCCTTGGCCACTTTGCCTCCACCTTCTCTACCTTCTCCCAGATATCTACGCCCGAGGGGCTTCTATTTATTTATTTATTTATTTATCTATTACATTTGTATAGCGCACAAACAGCCCTTGGGCATCGAGGCGCTGATACTTGAAGGGAACTTCGTTGCAGGGACGGTGCAAGTGGGTTATGCATTTACATCTTGTACATTTATACATATTTGAGCATAGGTTATAAATACATTTTGCAGGTTAACAGGAGATGCAACACGCATCTGTCTTGCAATCCTTGCATGCTAAGTGTAGCCTGGTGTCCGGCGATCTTGTGCCCCTCCCCAGCATTATTCCGGGACCCCTCTATCCTGATGAATAATGGAACAGCCGCCCAGTGTGCACCAATGGCCATGCAGTGAAGGCTCTGACCACCGATCCACATGTTCATAGTAAGATGTAGTTATAGACCCTCTGGCTGATGTAATACCTCTCCCACTGTGGCCATAATGTGGTTGTAGAATTCAGGTACCACCTTGCTTGAGAAAAAACGACAGCTGGGAATTTCCCCGCGGTGATCGGCTATTCCCAAAAGCCGCCGGAATCGAGGTTCTTCAACATAAGAGCAGTGAAAGAGGTCGGTTAGCAACATAATGGCAGGTTTGCCTTCAGCAGGCGCTGTAAGTCACGTGACTGGTCATATTTGTATCCACGCTGAAATACTTCCACAACCCTAGCCTGATGTAATGGGGTGCTACTGGTTTGTATCAGTGGGGTCAAGCTTGGTGTTCCACTCCCAGGCAGAGCAACAGCAGGAGTCTTTTCCGGGGGTCAGTGTGCGGACTTGTGCTGGTATGCCGTTTGCCACTTGGTATGAGGAAGGATGCACTTCGGAGATGTGATGGAGCCGCATTAAATGGTCCGGAGAGATGAAGTGGCAACTCGGTCCCTGCCTTTGCATTTTATTCTGTGTGATGTACCGCCACACTTTGAATTTCTGTTGTCGAGTAACAACACGCAGGCTGGGTTTTTCTGAACGCAGTGCTGTGGTACTGATGGTAGGGGGTGGTGGCAGCGTTCCTGTAGGTGGCACCTGACGCAACGTTGCACTACCTGATCTTCTACTACTTCTGCCTCAGAGGCTGGACCGGCCCCGTATGTAATATGTGGCTGGGACCGTCCCAAGTTTATTGTTTGCTCCAAATAAACCTGTGACCTTGTATATTCCAAAGAACCTTACAAAAGTTGTCTGTGGTTATTTCATCATGTGTGTGTGTTATACTGGCTACAGGAGGTGGGGTCTCTCCGCTATGTGTCTGTGGTCACATTCTCCTCTGCTCATCTCCGGCTGGTGTCGCGGCTTTCCAGCAGCGATGCGCGTGCCTGTCCTGACACTGATGGATCGTCGCCTGTATCATGTCGTCCCAAACATCGTCATTTTCATCGGTCTCCTCCTCAGTGGATGGGAGTTGAGGAAACAGACCTTGGAACTTTCAATTTCAACCTGCAGTTCAAATGCACTCTGTGTTGTTCTGACCCAATGTCAGTTACATGAGATATGCTCCGCGGCCCTTGTGGTCTCGGGTGGATAGCTCAGGGGCGATGTGCTCGCCTTGGAGGCAAGACGACGTGGAGCAACACAGGTTTGATCCCCGGGTCCGCGCTTAGAAACCTCTGGGTATGAAGCACGTTATAAATAACCCATCATATCATATCAATAGTGGATGGAGTTAAACGTGCAACCGCTTCTGAAAGTCTGGGTGCACAATCATAGTCGTGCAATTCCTGTGCAGGGACGTGTACTGCACGCCCCACGGAATGGCTTGAGAGGGGTGGGGTGCAATGTGTGATGACCTTCTATTGGCCTTTGATATTCTGGCATCACCAGTGCACACAGCAAGTGCTTCAGCTGGTGTAAAGAGGCCACGAGCAGCACCGGTCTCCCTACCTCTAAATTGGGTCAGCACCGCAGACATGTGTTCTGCACCTGCGCAGTTGGAGAGATGTCTGGTCACTTGTTATCACTTGCAGCTCAGGAGGTCTGTAACTTCTGGCACCCAAAGAGTGATGTCACTGTCTCAACACACAATAACACAAACTGTGCTAAGGGATTGTGTGCTACTTCCTGCACGGCAGTGTCGCCCACGGGCACTTGCGCAGTTCCCTCAGTTAGGGAGATGGACAGTCACTCGTCGTTATCTCCCGCCTGCCAGGATGTCTCTAACTTCCTGCCACCCCGGGTCACGTTTTATGTTCACAAACTCTTCTAAACACAGTTCAAGGGTTTTAATTGAATTTCTCCCAATTTGTAAAACTGCAGGTTGTTCCGGCTAAAAGGTGTCCCTAACTGGTGCCTGAACCTCCCAGGGGCTGCGCCTGCCCTACCCCAGGCTTCCCTGCTCCCCAATGGGGTGATGAACCAGCAATCGTGATCCTCCACTGTCCAGGCCATCGTAATCTGGTGGTGAAGGCCTTGCCTACTCTACTCTCTCAGGGGGTTTTCCAAGAACGACCCCCTCCCCTGGCACCGTAAGTGTGCTCAATCGAAGGACTCTGCGAGGTATCCAGCCAAGAAGTGGCAGAAGTGAAACTAAAAGAATGAGAATGAGGAATTAAGTGAATCGAAGTGGTCATGTGATTAAGTAAAATCCATCACACAATCATAAGTCTTCGATTTTTTTTTTATAAAAAGGTGGTCGGAGCGCAAACGAGGGAGACCCATTGTGAACATTGTGTTTGATGGGTCCGAGCCCGAATGAGCGAGACCAATTGTGTCAGTACCTTACCTGCACGCATATCCAACACTGACACAGATTTATCAGCACTTCTGCCTGGTATCCCGGTCCACCACCACACCCCGTGACCACACCCTATCACTTCTCACTTTGTCTTGTTTCTGCTGTCTTTTTATACCTGTGACTTCCTGTTTTTTTTTCCTTTTCCGCTCTTCCCAGTGGTTCTGCGTCTCACCAGACTCATTGGGCCCTTCTAGCCTTCTGCTCTCCCTGGGGGTTGGCACACTGCTTGGTTTGAAACTCCTGCCCACTACCCATGCAGTCTTTGAAATCTGCTCCAATCATGTGTTTTTTTGGCATCTTGTTATTCTTTCCCCATGATAAATTACCTTTCATGCCGAGTCGCTGGAGGGTGGCGTGTACAGGAATCTCATGGTCCTTGTCATGTTCTCTCGCTCTCTCTCTCGCTCTCTCTCTCTCTTCTCTCTCTTCTCTGCGGTTCTGTGCCACTGCATTGCATTCTGGATTGTGCGGTCCTGCAAGTAATTAAAGAGAACTCTGGACAGAAAAGAGGTTGGAAGTCATTGAGTGATTGACAGTGGTAGCATTATCAAGAGTTAAGGGACTGGGAAGCCCCCAACTCCATCACCCCACCAGTGTAGTAGGATCCGCTCTGGCATATACCCTGGTCGGCCGCCTACCCAGTCAGGAGGGGTCCCTTTTCTCCTTTACCCTGCCACAAACATCACAACACAACACACAATAGCACAAGCTGTGCTAAGGGATCTTCTGCTCATCCCTACACCTGAGTGTCACTCACGGCCACCAGCGTAGTTCCCCGCAGTTGAAGGGTTGCATCTGGTGTGGTTGTGACTTCCTGTAGATCTGCACCTGAGTGTCGCCCTAGTGCACGTGCGCCGTACGTTCGTTCACTTCTAGACTCTCGATATCTTGCCTCCTCGTAGCTGTCCATTTGCCCTGTGTGGCGCACCAGAAGAAGGACGTGTACTGCTGTGCTGCAATATGTATACTGGAGACTAGAGGGTATTCTTAATTACCCCACCAATCAATCACTCATTTTCAAAACTCAAATTACTCAAATGTGTTTGGGTGGTCATTTGTCGTTCATTCCATGGTGTGCAGAGATTGTCCTTAGAGAAAACGATTTCCATTTCAATGGAAAATTTTATAAACAATACAAAAGGGAATTAACCTCCCACTACTAAATTAAAGTAGCAATTGGTACAAATAAATTGTGCCTAAAGGAACGTGAAATTTAAATCGTTAAAATATGTTGTTGCAGGTGAACACTGATTGATTAAACTGTGTAGAAGAAGGATCATTGAAAAATAGAAGTCCAGTAGACCAGACGAATGCAATCATTAGAAAACTAATGGCAAATTCTACAGAACAAAACAACCAAAAAAGTGCGATTGTTGAGAAGCGTTGTAGTGCGCCCCCGAAGATTTTCCTGATGAATATGTTTTAGTGAATTGAGAGGAGGAATGAAACATGTTGGGTAGAAAGGCACTAATGCAAGGAGCATTGAATGTATGAATGAAGGAACAGTCTTAATAACTGTACAAATATGTTCTACGTAATGTGAATAGTATTTCTTTTAAAATAAGCTGATGAATATGGCCTTAATGCACTACAGAGTGAAAATCCACTTAACCCTTTTAACGTGGTCAATTTATGAATTGTACTTATGCAAATATTTAATGAAATATTTAAAACATTTTTCCACTAAAAATACTGTACAGACAACGTTGGTATGATACAGTTGAAATGTATGCTAGAGTGTGGTTTGTTATCCTGTGAAAAAGAGATTTGAGGTCCATTAATCAAGTGAAAACCTTGTACTGCTGTGCGCCATGTTCAAGGGATTTTATTTAAATTAAAAGCAAACGCTTATCTCGCCCTGCCGCTATGAGGAAAGTTCCCTACATAATAAAACTAAGGGTGCTCATCAACGTCTGAAACTAAAGAATCCAAATCCTAGACGCTAACTTTCCCCTATCACTTGCAATGCAAACAACAAAAAGAAGGAGGCCGGAGCAATGGCCTCTGCCTTCGGCTTCTGCCTGGCCCAATCACTTGGATCTCTTTTTTCTTATGTACAAAGTTCATCAATGCCCCAAAACACAGTCCATAACCTCTCTGAAGGGTCGGTTGTCAAATGTCTTTCATACGATTTCCTCTTCTTAAGGAAAATGTAGATACGTTACCCTCCGCATTTCCAACTTGAGGCTGGCCAACGTCCAGGTTTGATGTTCTATGATTGGAACCCTGCAGGTGCTCTATTTCTCCAATTATTCAATGTCATGGTTCTCTGACTCTTCAAAGTCCCCTGATCCTCAGACAGGCTTTTTTTTCTCACTGTCTTGATGGGGCCTCCGATCATTTGGGTTACTTGGTTCACGCAACCCACTTGGCTCGCCCAATCTTGAATGTTACAATCTATTTGTTTCTCAGGACTCCCCAAAGTCCTCTGGCTTTCTGTTTGCTTTGTTGCAACTTGGTTTAAATAGGGCGGCTGCCCACTCAGATTTGTCCGGCTCCCGTAACCTTGTCGGTCTTGATAGTCGTTTAATTTCTCTGGGCTCTTGTTACACTTCAGACTTCCCTGCCGGCATCCTTGCAGAGTACAACTTCTTTACAGGCTCCTCTATGGTCCAGGTACAAGCTACCATGGCGTCTGTACAAACGTTGACGCACTCCAGGTCACCTGACACGCCTTGTACGTGGAAGACGTACAGCAAGCCACGCCCCTCTTACGACTATAAAACCACCGTCTTCCAAGGGGCTCGTTGCTGCTAATTAGCGTTACCAGCTACACGCGTTTTCTTCCGTTTCCTCTTCGTGTCTCCCTACACGAATCCTTATCTGAACTCCTGGTTTTGACCTTTTGCCTGAATTTTGGATTGCTTCGTCTCCTCCCTTGTTCTTGTTGTGATCGTCTGGTTGTTGGACTCGGAACGCTACTGGATACGGCTCTCTTCTGTGTCTTGCGGTTCTTCCCTGGTTGCCGCTCTGCACATCAATTTTGCTGTTTACATCCGGATCATCTCAACAGCTACTCAACTATACTCGTGTACTCAGGTACATATCTCTTGTCTTCCATGGACATTGTTTTCTGTTGGATTCTGGGACATTGAGTGACTTTCCTGTGAGATTGCTCTTCAGTGCATATGAACGCTTTCCTGAACTGCACCAACCCGACCCTAGTGCGTCCCTCGTGCCGTTCGGGGTTACTTACCTATACTAACTTCCCTGTTTGTTATTTTCTCCTGTCGTTGTCTTCAGAATCCTGAACTCCTCTTACAATCCTGCACTCCTCTTACTCCATTTATCTTTACTCAGGTCAGTTGTTATCAATTCTATAGCTAAAGTGGGAAACGATACTGGTTTAGATTTATTCCACTCATTCGTGTTATTCTTTGTAGATTATCCCGGGAAAACGCAATTCCACTTCAATATCCATATAGGTAGTTGTCCAATCATTTTTTACTGTTCTAATCACTTGTTTAACATCAACACATCAACACTGTCTAATATCTTGGTATTCTTTTGCAGCATTGGCATTGGGGGTGTGTGTTCTCCCCGCTCTTTTATTCAATTGACATCTCTGTCTGTTCTAACTGAAACAGCAGAGAGGTACATTGTGGAAAAGAGCCCTTCTTTGAGGAATCCTGAGTCTTGTACTCAGGGGAGCTGGGATGGAAGGCTGAACTCGGAATTCTATACTACCAACATCTCCAAGGTCGTGTTCTCCGCATCTTCGGAGTGGTGAGTAACAGCTCTCTGAAGCTCCATGGCCCTCTGATAGGTGCATTTTCTCACTTCTTTGTTTTATCAGGCTCCCGTAACATCGTCAGCTTCCCCAGCCTTTATAGTCTCTTAATCTCTCGGGGCTCTCTGAAGCCAGTGGTCGAAGTGAGTCGGAGCGGTTGGGAGTGGTGCTCCTCTACTTTTTAAAATTACATTTCACCATTCCTATACATTTATTTTAAAAAGAAACCTTTACAGAATGGTTGTGTTTTAAAACAAAAGTGTAGGAACAAGTTGAAACCTGCACTTCAGTGCACTGCACTGACTTAAACTGAAAATACTGCAGGCACACCTGCACGTACAGTTAATTGGTAAATGGGAGGAGTGGCTTTAATCTTTAGCATGCCCCTTAAGAGGTGTGAACGGTGGGTTATTAGAAAGGTATGGGTTTCTTTCCGTGTGGGAGGAGGCAAGGCAATGGGGTTTGTGGGGTGTGGGGGTGGGCCCGCAGGGAACATAGTTCCACTACGGCTTTTCGGTGTCCAAAGCCCTATTGTGCTCTGATAGGCTTGCTTTCTCTCTATTCTGGTTTATCAGGTTCCCGTAACCTTGTAGGTTTCCCTGCATTGATTATCAATGCCTGTACCCCTCAATTGGATTTTCCCCTCGGGAGCGTGCACTTCCCTTTAGTTTCTCATCTCAGAGGCAAATACTTCTCATGGTCTGGTCTCAGCGTCATTTACTAGGCCCACCACAGCTGCGCCACCAGAAGAGACGGTTACTTTCCTGTCTCTGTCTCTCTTCTGACCTTGGTTTCCCGGTTGGTCAGGACGCCAGCTTCCTGGTGTCAGGGTAGGGACTCTCTCGCTTTCCACGCCACCGCTGGCTCTGCGGTCAATGTGGCTCCGCTTCTCCAGGATGTCTTCTCGTCAGAGGCTTGTATGATGAATCCTATGGACTACTAATTAAAACCGTGCCTAAAGTTGTCACAGCATGTACCTTCACAACATGTAGACTCTGGAGTACCCTCCCTTGATCTCTCCTCACCTCCTTCTCCAAATGAGCAGTACCAGTCCTCAGTGGAAGATTTGTAGCAAGTCTTTCTTTGCTCCTTAGTTTTCTTGACCTTCCTTTCCGTCTTGGTGTGAAGGTAAGGTGTGGCTCCTCCGGAGGCCACCCTGACAGGATCTAGAGTCCAAGCCAAAGGGGAACCCCGGGAGCCAACCCCAAATGCAGGGAAAAAAGCTTGAAGCACCAATAAAACCTGCAGTTGTTATAGTCCTGGGAAATGCCTTGAAGAGCTGGCGGTAATGTCCACTCCTTGTCGATGTCGGTCAGGGACGCTGCAGGAGCAGGCAAAGGGATCCTCCCTTGACAAGGTGTATTCGCGAACCAAAAGGAGACGGGCCAGGACGTAAGAACGTAAGTATCAAAGGGCTGCAGATAATACGTAGAAAGAGGACTAGGTAAACAGTATACCTTGATGGGAGAAAAGAGGTGAGGAAGAAACGCCAGAGTGGCTTTAGGATGTACAGATGTACAGAAAAAGTGAGGAAAGACGGAACAGCAACAGTGCAAACCAGAAGAAGACTGCCCAAAGCCAGAACACATGGAGACGGAATCAGAGAGAGTACCCATCCAAAGTAATAGGAAGAAACAGTCCGATGAAAACAAGGAAGAATCACAGAGCGAGAGCAAGGGAGGAACGGAACATGGGGGATGCAATCCAGAGACAGGAAACCGCAGAGTGCAGTAGCGGAATACCCGGAAGAGACGGATACAGCGCCCTGCGTGTACCGCGTAAGGCATTGTTATATTGACGTCGGACGGCCATCTTGGGTGAGGACTAGTCCGTTACTGTCACTTCTGGTACCATTGTATATGCTTTGTACCGTTTGAAGTTGGAACTTCCATCGTGGCCACAAACGCCACGGCTGGCGCATGACAAAAGTCTCCTCCCATGTGGCCAGGAAAAGGCAGACGCTTCCTGATCCTGACATTGGAGGTGGTGCACTGCTGGGCGATCACCTGGGAGGAGACAGGTGCCTGGGTGGGAGGAGATCCTGTGGGATGAGACACAGTATTTATCCTTAAAAGGGGAGAATCCTTTAAACTCGCCTAAACATGTAATGGCATATTGTTGCTATGGGGTATCTGAACCACACATAAAACCTGTGGATGCGGGCACAGCAAGTATAATATCTGATGAAAGAAAGACCATTTGAACCTATAAGGATAAGAATCGCCCTTTCTCCAAAAGGAACCTATAAATGTACTGTCTTCCTCTTTACCAGTGAATTCTGATAATGCATCCCTTAACACCTTTTTGGAAAAATAAATATACCCTTAAAATTAAGACGTTGCCTAAAAGACTTAATTTTGTTGTTGGGGACTACAAATCCAATAATCCCATAAGTACCTGGAAGAGGGCTGAAGAGCAATATTGTAGTAGTAGTCAGGTAATTAAGCCTGATAGCCCACACCTGAGGGAAGCTGAGAGGCTTACAAGGCCCACTCACATGCAGGCCATTAGAAGGAGCTGGGACTGTGGCTGGAGTGCAGGCAGCAGTAGTAGAAGTAGGAAGAAGAAAGCACAGTGTTTGTAATCCAGCAGAAGTGGGAGAACCAAAGGCACACCAGAACTTTGATTAAGCAAATTTCACCTGCGTGTTCTGTGAGGGTCATGTTCCCCCAAACCCTGATGTGCCTGGGTTCTGCAGCAGAAGAGGTGAAGGGAGACTGCTGTTCCCCATCTCCATCTGTTTGCAGAGATTGCACAGCAGGACGCATGCAGGAGACCATAGCCAGACGTGAGTCTCAGGAGCGAGAGAGGCTCCTTAATTGCATGGCCGCACCAGAGACGCCTTCAGCAAGGAAGGGTGTGGAACCAAATTGAATCCAGAAGTCACAGAAGTCCTGCAGCCTGCGAAGGAAGGAATTCAGAAGCCGATGAGTTTGAACGAGCGTTCTAATTCCTTGTGCGAGCACTGCCGGCAACAGTATCCAGAAATACAATCACTCACGTATAAGCAAAGTGATGCAGAACCGATCGTTGCTTGTTTAACAATGGAACACTTCAAAAGGTAGCACTCGCGTATGAGCAAACATTCTGTATTTCACTCGCGTAAGGAAGAGTTGCAGTGAATGTTTGTTGTTGAACTTTTCCTTTGTGAAAACCCATAAAGGAATGGTCGTGTGGGCCTAATTAAGATTCTAGAAGGAAGCGTGGCCATTAAATCTTTATTAAGCCGCAAAACACATCTAATGACAGAAGTTAAACATAAAACCATTGACATTACACGTTGTAAAGAGCAAGTATTGCCCAAGCCGCGAGTGAACAGCGCGTTTCCCAAATTATGATTGAAATCAGCCTTTCTCAGAGGCAAAGGTTGGTACTGTGAGCCTAAGCCTAATTGAACACAAGCATTGCCCAAGCCAAGTGTGTGCAAGCATTACCTGAAGCCAAGAGAATGTCAATAAAGCTTTTGGGTAATTAACCTGGCTAACAGAATACAGAGGGATAAAGGCAAGGTTGGGAAAGGGAAACTTGCTACTTGTAAATGTTCTTTGAACTTGATATATCCTTTATTGCCAAAGCCAATCAGAAAGAGAGAGAAGAGTGTCCTAAAGGCAATTTTGGGTTTTTATTGTTGCAGACAGACAAGAGTGGCAAAGAGGCTGTCCCTCTGGCGAAGGGATATTCAGAGGAAGAGTGCCTTGCTTACTTGAAGTTGAAGTACCATAAAGTGAATCATGTGTAGAGGAGCAGATGGACATGTCATCCCTATCACACACCACCTAAACTCCATCATTTTGGAACAGCAGGAGAAGAGCCCTATGTGGGATACCAGGTATCATCCCAAAACCACATTGAGTGTATGAGAGAAAATATGCGCTCAGGCAACCGTATCGAATGTGCCCTCGCACTGAGAGGGTAGAAGGATGTCTGCACACACCATTGGACATCAAAGAGCTATAAGTGAAATTGGGCAGGGGCAGAGTGGTGTCATGAAAGAAAGACACGAAGATGGACTGAAACGATATGTAAATACTTAAAGGATAAAGATGTAACTGTAAGTGATAAGAGAAACATGTAAATCGAAGAAATCATGTGCAACAAAGAAATAAGTGAGAAGAGATGAAGTAAATGTATATAGGCAGAAACGCAAGGTAGCTGAGACATATAGAAGCTTGCTGAAGAAGAAAACATAATGTGGCTAAGGCGGCCATGATGAAAAAGATGGACGCCGGAGTCGTGTTGAACCCAATCAAGCCATCTCAGAGATAGACCAGGGCGGCAGAATCAGAAGATGCTGCAAAAACAGCTTTGTGTGATGTAAGGAAGGCATGGTATCAGAGTAAGACAGACACAAGTCGTCACAGTTCAAGGGTGTTTATTGAACTGTAAAATGGGTGAGATAAATGCCTAATCGAAACCTAACTGTAAGATGGAAGCAAGCTACGATTAATCATAATAATAGTCCTAGTAGAGTCCTCTCAATTAAATAGAGTTTATACTAAAAAAAACATATTGCCAATCCATACCGCTATGCTACAAAATAGTGTGCGATAATGTGCACAAGAAAAGAAAGAAGTGTTCACAAAATGATAAGTCAGGATCTTATGGCCGGGTTCTCCCTTCGTCACGGTTTTAGCATGGGACAATGCGGAACCTCTGAAGCCAGCATACTCCTGGGCCTCTCCAGCATGAGGTTAATAATAATAATAATTTAGCATTTATATAGCACTACGAACCCTCAGGCATCTGACCGCTGCTCATTATTACCCACGGTGTGTGGTGCTCATTTATCAACCTCGGAAGGATGAATGACTGAGTTTGGCCCTGCCGGGATTCAAACCTGCGTCAGCAGGCTCTGCACAGATGTCAAAGCAAGCTCTCTACTCACTGTGCTATCGGACCGGATGGTTCACAGCTCCAGTTCAACGCTATCAGAACCTTCAAGGGCCAAGTCTCTTCTAATGCAAAGTCTTTTGCTTCAGAGGGCCTGATATGCCAGAACAACAAAACAAAAGATCCTTCTGTTAATCTTCACGGCGGGTGATTACCCTTCACCCTTGGATCCCCCTCAGGCAGGCTCCGATCCTTATCGCAGTTGTAAGCCTCTCTCAGTCGGGCTCAGACCAACCACTCACTGTGGCCATCCGTCAGTCGGGTTCATACTTGTCGTCACAATGTAGTTCACTAGGCTTCTTCACAGAGTGGGATTCACTTCCCTATGCTTTTCTCTTGACGTCCCTCAGTCGGGTTCACTGCCGCCTTTCAATCACAATCTCCTCGGGTGTAATAGTCAAAAGTCTCAATGGACATCATTCCGGGTCCGGCAGTAACCCTGCTGGTGCTACCGGCAGGTTGCCACCAGACTCAGAATAATTATCCCGGCGCTTGACCTCCTGGTGCCACCGACTCATTCCGAGTCTAGCGGCCGCAAAGTCAGGCGCAGGTAAATTGTTAAACCCCATTACCATAGAGTCCGTTGGGACTCTATGGGAGTGGGGACAGGGAAGCACCGGCACCGTTGCAAACGGTGCCAGTGCTTCCATGACAAGTCTGCCTACCGTGGCCGTTGCAGGGTCAGACCTGTCTCGGGTACACGGCTCTGGCAGGCAGACTTGTAGTGTGCCGGTCCGGAAAACAAGGGTGTCAGTGAGCTTACCGGCATCCTTGTTTCCAGACCAGCAAAATTGTGATGAGGCCCATTGTCTTTTTAAACAATCTCACAAGATTCAAGTGAGGTCCCACTCATCCGGGCTCAGACCAAGCCCTTGCCAATTGTTAAACAGAGACTTCAGAAGTGTGATCACGTCTCGCCGGGTCACTCTGTTAGCCTATTGCAAGTGCGGGCTCAAAAACACCTGTTTCACTATTCCCTCAGTCGGGTTCACAATTTCACAATCATCAAAACTTCTGTAATACGTCAAGAACTTTCGATTCTATAAGTGGTTTGACTTGACCCTTGTATCACCACCTTGACACCTCACGCCGGCATTCCCTATTGTCTCTTAGTACTTGTTGTTTCCATACTTTTGTAATTTCATATTCTCTGTATTCAGGAGAGGGGTACCAGCTAGAGACCTTCCGATGCGTGCCCTCGTGGCGCCAGACCACTCTATCTCTGGTACCAAGTTCGTTCACAAGAAGGACCTCTGTCTATTTATCTTCTTAATGTTGTCACTGCAACCTTGAGCCTAACAAAGTCTGGTCCACTATCAGGTTCTTCCGACTCACTGCTGTGCTGAACTCCCTGGCGTTTCTTTTGCCGCTGGAGTAAAAGACGGTACCTCGATGGCAACCGCGTCTCCCCGCCCTTGCTATCAGTGCAGGAGGGTTCCATGTACCGCTGACATCCGCCAAACTATTCGCCAGCTGCAATTCCTGATTTTATGTTTCCTTTGTCGGAGGCTTTGCTGGTCTGGTTTGATAAGGGCAAGGGCAACTCCCTCTTTGATGTCCTTTCAGGTCTCGCCGCCTTTCTCCTTCGTTTAAACTGCCGTCCTCGTGCGTTCGGCCTTGCTCAGAGTGTGCTCTCGTGCTTCGCCTTTTATCCCCATGGGGAAGGGAAAGGGCAGTCAGGTGTGTGTAGTTGTCGGCAATTGCCTGACTCTGCCTGACCTTTGTGTTGGGACATGTCAAGTAAACGGCTCTGGTATTAGTCTGTTGTAGCTTACGGTGAGAAAGTGTTTGTGATGGAAAAGCTAGAGTTTCTAAATATCCTACTTGGCAGGATGGGGGAAAGGCATCATAAGGAATGGGATAGCGCATCTCACTCTTTGGTGTCCCACTTCCACTCCCCGAAGACCCCTGTGAGGAACTCATGGTGACAAGTAAGACTGACACAAGTGATCACAGTTCTAGTGTCTTTATTGAGCAATTAATTTTGTATGAAGGTTGAAAAAACACCTATTCTAATCCTAAATCTAAGATGTGAGCAAGCGTCGACCATCAAATGAAAAATAAGCAGTCCTCTTGATGTTGTGTCAAATCAAAAAGGCCTATACTAAGAAACCTAATGCCAAACTCACAACTAATATAAAAAGGGGTGTGCGATAGTTCGCAAGAAAAGAAAGAAGTATTCTTAAATATGTTAGGATGCGGTAGCCTGGGTCTCCCTTCCTCATGTTTTGACCATGGGGTAGGATGGGAGCTTGGAGCACAGTACAGTCTCGGGCTTCTCCAGCACGAGACGAATGTTCCAACAGCAGCTTGCAGGACCGTCGATGGCTAAGTCTCGTTTCCATTGAAAGTCTCTTGCCTTTGAGGACCTGGCATCTTCAGATAACAAAAAGAAAAGTTTCTTTAACAAATGAAAGTTTGTTTCCAATGCTTTATGAGGTCACCCCTGGAGCCCCTCCCTCTATTCTGGGAGCTGATCCTTCTTGACTTCACATTCACTTTACTCTCATGTGTTATGGGATTCGCTTCTCTAGCTTTCCCTCGATGCAGGCTTCACGTCCATTGCGTTCTCTTAATGCAGGGTCCACTTCGCTTGCTTTCAACGTGCTAGCAGATCAAAGTCTTTTGATTGTACATTTTGCCTGGCCCTCTCTATGACCACTTTAACTTATTTCGCTGGCCTTCCTACGGCCTTCTGGTACTTGTAGTTTCTCTCATATGGGGCTCGACCAGAGTTTCTTGAATTAGCATCCACGTGGTGCCTGTTTCCCATACAAGCTGGTCTCCCATTCTCCCTTTTTACAGTTCATTCAAGGTTTATTAAACTTGGTTCAAACTTGCCACTTTGCACTTCTCATTCAACAGAGCCCGGCTCTTGTCGGCTCTCCCCTCCACTCACCGGCTGTGATGAACTGCTAGGCTGTTGCCTCTCTGGAGTTAAGGCAGGTATCGCGGGCACAGGAGCTTCCCTCGCTCCTGCCTATCGGCATAGGTTTGCCCATGTACTGTTGACATCCGCTGCAGGACACTTGCGCTATTGTTCGCCAACTTAGGCTCTCTTCCACAAAGGCTCTGCGGGTCTGGGACGAAAAGGGCAAGTTCACTTTTCTCCTTGCCACCCTTTCGATTCCTGACGCTTTTCTCCTTCTTTTGAACTGCTTCATGGTAGCCGTCTCGTTGTGATATCTGCTGTACTCATCTTGCTCAAACTGTGCTCTCTGGCTCCCCCTTTTATCCTGGTGGGGAAGGGAATGGGCCGTCAGGTGTGTGTGATTCTGATCAATTGCCTGAATTTGCCTGGCACTTGTATTGGGACATGTCCGGTAAACGGCTCTGGTGTTAGTCTGTTGTCCTTTGTGTTGTGCGAAATTGTTTGTGTTGGAAAATGGGGGCGGGGGCAGTGGTTTGGAACATCCTATGAAAAAGAATGGGGAAAAGGTGTTAAAGAAAGGGGGATACCGCATCTCACCCATCGGTCTCCCACTCTCAGTCGGCCTCCCGTCCAGGTGATCCTCCCTCACTGGTCCACCCCCAGGAACGGGATCCTATAGAGATGCTGTGTCCACCGGGATGACAGATCCCCAGGAAGTAGCGGGTGAGACACCTTCAGGTTTCTCACAGTGAGGAACACAGAGGAGTCTATTGGCCTGGGATCAGGATGCCACTTCAAGGTATAATTGCAAGGTACAAAGGGAGTCAAGAGGACAAGACATGTACGTAAAACATATTTCTCCTAGATTAAGCTAAGAAGTAAAAATCTGCAAGCGCCAAGTAATGGACAATCAAAGATGCGATAAGCCTATGCAAGGTGGAGTGAGCAGGTGTCCAAAAGCCAAGAGAAGTAATGACACCCAGCTTAATTAAATCAAATAGCAGTAAATAAATGGACAAAATTGACAAAATCGTGGTCTCCTCACACGTGACTCAGTAGTCGAAAACATGGTCTATTCATTAAGCTCCAGATGAAGATAATGGTGTGCCTACACTCCCTTGAAAGTCCCAGATCAGAGAACAGGCTGCAAGGTCAACTCTAAAGTAGAAGCCTTAGCTTGCAAACTGAGCGATGAGAGATGATGGACCAATTGGGCAAGTGGGTAGTAGTCTGATGTTGCTCTCTGCACCAGAGTTTTGTTTTGCTTATGTGCTGCTAACGCGCCGAAAGTCCAAGGTTAGGAGAGAATGCCAACCAATCCGAGGGTCTATGTAGCAACATTTTATACAGTGTTGCAGGGGCCAACCCGCTGCTATTATTCTGCTATAATCTGTTTTAGGAGCAAAACCCGTACTATGGTCTTCTCAAAGGGGAGAATGGGGAATAACAAAGTATGGAAAATAGGTGGTGAAAATATAATCAGAGCAAATAAAATAGTCTATCTTGGTTATTTGATTTTGGCCCAACCCTCGGCGATCGAACTTAGACGATTCCTTAGACACAAATTGCTCCCACTCATATTCCCAATCCCTTAGACTTGACAATAAATATGGCATGTTCTCCCTTAAGCCTGTAGTAGACTTCTTTAAGGGTAAGGTTACTCCAAAGCTTCTGTATGGAATGGAACTCCACTACTCGGCACTTCTGATTTTCTGGGACTCTCTTGAGGGTATTTATTGGAGGAAAATTCTGAAACTGCCTAATTCCATTCCAACAGTGGCTATTAGGTATGAACTAGGGTTAGTCTCATTCCGAGCCAGGATTCTCTGGAGGGTTCTTTCACTTTTTCAGCTTTGCTCTCTCCTAAACCTGATACTCTCTATGCTGATGTGGGCCACATGATTGCTTCTCAGGGACCTTTAGTCCAGAATCTATATCTTAACGCTTTTAGTGATCTCTGTGACAAGACCTTGATGGATATTTCGTCTGATAGGGACACCCTACTAACGAATCCCAACAAGGTCAAGGAGTGTCTTTTCAGTCACGACTGGAGTAACACTATTGAAAAATTACATTCGTAGCCCTCTTTGAGAGATTTACAATTTGACCATAAGAAAAGAGGCCTGTTGTCTTTTATTCTGAATCAATTTCCCAACAGATATTATCGCTCCCTTCTCATTAAACTCAGATGGAATCTCCTTCCGACTCGGGAAGTTCTACATAAAAGGAAGGAGTTTTCTGATTTAGATCCTATCTGTCGTTTTTGTCAAACTCTGGGGGTGATTGAAACTGCTCGGCATCTCTTTTTAGACTGTACTGCTTTGACATCTTTAAGGGACACATATTTAGGTTGTTTTAATGTAATGGGGCAAATGGGGGCGGACAATCTGATCTGGTCTCAGTGTCTCTCTATTTCAAATATTAAGGATGGACTTGCTGTGGCTGGTTTTATCAAAGCTTTAGATTTATATGCCCCGTTGTATTGATTATGCCTGTTATGATTATGCTTGTCTTTATGAAATGTTTTTAGTTTTTGCAGGTTTTTTTTTTCTTTTTCTCTATTAGGGTTTTTTTCTATTAGAATCTTGAAATTTTTAAAATTTTTAATGTCGGTATATTCTTGAACGCTGCACTGAACTTCGCACTGAACCTTTCAAATTTAAATTAAAATTTGTCCCTTATTCTCTGGAAATTTTAATTGGAAATTGGATCTATGTTTCAATGCTTATTAGTATAATTGAAATTTAAATTTAAATGTAATGAATGTCTTTTTGCTTCTTAAAGTCTCTTTTTGTAAAGGTTTCTTGCAAACCATATACAATAAAAAAAAAAAAAAAAAAAATCTGTATTATACGTATTTAGAGGTGGTTCAAGGCGTGCCTATTAGATAAGGGGCATCCAGTGATATAACTGACACCTATACATACTATAGGTACATATGTTCCCTTAACCAATCCCTCCCTTGAATAGGTTTTACAGTTTGCCACATAGGATGACGTCATAAATGACGTACATTGAGGTATAAAACCTTTGTGTAATTAAAATTGAAGTATGAGTGCGTGGACTACACTTTGTGTTGTTCACCAGATTGCCCTACTTTATTGAAACTGGCAATAAAGTAGTGCTTTGACATATTATTTGAGACTGTCCGGTTATTTGGGTCTGAGGTCAATATTGGTAATTCCATCTAGCACTTACGACGCTTCAAGGTCCTAGAACACATGTTGCATATCTGAAAACTTCTTAAAGTCACAAAGTACTGAAGCTGTGGTGGTATAGTTGGTTGTCAGTACATTTGATACTTCAATAGCTCAATTGAAGGTGGAATACTATGAGGCAGCAGGACTTAACCCTCATGGTGAAGTCGTGCAGATGTTACTGGAAGTTGAGAGTTGCTAAGATGAAAGTAGAAGTGTTGTAAAGTCATACTGACAAAGATACAAACCTTGTTTCATTAATATTACCAGAGGTTGTGTTTTTCGTTAACCTAACAAAGAACGGTGGTATCTCTTCTTTGACAACTAGTGGTTGTGGCAAAGCATTTTGGCTGGAAAAGACATTAATGCTATTTGAGGAAGTGCAAAGTCTTTGAACTTTGGTTCTGACACCGAAGAAGCTAAGAACTGAATTAAGACTGTATAACAAACCTGGGAAAGGGGAGTTTACCCAGGTCACCAAGAAGGACTGTGAATATCATTACAAACCCGGATGTCCTTGTTTCCTTTATGTTGAACATTGGAATTGAAGTTACTGTGAAACCTGGGGAAGGGGAGTTCACCCAGGTTACAAAAAAAGACTGTTAATATCATTGCTGGTGTTACTGTCAAGTGGCATATATTTCTTTGTGTTTTTTCGTTTCGTTTTGATAGGCAGGGAAATACTTGTCACAGATGGGATAGTGAGGTGTTTGATAAAAACATAGGATTGAATAAAATGGCATATGTTGAGAATCATCCAAAATTTGTCCTCCTCACATTTCTGACTCCTCACACTCGGCTCTGAGTAGGGGTTTCTCCCCGATTCAAAGTTCCTATTGGTTTTATGCACGTCATCACAAAAGCGGTTGAGGAAATGTCACTATTCAGTGAATCCAAAACAATATCACAACTAAAAGGGTTTCATTGATGCTGTTTGACTGTGCAGTTAAGGCGAGATCCAGCATTACCTGAAGCCAAAGAGTTTGCGGAACCGCCGCTATTCAGTGAATCTAAAGTGGTATCCCACATAAGAGGGTTCTGTTGATGCTCTTCGATTGTAGAGTTTAGCGAGATCCAGCATTACCTGAAGCCAAAGAGATAGAACAAATGTTACTGCTCTGGTTTCAAAACAGACGTAACCACAGTCTTTCCAGTTTCCATTTAGGCAGTTAATGTATGTTGGACCGGGAGTTCCTTATCAGAATGGGAGTCCCTGTCCCTGAGAAGGGACTCCCTCCCAATAAGGTCCCACTTGCCCAGACTCATAGGGAGGCTCTTGCCCTGCAGGATCACATCACCAGCCTCAAAGGGGGTGCCTCTCCGCCCCCCCGGGGAGAATGGAACATGTGGCCAAATTCGTCACATCTGCCAAGTGTCACTGTCATTTTCTCCAGACATCAATCATGCTCGCAAAAAAATTGAAACACTTGTCCTTGTATCCTATACAGACGAACTGATCTCACTCTCAGATACTCTGTCCACGTGTATGTAAATGCTTTGAACGCGTTTTTATAATTTCTACTATTTCAAGATGGGAAAATCTGCTTAATAGGAGAGCAGCAACATGCTGTAAAGAAAGGCCCTGAATAAACCATTTCTTTTACCAGTCTTTTTAAACCCGATTAAACCAAAAAAAAATCTTTTCTGAAATAAAAAGATTCAGCTACAAAAATGAAGTAACATTTGTAAAGTGAATGCAGGATGACATAAAGGCTGGCTATGGATTAAGAAAATCTCCAGGCATAGAAGGCTCCCTCTGCTGAGTCTGCAAAGCCAATGATCCAGGCAGGAAGGGCAGGTCCTACGGCACAACCTCTCTTAAGCTCCAGTATCCCAGAATGCAGTAGTAATGCCAGCTGAGCCAACTTCAAACCATCTCAAACGTCTCTTATTACTAACGGTTTGAATTTGGCTCGAATCGGCTCGACCAGCTAAGGAGAAATCCTATGTAGCTGGTGGTATCAAACTTTGCATAAATTCGACCTTGGTCTGAACCTTTGGAACCCCATGAAATACATGGATGTGGGGCGGCTAAAGATGATATGGACAATACCTCTAGTAAGGGTGCAGAAGGGGGAGACAGACACACAAGTGGCATAGTGGCTGCTTCGGACTTGCATCAACCAAGAACAAAAAGAGAAAACCGAACTCCCTATTCAAGGGTCTGTCAGAATGCCCTTGTAACTTAAAGTGAGCCTGCCGTCCTGTGTCGAATCTCTAACTCTGTCCCTTGCAGTTATAACTAAACTAGAAGGTTGCGTCAATGTTCTTGGTCCAGGAAAATGACTCCCTTCTCCTGGACGAGGCAGCAAAGTTCTGGTTGCAAGCTCTTAACTAGGGGGAATGACTCCCTTCCCCTAGCAAAAAGTGTTCACCAAAATACTATCAAGTTCCAATGGTTTTCTCCAGAAAGAATGCCTCCTGGTTAGAATGTCCTCAAAATTATACTCCAATGTTCTAACACCTAGTATCGGAAAGTTCACCACACATGCCAGGGGGAATGACTCCCTTCCCATGGTTGAAGACTTTGCGATCGGTTTCCATTCTAGCCAAGAGAATGACTCCCTTCTCTTGGCTCTGGCTTTTCACGCTCTTTGGTCCTTTTCTCAAGTGCAACGTTAACAGGAGAATGACTCCCTTCTCCTGGTATCTTCGATTTCACAGTTCACTGTGCCCAGGGGGAATGACTCCCTTCCCCTGGTCTCTTAGATCCACCTGTAGTATTCTCAGCAACACAGTTCACATACAACTAGGGTCCCCAGACCCAGGCTTCTCCGTTTCTTGAGTTCATCCCACTTGGTTCATTCTCCTGCCAAGTGTGGCAATAGGGAAGGTGGCTTACATCTTTCTCCTGGTTTGGGTGCGGGTCCCAGACGCATATTTCTCTGTCCTTCTAATTTGCAGACTTGGTTCACTCTCCTGCCAAGTACTGCCACGAGGAAGATGACTTGCCTCTTTGTAATTGTTAGGGTCCTAGATCCTGCTTCTCTGCTTGTTGGGGTTTCCCCTATCTTTGATATCTGTATCATATGCACCTTTAGCACCTTTCTGCCCCTCTGGTGAGCTGTAGCTGACTGTTTACTACGAGGCCGCGAGGGAGCTGCCATCGCCCACCTGGCGACTGTCCCTGTGCGCCCTCTGACTTCCTCGTACCACCCATTACCTTGCTTATGGACTCAGTACCTTGCCCGGGCTACCTGGGGCTGAACTCCACCTCTCTGCTTCACCAGGCTCTCATCAGCGGCATCTGTGGTCGTCCCCAGTCTCCTGTTTTCTGGCTGCTCAGCTTCCCTTCTTCTGAGATGTTGACGTGGCCCCGCTCCTGCGAAGCCCAAGTCTTGCGGCTCTCCATCTGCGTCCTCTGTGCCACGTCGTCTCCCGGACCGGATTGGGATCTCCTGTGCTGGAGATTCTTTGCTTCTGATGCCTCCTTCAGCTGGATTCAAACACTTTTGCCTTCCTTCTTTGGTTTTTATTTCCAGATCCTCAATTGCTGTTTGGTAACCACTAGAACGCTCACTCTTAGTTCTTGTTGTGACCTTCATGGCTCTGCACCTCCTCCTCATCTCAGTACTAGTACTGCCAGTCTCTAGAGGGTAGTTTGGACTCTTCTTCGTCCCAGTTATTATTATGTCACTGGCTCTACACTTTTACATGGGGTAACTTGGTATGGTACTGGTGTATACAATATGTGTAAGGTTAGGAGGGGTGTTTGGGAGGGGGACATACCATGTTCTCCCCAGATGTTCGTCCTTGTCCCCATAGGGGAAGTCTCTCCCCATGAGATCCTCACGCTGTGTACCACCCCCACAGGGACTACTGGGTAGCGACCTCCCCATCCTGGCCTCATGGCAAGGAGATCCCCGTCGGGAAGAAGTGACGACAACTAGGGATTCGTCACTCTCTGTGTTTTGCTCAATGTAATGATGAACTTTGTACCTGTTTGTTAACATGTTGTGAACAATACGCCCCCTCTCATTACTGATGCAAGAATAAAGGACCAACGACCCCAGAGTGGAAAAGGAGAAACGATACGCAGAGGCGAGCCTCCGACGTGAGTATGTCGGTGAGGGGCAGAACCACGTTGCACAGCAGAGCAGGCTGTGGCGCGGATATAGGTGAATGCTGAAGGGAGACGCTGCTGTCTCGATACGGAGGCGCACTGAGCCTAGACGAAACAAAGCAAAGTTTACCTGGAGGTACGACCACGCCAAGGACAAGAACGAATGGCAAAACCAGTGACCGAGGGAGGAGTGAATCCTCTGATCCCAACAAGAGAGAAGAAGGGCGAGAGAATGCAACAACGAGCAGAGTCTGAAAATTGCGCGTATCCATCCAGAAGACAGGCAAGCTGTTAAGAACGCCACTGCTGCCAAAAAGACACACCCTCACTGCAGTCGACCCTGCAACGCAGAAGGTACGGGGGTTGCCCAGGATGAAGGGGGGCAGAGAGAGGACATAGCGAGTGAGTGGGGAATAGGAAATGAGTGCCCTAACCCTGTACCAGTGTCACAGAGGCCCAGAGAGAAAGACCGAACAAGTGAAAGAGAAGGGTTATGGGAGCCCAAGAAACCCAAAGAGGATAAACCTCCAGAAGGGTCCCAAAGCCCCCCAAGAAGAAAGGGGTTACCGATACCCCAGAGAGTTAAGTGAATCATTCGGACAGAGAACCCCAAGGGAGGCACAGGGGCCCAATAAAGAAAGTGATGAACAGACACGAAGGGAGTCCGGAGGCACCCAAAACCCGGAATCTAGTGGGGAGAGAGGAACCCAAGTGGTGGAGGGGATCAGGGAAATATCCCTTCATCCAAAGAACTTTGGACGCTTTGGTGTTTTCTGGGTTTTTTGTTGTGGAACTGGGGAAACTTGAGGAACTTTGATAAACTGCCAAGAACTGTGAAATAAGGAGAACTATTAAACGGCGTATTCCAGAGCCAGAAGGAATTCCTGGAATAACTGGGAGATGTTCCAGTGTCCAACACTGAGTGCAGGGCACTCCACATAATCGTATTCTATTTTGTCTAAGGAGTCGGGCCAGTTTAGCAGACAGCTTTGAACAGGTCCGGACAGGTCCGGACAGGTTTGGACGGGTTTGGACAGGTTTAGACGGAGGACTATTTTTCTTTCGACCATTGATGAGCTCCTTAGTTTAGTTTTATAGAAAGGGACCCCCCCTCCCCCTCCCCCTTAGCAATAGGGTTAGGAGGCGTTTTACTTTTAAGTTGAACAAAGTTACTTGAAAGGTATGTCCTCTGGTCTGAGTCCTTCTTCTGGCTTGCCACAGTGCACACACCTGGCCATGCATGCACTGCCTAAGACGTCCGTTCGTGTAGCTGCCTGATCTTGGGAGCCTGATACCTGTGCTGTTCACACCTGGCAAAGGCTGCTTGATTTCTCTGTGCTCTCACACACACACGACACCAGGAAATCCCTGTGCTGGGAGAGCTGCTCACACCTGGCACGGGCTGCCCGAGGGATCACTGTGCTGGGAGAGCTGCTCACACCTGGCACGGGCTGTGTGAGAGATCCCTGTGCTGGGAGAGCTGCTCACACCTGGCACGGGCTGCCTGAGGGATCAATGTGCTGGGAGAGCTGCTCACACCTGGCACGGGCTGCCTGAGGGATCACTGTGCTGGGAGAGCTGCTCACACCTGGCACGGGCTGACTAAGAGCTCTCTGTGCTGGGTGAGCTGACCACACCAGGTACGGGCTGCCTGGGATCCCTGCTGTGGGAGCTACAGCACGGGCTGCCTGAGGGATCCCTGTCCTGGGAGAGCTGCTCACACCTGGCACGGGCTGCCTGAGGGATCCCTGTCCTGGGAGAGCTGCTCACACCTGGCACGGGCTGCCTGAGGGATCACTGTGCTGGGAGAGCTGCTCACACCTGGCACGGGCTGTGTGAGGGATCTCTGTACTGGGAGAGTTGCTCATACCTGGCACGGGCTGCCTGAGAGATCCCTGTGCTGGGAGAGTTGCTCACACCTGGCACGGGCTGCGTGAGAGATCCCTGTGCTGGGAGAGTTGCTCACACCTGGCACGGGCTGCATGAGAGATCCCTGTGCTGGGGGAGCTGCTCACACCTGGCACGGGCTGACTAAGAGCTCTCTGTGCTGGGTGAGCTGACCACACCAGGTACGGGCTGCCTGAGAGATCCCCGTGCTGGGAGAGTTGCTCATACCTGGCACGGGCTGTGTGAGGGATCTCTGTACTGGGAGAGTTGCTCATACCTGGCACGGGCTGCCTGAGAGATCCCTGTGCTGGGAGAGTTGCTCACACCTGGCACGGGCAGCTGCGTGAGAGATCCCTGTGCTGGGAGAGTTGCTCATACCTGGCATGGGCTGCCTGAGAGATCCCTGTGCTGGGTGAGCTGACCACACCAGGTACGGACTGCCTGAGAGATCCCCGTGCTGGGAGAGCTGCTCACACCTGGCATTGGCTGAAGGAAAGCTCTGAGTTGCTCACATCGGACATAGCTGAGATGTCTGTGCAGGGTGAGCTGCTCACACCTGGCACGGGCTGCCTGAGATCTTTCCATGCAGGGTGAGCTGCTCACACCTGGCACGGGCTGCCTGAGATCTATCCATGCAGGGTGAGCTGCTCACACCTGGCACGGGCTACCTGAGATCTATCCATGCAGGGTGAGCTGCTCACACCTGGCACGGGCTGCCTGAGATCTTTCCATGCAGGGTGAGCTGCTCACTCCTGGCACGGGCTCCTGAGATTTTCCAGTGCAGAATGAGCTGCTCACACCTGGCATGGGCTGCCTGAGATCTCTGTGAAGGGTACGTTGCTCACACCTGGCATGGGCTGCCTGAGATCTCTGTGAAGGGTAAGCTGCTCACACCTGCCATGCGCTGCCTGAGATCGTTCCGTGCAGGGTGAGGTGCTGACAGCTGCCATGGGCTGCCTGAGATCTCTGTGAAGGGTAAGCTGCTCACACCTGCCATGCGCTGCCTGAGATCTTTCCGTGCAGGGTGAGGTGCTGACAGCTGCCATGGGCTGCCTGAGATCTCTGTGAAGGGTAAGCTGCTCACACCTGCCATGCGCTGCCTGAGATCTTTCCGTGCAGGGTGAGGTGCTGACAGCTGCCATGGGCTGCCTGAGATCTTTCCATGCAGGGTGAGCTGCTCACACCTGCCATGCGCTGCCTGAGATCTTTCCGTGCAGGGTGAGGTGCTGACAGCTGGCACGGGCTGCCTGAGATCTTTCCATGCAGGGTGAGCTGCTCACACCTGGCACAGGCTGTGTGAAAAGCTCATGGCGACAACAGTATAACAGACACAAATGAACACGGTTCAAGGGTGTTTATTGAACAATGAAAAGGTATATGCAGGTTGGAAAAAGGCCTAAGCTGAACCTAAATCTACGATGTGGACAGGTGTCGACCATCAAATGAAAAATAAAGCAGTCCTAGTGGTGTCGTGTCAAACAGAAAAAGGGCCTATACTAAGAAACCTATTGCAAAACCTTACAAATACTACAAAAAGGGGGTGTAGGATGGATTTCAAGAAAAGAAAGAAGTGCTCTCAAATAATAAGTCAGGATGCAGCAGCCTTGGTCTCCCTTCCCCACGTTTTGGACACGGGTTAAGATGGGAACTTGGAGCACAGTACAGTCTCGGGCTTTGCCAGCACGAGACAACAGTTCCAAAGGCAGTTCTCAGGACCGTCGATGGCCAAGTCTCATTGCCTCTGAAAGTCTCTTGTCTTCGGGCCTGATGTGTTCAAACAACAAAAAAACTAAAGTTACTTTGATAAATGAAAGTTGGCTAGGGTGGTATTTATTCACCCCTGGGTCCCCCTCTTCGGGGCTGACCCTTCTCAATTATATTCCAATGTTTAAACATGGTGATGACTTCACCCCTGGGGTCCCCTCTTCTGGGCTGACCCTTCTCAATTATATTCCAAAGTTTAAACATGGTGATGACTTCACCCCTGGGGTCCCCTCTTCTGGGCTGACCCTTCTCAATTATATTCCAAAGTTTAAACAGGGTGATGACTTCACTCCTGGGGCCCCCTCTTCTGGGCTGACCCGTCTCAATTGTATGCCATAAATCTTAATGTCTTTTTAAACAGTGCCAATACACACCGTTACTTGGACACTAGACTCAGCCCTTCCTGTGAGTCGTTTCCCAGATTTCCTCTCGTTGTGGGATTTCCCTTTCTTTCATACAAGTGCATGAACCAAAGTCTTTCGAATCTACGGGGCTTTTGGTTGACCCTTACGTATGACCAGTTTGCGTTCCTTCAGCTGCCTTCCTATGGCCTTCTCGTTTCTGTAGTTTCTCAGTATGGGGCTCGACCACAGTCTCTTGATTCGGCACCCACGTGGTGTCGGTTTCTCTCTCGCTACTGGTCTCCCCATCATATTAATTACAGTTCATCAGTTTACTTCAAACTCACCACTTTGCGATTCTCTCTCAACACAGCCCGGTGCTTATCGATTCACCCCTCGACTCACCGGCTGCGATGAACCGCCTGGCTTTCGGCTTTCCTAGTGTCAAGGCCAGTATCACGGTTGCGGGAGCCTCACTTGCTCCTGCTTATCGGCATAAGTTTGCCCCGTGTACCGTTGACATCTGCTGCACAACACTCGTACTATTATTCGCGGTATCAGACTTTCTTCCATGAAGGTTCAGCGGGTTTGAGATGAAAAGGGCAAGGTTACTTCTCGCCTCGCCACCCTCTCAAATCCTGCCACCTTCCTCCTTCTTTTGAACTACTGCGTGGTATTCGTCACGTTGTGCTGCCTGCCGTGCTTGACTTGCTCTCCTTGTGCTCTTTTGCTCCAGCTTTTATCCCTGTGGGGCAAGGAAAGGGCTGTCAGGTGTGTATGGTTTAAGTCAATTGTCTGACTTTGCCTGACTCTCGGGTTGGGACATGTCAGGTAAACAGGTTTATTACAAGTCTGTTGCCTATTATGTGAAAAAGTATTTGTGTCGGAAAGGGGGGAGGTTGGAGTCTCAGAGTATTTTACGGTACAGGATAGGGAAGGTTGGTACAATGGACGAGAATGACCAGGATGTAGAACAGAACACAGGGGATTGTGAGAGCGGTTGTGTTCTGTCATATTAGATTGGGTGCTCGGAAGATACAATCAGAAGGACGGGATTGGTAGGGCTTGTTGGGTAAAAAGGAATAGCTGGGATCGTGAAATTAACAAAGGGGATTGTGGGAATCATAGTGTTTTTTTCTGATCAGTTTGGAAGTGTGGAAAATTATAATCAAAGGAACGGGGAGAAGAAGGATGGGGAGTGTTCGAATGGAGACCGTGAAAAAAGGATTCTGGGAATTATTGGGTGCAACCGGGTTTGGGACCATAGAGGATTGGTAACGTATGGAGGGGTTGTTGGATCTGGGAAAGAGAGATCTAATGGGAGGAGGGGAGGCACCTGCCACGGGCTGCCTGCGATCTCCATGCAGGGTAAACTGCTCACACCTGCCACGGCTGCCTGAGATTTCTGTGCAGGATGAGCTGCTCACACCTGGCACGGGCTGCCTGAGATCTTTCTGTGCATGGTGAGCTGCTCACACCTGGCACGGGCTGCCTGAGATCTTTCTGTGCAGTGTGAGCTGCTCACACCTGGCACAGGCTTCCTGAGATCTTTCTGTGCATGGTGAGCTGCTCCTACATGGCACAGGCTGCCTGATATCTCCGTGCAGGGTGAGCTGCTCACACCTGGCACGGGCTGCCTGAGATATTTCTGTGCAGGGTGTGCTGCTCACACCTGGCATGGGTTGCCGCAGATCTCCGTGCGGGGTAAGATGCTCACACCTGGCACGGGCTACCTGCAATCTCCATGCAGGGTAAGCTGCTCACACCTGGCATGGGCTCCTGAGATTTTTCAGTGCAGAATGAGCTGTTCACACCTGGCACGGGCTGTCTGAGATCCCTCAGTGCTTAGTGAGCTGCTCACACCTACCATGGGCTGCCTCAGATCTCCGTGCAGGGTAAGATGCTCACACCTGGCACGGGCTGCCTGAGATCTTTCAGTGCAGGATGAGCTGCTCACACCTGGCACGGGCTGCCTGAGATCTCCGTGCAGGGTAAGATGCTCACACCTGGCACGGGCTGCCTCAGATCTCTGTGCAGGGTAAGATGCTCACACCTGGCACGGGCTGCCTCAGATCTCCGTGCAGGGTAAGATGCTCACACCTGGCACGGGCTGCCTGTGATCTCCGTGCAGGGTAAGCAGCTCACACCTGGCAAGGGCTGCCTCAGATCTCCGTGCAGGGTAAGATGCTCACACCTGGCACGGGCTGCCTGTGATCTCCGTGCAGGGTAAGATGCTCACACCTGGCACGGGCTGCCTCAGATCTCCGTGCAGGGTAAGATGCTCACACCTGGCACGGGCTGCCTGTGATCTCCATGCAGGGTAAGCAGCTCACACCTGGCACGGGCTGCCTCAGATCTCCGTGCAGGGTAAAATGCTCACACCTGGCACGGGCTGCCTGTGATCTCCATGCAGGGTAAGATGCTCACACCTGGCACGGGCTGCCTCAGATCTCCGTGCAGGGTAAGATGCTCACACCTGGCATGGGCTGCCTGTGATCTCCATGCAGGTTAAGCTGCTCACACCTGGCACGGGCTGCCTGTGATCTCCATGCAGGGTAAGCTGCTCACACCTGGCACGGGCTGCCTCAGATCTCCGTGCAGGGTAAGATGCTCACACCTGGCATGGGCTGCCTGAGATATTTCTGTGCAGGGTGAGTTGCTCACACCTGGCACAGGCTGCCTGAGATCTAGAAGGGAGCTACACTGGCTGAAACTCGAAGATAGGGTACACTTCAAGGCCTTAACACTTGTGCACAGATGTATCTTTGGTAAAGCCCCGGCCTACCTAAAATCCAGGATTCAACCATATATACCCAGCAGAACACTAAGATCATCCCACCTGGGTAAAATCATAGTGGCTCCACATAAACTCAAATGCGGCTTAGGCAGATCCTTCCCGCTACTCGCGGCCGGCATCTGGAACAAACCATATAAGATTGGAAACCAACTATATGTGATTTTGCAAACAGGTGAAATCCCACATCTTCAAATAAAACTCTATCCGGATGTCCCCACCTAGCTCCTGTATGAATCTGTTCTGTCAGTCCCGTGTCATGTAGTCACTGTCTATCTGTTTTGTGTTCTTGTATCTGCGCCCCGAGGCTTCCGAGCTACCGGCGCAATAGAAATATTAAAATAAATAAATAAAAAATAAATAAATACGAGTGCGATAGAAATAAAATATCAATTTAAATACCTCTTGGCCTAACAAAAGGTAAGCACGCACATCCAGGGGTGCACCTAGGCTAAAATGTAGGCTGGGGCTAACCCTTCAAATGTTGGTAGAGGTGCTAACTTCATAGATAGTGGAGGAGTGGCAAACATACTTGTGTAGGGCATCTAACTTCTTTACACATTCTAATGAGACTATTCTAGTGCAGCTTCAATGTTACAAGCAGTTAACTCTCTCTTACGTCTGAAAACACCCACTTCTTGTAGCAATATTGTAGCATAACAGGACATAGCAAAGTGTTGGGCAGTACTCTGAAAGGTGCACGCAACTTCAGTAGCTGGGAGCAACAGGGGAGAAAATGTAATGTTGGTTCTACCACAGTCTGCTATACTAGAATCTCTGGTGCACTGACTGGCTGGTGAGACTGTCTGCCTGTCAAATCAAGTGATACGAGACTGGTGGAGGGTGTCATCCGCCATCACGGGCGAAACCGCGAATGGCGAATGTTTCCGCGATGGAGTTGGCGAAATAGAGGTAAAGGGATTTAGTCCCTTCTTTGTGTCCACATCCGCGGCTCCATTAGCTCATACGCAGCGCTGCCGGCTGTATTTAATCCCCGCCCCCGGCAGTACATTGCGTTGCAACCCCTCGCCGGATGCTTCCTGTTCCGGGTTTCCTCGCTCCTGACGTCTGGCAGCTCTCTTCAGATCAGCTAGCGTTTTTCCAAACGCTCCTGGGAGCTTAGTGCTTCTCCAGTTCTTCTCTCTGTTTCTGCTCCTCGGCTCTCGGCGCTCTGCCGTGCGCTTCGTTTTCTTTCTTTTCTCCATATTTTCTCCTTCGGGGTTTTACCTTGTTCAACCCTGCGCTCTCTCCTCTTCCCTCGTCCTCGTGACATCTTTCTCTTACCTGCTCTCCGTTTTCCATTTCCGGGTTCTCGTGCCCTGTTTCTTTTCCCTCTCTCTGCTCTCTGTCCCCGTGGATTTCTGTACAACGGAGAAGTTCATCTACTTCTGCATAACCAGGCGGCATCTACTTCAGTATTGACAAACTCCTGTCGCCTACCTGTTGTCGGCTCCTTGCAACATCTTGCCGCATCCAGCCACCACGCTTTGGGACATCGACACCGTCCAGAGTACGCATTCCGTCAATGGTTTTTCTTCCCTCTTGGGTTTTTTCCCTTACTCCGGCTTGGTTCCGGAAAGGGAGCCACAGGACAGCTGTTCCCCAGTGGTCACTGTGGCTTCTCTCCGTGACAAGCACGTACATCCAAAAAAAGAAAGGGACTACCTTTCCAGGCGACGCCTTCAAGAAGCTGACGACACCAACAGTTCAGGTGGGGGAGGAAGGCACAAGGGAAGAAGCATCGTCACAGAGGGCCAGTGAGCAATAATGCAATTCTATGGGACAGTATTGGAGCTACTAGCAGTGGGACCCCAGGGTGTCCCTACACTTATTAGAACTGTCCTACTGTAAAGGTGTAAACGTAATCACTTATAAGCACTCACATTTTTGCAGTTGAAGTCCGGGTGAGATTACATGATTTGCCCGGGATCACACACTTGGGCTAAACAGCGAAGCAGGGATTTTATCCCACTTTCCAATTTGGGCACGGCCACCTTCTTCTAAGCTTTACTTGGAACAACTATTTAAGTTTTGGGTGTCAAGGCCTACAATAATACTGTCCTGTAGAGTATACTTGAAAAATGCACAAATTGCACAGTAAAGCATCATGACAACATGTAAATCCTTGCCATGTTGAGCCAAAATAATACCAGTGGGCCTTTTATGTTCCACATCCTGAATGTGTGTTTGTTTGTTTGTTTGTTTATTTGTAGGGCGAACCCAGAGCTAACTGGACGCACTATAAGATACAAAGGGAAAAATATCTATTTACTCACTTTTTTTATTTTCTGCGCTGTAAGACACACAATAAAATAGGTTGTGTCATAACCTCACTTATGTTTGGAGATTTGGCACAAACCCCCAGCGTGTTATGTATGGTTTAAGAACATTCAACTAAAGACATCAAAGCAAACTTTACTTTTTAGCATATGCAGGTATTAGATGTTATGTGCATGAACACCTTTTCAAAGGGTACTTTATTGTGTTTGCTCGCTTTAATTGTTATGTTATGTTATGTTAAAGGTACTTATATAGCGCACCGTCACCAATGGAATTGGTCCCCAGGCGCTCTGGCGGGTCTGTAAATGAGAAGGTGGGCTGGGTTAGTAAGGTGAAGAGGGAGTAGGATAGTGAGAGGAGTGGTGTTCTGTTGGCAGCTTCAACTCGGTAGACACCGGGTGCTGAGCTTTGGTGCGAGTATTGGATCGGTGTTAGTCCACGTGTGCTGTTGGTGCGGCTTATGTGTTGTTGCGGTGTGGTGAACTGCGTGCAGCTTGATGTGCGCGAGATGGTTGTGTGAGGTTTTTTTAGATGAGTATGCAGAGAGTTTGAGCTTATATTGGTTAGTGGGCTACATGACATGTAACATGCTAACATTCACAGTTCTGTCTAAGTGTAGAACTTGCTGAGCTACATGATTCAGTCTGAGTGTGGCACTCGCTAACCTTCACAATGTTATCTAGATACAGCGCAGACTAATGCACTCAATTCTAAGTGTGGCACATGCCAATGTCAGAGCTTTGCAAGGTGACTGGTGGTCTTTCAGTTGGAAATTCGCCATCATGCATAAGAAAGGCTCTGCTGCTGATGACAAAAGATAGCCAGTGCTGTCCAGTTTATCAGGGATGCGTGTGGGGGGCTGTGACTCTGGGAAACGGGCAGGGCTTGATCCTCAGGCTCCGAGCCGAGCAGGACGTAGATTTGCCGGGAAAAAACAAAATGCGCCCAGAAGCATATCACTGATCCTTTGAACTGCTACACTTCGCGGGGGGGGGGGGGGGGGGTTCAGCCCGGTCAGCTCAGGCTTTTCACGCCTGTGCAGGGGCTGCCTGATGTTTGCGTGCAGGGTGGGCTGGCCACACGTGCTCTCGGGAGTCACGCAGCAGGGAAGGGCTTCGTGCTGTAGCGCTGCGAGGAGGCACGGCGGAGAAGAGGCGCAGGAAGAGGGTGTGGCCCAGGGCGGGGATGTGTTTTTCTCGCTGGTTGAGGCCACCTGCGAGCCTTGTGGGAGACCCGGCTCTGCCCATTGGAGGCCACGGCACCAGCTGACAGGGCGTAGGGGGTGGGTAGGGATGTCGAGCTAGGGGGTGATTGGAGGGCCCAGACCAGCTGGTAGAAAGAAGAGGGCGGGGACCAGAAGCTGATCTAAGTAAGAGGGCGAAAGCAAGCTGGGAACCCGGGTGCAGCCTGCAGCCACCATGGGGGGTGAAGACGAGAACTACTATGGAAAACACGGTAGGGGGCTCGGGGGGCTCGGGGGCGTCGGTACCTGCACATTACTTGGGGAGCTCTGCCACTGCTGCATTAACCCCTCGGCTATTCCGTCAGAATACACACCGAGACGTGTACACAAAGTTATTTGCCGGAAGCCCCAAACCCGCCAGTCTATCTGACCCCAATCATAACATGTTGTCTGGACGGGGTTCTCTCAACAGGCTTGTGCCCGCCCTTTCCCGCACGGGGGAAGGGGGGAGGGGGGTAATAACGAAGGCATTATACATTCCGCCAGACGGAAGGGAAGGGGGGCAGGGGCAGTATGTCTCCTGGAAATGGTAGGGTTCTGTGGGAATTAATGCGGAGGGTTTGGGGGCCTCCGCCCAGTGATGTTTTTCCCTCGTGTAGTCGGCCTCCCACCCGCCATATATTAGGGTTCAGTCCAGAGAGCGGAGCACTGCACCCATCCTTAAACCCAGCGCCGAGAACCGCACCAATCTCCCGCTGAGGCACGGCCGTCCCCCCTCCTCCCACCCCTGCACAGCTGCCTAGCAGTTACCCCAACCCATGCCAACAGGCCTGCATGCTCATCCATAAAGCAACCCACCGCCCCCCCACCCCTGGCATAGCTGTCCATCAGTCACCCCAACCCATGCCAATGGGCACCCATAACCCACCCCACACCCTGTGGCATAGCTATCCATCAGTTACCCCAGTCCATGCCAACGGGCACGCATGGCCATCCATAGGTAAACCCAACGCACCTGATCCTCAGTCCTACCTGCCCAAGGTGGAACACTTAACAATGCTCTTGAAACCTAACACTAAGCCCTGCCCGCTCATCGCTGCGCCTTACCAACCCGAAGCCTACTTTCCCATTGCTGTCCCCTGTCTATCCAATCGTGTGTCCTGCCATTTTTGGATGCTACCCACGTAACAATGGGTCCTTCCCATTGTTGGACCCATCCCGCACAAGTGCGGAACTGTCCCCCCTCAAATGTGAGCCCTGACCATCCATTAAGTAACCCATCCCAAGCACCACTGAACCCTGCCTAACCATTGTTGGACCCAACCCGCCCAGCATGTAGCCCTCCCCATCCGTTGTTGAACTCCTCCCCTGCAAGGTTGGGCATTGCCCATCCATTATTGAACGCACGCAACTTTGAGATCCGCCCATCTATTGTTGGATCCAACCCACCCGCTATTGAGCCCTCCCCATCCATTGTTGGGCCCATGCTACCAATCGCTGATCCCTACACGTCCAGCAATGAACCAACCCAGCGCTGTTACCCGAGGCGTAGACCGGTTAGGGCCGGAGCGGGCAAGTTCCCCCAAGATCTATAAATACCCTCTCATCAGTGTTGTGTGGGCATTTACAGATGTGAATGTGTCTGTGCTGGGCACAACTACATCCGCTTCAGGCCCCACTTGTTATACAATCCTGGCTGCGCCTCTGGTGCTGTACCCCATCATAGTATTCTGCCCATTCGAAGATGAAACCCTGCCTGGCTGTGGTTCGGCCCAGTCCACTATCAGTGGCCCAGCTGGCCATCATTTGGAGAAACGCACTGCCCCCAAGCCGTAGCCTGTCCCTTGTTGAGCTCTCCTCCGTGCAGGCGCATGCATGGCTTTGCCCGTGCAGGGCTCCTGGCAGGTCTGTGCCCAGGCCTCTGTAGTGGGCCAGGTACCAGTTTTTCCCGCTAAAGCACTTTCCCCTCTTGGGTACTGCGCTACTGTTAAGATACCAGCCCAAATGCTGGCGTCCCACCCTCTGTACATTGCTCGGCTGCTCTTGAACTAGGTTTGCATTTTAAATAATAAAATAGTTGTGCCAGTGCTCAGCTTTTCCACGCAGTGGAGCTTTTGGGGCACACCGCGGCCCCTCCAGCACATTTGCCTGGTAGTGTTAGGAACGCATCTTTTAACCAGTTACTTAATCCAAAAACCTCGAGGGTATTGCTCACCACTACACCCCAGTTTTCTGATTCCCTTTAAGGGATCTAAAGTGTTTGTCTGCCATGCCATGAAATGCCCTTCCCCCGCCCTGGTTGAATGCTTTCTTGACACCAGCTGTTCAGTGCCACCTTTGCAGTGTACGAATGATACTGTGCCCTGCAGAACTAGCCCGGCCTGGTTGACGACAGTTACCCGGCTCTAGCGATGACTTGGAAAACTCCAGATTTATGCAGAGGTACAACCAAAGGATTGCCGATCTCAGAGCTCTTCATTCGAAACCTCTTTTTCATTTAAATAAACGTGATACGAAACCTAAGGGGATTTGACTACATACATTTTCTATATGGGTTAAAGTTTTAATTGGATAATGCTTAACTGATGGCTCCTCCGAAGACCACTTCTAAGTTGATGACAACAGCGCTACATCATTTATATGTTGAGCTATTGGTGAATACAATACGTAATGGGCGTATTGCCGCTAGGAGTTTTAATTGGCTGGCATTGCACTGGCCAACCTTGGCCAGGTCATCAAGTCATGAGCCAAATAGGAATAGGGAAAGAGATGTCCATGGGATCCTTGTCTTGATTCAAGAAAAATACCACCCCTCATCTTCTAGGCCATAGGCAAGGGTGAGCACCTTTGTAGTTAGCCTTGTACAATGTCTCATGTCTGGGACTATGCATAAGGAGTGAGGCAGGTGTCCTATCTGTGTTTCTTGCTAATGGATAGACCATCTTCTTCAATTATGGATCACATGTGAGAGGACTGTGTTTGGATTTAATTCACCCTGCATTTATGAAGGTTTTAGCTAATATTAATGCAAATGTTATGGTCTCCCCTGCCTCTGGGGACTCCCTTGAGCTTGGTCTTCGGACTTATAATTACCCTGCACCTGGCTCACAATGGTCGGCTGTACTTTTCCAGACTTTAATTAATTTGGGAGTATTCCATCTATGTCCTGGCAACACTTGTTCCGTGTCTTCTCTGTGGCGCTCAGGCCCTCCCTCATTTCTTAGTAACCTTGGCTCGATCTGCATAGCTACTGTCTGAGCTTTGCACAGATCTGTATTTCAGTAAATTCAGCATTTTGAATTCTTGTGAAGCCTTGAGGCCTTTAGTTTACTTGAAGCGTATTACAGCTTCCATTTTTAAAAAGATGGCTGTCCGTTAGGGTTGCATTTCCATGTTGGTGAGCTATGCTTGCATGTCGTTCGTGTTGCAGTCGGCTTATATATAGCTTATGTTATATTCTAATATCTTTATGGTTGTTGTTTTCTTTGTGTGTAAATGCAAGCAGAGCAGAAACCATTTGCTTTTTCGCAGGATGAAGCAGTACATATATTAAACTTAATCAAAAGTACTGACCAAGACCTGTGCTGCACTAATGTAAGTGGTTTCAATCCGGCACTCTAAGTCAATGCCTAGTATGGGATGCCCAATGGAAACCCTTATTTATATATTTTTATTTCAAAAGTTTGTTTAATTCTGGATGATGTACCCTAACGCCCCGCTCTTTGAATTCCCCTGGTCTCACTGAACCAAGAAATAGGTTTGTTTTGCAAATTAAAAGATTTATTTGACGAATTGAACAATAGATCGCTTACACCCTTATGAATAATATCTGAATATCACACTTATGAATATGAACAATGATCAGCAATGGGTAATATTATAATATCAACAATCTCTTTAATCAATTAGGAAAAGGAAGAATAATGTAGCAGAGAATAACTTTGTGTGGTTCAAGGAAATGCAATGATGGGAATGAAGGCAACACAGAAATAAACTTGATATGTCTATGATCACTCTTTCCCCTGTGACTACTCACTCCAAAAGCATGCAATATGGAATGAGGGCACGCAGGTATCAGGAATAACGGTCAACAATGCAGTTCAATCCCAATTCCCCCCAACCCTCCCCCCTCGCCCCCAGCAAGCTCAGAGAGAACAGGAATGCTTTAAAACTGGTCAAAATGATTTTGAATGTGATTTGCAAGGAATGGGAAAATGCTAAAACTGATTTTAATTTGCTAAATGGATTCAGAATTAGTTGGGTCAGGTCAACACTAGCAATGATTAGCAGATTGAAAACGAAATTCAGAAGTTGAAAGCAAGAAATAGCTATTTTTACATGTGAAATTGCGCCAAATTACAAATTCGCTGCAGTTTTTCTATTGTACTATCGGTTTGGGTTTGTTTGAAAGCTGAGGATGTTAGCTTCAAAATGACATTCAAATTTCGTTTCTAGGACGTACGGTTCAAAAGTTACAGAGGTTTTAATAAAGGGAGATTTTTCTTAAAACAAAGTCAAGATTTTAAAATGAAAGATGCGCTGTTAAAGATTTAGAACAAAGATTTCATAACACTGAAGAGTTTATGGAGCCGCAAACTACACGACAGCCCAGCCACCTATCCAGAGGCGTCTCCGGATGGTTTCTGTCTGCACGAGACGATTGCCTTTCTCCAGAAAATATATATTAGCGCCAAGATGATTATCATTACAATTTCAAGGATTATGTGGAGGAGAGAAGAATTTAGGATAGACAAGAAATTCAATAATGCAGTTATGGATAGGTTGGAATGGATTGAATTGGGTTAGTTAACACTAAGAGGTTGGTTATGGTCAGATCTACACTAAATACTTACAACTATGGCGGATGGAATGGGCCCGTCAAAGATCTGGTCAAGGGTTTGGAATTCACTCGCCACTGGACAGGTCTCAGGCACTTTAACTCTGCTCTCAGCAAGGCACTCTGGTCTGCGCGGCCTCTTGGACTGGATCTGGCGGGTTCTGGGTTACAGCTCTGTGGGTCTGGATCTTGGTTTTAGCACATGGTTCTTAGCTATAACAGCAAAACAGCTCAGCCAGGCTGTTGGATTTTGTGGTGCCCCTTGGAAGTTTAGGGGTTAAAATCAGGTTTGCAAGATTTTTAAAGGCCGGCTGAGAAGAGTGCAGCTTTTTGGATTGGGCCTTTCTGCTTCAAAGTTCTAGAGTCTGGATTCTGGATCTGTCTGGAGCCTGGATCTTCCTGCAGGGTGCTTCGCCAAGGAATCAGTTGATGAGTGGAAAGTGTGGGTCTTGTCTATCCTCAGCAGTCCCTATTCATCCATTTCCAAAGTAGGTGGGGAGGCTGATTATCTATGCCCAACCATCTAAGGATCTGATAGGTCAGAGAATTTCTCCTCTCCTGATTTGAGACAGGAGTAGTGTTGTCATATGTGTCGGAGTGACACTGTGTTTATGGTCCAAAGGAAATCCCTCCCCTTTGCTTTTACTTAGGAAATATATTTTCCACAAAAAACATATTTCCCAGATGCACAACTTGTTAATAATACATAATTACATGACAGATTGCTTAAGGTACATTGCTGTCCAACTCTCATCTTCCTGTGAGCTTTAGTTCATAAATGACAACTTTTTTGCACTTTTGGTGGGTTTCTCAATGTTATTTCTGCAGAAATTTGTATACATGCATACACATCCCATCTGGGCATATTCCTGTAAATGTTCATGTTCCTAACATAAACACAATGGCTGGAAATATGAATAATTTCCGGGGTTCAGTCTCAGAACATCGCACAGATTCCAGATTAGTCTTAAACCGTGAGCACATTTTTCATTTTGCAACCTATAAGTTTCATATTTTTGTCAGTTCAGTACAATTTGCTATAAGCATTTTTCTAAAACACACATTTACTTCCACATTTTCAGTCTGGCCCGCCTCCAAAGCTGGGCTGAGTCGGAGGGTCACATGGCTTGCCTTCCTGCCAGAGCAAGTGTTGTCAGTCACACCCAAATTAGCATTTTCTATTCAGTTCAAAGAACCCATTGTTTCTTGCTCAGGGCAGCAGAGGAAATCTCCTCCCCTTCTGATTAACATGCCAATGCGAAATCCTCTCCTTTTGGTGGGAATGAACAAGGGGGGAGGTTTTCAGGGAAAGAAAACCTTTCAGAAGTTTTAGCTAAATCGTGTTACCTTGTTGTCAATTGTAACATAGTTTCTTGTGAAAATATTACATTTATAAATTTAAAATAAGCAAACATACCTTAATTCCAGTATTTTTCAACATGAAATCAATGTGTGGCCCTCTATATGGCATTTGATGAAATCCCTTCTTTGACACATTTAACTTTGAAAACACAAGTTTCTCCTGTCAGATTTAGAGAGTGCCAGCGTCTGTTGGAGGCGAGTAACGGTACTGCAACCATTTTGACAGATTTCTTTCCATCAAGTATCCTTAAAAGTGGATTTTGTTCTGATTACCTATGATTCTTGGTGACATTTTATTGATGTGGATTCTTGCAGTAGCATGATGTGGAACACCCAACAAGGAGGTTGGATCTTTTAGGTGGTTTGTGAGCCGTGATATTTGCAACTTTGATAACCAAGACAAACGGATTTCCAAACAGCTCTGTGTTTCTTTTGGCAATCAGCATTGCTTTTTCAAGTGGTTTCAGGCTACTTGTAGGTAGCCCAATAGTGGGTTTTGGCAGTGGTCTCCTGTGTTCACTGAGATAGGCAAAAGTGGATGGCGGCCTATTTTTCGGATTTTTACTGCGCTTTTTTGGGTGATTTTTAGCGAGCAGCATGCTTTCCATGGGCCACTTCTGAGGTTTCTGCTGCCAGTAATGCACAGTAATGTTGCAGGGCCTGGACCAGTGGGTTGAAACATTCCACACTAACTAACCCGAAGAGTTGGTTAATCAACTTGAAAGACTAATGCGTAGAGAAATGAATGAGAAACTTCAAGCCACCACTCTTTCACAATACTATAGAGCCCAACGCATTCGACGAGGACTGAGGATTGATCTTGAACCTACTTTATGCAAAGAAAATCCAGAATTTATCAGAAAGTGGACACTTATTCTCAATAAGTGCTCCCTCGACTTGATGATCTTAACGATGGAGGAAGTCGATTTAGAAGCCATTAAGATCTTCACTTATTTCCAAAGAAGATTTAGTTACCCTCCTAGAAGATATCAATGCAAAACTAGATGGCTACAAAAAGATAGATAGAATATTAAAAAAATTAGGACATTTAGACGAGATGCTCTCGACTACAAGTTGGACATACTCTAAAATTTGAAGGAGTACTATTCACAAAGAGACAACACACGAAGCGGCAGAACTCCCTATAACGAGCAGAAACGGACACCCAGCTCAGATAATTCATCCTCTGAAGCATCCAGTGCAGAAATAGATGTTGCTGACGAGGCACCAGACCGAGAAGTTGACCCAGAATACAGCTTCAAAAGCAACGTGCATCAGCATTGAAAGTCCCTGCAACACCAATCACCACTCCTTCCTCTTTTTTTTTTTTAGATTGGGTCCGACAAGAAGAAAAACCCAGCCAGAAAGTTGAACATCCCACAAAAGAAGGCTTAGTTATAAACCTCCAGTCACAGATTGTCTAGATTTGAACGTACCACTCTTCAAAAAGGGATCTCTTTTGTCCCACATTACAACAGTTTTCTGCTGAAAGAAAAATTACTTTTTCAAACTTGCTACAAAATTTTTTTCTTTGACTCTATAATGAATTAACTGATAATAGAAAACAAGTTTTGAATTTTTGGAAATGAAACCTTAAGAGTTAATTTACTCCACATACCCAGAATTCCATTCTGGAGGCATTCCAAAAATAAGCACTGCAGGACTTTGAAAAACTAAAATTTCGCAAACATTCTCGCTCAAAACCTCGCACATCGTGAGCAACAAGTACTTGACAGATTATGGAAGAATCCAGCCATTATTATCAAACCCGCAGACAAAGGAGGTCTCTTGGTCATTTGTGACACCTTCAGAAATTGATACCACTGGGTGATCAAGACACTTATCTTGTACTGTTTAATGACCCAACTGAACAAGTGCAAAATATGATCAATGGTGTCCTTCAAGAGTAAGCAGCAGATGAACTGATCACCCATCGCATGAAGGTTTTTCTTACCATTACATCCATCAGTGCCAGTGATTTACATTTTTGCTAAAGTTGATAAAAAATCTCCGAATCCACCTGGACGTCCTATTATAGCAGCTAACAGTCTATTGGAACCCTTAGCTTAATACTTTGATCAAATGATACAACCACTCACTCATGGATTTATTCCTATATTAAAGACACAATCACTTTTTGACAAAACTGAATGGTATCGTATTTGAGAATACTGAAATTTTGTTTACTTTGGACATGGGAAGTGTTACTCACCAGTTGCTGAACTGGTCGGGGCGTTGCTCGACCTTGGGATAACCGAAGAGGGAGCAGCTCCGGAAAGTATTCAGTCTAAGCTGGAGTGTACAAAGGTACGATCCAGAACCAGACCTCCTCAACTCGAGGACCTCTTTAAGGCAATATACCCCTCTGCTGAATAACAAAACAGTCAGAGGAATCGATTAACCAAAAGAGTGGGGAGAACCACACCGCCAAACCCAGGCTGTAAGAAACAAAAGCACAATATTACGTCACTGACTTGGAGACAACCTTGTAAATTCAAGATCAGACCAACAAACAATACCTGATAAAGGTTTGATAGGACTCTAAGGCAATTTAGGATGGTTTGTCTGGAAACAAGAAGACTGAAAATAAGGAGAGACAGGTAAGAATGGTATTCTAATGATTATCAAGAAAACAAACGCCAAATGACCAAGGGTTTACCCAATAGGTGTTTTCGGGTAGTGAAAGTACTAACCAACGGGAGGAGAAAATAACAGGAAGGTTAGTGTAGGAAAAGTACCCCGAAAGGCACAAGGGTCGCAAACTAGATCCGGGATGGTGCACTACAGGAAAGCGTTCAGAAAGTGCACAGTTGCTGATTGAAAAGTTCCAAACGCAGAAGTTCACACAATGGTTCCAGGGAGATAGGAGTTGGTCAAAGAAGACTGTTCATGTGTTCATACATTCCCCCTAAACGGTGACTACCAAAACGTGGAATGTTGCAGGCTGAGTATAGTGAAGTATAATAAAGCAATGTGATGGTAGAACCGAATTCCGAACACTGTGGTGGTCGGTTGAAGGGAAGCGGGCCAGCAAGAAGGCTTACCTTATGAACGAAGGAGGCGTGAGGTCTCAACAGGTAGGCGGAACAGCTGCTGAGGAGACCGCTACAAGGAGCGGCGCGCCGGCAGAATGGCTTGCCAGAAGGAACGAAGGCAGTGAGGTGTATCGGCACACAGGAGGAACCGCTGCCGAAAAAGCTGCTGCAAGGATGCTGCAAGCCAGGATGGTATGTCAAATCCAAGGGGTAATCCAATAGAAAGGTCAAAAAACGTTCCGAGTTCAATTGTGGAAGAGATTCTGGATCAAAGGAATTGAAGTAATAATGCTAATTAGAAGCCGCGTTTACTCCTTTGGCACTCGAATTTGAAGAGGAAAAGGAGGCGTCACCGTGCACGTATTGCGTGTAAACGTTGTGTCACGTGACTACCCGAAACACGGGCAGCGGAAAAGCCACGTCTCCATGGTAATCTCCAGCGTTGCCAGATCGGAGATGCCTGGAGACGGGGGAACGCGGCGGTGGTTCACAACAGGAAGTCTCTACACTAACATCGCACACAATGCATGTCTGGAGGCAATGTAATGGTTGTGAGGAAGTCCCAAAAGCTGATCAGCTACTTGCACTGAAATTACTCCCCATCGTCGTTAGCAACAGCTCCATCATGTTTGTAGATGGATACTTCGTTCAGATCTCCGGCACCTCAATGGGCACGGCAATGGCCCCCAGCTATGCTAACACATGCATGTCTTATTTGGAAGAAGCCCATGTTATCCACAATAAAAGATGGGAGAAACATCTAAAATGTTTTCTAAGATATATTGATTATCTGTTTGCCATATGGAAACACTTGAGGAATGTTTTGAGTTCATGGACTCACTAGCTCCAAGAATAAAATGTACTCATAAAACCAGCAAATCGATTGACTTCTTAGATGTACTGGTTTTATTTCAAAGCAGAAACTACAAACTGCCATCTACACGAAACCCACATACAAGAACAGGTGATTGTTTGCCAGGAGTTCTCATCCCAAAGAAAACATCAGGAGCATCCCTCTGTCTCTTCCTGAGATATAGACGGATTATCTCTGAAGACCAAGACTTTTCATCCAAAGCTAAATCACTCACGGAGAAATTCCTCAGACGAGGTAACAAACCTGAATCTGTACAAACCAGTGCAATTAAGATTATGTATATACCCAGATCGGAAGTGTTAAAACCCATGGAACGTACCGCCAACGATATCTACGTCACCACATATTCGCAACAACGTGGTCAAATCAAGAAAATCATAAAGAAACATTCCATCATCTGATACGATCTTAGCTAGATGTTTTCAAAACCTCATCTGTTCGCGCATTGCAAAAGCAAATCCCTACGTGACTTCCTCATCAAAGCCGATTTTTCGGTTAAAAAATGTGAAGGAACTCGGAGAAGGCGTTCGACAGGGTGGAGTGGAGATTCATGGAACTTACCCTCCAAAAAATGGGCTTTGGTCCACACATCAGGGAATGGGTGGCGGCTTTATATAGGGCCCGGAGGGCCAGGGTCCAAGTCAATGGTGGGTTGTCGGAGCCCTTCCCCCCCTGTCGCTGGGGACAAGACAGGGATGGCCACTCTCCCCTCTAATCTATATCCTCTCCATGGAACCTCTAGCCATAGCAGTCTGAGCCCACTCAGAGATTAAGGGGATTAAGAGGGGGGAGGTGGAATTTAAGCTCTCCCTGTTTGCGGATGACATCCTGGCTTACTTAGTAGACCCGAAATCCTCGCTCCCCCCGCTCCTCTCCTTGATGGCTACCTACGGGCGTTTCTCTGGTCTCAAGATCAACGCGTCCAAATCAGTCCTGCTCCCTATGAGAACCCGGGACCCGGGCTTGGACGCCCTCGCCAGCCTGGAGGGAATATCGGTGGGAAAGGCCTCCATTTGATACCTGGGAGTCCTCCTTACTCGGGACCTAACCAATCTAGCCCCTGCTAACTACGATCCCGTTTTGGCAGGAATCACTGCAGATTTGAGGAGGTGGTCTATGATTCTGTCTTGGTACGGCCGCATGACGGCTGTGAAAATGAACATTCTCCCGCGACTTCTATATCTTTTCACCGCCCTCCCATCTGTAGTCCCTGACCGGTCCTTCAGAGCCCTTCAGAATGCAGTGCGGGAATTCATATGGCAGGGTAAGACCCCGAGAACTGCCAATAGGGTCCTGACCTTACCGAGGGAGGAGGGAGGAGGGAGGGTTTGGGTTACCAGACTTTCAACTCTATTTCCGGGCAGCCCAACTACGCGTCCTCCTAGAACATATGAAAGAGGGGATGGGCACTTACTGGTCATACCTGGAGGACATGGACGCCCACCCACTGAAGATTCGGGACCTCCTTTGGGCCCCTAGCAAGTTTATTCCGAACAGACTCAAATCCCACCCAACCCTGGGAGTCCTCTGGACGATCTGGATGGAGGGTCCCCAGACGGCACACCTAACATCATGGCCATCACCGATGTCCTCTCTTTGGGGTCACCCCCTCAAACTGGGAAGCGGGGGGTTCCGCAACGCCCAGTCGTGGTCAGACAAGGGAATGGAGTGGGCGGGGCAGATGTTCAGAGAAGGAGAATTCCGGCCATATGAGGAACTGAGGGACGCCCTCGGTCAGGGGTCCCTCTCCATATTTGAATACATCCGCCTGAAGGGTATTCTATGTGACCAGGCCTGGGGCCAGAACCTGAAAAGACAGCTGACCCCTTTCGAGAAGCTCCTGGACTCGGCAACCTCCAGGAAGACTGCGGTATCAGGGATGTACAAGCTACTGAACACGGTCAACCTAGGGGGGAGAAGGGGGTTCCGCTCGTTCTGGAATGACTTAGCGGGGGATGAGATCTCGGAGGACGCCTGGGCGAGAATATTTAAAATAGCCTTCCATGGGAACTTATTCACGGCGGATATGGAACACAACTTCAAGATTTTACTGGGGTGGCACAGAGATCCAATGAAGTTGGCTAAAATGTACACGGGAGTGTCCCCCGCATGCCCAAGGGGATGTGGCCAGGTCGGTACGAGAGGGCACATGTGGTGGCACTGCCCGAAAGCCCAGGCATACTGGGAGAAGGTGAGGGGCTGGATCGCCGAAGTTTCTGATGAGCTTCTCCCCCAGAACCCCCTGACAATGCTGCTGAGCCTCCCTCCGGAGGACTCGGACATTCCCCGATACCCTAGGATGTGGGAGACAATGCTAAGGGCGGGAAGGGTAGCACTGGCCCAGAAATGGAAGAGCCTGGAGACCTCATCGAAGGAGAACTGGCTAAAAAAGGTAAAAAACATGCACCTGATGGATAAACTGACGGCAATGATGAACAATAATTTGGGCTCTTTCCACGCAAACTGGTACTAGGCACAGCAGACATGGGGTTAGGATGTGCACTGATCCTCAAGGGGGACAGGGAGCGGACAGGGCCCTCGGCCCGTGGGACGATGGTAGTTCATCAGCCATTTCTAATAGTTAATGCTCTCGCTCTTCCTGGAGCTCCAGACTCTCGGAGCTTACATAGTGGCTCCCCAGCAGAACGGTTCTATGAGGACTACGTTTTTTTTTGGTTTTTCCCTTTTTGTGGGGGGGGTGGTGGTGTTTGGGGTGGGTCAGGGGGAGGGGGGGTTTGGGCCTGTTACTCGCACAATTTGTGAAAATGTTCTGCGCCCTTTTGTTATATTATGAAAATGCCAATAAAACAAAGTTGAAAAAAAGAAAATGTGAAGGAACAAGATTTCAAAGGCACCATAACATGCAATAAACTGCAACAATTGTCATAATGTAATCCATGGCAATTTCATCACTCCCTTACAAAGGGAATATCGCCTTACATCACACTTAAACATTTGTCACAAAATCAAATGCCCATGTGAAATGTATTACGTGGGCATGACTAGCAGAAAAGTCCCAACACGCTGGGTAGAACACAAGTCTTGCGTCCGAGAAGTCTCCTGTAGCGCAACATTTTCATTCCCTTACACATACCATAGCACAGGTGCAAGTCATCATTTTAGAACACGTATGTCTACCAAGAAGAGGAGGATACTTAAATATACTTCTGCAACAACGCGAGATCCGCTGGATAAACCAACCTGACTCCATGTCACCACGTGGAATGAATTTGGAATGAGACCTTGCTATTTGTAATGTTGACTACTGAATTTCCCTTTTTCCACCTCTCCTCTTCAAATAGTTTTCAAACATCAGTTTTACAACCGGTTACTCTTCTGCTATCACCGTTCTATGGTGCCCTCAATTGTGATGGATATCAACTTCTATCGCCCAATCTGTCACGTAAAGTACATATTGTTCGCTATATAGAGCGGCATCACTTCGAAGATTCCTTCTTGCACCAGTCGGTGTAACATGATTTTCATCGTTCACAGGACACTCGCCCTGTTCAATTGGTGCACTGCTACCATTGGCAGTTTGATTCCATTCATGTGAATCTCTACATTTCCGTTGCATAACTGTTACCGACTTGCGGTGCACTCATCATGATCAACATTCATTTTCGTCATTTGGACTGTTACTCATTGTTAAAGCATGTACTGCTTTCTATTCCTTGCACATGCATAGAGACATGATGTCAAAGCATGTTCACTGTGGTCTGCACAACATGCCCTCTACAGTTAGTGGGGCTTTTGATCCTGTTTAAACGCATCTACAAAATGGCGTGCTGCTACTGCGGGCAGTATGGCTCCTTTCATTACAAGTATCCCATAGGCATGCGTCTGTTGCTTAGCGACCTAGACGTCTGGTCTGAATGCGCGTTTGCAGCAGCTACCCAGCTTTCTTCCAGCACAACGCACCAGCATTGGTAAGTTATTACCGTAGCGTTATTCACGGGTTACGCTAGATTCGTAGAACCACTTGTGTTCTATACACAATCACTGGCGCCTACCCGCACTAGCTTCCCCTAACTCTCTACAGGACACGCAACGCGGACAGCAAGCGGTCTGGTACTAACAGTTGGAAACACAGATATTACACAACGAAGGGTGAGTACGTCTCACCTTTCTATATTACATAGATCTGTGCAAGTTTCTGAATTGACGGTCACTTACGTGCGACCCAGCCCTTTCCGCTAACGACTGGTCCCACATTTGATCGCCACCCAATTATCCACGTATCCATATCTCTTACCTCGCGTCCTTTTGTCAACAGACACGCTGAAGCTCTATCACCGCGCAGCAGCTAATACTGTCTTGTGGCTTAACCAAATTAGAATGAAACAATGGGTCTGGCACCAGACACAAAGTAATCGAGGTGAGTGCTTCTCACTTTATATATTCCACTTGGCAACTCGTGCGGCTGGGCTGTGGGACAGAGCTTAGCCCGTGCGACTGGTCCCATGTCAACTCGCGTCACATATCCTATCTGTGGATCATTACTGATCTAATTTTTCAACAGATATAGGGCGTAATCCTTTTTTAAAAATGTTTTTTTTCCTCGAACCCCCCCCCCCGACTTTGAAGTTTCACCGAACACCAAGATTTGTTATCCGTGAGCACAGGACACTCATTTTGTATTAAATGCTACAAAAAAGGAGCCATTTCGTTATACTTATCTTATATTACCTTTCACTTGTAGGTGGAACGCGCAATTCCAGGTATTGTTTACCTGATGTAGGGCTTCCATTTGCCCGAAACGCATCGTAAATGGATGGGAGGCAACTCGCAGAGACACAATATCTCTTCTAAGTCGAACTCCTCCTCTGCTTGAAATCTGTGCCAAAGATTGTGTTTGTTTTGTAACATGTTTTTCTACACCTGTATGTAAGGTACTTGCACAACTGGCCACAAAGGCAGGGTCTTCCCCACCTGATAGCCAGCCGAAATGTTGTCTTGTTTGTGTGAACAACATATTATATTGTCTGGAGACTTCCCAGTAGGCCTCTGCACCCTGGGCCTCTTTGAACATGCTCTCCAGGGCCTCTTTGGGTTCCCGGCCCACCCCTGGGGGGGGATAACCGGTACAGCACTCTCGGGGTGGTTGTGACGTCCGGTGAAGAGATGGGCTCTGCTGGGTTGGACAGCCTTGGGTGCGGCTGGAACTCCAGTAAGCAGGGCGTTGCCCCTGGCTGGGGGAAAGGGCCGGCGCCGGGCGGTCTCGGGGCTTGCTACAATGTGTCTCTGGAACTGGAAGGCTAATGTGTGGCTTGCTGCATGGCAGCAGGATCGCCTAATGAGGGCGTTTGTTTAAGGTACACTACCATGTTATATGGAAAGAGGTTTTCTAGAGCACCCTGTTGTGGTCTTGGCACAAAAAAATGGTGTGATGCTGTGGCTGGCTGTGGCAACTAGTGCCGGCGCCCCAGAGCCGCACAAAAACCTGGGACATGACAGTTTGCATAATGGATTAACCCCTCGCATATTGCAAAGGATGGGGGGGGGGCAGTGTTTACGTTTTGTGTTTTTATGCCTCACATTTCAATGTACATTGCGACTTTCAATCAGTCCGTTCTATCTCTTCAACGAGAGCCGCTTCCTTCCTTTTTATTTGGGTTTCTTGGCTGTTTCTTTAGAGTTTAGTAGTCATGAACTTGGCAGGTTCTGTGCATTGTGGATACAGTTCATGGCTCTGTGAATTGTGAGTGCACTTCGTGGATCCTGACTGCTAGCACACTTGCCAGGCTGCTTCTGGAAATAGCAAGTACACTTCATGGCTCTAATTGTGAGTACACTGCATGGATCCTGTCTGCAAGCACACTTTGCCAGGCAGGTTCTGTGATTTGTGAGTACATTGCTTGGCTGTTGAGGTATTAGCTGTCTAGGACTATACCTGTCCAATGCTTTAAGTGGGCCCCGGCAGTCTCCAGAAATGGCTCCCGAGCCAGGGCCCACCCCCAACTAACCCCAGCCAGCCGACACCTCAGGCAGCCAGTGTAGAGGCTGCACGGTTATACGAGCTGCCTGCAGGTGTCAGCACTTCGGATTAGAAAAAGAAAAGTCATCGCCTTTTCTTTTTTTTCTAAACCGAAGTGCTAACACCTGCAAGCAGCAGGCGTAACCGTGCAGTGCGGGTTGCCTGATGTCTCTGTACTCGAAACAGGAGGAGGGCTGGACTGCCCAGCTCTCCTTTTGTTTCGAGTAACTGTTGGGGGCGGGTCGGAGCCCCCACGCGGTCCCGTAAGCCCCCGCCACATGAAGGAGTCAACAGACACCAGTCCTTCGTGTTCGGGCTTCCCGGTCGCTCTGATGCGGCCAGGAACGCCCCCTTTATTTATGCTTAGCGCGGCGGCGTGAAACGTCACGCCGCTGCGTAGGCCCGTCATCGGGCAGCGCCACACTCCTCCTTTTCCGGGAGGAACACGAACATAGATTAACAGTAACTTTATTAACCAGGAAAACCACACATCTAACATAAACACTACTGCACACCCAAAACAAAAACCCCTTTAATGTCATCCACCCAGATCTTATCACCCCAGTTCACTAATCAAACGTCCCACAACATATTCGCTGAGGTAGGCAGGTTTCTCTCGCCCAGCCCTCTGGGGGTACCTCCGGCCTACCTCCGGCACGTGACGTCCTTCCGCCGCGTCTCCCCGGACTGGGGATTCGGGTCCTTCGTCCCAGAGACCTCCGTCAGCAGGCACGTCTGGTGGATCAGGTTCGGGTGGGGTCTCAGTTCGTGAATCACCCAGTTTCTTGAAGAAACTCACGTTTCGGGTGACAGCCGACCGTCCATCCGAGGCCGTCACCATGGATCCTTTCACTGCCACTACATCCAATGGCTCCGGTTCATAGGGGAGCGATAGCTTCCCGTGAGGGTGTCGATTACGGATAAGGACCTCATCTCCCGGTTCAAGTCTTTGAGGTCGGAGACCCCTGCGCAGGTTTTCCTGTTCCGTTCGGACTCGTCTTTCAGCCTCCACCCGCGGACTATCGATGACCCCTGGTTCTTTCTCCCCCACTTCCGGCAGCAGTCCTCTGGGGCACCTCTTGAATAACGCCTCTGCGGGTGCCACTCCGTGGCGGCATGTGGGGTGGTGCGGTACACCCGCAGAAACTGATAGAGGGCGCGTTGTAAGGATTGCCCCTGCCCCTGAGCAATTCGGAATGTTTTATTCAGGGTCCTCATCAGTCTCTCGGCGTCCCCGTTTGCGCGGGGCCATAGGGGGGAGATCTTCCTGTGTTGTATTCCGCAGCTCTCCATCAACTCGGAGAACCGCTCACTTTGGAAGGGCGATCCGTTATCAGAGCATAGAGTGTGGGGGAAACCATGGGCCGCAAATATCTTCTCCATGGCCACCACCACATGCTCAAAAGCCACCGATTCGACAAACTCAACCTCCGGGTATCTCGAGTGTTCATCGACTATCACCAGGAAGTGAGTGCCCACTGATGTTGAGCCAAAGTCAGCGTGGACGATCTCCCAGGGCCTCGTGCCACGGGGCATTGCCTCAATTGCAGGTTCTCGTTGCAGAGGAGAGGCCGCCTGACACCATACGCAGGCCGCCACAAAGTCGTCCACCCTTTTCTCCAACTCCGGAAACCAGACATTCGAGCGGAGCGGCGCCCTGATGTCCATGATGGGCGAGACTGATCACATCGCTCACCTTTGACCGTGGAATGACGATCCGGTCACCCCGGAGTAACAGCCCTGAGTCGGAGAACGACAACTCCTCCTTCACCTTCCACAACTGCTCCAGAGCTGTTTTGGCTTCCTGGGTGCGCCCGGACACGGCTCCGAGGACGGACTTCCAAGACCCGTTGTGCATTGTGTCCTTCAAGATTCGAAAACACTCGTCCTCAGCCGCAGCAGCCTCCAACTCCTCTAGGGACATCGCATTTGGCGTTGCCGCCTCCACCACCATTCGTACATAACTGTCCGCCTCTTCTCCGCAGGTGTCATGTCCATCTCCCCCACCTACTCCCGGATGACGAGACAGGTAGTCCGCGGCATTGTTGGCCCCCGGCCTATATACCAGGGTGACTGAATACTCGAGGAGGGCGAGCATCCACCTCTCAATTCTAGCTGGTGGCTTTGACGATGAGCCCACTAGAATCGGAAGCAGCGGTTTGTGATCAGTCACCACCGTCACTGGACGTCCCAAGACATAGAGCCAGAAATGTTTGCAGCCCCACAGCACTGCCAGGGCCTCCCGCTCGATCTGGGAGTACCTCTGTTCCGTTTCGGTGAACGCTTTGCTCGCATATGCCACAGGTCTAATAGTCCCGCTGTGGTCCACTTGAGTCAGCACTGCCCCCAACCCGAAAGGACTCGCATCAACCACAATCTCCGATTCCAAGGCGGGGTCGAAAAACGCCATAGTATCTCCCGTTGTGAGGGCACCCTTAATGTCCTCAAAGGCGGCCTGTTCGAGAGGGCCCCAATGCCATGGTGACTCCTTCTTGGTCAGCGCCCGGAGCGGTTCGGATCTTGAGGCTAAGTTCGGGATGAACCGCCCGCAATACGTTACCATCCCCAGGAAGCTCCTCACGTCCGTCACAGACTCGGGGGCCTCCGCCGCTTTGATGTCCTGCACCTTCTTCGGATCTGGCGACACCTCCCCCTCCTTGAATATGAAGCCAAAGAATTCAATAGAGGGGCGCATGAACTCACACTTCTCCCTGTGCAGGGTGAGGCCCAACGATAGAAGTCGTTTCAGAGTGTTCTCGAGCCTCTTCATGTGATCCACTTCGGTTTTGGCAAACACCAGAATATCATCGCTGATGTTGAGGACGCCCTCTAGAGCTAGATGCTAGGGCGCCCCTGATGATGTTTTGGAACACTTCAGCGGCAGACGATACTCCAAAACTCAACCGCTTGTATCGATATAGTACCCGGTGGGTGGTAAACGTTGTTATGTACCGGGACTCTGGATGAAGGACGACCTGGTGATACCCGGCTCGGAGGTCCAGCTTCGAGAACACTCGAGCCCCTTGAACATCAGCAATGATATCATCGATCGTTGGAGTAAGATGGCGCTCCCTTTTGATCGCCTTGTTGGGGAGCCTCATGTCCACGCAAATGCGTACCGAGTCGGGTTGCTTGGGCTTTCTGGCCACCACAATCGGGGACACCCAGGGGGTTGGGCCCTCAACCTTTTCGATGATATCCAGGCTCACCAAATTGTCCAGCTCCTTATCGACCTGCTCCCTTAAATGAAAAGGTACTCGTCGGTGTTTCAATGCGATGGGCTGTACTGACTCATCGATGTGTAATCGAACTGGTTCCCCGATCATCTTTCCGATCCCACTGAAGAGTGCAGCATATTTGTCGAGGAGATCATTAATGTCCTCCAGGTGGACAGAGTATGCAAAGCTGACGATACCTAAGGCCTCCGCAGCTGCGCAACTGAGCAGGGTATTGCTGCTCACCGGGGTCACATAAAAATCGGGCCTTGATTTGTGAGCCATCATGTTCCACGTCTGCCACGAAAGCACCGTCGAGCGGTAGCGGTTCCTGACCCCCAAAAGCAAATATGCGGGCCTTCGGTGCGACCAGACCTGGAAGGGGTTTGAGGGAGTCATAATGCCCTCTGGCCATCACATTGACAGAGGCGCCTGTGTCAACGAGCACTGGGACTGGGGAGTGGTTGATCTCGACCATACATCTCGGCTCTCTCCGGCTTCTTCTTTGGAGTACTCCCACGCTTGAGACGAAAAAGATGTTCTCCTCGTCTTCCTCCTCGGCTCCTTCCGGATGGGACGCAACTTCCCCTTGTTCTACCTGGGCAATACTGGGCTGTTGGCTCTGGCGCGGAGCCCATGTCCGTGCCTGACCTCTCGGCACCATCACCGGCATGGCTGCCCGACATACTCTCGAGAAATGATCGGCCAGTCCACACCTCCCACAGGTTTTTCCAGCCGCCGGGCATTCTGCCATGTGAGGGAGGTCGTACCCACACTTCTGGCACGACTCCCCGGCTCTTCCAGCCCTGTCTCGGGGTCCTCCACCCGGGCGTCTCACTCCTCGGCCACCCCGCCACACGACACACACCTCCTCCGACCTCACCGACCGAGACCCAGCTTCCATCTTGTTGGCTCGTGCCTCTGCTACCTCGTGGCACCTGCCCAGCTCCAGAATGCGGGGCAGCGTGAGGCCCGGCTTTCTCAGGACTTGCCTCCTGAGCTTGCCGGAGGAGCATGCCTGGATTAGCATGGTGCGTATCATGTCGTCTGCATCCCCCCCATGCACAACCGAGGGAGAGGCGGCGTAGGCGACCATAAAAAGTGTCCAGCGTCTCCTCCTCCTCCTCCTTCTGCTTCGCCGAGAGCATGACGAACCTCTCATAGTCCACGTTTGCAAGGGGAAGGAAGTGTGCGAGGAGGGCCGCCTTGGTCGCATCATAAGAGTTGTTGATAGGAGCAAGCGATTCAAATATCTCCTGGACTGTCGGCCCTGCCGAATACAGCATGGTGGCAATTCTGCTGTCATCATCCGTCACCTGAGCAGCCCTAAAATACATGTCGAGGCGACTCACCCATCTTCTCCATCGGGGCCCCATGCTCGAGGGTGGGCCCGACGCATCGAATTCCGGAATCGGCTGCAAGGCGGCATGGGCCGCGGGTGCTCTTGCTTGAGCCATAATGGGGAAAACCCGGTTGTCCAGGTGGCGGTCCTGCAAGGACTTGAATCACCGGAGGTAGGGCGGCCTGTTGTTGAGCCGCTGCCTGGCCACGATCGCGGGGGAGGGACGCTGCTGCACCACCACTGTCCGAATCCTCAGTCGCCCATGGGCTTGAGTGCACAGGCACCCCCACCTACTGTCCTGAGGGCCGCAACTCAGACACCCACCGACACAGTGCGACTCACCCCTCCTTCCCGGGTACACAAACAGTTCCAACACGGGGAGATATCCGGATGAGGCACCAGTGGATGTCCAAAAGACACAGTTATCCAGAGCAGCCAAGCTTGATGATGAAGAGGACAAAGAGGAAAAAACCCACGGCACTCTGATGATGAAGGGGACAAAGAACACCGTGGATCCACCTTGCCGCTATCCAAATGGACTTAGAAGTTCCAAAAGTAGTGGATTGGCCCTGTCATATCAGTCCTCTCCTGGCTTTCACACGACGTAAAAGACCCAAAATCAGGTTAAAATCCACAAATCAGACATGGGCGTGCAGGGTATACCTCCTGCTATTAATGCGTCCAAAAATCAGGCCGGTCTTAACTCCACGCTCCAAACCGGAGCCTCGTGAAGTTTCACGGCCTCTAAACAAAATGGCTGCCGGCCGCGTGTGCGTCCCGCGACCCGGCATGAGACGAAACGAAAGTCCGTTCCGCTTCGTTTTGAAAAATTAATCGTCCGTAGATTACACCACCGGGCCCGGGTCTCCCTCACCGCTCGTCGCCACTGTTGGGGGCGGGTCGGAGCCCCCACGCGGTCCCGTAAGCCCCCGCCACATGAAGGAGTCAACAGACACCAGTCCTTCGTGTTCGGGCTTCCCGGTCGCTCTGATGCGGCCGGGAACGCCCCCTTTATTTATGCTTAGCGCTGCGGCGTGAAACGTCACGCCGCCGCGTAGGCCCGTCATCGGGCAGCGCCACAGTAACTAACTATTATGGGTGATGACTTGTTACTCGAAAACAAAAGGAGACACTGGGCCCTTGTGCCCTCCTCCTGGACGTTTCAAGTACAAAACCTTCATTCAAGGAGCCCGTGGTTAAAGCCGGCTCCTTGAATGAAAGGGCTGCCTGCTGCGTGCGAGCTGGGGCACACTGGTGTCGCACCTTTTGGTGCGCCCAGCCCCTGCCCCTGCTTTTGTTTAAAAGGAGGGGCTGGGTGCATCAAAGGTAATAATGACGGTGTGCCCCAGCTCCAACTTTTACCAGCCGATTCCTCCCGCATTAATCGAGAGGGGCTCTCGTTAAGGGGTGTCTTTAAGCCACACCCCCTAACTAGCCTCCCCCCACCACCCCCCCTCGATTTCCAATCCCACTTAAAGGACTGCGTCCTGTCCACTAGCACACTTGCCATGCAGGTTCTGTGAACTGTGAGTACACTTCACGGCTCTGTTAATTGTGGGTACACTGCATGGATCCTGTCTGCTGGCACACTTTTCCAAGAAGGTTCTGTGATTTGTGAGTACACCGCTTGTCTCCTGACTACTAGCACACCTGCCGGGCGGGTTCTGTGAATTGTGCGTACACTGCATGGCTCTGTTGTGAGTACTCTTCTTGGCTCTGGTCTACTAGCACACTTGCCAGGCGGGTTCTGTGAATTGTGAGTACACTGCATGGCTCCTGTCCACCAGCACACTTGCCAGGCCGGTTCTGTGGATTGTGAGTACACTGCATGGCTCTGTGAGTGCTCTACTTGGCTCTGGTCTACTAGCACACTTGCCAGGCGGGTTCTGTGGATTGTGGGTACACTGCATGGCTCCTGGCTACTGGCCTCCTTGCCATAATTGGGGGCACAGGACTATTTCTGGTTCACGTTTTATGTCGATGACTCTGAAATCTTTCCCTCCTTACACTGGTACAGGTGAGCCCTGTTCCCAGCCCTTTAATAGTCATAACAAAAATACAAGCAAACTACCGTTTTTCTACTAATGGGGTAAGGCGTTAAAATGGGTTGGGATGGGGTTGGGTTGGCTATGTGAAAAAAGTGGGGCTAGGGCAAGGGACTGATCTAATGGTGGGAGCTCGCCATAAGATCACAACAGCTGGAAAACTGGGCAATTGTCAAATGCCAGTACCTGGCAAATGCTAATCTAATACCTCAAGCCAAAACTGTTGGCTTTGTAATTGCTTGTTTTTAACAGGATTTCAGTGCACGGATGAGATCTAAATCGAGTGGCTAAAGGTACACTTGGCTAAGACATTTTTATTTTTTTACACCAGTAGCCATTAAATATCAGCAGCGGACTGCTTAGAAAGTCAATTTACCGGCTAAAGTTCGATATTACTTCTTGATAGAGCTAGCTCATATCCCATGAGGATGTGATTTTGGGAGGGGCAGAAGGTGGGTAGCAATGGCCATAGCAGGGACGTCATTTGGGGGTCGTCGGAGGTCTCCCTTGCGACCTCTGTTAAAGGAAAAAGTAATTTAAAAAAACGTTTTTTTTTTTGTAATGCAGCCTTCTGGGCTGTGGCCAGCACCATGTGGCTCTTTACTTCTGGAGTGGCTGGCTTTCTTTTTCAGGCCCCTTTAAAAATTAAAAGAAAAATAAATAAGAACAGGAGTGCCACAAGTCACTTTCAGCACTAGGCCTAAATAAGACAGAAAGGAATACAAAATAATTTGTCTTTCTGGAATTCTATACAATAATTGCTAGGCTCATTACAGGTTTATTTCAGGCACATTTCAGGGGGTGAGTCACTGATTGAGTCTGTTCTTAAACGCCTCAACTCAGCCCTTCATCCTTCTGAGGTTGATGAGTCCCAACACAGATTGGGTGATATTGGGTGTATATTTCTTCTATGTAAAGCGCTTAAGCGTAAGTGCTATATAATAACACATCATTATCATTTGGCCATGGACGCCTGCCTGCATTCAGTGATTTGGTAATATGGGCCTATACACATTGATCTTAACGATGCATATGGCGATCCATTCCTGTATGAAATGTACATCACATTATAGTGATATCGTAACCATATTTTTCGTAGTGTACAATGCTATGTGATGCCACTTCCTGTTTTGTCAACTGGTGAAAGGTCGTGTTCCATAGCTTCCCGCGATATCACTTCGGAGTGGGTCAAAAGACATCCCTTCCTGTGATGTTATCAGGGGGTCAAGGGTCATGTGATGTCACTTCCGCTACCCCTGGCATTTTGGTCAAATGACGTCCCTGGCCCATAGGGATTAGCACCGCCATGGGCTATCAGTGGGTTGATCAATGACTAAACGCCCGCAAGCATGCGTCCGTCTCACAAATCGTCTGTCTTACTTGCACTCCAACGCAATCGGTTTGGCTTGCTGGTGGTGCTTAAGCGCCACCGAAACCTGGCTCCACGCAGCATCAGGCCCATCGCTCACCCTAGTGATATCACTACTTACATCAGATCGCCAAGAGGCCACTGGAGGAGACGCCATTATCTACAAAACTCCTCTCCACTTCAGAAAATGTAAAACCGAAATGTTACCAGGCTATGAACTCCTAGCTCTTAAACTAGCCATAGACCCCATAAGCACCGTTCATTTCTTAATAGTGTAAAGAGCTCCCAGCTCGGCCACCAACCCAGAGATTGAACTACCCCGACTCGTCTCTCCACCCCTCAAACCCAACACGAAATGTATCCCACTAGGAGACATTAATCTGGGTTACAACGACCATTCAGATCTTAAAGCCGCAGCATTTCACAATGCCTTCCTAGAAATGCAATTTCAACAAATCGTTAACGCCCCAACTCGCACAAAAGGACACTTCCTCGACTGGATTCCACCGCTGAATATCTCGGTCCCTCTAGAAGACATCACAGAAATGTCCTCGACCGATCACTTCCTCATTAGATTCAATATCGACAAAATCGGGGACCTCACTCCTCCCACCACCCCCGCGTTACCCACCTTGATGAGGAACTCAAGGAAACTCGCCACTGAAAACCTAACTAAGCTAATTAATACTCAACCACCAGTAGATCTAACCCGGACGATGTCTCATTACACTATCATACGTGCCTGAAGACAACTACTGATGAAATGGCCCCTCTCGGATCTAAACAACCCAAACCTAAGCACAGTAACATCTGGTTCAATGACTATCTCATCGAACAGAGAAGGGGGGTGGGGGAAGAGCTCTAGAACATCCCTTCAGCACCCCCCCACCCTTAAGAGTAAAAACTAAAACAGAACTTCATCTAGCATCCAAATCATAGAAGTTAGAAGTACATACCCAGAAAGCCAATTCCCTAAACCTACGCATTACTAATTCCACCTCAAATAGCAACGAGCTATTCGCTCTCATCCTTCCACCCAGCACAGTCAAAGTAAACAAACATGGTGTATTGGATGATGGGATCCCCATCACCAACCAAGTAAAAACTTGGTCTATCTGGACTCCAGTCTTACTATGTGCAAACATATTGGTGCACTTGCCTCCTCCACAGCCTATACCGCCAACCTCATTGCACTCAGTCGACTCTTCCTTACACAACTAAACTGCATCACACTCACTAGAGCCCTCATCCTAGCTAAGATTACTATTAGGAACCTAATAAAAATAAAATGCAACTTCTCCAGAATAAAGCGCTAAGAGCACCACTAGGCATAAAAAATAAAAAAGGGAGCACATATCTCAACTCAGGAGAGAAGCACATTGGCTACCTATTCAAGCCAGGATACCCCACAAAAACTCACCCTTTACACACAAATGTGTCTCGGGCAACGACCCCAGCTATCTCAACAAAAGCCTAAGCATTAAAACCTCAACCAGAACTCTTAGATCTAACTCAAACGCGCACCTACTCGTCCCTCGATTCAAGGATGCAATAACTGGCCGCTCCAGTTTCCCTGTAGGAGCACCCAGAATTTGGAACTCACTCCCAGTAAACGTTATCAACGGGCCTTCCCTCAACAAATTTAAGAAACTACGCAAAACTTGGCTTTTCAACAAATACTAAACTGCTCCGATTATGTAGCTCTGCACGGTATGTCCGCGAATGCTAAATTGTAATCATTACGATTGTAAATATGTCTGATTAGTAATCCAGCACAACCGTAATTCTAGACCTCTTGCAACAAGTGTATTATTTAAGTAACAAAATTTCTATATTGTATACAAGCCAATAGTACTATGTAACGAAGCATTTATTTGCCTATGACACCAGTTTCAACAATTGGTAGAATCTTTTTGTACATGTAACCCCTAAGACCAAGTATACTGTAAATCTACGCCGTGATACCCTTGGGTTTGGGCGTACAACAAATGCAAAAAATAAATAAAAAAAATAATAGCCCAAACTAAAAATGGAAGATTGCTTCAACGGGATACAGCTCTGGGGGCGGGGCAGGGCGGGGCGGGGGGTTCCGCTTCCTCTGTGACAGACCGCTGCTGTCTGCAGTCATCTTCGGGCAGTGCCAGGCTCCTGATGAGTTCCGCTTGCAGGTGCCCCCATGGAGAGGGGGGTGTGTGTGTGTGTGCGCCCCATGGAAGGGGGGTGGGGGGGGGGGTGTGTGTGTGTGGTGTGTGGTGTGTGGTGGTTTACTTTGCTCAGTCCAGGCGTTCCTTAGTTACAATCTGCGGTCTCTGCTGGGCATTCATTGGTTAACCGTGGTCCAAAGAAAGTAGTGCGACTGTTCCCCAGTTGTGGGACAGAGTAGGCAGGAAGGGAGCAATGCCCAAAACATTTTTCAAGGGTTGCAGCCATGCTGGCTCAGGGGCAAGTAAGTCGAAGCTACGTTCAGTTTAGCTGTACATGCTCGGGTGGTAAAGCGGTTAAGGGTGCTTTAACTTCATAAGGAACACTTCCGGAATGGTGAAAATGGTTTGCAAAAGTAGTGGGAGGGGAACTGTTGATGGTAAAAAATGAAGTAGTGGATCGCCGCTCCCGACCGTTCCCGCTCACCTCGACCACTGGCGCTAACAGCGATTTTTTTAATGTCTCGATTCTGAGTATTAGTCACTTTGCACCTCACGCCCGTAGGTGTGGGGGCAATATGCTCGGCGGGGAGGGGTTGTGCAAAGGAGTGGTAACTGCTGCTTGAGGTGAAGGCAAACTGGAAGCAGTAGCAATTAGCTGAAAAAGGAAACGTGAGAGCAGTGTTTACAGGAGGGCGGGAAACCTGAGCCGCCGGCAGTGGGCAGGAGTCCAGTGGAGTTCAGTGCTTCGGGCATGTCTCGAGGGCTTTGTAAGAGCCATGTCTTGAGTGGTTTCCTTCCCCTTTGAGGAGGAGGAGGAGGGTAGGTTGTCCGCCATCGCGGCACCAGCAGTGCCCAGAGGGCTGCAGCACGGCTCCTTTTCCCTGGCAGGGCCGAGGGCGAGAGACCTGGTGCCGGTGGCCCTTGAGTCACACGGGCAGTCATTTTTCATCTTCCTCTCGAGGTAGTTGGGGCCTGAGCACCAGAGGCCCAGGTGAGTGAGGGAAAGTCAGTGACGTCATTTCACCAACATGCCAGGGGGTAGCGGAAGTGACATCACACGACCCTTGACAACACAGGAAGTGGTGTCCTTTGACCCTACCCCGAAGTGACATCACGGGAAGTGATGGAACACGACCTTTCACCCCACGAAAAAAACAGTACACTATGAAAAATATGGTTACGATATCACTATAATGTGATATACATTTCATACAAGAATGGATCACCATTTGTAGCATTAATATCTGTGTGTATGGATCCATATTGTCAAATTACTGTGAATGCAAGCAGACGTCCAAGGCCAAATGATAATGATATGTTATCATAAAGCACTTACGCTTAAGCGCTTTATACAGAACAAATATACATACAATATCACCCAACTCCTTATCAACCTCATCACCCAACTCCTTATCAACCTCCGCAAGAAGAAAGCCTGAGTTGACTTTGCTGGGAGTCGAACCTGCAGATCACACACACATTGCAGCAGCAAGCGCTCAACCCACTTGGTTATCTTACCGGCTATAGCCATCAGAAAACCAGCCACCCCAGAAACAGGGGCACATGCTGCTGGCCACAGGCCATGAGCCTCAATGTACAAAATCAACCTTTATTGGAGTTATTTATTTATTTTTAGGGGTAGCAAGGGCGATCCCTAAATGACGTCCATGGGGAGAGGATTGGAGATCCACAGGGGTGCCGGCGTGATCAGGCCTCAGCCGGCGGATCCTTTTCGGCGGCCATTTTGTGGGTGAGGCCTTTGGTGAGGTCTAGGTTTAGACTCTTGCAGTAATGCAGCCAGGCGAGGACCACGCCTCGAGCCACTTCTAGTTGCACGACGTTGAGAAAGTGGAGGGGCTGTGCTGTAGGGTATCGGGTAATAATGGCCCCATACATCATGCCCCCGCCCCATAATGTCGCGGAGAAAAGCCATTGGCGACATTATATATGGTGACATTATGTCTGGGGACGGGTGGCGGGGATGTCCCCTGGAGAGTGAGCGCAGGTGCTTGTGGAGGAATCTAGCGGCGAAGGAAAGGCCTTTAGAAATGATAAGCCGGGGCAAGGGTGGCTGGGGTTCCCACGGAAACGGGCTGGCGGGGGCGCATGGATGCAGTCTGGGTGAAGGGTGGGTAGAAGCTTCCAGGAGGGTGACTTCCATTTTGGCATAGGTATGGGCAGGTGGCTGTGCATGCCCCACTGTCATTATGCCAGTATATCCGGTGGCACCTCCTAGGGGGCATGGAAGGTGCTGGAGATAGGAGCGTTGATGCCAGCCAAAGGTATCAGATCTGTATTGCGCAGCCAACTGGAGTGGACAGGACAGGCCCTCCGGGCACTCCCGTCCTGTATTCCTGCCCCAGGGAAAGGACCAGGCCTTACTTTAACCTCCGTCCCGGGGCAAGGTAGAGCTCCATGTACCCCCCTTGAGTGCTTTTGTATAGGCGCTTTATAAATAAACAATACCATACCATACCATATCATGTCAGGGCGCTTCAGGCAATCCGCTAAGGTAGCCTGGTTAACCGTGCTGGGATCGGCAGGTAGGCATGAGCACAAGGATGGCACTGGCCGGAGCGGTCCAGTCATCCCAGACGCTCGTGTATAAAATGGTGGCGCTGCCTTGATCTTGTGATGCTAGGATGGTCTGAGGTGGCCAGCAGTGCCGGACAGCGCTGCCTTGCTCTTGGGATGCAAGGAATGTCGGAGGTGGCCAGCAATACCGGACAGCACTGCCTTGCTCACGATGCAAGGATGGTCGGAGGTGGCCAGCAATGCTGGACAGCGCTGTCTTGCTCTTGGGATGCCAGGATGATCGGAGGTAGCCAGCAATGCTGGCCATTGGTACTTTGATCTTCGATGCGCGAAGGCCTTGTGATGGTCAGCAATGTTGGACTGCGTTGCTTGGACTTTGGGGAGGACATGCTGTGGTCAGCGTGGTTGGACTGCGTCGCCTAGATTTTATGCTGCAGCAGCGATATGAGGTGTCCCAGTGATGTTGGACTTTGACCTTTGGAAGCGCAGAGGCCTAGAGTCTGTGTGGGCGGGACACACTTACTTGTGGTGCCCCGTTCCTGTTGCCACAAAGGGATGTTTGTGGAACTGGCTGGTGTCGATTCAGCAGCCATTGGTGCAATTTAATGCACGCGGCGCCAGTTACATTGCCCAAAACATGATCGTTTTAAATACAAAATGCATGTTTTGATGGTACCTGCTTCTTGCTGTTGCTGCGGTTGTGCATGGTGTTGCTGTGGTTGTGCATGGTGTTGCTGCAGTTGTGAGGTTGTGCATGGTGTTGCTGCGGTTGTGATGTTGTGCATGGCTGGATTTGTTATTTATTATTGTTACATTCTTCCACGCTTCATCCTTATTCCTTGTTATTGCTGCTTGCCTTTGGTTATGGTTATGGTTTGGCAACTCTCTTGTCTATGTCCCAGAATTCCTGATTTGGCAACAGCATGTCCATGTAATTTATTACTGCACAGACTAGCTGTATATTTTCGCCCGATAACAGATTTTTCCACCATCTGTCGATATCATTCCTCAACGGAGTGAACTTTTCCAGGTGTATTTTGCGCTGAGAGATTGTTCCTGTGCACTCTGTTATAAGGTGTTTGGTGGTTTCAATCCCGTCTTTACAGAATCTGCAGGAACTGTCCTTTATTTTTGTTTTTTTTGTCTCTTTAGTGTTTCTTTTGTTCTTAATATGTTTAGTTTCAATCTTAGAAACTGCATACGATGATACTTTGAAGGGCATCGTGTCAGGAATCGAGCTGGCATGTTTAGTTTATTTTCGATTGGCCCTAGACTTGCCATTGATTTGAGTGAATCTCGCGTTTCTTTGTTAATTATCCAGGACCATCGTTCAAACTTTTTTTTTGCGATTTGAGGTGTATTCAACAGTTCTGTTTCTTTAATATCAGCTGCGGTTAGGATTTCCATTAATTTGGAGTTCCATTTAGTTGTCAGATTTGTTTGAGTTCCAGTTTCCATTTTGAAGATCTCATATGCTGGAATTGGGGGGGTTCAGATTCATTTTCCTCCATGTTGTGAGCGATTTCCATATAACTTTCGAGTGTAACGAATTCAGTGATAATTCGTGCCTTACTGCAGCAGCGTGGACACTTTTGGGTAGATTCAACACTCTACGCCAAAATATGCTTTCCAGCAGGTGCCATGTTGTTTCTGAGATGTTCCACCCAGCTTCCGCTCCGAAGGTTATTGTTGGTACCACTTTTTGTGCATAGAACAATATAACGGGAGCCAACGAGAATTTACCATATTCTCTCTCTAGTTTTGCTCCTTGCAGCGCCAGCCTTTTCATGCGGTTTTTTAGATCTTCAATCCATGGTCCTTCACTGATGGAGTTATTGAAGCGTATTCCTAGATATTGTGGAAGTTACTCTTTCTATTTTTTCGCCGTTTACGGACCATGAAAAATCTCGGTCTTTTCTGTTACCTTTTAGAGCCAATTTCTAGAATCTTGGTTTTGGCCGTGTTTATTTCGAGGTCATTCATTGTCAGGTAATTATACAATTTGTTTAGCAATCGTTGCAGTCCGACTTGTGTACGATCCAGTAGTACTAAGTCATCGGCATATGTAATGCAGGAAATTGGTGTATTGTTCAGTTTTGGAGGAAATGAGTTGACGTCTCTCAAGTGAATTGGTAGGTCTGCTATAAACAATTTAAATAGCTCTGATGCCAGAGGACACCCTTGTTTTACCCCCTTCTCAGTTTCGATGGTTTCTGACATTTCTCCATTATTGCTTAATCGCACACGTATTGATGTATTAGTATGGAGTGCTATGATAGGTTCAAGTAGATTGGCCGGACATCCCCATGAGATAAGTTTTTGCCATAGCCTTCTGCGATTTATTCCGTCGAAGGCCTGTTTCATATCAATAAAGGCTAGAAACATCCGTTGACCTGCTTTGATGGTTTCCATTTTTAATATGCTTAAGATGCAAAGATTTGCGTCCACTCCGACGCCAGCAGTGAATCCCGTTTGTCTTGGGTCTACAATCATTTCATCATTTGCCCATTTTGCAAGTTTCTTTCTCAAGAAAGATCCACAAACCTTACCTATGGTGTCTAAAAGAGCGATTGGACGATAGTTATTTGGATTGTCCCGGTCGCCCTTTTTATGGATTGGCACCACTATGGCTTTTGACCAAGACTCGGGTATTTGTCTGGTTGTAGCGAGTCGAGTAAAGAGAATTTCGATAAAGACTGACCATTCCACAACGTTTTGTTTTAACATTATGTTTGTGATCAGGTCTGGACCTGGCGCCCGGGAATTTTTTAATTTGGTTATTGCATGTGCGATCTCGTGTGCGTCTATTTTTAAGTCCCAGTCCTTCGTTTTAGTGTTAAGTTCTATTGCTGGTTCCCAATAAGATCTTTTATATACCTTTGTAAAATGGTCAACCCAAATGTTTCCTGCTAGACCGTTTACAATTGTTGGTTGGAATTTCAGGGATCCAGCATTTAATATTGACCATATGTCTCTGGAGTTTTTCTTTAGCATAAGTTTCATTATATTTTCCGCACGATCTTGGTCAATGATTGCTTTCTGTGATCTAATCCAATTCCTATATTGTTTGCGCCGGTCTTTTATACTTACTCGAACATCACCCGTTTTGTGATTTTTTTTTTTTTCAGTTTTCTCACGTCACTTCTTAGTACTTTTTTAGCGTCTTGGATCACTTTGCTGAAATTATATTTGTGTGTTTTGCCAGTCGTGCTTAAATGGTTTTTCACAAGGTTTAATAATAATGGAGCATAATCACATGTACCTTGGTCCTCTTTTCTACAGAATGTTTCAGTAACTTGTCGTATCTGCGGGCCAGTTATTCTCAGTCTGTTGCCAGTCGAGTTTACTGTTAACTGGGCTATTTTCGGCTCGCTCATGTTCCAAGAAACCCGCCAATTTAGACGCATCATCTCGTGATCACTCTTTCTTGTTGTGATCACTTCTATGTCAATTAGTTTTCCATACATCTCTGCTGACGTCCAGATATAGTCTAGGGTTTTCGCTGCACCTTTGAAGATACCTCTCCAAGTGCATTTTGCCGGAATGTCTCCTTTGATGTTTCCATTAATCATTCCCAGGTCTCGATTTGACATCATATTTTGCCAGGCATTTGCTCTTTTACATAATTGTTTTTTTGGAATTCTTAGATTAGTTTCTGAAGTTTGGTCCCATTTAAACCATGCACAATTCAAGTCTCCACAGCAGATGATCCATACTTTCCTATGATTTAGAATAACATTGTCTATGAGCTCCAGCACTGACTTATGAATTTGTCAGTTGCAATTTTAGCTGGATTCCAATAGCAGTTAATTATTAGCATGTATTCACATTGCTCTTTGGTTGGCAGATGGTATTTTATTAGTGTGCCTTGGACAAAGGGATTTGGGTTATGGGATTGTACTGGTGTCCATCCTTCGTTAATTCGAATCATGGTCAAGAGTCCCGAGAAGGGGCGACCGGTTCTGTTTTTTCCAGCAGGATTAAGGAATATGCTAAAACCATCTTTTGATGGTTTATTACGTAACCAAGTTTCCTGCAAGCAAATGAATATTGTTTTTTCGGACGAGACAGGAAATTCTTCAAACAAGTGTGTAAAGCCACGTGTATTCCACGATAAGAGGTTTCCTTGTCCCTCTTGTCTTTTCAACCATTGCTAATTTGGCTGTCTTTGTATTCCTTGCTTTGTTTGAATGTTGGCCAATGACTGACGTAGTGCGTTGATTTTAGATTCCATTGTAAGGGTGTCCTGCTCGTCATATTGGCTTCTTTCCTGCTCAGTGCTTTCTGGAGGTTCTACCGTCAAGTCAAAGCCAAATGCCAGAAGTTCGTCCGAGGCATGTAGAATTGTGGATCGCACTGCATTTGAGATAATGTGCAGTAGCACCTGATCGGTGGAGTTTTCAGAAGCATATTCCACTATTTTGATGTCATCCGTATGAATGGTCCGTAAGGAGGGTATGCATTGGAATAGTTTCAGCACATTTGTCCGCCTATACACAAGTGTTTCAAGGCATTCCAGCATAATCCCTTGTAAGACTGGGGGGTGCTGTGCATCTTTGAGGTGTCCGTTTGCAGTCAGGGGGGGGTCCCAGGGAGTCGATACTGTGGTCCTTAAGTAGTGTCACTTGACACAGCATCACCTAGCTTAAGGACCCATATCAACGCACAACTCCAGCAGCAAAACAAGATGGGTTACACAACGAAGCATTAACCAACTGAAGACCAATGTCTACACTAGATTTCCCTAAAACGCCACAAACGTACCACATTTTCCACACACCACTCTCACACAACAACCCCCACAAGCCGCTTCAGCCACCTGGAGCACACATTCACCAGCGCTTTAGACAATATCTAACCCTTGTACACACTACAGGCGGCCTCCTGCCAGATCTGCGCAGATCAACAGTTCAATGAGGCGTCCTCGCCCTAGCCCACCGCACACAGATCCTGAAGCTCCTGTGCAAGACTCCATACCGTGGCATAAATGGGCATAGCAGAGCTTCACTCCTAGGGCCCAGGCAACTTGGCATACTGGCAGCAAGAGGGCAGGGTGATAATGTCAGTCTGCTATGCTATAATGTCAGATGCAGTGACTGGATGCTGAGGCTATGTTTCTGCCCGTCCTAGCGGGGCCATCCCTATTATGCCCCCTCCCCCCCCTGGTATCCTAGACATGGATGCAATGATTAACTTTCCAATTATAATAACCACAGAAACAATGTATATTTTTGGAAACAAAAGATCACATTTATTGGAGTCGAGGAAACAAATTGGGGTGGCGCCAGCATATAAGCAAAGCAATGTCCTACAGCACCTTTATAAGGTAGCCCTTCAGATTTCCCGGGCTTAGGCAGTAATAGACCCGGGACCACTGCATTCAGTTGACGACGAGTCGCAACTGTCTGTAAGGGAGTCGGTGCCCATCGGCCAAACCTGGATCAGGTGCAGCCAGCCATCTGGAACCGCTCGTGGCAGAAACCGCAACGTCAAAGCTCCTCCGCAGCTAGGACCGCCCCGTAACTCCGCCTGTGACGGAAAAAGAAGAGTGGGCAACAAAAATGAGACAATCTATGAACGGAAGCAATCGTTAACTCATCAGGGGGTACCTGCCCATTAGAGTCCCCATCCAGGCCCAACTTTTCTGCCTATGTGAAACCAGCTCCCGGGTGCATGAAACAAGGGAGACGGAGGGTGGGACTTAGTGCGAGGGCTGCAAAAAACTGAGTGGACTCAGTAACCCCCAGCCTTATTGTACTCCCACTGGGGCCCGAAGCCGGATACGGGCGGCCCACAGGAACGCCCCTTCCTCCTGCCAGGGAGGAGAGGGGAGGCGTTGGATACCCCAGCATGGGGTGGCCAGAGGGGCTATGCAGGCTGCCCCTCTAGCTCCCCCTCTGGGGGCTGGCGAGCCTCTTAAGTGACCTGGCAAGGGAGGTTTGCTCCCTGAAGAACGCAATTCTAGGTGATGGTCTTGGGGGGGGGGGGGGGTTTGGGTGTTTACACTGACGAGGAGGCAACGTTTTGACCCTGACATCATGAATCTGCCCCATTGTAGGCAGTTTGTTTGTAGCGTGAACTTAATCACTTCTAAGGAATACACTTTTTGTCGTTCACTCGCAGCGACAATAACTAATTTGCTCATGACCATATGCATGGTTTAAGCAGTGACCCCAGGATTTGAACCCACTCTGCAGTTCAGGTATTGGGTTTACATATCGTCTGCTCTTTACTATATGTAAGTTTTTGCATCCAGCAGTACAATAATATGGTTTTATAGTGTTCAATTAAAAAAATATACAAATCTCCTATTAAAGCAACCTGTCAATATGTAAATAAAGGACCGCAGTATCTACTCCGTTTCCTGGGATAGGATTGTGGAAAGATCACTGTACTTTATTTTCCATATGCAGAATGGAAATCTACAAGCTCTAGACTAGGAGGAAAAGGAGGCTAGTCCCGAAAATGCTGGTAACTGTCCCCAGTTGGCCTTAGGAAAGTTCCCATCTCTACATTCTGATCTATTTAATTGTATTGGGGGCTGATACTCCAGGCCACATGGCCGTTTCTTGGCCCAGCTGAAGTGGGAGGCTGCCTGGGGCTGAATTTCCCTGGAAGGTGCATTTGCCTTGGGAGGCGAGATTTCCCTGTTGGGGGCGATTGCCCGTGGGCGAGTAGAGGGCAGCAGGTGCTGCCTCTGCCTCTCTGAACCCGGGCCACCGTTTCGTTGTAGTGTTGCACGGAAATCCTTCGTGATGGTTTCCGGAATCCGACACTTCAGCCGCATTGATCAGTCCTCCAGCGCCATGACGTTCCTTTCCGAGGAAGTAAGTGGATGCTTTATAAATGATAATGACGTTGAAAGAGAGGGGCTGGGAAGAGCTGCGCGTTGGTTTGAAAGTGTTTAGATTGCACTGTACAGAAGACGGAACTGCACTGATTTGATGGTAATCAGCACTTTTCAGAGAGCGCTGCAAACAGTTTTATATTATTAGTGCTGAAAAGGATGTGAGGTTTTGGCTGTTTCTGCATTTCGTCTTGCATGCTGAGTCTTCTGAAGCGTGGGCAACTCCTGTGGCAACCGATCTGGGGGTTTCCTAGGCTCACCCCCCAGCCTCGTCTCTATCTTGTTCCGGCCCATTTCCTACCCTGCTGCCAAATGCCCCTTACATGTCGGGTGTTTCCTATTAATGGAGCGCACAACACAACCGCTTTTGGTGCTTACATGATGATTGTTAGAATGTGTTCACTCTGTGGTGATCACTTCGTTAGCCTCCATGTGGTGGAAGGCTGTGGTTCAAAACGGACCCATTGTTACACGCAGAACAGATCGGTAGCGAGCACTCGCCCGACAAAGCCATCTTCTGGCTAAAACACGAGTGCTCTAGTAGGATGGACCTGTAACAGTGCCACGATGCCTTGGGGCTGCTGGGCGCTTTATAAATGTTATTAAATAAATGGCTCTTTGCCGGGCATACTGCGGTGGCCGCAATGCTGCCTTATCCTGGGGCAGCTTCTGGGAGCCTTGTTGCCAGTCAGATAGCCTTCGCTGTGATCCTACTGCTGTTCTGGGTGCCCCTCTACGGGCCCTGTTGCAGTTTAAGGTGCCACCTCAGGAGTCCTGCTGCAATTCACTGCTTTTCCTCCGGTCCACTGTCGCGCCAGGAACCCTGTGGCTGTGCATTCATTTAAAGCACTAGTGCTGTTGAGGCACTGCTGCAGCTCAAGATGCCAGCCATCTCCAGCCCTGGGGACAAAGTTTCCTGGGAGTGGGGGGGGGCGGGGCTATGGAATTGCTTGCTTCTTACAGTGGTGCATGTGGGCCATATACGTGGGCTGTGACAAATCTGTGAGGAATGGGTATTGTGTTGATATCTTTGTATTACTTTTTTTACTTGATCATTAAAAAATCTTTTGAGAGACCGCTCTGACACCATTCAGAGCGGTCTTTCTAAAGAAACCTGTCATGCCCCTGGATGCACACCGGTGCCCAAAGTGGTAAGGCGCCGTTTTGTGTGAGAGTGTGGGGAGGAGAGGAAAGGTTTGTGATTGAAAAGGGAGAGGCGGCGGAATGGCGGGTGAACGCCAGTGTCTTTGCAAGTTTGTGTGTGTGTGTGTTGTAGGGGTTGAGGGGATTTTTTTGGGTGGGGATGGGAGGCGGCAGGAGAAGGGCCGCTCAGGAGGTGAAACCTGCTGCATTTTTTTCAAAGTAATTCCTTCAGCGTGGGTTGTGGCGGGCGACGTGATCAGCTGCCCATGGGGCTGCGCGGAGAAACCACTCCCCCAGAAAAAGTCATCGTTATGCGTTTTTAAATCCGCACAAAATGGGCAAAAATAAATCTGTCTTTTTTTGTGTGCGGACTTTAAAAAGCTGAATATCATATGGAACCTGGGAATTATGTAAAGTAACACAGTTCCCATTTAATCTGATGCCCCTGAGCAGGGTTTTAAATGTAAGATGGCAGGAGCTAAACCCGCTCCTGGGTGTCGGGCATGACGCAGTAGGGAGGAAGTGCCACTAGGGAACCAGGAGCGGGGACCCAGCGCACCAGGAATCCAGTTTCCATTAGTACCCGGCAAGAGTCAGCAAGAATGTAAAACATTCTGATTGGATCTCGCCGAGTCGTTACCCGGCCGGGAATCCCTCAGCCGGGATTCCACACCATTGTTCCCGGCGGGGGGCGTGGCAGCCCCTCGGCCAATGAGGAGGCTTTAAGCGGGGCTATTCCTGCTCCGAGCATCCACACGGCTGAGAGGCTGCCATCGTCCCTCGCTGGGGATTCAGTGGTGTGGTGTGTGTGTGTTGTGTGTTTTTTTTTTTTTTTTTTTTTTTTTTTTTTTCACTTCTGATTTCTCCTTATTCCGGAGAGAACGCACTGGGAACACTTAATTTTCCCTTTACCGCCATTTCCTTGGACTTTTTTATTTTCTGTTCCGAAACGCTGCCACGTTGGGGAACCGAAAAGAATGCTATTGGACCCCGGTCTTGCAGGCTGGGGTACTAAAGGCAACATGCCCCTTGTCGCGGAGGCATTAATGAGTTAGTTAATGTCCCGGGGCCTTCATTGAGGTCCATAACTATGGGCCCTGGGGCATTATCCGACTGTAATGCCCCCGCGGCTCGGGGGCATATTGCTTAATTTTGTTTAAATGTGTCCTAATTCTTCTTTTTATTAAAATGCTCACATTTTCTAAGTTAATGTCACATTTCCGTGTCTGGAAGGCACCAGTGGGCGCGGAGAGCCAAAAGTAGTCCCTGCTCGCTGTTGGTTTCAAGCTAAGCGGGCTCTCCTAGGCTGGACGTGGGAGTCTTTCTGGCTTGGTCCCATGGCCGAGGGAGTCGAATGCCGCTGATCCAGCAATGAGGACAAGGGCCCGCGGTATGCGCGCATCGACATTGCCTTTTTACTTTCCAAGACGGGGGAGTAGATGCCGTTTCGACAGTCTGGATCTGTGTTATGATTCGTGTGCGGGAGGTTGTTGGTTGCCACGTGATGGCAGAGTTAATGATGGGTTTTGGGGGCTGTGCTTGGGATGGGACTGTAGCTGGCCATGTTCTTTGGGGGTGGCTGTCTTCGTGTGATGCCATTGTTGGTACATACGGCACGAGGAAAATGTCGCCTTGGGCTATTCTTATTTCCTTTTTGTGCGCATACATGCCAACGCTCCCGATTTAGGTGGGAGACTCCTGATTTTTCTGTGAAAAATGATATTTTTCACGTTCTCCCGCCTAAAATTAATCTTTGCCCAATGCATTTCTATGGGGAAATCTTTGTCTCCCGATTTTTCTGACGTAATCTCCTGCACAGGTGGGTTGAAATGTTGGCATGTATAGTCGGGGGCAAAGGTATGGGGGGGTCCCTCGGAAAGGAAACGTGAGATGGCGCAGCTGCTGTCCTTACTTCAAGTGGGATGAGAGCTATTTAGGGGGTCTCCTAATGAAGGGACCCAAGATTGAGTAGGTAATGCACCTTGTTGAAGTGCTGTAGCCCGTGTAGTGAGCGGTGTCCCCATACAGCGCACCGCTGCCATTTGCAAGGCTTCCAGGCGCTGTGGCTGGTCTGAAATTGAAAGGGGTGGGTTAGGTTAGTGGAGGGGAGGGGAAACGCAAGATGGTGTGGCGTTTGGAGGGGCACGGCTACTGTGCGCAGGCCTGTGTCGGGACCAGAGTGGTGTTTTAGGGTGTCTAGCGCTCTGTTTGATCGCTGTAGGGGCTGGGGGGGATTTTAAATTGCCATCTGCGAGGGGAAATGTTGAGTCTGTGTATCGTGTGTTTGGGTGCGAGGAAGCGAGTGTTAGTGTTGGGAGGGTGAGTGGGCAAGCCTTTAATCTAGGATTGTAAGGAGCAAAGCACAGTGGGGGACAAACCACGCCCACCATGCTAAGGAGCACAATACAATGGGGAACAATGTACCTAGGGTAAACCCTGAGCCCATGGGGCAACAATGCACACTTGGGGCAACAATGAAACGAGTAGCAATCTTTCTGCTAACTGGCCCCAGAAACAGTGGTGGAACAGACTCTCTAGAAATGTCAGTTTATTACAAAAAATACCCTGAACGAATAGAGGAAAAAGATCTGTTATAAAAAAAAAAAAGGGGGGGTGTGGTGTTCCACCCTTTGAAGACCATTCCGATTGGCTGCGTGTTATCTCTGAAGGAAGTACTCAGTGGCATACCTTGGAACACGCATTTGTAGGGATAACGGATGCTGGCAACTTCTCATCTATTCATACTTGGAGAACTGCTGGAAATGGGGGGGGGGGATCCAGGGGGCATAATAGTTACTTTGGCAACCTACCTCCTGTGTGGGAGTGACTTCAGTGATGGGCCTTGGGCTGGGGCTTGAGTCCGGGCAGGCAAGCTAAAGGCTTGTAAATGGCCTAAAGGCAGGTCTAAAATAAAGCTGTCCTAATAGTGATGACTAAAAGTAAACCTCACATAATAAAAGAACCTGACAATATACAAATTGTTAAGCAACGTGTCTGCACAAAGAGTATGATTGGTTTGTTATGTTTCTTCCCGAAAGGAAGATTACTAGTACCAGCTTGCAAAGTAATGAGTTTTGAAACATTCGTTTTACAAGTATTATCAAGATTTAGAGACACCCGGAAAAAAGCATGACTTTACCTCTGCACTCCTTGTTCTACACAGCGTGTAATGTCAAGCACTTTGCACCCCGCCTCACCACCGCCATTTCCAATCAGTCAGCATTCACACATGTTCCCACAAATTACCTACAGAATGCTGTGTCTGCGGCAATCTGTTTTAAATAAGCTGCTGAAGCCAAGAAATGCATTTAAAGGGTGTTTGACAGACCCTACAATGCCACTATTTGTGCTTGAAATGCAAAATGAAAACCAGCATTAACAATGCCAACAGTTTTGGCTTTTGAGTAGATATGGGAAAGGTATTTGCCGGGCATTGCTGTTAGAGTACTAACCGGCCCTTAATGGTAGCGGCTTGAAAATGGTGCACTTACCTATGCTTATAGCAGTGCCAATACCTATACACAACCGGAAACTGTTGGCTTTGCTGATACGTTTTTTATCAGGATTTCCGGGAAGAACAGGCAGAGTGCTTATAAATCAAGTGAATAAAGGCAGCTGTCGCGATTTATTGGGCGGTCACTCTCCTCTGGGAGTTCTCCCCTCCCCCCCAGCCAGATTTCTTGCAATTGAACACATAAAAACATTGATTGCTTAGTTCTGTAGTTTGTTACCACACTCTTCCAGCCACCCCCCAGCCTCCAGGCATCAACCCCTTTGGGGTGAAGGCGAAGTACAGGGAGTGGGAATACGGTGGGGAACATCGTTTTGGCTTTTTATTAGAAAGGCATGGTGTTAAGGTTACTTCTTTTTGAGATTAAGGACACCCCCTCCTGTACAGGAGTCGGAGGTTTCAGAAAAAATAGTCGCCCAAGTACTTATTGTCTATACCGGCTCTAACACACTGGGTATGAACTTTTAGTTTCAAACTCTTAACACTCATCCTGTGATTTTTCTATATGGGAATGGGTTGATTCAACTTTAATTAAATGTGCTAAGGGTCTACACAGTTTCACGCCTGTCCCCCACAATTTAATGGAAAGGATTAAGGCAAAGTGTGGCTTTCTATGGTGGAATTTATTTGAGTTAAATTTAATAAAAATGTGCCAAGGGTCTACCCAGTCCCCCCTCCCCCCCCAACCCAATATGTGACATGGAGAATGAGGCTGGCAAATTTCCCTCCCCCCACACTTTTGTTGGCATTTGGATTAATCTACTTGGGGAGCTCTTGGTTATGAGGCATCCGGGGAAAAGGGCTCCTCTGAAGACAGCACAGATCTAGTCAGTCTTCGGTCAAGGATGGAGGCCCTTCCAGGTAAACCGCTTTTCTCCTGGCACGGTTTACCCTGATGGCCTTGGTAGCTCTCCTTGCCTCTCTGCTAGTTGTTCCTCGCAAGAGTCCAGCAGTATACTACCTCCAGCAATAGAGTGGAACAGTCAGTCAAGTCCACCTCTCAGATTGAAAACTGATCTCTTATAGGGCTGGTGATACTCATAATATCATAATTCGCACAATACGTATTGGCTATCTCCCTCCCTCCCCCAATACACCCACTGCCTGCTGATAGGATAAGGAATATGGAGGTGTAGATTGAGGAGGCTGAGGGAGGAGAAAGATTCATCATCCCAAAATGACTAGTGGGTTTACCTCTTCAGTGGTCCTAAAAATCTCGCACATGGCAGCTACCTTTGGTAATTTTTCAGTTAACTGCAGACATATATATTTGAGTTCTATATTTTATGGCGAGTTGAAAATACTAATCTCAAAATACTAATCTTATTTAAGCATGCCCTTCCTGGGAGGAGCTACTGTGTTTTTTTTCTTCGATTTAATCCTGAGCTGAAATAGTTAGAAATCGGACACTTCAAGACTGCAACATTAATTTCCCACTCTTGTCACCTCACCAACTTTCCATTTCCTCAGAATTATGAGAAGGCCTGTATCATCATTTTCTTCATAACTCAAATTGTATACATCACACACAATTCATATTTGCACTGCTTCTTATCTCCTTTAATATAAGTCCGGGATGAGCTCGCTGGGACACGCAATTCTCTTTTTATTAAGGAAAATGTATTAAAATATGATATGGCATTTATAACCTGCCTCTATGCAAGTGTGACAAGGCAAGAGAGGGGAACAGAGGGAGAACAAAAAAAACGATCTTACTAGGCCTAGTGACATTGAGATCACACAAGTCCATGGGAGAGAGGAGGTAAGAAGTTCCAGTTGAGGGGGTGTGGGAGGATGGACAAGTTCAGGACGAAGAATCAACATAACAAATGGTGCAGCCAACAGGTGGCAAGTGCAAGTTTTAGAAGTACAGACAACAGGTGTCAATAAGTGCAGGAAAGGGGGCTGCAGGGTTACAGATACAGACCTCAAGTGCAGGGGGTGCCAGGAGGCAGTGCTGGTATGCAGCTGGACTGGTAGGGACCTGGGCCTGAATTCAGAGGGTAGCCGGGTAACCAGTGCAAGTTGCAGACGGGCAATCAGCAGGGGAGTGGAAGAGGGAATGTAGAAGCAAAGAAGGTTTTAAGGTACTTCTGGAACCGGAGACGGTTCAGCTCAAGTTTCAGAGAGGCAGGGATGCTGTTCCAGAGGGAGGCACCAGCCGAAGGAAGAGCTCTTCCCACCCCCCCCCCCAACTATTTGCTTGAAGAAGCAACTGACCCTGAATGAGTTGGAGGTGTGAAAAGCTCAAGTAGGAAGATATTTCCGTAGAGCAAGTCAGAGGTATTGCGGTCCCAGGCCCAAGAAAGCCTTGTGGACAACCTATGTTAATCAGCCAATGCTTCACATGTGCCCCTCAGTTTCACAATAGCCCCCACCTTTCCTTAAGTTCATTTCACTTATGTCACATGACGAGGACATCTGCCTGCCTCATATTATTCTCCCCTCCCCTACTTTGCTTCAAAAGCCCATGTTGGGGGCTAATGGACAGTTAATGGGGAGGTTTGAATTTAAGGTAATTTCTGCTGGCCATCGCAAGCCTCAACAATTCTGATCTAATCCTCTGTAATTATTGGCATTTAAACTGAAAACCAGGCCTGCATTGCCTGAGGGGCCCAGCCCAAAGGTCTTGAGGTCAATGTTTCAGAGGCACAGACACTTCAGTTCAGTGGGGAAAGCATGCTACATACATATGTCTCACAGAATAGCATTTTAAATTGAAAAGATGTGTTCAACATGACCACCTGTATCGCATCTGGTCAAGCTGTTTAAAACTACAGTATGATATTTAAACAGATATAAGTTCACTTTTATTATTCACACACAGGCCACAGTTACATAAGGAACCAGTGTTCAATTTTACACAAAACGAAAGCGGCCTTTCCCTTTAAAAGTCATTTTATATGATGAAAATAAGTCTTTTATCATGAACAAATGCAAAATGCTTGGCTTCACTTTGGATTTCTGCATCACTGTCTTGTGCTGTACAGAAGTCCATGTCACATGCTGCTATCAGTCTCTTTAAGTTGAAATTGTAACTTTTCATTTTTTAGGAAAAAACAGCAGCATCACCAGCCACACATGTCCTTTTTGTTTCCAGGCACATTCAGTAATTTTAAGCACTCGGGCATATTTTTCTTCACTTGAGCGCCTGTCCATTTTAACACAGTGGAAGGAGGCCCGTTTCTTTCATTTCACTAGGCCTCATGTTGGAAATCACTGTTTTGTGCTGGGTTTTATATTTCAAACTGACTCCATTAGCCAGCTTCACTCTCACAATAGGGGCCTAGCATGGCCTCTCCATCTCTATCACACCAGTAGCTTGTTTACTGCATCAATTAAACACTTAGCTCTCGGAAGACTGCTTTGAAAAACACCTGGCAGGAACTTGGAGTGCAAAGTTTGTTTTAACGCTTGATAAAGTTAGCTCAAAGAGATCCCAGTAAGGTGTGTTTTAAGTGTGGCAGGAAATGGGTGGCAATGGCCATTTGTACCCAGTTAAAGGGTGCTCAGCCAATCTGGTGGCTGGAACAGCGCGAGAGTATGTATTTTCCACCTGCTGTTACCAGCCACCCAAGGCCCTTCCCCGTGTGGTGCCATTTTATTCATTTTGAATGTGTGACTGCAACAGGGAGCCTCTCCCCGTGGCTTCCCCATCCCACCAAAACAAACCATACCCCTCCCCATTTACCTGCTGAACCGGATATTTGTGCTCCGGTCCCGATGCGCCACCTGCTCCCCTTCACTGCCATAAAAATTGAAAAGGGTCTGTATCCCTTTTCCCTATTACGCTGGCCATGATTTTCCCTCTGGCGATTGGTGTCGCACAACCAATCTCGCAAGGAAAAAAAGATAAACCCCAGGGTGTGAATGGTAACCGCACCCAGCCCTTGCCGAGGCCTTGCTCTGCCTACCTAAGACAGCTTGGGCTGTCCGGCCGTACCCCACCGCTGGGCTGCATGCCATAAACGCCACCTTATTGTGTCCTTTTACCCCCCCCCCATATGCCATCTCTCCATAGCTGTTCTCCAATGCATTGGTTTTGGCTTTTAGGTCGCACTAAAAAGACACGTGTCTGCGGCTGTTCCAGTCTGAGCTCGGAACCCTGGCCAGCCTCTTGCCCATGTAACCGAAACATGGGCTTTTGCTTTCCATGTGACCAGGATCCGAGAGGGAGGTATGTTCTGTACGAGTCCAGTTCCCTGGAAATCTGGCCCTGTTTCTATTGTGCTCTAGTGTCCTCTCCTCTTAATCCAGCGACCTTGACACACCGAGTAGTTTTGCCCTCTGCTGCTTCTCCACAGCCTGGATCTTCACCAGCCCCAAGATGGGTGGCTGTGTGTATGTGTATATATATATATATATATATATATATATATATATACCTATACCTTCTCTGGATTGCCCTTGCAGAAAGCCACCCTTGCAAAGCAGTTTTGATGTCTGTGTTTAGAAATCCTGTTTTTCATGCGAAAGGGACCTTTGAATTTCTTCTGCCTTTTTGTGTATGCTGCTTTCCCTTTGGTAATGGCAGGTGAGCCTTTTTGACATGGCCCTTCAGTTCCGTTACTTTGGGCCCTTTGATTACATCCCACGTGATCGTGCAGCTCTTAGGCTATATGGCTGCCTGAGAGGGGTAGTGTTGGGGGTCGGTCGGGCCACCCATGCGGTCCCGTAAGCCCCCGCACTGCACAGACACACACGTCTTGTCAGTTCGGGCTTCCCGGTTGCTCTGCTGCGGCCGGGAACGCCCCGTTTATTTATGCAGCGTGCGTATTACATCACGGGGCAGCGCCACACTCCTCCTTTTTCCGGGAGACCACGAAAACACTTTGAACACACACTGCAAGCCACACAAACTGTTTCACTTAACAACACAACTTGCCCAAACCTCTTTATTGTCAACCACCCGGATCCCCTAACTCAGGTTGGTTAACCAACAGTCCCAAAATATAATCGCTGAGGTAAGCTGGTTTCCCTCGCCCAGCCCTCTGGGGGTACTTCCCGCTAACCTCCGGCACGTGAAGTCTTTAAGCAGGCGTCTCCCGGGCAGGGGACGCAGGGGTGCTGGAGGGACCTCCTCCGGTATCTCCCCCACATCCGGTTCCAGCGGCGGTTCAGTTTGTGAGTCATCCAGTTTCTTGAAGAAGCTGACATTCCGGGTGACAGCGGACCTTCCGTCGGATGCCGTTACCATGGATCCCTTTACGGCCACCACATCCAACGGCTCCGGCTCGTAGGGGAGCGACAGCTTTCCGTGGGTGTGTCTATTACGAATGAGGGCTTCGTCCCCCGGTTCCAGCTGCTGTGGACGGAGCCCTCTTCGCAGGTTTTCCTGCTCAGTCCTCACCCGCCGGTCTGCCTCGAACTGTTGACTGTCAATCACCCCGGGTTCCTTCTCTCCGACCTCGGGTAGTAGTCCGGGGGCATCGCTAGAACAGGGCCTCTGCCGGAGCGACCCCCCCCGTGGATGCATGAGGTGTGTTGCGGTGCACCCTTAGAATCTGATACAGGGCTCGCTGTAGTGACTGTCCTTGTACCTGGGCGATCCTGAAAGTCTTGTGTCCGCATCAGTCTCTCAGCATCTCCGTTTGCGCTGGGCCACAATGGGGATACCTTTCGGTGCTGGACCCCGCAGCTCTCCATGAGTTCCGCAAAACGCTCACTCTGGAACGGCGATCCATTGTCTGAGCACAAGGTGTGGGAAAAACCATGAGCTGCGAACACCTTCTCCACGACCACATGCTCGAAGGCCACCGATTCGACAAACTCCACCTCCGAATATCGTGACTGTTCGTCCACGATTGCCAGAAAGTGGGTGCCCACAGATGTCGACTCAAAGTCCGCATGGACGACCTCCCACGGCCATGTGCCCCGGGGCATTGCTTCAATGGCGGGCTCTCGCTGTAGGGGAGTCGCCGCCTGGCACCATATGCAGGCCACCACAAAGTCATCGACCTTCCGCTCCAGTTCAGGAAACCAAACCTTCAGACGCAGCCTGGCCTTAAGTCTTGGTGGTGCCCATGGTGAGCCAGAGCGATCACGTCTTGTACCTTGGACTGGGGGACCACGATCCGGTCACCTCGCAGCAGTAGGCCAGATGCTGAGAATGAGAGTTCTTCCTTAACCTTCCACAGCTGCTCTAGTGCTGTCTTGGCCTCCTGGATCCGCCCCGCCAGGGATTCTAGGACAGACTTCAGGAGCCGTGCTGCATGGAGTGCTGGAGGATCTTGAAGCACTCGTCCTCGGCAGCTGCCGCTTCCAACTCTGAGAGAGGCATGGCCGCCGCCTCCACCACCATCCGGACGTGATCATCGGCTTCCTCCTCGCAGGTGTCGTACTCCCCTTTCTCCCACGCACTCCCGGATGTCGTGAGAGATAGTCCGCTGCGTTGTTGGCCCCTGGCCGGTACACCAGTGTCACTCCATATGCGAGAAGGGCGAGCATCCACCTCTCGATTCTGGCCAGTGGCTTGGAGGATGACCCTGCCAGAATGGGCAGCAGGTGCTTGTGGTTCATCACCACCATCGCTGGATGCCCCAAGACGTAGAGCCGAAAGTGTCTGCAGCCCCAGAGGACCGCCAGAGCCTCACGCTCAATCTGCAAGTATCGTTGTTCAGTTTCAGAGAGCGCTTTGCTGGCATAGGCCACTGGCCGGATGCTCCCGTCCCGGTCCACCTGAGTTAAGACAGCCCCTAGACCAAATGGACTGGCGTCCACAACGATCTCCGATGTTAGCGCCGGATCGAAAAACGCCATGGTGTCCTCCGCTGCCAGGGTACTTTTGATGTCTTCAAAGGCCGCCTGCTGAAGCGGGCCCCAGTGCTAGGCTGAGTCCTTTTTCGTCAGAGCCCTGAGCGGTTCCGACCTTGAGGCAAGGTTCTGGATGAAGCGCCCACAGTATGTCACCATGCCAAGGAAACTCCTAATGTCAGGCGCCGACTCTGGAGGCTGCGCCTTCTTAATGTCCTGGACTTTTCTCGGGTCTGGTGACACACCCCCTTCTTGAAAAACAAATCCGAAGAATTCAATGGAAGGGCACAGGAACTCACACTTGTCCCTGTGGAGGGTGAGACCAAGCGATTTGCAGTCTCTCAAAGGCCTTCCCCAGCTTTCTCAGATGGTCCACCTCGGTCTTTGCGAACACCAGAATATCATCGCTGATGTTTAAGACACCCTCCAGATCAGCGAGGGCACCTTGAATAATGTTCTGAAAAACCTCTGCAGCTGATGATACTCCGAAGCTGAGTCTCTTGTATCGGTAGAGCCCCCGGTGAGTGGTGAAGGTGGTGATATACCAAGACTCCGGATGGAGAACGACCTGGTGATATCCCGCTCGGAGATCTAATTTGGAGAAGAACCGAGCCCCTTAAGAACCGAGCCCCTTGCACTTCCGCAATAATGTCATCGATGGTGGGGGTGAGATGCCGCTCCCTCTTGATGGCCTTGTTGGGGAGTCTCATATCTACACAGATGCGGACAGTCAGGTTGCTTGGGTTTCCTAGCCACAACAATCGGACACCCAAGGAGTGGGGCCCTCCACCTTTTCAATGTCCAAATTCACCAGGTTGTCCAGCTCCTTATCTGCCCTCTCCCTGAGATGGAACGGTGCCCTCCGGTGTTTCAGGGCAACGGGCTGCACAGACTCGTCGATGTGTAACCGCACCGGGTCACCAGTCATCCTTCCAATGCCCTTGAAGAGGGCGGCATATTTATTGAGCAAGTCATTGAGATCTTCGAGATACACCGAGTATGCGAAGCTGACAATTCCGAGGGCCCCCGCAGCCGCACAGCTTAGCAGAGTGTTGTTGCTCACGGGCGTCACGTAGAACCGGGCTTTGATCTGCGAGCCCTCATGCTCCACCTTCGCTACGAAGGCACCGTCCAGTGGTATCGGTTCCAGTCCTCCAAACGCAAATATGCGGGCCCTCGGTGTGAGCAGCTTCGGGGGGGACTCAAGGGTATCGTAGTGCCCCCTGGCCATCACATTGACCGAGGCTCCCGTGTCCACCGGGACAGGCAAATGATTGATCTCAACCACACACCTCGGCTGCCTTCTGTTCTTTCCTTTTAGGCCCTCCACACTGGAGACAAAGAAAGAAAATGTTCTCTTCATCCTCCTCTGCCTCCTCCTCCTGGGCATCCTCCCCGCCCTGGTCCACCTGGGCCACATTCGGTGGACGGTTCTGGCGCGGGACCCAAACTCGAGCATGTCCTCTCGGTACCAACACGGGCAGGGCAGCCTTGCATACTCTCGAAAAATGGTCAGGCAGGCCACACCTACCACATGTCTTTCCAGCTGCCGGACACTCTGTCGGGTGAGGGAGGTCATATCCACACTTCTGGCACGATTCCCCCGCTCTCCCTGCTCTGTCCCGGGGTCCCACCCCAGGTCTTCTCACTCCTCTACCACCACGCCACATAGCACACACCACCTCAAACTTTACTGAGGGGGATCCCGCCTCCATCTTAGTTGCTCGAGCTTCTGCCCCCTCATCGCAGCGGCCCAGTTCCAGGATGCGGGGCAGAGTGATACCCAGCTCTCTCAGGACCTGCCTCCTGAGGAGCACGCCTGAATTAGCATTGTGCGAATCATGTCCTCTGCGTCTCCCCACGCACAGCCCTGGGAGAGGCGATGCAGGCGTCCATAAAGTGTCCAACGTTTCATCGTCCTTTTGCTTGGCCGACAGCATGACAAACCTCTCATAGTCCACGTTGGCAAGGGGCAGGAAGTGGGCCAGGAGTGCCACCTTGGCTGCGTCATAGCTGCCATCCCCCGCAGGAAGCAACTCAAAAATTTCCTGGACTGACGGCCCAGCGGAGTACAGCATCGTAGCCACCCTGCTGTCGTCATCCGTCACCTGGGCGGCCCGGAAGTACATGTCGAGACGACCGACCAACCTCCTCCACCTAGGCCCCATGCTGGACGGCGGGCCCGATGAATCAAATTCTGGGATGGGCTGCAGGGCTGCATGGGCTCGCGCTTGGGCCATGATAGTGAGATCCTGGCTGGGCAACTGGCTGCACGACCGGTGGCCCCTGAGGCGCAGGAGCTTGACCGCCTACTTGGGGTTGAGGGTGTAGCTGTGGAGCAGCCACTGGCTGTAGAGCTGGAATCACTGGAGCCTGAGGAGCTTGTTGTTGACCTCCCGCTTGGCCGCCGTCCTGGGGAAGTGGTGCGGCTGCAAGGTGCCCACCGCCTTGCCCACCAGCGCCACTCATGGGCCTGAGCGCACAGGCACCCCCACACTAGGACCTGGGGGCCGCAACTCAGTCACCCACCACCACCACACACCTGGATACCTCTTACCCAGGCACATCGACAGTCCAACCTGGGGAGAGTATGGTGGAATCTTGCCTTCGGCTTTGATGAATTAGAAAAAGATGACTGCCCACTTGAGGATCCGCCACTGCAGTACTCCGCCCTGATGATGAAGAGGACGAAGAAGAGGCCACAGCAGCCTGATGATGAAGAGGATGAAGAAGCACAGTGCCCCTCCACTGCAGAAACACCAGTGGTGTAAAAGTTCCAAAAATTGGCTGAAGAACAGAAGAAGAAAAAGAAAAACTAGGCTAGGCAGGCCATGCCATTTTAGCCCTTCTCCTTGCTCTCACTCGACGTCGGAGGCCCAAATGTGAAGTAAAAATCAAAAATTGGGCATGTATATGCAGGTTAGACTGCCTGCAAGCAGTTTGTCCAAAAATTAGACCTGGATCACCTTCCCCATCCAAACCGGAGCTTGGAGAAGTTCCACGGTCGTATTGACAAAATGGCCGCCAGCCGCATGTGCGATCCGCAGCCACGGCGTGAAACGAAATTTCCGTTTCCATGTAGAAAAATTATGACATTGATCACTGCCGGGCCCGGGCCTCCGCATCCACTCGTCGCTGCTGTTGGGGGGGGGGGGGGGGGCGGCGGTCGGGGCCCCCATGCAGTCCCGTAAGCCCCCGCACTGCACAGACAGACACACACACACACACGTCTTGTCAGTTCGGGCTTCCCGGTCGCTCTGCTGCGGCCGGGGCGCCACGTTTATTTAAGCAGCACGCGGCGACGTGCACCGTCACGCCGCCGCGTGCGTATTACATCACGGGGCAGTGCCAAAGGTAGGTGTAACTGGGGCTACTCGGGGGAGACTGGCAGGCTCTGCCCTGGCTAGCCCCAGCCCACTTAAAACCTTGGAGCAAAGGTGCGGTCGGGGGGAGATGGCACATGGGGGTGGAAGTAAGGGAAGATTGGGAGGAGAGGGTGGAGGCTGGTGGGAGACTGCCCCCCCCCCCCCCCTCAAACCCCTCCTCTCCCCGCATGAGATGGGGGGGGGGGGGAGGAGAGTAGGGCGCCGTCGGGAGTTGTGGGGGTGATTTCCCCCTCCTCAGAGAAGGGAAGCTGGGTGTAACGGTGCAACGCAAAGAGTTTTCCTGTAGCGCCAAAGCCCGGCCCTGGAAAAAGGCTTTGCCAAGAATGGGTCTGGGAGGTAACACATGGAAACGAAACCGGCTAATAGTACAGTTCTGGGTCACTTCTGTGGGGGCTGGGGCGAGGGCACTCAGAAAACTTGGGGTTCCAAGTTTGTCATTTTTGTTAATGAGCGTAGAGAGCCAATGAGCTTGCCGTGGTATTCAGAAATAACTTTGGGTACCTTCTGTACTTTGAAACTACTACACTGGTGATTCTGCGCAGTACAAAAGCATTTCAACGTGAGCAGGTTAAGTCGTAGTGCTTGGATTGTAAGTCGGCGCTGTAAAAGGCACTACAATCGCTCTCAGTGAGCTGTATGTGCGAGCCTCGCTTGGCCGCTTGCTTCTCACGCTGGTGGATGAATTTGAGGTGGCTATTTCGGGGGAGGGAGGGGGGATTCTTTATTATTTATGAATTCCTTTGGCAGAAACTCCACCCTTCTGGGATTGCCAGTGTTCTCCCAGGCAACATGAATTCCAATATGTCTTGGCGCCCGGCGTGAACGGTGCACATGTCTCCAGACACAGGAGCATGAGCCCAGGTGCCGCAGGCACTCAACCGACCGCGCCTTCTTTAAGGCTGCGCGCCTTTTCCCGTGCCCCTCCCGCCCCCATCTGACACCCGATCGCCTGGCCCCTCTGGCGATGGTGGTGACTCATCCCTGGTGAAGTCCTGCTGCTGGCCAGGGTGTCACATAGGAGGGGGGGGGTTTGGAGGAATCTGTCTGTGCACGCGTGCTGGTTCACAGCCCTACAGTTGCCCCCCCCCTCCCTCCACCATCTTCTTTTGTAGTGCTGGCATCTTTTGCCTGACCCCACCCGTCACTGACTCCGCAGCACCCCTCCCCCCTGTGGTGTGGAAGACGGGCACTGGCAGCGTCGTGACGTCAGACCTTTGTACGTGGCTGAGACACGCGAAGCAGCTCTTTTGAACTCGTGGAGTGAATTACTGGATTAGACAGAAACGGCGCGATGTTTTACGAGTATTAAGATAATTGGAATGCAAATTTCAAAGCTCAGAATGTTGTTTAACATTTTAAAAGCATCCGTGGTTTTTAACCGTGAATACATTGCTGCAACATTTATTTTTATATAAAATTGGGGTTGGGAATCCTTGTGCCCCACTTTGCTTAATTCCCATTAGCACTTGCTCCGCGCGCACTGCTGTACACGTCATCTGCACGCGAAGCCTGTGTTGGGCCTATAGTGTTAGGCCTGTTTGCGGCCGGGTACGTAGGTCGACAGAGAAAACACTGTCAGCTTAGATTGGAAATCTAGTATCAGAAGGGCAGTTGCTTGGTTTCCGGCAATATAATGCCACGGGAATATGATAACGCCACTGTGAGGAATTCGACCATCCGCACTCACTTGAGCTTTTTTTTTTTTAAGTTATGTAATGAAAATGAATGATATCAACCTCAGAAAATGTGTGGGGCCAATCTCGCACAAATTTTCCTCTGCTCACCGCACAACCATCAGTCATGTGTACTTCGGGGGACAAAGCCTACAGGTGCAGTCCTTCCACATTTAGCTGGAATGTGACAGCTGTAAGTACATCAAAGCATCTCAGGAAGGGGGGAAGGCAAGACCTTCCTTCGGCCATGACCAGCCTAATTAAAATATCAAAAGCTCCATGGATCTGCCCTCTCTATTGTCTAAATTCTGCTGGTGGCAGCGAGTACCGATTTTAATTGAAACAGGCCTACGATAGGCCTGATCACAGAACTGACAAAACGGGACAGGAACAGCAACACCTCTTTGATGTGCACATTTTCAACTTGAATCAAACTCCCACCCCTCTGTAAGAAGGGCAGTGAATGGCATGTCTGGGACAACTGTTTACAGTAGGCAACCGTTGCAGGGATATCCCCCACCCCCTTTCAGAGGGAAGAAGTATTTGATTTGATTGAGTCAGAAAGTCTGTTCTTGCCACAAACTTCAAGGGCGACCTGCGCTTTGATCAGGAGTCACAGAGAGCTCAATTAAGCAGAGAAACCTTCTAATCCACAACAGACCGGAAGATGGGTGGGTCTTAGTAGTACATGTTGCCATCCCTTACCTTTCCTGTTGCAAAGCACTCTGGTTATAACCTCACGCATAACAGAAGATTGTTGGTGGGGTCCCAGGATTGGTTCATTAAGGGTAGGCTTAGCCTGCACCACTGGAACCCATTTGGCTTTAAAAGATGGCTGAGCCCCTCACTTTGTAGATCATCCGATGACTTTGAAAGGAGTAAGGTCTCATTTGGACCCTGGTTGCCTTACAGCTTCTGCCAGTGAAGGAAGGCTTTCCAAGAGGGAAGCAAGTTCCCTCTCCCTAAACATCTCCCAGGGCATAGAGGGAGATACTGGACTCGGAGGACCCGTCCAGCACACAGTGTGCCCTGCTAGGTTCTGACAGCAAGCTTCCTAGGTGGGAAGTGCCAGAGAGCCTCTGAAGAAAAGACAACGCCATTGCCTGCAAACACTCTCCTCAGCTTTTGGCCGTCCACCTTAAAGGACGACACAAACCCTGCGAAGAAGCTAGGAGTGCCACAACAAGCATAAACCAGTGTCCATCTTTTAAGGATATTTTCAAGGCAGTCGGGCACTCGAACAGTGACCGGCTGCACCGCTGACTTTTGTCACGCTGCATTCACTAAAGCCGTCAGACACTGCGACCAGTGTTCCAGATCCGCAAACCAGCACCGAGACGATTCTTGACCCCAAGTCGCTGTGTAGGCCAGCCTGCAGCCGTACGTCCAGCCTCGCTTGCTGAAGTGCCTGCCACCTGATACCTGCAGCGGTCTCCCATCTTGAACTCTGTCGCAGGAGCTGCAAAGCATCCTGGAACCGACTTGATGTCATCGAGCATCGAGATCATCTCAAGCAGCAGGTACATTATGGGTCTGTCCATCGAGGTCCTTCTCTGATGGCCCCTAGAGACATTTACGATCCCTTGCCCCCTTGGTGCTGAAACCAAACCGTCTTGAACAGGTAAGACCACTTGCTTTACCGACTACCCTTCTGTCGGTATCCAGAGTGCATCAGTTTCCTACGTGAAACTGTCTGTCCTCTGTGTTCCTTTACAGGGTTGGCTGTATTTTGTAGTGTTGCTAGAACTGTATATTGTAGTAATAATAATAATGTAGATTATTTGTATACAACCTTGAATGGACGGTCCCTTTTTTATTATTGGGTAATTTTATTTTCGCTGTCTTACAACTAACGATCCACGACCTTGCAGAGATAAGCCTGTTCTGTCCACGTTACCAAAACTGCACAGGTTTATAATTTACTTGTGTTTCCAGTCTGTTTGGATCCCTTCAGGTGTACTAGAGTTGTGGGACTGATTGATGGGTTAGAAACCGATATTCGTGCCCGGAAGTTGATTCGTCACAGCCACTTTACTGGAATTAAATAACTGTTGCGGCAAGCTCGCTCTCCGTGCACTAAACAAAATGTTATTTGAGGTTGCAGACGGAGTTGCATATTAATGGCGGTAAATCTTTACTTTCTGCAACTTTGGCATTGACGGCTGCTCGGTTAAATGTTACGTCGTCAGTTACGTATGCAACTGAAATGTATGAGTTTGAGGCGCAGGAGTTTGATATATTTTCCATCACTCAGACATGGTTTACTGACACTTCACAGGCATCCTTTCATAGCTTAGTGCTTCAGGGATATTCAATACAACTTATTACAGCCGGGGTTTGGCTTTTCGGACATGGAACAATACCATTATTTGCGAATAACGCACGCACTTCGCATACAGTTAGCAAAGAAGCCTGATCTACCACGGTGCCCCCCCCGCCCGCCCCCCGAGAGGAACGTTATGCTAGAACACATAACTACCAAAGTCACTTCCAACTTCTACCAGGCCATAACCGCTTTCGCGACCCCAGAGCTCTCCAACCTTAAAGCAAATTGGGAGGTGGAGTACAGACCCATTGAACCGGAAGGTGGTTGTAGGTGCAGCCGCCCCAATGGAAAATCGGAACAATGATAAAATAACAGCACGAAGGGACCACAGCTATGCCAGGCTAGAAGAGAAGGGCCAGCACCTGCTACAAATACAGTCGTAGAGAGATGGCAACACATTCCAACGATCCCAGAAGTGAGAGCCAAAACACGTAAAATGTCAGAAAACCAGCAAAGGACACCAGCCAGGGCAGTAGCCCAGGAGACATGCATGGACAAGGACCTAACCCGGAGTGGCCACATGGTTAGACTCGTCACATGGCACTTTTATGAAACCATTTGACCAGGGGTGGTGCTAGGTCTGGAAAAGATCCAGGGCTATATCTGGACTGTCGGGACTCTGGGCTAGCTAGCCTTTTGATTGTAGCCCCAGAAATTCTATCCGGGGCTAAGACCAATGACCCAGGGCTATAGCCCCGGTTTCCCCCACACCCCCCAGCAACGCCTCTTAATTTGACCTGAATGGAGAAATGGCTCCATCGGATGGGAGCTGTGGCTACAGCAGTTCAAGCTCCCTAAAAAGTCGAGGAAAATCGCAGTACCGGCGGGCAAACGCACATTCCTCGTGCTGAACCTGGGGACTCTGGTGCTTAGTTTGTCTACGCCCTGCCTAATCGTGGCCTAGAAAACTACTACGAAGCTACCAAGACAGCCCTCAAAAATCTCAAACCCAGATTACGAAAGTTCACAGTTCAGCTTGGCGAGACAAAGGCCAAACGAGAAAATGGATTTCACTGCGGGAATACGAGAAATGGCAGTAGGTTGCGAATTACCTGACGAGGAGTTCGCAGTCCGGCAGCAGATACATGGAATCTCGTCATACAAGATTTCCAGAGCCATCCCATCGGAACTAAACCTGGCCCTATATCGAATCCCAACGATGAGTCAACAAAGAGAAAGGACTGAATCAAGTGGCAGCCACGGGAGCATCCATGAGCCGCCTAGCAATTTGATGCAGAGTAGCCTGAAGCAAGCATAGCGGCCATTGACGCTCGAGCGGGTAACTGAGGAAGACATTCTAACATGCCAAGACGCCGGAACGAATGCACGAAACCTGCCAATGGTGTTGCGGAGTGTGGCATAAAAGAGAACCATGCCCAGCCCTAGGCGTGACGTGCCGGAGTGCAGCAAGGTAAATCATTTTAACTCTGTCTGCTTGAGCTTCAGGCCCCAAAGAAAACCAGACGTAACAGCCCTGAAAAGTTATCAGAAGAAGGGCAAAGGAAAAGCGGGGGTCATAGCCCATGAACAAGACCGGGGTGACAGCGAAAGCGACGACAAACGGCTGTCCCCAAAAAGGCAGGCAGGACGGCGCAAGAGACTAAGTGAGAGAGTGCACATGGTATCATCTGTGAAAGCCACAAAATGCAAAAGAAACAACAAACGCAAGTCCCCTGGCTATCGGAAGTGTACTGGTTCCTCCGATCTTATCGTCAAACACTGCACTCCTCAACGCAAGTGATTCCCAAAGCCTTGATGTTCAGGGTGAAAATACAAGTGGGGCTCCCTCTACACTGAAACTAGACATCCCCAGTAGTCGATCATGATGGGGAGGAGCGAATAAGATGGACACGAAATGAGAAAGAAAACCTGACCCGCCCCAGTAACCCATCTAATTTCCAGAAGGTAGACTTGACAATGTGGAAAGAATCCCCTGGCGGGATATCTGATGCAAGTACAAGCGAGAAGAGAGGTCCCGGAGACGGTGCAACACCAGCCGCTGACGGGAGGCACAGCAACCGAACTACACCCGATGGAGCCCAGCAGTGAAAACGGTCATTCCCGAAAGCTCTCCGGTTGCCAACAGAGGGAGCAAGTCGCAATACTCACTAAGAGAACGGCCACAACCGTCAACGAAGCGGAGCAGTTTCGTCCTCCACGCGTATACCAACAAACTGTGAACTGAATACAATACAGAACTTTTTATGGTTCATTTTCATCCAAGTTTGGGAGGGATGTGGTGTAGATGAGGGACTGGAAGCGTCATGACGTCTGCCATCATGATGCGAAGAGAAGGCCGGGTGAGAGAATCGGGCACAAGCCCAGAACAGTGGGTCTAGCTAGTGCACTACGATTAACTGTGTGGGTGTCCCTTATTGCAGCACGCAACCTAGCATACTCCCCCGCCCCCCTGTTAGGCCCCATACGTGTCACTGCCCACTGCACCCCTTGGCCCAGAGGTCTCCAGTTTCCCATAACTCTGTGAGAAGGCCATATAGGCCCGGCTTTGCTTGAATTCGGGGCCGTGCACTTTACCTAGATTTCCAGTGGGATTTGTTTTACAAATAAGACTGCAAATAGAAAGTGGGCAAACCGGATAGGATGACCTTCTCACGCATGGGAAAGGCAAACTGCGGTGACCGTGCCCTGTAGGGTGTGGTGGACAGTTATGGGTGTGGCTGAGCAACTGTTCTTGCAGCAGTGCACACAGGCCTGCATATTCCAGCATCTCTCAGCTGCCGCATGCATCCATGCACCCAGTGGAGTAACTTTGCTGAAAATGTTGGGGGGGACATTATGTCTGAAGAAAAGGTGCCCCAGCCAAATGAATGGTGACAAAATGGAGTGCCATGAAATTTGGGGGTGGGGGGGGGGTACAAGCACCCCTGTGTCCCCCCCCTAAAATGACGCCCATGCATGCACCTTTCCACACACGTGCCCGTGGGCGCGTTGCCCTCTGCCTCGTGGGAGTGTTTGTTGCATGGATGTGCTCGTGCTGTCACAGCGTTGGCGTTTTTTTTTTCCCTCTGAGGGGAATCTCCTCACACTTTAGCTCGGCGCGTCGTCCTAGTTGTTTGCTTCGCTTCCTTGGTGTTCTCGGCTTGCTTTGCCGCAGCTGTGCTGAGGCGGGGGTTTTCCCGCCCTCCACAGGGCGGGCCGGGGAGCCCCATGAGGCGGCAGCAGCAGCAGGGCCTGTCACTAAATACACGCGCCCGGAAACGCGGGAAATCCCGCGGCGGTGCGCGCGCAGCCCCCTCCCTCGCCTTTCTTGGAGCCGAGGGAGGGGGGTGTGCCCCCCCCCCTCCCCCTGAGCTGATATTCCCCGCGCATTCCTCGGATAATCCTTTGTTTCGGGCTTTCCCTCCGACTAATCCTGCTTTGTGATGGTTGATTTCACCGTGCCAACGCCCGTCGCAGAACAGACGCCCATCCCCCCACCCCCCTGGACTTGATGTATCCTAGAAAAGTCCACATATAATGGGCAAAAAAACGGAAATCCAAACGACAACTATATAACGTTCCACAATATTCTCCGCCCTAAATCATTACAAATAAAAAAAAAAAAAAAGCTGCTATCAAACGCTCCTTACATAATTACACGAAAGATGACGAAAGACGTTTTTGGTGCCAACGTCGCATTCCAAATTTACATTCAGACATGATCGAATTAAGTTCATTTTCCAATAGACCTGGGTGTGGTGTGAGGCCCTTTTAACTATGGGCCTGTTGCCCCAAAAGGTCTCTGCTGGCACGTGAGGGGCACTGCAGCAGAGCCCCAGGAAGCGGCAACTCGTGTCTGTGTCGTTGTCTGCCGTGTGACCACGGCCTGGTTCTACAGCTCAGCCTGGGTGCCCCCAGAGCCGAGGCTGCCATCAGCTGGGTGCCCCCCCCCCCCCCCACCAGCCACCGTGTTGTGCCCGGTGATCCGGACACTGTACAGGGTGTCCCCTGGGTTTGCTGCGCTACTGCAGCACGATTGGTGAGCTGGGTGATCCCAGCGTCTGGTGTGGCCCACCACACAGGGAACGTTCCAATGACGGGTACCTCGTCTCTGGGGAAAGTTCTTCTGAAATCCACAATAATATGGCCAAGGAATTTCTTTCTAGTTCCTGCAGACTACCACATTCACTGCAACGTGCCTTAGCGTTTCAATTGCTTTTGATTTACAAAATCGACGTGATCTCTCGGCTCGTGGGATAATTTTTTTCGAGCCCCCCAAATCTCAATTGTGGGTAGAAGGTTTAGCCTTTAACGAGTATCTTCTCCGTTGTGCATCTGGTAATTTGGTCGCATAATTGCGGAGCTTTACCATCCAGTATAATCTAATGAGGCAAAGAGTACGATTTGCATTCGGCACTGGTGTGGGACCAATCCGCCAACCATAGCCGCTTCTTAACCGCAGAAGGGTTATTAACTAGGCGTTCCATTGTGGCATCAAGCCTAGCCCGTCTTGCTATGCATGCCTTTACCCAATTAGTAAGAAGGGATATTCTATTCAGCGCTGATCATTTTCCTCCGCATTGACATGGTTAACTGCGGGTAATGACACTTGCTTCCAAAATGAGTCTTCAAACATCTCCCACAGTTATTTATTCTATTATTCCATGTACTGCACTGTTCCCCCCCCGTACTTTCCCACTTCCCCCCCCTCTCCGTGCACTTGCGCAATCTGAATGACACTTGGCCTAGTAGGAGCGTTGTCTCGGTCTTCCCTCTGTTCCCCCCCAATCCCCCTCCCTTGCCTCGTCGCGCCTTGAAACACTTGTGTATAGGCGCTTTACAAATGCCGTATCCTATCATGGAACTCTCTCCCAATGCAAAATGGTTTCCGATCCATGTTACAATTTTAGATTTGTAGAATTTTAGACAGGGGGTGGGGGGTACAGAAAACCTCCCCTAGTGCCTGTCAACCAATTTGCTTGAATGGTCAATACTTTGAGCATATTTTTAAGGGATGACGCCTGCGTCTGCAGATTGGGATATTGGATATCAAGACCCCCCCAAGTACAAGAATTCTGAAACCACCTCTAGCTTTTCACTCCCCAGCGACCATTCCCCAGCGACCATTTGAAAGACGGGACACGTTTCTTCTTTCGAGGTTTGATAATCATCACCTTGGTTCTACTTGTGTTCAACTCGTTGTTGGAAGCATACTGCCGCAGTGCCTGTATCTGGCGTTGCAGCCCGATCAGTGTTTGTTCGAGTGAGACAAGATTGCTTGTGTACAGTTGACAGCAAGGGAGTCTACCTTTTGGAGGAAAGAGTGTGCCTTCTGAAGAGCCGCGTCCAGGTCGGCAATGAACAAAGAGTATTGGGGCAGGACACATCCTGTGTCAAACCTAGAGATGTTTTAATAGGCGACGATAACCGTCCCTCTGCATTTAACCTCACTCCAATAGTGGTTTCTTCGTGGAGTTGCTTAATGAGCGCAATGGGATGAATCGGGCATTCCCAATTCAAGAGTTTTAACTACAAAAGAGTTTGATTTATAGTATAGAGGGCCATTGAAAAGTCGGTGAAGCGGGCGCATAGATATGTGCCCAGTTCAAAGAATCTCACCCTCAATAAGTTTATCAAGAATGCATTTAACGGGGGGCGCTGTTGCGCGGAAAACAAGATGGCCGCTTAAACGTCTCGCTCCGGACTGGCAGAGCGATTGATCCTGCTTAGCACCGCCCGACGCTGCATGCGACCCTCCAGGACTACCGCCGATCCTTCGTGAGCCTTGCCGCCGTGGCTGTGTGAGGTCTGGAGCCTCTGCGTGCCCCAAGGACGGGGCTGCGCCTCCTTTTCCTGACTGCGGCTGTGGCCTCCCGCTCTCCCCGCCCCGCGGCTCCGGCGGCGTCGGCTCTCCTGTTCACCTGAGGCCGCGGCGCTGCGGGCCGCCTTGGGGGAGGGGCGCCCGCCCGGCGAGGTGCGCCGGACCATCGCGGCCGGCCGGGCCTCTCTCCGCACCTCTACACGTCCCGACCCGGATCGTCGGTGACTGCTGGCCCCTCCATCTCTTCCGGCGGCCCCCGCCGGCTCCGGCCGGCTTCGGGCCCTCGAGCCATATCCCGAGGCGCCCCGACGACACCGGAGTGCTCAAGAGGTAGGGGGCGTGTGGGGGGGGGGGGTGTGCCTGGCTGCTGTGGCCCCGGACCGGACACTCACTCTCTCTCCTGTTTCGTGAGCGGTCTCCCTGCACACGGGCCGGCGCCGCCGCTGGGCCTGATGCGGCGCTGACCCCCCCCCGCCCCCCACGCCTGCCTGGGTCCTGCCTTCCTGCTGACATTGCTGACCCCACCTGAGGCCAATTGGGGCGCCCCGGACACCGAGACCCGCCGGGCCGCGGCACATTATTCACGGCAACACACCCTGTTGTTGTTCTGCGTCCTGGTGCTGCAGAGTCGTGGCACACACAACACTAATGCCCCCACGGGCTCAACTGGAGCACCGCACCTGCCACTGACTTTCATCGCCTGGTTACGCTTGGCCTTACATGGGCGGCCCTCCAGCCCCCCTCCTGCTGTATTCCCCCTCGCCACCAATCTCAGCGACATCTGCCTGCCAGCCCCCAAGGGGGTCATAGCCTCTTCTACTCCTCACCTCCCGGACTATTGGTGGGCCCACTAGTTGCCCCACGCCTGCACTGACCCTGTATATACATCGGTCCCGGCGATCTGGGGAGCGGTCCTCACACTAATATCAAGTTCTCATATCTCCCCCTTCCTTTTCCTCGACCTCCGATACTGCCAGGATGACCAAAGGGGGCGCGAGGAAGCAGAGCTCCATCAATATGTTCGCGAAGGCTGCGGTGAGATCACCTGGGGAGGCTGCTGAGCAGACCTGTACTGCCTCGTCCGACGCAGCCCTGGAGTCCCAAAATATGATGGACTTTATACGGGAGGGTTTCACTGCTCTTCACTCCAAACTAGACGATATGAACGGCACCATATCTTTTATCAAGGCCCACATTGAGAGGACTGACAGCCGTGTATCGGAGGTTGAGACGCGGGTCGGCTCCGCTGAGGATGCGCTGGGGGCCCTACGTACCGAGGTTGCCGCTCTTTCCAACCGTGTCCTCGAGGTGCAAAAGTAAAATGAAGATTTGGAACCCCGCTCGAGGCGCAACAATCTCTGCATTATCGGGGTTCCCGAGGATGAAATCCACAAGCCAATGGAGGACTTTGTTCAGCGCACACTGCTGTCGCTCCTCGACGAGCCCGAGCTTTCTCCACACTTCGCAATTGAGCGGGCACACCGCGCTCTGGTGGCTAAACCTAAGCCCGGCGCCCCACCTCGGCCCATCATAGCTCGTGTGCTGAACTACCGCGACCGTGACGCCCTCCTCAGGGCCACAAGACTCAAAGGTGAGCTATTACTGGGCGGCGCAAGGATTCATCTTTACCCGGACTTCTCAACGGCCGTCCAGCGGGAACGCAAGACTTTCCAGGCGGTGAAACGCAGGCTACGAGACCACTCAATCAAATATGCTATGCTCTATCCCGCCAAGCTCCGCATAGAGCATGCCAACCAGGTGTTGTTCTTCACGATTCCAGAGGAGGCCTCCAAATTCATTGACGAACACTTCCCTGGCTGATCCTTCTCCTCTGACCTCGGTTCAGCAGTTATCCTAGGTTCCCGACGGGGGGCGCCCGGACCCTTCCGCCTTCCCGCTCCGGGGCCACGCTGATCCTCCATCCCGTAGCCTACTTGTTCAGTTCAACTTAGTGTCCGCCCGGATCGCCATGTGCGAGTACTTTGCCCAAGCTACATGTGACTTCTATTGTGGGCATCTTATGTTCAACTTGCTCTGCTGCAACCCGGAGCGATACGGCCAGTCAGGCCTACAAGCCCCCAGGCGTTGATGCCTTTGTTTTGGTTTTGTCTGCAAGGGGATGGGAGGGAGTGGGTCATGTTGGGGTTAGCGCTGGCAGCGAAGGCGGACTGTGCTGAGGCACTCTGGAACTGTTGTCGTAGGACCGCAAATCCGACCCTTTGGTCATTGACATTCTTCTTATTCCAGACGCCACCATACTGTGATTGAGAGTGCCCTGACCTTTATGAGCTGGAACGTACGGGGACTGGGTAATTATAGAAAGATGAGGCAGCTTCAGTTGCAGGCCGAGCGCCATGGATCCAAGATTCTCTTTTTACAAGAGTCTCATGCCCGTTCTGTACAATGCATGCGTTTCGCCAAATCCTGGGGCCCCCATAGGTTTTTCACCGACTACCCCACTCAAAGCCGGGGAGTCATGACCCTCCTTCACAAGAGCCTCCATTTCACCCTCATCTCCTCGACAATCGACCCACAAGGTAGATATGTACTGCTCCACGCCATGCTACACCACAAGGAAGTGGTTCTTCTGAACATCTATGGCCCTAACCTGGATGACCCGGATTTTTATGTGCAAGTCACCTCCCTTCTCGATGGCTTTCCGCTTGTTCCAATCCTTTGGGGTGGGGACTTCAACACGATCTTCGATGTAGCTCTCGATAGATCAGGCTCCAGGCCCCGTCACCTCTCCAGGGCAGCTTACGCTGCACTGTCTTCCCTACCCCGTCTGGCCATGGTGGATGCATGGAGATTCTTTTACCCGGATTCTCGCATCTACTCTTTCTACTCCTCTGTTCATGATTCCTATTCTCGCATCGATAGATGGGTGATCTCTAACGAATTGGTTAAGAGTGTAACACAATTAATGATCCTTCCTAGAACCCTGTCTGACCACTCTCCTGTTACCGTCACCGTCGATTGGGGCCTCGATCCCGCCCGCACCCGATACTGGAAATTGAAACCCCTCTCCTTACTGGACCCGGAGTTCTGCTCCGAGCTCGAGCTGTCGATTGAGGAGTTTTTCGAGACCAACACGGGCTCAGTAACGTCTCGGGCCACTTTATGGGAGTCCTTCAAGGTTTATATTAGAGGGATTGCGTTGTCCAAGGAGAATGGGGTCCTTAAGTCGATCCGTAGAGACCTTGCCACCAGCGAATCTAGACTCTCGACCCTGGAAGCTACATGCTCGCTTCACTCTACCCCGGGCAACCTGGCTGACATCGGGATGGAATTGGACACGTTCCGTTCCCTTGCGGACTGTGAGCAGAGGTTCCTGGATAACCCTGGCATGGCAAGGAGGTATGGGGAGGGAGAGCGCCCCGGCCGTTTTCTGGCTCGGTTGATCCGACACGAGACGGGGTCCCCACACATCCTTGGGGTTGAGAGGCCTGATGGCTCTATGGCTGTCTCTTCACAAGATGTCAACAGGGAATTTTTCACATTCTACAAAACCCTATATTCCAACACTGATGAGGTATCGGTGGCGGAGATCGACTCCTTTCTCGATGCCCTTCCTCTGTCAACTTTGTCTGCGGAGACCGCGGGTTCCCTCGACTCCCCTCTCACGCGGGAGGAGCTGTCGGACGCTATTGATTCCCATCTTCGGGCCGCGCCCCTGGCTCGGACGGTATCCCGGTCGAGTTTTACAAACATTTCAAGTCACAACTGCTCCCTCATTTGCTGGCTCTTTGGGAGGAGTCCGTGGAGGCCGGGGTACTCCCCCCCCCCCCCCCCCTCTTCTCTCCGCGAGGCCACAATCACAGTACTAATTAAATCCGGTAAACCCCCTTCGCAGTGCGGTTCGTATCGCCCGCTGTCACTCATAAACTGCGATGTCAAGATATATGCTAAGGCTCTGGCTCTCCGGCTGGCTCCCTTCTTGCCATCTATCATCCACCCGGACCAGGCTGGTTTTATCCCGGGTCGCTCTACCTCCCTGAGCCTGAGGCGCCTATTCAACATTATTGACAGAATCAGCCCCGAGATGCATGCAGTGGCTGCTACCCTTGACATGCAAAAGGCGTTCGACTCGGTTTCATGGAGGTATCTGTGGCGGGTCCTCCAGGGTTGCAAATTCGGCCCCTCCTTTCTCTCCTGGGTCAGACTGCTTTACTCCGATCCGGTTGCCAGGGTCCGCACCGGCGACCGTTGCTCCCCCCTTTTTAAGATCGCCAGAGGGACGAGACAGGGGTGCCCCTTCTCTCCCCTGGTCTTTGCTATAGCAATCGAGCCTTTCGCCGACATGCTCCGCCAACTCCACGCTCATAGGGGCCTCCGCTCCGCGGTACAGACGTACATAGTGTCCCTTTATGCGGATGACGCATTGTTGTTTGTGCGCTCTCCTTCCACCAACTTACCCCCTATACTAGAGGACATTATTCGGTTCGGTCGAATTTCGGGCCTTAAAGTGAATTGCTCGAAATCCACTCTTTTCCCGCTCACGGAATGCACTGCTCCTCCCCCCGACACCCTCGGTTTCACATGGGCCCAATCCACATTTACCTACTTGGGGACAGTGGTGACTCGCCAGCGGGTGCTGACCTTCCAGGAAAACTACCAGAAGTATCTCACACACTTGACAGCTACGATCCAGGTCTGGGATAAACTCCCGATTTCTTTGGCTGGCAGGATAGGTCTGCTGAAAATGGTGGTGTTGCCCCAGTGCTTTACAGGTTCACTAACATACCCTTGTGGCCTGGGGTGGGCTTTTTTCACGACTTGACCCGCACCGTGAATTCCTTTCTTTGGCACTCGGGGGCGGTTCGCCTTAAAATCGGTACCCTTTCCACTCCCATGTCTAACGGGGGCTTCGGTGCCCCTGACTTTCTTAAATACTGGCTGGTGTCCCAAATCCAATATACCTCTTACTGGTTTAATACTACGGATCCCCCCCTGCACGTCCGACTTGAGAGGCTTGCGGTATTTGACCGGGACATCCGCTTCTTGGTGTTACAACCCGCTCCCCTGGTACAGGACTCAGAGCCCGGTCGCCTGCACAGCCATTGCACTGGCGAAAATGTGGAAGCTGACGGGAACTGCCTATGCCTTCCACGGTAATCTCCCTCTTTGGAATTTTCTCCCTGGGGTCCCGTGGGTTCCACCGGGCACGGTTCACCGATGGGCGGACGCGGGCTTCGAGCTGCTGCGCGACGTGTTTGACCAGGGTATATTCGTTGAGTGGCCCGACTTCCCCTTCCCCTTGCCCTTGAGAAGCGACCGGAGTGTATGGCTTCAATACGCATCCCTTCGTAGGACCCTTAAGCGTAATTACCAAACGTTCCCTGCATTGCCACCAGACGACCCTGCCATTGAGGAGCTCTTCTCCCCCGGCCCCACGAGGGGTAAGATCTCTAGATTATATACTACAATCCAGATCTGTCCCAGACTTCGCTAAACTGAAACGCGCTTGGGAGCCAGACCTTGGTGTTGAGATGTCGGATGATCGCTGGACACACCTATGCGAACGCACACATCGTGTTTCCTTTAACTCCCGGTTTAAACGTATTCAATTCAAAGTGCTTCACAGGTTTCACCACACCCCGATCAGACTACATCGTATGTCCGGTGATCACCCTGCCAGCTGCTCCACATGCGGCCAGGATGATGCCGACTATATCCACATGATCTGGTCCTGCCCCCGCCTCTCACAATTTTGGGAGGCTGTTTGTTCGACAGTATCCGCTGTGATTGACCACCCCATTGCTCTCTCCCCGGTGGTATGCCTCTTTCACGACCGCCCAGGCCTCCCCCGTGATTCCAAGAAACTAGCTGGTCTCTGCCTGCTTCTCGCGGTGCGCTCCATCCTGCTCTGTTGGCTTCCCCCCCTCACCTCCTACACACGCCCAATGGCTGAGAGCGGTCACGTGGGCCTCTGATTCCGAGGAAGCCTGGTCCCACTTACAACCCACCCACTCCAGACCTAGAAACATCTGGCTCAGGTTCCGCTCCTACATGTCTGACCTTGTTGAGACACCGGATACCTCCTCCCCTCCCGCTTCCCCCCCACCAGCTTGGGTCCTCACCCCTGTCATAGTTTCCTGTTGTCCTTTTTACGATGTGACTGTGTTTTTTCTTTGATTGTTTCACCATGTGTAGTAACCTCTGGGCACCTACTCTATGTACGCTGTTTTTACACTGTAACTGCCTGACGCTGTTCGCCTGTGTTTTGCTGCCACGCTTATAATAAAAAGAAGTTAAAAAAAATAAATAAAAAGAGTGCATTTAACGCAATGTTAGTCCCTTTGGTAAATCCGGTCTGAAAAGGATCCAAGATTCCTGCCTCGCGGCCCAGCTCTTTATGACACTGCTTATCGGGTACAGTCCTAAGGGAAACCATCCTTCTGAAAAGAATGAAAAGGATATGCGTCCATAGTAGTGGGTTACATTTTAGAGTGACGTTAGCGAGGTCATCCAATCCCAGTGCCCTTTGCTCTTGTTAATTAAAGTAAGAATATCCTCTTCTTCAAACTGTATACGCCACCTGACCTTTACCTAAAGGCTCCTTAACTGAAGGGAAAGCATTATGTTGGGTATATGCCTTTGAACAAAATACGATCCAGGCGCATTCAGGAATTGGGTTTGCCTGCATATGTATCTGTGTATAGAGTTGATTATTAATGTTCCTCCAACTGTGCTATGTTTCGATCGCAAGCTCAGCGTCATGTTGAGCTAAGCGCTATTTATATTGCTGCAGATAGTTCTTATATTGAGGTCTAATCTGATGTGTCATCAGCTGTGGCAGCAGTCGTCTTAGTAAGCAAAGTTTCCCTTTTCCGAGCTATATTTTTTGGGTCAAAACCATGCCGGTGACTAGGTCTCTTAGAATTCGAAAGAAGGAGCAGTTTGTATTATTCATCGGAATACCTTCGTACGCGTGCTTTTCTAGTAAACTACCTAAATCGGATTCATCAAGCACTATTACAAGAGAATTAACAGGCCGATTCATGTAATTCCTCACAAAAGTGTCGCACGCGGCTGGCGCACAGCGTGCCCGTGCGAATGTCTGCGCCAGCCGCGTGCGATAAAATCAATTTCCGCGCACAGCGTATTCATGGATTCTCGCCTCCAAAAGCAGACGTGGCGCAGCGACCCTGCAGCAGCGCCAGTTACGCCCCCAAGAACGCCCTCGCGCAAGGAAAAGCCATCAAGATCGCAAAACCATCGCAAAGGGCTGCACCAACCCTGTACCAGTCTACCGGACTGGCAAACAGCAAAGCGGGGAACGTGTATTACGGGTTCCGGGAACACGCGTGCGCGAGAAGTCTCACACGCGATCTGGCCTGGGGGAGCGTGTGCGTGTATTTCAGAGGTGCGCGAGAAGTTCCACACGCGATTGGCCTGGGCGCGTGTATTTCAGGGGTGCGCGAGAATTTTCACACGCGATTTCAGCAGGGTACGTGTATTTCAGGGGTGCCGGGGAGTCCTACATGTGATTTGGCAGTGTGGGTCCTCCCAGGTGTCCCCTGTACACCCTCCACGGCCCCTGCAGGCAGCCCACACCACAGGGGACTACCCTGCATCCCTGGTCATGTCCCGCAGGCAGCCCACCCAACATGGGCTTGCCCCCCAGCAAAGGCACATGTCTCCTTGCACTACTGATCACCAACTCATGTCCCCTTGCACCCCCACCCCCAGCATTGCGGGGCACCTGCCAGCAGGCCCCCACTCATGTCCCACTCATGTCCCCCTGAACCACCACCCCCCAGCATTGCGGGGCACCTGCCAGCAGGCCCCCACTCATATCCCACTCATGTCCCCCTGCACCCCCACCCCCCAGCATTGCGGGGCACCTGCCAGCAGGCCCCCACACATGTCCCCCAGCCAACATGTCATCACAATCTAGATCCCTGGCCCTGATGGTCAGCCTCCAAATGCAAAACACCCACTCGAGTATTGCATCCACCCACTTAGAAATGGCAATGACATGATAGAACCCCAATAGCAAGTTTGGAAATGAACACATGGTCCTCACATACACCCAATGGGTGTCAGTGAATCTGAAAACCCATATCATGATATGCATGATACCACACATTGAAGTTTGATGAAAAAAATGTATTAAAAACAGCATAAATGGAATTAAAAATAAACAAATGACAATGGGAATCAAAAACCAAAAGCAGCATGTCCGTAAAATAATGAAAAACGACAAATCATAATCCAAAGGAAAGGTGTCCAAAGTCACAGTTCAAGAAAGTAAATCCAAGGTAAAAACAAAACCGAAAACCATTGCTCCATGGGTAAATCAAAAAAAAAAAAAAATCCAACAGTCAACTATATACAGATAAACAAACCAGGGTCCATGATCCCAACAGAAGAAATGAAACCTGCATAAAAATACTACCTAATAAAATAAAAATATATACAAAAATGTGGCTCATTGTCCAAAAGGTCCAAAATAAATAAAAAAGCAAAGCAAACCTAACACTAACTACATAACTATTTACATGGGCTAGTCTGACGGCTCACTGGTTGTTGTCATGGGCCAGGGCATCATCAAACTCCTGTTCAATGGCTTGGAGGCGGGCATGTTCCCTGGCCCCGAGGTCCCGCCGGGATAATGCAGTGTCCAGCTCCAACTCCCTGCGAAGACCCTCGTGGCACTCAGCCCGCCTCAGTGCCCTCCGCATGGAGTTCTCCGCCCTGACCATTGTGAGCCGTTCCTCCTCTGCCCGCTGCTGCTCCGCACCTATCTGCTGGCCCAACCGCTCCCACACGGAAGCCACTCCCATTCCAGGGTTCTCCTGCCCTCCGGCCGATGCCTGCACCCCCTGATGTTGATATGCCTGCACCCCTGATGTTGATGGCCCCAAGCCATGATGCCTCCCACATCGAGCCTGCCGCTGCCTCCGATGCAACTGCCTGTGCCAGCACGACGGCATCCAGGCTGATGGAAACCACTGACGCCGTCGTGCATGTGCCCTGCCCGATGATGCCGTCACATCCTCCATCTGCTGGGGTCCAGTTTCTGGTGTGTCCACCCCTGCTGGACCTCTGACTCCCGACTGTGGCAGGGATGGGATCCCCACCGAGGTGGCTGCATTGGTCGGGGTAGGTCCACAGGGGGCCCTGGTGGCATCTGGGCCGAAAGACGGCATGGAGTACGACTGGCGCATAGCCTCCACAGAGGAGAGGGTCGCCAGAGTGCCCGACACATGTACGAGACCCCCGACCATGACCGCTCCCAACTGGGCCACGTTGGCACGGTGCTCTTCGTGATGACGTGCGTGCTCCCCCCGGGAAGCACGCACCTCATCACGAATGACAGCCGTGCGCAACGCGACACCAATCAGGACCTTCTCCATACGGCCAGGGGTCCCCTCGTCCGCAGGTGGAGGGGAGTCAGATGACATGGACATCCCCCCGCCCCCCTACCTGCGGACGGGCCTGGAATGGGGCATCCCTGCTGGTGCATGGTGGTGCAGTCACAGTGTCGGGGACAGTGACATGCACAGGCACCTCCACGGCGACCTGTGCTGCCTCCTGCCCCTGGACTGCACCACTTGCACCAGCAGGGATGCCCCCACCAGGCCCCATGTGCGGCTCAGTAGCGGCCTCCTCCTCCTCTGTGGAAACCACCAACCTGGATGGCTCCACCCCGTCTTCCGCCGTTGCAAGCCCCTGTGGGGGCTCACCCACCCCTTCTGCTGCAGCCGTGGGGGCATCCCCGCCGCTTGGCTCCACAGCGCCGTCTCCGCCCTCTTCTTCACTTTGCGCTGTGTAGAGGGAGACATAGAACACAAGCATCAGGGTACTGTACAATGGTCCCCTAGACAGGAAGCAATAGCAGATGAGTGGCACTGTCAAAGATCACTTCCATCATGTCCCTCCACAACACATGGGTCAGTGCAGGCAAAACGCATGCAGTAACAGGCATGGCGCATGCTATGGACATAAGCAAACATGTCCAAGGGACTCTTGAAGCATACAATGTTGTTTTTGGACTCGCATGCATCATGGGTCATGCCTATCACATGCACACACTTCAACGTACTTTCATCCATCTGGACTCGTACACCCCAGACACAGTGGATGCAAGGATAACTAGGCTGCATCAGTGAATCTGAACATTGTCACAGACTTGTGTCATGCATCCACAAGTCACAGACACGCAGGTCAGACACAGACACCATACATGTACATGGCATCAGCACCCATCCCTCATCCACACCCATGTCCAGGAACAGAGACTGGCATGCTCTCATGTGTCCATTCCGCATAAGGCTCCCCATGTAGCATTTAAACACATAAACCAACCGTGTGCTTCACACATTACTGGTCTCACATGCATGACCATGATGTCCCTGCACACACACACACGCGTACATGGCCTATGTCGCACATACAGGCAAGTATCAGACAACCAGCACGCTGCAACATGCCCTGTCTCACACAGCAATGCTTGGCCACTTACCGCTCGACTCCAGACGGGTCTGCCTCTCAAGGATCTGGGCATGGAGCGCTGGGTGTACGCGTTCCAGGACACTCAGCTGGATGGTACTCATTCTGCCCCGGCCCCCCTCCACGAGGCGCCGGGCCTTTATGAGGATCCTGGACCTGAAGTCCTCCCAGCGCTTCTTGACTTGCTTGATGTTGCGGGTTGCCACCCGCTCCGCATTGATGGCAACCACAAAGTCGTCCCAGATCCTGTCCCGTCCTTCCTTGTCGGCGCGTGGTGATCCGAAGAGGGCATCATAATGCCCCAGGACAAGCTCCACCAGGACACCAACTTCCTTCTGACTGAAGCTGGTGGCCCTCTGCCCCTCTGGCTGGGGGTCGCCAGTGGTCTCGGATGGTGTTTGCCCCGACATGGCGACCCCCGAGGCAGGCGTGGGTGGGCAACTGGGTCCTGGGGCTGGGCTGTGGAGCGATGGTATCCCAGACGGGAGTGTTCTGTTCCAGCAGGGGTGGACACAGCAACTGAACCCCTGCAGATGGCTGATGTGCAGGCACCAAATGGCAGGGCACGGTGGCAGCAGGCAGGCAGGCAGCAGCAGATGGCTCGTGGGAGGCTGCTCGGGGCTCTGGGGGGCAGTAATTCGGCCTTTTGGGCAGGAGCGTGGTCTTCCGTGTGCTTACGCGTGGCCAGCTTGATACGGAGTGATTTGGCACGTGAAAATTCTGCATGTCAGTGTGTGAATCGAGGAAAGGCCCTTAGCGCGTAAGCGCGTCAGCACGCATACGCGATTCCATTGGACCAAAGGCCCTTAGCGCGTATGCGTGTCTGTGACGTATCGCGCACGGGCGTTGCTTTTCGTGGGGTGGGGTGGGGTGCGGTGCGTGTGTTTTGCAGGCGTTGGGGTTCACACGCTATTACTTCACAGCGGGTGGGTGTTGGCTACTCATTCTTCTACACGCAAGGCAGACGGTGAGTTGTACCCTGCTCCCCCAGGCCCGATCGCGTGTAAAAACACCCACGAGCCCCTGAAATACATGTACCCCGCTCCCCCAGGCCCGATTGCGTGTGAAAACACCCGCGAGCCCCTGAAATACACGCGCCCAGGCCAATCGCGTGTGGAACTTCTCGCGCACCCCTGAAATACACGCGCCCAGGCCAATCGCATGTGAGAAACTTCTCGCGCACCTCTGGAATACACGCACACGCTCCCCCAGGCCCGATCGCGTGTGGGCCTTCTCGCGCGTGTAGAACTTTGGTGCACATTTTTTTTCCTGCGCAGGGACGCTACCGCCTGCTTTCGTGTGGCGGACATGTATGGGCCTGTGCGCGTCTTTGGCTGTGCGCTGTTTTTCCCTATTCGATTCCATGAATCCGTGTTGTAGGCGGGCGTTCTGGGCACTTGCCTCCTGTACTTCCACCGTGACGCCCACATTTTCACAAGTTGTTCCCCATTCTGCGTGTGACGCCCCGTGTTACGCCTACTTTTGTTATGTGCGCCGCGCTATGTGCGAATTCGCTGTGGCCTTATCGCACGGCGTTCGATGACCTGTGCGCCAGCGTGCGCCGCGCACTTTTTCAGCACACATCTCACATTTTGCACGGACTTCCATGAATTGATGTGCAATGTTTTCTGTGCGATAATCACACTTGCACTGCGATTTTCGCTATTTCACTGCGAATCGCACGTTTTTGCACGCGTGCGCCGTTTTTTCGGCGCACATTAATTCCATGAATCGGCCTGTAAATGTATACACTGTTCTACCGTTCCATGATGAGCTATTCTTGGAACTCTTTCAGCTTCCTTCCTCATTGTAATGGCCGATAGTCCTCATCTGGGATGTTACATTCATGTCTAACCACAAACAGCAGTGATCACTAACTGCGGTTTTCACCACTGATAATGAGACGACACAGTCGTGGAATATTCGCTGGGAGACAAAAATATACTCAATTGTAGAAGCGGACCGAGCACTTTCCTAGGTTGGCGTTGGGGAGGGGGGCTCTCACCTAATAGGTTACCCCTATGGAGCCCCCACACAAACAAATCATCCCATTCCAGTCCCTGCTGAACAGACCATATCAAGTGGGCAGAAGTCAACCCCCACAGTGCCCCTAACCGTCAGACAACCACTGTTAGTAACCACACATAAAAATCCTATCTTTAGAGCAACTAGTGTCTTCCACGACTTTCTCAACTGTGGTTAACATTTCAGAAAGGGGAATTGCTGAAGAGTTCCTGTAGATGTTAATAAGCAAGGTTGGAAGTCTGTTAGACTAGAATGGGACACAAATATTTACTCTAACAGTTGGACAGTAGATATCTAAATAGCACGCATACCCATCCCATTTCGTACTGCTAACAATCCTGTTGAGGGACGACCCCCTCATAGTATAGCAAGCTTGCTTCGTGAGAGTTGTGAATCCATCTACAAACGGTTTCTGTAAGGGCCATGTTTCTTGTAATGCAAAAAATGTCACCCCGGGATAGAGTGAACGAGGCCCTCGTATTCCGATCTAGAATCTGTCTAGTATCTGAAGCAGAAGATTGAGCCAGCTATTCTTTCACGGCTGGTTTAGTAATGCCTTAGCCAACCACGACCAGTCATCTACTCTCTCATTCCGCGTAGTTTCTCACCATCATAAGTAACTTCTCACCATCATAAGTAACTTCTCTCAAGGTGGGGATAGCTATCTCTCGAGCAGATGATGATGATGATCCTACCTACTTCAGGTGGAGCCCTGGGAGAGCTATCCTTTGTGTTCACATATCTTGCTTTAGCAACCGCTTCCCCTCCTGCGATCTATATACATTAAAATCATATCCTGGTTTAAGAAGTTGTTCCGTGGCTTGTAGGAGAGAATTGATGACCATCTTTGACCTTCTGTGAAGGATTACCCTGTCCACTGCAAAGTCATCGCAACATTCCACCCACTTGATATCAGTAGAACGAATGTCACACCAATTAGGAACAGATCCCAAATCATTTGACCTATTGTTGGGAAAAATGACCCTTTCCCCAACAATGGGGAGTTTCTCGAATAGCAGACAGTTTGTCTGAGCAAGGTCCACCTTTGCTGTATTGGAACCCTCTCGGGCTTTCAGAGTCGGCTTGGATTCCCAGACACAGATCCTTTAGTATTTTTAATGTTAGTGCGCGGTACAAATATCCTTTAACATTATCACCACTGGAGTGGTCACCTAGCGCTCTGGCGGATCTGAAGGAAAAGGGGAAGGGTGGGGGGTGAGTTAGTGGGAATAAGCTGGAAAAGTGCAAGAGAGCAGTGATGTGCTGTTGGCAGCCTCAGCCTGGTGGGTCCGTTGGCTGGGCTTGGGGTGTTTTATGGTCGGTATCGTGTTCTGTTGTATGACTGTGTGGTTTGTTTTGTTGTTGCAGTGTAGTGAAGTTTGTGTGGATTGTTGTGTTATAGGATTGTGGTTGTGTTTGGTTAGAGTTTGAGAGGTGTATGCAGAGGGGTGAAATTGGATCGGTTAATTGGCATTGCTGTCCTTGCAATTATGTCTAGGTGTGATGCTTGCTATCATTCACTATTCCATCTCACCTGCTAATCTTCAATATCCTATCTAGGTGTGAGGCAGGCTAGTGATCACGATTCCCTCCAAGTGTGGCACTTTAACATTCACAGTTTCATCTAAGTGTGGCGCATGCCAACCCTCACATCTCCATCTGGATGCGACGCAGGCTAAAGCTCAGAATGGCATCCAAGTTTGGCAGATGCCAGCATTCACAATCCTATCCAGATGTGATGCAGGCCAAAGTTAAGAATTCCAACCAAGTGTGGCGCATGTTAACCTAACTTCAATACAATAACTTAATTCCCACATAGCCAAATTACACTAGGTGATTTTGTTGAAATTTTAAAGTCACACTATTGCTCCCTGTGTGGATAAAATTATAGCATGTAAAGGAATTGGGTACTCCTGTTTATTTTTGCCAACACCAAATTCCCTAAGGGGATTGGTGCATTAAAAACGAAATTCCCCACCGCTTCCCATTCGCCTGACCCATGCCTTCAAGCAGAGGGGTCCCAAAGGACCAACTGGATGCTGGGTTTTTGTGTGCTGGACGGTACTGTGTTTCCAGTTACAGAGTGGAGTCACTGAGTTAAACGCATACCTTCTACTGAAAGTGAGAAAGTGGCTGCCGAGGGAACAGAGATGTTGCCTTGCAGTGATGAAAGAAAAAGGGTTTGAAATATAAATGAAAAGTGTTGGTTCTGAAAGTTTTGCTGTGCTATAAAACTGCCAGCATTGCTAAGGGGGCAGCACAAATTAAAATTATGTTAAACATAACTGCTAGCATTTCCGAATGTACAGGGAGAGTAAAAAGACATAGCGCTGCATGTGTGATTGTTTTTGCTAATGAAAAGTCTTGCAGATTATTAAATTAACGTTCATATAAAGTAGGGTGTCAAGCTTCTGATCTGGTTGTGTTTCAAGGTGCTACATGCTATTAAACGTCAACTCCAGGCAAAGTGTTTGGCCTGTACATGTTGTGGGGCGAAAGAGTTTGCGATATGTGTTATCCTGAAACAACTAGTGGTGTGATCTGGGATTGTGTCCAATTCTGTAATAAATATAGATTCTTGCTATACGCCGGCCTGCTTCTTGGCTTACCTGTGGCAAAAGTTTGAGGAACCTATGCAGTACTAAATGAGTCACAGACAGGACTAGATTGCACCGAAAAGGAATATTGGCGTGATGCTTTTGATTGGGGAAGGAAAGAATTTCCTGCTTCGTGGGTTGCCGCATAAATATCCCTGATACTCTGGTAAGTAGAGCAGGGATCCAACCCCATGACCGTTTGAACGCCTTTTGCGGCGGGGCTTTCACACCCATACTGATCGGTACAAATCCACAGACTATCTGTTCTGCCAATTGGCTTGACATGCTCTGCCGATAAATCCAAGATGTTGCAGTTATTGTCAATATCGAATACCCAGAAACCAATATATCGTGGCCTATCCAAACCCTACAACTTTTAGAACATACCTACTGTTGAAATTTAACAACTCGAGGCTCTCGAAACGAAGGGGGCACAACTCCATCTGTGTCGTGAATTGAGAGTATGCCGCCTCTGTGGTAGTGAGGCTATAGAATCATTGCAGCATTTAATGATAAGCTGTGAAAGTCTCACCATGTTGCGCACTAAATATCTTAAATCGTAGGATAATATGATAGATCCTTGCAATATATCCATGTTATGGGAGCTCTTCGTGAGTGATGACGACTGTAATCTGATATATTTTATGTGCTCATTTTGTTTTTGTATTGTTGAAATTTTAAGCGAGTATAATATATAACGATGAAATTGTACAGTGATTGTATTTTATCATACTTAATGATTTTGATAGTATTCGAATAAAAAAAGTTTTAAATTGCCATTTATGGAAACTGTGTATATGTATGTATTAGTTGTATATACAAAATCCGAAAGGCTGAAAGTATATTAAATCAACTTCATAAACTTTGTTGCACACATTGATGCGACTTTATAAATCAGTCTACTAATTCAACCAGGTTATTTTCATACTTCGCGTAATGCCAGCCACTTACGGCGCATAGAGTTACTCTATAGAAGAAGTGTCTTGAGGACGACCGCTGTGGTCGAAACACATGTCGACTGAATCACCTGGAATAAACAAAAAATCTAAATATTTTCTTGAAATACCCTATCAGAATATCCTTTCACTGAAGTCGTGAACTTCTAGTTAGACAGTACGTGAGTCACTCCTTTCCAATTCTTACCCACTATTGTAAAATATCGAGGCCCTGGTTTGGGTGGACCTTGTGGAAGGGAGAATGCTGCATGTCCAACTGTAACTGTCCACCTCTCCGAAGGTGGTTAATAAGCGCACTGGTATATTTTTTTCGAACCGATCCACTCATCACATAGAGACTCTGGCAAGTAGTCTATCCCTGTGTCTGTCTGAAACCTGACTCCTATGAAGGTGCCGGGGAAGACTCTTTCCAGTTCAGCAGGATCCTGTGCAGAATCGATCGTACTTCCTGAATGCTGCTCCCTTGCTGTTTGGCGCATGGACCATCCAATCGCCCAGGTATGGGTGACAAAGTATGCCCTTCACATAGCGCAGATCTATCTCCGGAGCAAGAGTCTTGGGGCGCAGACTTGAAGGGAAGCACTTGGCACTGGAAGACCGTTCACTGAAGCGCAAAGAGTACATTGGGATGATGTTTTGGTACAATCGGAATATGAAAATATACGTGTCCTGTATATCGAAGTATCTGAGGAGCAACGATCGTCTCTACTGCTTACATTGGGGGATCGTCTGCTGTAGTGGTCTCCTCGGAATCAAAGGTTCTTGATGGAACTTGTTGCAGTGTTTTTAGGTCCAAGGCTGGATGCCACTTCCTGCAGGCGTTTGTGCCCAGAAGAGAATTGAAAAGAAAGCCACCGACCTGGTGATGGCAGATATCTTGTGTATTCTCTACCTGGCATGACTGCCAGACCAGAATAACCTGTGAATACCAGCCGACAGTGCCTTCTTCTTTCCTGGGTAGCTGTGTCCTTCAAAACCTTGAAGCTGGTGGGGGATGAATAGATTCCTATTGTGTAGCCCTCTCTGAGACTTTAGACTGGCAGCCCTCCATGATTTCTGCTTCCCATGTGACAGCCGGTCGCCTACTGGGTCATCGAGCTCTGAATGATGAGATTGAGTTATGAGGGGGCAGCTGCTAAGATTTTAGTAGGTTTACCTGAGGCGCTGCTCTAGGCTCCCTATGGCCGATGGTCTGCTGAGAAAGATGTCTCAAGTTCTTCCGGGAGGCCTGGTTGTTTGATGCTGGAAGCTTCGGTTTTGCCTGGAAGGTTGTGGCCCTCTGCCGATCCTTGGCTCTTTTCAGAACTACATCCAGTTGCTCGCTGAGAAACTCTTGACCGAAGAATGGATCAGGGTGGCTCTCTGGCAGGGTCCAACCCTTTGTCCATAGCTTCCTACGGCCTAGGATAGAGGCTCCTGGAGCGAGAGCAGTGACCCTCATGTTGTCAAATGCTAGAACAGCCGTCTATTCCGCTTGTCTGGTGTTAATTCGAGCTGTGCAGCCCTCGTGTCACTCTACAGGAACGATTCGTCTTCAAGGACCAAATTTGCTGTATGTGTGAGCTGCTGAATGCAGCACCAGACTTGAACCTATGAAGGCCTCCTCTATGTTGTAGCTGCCCCGAATATGCTGGATCAGCCGCCACCGAGGATACCTGCTTGTTCGATCAAGTCTAAAAGCTGTTGATCCACCGGGACTGTTGTGGCCAGCACCAAGGTCCTCTGCCTCCGGGTCGTGCATCTTAACGAGCAACGATGAAGGGCTTATCTACCTCTGCCTATGCTTGCAGGATGACCGCTCCTACTATTCTCATCAAGCGACGGCCATGCCGACTTCTTCCTTATCTAATAATGTCTAAGCCGGGAACGAGGCGTGTTAGCTGGGCGGAATCAAGATCCCCCGAGATGTGTAATGATGTCCAAAACTATATCCTTTGGCGCATAACGTCCCTGTATTCCTCTCCCCAAGAACTGGAAGACTCTGTGGAAGGTCTTGAGCAGGAGGAGGAGTCTTCTATGCGACTCCCTCCTCTTGCCCATTTTTAGCCACATGTCCATGATCTTATCGAGCTGTCACTGGGACACCTCCTGCCAGTGGGATCTGTGAGACCTGTTGCTGCTCTTTCGGTCTCTTCGACCGTCCATAGTAAGACCAGAAAGGAACTGCAGCTTGGTATTGCTCAGCTTGAGCCCCAAAATACACCTTGCACGCTCAGCAATGTTGCTTCCCACTGCTCTTTTTATCTGCCGTCTCGCAGGAAGTCGCCCTGCCCCTTCCTGGCAGCGGTAGAAGTATGTTCCCTACTGCCTGCCCCCGCCCGCTTCCCCCCCCCCCCTCCCCTCCGTGCAGTACAAACCCACAAACGCATGCGCCTGCTGTTTATGGGAACGTTCAGTGCAGTGAAAGGGCAAGTTTCAACTTCTTCCTTCACTTTTATTTTAAAATGAAACCATTTCAGAACTTTTTTTTTTTTTATACATATATTATTCCTGGCATTTTTTTGCATTAATTCACACAACATTAAACCTCTCCCCCTCCCTAACCAGGTTCGATGTGATCTTCTGTGCCAGTTTATTCGGGTTTATCACTCCCACCTTCCCCTTTCGGTCCTCATTGTTCGTCGTGAAGGCCCCTCCCCCGCTTCCTATATGGGGCGCTCCTCGGACCAATTCCAAGAGCTGCACCTTCCTTGGGCACCACGTTCTCCTGGAGTCTTTCAATAGGAATTGTACCACCAAGTTCCAGTACACAATGAATTTGATGTGCGCTCCCCTGATCTCGTATTTTACCTTTTCCATTGTAACCAAGGACCATTAGTTGCCCACCCATTCGTGTTCTGTGGGAGCTACTTTCGCTTTCCATTTTCGCACTACCAGTTGGGCTCCTGCCATTCCCAAAACTATATAGACTTTCCTCTGGGCCTTTGTGGCCAGTTTTTCTAGTTCTCCGTCGATTCCCAGTATGAACAGCCCCATATTCAGCTTTTAAAATAAAAGTATCGGAACAGTAAGCCTTAAAAGTAGAGGAGCGCCGCTTCCAACCGCTCCCGAGACTGCTTCCTGGGTTTCCTCCCGGGACTGCTACGCCGCCCGGTCTGGGCAGTAGGGGAGGCCAGCACAGCTGAACGAGTTCCCTCTCGCAAAGTAAAATCTATGGCCTTTGTCAAAATGTATTGGGCTGTAGTGTAAGCACCTCATAGGAAAATAAATGATGGGTCACAGCAGAAGGTTCAAGTGTCACTGCCGAAGTTGGTAGGTTTTGGCTTTTGTTTATAGAGCAGGCTTTCCGCACATCCGCGTACTGGGTGTGATGATGGCCCCTGACCAGTCCGTCTGGGACCGGTCGGTCCAAGGAACAGATGGGACTCTGGCACCACTTTACAGGGTTGCTCGCACTGTCCCGTTTTCGCGGGCGGTCTGACCATTTTCCTTGCGTCATAACGTGCATCCCTATGACACATCTATGGCCATTCCTCTACACCATATCCCTCCCCAACTTCAATAACGAAAACACCCAATAATAACTTGGAGGATAGATCAACATAAGCATTCAAATAGCATTTAGCTCACAGTTTGTTAGATGCCGTGCAGGACAACACGCCTCCGCTTTGTGGGTGGTTGTGGCTTCTCCCTCAGTGAGTACTTGATTTCCTGGGGGGTCCTCAGCGGGACCTCTGGGGTTTCTGGTTGCCTCTGGCAGCATTCTGGGGGGCCCTGGCTCAGACACTGAGGACTGGACATGGGCTCACCGATCCTGTGGTCCATCGGTCTCCTTGGTTTCTCGGGAGGGCTATCCTGTCTTTGGCACCAGCTCACTGGCTGGGAAGTTCGGTTCTTGCCACAGCGTGGGTGGCACACTCCAGAAGTGCGATGCGTTCCTTTGCTCCGTCTTCTGGTCTCTCCTTGCTGTCACCATTCCATGGTCATTATCCAAGGAGTTGGCTTGTAGGACAGGGCCTGTATTTTTTCCGGGGTGATCAGTAATTCACCAATACCATATCCTCTCGGGCTAGGCTACTGGGGACAGCTCGACGAGCCCTGCTCTGTCATTCCGGGCCCGTCTGTTCTTTTCAACTTGTTCCTTGTCTACATCCGGGTTGGTCCAGCTGGGGTGTACGGTGAGTCCCACTTGTATGGGAGATCCGAACATTAGGGCTGCTGAACATGCATGAGTCGAGGAATGGGGTGTCTGGCGATATGCCCGAAGGAATTTGTAGACCTCTGGTACCAACGGGGACTTGCTGATCTTTTGCAATCCGGATCACTTTATTCGGTGACTGCATGAAATGCTTGGCGTCTCAATTTGCCTCTGGCTAGCGGGGGCTGGGTGGAGGGGGGTGATTCTGTGGTGGTGTATGTTTAGGTTGTGTAGAAAACCTTGCAGTTTCTGTCCCTTAAATGTTGGGAATGGGATGTTGTTGCTCTTAATCCAGTTGAGTATGCCATGTACAGCAAAACAAATTTTGAGCACGGTGATGATTGATATTGCATCGGTGGACCGAACAGGTTCGATTTCAGGATACTTGTTGAATTCGTCCACAGCTACGAGTAGGTATGCTTCGTCTGCCACCGAGCAGTAGTCTATGCTGACTGCGTCTCGCCTCTGCTGGCTGCGTGGATGACTTGTGATTGGTACTGGGGGGCCCGTGTCGTTGTCGCTTGACACGTGGCACATGATGCCACAAGTGTCACCACTTTTTGCTGCATTTTCGGTATTGACGCACATGATTTTAGGAAATGCCTCCCGTAGAGCAGCACGTGGACGTTGGGCCTCCCGTAGAGCAGCGCGTGGACGTTGGGCCTCCCGTAGAGGAGAGCACGTGCAATGCCACAGGTTCTGGGAGTAAACCAGAATGTACTCCCTCTTCTATACGACCCTTACCCCCTTCCCCACCCCCACCCCTCCTTTTGTGATCAAATTGTGGATTCAAAATTCCATATTCTGCACCTCCTTCCCCCTCAATCCTACCCCCTCAACGAAGGTTTTAAATGTTGCCATGCATCAGATGACCCCTAACAAGGCAAACGGAATGTTCTAGAAGGGGTCCTTTTTAAACCTTGCACAGCAGTTTTAGAAAAACGGTCTCCATCTTTGTCGGTTTGTAACAGTTTTAAAATTCGAATTCTTTTCCTGAAATTATTTTTTGTGATCTAGTTTAAATCAAACCTTACACAAACATAGCAACGTTTCACATCCTTCTTTAAAATAACGGCAGCAGAACACAAATGGAGTTAATCCACATCTCTACCTAGAAGTAAGTACGCACTTACTCTAGTACTCTACTCCAACAGGATTATAAAAAGTGACAATGAAACGAATCTATATACTTGCAGAATCGTCAGGGATGTCGGTTGGCCAGAGATGAACTAATTTATATCATTTTTCTAAAATTCTATTTTGGAAATAAATGCCGGTTTTGTACGTTCTTGTGGTGAGAAAGCCATGTGTGTCTACAGAACCGAGTTTGATGCTGGGAAACCAATGAACTCGCCCCTGCTGTCTGGGCCAGAGGCGTGTGCTCCCTTGAGGCCCCAGCCTCTGTGCGTGATTAGTGGGTGCTCTGGAACGCTGCACTGGGTGCAGGCCCTTGCAGGAGCTGCGTTATGCAGTTTTTCTGCACGCCTGGATGAGCACAGCCAACCACACCCTATCGCGAATCAAGGGCACAAACAACCCGGGTGCCCCCTCCGTTGTTGCCATGCCAGCCCCTCGCCCTGTGCCCACGTTTCCCCTCTCTTGCCTACAGAGCGCTTTGGTTCCTGGGCAAGGTTTCTGCTAATATATATATATAATCGAATAACATGCCTGTCCAAAACGAAACCAAGTATTGTAGATTTGATGTGCCTTGGTGAAACGGAGGCTGTGTTGGGATGTGTGCCTTCTCTAGCAGTCCTTGGGTTGATGCTCCATACAACATTAACCCCTTAAATGCTGCGCTCTGTGACCTTCTATGCGAGTAGGGTGCGCAGACTCCTCCTTGGCAAGACACTGGCGCCCTTCAGAGGCTGGAAGAGAAGCCCTGTAATCGCCATTGGAGCCGGTTTTATTTCGGCAAAGTGTGGAGTGGCGACTGCATTGCTGATCGCAGCCTGCAGGCACCCTGTCCCCGCCTCTCCTTTGGCAGCTCTCTAGCCAATCAGCGAGCTTGGAATGGGGGCTCTAAGCTCCTGGAAAAGGCTGCATCCCAAACTTGCCTTTGTGATCTCAAGAAGCCACAGAGGAGGCTCCTCTTTGTTTTAGCCACAATAGCTCAGGCGCAAGGCGCTCGCCTTGGAAGCAAGATGACACGAAGCAACACGGGTTCGATCCCCGGTCGGCGCTAAGTGCGTTATAAATAAGCAACTAAGACAAAAACAATTACGGAACAAAAAACAAACGATTCCTGTAACAGCGCCTCGAAGCCGGGCTATGTGAGCGCTTTAAAAATAAATGCAAAATAAACCCCTAATGGCAATGGGGCCCTTCTGGTTGTCCTCTCCGCCATTCTGGGCAACCTTTGCCCACCACCCAGCCCCGCACTTTCTACTCTGACCTCGGTCACCTACCAGTCAATAACGCCCCCCAGTGCAGGCTTTAGTTTAATGGGTCATCGGAGGAAAGGTTAGGCGAAGCAAAGCCCCCAGGCCCCCCACACCCTGCTTCAGGGTTTCCAGGTCTAGCCTGGATGTACACTTAGGGTGCCAGTGTGTTGGCAGTTACGAGAGTGAGGCTTGCACTGGTAGAGAAGTCTTCGAAAGGTACAATGCCTGGGGCGGCCATGCTTTCTTGCCAACCGGTGGAATAGGTCCTCAACGAGTTTGCATCAGTTTTATAACTTAGCCATTTTATTTATTTGTGACCTGTGTGTAGCGCACCAGGCCCAGAGGCACTGAGGAACTTCGCAGATTCTGGCAGTTGAAAGAAAGTTGATCTTTGCGGGCGGGGCGCAGGTGGTTGTGTAGGGTGTAAAATGCCGAGACGGGCTACTGTTGGCACCATTCATGACATTGTTGGCAGGAGCAGCATGCAAAGGTCAGTAGCCGTGTGACTGTAATGTCTCTTCTCCACTCCGCTCTTCAAGCAGTTTTTGCAAAACCCTCTGTTGGATCTACAGCCACTGACCTTAATGGAAGCCAACACACCTGACCGTAAAGGGACCATAAACGTAAAGGGACCATAAACGTCTTACAGGTAAGTAGCGTGGACCGAGCGGCAGGGCTTAACTCACGGGAAGGGCAGCAGGCCGACACACCACTTCTCCACAGAGCCTACCCCCCCACCCTCCAGCCCCCCCTCTGGTCTACTGAAAACCATATGCAATTATTGAGTCTCACACACACACACACATCTTTCCCTGTCAAGTAAATAGTGGAACATAACACATAGTATAAAACTAGCATTGGCAATGCCAACTGTTTGGCCTTCTGTGTAAGCATGGGTAAAGGCTCCTGCCATGCGTGGACTGGCAACCAAAAGAGACCCTAGACATCATTTTCAAAGTTTGCCCGATATTACACATTGAAGCCAGTCCACCTCTGTGCACTGCCGTAGTGGTATTAACTACCCAGTGTTGGGAGCAGGTGGAAAATGGTGCAAGGACCTGGGTATTTAATGGTAGTGCCTGGCAAAAGCTTAACCTGAAGCACAAGCCAAAACTGCTGGCTTCACCAATGCTTGTTTTTAACAGGACTTTGGTGAAGGAAACGCTGCATGCTTCTAAATAAAGTGGCTGAAGGCAGACCTGGTAAGACATTTTTACTACACCAGTATCGTGTTTACAACTGCAATTTAGTCATTAACTCTAAGAAGAGTGCTTTGGACCAACACTGGCAGGCACTTTAAGTGCGAAGTCTGATGGTAAGGCTTGAATAAAGGGAGCTAAAGGAGTTCCCACGAGGAGGTGTTTTGGGAAGGGAGGGGCAGGAATGGGTGGGTTAGCATGGCCACGGGCAGTCAATGGGTGGGTAAATAACCAAACGGCACCCACAGGCTGTCCCCCTCCTCATATGCCAGTCCCCCCCCCCCCCCCCACTAGTTGTACTCAATTGCAATAGTTTCGGCTTACATGTGATCACCATTCCCCAAAAATCCCTGGTGTGTCGCAAATCCCATCCCTGGTGCACCTCTGTAGCTCCCAATGCCCCGCCAAGACAGTTGCTGGCCAGACTCAACCTGGGAGCGACACAGAGACCCCCCGACTGGCTTCAAACAAGGAAGAGAACCGTGACACCCCAGGAACGTAGGAAGGCTCCTTCAACAGGCCGGAAAAGGGGCTGGCCCCACCACTGCCACTCTGTGTCTTAGGAGCGTCCCAATACCAGACCCCTTAAGCAAGGTCATGGCCGGGAGTCCAGGGAGGCCTCGGGAGAAGTCTCTCTGGCCATCACGAAAGCCAGGGCTCCAAGAAGGGGCGGGGTCTCTACAAACTGCCTCCGGAATACCCCAAAATAGCAATTGTATCTTAATCTGCCAAAAAAACCCTCCTCCGCCCCCCCCCTCCACACCAACCGATACATTAACATGTCTCCTCTTACCAGCAGCCAAAAAAGGGGCCGCTTTACTTTTAGCTGCGTGTGACTTGACGCCAAAATGCGTGTGTGTGGGTGCTGGGGAGGGGTGGAGCTACACAATGTGCTTGTGATGGGGAGGTTATCTGTGCTCTTTTGGATGTAACCCAAGGAGTGTTTCTTTCAAACTGATGCGTGTATTCTGCCATTGACATAGCAGTGGTGGTGTGGTTGCATGGCAAATCATTTTCCTCACAAAAACCCTCCCTATGTTTCATTTCCATTAAACAGCTCTGCGGTGTGTCGCACGGTGGGTGAGCTCCTTAAATGTCCAACAAGAAAGGGTGGAGCTGACGGGAGAGTTAACAAATGCATGCACTCTAGAACTCTCCGTCAAGGGAACTTTCCTGGCTATCGTATCTTTTTGATCGGTGTGTAGCAGTGCACTCTGCACTCATCATGCATGCAGAAATTGGCTATGCTGCGCAGTTCGCGAGCTTGTGGTCTGTAACATCAGACTAAGGTCCTATATTATGTTTTTATTACTCGCTCAATGCCAACCACTGGTTTCTAAGCTCGGGATTCGAACCTGTGTTGAGCTGTTTTGTCGCACTTCCAAGACGAGCGTGTTGCCCCTGAGCTATCCTCCTCCAAAGGCTAGTCTTCCCATACCGGCAGTCGCACCCAGGCCGTCTGAGTGAAAACCAGGAATCCTAATAAGCTCTTCAGTGCAGACGTCCCATGAAACGTTCCCTTCATGAGGAACTCTAGAACGCATTAATTATATTAATTGGCACCTTGCAGCCGCAGAGCAGTGGTTCTCTGGCTGGGCCATCCTGTCCCACCTCACCCTCCTCACCCTCCTTTCTCCGGCTCCAAAGCATCCACAAAGGTTCATTTCAGCTGGAGGCTGCGTCCAACTTCCCACTGGGAGACCTGTTTACAAAGGCTCTGGAGGGAAAGGGAAGCCAAGACATTGCAATCTAAAGTATACACGTTTACAGGCCCCACACACACACGATTTGATTCGATGGAGTGTGTTTGAAACTGAATTTTGCCTTGTCTGGGACCGCGTGCGGCCGGAAAAGGCGACGCAGCAGCCAGGTGGTTTAGCAGCCACCTCACAGCCGGAGCGCACAACGCACCAGAGGACGCTCTGTGCGCCATAGAGGGCCTGCACCTAATTGGCATTAGGCAAGGGCATTTCAATAATGGCAGGCATTCTTGGCCCCCACTTCCCTTGAGCGGCGCTATGCAGGCCCATCCGCTGGCCCTTTTGCGGAGGCGGCGCTATGCAGGCCCATCCGCTGGCCCTTTTGCGGAGGCTGCGCTATGCAGGCCCATTCGCTGGCCCTTGTGCGGAGGCAGCGCTATGCAGGCCCATTCGCTGGCCCTTGTGCGGAGGCAGCGCTATGCAGGCCCATTCGCTGGCCCTTTTGCGGAGGCGGCGCTATGCAGGCCCATTCGCTGGCCCTTTTGCGGAGGCGGCGCTATGCAGGCCCATTCGCTGGCCCTTTTGCGGAGGCGGCGCTATGCAGGCCCATTCGCTGGCCCTTTTGCGGAGGCGGCGCTATGCAGGCCCATTCGCTGGCCCTTTTGCGGAGGCGGCGCTATGCAGGCCCATTCGCTGGCCCTTTTGCGGAGGCGGCGCTATGCAGGCCCATTCGCTGGCCCTTTTGCGGAGGCGGCGCTATGCAGGCCCATTCGCTGGCCCTTTTGCGGAGGCGGCGCTATGCAGGCCCATTCGCTGGCCCTTTTGCGGAGGCGGCGCTATGCAGGCCCATTCGCTGGCCCTTTTGCGGAGGCGGCGCTATGCAGGCCCATTCGCTGGCCCTTTTGCGGAGGCGGCGCTATGCAGGCCCATTCGCTGGCCCTTTTGCAGAGGCGGCGCTATGCGCTATGCAGGCCCATTTGCTGGCCCTTTTGCGGAGGCGGCGCTATGCAGGCCCATTCGCTGGCCCTTTTGCGGAGGCGGCGCTATGCAGGCCCATTCGCTGGCCCTTTTGCGGAGGCGGCGCTATGCAGGCCCATTCGCTGGCCCTTTTGCAGAGGCGGCGCTATGCGCTATGCAGGCCCATTTGCTGGCCCTTTTGCGGAGGCTGCGCTATGCAGGCCCATTCGCTGGCCCTTTTGCGGAGGCTGCGCTATGCAGGCCCATCCGCTGGCCCTTTTGCGGAGGCTGCGCTATGCAGGCCCATCCGCTGGCCCTTTTGCGGAGGCTGCGCTATGCAGGCCCATCCGCTGGCCCTTTTGCGGAGGCTGCGCTATGCAGGCCCATCCGCTGGCCCTTTTGCGGAGGCTGCGCTATGCAGGCCCATCCGCTGGCCCTTGTGCGGAGGCTGCGCTATGCAGGCCCATTCGCTGGCCCTTGTGCGGAGGCAGCGCTATGCAGGCCCATTCGCTGGCCCTTTTGCGGAGGCGGCGCTATGCAGGCCCATTCGCTGGCCCTTTTGCGGAGGCGGCGCTATGCAGGCCCATTCGCTGGCCCTTTTGCAGAGGCGGCGCTATGCGCTATGCAGGCCCATTTGCTGGCCCTTTTGCGGAGGCTGCGCTATGCAGGCCCATTCGCTGGCCCTTTTGCGGAGGCTGCGCTATGCAGGCCCATCCGCTGGCCCTTTTGCAGAGGCTGCGCTATGCAGGCCCATCCGCTGGCCCTTTTGCGGAGGCTGCGCTATGCAGGCCCATCCGCTGGCCCTTGTGCGGAGGCTGCGCTATGCAGGCCCATTCGCTGGCCCTTGTGCGGAGGCGGCGCTATGCAGGCCCATTCGCTGGCCCTTGTGCGGAGGCGGCGCTATGCAGGCCCATTCGCTGGCCCTTGTGCGGAGGCGGCGCTATGCAGGCCCATTCGCTGGCCCTTGTGCGGAGGCTGCGCTATGCAGGCCCATTCGCTGGCCCTTGTGCGGAGGCGGCGCTATGCAGGCCCATTCGCTGGCCCTTGTGCGGAGGCGGCGCTATGCAGGCCCATTCGCTGGCCCTTGTGCGGAGGCGGCGCTATGCAGGCCCATTCGCTGGCCCTTGTGCGGAGGCGGAGCTATGCAGGCTCATTCGCTGGCCCTTGTGCGGAGGCGGCGCTATGCAGGCCCATTCGCTGGCCCTTGTGCGGAGGCGGCGCTATGCAGGCCCATTCGCTGGCCCTTGTGCGGAGGCGGCGCTATGCAGGCCCATTCGCTGGCCCTTGTGCGGAGGCGGAGCTATGCAGGCACATTCGCTGGCCCTTGTGCGGAGGTGGAGCTATGCAGGCCCATTCCCTGCTATCGCAGAAGGCTGCAAAAATCCACAGACAGCATAGTGTCTTTAAATAAATATTTGTTTTTTCAGTACAAAAAATACATTTACACAATTTTAATGCACTAATAGTGCCTGGACACACGTAAAATCAAATGTAAAACATCAAAAGAAAATGATTAAAATGCATCCCAGCAGAGGTTTTTTTATCATGTTTATATCCACATTGTTTCAAAATCTGTCTTGTTGGCATGCTACATGCAATGAATAGCATGCGGGGCTCCCGTGTTTAAACCTCATCGATCCCAGCAAGAGCAGTCCCACCCTGCTCCAATACTTGGTCTAGTTCTGAACAGATCACCCTTGGCATCCAGCATCCTGCCCAAATCTATTCGAACCAATCGGGAGTCTACCTCATGAATCCTGAGTTAGGATCTGGGAGGTCGAGTGGAGGAATCGCCCCAGACTCGGGGTTCTCGGGTCCGCAAAACAGGGTACGCTCATCACGAGAGAAAATGGTCTCAACAAAACCCAGGCCACATACTCTACAGCTTGGCATTTCGCTGGGAATGCCAAGCTTTGGACCCTGTGGCGTCGCCAGGAATCAAATTTAGGAGGGGCACAGAGGGGGTCAAAGACAGAAATAGGGGAGCACAGACAAAAGTAGGGGGAGAACATGGTTACTGCTAGTCTTAGGTGGGGGGGCACAGGGTTTGGGGGCCTGTCCGCCCCAGACTACCCCTGACCCCCCCCTCCCACCGCCCATCCTCACAGTGACGCCACTATTTGGATCGACGAACTCCAGTTACGAAGACGTTAATTTCGGATACCAGTGCCGAAATGTCGCTGATGGACACCCAGCTAGATAAGATCTTAACTCGGTTAGCAGTAAATAAAAACATTCCTTACCAGAGTAGAGTTTTAATCTACCTAGATCGTGGAGATCCGTCGCTGATCCCAATTTTGTATCTCTTTTTTTTTTTTCTCTCCAAGATACCATCTGGCTCCAGGCCATTATAATCTGCAATCACACAGAGACTTTGACAAAATGATTTATTATTTTTTTTAAACATTTTTTTTGGTTTGGATTCCTCCTGAGAGTAGTGCCATCACATAAAAGCCAAGAGCAGATTTTCTTGCATGTTCCAGATTAGTTAATAGAGGGACTCCTTTTGATATACTGCCAATCCCAGCTCCAATCTGATGCACAGATTAGAACTGAGATCAGGAGCCCCAGTGCGCGTTTTCCTGTCACTAAACCAATATATAAAGGGGTGTGTGTGTGTGTTTGCGCGCGCATGTGCATGTGCGCGTGTGTTAGTTCGCCTACAGAAATCCACACCGTTCAACCCACTGCTACCAGATTTTGCATGGATTCGTCATTTGTCTGGGACAAGAGTCTTCAATGTTTGTATGTTATTTTGCATTTATATAGCGCCTTATATACCATTGGCATGGTCTGAAGGCGCTGGTAGATTGAACGCCCTTGGGAACCGAAGTTCAGATCAGTAGAGGGAGTAGGGAGAGTCAAAGGTGCGTGTGAGCACCAGGTATTTGTGCAGCTTGAGCGTGTAATAGCTGCTTCTTAGCAGTAGGTGTGGTGGTTGCGGGGTCAGGAATATGTGTTCGTTCTGGCAGGATTTATCCAGACCAGATGTGGCTGCGTTAGGCATGAGGAGTACGCTTGGCTGGGGGTGTGAAACCAGCAGTGTTTACATAGTGATGTGGAGTATGTGGCGGTTGTTGGTATGAGAACAGTTATACCGAATGGTGTCATAGTATCTGTGTTCTAGTTGAGTAGTGGTGTAAAGGAGAGAGTAAGCATATGGTGGGTTATGTGGTCATTCGAACGTTTTCAGCATTCCAAACTATCCTATGTACTTCACAACATCTGTTCCATGCACCCTATCCATTCCATATGCCCAGTCTGTTCCCTACATTCCGGTCAGCTCCACGTACTCATGCATTCCAGTTCGCCCTGCACCTTCTAGTCCATCCCGTGCGTCCCAGTCTGCCCCACGCGCACGAGTCTGGACCACACAAGCTCTACGTCGTCGTCCGTTCTACGCAACTCGTCTGCTCTACGCAGCACGTCCATTTGTTCCAGGCACTCCTTTGCTCCTGGTACGGCACTCCTTCGCTCCACATACTGCGCGCCCGTCCCCTCTGCGCGCCCGTCCCCTCTGCGCGCCCGTCCCCTCTAGTCACTCCCGGCGCACATCCGCTCTCCACACTCATCCATCCTCATCCGCTCTCTGCCCTCATCCGCTCTCTGCCCTCATCCGCTCCCCGCACTCATCAGCTATATCTCTGCATACCTGCCCCGTGCTCATCCCTGCCCCGTGCTCATCCCTGCCCCGTGCTCATCAGCTTTATGCACTCATCATTTTCCACGCATTTAACAGTAATATCCAGTTCTACATATTCAGCTCTACCCACTCATCCGCTCTACCCACTCATCCGCTCTACACACTCATCCTCTCAGCATTCTTCACATTTTTCTGCAGTCACTCGGTCTACAGACTCATCTGCTCTACGAACTTCTGCATTCTACGCACATCTCTGCACTTATGCACTTATCTGCTCAACACATTAATCCGTTCTGCACATCCAGCCGCTCTACACACTCATCCGTTCAACATATTCATCCGTTCTATACACTCCTCATATCTATACACTAATCCTATCTACACACATCTGCTCACTGCATTCATCTGGTCGGCGCATTCATCCGTTTCACATGTTTCATCGGTTCTATCGATTTCATCCACTCGATTCACTCCATTCATTCATCATGCATTATATCCATTTCATTGATTTCAAATCTGTTTTTGTACGATTTATTCTTATTATTCACTTCGCTGCTTTGCTCTACTTTACTCATTCTGTTCTGTTTGTCTTTTCAGTTTATATTAGTGGTTATTAGATGTCGATTCTCACATCTGGTAGTTTGTTGGGTTGATGTCATTGAGGTGCTTTTATTCTGTTTGGGTCATTCCGCGTACGGGTCGGTTCTAGGGGAAGAGCCAGGTTTTCAGCAGTTTGCGGAAAGACACTAGATCCTCAGTAAGGCAGATGTGGGTGGAAGTGTGTTCCACAGTGTGGGGGCCAAGGCTGAGAATGATGATCCACCTAACCTGACTGAGTTTGTCTTGGGGATGATTAGGAGGCCGGCTGAGCTTGATCTTCGTGCGTTCAGGGTGATGGGGTTGCTTGTTTTGAAGATATTGAGGTTCGGTTTTATGCAGTGCTCGATGGGAGATGCGTAAGGTTTTGAAGGTCACCCTTCAGGCGACTGGAAGCCAGTGCAGAGTCTAAAGGGCCGGGGAGATGTGGTCTCTTGGGCTGAGCGCAAGTAGCAGTTTGGCTGCAGCGTTTTGTGCCCTTTGAAAAGTTTATTCAGTTGGTATGCGTGGAGTCCGAGGTAGAGGGGGTTTGCGTAGTCGAATCTTGATATAACAATTGATTGGACCGCTCAGAGTCTGTTGGGAAAGGAGAGATATGGAAAGATGCGCTTAAGGGTTTTAAGGTGGTAGTGGCATGACTTTGAGACGTTGACTTGGTGCGAGTGTTGGGTCAGAGTCAAGCGTGCATCCAAGGTTCTTTACTGCGTTAGAGGGGGTCGGTGGGTTGCCCATGGCGGATGGCCAGGGTAGTGGGTCTGGAAGAAGTTCGGAGTTGCCACATACCATGATTTCAGTTTTGGAGGGGTTTAACAAGAGGTGCTTTGGGTAATCCAGAGCTCTATGTCAAGGAGGCGAGGTCAAGTCGGGAGTTGGGTTTTGAGTTCAGGATTTTTAGGATTAGTTGAGTGTCATCAGCATAGTTGTAACACAGGATGTTGTGTGAGTGAATTATTGGTGGGAGGGTGATCAAGTAGAGATTGAACAGGAGGGCAGATGGGCATGCACCTTGTGGGACTCCCGTGTCGACTGGTCAGGCTTGGGAGGAAATGGTGGAGAGTATCGTTATTTGGTACCTATCTTTGAGGAATGAAGCTATCCATTTAAGAGCGGTACCACGAATATCTAGAGAGTGGAGGCGGTCAAGGAGGATTGAGTGATTGCTCGTGTTGAAGGCGGCGGATAGGTCAAGGATTAATGCGGCGCATCATGTGGAGTCGGCCGTTATTTTGAGGTCATCCCAGATTGAGGTTGGGGTGGTTTCGGTTCCGTGACGGGCCCTGAAACCTGATTGTGCAGGATCTAGGCGATTGTTGGCCTCGACAAAGGCATTTATGCAAAAAGATTACTCCGTAGACACCCGCATTTACTGATGCTCACCCCGATTCACTACAGTTGGTACTAGGAGGCAAAATATGGAAAAGTGTCTGAAGCAAAATGTTAGATATGCTGGTTATTGCTTGGAAATGTATTACTACTGGATAGAGTCGAAGTATTCTTCGAAGCATTTTTAAAGGTAATTCAAACTATTTTAAAGAATCTTTTATCACGCCACCCAAATATGGGAAGTTCATTCACGAGAAAGAGAGCAGAATTAATCAATCCTTCTTGGACAGTTTATCAAATGTGCTGAAGCCATTTAGTGACTGAAACATGGCGCACACAAAACGAACAACACTTGCAAAGTTCCATCTGATGCAAAGTGAAAATCAATATCAAGAGCTCCTGAAACACAACAACAAACAGCAGCACGACTTGCTGACCAGAGGACAAGAGCAACATCCTCCAGGGCACACGAGACACCAGAGCAGACTGAAGCAAGACCTGCCGACCAGAGGACAAGAGCAACTTTCTCCAGGGCACATGAGACACCAGAGCAAACTGAAGCAAGACTTGCCGAAAAGAGGACAAGAGCAACTTTCTCCAGGGCACATGAGACACCAGAGCAAACTGAAGCAAGACTTGCCGACAAGAGGACAAGAGCAACTTTCTCCAGGGCACAGGAGACACCAGAGCAAACTGAAGCAAGACTTGCTGACCAGAGGACAAGAGCAACTTTCTCCAGGGCACATGAGACACCACTCGATCAGGACACGGGCAACGCCGGGTACCCCAGCTAGTGTTCCATAATTCACAGCCATAAAGAATCCTTGGTGAAACCTCCGATCTGTAGAGCTCGATGGATGCAAGTGACATCATTTCATTTTTGTGAGGTTCAACAGTGAAGAAAATGAGTGAAACCTCTCATCCAGTCTTAATATCTGATGTTCGCTCTGTTTATTATTTTTTTTTTACTGATATTGTGAAGTCCAAATAGCAAACTGTTTCTACTCTATGAATTGGATTGTTAGTTTCCATTCTAATTTAGAGCTTTTCCTGCATGTAGTGCTCACCATTACGTACGATTTCATGGAGTTGATCTGAAGTTGATTTTGCATTCAATTATTTTTCCACACCTATAAACTGAGGCTGTAATCCCGCTGGTGTATACTCTACTAGGGCTAAGTCGTCAGCGTATGCGATGCAGCTCATCCTTGGACCCTGCCATATAGGGACATAACCCCCCACCCCCGTTCACTACTCTTTGCCCACAAATCGGCAAGATCTAGTTTAAATGGGGTGGGGGGTGAGGACGCACCCTTGACACACTCCCTTCTTCAAATAGATATTTCTCGACTGGTCACCTAGTGTATGACCTGAATCAAACTAAGCAGGCGCGGGTCTATTTCCCCCATCTAGACAGTTTAGGCCATAGCAATGAAACATCTACGTTGTCGAAGGCTGAGGATAGATCTATGGTCGCAACATAAAGTGATCGACCAGTAGCAGACCCGATATCCGACAAGCGAGCAGTCAAAACGAGTGCACTCGCCACTGTGCCGCTACCTCTTCTAAAGCCTGTTTGTAGCGGGCTTCAGCGATTGATCCCCCTCCGCCCACGCAGTTAGTTCCTGAAGTAATAACATGGCAAAGATCTTGGAAGTGTCTATAAGTGAAATGGGGATGGTAACTAGCAGGATCGTCCCTTTACCCTTCTTAAAGATCAGAATCCGTGGCGATATGACCAGGAGGACAGGCACATGGAGTCCATGAAGATATTGCTAAACGGGTGATACAGGATGTCGGACCATAGAGCTGGATTGTACATGTATACCATTTGTCACCCTGTCCGGACCAGACGCTCTTGAATTATTTCATTTCTTAATAATGAGCTCAAAGTGAAGTCGATCAAAAGACTGGGACCAGGATGAGGAACTGGCATTAGGCATTCTCCATGCATTACTGATGTTACCCTTTCTCATAGTTATCTGGGAAGTACCTAACCCAGACTTCCTGCTTCCCTCTGGAGGGTTGGGAGTGGGATTGATTCTGATCTTTATTAAGCGTCCTCCAGATAGCGCCTGTATCCTGGGTAAGGATTTTGCTCAGTATATCTTCATGATGTTTTTTTGGGATATATTTTTGATGTTGATATACTCCACACCAATTTATGTAGCGTTGTTTTATTACATTTTTTCCTTTTTCCTCCCAAAGTTTTGAACAGACCTCATCAGGAACCTAACTTTTTTCCTCATTTGACATTTTTTATTTTGAATCCTTCTATTGAAATGACTAAGTTTCCAAAAAGGGAAATGATGTGATGGCCCGTTGAACTGGCCGTTTCTTCGATCTTTCGATCTTTTGAACTTTGGTAGCGGGTTGGTGAATGCCTCTGGCACTGAGTTGATGCATTTCTCCTCCTCAAGGATGGTGTCTTCTCAGGGAGGCTTTGGTGGCTCTGAATTTGGGGAGACCCTAGGACTTTCTGAAGCTCCACGCAGGCTCCCTCCACCCTAGCGTCCCTACTCTCCACAGCGATGCTTGAGGTTTGGACTAATACACCCCTATCTGAAACGAGTCTATTCTAAGGGACCTTGCTCTAGCTGATGTTAATACTTCTGTGTTCTGATGTTTCGTTTCACCTCCCTGCCTCCTGATCTTAGTGGAATCCACTCCTTCTTGCTACCTTCTTCACCTCTTTTCCCCTCTGTTCTCAGTCCCCCGCTCGCCACTCTCCCTTCTTTTTTTTCTCCCGCTGTCTTTTTTTTCTCACACATTTCCCCTCTCTATCCTCCCTTCTCCTTCTGCCACCACGCTCCTCCTGTCTTCCCCTTTTTTCTCACTCTCGCCTCGCTTATATCTCTCTCATATTAACACTCTCATACTCTTTGCACACTACATTAATTCATTTGGTACCGCATCCTTTCACACTGAACCTCACCTGTGCGGTCACATCCCCACCATAGTCTTTCTTTCACTCCTCTCCAGAGTTTGTTCTCCACTGCCTGGTCTCTTGGTCCCCCACTCACCTGAATACCCCTCATCCATATTCTGTCTGTCTGGACATGTATAGCCCAGCCGATCCTGCATCGCTACCCGCCCCCACCCTTGTGCCCATTGGTCGCCTGCCCTATGTGGCCGATCTATCCCTGTCTTTACCCAAGAGGCTTAGGATTTCCTTCAGGCGGCAAGTTCCAAGGACCCTGGTAAGCTCTGCCCCCTTTCTGGTCTCTGGTATCTTCTCCGCCATCTCCAGCAAAACTGTTTTTCACAGCACCATTTCCCCGGCTCAGGTAAGACTGTGTTTGTTCTGCTGTTTCTCTGTCCTCTGCGGCAACGGGTTGCAGTCCAAAAATGAGGTGTTGAAAGTTGGTGACGGTGAGTGCTGTGCGAAGACCCATTTGGTCTTCTGGCTCTTCACCAGGTTCTTCTGGAATGTGTAGTTCTGGGAAGAAATTATGGATCACGGGACGTGGATCTGGTCTGCTTCCTGGAACTGCTCCTTTTGCTCCTTCTGGAAGTCTGCATGAGCTGGGCTATCCCATGGCCTCTAGATTCCGTCTTGCTCCTTTGCCACTCTATCTCGTGGCTCTAGTGCCCTCAGTTACTCATGGATGCCTACACCTCGTGCACTCTGCGTGGGTCTTAGGATCTGTTGCGGGCTGCGGCCCCTGTAGCCTCCCAAAAGGCACTGAAAACGAAGCATCCTTTTTCTCCATGGACCCGCCAAGGAGGAAAAGGAAAGCATGCCTTGGCTAGTCTGAGTCGGAAGGGTATGTGAAAAGCCGCCAGACTTTCCTTGATAGTTTGAAAAAGGAAATAAGGATGGTATTGAGTCAAAATGTAAAAACATCTTGAGCGTCGCCCCTCACTCCTGGCTACCTGAATGTGGTGGATGGCGGAAGCAAAATGCGGATAGGTATATGGGAAAACGGGTAGGGAACAGAATCCGCCCCCACGAGAATTGCAGGTGAGCCACGTAATGGCGCTACCCGGGTTGCACAAGGACGCAACGAGTGAGGGGTATGGGGAACGAATGCTATGGTAGTCTGTGGCAAACCAAAAGTAAGGTTTCGGAACAGAGGACATGGGTGACTCTAATAAAATAAAGAAAAAACGCCTCTCTAGCCCTATTGCTAAAGGGAGTTCCCTTCCTACCAACGTAAAGTTTGGTGCTCAGCGGGAAGTCAACTAACACAAATATTAGGCCTCCGTCCTAACCGGTCCCAACTAACTGGCTCGACCACTAGATGGAAAAGGGAAACCAAATGGAAAGGGTTTTCAAACTGAAGGCCGTCTATGCCTCCGGGTGGACTCTCCTACCCTATGCCCCCGGTAACTACTTTTCTTGTTACAAAGTCACTCGGCTCAAAAAGGTTCTCAAATGTAGAAAAGGAAGGCCGCTCCATTCAGAAAAGGTTTGAATGCTTGTATCCAATGGGGTGCTTGAACCAGCCACCCCCTGCCCCCCAACTCTGCTGTAACTTGAGGTACAACCTGCTTGCGCGAACCTTCACACTCCATTGTACTTTTCAAACCACTTCTATGGCTTTAGCCTTAGTATCAATCCGTGGGTCCCGATGGGCACCTTGGCCCTTGTACAGGTTGTTCACTGTTTCTCGAATCCCTGGGCTTCTCCTGTCTCCACTAGGGGTTGCGTCCCTTTCTCCTGGTGGGACTTTTCAATATGGCTCTGTTGGCCTCCAGCCAGCGTTCTTTTGTTTCCTTGTGTCTCTGGACACTTGGCTCCTTATTTTAGATTGTTCATTAGCTCACTCGCCGGCTCAGGGTTTGGATTTACCTGCATCGTTCAACTGTACACCCCCACCCCCCTTTCTTCCTGAGCTCTTGCAGCACTTTCGCCAGGGAGGTGATTCTGCCATCGGTTGGGTCCGTCTTCACCTGCCGTGTTACTGCTTCTTGCTCTGGTTAACTTCTCCGGGCCTCATGGGTACTCGTCCTTGTTAGGAAAGATTTCCACTTATGGGTATTTTTCCCTCCAGTTGTGCACCCCCACAACTTTTTGCTGTTGTCTGACCATCCTAGCCTGCCTTTTGCCATTGGAACCCAGCCTTCTGCTGTACTCCACTGGGCTTTCTGCTCACTTTTTATTGGGAAACGACAGTCAGTACTGGGAGACTTTGTTTCCCTTAGTCTTTCACTTTAGCATTTGTTGGTAACATTTTGTCAGTGCTCCATGTACCTTCCAGTAAAGAGCGCAGGGGTCTCTTTTTCATTGTTAAGGCCCTACACACCGTGGAAGGATTTTTGGTAAATGTACAAGTGTGTCCAGGACAGAGCTGGTGGCAGCTGTTACTTTGAAGCATTTTTTACTCTTCTCTATGGTCCAAACCGTGTTTACCGTGTTTAGCCCAGGTCAGTGCCTAAGATGGCCATGCCACGGGGTCCTTTGGCCATTTTGTCCCTTTGCCTTCCCTACGTTGAGCAGATCTGGGAAATTCATTATTTGGTCATGAAGACCCCCACGCAAACCAAAGCTTTGCAAGGCTTCTGCATGCCTTGTGTGTGTGCACGTGCGCAGGATGTGGGCTGGAGCTGTCTAGTTCCAATGCACATCCTGGGTGCCAGGATGTCTGGTGTGCTAGGATAACTGGCACCACCGTGGTCCGTGATTGGTCCACGTCTGGAATGGTTGAATGTGAGCAGATCTCTTATTGGTTTCTCTTTGTTTTGGCACAAAGGAGATTTTGGATAAGAGAAGGCATCTTACACCCATTCCAGGTCGATCTTCTGAGTTCAAACCGAACTTAGTAAAGGAGCCAAGTATCCTGAACCAAAGAAGCAGTTCCGTGGAACCACTGGTGACCCGCTGGAATGTATGGCACCCTTACCCCGCTGTTGTCCCGTCAGAGCCCCTGTTTCTCAGCGATCACAGAAGGCCTGAAAGGGCGCTTCGACCTGTTGGAGTAGTGGGACTAACTACTCTCGACGCCTCCTGCTTAACCTGCAAACAAGCCTTTTCTGAAGTGTTCCTGGACTGCCCTGTGGCCTGACCAGCTGGTATGGGACCTTTACCTTGGAACCGCCACTGTGTCGAGTTTCAACCTGAGACTTTGGGAACCGTAAGCTCTTGGTAGAAGGCAGTCTCCCGCCGGGTTTCGTATACCTAGCATTCCTAGGTCTGGAATTGGGAGAGTCCGCCTGAACCAGAGCCTATGCGGTACCTGTGTCTCCTCGCTGTGGTGACTCGCTTCGTGGGTGCCTTGCTGCTGTGCCCCCCTGTGCCCTAAGATGAGCTGCAGTAGAACTGGCCCAATCCCTTCATCAGAAGTGGAGAAATCTCCACTGTCCCACCACAGACTGAGGTCCCGGAATGCAGCCCCTGAAAGTGGTAGTGACGCGCAACTGTGAGATTCGAAACTGCTAGCAAACTGGACTTGACTGGCAAAGTTTGGTCCAGAGTGTGTCGAGGGTCGGTGAGTCCTTGCATCACTTACTGGTGGCCCCTGGTGCATCCATAGACTTTAACGCACGTGTCCCCCCCCCCCTGCCAAGGGCCACTCTCCTTTGTTAGGGTAGACTCTGCTACCATCCTATTCCTGATTCCCGGAAATCGCTCTGCCGTCTGGTGGAGACCCTCCTTGAACAGTGTAACTTTATTCTTCACCACCTTACCCCCCCCGCCCCCTTTCCTGCGACACTACATCCCCTTGTGTACTTTAACAATCGAGCGCTGCCTCAGTGAACATACCTTTGATCACAAGGCTCCATACTTCGTAGGGATTGGACTACCTCTCAGTTAGAGTTTGAGTTGTTGGACTGCCCAAGTATATTTGCACTGTATGAGCCCTTTCTGTTACAGGTTGTGGATCTCTACTCATTGATTATTCCTTTAGGCCAATAGTTACTGGCCCTCATTACGAGTTGGGCGCAAAGGGATACCGGGCACTGGTAAGGACACCGGTGCTGGTAATCCCTTTGCACCCTATTCCGAGCTCCCTTTGTGGGTCCCGCTAAGGCCGCCATGTTTTCCCAGGCGGCCTTAACGGGAGCTGCAAAGGGTCCAGGGAGCAAATAGCGGTACCGTTATTTGCGCCCTCCCCATTCCCATTGAGCCCTATGGGGGCTCAAATGGGAATGGGAATGGGGAATGATATTTTCAATGGGGACTTACCGGTCCCGCAAAGTCCGACTAGACCGGTAAATCCCCATTTTATGAGGGCGGACTTGGTACAGTTATTGGAGGCAGCCATGGCACTATTCGCACCATGGCTACCTCCAATCTCGGAATGAGGCCCACTGTATATGTGTTTCCTAGTATAGTGTTATTTGTTAATATTGCTGTGGTTTCACTTTGTGCTTGATTTTAAAAGGACTTTACTAAATGTATATGTATTTTTGATATGTACCTGACTGAGTAATTTGTGGGGTTTGGTGTGTGTGCTCCTCGTGGACTTTCCCTCACCCCTCCTGAGGCCTAGTCTTGACCGCCGCCAATGCTCCCTTGATTGGTCTGGCTTGTCCAGAGGTTACCCTGTTCCAAGAAACTAGACTGGCATTCTGAACCTCTTCACCCCCCCAGGGCAGTTTTGTGTCTCTCGGTACGGGGGCCTGTAAAGCTTTCACACCTGACAGTTCTAGATGTGGCGTTTTGTGTGCTCCGGGTCCACCGCGTCTTCTGTGTTGTCCAGACTTTCTCCGTCCTGCGCTCCAGTGGCGTGTCCGCTCTGCGCGTTTCCTCCCCTGCTGTCTGGGTCGGCATCTAGAAATCTCCTCCTCCAGTTGAGGACTTTGGTGGTTTTATAGTTTTCTCTTTCTCGATTATAAGAGATCAAGTCTGAGGAGGGCTCAGCAGTTGTACCAGAAAAACTAAAAGGTCTTTCTCTCTTTTGTGGCCCCTATGTAGGTAGGGGGGGGGGGGGAGAGGTCGGGGAGTAGAGTAGAGGGGGTGGTGACGAATGTCCCATATTCATCACGAGTCCCAAACAAACACAAATTGTGTGCATATATTAAAAAGGTGGCATTATGCAAGTTCAGAGTAAGTTCAAGAAAATAAAGTTTACTTCAAGTTATTAGACACCCTAAACGTGTAAATTCTGTTCAACATTTGCAAAGGGCCCTGGAAAACGCTTTGAAGGTCATTTGGTCTGGCACGTGTTTTACTGCGTGCTGCAGCTTTAAATGAAGTAATGGGGACAAAAAAATAAATAGTAGAAATAAACAGCGTAATCAACCCTCCCTCTTCCTCATCGTGTACCTTTAAGCGCTAACCCACAGCGCCCTCTAGGGTACCCCAGTCAAATGTACATCATACAATTCCAACTTGGCAGCTCTTCCTACTCGATGCTTTGAACGGATAACCCATGAAATGGCCTTTCTGAGCTTTCGAAAAGGTGCCAAGAGGCAATTCGTCAGCAATGGCGTTCACCCTTGTAGTGTAAAACTACTCGGGTAAAAACATTAAAAAAAAAAATCTGCATATTCATGAGATTCTGGTTTGTAGTATGTATTAATTTAACATTAATGTACTTGACATAGAAAAAATACTTTTGGAGGGAAGCTGCCGGTCCTCTCGTCGCATAAGACCTGTGTGGACCGGCCAATCATTCAAGACTCCCTCTTAAACCTTAAGGTGGGTGGCCAGGCCACGCGGGCAGCGGCAGTCGGCATGGGGCTGGTCTGGGAGGAGGGAGATGGCGGGCTGAACAGAGAGCCCAGAGGGCGGGCTGAATAGTCCCAAATGCAGAGGCTTTGAAGATTGCCATCAAGAACACTAATGATATGATGGGTATGATAGGTTATTTATAATGCGCTTAATACCCAGAGGTTTCTAAGGGCGGACCCGGGGATCGAACCTGTGGTGCTCTGTGTCGTCTTGCTTCCAAGGCAAGCATGTTTCCCCTGAGCTATTCTCCCGAGCCAAATGCTATGACATCTCAGAATGAATATTTGCGCTACACGGAGGCCGACGTCTCCGACGGCATTTCCTGGGAATGTGCACACCGGGATGGTGGCGGACGCCAGATAACATTTATTATTAAATCTATGTTACGTTTGATAGTTTCCCCAAATACACTATATTTGAATAATAGTGGGGCCCACTTCCTATTCTCAATCCTCTATCTAAACTTTCACCATTATTTTGATCTTGCGCTTTATGGCGGATACTCCCCTCGTCTACGTGTTCATTTAATGGCAATGTACATTCGTCGGATGTGGCGCGTCTCTGAAATGTATGGTGGCGGTGGGTTCTAAGGCAGAGGCAGGTGCGACGGCTGTGTTGTTGATCATTGTCCTGACTGCCACTGTGGCTCTATATGGTTTGTTGCATCGATGCTTTGGTGTGTGTGTCCTATGAGAGGGCAAAACTTGCGCTCTATACTAGACCAGCGCTAGGGCACCGTATGGGGGTGGGGCCAAGGCTGATTTTCATATGGTCTTCCCCCTCCTGTCCTGGCTTGGCAGGCTGAAGATCGATGGCTTTCCCAGAGCAGTACCAGAGGTTAAGATTCATTCTCCACCTCCAACCATCGCCTGGGGCATTGTATGTGACGGCTAAAGATGTGGTGGGCCGTGCGATGTGCTCTGAGCTGCTCCCCAAGGTTCCCGGTGACTGAGGTAGAGCTAGCATGCACCTAGTTTAAGGGTGCTAGTAGAGTGAAAGGTGAGTCGCGTAGTAGGGGGAGGACCGGGGCGAGGAGTTCCATTATTGGAATTGTAGGGCTACACTGTTGCAGTAGGGTTAAAGTTGTGTTAGCCATCGAGATGAGGCTGTTCGTGGTTGCGTTTTATGATTGTGAGGTGCTGCGTGTGTCCGATTTTGGGGGGCTCTGGAGACTTAACATTACTAGGTTCAAGGTATTCTTGAAGTGTTATTTCGCAAGCCAGTGACAGTCACCCCAACGGTCCTGGTTCACGAGGTTGGTGCTCCGGTAGCTATTGCATTGTTAAATTCTCAGTGGCCCATCCCATGGGAGACGCAGGACCATGCTGGTTCAACTGAGTCTTGCCATTCCAGGGTGGGGTAGATAGAAGTTGAAGGTTCTTCCTGGTCTGGTCTAGAGAGGGCGTCGTGCTAGTTTGCCCCTGGACTAGTAAGTACCATGTTTTGAGAGATTTTCAGAAGACTTCTCCTCTGTACGGAGTCACCTGGGCATGTAGTCCATAGCTTGCTTGTGTTAACGAGAAGGAGTATCTTAAAGGTACTCGGGGCAAGTTCACCCCCCTGCCCCCAATGCAAACGTGTGCAGCGTCGTAGATGGCAACGCATATCGGAGATGAAGAGTACGGTGCTTTAACATTTCTGCAACTGGTCTGGGAAGACTGGCTCGCTTGAAACGAAGGCTGCCCATACAACTCTCCACCTTCCTGTGGCCTACCTCCATGCTTGCACGGGCGTCCCTGGCTGCCCGAATGTCCACAACATATTCTAAAGCGCGGTAGCCCCTACCATCTAGATCTTTGCTAATTTGGAAGGAATACCCATAGCCTCTGGCCTTAGAGTCTAGCTCCCTCGGGGAATTTCAAAATGTTCTTCTCGCTGTTTGCAGCAGACAAGTTTCACCGGGCTTTCTCCGCTTGTCTCTTCCCCTCATATGCGCTCTCCCTGTCTTTCTCCCCCCCCCCGCCACCTTAGCTTCCTAGTTTCTCTCACTTCTCTTTCCCACTATCCATGCCCCTCTTCTCTCCCCACCCCTCTCCTTCTCCCTTCCTGGACTTCTCTCCTCTGTCCTACAGTGACCATCTACTGTCTGTCTCCTGATCTTATAACACTGTGTGTCTCTCCCCACTACCTTCCTCCTTCGCTCTACTATTACTCCTAGTACCACTGTGACGAGGCCTGCTTTCAGGCCTTGTCAAAGGAGGCAAGGGTGGGAAATCCGACTCCTATTTCTGCCCGGAGTGCTGGCGTGATTGCATGCAGCACCCCAAACGTGCCTGTGAACCACCAAGCCAGCCAGGGAGCAGGCATGGTCATACAGTGGGGGCGGAGGCCAGCGCATGGTCGGCGGCAGGAAGTGGAAAGAGAAGGCCGAGGCGGAGGGCGGAGTATGTCCCCGCTGATGAGGCTCACTGCAGCAACGCCAAGGAAGGAAAGACCGGCCCCAGCGGCAGTGCTGCCTCCCAGGGTTGCGTGCTTCCTTAAAAGCCAAAACTATTGTCATTAACATAAGAGGTTTAATTATGGGCTTTTGAAAGTGGGTCTGTGATGCTTTTCCAATGGGATTGACATTTGAGGAGGGATTCAGTTATAATCCGACCCATTCTCTGCCCCCAGCCAATGTAATCCCTTTGGCTAATCCCACCAATTCCTGCCCATCTCAGAACTCTTTTGGTTTTGAGTGAGCTCCACCATGGAGGCAGCCATCGTGGATGACTGTCTCTAAAGAAGCTCTCTGAAAACAAGCCAGCCATCTTTAAATGGTAAATATGCCATGCATCTTACTATCCGGTGGGGAAAACTGTTGGCTTTGCCAATGCTCGTTTTACAGGATTTCACATGTCTTCCTAAAACATGTTTGGGAATATGAACTGTTTGTTACTATCGTATTTCGTACTCACAAATTGTTTGTATAGGGGCTCTCATAATTTGTGCTTAGAAGTTGGCACCTGCGTTTACATTCTAGCTTGATTGTATTTCACGGACATTCTTTTTGTTATGGACGGCTTAGCCAGGTAGATTGGTTTGATAGAAGCGATACACTGGTTGGCTGCGATGGTGCGCTGCATACATGACTGTTCTTTACAGATCAAGCTGATGCTGGAGTATTGTGGTTCTCCAGCCTCGTGTTGGCGGGGTCTTAAGGCAACATTTCCTATTTGGTAATTCCTGTTTTGGCCTACTTCCTTTTTTAATTATTTATCAACAACACCTGTTTGCCAGTCAGGGGGGCTTCTACTGCAACCTTTTTGACTCGCTTAAGTATATGCTTCCATCGGTGCCCATGAGGCTCATGGGACAGGGGTGCTTTCTAGGGTTATTGTCGCCCTACATTGGTTTCAGGCAGTCAGCTGGTTTTGGCTTGACCAGAAGTGTTGGCTGATCTACTGCACTGGTAGCCCAGAGTATCTTTTTGTTAGCCATTGTGGACCCAATGTATTTTCCAGCCGTGCCCTGGCCCACAGCACTGCCTGCAGATCGCGGACACCTCGGCTGTCCGCGATCTCCACTTGCACCTCGTCCTCCAGCAGAGGCTGACTTTGGTCCCTTGGTGGAGCCACACGGTCACCATGATGCTTTCTTCTGAGTTCAGGACCTTCATCCGCTGCTAGAAAGAAGGGCGATCATGCTGAGCTATTACGAGTGGCAGGGGTAGGTGGGGGGGGGGGTACCGGCTTTGCAATGATGGATTCCCCCTGGCAAGTCTAATGACCTCTTGGACAGTGAACAGGTACACAGGGCAGGCTGCTGTGGAATCCATAAGAATTCCTCCATGAGAAGGGGCGGTAAACAACTGGTAATTGGGGACCTTATTGTCCCCGATTAATCCAGCCTACTGTCCCCAGTCCGGGTTGGTAACCTGGTCCCAGGAGCAGAGGCAGGAAGTGGTGGTGCTAGCGAGTCGGAAGGACTGGTACAGATCTGAGAAAGATCAGGGACTGGTAGTTTAATGAGAGCTGTATCTGAGACCCCAGTCGGAGCCAGAGATCCAGGCAGAGAACCGAGAGCCCGTTCTGGGCTGCAAGCTTTGGCACAAGTACGGTGACGCGTGGATGGCTGGTGGGTGGACAAGAATATCTCAGCCTCACAAAAACCCAAAGCGAATATCTCAGCCTCACAAAAACCCAAAGCGAATATCTCAGCCTCACAAAAACCCAAAGCAAGGGGAAGGAGATGCTTGCTAGTAGGAGTGTGCCCACTGCCATAGGCGATGCCCTAAGCAAGGGGAAGGAGATGCTTGCTAGTAGGAGTGTGCCAACTGCCATAGGCGATGCCCTAAGCAAGGGGAAGGAGATGCTTGCTAGTAGGAGTGTGCCAACTGCCATAGGCGATGCCCTAAGCAAGGGGAAGGAGATGCTTGCTAGTAGGAGTGTGCCAACTGCCATAGGCGATGCCCTGGGGAAGGAGATGCTTGCTAGTAGGAGTGTGCCAACTGCCATAGGCGATGCCCTAAGCTAGTAGGAGTGTGCCAACTGCCTTAGGCGATGCCCTAAGCAAGAGGAAGGAGATGCTTGCTAGTAGGTGTGTGCCAACTGCCATAGGCGATGCCCTAAGCAAGGGGAAGGAGATGCTTGCTAGTAGGAGTGTGCCAACTGCCATAGGCGATGCCCTAAGCAAGGGTTTTTGGTGGGGGCGGTTCTTGCTAGGTTTAGTTGGCAATAAGCAAGTTGGGTTCTATGCCCCTGACAAACCAGCCAGTGAGCTGGGTGCTATAACCCCGTGCCCACCCACCCAGCGTTTCACCTCCTTGGGTGAAACTGCAGTTCCCCCTCTTTTTTCATTACTTTTTTATGGGGCAGAGGATTGTCGGGAAAGGGTAAGTTTGAATTCTGATGATTAGAGTAGTGTGGGGCACATGGGGGTGCGGGGGGGGGGGTGCAGGTGCAGCTGCCCCATATAAAAATGCAGTAAAATAACCAGCGACATCAGATTCTAAAAACCCAGGACCGCCCTACCAAGTAGCAAACCGTTTGCTATAACCCCAAGACGGAGCTCTACTAGGGAAATCCGATATAGTCCTTAACATGGGCCTTGCAACATTTTGGGAAACCCAACCATCACATTTAGGACAATTGGTTCCTCTTGAGCTTCAGTTAAGACCCTCGTCCCTGTTGTTCGCCAAATTCCATCAATGTGTTGACCTTTGCTTTGGTGTTGAGTGTTCTGTCCATCCTTTGTCACACTGTGTAGCCACTTTGTGGATGCAATGGCCATTTTTATTAATTTATTTATTTTGCATTTTTAAAGCGGTCACACAGTCCGTGGGCATCGAGGCGCTGTTACAAGAATTTTATTGTTTTTTAGTTGCATATTTTTTTTGTCTTAGTTGCATTTTTATAATGCGCTTAAATACCCAGAGGTTTATAAGCGCGGACCCTGGGATCGAACCTGTGTTGCTTTGTGTCGTCATGCTACCAAGGCGAGTACGTTGCAGCTGAGCTATCCTCCCATTCAAGTGTTGGGTAAGAAAAGATTTGTGGGTTCGGGAGACTTCAGTGAGTTGACGAAGAGTACACCTAGTGTAAAATGAGTGAATCCCTGGTGTAATACTCCTGAGCCGTCGCACCCATTGGATTAAGACCTTGGAGTGGTAGTTGTATCACCGTCTTCTTACTATGAGTGAAAGTGAACCTCTCCTATTTTTCTTCCAGGAGAACCCCAGAAATATGATCCGAACTTCAAAGGTCCGACGAAGGACAGGTAAGAGATGCACGGTCCGGCGGGGCACGCTTCACAGTTCGGTGGGTGAAGGTACTGGGGAAAGTCACCTTTTTTTGGTGGTCACTAACTGAAGTCCTGCTCATCGGGTACCCTAGCTGTGAACTAGGTAGGGGAAGGAGGTGAGGTGTTGAGGGCTCCGCTGTAAAAGGGGGTGAGGTATTTTGGTGGCTGGGTTTCGGGCCACAAGAGGGCATGGGATGATTCAGAGGTTTAGGGGTTCGACCGGAAAATGGGAATTGGGAGCATTGGTCGGAGTGTTCTGTATGTCGCAGATAGTGCATAGGCTAAAATGTCACCTTGTGACTCGGTGGACTGGAGTTCTAGTCGCAGCTCCCCCGCCCCGCCCCCTAAAATCGGGCTGAGCCCTAGGAATGGAGATTATACTAGTAATCGTTGACTGTGACCAACATTGTGCCCAAGGCTATGATGCCTTGAAGCTCTGCACATGTTCAGTGTTCCCTCTGCGGGGTGGGGCTGTACGTGGACGAATCTCCGTGGCGGGCTGCTTTTGAGCCGAGGTCCCCTGGGTTGGGTGCTGGTGTGGTGGTGGTGGTGGTTGTGGTGGCGTGTGGATAGCTGGAGCTTGCGTTTCTCTTGCAGGGGCTGCACCGACATCATCTGCTGCATTCTGCTGTTCATTGCCATCATCGGCTACTTCGCCGTGGGCATCGTGGGTACGTATCTGCTGTGCCCAGCCTGCCCAAGTGTGTTAAGAAGATCAGTCTAGTGCCCAGTGGTGAAGCGCTCCATCCTGGGCTGGACATTCTCACTCCCCCATTGGCTGAACATTTTGAATCCACACTGTCCTTGGAGTTATTGATTTCTGTTTTTGTACAAGAGGGCTCTGCAGTCTGTGGATCTCCAGATGTGTTTGACTACTACTCCCATGACCCCTCACTATTGACTGAGCGCTAGGGTCGATTTATTTATTTGAAGATTTATAAAGCGTGCCTGAGCCAGACGTATCTAGGCACTTGAACGTAGGCGTTTGGTTATCGACATATGATTAATCTTCTACAGGAAAAACACATCATGTATTCATCACTTACATTCCATAGGAAAGCAGACATTTTACAAGCTCTGGTTTGTTGTGAAATCTGTGGGATTTATATTTTTCTACAAGATGACACATGTTAGCTATAGGCTTTTTTGAAATTCTCAGCGGTTGACTTACTAGGAGTCCTGGTTGAAAAACAAGGTATTTTGGACCTTTACAGAAGGACCACAGGGATGTGTCGTTCCTCGGTGATAATGGCAAGGTGTCCCACAGTTTGGCCATGATCACTGGGAAGCTGGATACGCCCGCTTTCTGTCTCCTGAATCGCGGTCTAACTGTTAGGTTGGAGTAGGAGGCCCGGGGAGGTCTGTTGGATTGGTTTTTGGCAATTTGATGCATTGTATGAGAGGCATTTCTGGGTGAGTGAGATGACTGATTTATTTCTATCTTTGACTGGAAGCCAGTGAATAAGTCGTCTCGTTGACGAGATGTGACGGGAGTTGCGGTCAAACACCTGGAGAGCCAAACGCTGCAGACCTGTGTTCCGTGTGGCATGTTTCATAAAGTTGTGCATAGGGCTGTGTGCGCGCCACCGCTGGCAGTCATTTCTGGACTGTGTGTGGGCTTTGTACTTTTTCATGAATTGACTGGGGCAAATGTGAAACCTATATTGGTTCAGTCCTCCGGTGAAGTAAATCGCATTGGTACAATGTCTACAGATGGAGCGTGGTGGCAGACCCATTCTGCATGTGTCCAGACCCCTTCGTTTTGGGTTCTAGGACTAGGATTTGGGAGAACTTGCTGATCGCCAGTGGGGGGCGCCAGAAATATTGCAATGCATGGCATGTGGCGTGCAATGGACCAGTGCAGAGGCCTGGGAAATGCAGCTCTCTGCTGGGGTGGGGGGCCAGGGGGTCTTAATAATACTAATGTACTCTTTCTTTTCTCCAGCATGGACACATGGGGATCCCAGGAAGGTGATCTACCCCACAAACAGCCGAGGGGAGTTCTGTGGCCAGGCCGGAACCCCGAATGAGTGAGTAAGGTTTTTTCATGGGGACCAAGATGGTGCTAGTTCCTCTCTGGGAGCCATGTCCTGTGCACCCTTTTGCTGCCTAAGACCAGTGGCTTTTGGCTTTGGGTGTGGGGGAGGGGTGGATAATACAGGAAGGCAAGAGTGGTAACCAACATATGTTAGTGGTGGAAGGCATTTGCGCTTGACTCGGCACTGCCAAGTCTTACGTGGCTTGCCGAGCGAGCAGCGTGGCTGTGCCAAGCCGACGTCGGTTCGTAGGGCTTCCCCGCGTGCAGGAGAGGGCGACCCTCAGGCTGCGACTCACCTTGCAAGTTGGCTTGCATTTATTTTGCTCGGTTTTAAATGTTTCCTTGAGCAGGCTGTAGAGGGCCGTCCTGTGTTTGCAACCTAGAAAGTTTCACACCTAAACCTTGCTCTCTGCAATGGGAAGCTGGGAAGCCATGTATAGTGATGGCCTCTGCCTGCCCCAGAAGGGTGATGACGTGAGAAGCCAAAAGCACATCTGCTCCGATACATAAGGTGTGGCTTCCACTCAGACTCTGAGTGTCTACTCAGGAGGAACGCTTGAATGTGGCGACGGTCCCTGAATGAGTGGCCGCCAAGTGATTGCATGGATGCCCTTCTTACCGGAAGTGGCACTCAATCAGATTCCAATATTACTATTTAAACTGTTTACTTCTACCCTTGGGTCCCAACTGACCATTGCAAGGGAACCCAGCTGCTGCCTTTGCTGATAGCCATAGGATGGTGAAGCGCTACCAGGGTCTATAGACACTGGACTTATCAAGAGACCATAGGCAATTGGTGGGTCCGTGTTCCCTGCCTCTTACCTGAATGCTCACAGCTGGGTTGAAAGCCTCTGATGACTCCTGGTCGCGTCTGGATCGGCCACAAAGCTGAAGCATCGAATGCCCAGAGTGCCAGCTTCTGGGGCACCCAAAGCCTATCATTGCAAATGAAAGAACTTCAGTTTCATTGGGACCATGAGGGGTGCATCAGTGGCCGGAACTCGGTCCAAACAGCGTGCCCCTTGTTGGAACTCTGCAGACTCATTTAACCCCTTGGTGCCTTCTTGTGTTCCCTCCAAATTCCACAGCATTATTGAACCATTGTGTAGGTGATTCCCAGTGTCCTCGCATGGGGAACCAATAATTGTCGATTGTGGCCTTTTGCGTATTGTATAGGGCCTCCAGCTCCATATCTGGCGCCCTGAGCCAAAAGCAGATGGAGCTCAAGATGGGTATAATGACCTTCTCTTTCTGCCCCTTTTCCCACGGAGTGCCACAATGCCAGAAACAAAGTACACCAACAGCATACAAATCGCACTCCACTGCAACGACTCATCACATACACATGTATACGCACACATGAAATCAATGATCTCATCAACATGCAATCCCCCAGACACGCCCTTTCTCACAATGCTAAATCTCACACACTCGCACTCTCCACTCAACAGCTACACCCCACATACACCCACCTCCTTACTGCACCCCCAAAACACAACCCCAACTTCCTCACTGAATGGTTCACCTTCACACACATTTACCTTGTCGATTTCAACCTAGGTACTCCCCACTCATACAACAACCCCACATTGAACAGCATCCTCACCCCACTTCCCCAAAACCTCACCCAGTACATCCCCTATCCCATACGCCTAGCTGGCAACAACCTTGTGTAACCAGTGTGAGAAACCTGAGTGCACTCACACCTACTCTCCAGGGATCTTCAGTTCAGGTGGGCAGGGAAGGGCCATTGCTTTTGGATACCGACCCTGGGGGTGGACTAGCTAGGGAGAATCACCTGGGTGGAGGGTGCTTTGGGCGGTGGGTGGGAGACGATTGGGGAGAGTGCGCCAGAGGGCGAGACACAGTATTCACCCCCCCTTTCCTTGAGCTTGGGACGTCACGTCTGCAGCCTGTTAGAGGCTCAGAGGTGTATAAAAGGTGGCGTCCATAAACAGCAGGGCGAGCGAGAAGCCTGTGGGGTGAGAGAGGAGCAGGAAGGCCAGCACAGCCCACGAGAAACCGGTGAACAGGACGCTGAGACGCACTATAGCAGATTGTTACTTCGTGGCGAGGGAGCCGGAGAGGACGAGAGAAAGGGGGTCGTGGAAGCAAGCGGTTCCTGTGCTGTAACCGAGAGGTGCTAATTCCCCTGACTGCAAGCAACCGTGTAGGGGTGTCTGGTGGGCAGACAGCGAGATCCTAACCATGAGAACCAAGAAACTGGGAAAGAACCGTTTCGCAACCTATAAGTGTCAATGAATGCAAGAAACCTGGTGCGCTTAGGAACATTCGTGAAGCTACGTTGTATCGGAGTGGTCGCGTGCAGGAAACATGTTCCCGAAAGCGTCAGATGAAAACCGAAGGATGAAATGGCAAGGCCAACAATGGGCTAATGAATAACAAGCTTTGATTGGTCATGTCTAACAGTTAAAGGACAAAACGCGAGCTAGTGAAATTATGAGTTTTCTGTAAGTGAGCAGTCGAGGGGAGCAGTGTGCAAAATGCTGAATTGAAACTTTAAGCTGCATTTGAATTTTCCAAGTGTGAATAACTCAACAACCCTAAGTTACGGTGATAAAGCGCTTGGGCAAGGGCAACTGGTTGCGCGACCTGTAGTGGGTGGACCGTGCGGTCTGTCAACTGCACCTAGACCAGGAAGTTCCAACAAATGAAAAGGAACTGTAATGAAAAGTAACTGTAAAAGCAATTTAGAAACCAGAGAGAGTGGAATATTGGTTTTGGATCAGTGCAACAAACGTGGGAAAGAGAAACCGAAGCTCCTTCTGAACACTGAGATTATTTGTGAATCCAGACTATCATCAGCTTGGTGAAGGAAGTCCTGAGCTTCTTGGGAACGTTATCTTTGGAACTTTTTGTTTTGGACCAGCACCTGCGGCTTGGGAAAGAGCCCTGAGCCCTTTTGGAACATTGTGTTGTGAGCTAGTGCTTGAAGCTTGGGGAAGGGAATCCTAAGCTTCTTGGGAACACTACCCAAGGAACCTTGTTTTTGTGAATCCATGCGTGAAGCTTGGGGAAGGGAATCCTAAGCTTCTTGGGAACACTACCCATGGAACCTTGTTTTTGTGAATACATGCTTAAAGCTTGGGGAAGGGAGACCCGAGCTCTTTTGGAACTTTGTTTTGTGAATCAGTACTTGAAGCGGTTCTATGTTCTTTCATCGTGAGGCATTTTTATGATTACCTTTTAAACGTGTACAAAATAACGAACCTTCCACCACCTATTTTTTTTAAATTATTCCCGGTTTTTATTTTATTTCCACCCCAACATTTCAATAACCTTTTTCGTTATTTTGTACACGTTTAAAATTCACTCGTCAAAAATGCCTGCCGATGAAAGAACGTTCTACCCTTGACGCTTTGGGGAAGGGAAACCTGAGTTTCTTGAAACATTGCCTTTGGAACTGTATCCTGAATTTGGGGAAGGGAGCTAGGGACTGCGCCAGACTTTAATTTGGACACTATTTTGAGTTAGAATATCCCTGCACTTCATTTAGGTATTAGACGTGAGGGCAAGCATAGAGTTTGACACGGACAGACTTTTGTTTTGAACGTCTGGACATAGACGTTTCTTTATGTAGGGCCTTCCCTGCCATAGCTGTAGGGCAAGTTATGCGTTACACCCATCCTGGCATTTTAATAAAGGTTTTCAAAACCGACCTGTTTTCTGTGTCCTGTCTTGATACCAGGCCTGTCTTACAACAGCCGTTCACTGCGACCACAACCAGTCAACGGTAGCCGTGCACTGTGACCCTGAAGTACAGTGTGGCACACACCCGTTTCCTCACCTTCTGGGAAGAGCCGCAGCGCAGCACAGCTGTAATGACCATCCCCTGGTGTAAACCACCCCACCCACAGCAGGCTAGAAGTAATGCAGCGTCTTCACCCTCCATTGTGTGGGGGTGGGGAAAAGTGGGTGTTAGTTTCACGAGTGCTCGGCTGCTTAATTTGTTTTTTCTTCCTCTTGCAGGAACAAGCCATTGCTGTTTTATTTTAACATCGCCAAGTGCGTCAGCCCGCTGGTGCTGCTGGAGTTCCAGTGTCCTACGACCCAGGTAATCGAGTGGGCGGGGCTAGTGATTATTTTCTATGCCATTCAAGAGGAAAATATGCCCTTAACACTTAAAGTTTTAAAATGACCCTAGGGCGTGAAAAGAACCCCCTCAATCAAGGTGTTTGATTGTTTGTCCTTCAAAACCATTCCTCGGCCTTTGCTATGTCCACTCAATGCTACATATTTGCTTGTGCCTGGAAAGAGCATTTTTGTTGTGTAACTAGTTTTTTTAAACATGCTTCTTTTAATACATTTTATTTTAACATGGATGAGTTTTTAAAGTTATTTTGTCATTTGAAAAGTCAACTGAGCTGTTTATGAAATGTTTTTCGTAGGGTATTTCGTCCAGGGGAACTGTCCACCCACACCAAACCAGGCGCACCCACATTTCCTTTCTTTAATAAAGTTCCTTTTATGAGCTGGGACTCCCAATTCAATAGCTTTGGTTCCTTACAACTTCCCTTCCTCCCCTTTCGTGAAAAGACGCACGCCAGGGTTGCACTGAAGATCTGTTAACAAAATAGAAATAATTGAATCAGTTTAAAGATGAACAAGTTGGATTTCCATGAGAATTTCAAGGCAATGAAGAGACCTACTCGGCACACGCTTCACTGCAGTTTTCAATGCTACAGTTCTAGCAATAGAGACTTTTATCACACACGCATCACCATAGGCATCTATACATTTAATTCACCCTGAGCACGCCTGCACCATGGATTGAATACATGAGTGTCCAGGAGGAATCCTTCCCTTGTGAAAAACAACAAATGAGTTTTTAAAATGTCCCTGCCTTTCAAATTCTCGCTACTTCACCTTTTTTCGAAATATAGCACCCCCTTAATCGATAGACATGCTAAAGGTTCAGCAGTAGTCCAAGAATTCAATTGCAACAGGCTTCTAGACCTTCATGTATGTAAAGGGTTTGTACAAAAAGAAAAATGTATGTTCAACATGTATGTAGGCTAGATTCCCTTCAGTCATGTTTCTTTTTAATTACTGTGTAAAATGGTACAACTCTCACTGTCAATGGACGACTTAAACAGCAGTGAGTAGCACTTAATCACTCTCTCCCTTTTCTCTGGAACAATAATATTGTGCTGGATGGTATACCCAGGAATTACCTCCATTTATATTGTTTTTCTAGGTATTCTGATGAATCCTTGGGTATTGTCACTGCTCCCATCTGGGTGTGTCCCATGAGGCCACGGAGGTAAGGCTGCTACCAAATACTCCCCTTGGGGGTGGTACCCAGCGGGTGGATCTCATGGGGGCGGGTAACCCTCCATGGAACCAGTGACGACTATCCTGGGAGAACATGGAATGCACCTCCTCCTTCTGTCTCCTCATTTCTGTCACCCAACTTCCCCTTCTATATATCCTCACAAGTCCATTTAATGCTGTAAAATGGGGAAACCCTTCCTACTGTGACCAGGAAGAGTAAGAACTACCCAGTTGGAATCCCTCTTACTACTGACACGAAGAAGATTGGGCAAAGAGGAAAAATCCCACTGTGAAACCAACATACACTGTAAAGTCAATCAAACTCAATCCCGATCATAAAAAGGGAAGAAGGACTATACGGATGGGCTGATCCTCACTGGAGGAAACGGAGAACTGGTGAACGGCTTACCACTAAGAGCAGGAAATGCTGGCAGAATCTTGCTGAACACGGTGTTCGGAGCTGTCATGGATGGTGAATCGGAGGTCTGGGAGACGCACCACGTGATTGAGGCAGGAGGTGTGAACCGAGACAGACCAGACCTGGAAGCATGGCGGGGAGACGTTGAGACGGACGGAAGGTGTGCGGAAGCCCACAGCAAGCAGTGACGGTTCCACGAAGACACCCACGGCAGCCGGTAAAGCCATGAAAGGTACCGGAGTTACCGTAACAGCTGTCGGGGATCACAAAGAGCAAACGATGCAGTTTGAGAAAGCAGAGGAACCCCTTCTCCCTCATCTTGTGGAATCAGAAAAAGTACAATATTACGGCTGTTACACCGAGCAAAGGAAAATACACTGACACGGGCTTATAAAGATTCCCAGAATCTTTATTACAAAACTGAACAATATTCAACAAAGTACACAAATAGCTATTTGGCCGTCAATACATCAGAGACCACCAGCAGGGTTCAATATGAGCAGTGAGGGAATTTCCTAGCTGGACATCGACGCATTCATACAATTTGTAAAATGATGTCCAGCCCCTTTACAGGTTAATCATGCACTGGGCTAGGGTCTCGCCAGGTTCACTTTCCTAATTTACATATCTCGTGCTTGTGGTTTACTTTTTCAATACATTTACTAACACACTTCATTATTCTTCAATTTAACATTTACACTCTTTATATATTGCTTTACTACAGACCAAACAATGTTTCGCATATTCTATTCGGATAGCATTACTGTTCTTGTATACTTGTAGTTTAACATTGCTAATTCAAGTAATCCCCTGCTCCCGAGGTCAACAAAGGACAAGGTCTACTTGACCCTAACATGTAGCCTGAGGGCAGGTTCGACATTAACTCCCCTACAGAGGTTGGAGAGGTTAAGGCAAGAACAAGGACACACGAGACGGCCATTTTAGATTACAGGGTGACTTTGTATAAAACCCCAAAATGGCGGTTTCTAACCTAAAATGGAGGCTTGATTCAAGATGGCAGCTTACATCAATTTCTAAGGTCAAGACCTTGCCGCAGAGAGTTATTCGCGTACAATTTTTAAGCAACTTGGCGTAGGCCAATATACATACAAATCGTTTGTAATAAGTGGCATAATTTAATATCTGGTTTGACAATCTCAGTCCATGGAGAGAAATACAGAGTGGACATATGAGAAACAGCACCTGGCAGGTTAGTAAACCAGGCCTGGCAAAAAGGGACTGCAAACCTGAGAGTGGGGTCTGGGACCCATATGAAACTTGGGAAGGCACGAGTACAGAAGGGTAAGGGACCCACTGCAGTCTAAGAAAGCACCCGAAGGGTGCTGGGCTACAAGGCAAATCTGAGAGTGGGGTCTGCGACCCATCTGAAACTTGGGGAAACTGCATAAGAAGAGTACAGGAGGGTCGAGGAACCATTGCAGTTTAAAGAAGCGCGCAAACAAGGTACTGAGATTCGAGACCAGTCTGGGAAGCCTGGAGAACGCATAAAGGGGTCTGGGACTCACAGAAATGAGGTACAAGATGCAGAACAAATTGGGGAGGACCCAAAACATCCTAGAAGTGTCTGGGCCCAAACAAAAGTAAGCAGAATGAAGTAATGCTAAAGGGGCAAGGGCCCATTTCTAAACACTCTTTGGAACAGCAATGAAGTCGGACAGGGGAGTAACCCAGACTTGCTGCATTTTGTGGACTTTCCTTTTGATTGTTTTATTGTGAGACACATCTGCAGGTTAAGAAAGCAAGAACTACAGTCCAATCTGGCAGGAAAGTGTACCAGATTTTCAGTGTGATATTTGTTTTGAGAAAGTACAACCATTTGAACAAGAGGACTTGCAAATCAAGTCTGGTAGGATCAGGACCAGACTTGATAGTAGGGTGAAAAAATAGGAGGGGAAGGGACACCCCCTGATATTTGGTAATTGTCTTTTCTCATAATGATTTGAACATTAAGAACTGAACATTTTAGTTGGGGTCCAGAACAGGAGAAACCTTCTGGATCCAGAAGGTCACAGTTTTCCTTAGTTAATTTAGTGTGTAAGGGACAGGAATGGGTTTAGACACAGGATGGTGGGTGTTTTATGTTTTCGGACTTCCTGACACAACCCTTAGTCTTTTGGTTGAGGTAGGGAAATCCCTCTTACAAAATAGGGCTATATAGGTTTTTCCTTTTGTCTTTAATTGAGGTATTTGCTAATACATATGCCTCCTCTGTGACTGACTCTTACTTCTGCGCCCCTACAATAGGCACACAGTGAGAGGTCAATTTAACTCACTGAGAATTTTTGTGCTAGACGTCCTTGCACAGAGAGGGGACTCTCACTGTATACGCACCATGGGCATAGTCTATAAAATATTGTTTTTGTAGAACCACATACACTTCTGATATGTCCCCTAACTTCTCAGGATGCACAATCTATGTATATATTCCCCCCCCTGCGTACTGACAAATAACAGGGCCAGGATTATTTTCCCTTTAGATCATACTCTCATATTCATTCAGTTTGGCTTTATCAGAGAGGTGGGCACCCTCTTACCAACTGGTGCAATTTTCTCCTCTAGGAACAAGTGGGCATCAGCCAGTAAGATGGGATCAGCTACTTCCACAGCCTGTCTATTTCCTCCACTGAAGAAGGCATGGGGCTTTAACTTCCGGTAGGCCTCACTTAAAGGCCCTTATTCAGACCATTTTCCAATGGGATTGCGCCATTGTAAAATGCTTCCATGTATTAGGCCCACGGTCTCTACTAATAATCCATCAAGGGGTCCAATAGGAGAGCAATCTATTCCTTCTCCTTGTTATCAATTCTTCTTCCTCTCTGTCAGTGAGTGAGCCTGCCATCTCTGTCGCATTTGTGTGCCCTTTATAGAGCAGTAGCCCCACCTATTGTGTATACTTTCCCCAATCTAATTGGTCAATGTAGGTGATGGAACAGTGTTTGAAAAAGTGACCGCACAGTAGACCTACACCTCTGCAGTCATTGAACATATTAATAAGAGGGCAGACTGATGGGAGTATTTATAGACCCAGTTTCCCCCCCACCCCCATTTCATGTGCTGTCACCTCAGGGATTTCTTGAATTTTATATAGTGCCACACATTTGACTACTAAAAGTCTCACCAGATTTTTCTCTAGCGCAAATCGGACAACACAATTTTCATCAAGATATCACAAATGACTACTGAGTTACAGATTTTTCTGTTTAATTCACTTCTATATTTATATTAAAATTATTTTCCCATCTAAAAGCCACTGGCTATGAGATATCTTAATCCACTGGCATGCGACATTTCTGTGTTCCAAAATACAAGTTCGCCTAATTTACAGAATTAAAAATCACATTTGAACAATCATTTTGTACCACTAAATAGAGCATCGCAAGCTGAACACTTAATAAAAGGAATTATTTTGCTACAACATTCTGTTCCAGAATTATGGGTGAGTGAAATAGTATGTACCTATGTAACATTTAAAATATTTCTTTATAAATATTCCAATTAATAACAGGCATCCTGCCAGTTGAGGGGTAATGTTGTTTATTTATTTTTCAAGGTATCAAGATTTCTTCTTTGAAGAGAGGCTTGAGAAATGAAATTTACAGATTAGGAAAAACAGATCAGCTGATTGAGGTGAACCCCCTGCCCCCCATTAGTTCATTATCTTATGCCCACCATACACAGTTGATATGAATTGATAGGTTATTTATAACGTGCTTAATACCCAGAGGTTTCTCGGCGCGGTCCCGGGGATTGAACCTGTGTTGCTCCGTGTTGTCTTGCTTCCAAGGCGAGCACGATGCCCCTGAGCTATCCTCTCGAGACGATAGTGCTTGATTCAGTTGGTTTCTGCCAGTTGCCTTTTTTAGTTACATTTTTCTTTGCCCCTAAATTTGATATTTTCAACAAACCCATCCATTTATCCATTGCACTGGCCTATCAAAACTACCATCAAAGGTCCACATTTTCCAAATCCTGTAGTTTTCATAACCATGACCCCTGATCTCTGTAAAGGGAAAAAAAATGCAAGCCCAAATCCGTTTTTTCTGTCACTTTACTGTTTGTTCTTTTTCTCCGCCGATTAAGCAGTTCCCCCATTTTAATAAAGGTTGCAGAATGCTTTCTGGTACTTGAAATGTTCATCTCGGGCATTGTCACTATATTTTGATGTAAGGAGTCTCAAACATTGCACATGTTTTTTAAACTGCCTCCTGCGTACATGTTTGTTCTTAAAATAGCATGTTGCTCTGCATCTTACCATTGACTTAGATTTCTCAACAATATTAACTGTCCTTTGTTAACCACCCTTCTTCCTTTCCGGGTGGGGGAGGGAATAACACCGCAAGGTGCCTTCCAAGGGCTTGTGGGCCAAAGCAGTCACCTGTCCTGCTCAAGGTCTGCCTGTTTTATGTTGTTGCATTTGCTCTGCAAGGCCAGAGATCAGACCTCGGCCGTTGCAAGGACGGCCAAACTGCTGGAACTTCAAGTGTCTGCTAGGACTCTGAAAATCTGCAGGTCTGCCCTCCATCAGAAGACTTTCCAGCAGGACGACCCAAGTTCGGCTGCTGAAGGCCTCCTGGCCCTGTCTGGTGATGCAAGAAGTGCATCCGTGAAGATCACTGCGAGGGTCCTTTGAGAGGGCAGAAATGTGAGGTGGATAACATTTCTTTTTGATTTCTCAATAAATGCCATTTCATTAACTAACTTTCAATAAACGCCTCACTATCCCTTCCCTGGCGAGGATTTCCCTGCCTAACACAAACTAAAGGCTACCCATCAAAGAACATCTATGGCAATTCACAACAGCAATTGTTGCATTTGTAATATTTACAGTTGCTCTTTATAACCTGGGTGAACTGCCCTTCCCCAGGTTTTAAGTTGGTTTCAGTTCCAAAATTAAACTGAAAAAAAACAAGGAAATCTAGGTTTGTAACACGGTTCCAACACAGGTCTTTGCACCAAAGCACTTTAGGAGCAAGAAGAGCTCCTTTCCCGGTCGGCGAGAGCCATGGGGAAATGACTGAAACAGTTGGTCAGACAGGAAGCAGATTTGAATACAGCAGCAGATTGAGCGGGTGAGTATGAGGAATCCAATAAGTTTACTGTTGCTAGGTAACCCGCAATGCTCCGTAGTCGACCGCTTGCTCAGTTTCCTTATTTTGAAAACCGACCTAATGAAAGAGAATTATATTTGAATTATAACAAGGTTGACAAAGGAGAAGTTACCCAAGCCAAGAATATTGCCTAAGCAAAGAAAGAACGAACAATATTAAATCCAAATGGAAACCTACATTGCCAAAGTCAAGAGAGGGCAATAGTGACATCTGCTAATTGTAACCGTTATTGCCAGAGTAAAAGAGGCAATAGTTGTGAAAGATCAACAAGCATTACCTAAGCCAAGAAGCTGCCATTGTAACACTGAAACCTTGTCAAGAGTTGTTTGATGTAAAAGTGGGAAAACAAGTGTGGCCATCCTGATCGAAAGTATCAAAGAGGAAAGGAGAATGACCTGTATTGCCTGTGGCAAATACAACAGTGGAACAAACGGCAGCAATGCTTCTCATGTTTTTTGCAGATGTTGTGAATTATGATGTTGAAAGTCTAAGACTTTGAAGTGGTTTGCTGCAGACCTCACCACAGAGTACTTGTAGTGGTGTTGGAAGTTTTTTGTCCTGTCAGGTGAGTATACCCGGATAGGTACCTTTTTTAGTGGTAGTCCTGCAGGTTAGTGGGCCAGGAAGAAATTCTTGTAGTACTTCATTGAGGCTGAAAGATGTGAAGAGTTTGATGAATTGCGGTGGAATCATCCTGACAAAAACATTGTTGTCGATACAGAAGAATTGTGGAAGTGTTTTGCTTCTTAAAAACAAGTTGCGTTGAACTTCTGTTTATACCTGGAGAGATAGACTTGCCTATTTGATCTGTATGTTTAAGTGAAAGACTGTTGGAGCCAGACTAACTTTATGATCAAAACCTAGTTACAGAAATGAACTTTATTAGACCATGTCATATAAATTACTGCTTTGAATCTGGGGAAGGGGTCCAACCCAGGTTACAAGGATACAGAGTTATTAGATTTACGTTGAATAGAACTGTTATTTTCATTTGAATTGCCATTGTTTACCTTTGAGTTTGATATATGTATAAGTGTGAGGCACAGATTCCTTTTTGTTAGTGTTTTTCTTTAGTTCTTTTTATAGGCAGTGAAATATTTAATATTTAATATTTAATATTATACTTAAGGATAGTGAGGCGTTTTTCAAACCCTTAAGTTAATACAAATGGCTACTTGTGAGAAACCTTTCCAGGTTGTCCGCCTCACATTTCTGACCCCTCATACACTTTCCAGAAAGCCCCCAAAGGCTCTCCTGTGTGCGTGTGAACTGGCAGGCAAGTGGGGGGTGTGGGGGGTGCTGTCTTTGCCGATCCACATTCCTCCAGGGATTTGGAAGCTTCTGAAAGGCTTGGCTGTCCTCATTTGAACGATCACCTCCAGGTTTGAATGTTGCACTGTGTCCTTATTGGAGGGCTGGGATGAACCCCCAGCCCCTCCTTTATATAAGGAGATGAGCTGGACCCAGGAACTAAGTTGGGCACTGCATCTGAAGAGATGCAAAGAGGATGACGACTGAGGAATGCCAGAGGACTGCTGCAGTGACCAGTACTGGCTCAGTAAGAACCACTGCGTCACCCACCTCGACCTTCTACTCGACGGGGAATACCACTGCGAGGTGCCTTCCTCCCAGGACTTGTGGGACAAAGCAGTCGCCTGTCCTGCTCAAGGTTTGTTGCCCGTTTTACGTCACTGCATTTGCTCTGCAAGGTCAGAGATCAGACCTCTGCCATTCATTTCAAGCACTTCCGGCTGGCCAAACTGCTGGAGCTTCAAGTTTCTGCTGGGAGTCTGAAAATCTGCAGGTCCACCCTCCATCAGCAGACGTTCCTGCAGGATGACCCAAGTTCGGCTGCTGAAGGCCTCCTGGCACTGTCCGGTGTCGATGCAAGAAGTGCATCCGTGAATATCTCTGCGAGGGTCCTCTGAGAGGCCAGAAATGTGAGGAGGGCAACTTTTTATTTTTGATTATTTCTGAAAGTGCCATTTCATTAACTAACTTTCAATAAACGCCTCACTATCCCTTCCCTGACGAGGATTTCCCTGCCTAACACAAACTAAAGGCTACCCATCAAAGAAAATCTATGGCTTTTCACAACAGCAATTGTTGCATTTGTAATATTTACAGTTGCTCCTTATAACCTGGGGAACTACCCTTCCCCGGGTTTTAAGTTGGTTTCAGTTCCAATATTCAACAGAATAAAACCAGGAAATCTAGGTTTGTAACACGGTTCCACCACAGGTCTTTGCACCCTCAATTCATCCAAAGAACATCCCAATAGTGCCGTGTCCAGCGAAAGAAAGATTCTTTCCAGTCCATCAAAGAGCATCAATGATTTTCTTGGTCCGGATGATTTGCCACAACTTTTAAGATGCAAAGAAACCCAGCCTCTTCATATCCACTTTTCTTGGCTCTCCTTTCGATACCATAAATCAGTTTAGATCTTTGTCACGATAAATTCACAGCACTTCCACCTGGTTTACTCTCAGACCCGGCCTCGTTCTACAAGTATTCACCATGCGGGTCTACTCTCCTGCCCGATAGCTTTCCACAATCAACGGTTCTTTTAAAGTTCTAAATGTGACAACCAAAAGTTCACAACAGCTCCAGCAATTTGCAGTTTTATGACTTTCAGCGACTTTTCAGAACAGTCAAGATTCACATTAGTGCTCTTTAACACTTCTATGGAAGCAAGGTACTCTTCCTCTGAGCATTCCCCTTCCCGAAAAGGAGCCTCTTTGGCACTCTTCTCTTTCTGGCACAACCGCTTTGAAATACCCTTAAGGATGGAATTCTAAGTTTCCTCCTGTTGGCTTTGGCAATGTGAGTTTTTATACCAGATCTTTCTATGGAACTATCACAATCAACAAGCTTCACCTTTGCAAACGGTGCATCTGCCCCTTCTCCTCCTGTTGGCCACAGTAGCTTAATCATATGCCTTGTTAGTCGCTTTTGGCAACGGCCGGGTTTACTGCAATTTCACTTGCACGCAAATGATGATTCTTTGCTATTGTTGCCTGCCTTTGGTACGCGCAAGGGATTAGAATGCTTGGTAACACTCACCGGCTTCTATCTTCGATCCCTTCGCTTGCTGCAGGACTTCCACTGCTTTGGTTTCTTCAGAACGGACACACTTCCTTGCTGAAGTTGCTTTTGTTCCCGCCAATTAAGTACAGAGGTCGGCTTGCTCCCGAGACCCTGTGGGGCATACCAGGCCCCCATCCAGGGTCTCCAGCAAGTTTCCTGCTTCAGTCTCTGCAATTCGGTTCACATGGTGGGGAAAGCTGCCTTCTTTCATGCTTCTCGCTGCGCAACCTCTGCACTTCAGACTTAATGGGGGGGAAAAGGACCCTCTTGAGGACTGGCAGCTGAAATCTGCCCTACAGTGGTCCCGGCGCCCCTTCTTTCTGACAAACGTCTGCTTGGACTGCCAACAACAAGCCAACTGCTATTACTGCGCCATCTCCAACTCCATCTAATGGCGTGCCCCACAAACCTCAGGTGTGGGACATTTGCCTTAACAAGCTGACCATGGTTTTGTAAAAAATAAAAAACGAATTTAATTGACCTATCAACCAAATATTCTAAAAATAAAAAGGTACAACCAAATGACCTACCCTCCAAATTGTTCGACTAGCCTCTTTAAAAAAAAAAAAAAAAGGGGGCTGCAGAGATTTCCCCCCCCAAAACTCCTGCTCACTATACAGTGAGCAGGGGTTTTGCGGTTGTCCCGCGAAGCTGCCCCGAAGTCACAAAAAATAAATAAAAACAGAAGGGACCCTGCAGTGCCGGTTCCCGATCACAGAAATGAAAGTGAACAGGCGTTGCAGGGACCAGAGCGTTAAGGGCAAGGTAAGTAGGGGGTTGGGGTGTGGGTGGGGATGTGGGCAGGGGTTTGGCCAAGTCAGAAATGTTCCGGGGAGAATAGGCCGAAGGTTATTTCTCCCTCAAACATTTTTAACTCAGTCTTTCAACCCCAATCCGCTGACCACTCCTGTTGTAGAACTCTTGACCCCTCATCCCAACCCATGGGGAATTATGGGTCTTGAAGTTCCCAAAAAACCGAATGAGGTTTTCTCGTCTGATTTCTACTTTCAAACTCGGGTTCATTTCTTTTAAGTGTATTTGAGGAAACATCACAAGAATTTACTAGAAATGGGGAAGGCAGTTCACTTAGCCATTATTCACAGGTTTCCTCTCGCTGCACCCCTGGGAGTCAGGATGCTGGGGAAGCTTTTCTTCCTTGAGGTCTTTAGGGAGTTTCCATAAACGTTATCCACATTAGGATGTTCAATTTGTGGATTAGACAAATCAGATCGACAATAAGCTATTACATGGCGTGGGAGGTGTAAAAGGTTCTTCCCCTTTAGGGACAAATACTGTCTCATCCCACATGCTCTCCTCACCTCACCTCCGTGTGCCTCGTCTGCTCCCTGGTGATCCTCCCCCAGTACACCACCCCCAAGTTCCGGGTCGGGAAGCGTCTGGGAGGAGACTTTAGGCAGGGTTTAGTGAGGGATCTGCAGGATTCATCCGTCCGTTATTCACAGTGGAATGGACTCTGTGTATTGTCCCTACAATCTGAGCTCTCCAGAGGAGTCTGAAAACGACCCGGGATTACCCACTCGAACCCGCGACCAGGTGACCCTGCACAGCGACAGCGGTGAGCATCGCTTCAACCAGCGTCTTGTCGCCCGGGACTATGCCTAACTTAATAGGGGATTTGGGGCTTGCGATCCCCCCTCTTGAGGTGGCCCCCTCCCCATTGAGGTTGTATTGGGTGCAACGTCCTGCTTAGCGTAATGCTATTTGGGACTGACCGAAGGCAGTGGTGTGCAGGACAGTACTTCTGTGGGTCCTCGTCAAGAGTCCCAGGTGTGATAGGTCCTCCTCTTCACACTGGACCTGTGCTTGAGGCGTCTGAAGTCCTCATTGTTGCATTGTTACAATTGGTCTGCATTAACTAAGCTTTGTACAATGCCGACACTAGTTGAATGTGTCCTCCTGACCTGACCACTCGCCTCCATCTGCGGGAGCCGTTTGGAACCACTAGAAGACTTTGAGACGTGGAGTAGACTAGGGTTGGACTTCCAAAGTTAGTATATGGTGTTGGGCTTTCTCTTCCAGTAGCATCAATTGCTCCCTGCTTTAAAAGATTGCATTTCATGGATGTATTTTATGCCAGAGTATTGTAACCCATTATGGACGACCTAAACTGGGAGTCCTATATATTCTAATGTATTTTTGCTTTCCATGAATATTTAAAGTGTGCCTTAGTGGCGTATTGTAATAACTTTGCTGTTTTGGTCTGCCAAGTGTTACCTGTACTACACAATAGCGCCCCCTTCCTCCTTGGTTCCGCCTTGCTGCCTGCTCATGCAACTTAACTTTGTTCATGCTGTGGTTGGAAGAAACCCTGCTAACCCTAGGTTGGCTTTTCCAAGTCTTTGAAGAGTCCTTCTAACATGGAGGGATAGGTCTACACCCTAACTATGCTCCGTATCGAGTGAGCATCTAAATGCCTGTCACTAAATCCTGCCTGCAAAGCACCAGTCGTAAAGATAATGGGTGGGTTACGTGCTGGTACTCAGTACTATGCCGAATCAAGGGGTTCGTCCCGTCTCCCCAGGAGAGAGCCTTCCCCTTTGAGGCTAGCGAGGCAAACCCACTCCGCAAGACCCTCCCTAGGAACTTTGTGACTGTGATAAACAGAATAGGAAAACGCCTGAAAGAGAAGCTTTTAAGAACTGGGCACAAACTCCCTGGGAAGAGGGAGCAGTCTATAAATACGAATGGGAAGTAAAATCAAGTGAACCAGAAGAGGTAATCTGAGCAACCCCGGGAGAAGGGGGGCGGTCAAGTCTCTACAGAGGATACCCAACCTAAGAAGGGCTGGGTTACAAGACTCAGAAAGGCATACAAGCCAGGATCAAAGTACAAGAAATGGGATCAAAAGAACTGCGCAACCAATGTCCCAAGAGGGGAGCCAAAAGCTAAATGCAGTCTAAAAGAGTTGCACGATCCTGTCCAGAAGGTATCTTACCGAAGGGAACGTTTTTATTAAAAAAGAAACTTTGCCATAAGAAGTATACTTGCAGAGGTATAATTTAAGTTAGTTAAAATTGTGGTAGGTTAAGTTCTAACTAGTTTTGGAGCGTGGACATATTGATTTGGGACTTCCTGACGACTGCCGAGCACCTTTAGTTATTCATACAGGCCGGAAACGCCCTTAGCAATAGGGAAATGTAGGAATTCTCTTCAAACACCCGGAATAATGTCCTTCAAGTGTCCGCCTCCTTCTTCCGACCCAGCAGCAGTTTTATTTGGTGAAATAAAGTATCTTAATTAACGGTGCCTTCGGCAACTTGGTTTTGACGCATTATGGTGCACACCCTCTGAATTAAAGAGCAGAGTTTGTTTGGGATGTTTTTGGTCTAGCAAATGTAAAAACTAAAAGTAACTTTATTAATTGTATAGGGAGGAGTTCTAGATCAATTATATATAGTTTATATTGTTAAAAATATCCAAGTTCGGGAACCTGTTTGCCTACAGAAAAGGCGACGCTGTTGGCTTTGCCAACGCTTGTTTTCTGGTTGATGAACTTGATGAGCACGGAACACTGGCATGCTTTAGACCCATGCTCTTTTATACTCCTTTCCCTAAAAATCCAATGGGTCCAAGAGGAAACTTTGATCTGGCCAATGTTACTAAACCCATCTGCGTACCTGGCGGTGGTTGGGTGAATTTGGGCCGGGGCGGGAGCCGGTATTTGATTCCTTTTGACACTAGTATTGGGGATCTGTAGTTCTGGATGGAAGGGTTATTTGACCCCTGCAGCGTAGTCTGTATATGGATTTCACATTCTGCATATTTTGGCCATCCATGGCTGCAGCCTCCAAAGGCCTAGCTAGGCATGAGGGTTACATAGAACCAAGAGCAATTCCTTCTGCACGCTCTCCCACCAAGAGAGTGAAAGTGTCGCCCGTCTTTTATGTTGAGCCTGTCTAGATGTTTGAAGTGAGAATTTGGTGCTAATTATAACCCGCGTTGACCCATCGATGTTCCTTGCAGATATGTGTGGAGAAGTGTCCGGAACGATACATGACTTACATCGCTGCTAGTTCACGAAGAGCGCCGGCCTCAGACCTCGAGTACTACAAGCAGTTTTGTGTCCCTGGCTTCAGCAACGCGGGCAAGGTAAGGCCAACTACACTACATCTGCTGACACTCCTGCACTGAAAGCCACTGCTGACTGCAAAAACACTCCTATTTTCTTGTAATTATTTTTTTAATTCAAGCGTTGGGGCAACTGGGTGTTTTAATTAGGTGCATTCTTGGAGTACACACGTGCATGTATTAAACATTGAGGTTATCTTGTAAGATGCCTCAGCTTAGCCGTGCATTCTCCCTTCTCTATTAAACCTTTGCCATCAAGATGCCACCTTGTAACTCTGCCAGAATTTGATAAACCATGCAATCCTAGTTTAAGGTCTGCCTGTGAACATTCTGGGCTCGTTTGTGAAGGGACTGCTTCTCACTCCGTGTTGGGCGACGGTTTGTCCATCTGTTGGGTAATCCGGTCGCGTCATGATTGTCAAATATTTGGGAGTACGGCTGAACTTGGCTCCCGTTAAACTACTGTGTTGAAGCCATGAGCGAAGATGCCATTCGGTAGATGGAACTTGTTCAGACTGCTCTCCAGTTTCACAAGTGTAGTTGGGTGGTCCGGAACTCTATCTCCTAGTCTGTGCTATAGAGGGAGTCCAGTCGCTGAAAGGGTGGACTGGACATCCCCCGACTCAAATCCTGTTTACTCAGATGACCATACTGACCGGTTTCGCTCTCCTGGCCTGCACAGAATGCTGGGAGTGAATCGCAAGGCCGTTGCACATCAGTGGGGTGGAACTCGCACAGCTGGAATATCTTTGACGTGATTCTTAAAGCTATTGCCCTAAATCTGTACAAGACGAACACCAAAATGCTGCGTGACCATAGAGTGACGGACATGGTCTCCACTTGTTCAAGTAATCGCACATAACCTGGCCGTGGTGTCCACGGAGACTTCGCTCTGATGATGGAACGCGTTCTTTGAGCACCATACCACATTGCTGACCGTTGCCAAGAATGTGTGAGACCCACTACTGAGCATGTGTAAGGACACAATGGCCCTCCTTCCGAGTATGGTGGTAGTCATGGCACTATTTGCGCCATGACTGCCTCCCATACCGGTACTGACTCTGGTTTGGTTCAATGGGGACTTACCAGTCCATTCCGACCTTGGAGGGACCGGTAAGTCCCCATTTACCAAACCATTCCCCATTCCCATTTGAGCCCCCATAGGGCTCAATGGGAATGGGGAGGGCTGCAAATAACAGGCCGGCGTATGCCAAGCCCATTATTTGCGCCCAGGTCCCTTAACGGGTCCCGTCCTTACTACCTGGTCAGACCAGGCGTTCAGGAAGGGACCCGCTAAGGGACGTCGTAGTATGGCGGTGAGGGATTACTGGCACCAGTCTTCTTACTGGTGCCCGGTATCCCTTACCGCCCTACTCGGAATGAGGGCCAATACCTGCCATATGGGCTAGTGGCCAATTGCTAGGACAGTTCTTCTGAAGTCCAGCTAAGGGCTTAGTAAAACCATGCAACTGAGACAGTACAAAACTCCACTCTTAGTATAAGGCTGTAACAGCTGAGAACATTTGATAGCGTAGACGAAGTAGCCAGGCTTATCTTAGGACGGAGAGAGGGCTGAAGGAAACTTCAAAGAACCTGTAGCATACAAATGGTTCAAAAGAAACACTAACCCCCAGAAGTATTATTAAAAAAATAAAGGTTTATTATAAATACAATTAGGCAAAGGTAAACCTTGGTGGGTTAAGTACTTAAGTCATAGAATCATAAACACAATATAAAACCCAACACAATGCTGAAGGTCCACAGACCAAAGCATAGACCTTGTACAGAATCACTAACATGTATTCCTAGGCAAGTCGACCCCAATCATACACATAGAACGCACCTGTTCAGGGGGAGTAAACCCATTACTTGCAGTTATTCAAGGGAAGTAGACCCAGTCAGTCATGCAGTGATACTCCGTTAAGGAATCGCATGATAAACTAACCCTGTTACCAGGATACGTTTCTGAATAGTGGAACACAAATTCATGGAACAGTATAAACCTATAACTACATTCAGGATAACACAGTTATACTAGGTGAGTAAGGCCTTATGTTGTAATAAACAATTAGTTGCTTTACAGATCAGTGGAGCACAGATTGAGGTAAGCAGTAACTCTTGACACTAATTTAGGATGGCACAAAGCAGACCAAGGTTAGTAAAACCGACAATAGACTTATTGAGGATTGCACACAACTGTTCAAGGTAAGTTAAACCCAAGGCAGACTTCTTCTCGACAGGCTATACAGCAGGTCAGGGGAAGCAAGACCCAGTTGGTGAACGTACACACTTTTATTCTGAAAGGAATAGTTGGGTGAAGCCAACAGCATTACTTTTGTGAAGTGGGGGACCCAATTCACAGGCTAGTAAAATGACCTTCTACTTTTAAGAAGGGCAAAACAAGAATAGTAACCTTTTGTAACTGCTCATATTTCAGAGGCTTGGTTACCATACCAACTCTATTACAGGTAAGTAACCTTAAAAGACTTGTTGCATTTTCTAGGCAACAGGCCCAGACCTTATAAGTCCTTCCGTGTTCTTGGAGCATGAGTGTTTTCAGTGGCAGGAGGGGGTCACTAGGTCTCTAGTGGCCAACAGGCAGACTGGGTAGGAGTCGTTGCATTCGGGACCTCCAGGTCAATTGGAAAGAACGGTTGCTGCAGGCTCTGGTTACATAGCAGGCTCTCTGAAAGCTGGAAATCGATATGGCCGCCGTTACTTCATCTTCCGTTTCAGCTCCAATGGTCAACTTGTCAGCAGCTTCCAGGTTCAGAGTTTTTAGCAGGAACTACAGCACAACTTCTGCATTCTCTCCCTGCATTTTACAGCAAGGGGCGGTCTGGTTGTCCAATCAGGACAGCCAGCCCCCCCATCCCCCCACTGGGAGTTGTTCCCTTTAATCCAGGGTGGAAGACAAAGGGCTGCAGAGTTTTGGGTTCCTCCCTCGCTTCCTGCCTTCTCAGACACTCTGGAGCCTGGGCGGGGATTCCAAAAGATTCCCGCTTAGGTCGTTCCAACCTAGAATGACAGGGGAAGTGATCAGAAACAGCAAGTACACAAGAAATGGCGAAAGAAGCAAAATGGTGGCCCTTCTGTGCATTACTGAGGCTGAATTAACAGCCTGCGTCTAATAAAGGTTAAAGGTTAAAGGTCCCCACTGCCACCAGCCATTCATGTAAACTTGTAATTGTAACACAATGTTACCAGGGGGATACATTGTATCCCCTCAGCACTCCACATGAGGTGGAGGCTCACTTATACAAAATATGTAAAGGGGGATCAAAATCCCTCTTTACTACTTGGGAACTGTAGGGAGCCCAAAGTGGCAACCCAGGCTAAGCCCAAAAGTCATAGGAAGCTATAATTCCAATGGAGAGACATGAAAAGGTCACCCATAAAGAGGAAAAAACTAGGTTGGGGGTGGGGGAGGGGAGGTGATTCCCCTTCACCTAGGGACAAGGTAAAAGCAAAACGTTCTTGGGAGGGCACGGTTCAGGACGATTTTATCATAAATATGAAATTCTTACCTAACCAATCAAGTACCTTTTTTAGGCAACTGTGCAGAGCAACACCCGACTATCGTGTGGTCCTAACCACAAGAACACTTCCAATGCATACACGAGTATGTGTCTAAATGAGTGCAATGCTGATCGTCTGTGTTTCTTTCCCCCCTTCCTAGAGTGTTCCAGAAGTGCTGCGAGATAAAGACTGTCCAGCCATGCTCATTCCAAGCAAGCCACGTATGTACCACATGGGACAGGGCGGGGCAATAGTATGTGTGCTCTTGATGTTCAAATCTGGGCGTTCTAGGCTGAGGGTTGAAACTCACTGGGTGGGTGCGAGGCCCGGAGCTAGTGTGCTCTGCTCCCAGCAGTGGCAAAGTTCCAGTGTGCATGTGAGTGGGCACTGCCTAAGCAGGGACCCAGAGAAGTGAGCCATGATGTGACTTGTTCTTCTATTTGTGTTTGATTTTGGACACCCCCCCCCCACCTTCTTTCGCTCACATGCCTGTGACCTGGGAACAAGAATGTGCATGTCCAACCGAAAGGGTGCTTCCCACTGACTGAACAAGGTGCCTTGAAGGGTTGGGGCCTGCTCCATGCAGCAGGATGCCCGATGGTAGACCTTGGCGCACAGTCAATCAGGGGTGTCTATGGACACTAGGGCACGTCCACCCGAGGGGGGGGGGGCAGTAGGTGGAGCCCATTTACCAGTCTGATAGTCCCTTGTCTGAGCCCTTAAACTACCTTTCTGGAGCTTGTTTAGATTCACATGCTTTGCATAGGCTGCCATCTAGTGGTTGATATGGAGCATTACATATGTCTTTTTTTGAATTTGACAAAAAGGGACATCGACAGGGGCATACCTGTAACACTATCCCTATCCTACGGCTACGCATCCTCCCTCACACATCGGCATCCTCCAGATTCGTCTTTCTTTCCATCATAAAGGTTGGATGCTAAGCATGGAGACTCTGTCGAGGCCTAAGCTCCCTGAAATCTGCAGCAGACACAGAGATAAAATCAGCAGTGCTTTGGGCAAACGCCAAAAGGCACAACATGTTGAAAAGGAGATGCAGTAGGGAGAGTGGGGGAGGGCTAAAACCTGTTCAAACGCACATAAAATGTAGACTGCCTCTAACCCCCATGGCAGATGTACGTACATCTGTTATACTTAAGTCGCTTGTTCCGAGCCTTGGAAGAACACACACTACGTGTGCAGCAGCTACCTTCCAAGGGTTCACGACAAATCGCGGTTTGAGGCTTGTAAGCTTCTTGTTAGCGAGAATACTCGGACATTTGCTAATTCCCTCCACCTTAGAGGCCCCCAGTAACTTTGCTGGATTTTAGAACTTGATTTTTGTGACAAGGAGAGAGTGAGACCCTTTTCCCCACTCTCTCATGTAATGTTTTGTGATTTGAACTCTGTTTCTTTTGGTTGTGGAGTCTGCCAAACTCCATAGACATCATCCTTTATATTGTGTCACACAGCACCTTCAGTGCAGTGGCACAGGGATGTCTTTTAGACTTCCCAAAGGTTTAAATACCTTCTCTTGGATAAACTACTGTTTCCAAAAGCAGTGAAGTGAAATTCACTTTACTTACCATTGTAACTTTCTAGACCCAGCACACCCCATTTTACAATAGGGTTCTGGAGGGGTTACCTAATATCCCCTTTGTCTAGTTTCTCATGTAACATTTTTTTATTTTACCCTTTTCGCACCGAATGGCTGGTGGCAGTTTTTTTGTTTGAGCTACCATGGTGTGCATTTACCGCGGGCTGCGTTCGCAGCTACAGTAAAGCACCCAAGGGTGCCATCTTTGTGAAAATGGCCCAGTCTTCTTTTTTTTGCCATTTTTTTGTGGAAAGGTCCTTCTTGAGATTTGCTCTGCGCACCAAGCCAGGTTTGGTCTCTTTGTTAATTCCGCCTTTGGCGGGATTCACGAGTGAAGCCCGCCTTTGGCTGCATAGTGTCTGTGGTAGGCGGGAAGTGAGGGAGGTGTCCGAAACTCCCTGTGCTTAGTTTCCTAGGAGACCCAAATGCACTCTGTGATGATTGGCCGGCTGAATGTCCGGCAAGGACAGCCACCCTGCTGGGTGAGTGACAGCTAGGCTTGAATGAATGGGAGGGAACTGAATAAAAGGCGAGTCTTTTGGCTTGGAAGGCAGTCGACCACAGGACGAAAGAACTGAAGAAGAACTCGAAGAGGACGCCTGCTGCAACTCCTGGACCGTTTGTTTGCCTGGTGAAGCCATGCTGCAGTGCCAAAACGCCAAGTTCACATCGACGGAGAAGCCCCTGCAAGGGCGACTCCTCCCCTTGAGTTGATGGGACCAATCTAAGCTACCTAGACATCCATCTTGGAGCTGGTTGAATTCCCACAAGTTGCTGCTGGAAACCGTATAGCCAGGGAGAGGAACATCAGATTGTGTGTTGCTTTTAAGCTGTCCTAGAGCTTTTGGAAGATCCTCCGGACCCCCAAGGAAGTATTCTAAATGCCAACAGTAAGATATTAATTTCCCCAGCACCCTAGTTATTGAAGTCACCTGTGGGTGTAGGTTGTGTCTGTGGGCCATCCCAAAAGGGTCTTTACTGATTTAGAAACTAAGAGTGTACAGTATTGAGGTGTATTTGTGTGTTACTATTCTATTGCTCCCTTCTGAAGAAGGCTTTCTAACTGACTGATAAATAATTGATAAATTAATAATTGTTTATCCAAGAAACCTTGAGGGTAAGTGTTTATTTTAATGCCTGTAACTGTGAATCTCTGTAAACTCCAATACAGCTCACATTCATCCCTCTTGAGATACGCCTGGCTGCTCAACACGCTACCAAAACTGTGTAGTACAAGCTTATACCAAAGGTTGGATTGCCTATACCTGTGGTCAGAGTTGTGTGTAGTGGTGCCAGAGGGTACTGCATACAAACTTTGCCTAACACTCCTCAAGCCGAAAACGTTAATAGTGTTGTATGCTATTGTTAGGAAAGAATTGATGTAGTACGCCTGTGGGGGACTACACCAGCCTTGTCCTTTTGGTATTAGGTAACCCACCTATTGGTATAGGTCTCTACTACACAAGTTGGTAGAGTGAGCTGTAGCATTGAAATCCACAAATGCAAGTATCCAAATAACACTTGCAGTCAAGGTTTTCTAGTAAAATAATGATTTATTTAACGGTCAGTTTTAAATAAGCCTCCTTTAAAAAGGGCAAAATGCAACAATAAAAATACACTTCAAAATACTCTCAGAATCAAGTCGAGCAGTTAGAGATGCCTCCTACACACTTCCTACACCCTGAGGTGACGTCACTAACTGTATTGACATTTATATATCACTTTTGTACTTGGTAAATTCTCAGGCTTGGTAAAAAGGAAAGGTTAGAGAAAGGAAAAAGGTTAACCGGTTCTCGGGGCATGTGAGCTCTTGTAAATCCCCCGATGAAGTCTAGATAAAAACCTTTCCCAGCAAATATTGGTTCAAAACCAATGTATCACCTGTGAGGGACAGTTAGAATCAAAGTCAATGGGTTGGGAGAGTCTGCGGGGAGCTGAGGCACTTCTTAGATAGCAAAATGTCTTGCACAGAGTGAGTTTGTTGTAGAAAATCACTGTTGGGCCACAAGCTTTTACACTTGTGGAAAGTTAGAGCTGAGATCAACTCTGGAATGCAGCTACTTCAAATCTCAACTGAGAAACGCAAGCTGCAAAGAGGTAAATACCCCTTGATCATAACAGTAATTTAGGTTAGAAGAAGAGGGTCCAGCTGTCTTATTTCCTGGTTGCAGATCCTGTATTCCTGGTAGTTCCTCATTTTCATCCTACCCTCCGATACGATATATCGCCCATTGCCTGGGGTTCAATTGCAGTGAATCTAATGCTGGCTAACGTGGGTGTTTTCTTTTCTTCTCCAAAGTAACTCAGCGGTGTCTGCCGGCTGTCAGCAAGCAGAATGGAGTGATCACAGTAGCCAACAAGACCACCTACGAGGACGGCGAGGCGCACACGATGAATATTACAGACCAGGTGGAGGGGGCCAAGTGAGTGCTTCCACCAGAAGTGCAGTGCATCTTCTCGACTGCTGAAGTGTGTGTTGTGTGTTTGTGTGTGTGTGTGTGTGTGTGTGTGTGTGTGGTGTACAGCCACACGCAGCAGAAGTTCATTCTCGGAGCACATTAAACATATTGTTTTTTCCAAGACCTCATTTGGGTAAGCACCTTACTGAAATGGCACAGGGTTCCACGGGTCCAGATAGAGGCGCATTGACAGAGCTGTGTGCTATTTAGTGAAGATGCATTTAGTAATAGTCATGTCCAATTTAGTGGATTCGTGTCAGTGGACTGTTCTGCCATGTTGCCATGTGCAGACTGACTTGGTGTGTGCGTCTGTGCTGTGCATGGTGGTTGGTAAATGGATGTGTCACCAGAGGGAGTGTCTGGTTTGCAATCAAGTGGCAGGTGTGCTTGACCACTGTGTATCTCATCTGGGATTGCATTGGTGCACTCTGCACTGACTGCAGTGTTCTGGTGCATGTTGCCCGTTGAGGTTGGACACCGCACATACCCTGTCCAATCAGGTGGTTCGGCTTTTCCCCGGTAATCGAGGCATGACATTGTGCTATTAGTCTTATGTTGTACACTCTAAGTGAAAGTGGGCGCTGTTGTAGAGGACATCGACGTTGCATAAGAGTGCAGTGCAGGTGCTTCTAGTTTGGCGTTTGCCCGAACACTGCGTTGACCATGTACAGCTGACAAGCTGCCCACCCCTCGTACAATCCCCACACCCAAACAAATGAACACCCCCGCTGTAATAATCGGTGAGGTTTCCAAGTAACGACTATCTGGGAGCTCCTCTGTAATGGGCATCGGGCTGCCCACCTGCCCGTCGCCCATTATGGATGAGCCAAAGCCAGCCCGGGGAAAGGGCTCCTGTGCTGGCTTGAAGTGTCAAAGGGAAATGTGGATTCACCCATTTTGTTAAGTGGCAGCTTGGGATTTTATTTTAATTTTAATTGGAGGGGTGCAAAAATGCGAACCAAGCAAGAGGTTTTGAGTGGGTCCGGGGTTCTCCCCTGAGAAACCTTTTCAAATAATGGGTTAAAATGGTGCATTTTACAACACTACTTTTTTGAAAACATTTTGGTAAAAAACATAGTTTGTAATTGCTTTGGTTTGGTACCAATATCTGCCAGCATTCCTATATCCGAAACATATCCGGTTTGCTTGGTACATAATGCCATTAAAGCTACTTTAAGAAAACGTGCCCATGGTGACTCTATGCCAGTATTCGCATGTAAGAACATACTCCTGCCAGAAGAAAGGCCATGCCACAACAGTAAAACCTAGCCATACTGGCTGCACCATTATAGGCCAGTCTCGCTACATAAGAAGACTCGCCCTACTGGCTTTATCCCTGATAACCATGCAAAATGTAATGCTGCATCAGATCATATATTCAGACCGGTTGCACCAAAGTCGGCCAGTCTAGTCATGTAAAAACACTTATCGTGTTTGCTTTAGTCTTGATGCCCATTAAATCTTGCCATGCCACAGTAAAACATATATCCAGACAGTCCCACTATCGTAGGGCAGTCTTGCCGCGTAATGAAGAGTAGGTGGGCCAGTCTAGATCTATTTTATTTTCTGTACCACAGAACCTGCCAGGAATCCAACATGTGACCAAGAGGTCCAGCACAGGTCCCTGTAGTGGGTGCACTTGCCCCCAGAGCTACTGTGACTGCCACAGGAAACTATTCTCCCGCTGTACCCCGGGTACTCCTAATTGCTGTATACTCTTTCGTTCTCCCACCGTCCAAATCCTCCAGGCTTTGCCTGTCCCAAATGTCCTCCATGTAACTCTTGTGAAGCCTGTCCAGAGGAGTGAGGGATCGTCCATTTGCGATGATTTGTCGGGTCCATATTTACTGATATTCAATTATGCCTCTTTGGGCAATGAGATTGTGCAGTGTTGGATAGATTTGCCGCTGGTACCATAGCCCTTTGATACCTGCTTTGGAGTGAAGGGCTCAGTCGAGCGGTTTATGGATCCCAGATCTGGGCTGGTGGTGCTGCTTCAGGTCTGGATTGAGGGTCACTGTCGGAGCTGTATGGGTCCTAATAGCAGTGGGTGTTAGGTTAGTAGGCACTGTGTTTGTGCGGGCCCAATAGCTGGAGGGGTTGGTTGCTTGTCAAGATAGAGATGAACTGGGTGTCACTGGTGCAGCTGGTCCGAGTTGGGGGAGGGAGTACTAGCATATAATTGTGTGGATCCTGGGACTGGAATGCCTGCATTGAGGTGCATTGGTGGAACAGTGGGCACTACCCTATGCTTGGATGAGGGTGCATCAAGTGATATGCATGGGCAGCATTACAGGCGTGTTTGCAGCGATGTGTGTGAATAGATTTGTGCACTGGGCCTTGCTAGTTGGTCATAAGCCGGGTGCCTGTTGCGGACCTCGCTGGATTGAGTCTGGCTTCAAATATTTGTGGCTGCAGCATAGATGAGGGGTTGTCTGGTTGAGGCTTCGAGTCGGAGGGTCCACAGAAGTGTGGGGGGTACAGGATGTGCACCTCGTCATTCTGGACGGTGTGATGAGTCGCTGCAGAACATAACCTTGACGTCATTGTTTTTTTTTTTTTTTCTGATCTTCACAGAAAGGCCAATGTGGTGCTGGAGGCGCGGCAGGTGGGCATGAAGATCTTCGAGGATTTCACGGTGTCCTGGTATTGGATCATCATGTAAGATTCTCTGGGTGCAGGTGGTGTGGATCGGGCACCAGGTGTAAGGACCTAGTAAGGCTTCTGGTAGTGCAGGGGTCGGAAGCAACCTTTTGGGCAGTCACTGGGGATCAATTGGCAGAGGTAGGAGGAGACACAAGGCAAAGGCAGAATAGGAATGATTGGCTTGTGGTTGTGACGCCTGGTTGGGTGGGGCTATGTGAGATGGGGTGTGGGGGGAGGGGGGCTGTGTGGCTTTGGGATGTCCTTGTTGGAATCTGCAGTGGAGTTGGAAGGGAGGGGGTGGGGGATGGTCTGTGAAGGTCCTGTGTTTGATGCTTTAAATGGCCGGATGGGATCGGGCTGCCCGAGGCCTTAGTGGGACCTGTTGTGGTCTGTGAGGCCTTGGTTGGGACCTGTGGTGGAGGTAGGGGAGGATGCGTGTAGGTCTCCTGGCTGATGCCTTAATAGGATGGATGGGTTCGCTTGGACTTAGGCCATGGCCGTCTGGTGGGTTCTTTGGGGGGGGATCCTGGAGGCATTGGTTGGGGTCTGTACTGGAGGGGTTTGTGTAGGTCCTCTAGTTGAAGCCTTGAAGGGCTGGGAGGGTTCGCCTGGCTGAGGCCTTGATGGTTCTGGGTGGGACCTTTGGTGGAGGTCTGGGAGGTGATGGTTAGGACCGGGGGTAGAGGTAGGAGAGGGAGTGTGCAGGTCTCCTAGTTGATGCCTTGAAGGGCTGGGTAGGTTCGCCTGGCTGAGGCCTTGGTGTGGGGCTGGGTTGGGAACTTTGGTGAAGGTTTGCGGAGCTTACTCATTTTTCTTTCTCCACTCACTTGCTCCCACCCTATATTCCTCTGTAATAAATCCGTCTGAGCCTTTAGGAGGGGCCTGCTCATGGGAGTCTTTCTTCACTTGCTTTAGTCAGCTGGTTCGATGGGCAGCTCCGCTACCACCTGAATAGGACCAATAGCAGAGGAGGGCGTGGTCTTCATCCACCAGCCCTGGGGTGTCTGGTTGACCTGAGCAGGAGCAGACAACTGCAGCAACAACCCCCCCACCCCCCAATGGAGAACCCAACCTCAACCTCCCACACCCACTGGACTGACCTACCAGCACAGCCAAGTATAGATGCCCCCCCCCAGGTCCGTCCTGATCTGGGACACCAAACCCATGGAGTGTGAAGGTGACTGGGAGCACCCTTGCCTGCCTTGGAAAGACCAGGGAGATGGAAGCACTAAGAGGCCAGTGGAACCAGAAAGAGAAGGCTGCTGCACTGCTGCCAGTAGCATTGTCTTTCTGCTGGAAAAAACAAAGGCTTCTCTATTTTTGCAACGTCTAGCATTCAGAGCTGACAAGGGGCTTGTGCTGGTGCCCGTGTGCTTCCTGGAGGAGGCGGGGCTTGGGCTGCACACGTGTCAAGTCACGTGATTTACATCGCCTGGAAAAGGCAGACCCATACACCCTCGCGGCGTTAAGCCCGGAGGAGTCAAGCCCACTGGCTGTTGTGCGGCTGTTTGGTGGATGGTAAGGAAGCAGTCTACGGAAGCAAAGAGGTAAGGAGGCATGGATTTGCAAGCGGACCCCCTACTTCCTAGACCTGAAAGTGTTACAGATAACTCAAACTTTCCACCCTCTATCCCCAAGTAAAAAGCCCATCTGGTAGGGTACTGAGGAGAATCCCGTAAAATTTACACGGCAAAGAAAAACTGTGAAATTAACGCTAACTCTGGCACTATGCCAGTGAAAAAAGCGCTACCTTCAGGACCCTCGGTGCCCCCCATCCAAACGAACGTTAGCCACCTCGAGAACCCTCTTGAGAAAGCGTCCTGTAAGGTTGTAAGCCCTTGGACCGCTCAGAAAACATCAAACGACATTTCCTACGGTACTTTGGAGAACGCAACGAGTGAAAGCTCGGAGGAGGATTCTATTAACGTTTCCTGTGAAACATTGTATCCGGCACCGCTACCTCCCCAATCCGACGCCGTGCTCGCTGAAACTGACCCAAGGTTGGACGTTGGGAGGCCGCTGCTCAGTACGAACCCGCCGCCATCGCCCGTCGGCACCCCGCAGGCCTCCGCTGCAGCGAGTGAGAGTGAGCCAAGCGGAGTCGTAGAACCCTGCGCGGCTGATCTCAGCTGGCGGGTCGCCGCGCCGGTGGCGGTGTTTGCTTGTGGCTCCCACGTCCCTCTTGCCCCATCGGTGAGGGTGAAGGGGCCACCCGCTACTTTTGCCGAGAAATCAGATATCCAAGACCACCAAGTTCTTTCACAGGCAGAAGCTGTCGCTGCCATTCATCAGCCTGTGTTAAACTCAGGCGACGCCACTACGGAGCTTCTCTCCGCCGTCACCTCGTGGCATAGCCAAGACTTGCAGCAACAGGCTTCCTTGCCTGTTATTGAGAATGGGTTCACGGACGCAACCCCAGATCGCCCAACCCAGGGAAATGGACAAAATGCCGTAACTGGCGAGCTCATTGCCCAAAAAAGAGAAATTGCAATGGCGCTATTAAAAAAGAAAGAGCATCATTAAGAAAGAGTGGAAAGGAACTGGGGGAATACTTGGAGCATAGCTCCCAGCAACTAAAAAGGGCTCCAATTCAGAAATAAAAAAAAATGTGACTCGGTCAAATCCACCTTTCAAAATCTTCCGACACCACACACGCTCAAAGAATTATTTTTTTAAACAAACAAAGAGGATACCACAAACAGACACCGAACTTTCCGATGCAGAAATGCTCGATGTTCCGCTGGAATTACCTCCAGTGGCGCAACAAAGAGAAAGAATAGCGGATTCCACTCATAGTGCAGTTGAGGCCCAGTGTGGCAACCCCACCACCCCACTATTCAGCTGCCGAGGTGACGGGGAGGTGCAAGGAAACGGGATCAACCATTGTCGAACGAGAGCTCAAACAGAGACAATAAATCTGCTTGATGAAGACGTCCCCCCACATCATTCGGAGAGAGCCGGACAGGAGGAAAATGTTCTAATACCATAAACTATTTCCCCACCAATGAAAGTAAATATTCAAAGAAAGACTTTGTCACCAATACCAGCCCAACCGGATTTGGGGAACAAGTCCCTTCCTAGAACGTTCCACCTGTGCTGGTTACGCATGGACAAAAGATATTTCCACCTGACCCTCCACCTGGAAGACAGTCTTCATATAATGACTTTCTAAAAGACACCTCAACACCAGTCAGAAATAGAAGATCAAGTGACATGGTGGGCCACTTTCCCAAAGAAACGCCAACAAAAAAGCTAGACTTACTCACAATCATGTCCGCCATAACAGTGGGGCTGGCACCCTTTGTAAAATTGTATGAATCAATTAACGATTCAATGAAGGATTCTTTAACTCTTGCTTCGGCCCTGAATACAAAAGTAACATTTTTGGAAGGTTTCATTACTACCCAAAACCAACAAAACATGGAGAAAGAGAAACAATGGGACTCAAAGCTTACCCGGCTTGAATCTTTAATTACCATACTAACCACTGCAAGAAATCTTGGGAAAACAGGCAAAACCCCCAGTTAGAACATCTTCTGTCCTTAAACACAAAGGATCCACAAACACAAGGTGCAAAGGCAAATCAAGCCGTTGGAAGCCAAAGCACAAACTCTACGCTTCAAAACGGGAAGAAAAGCAAAGAACATCTAAAAACGCCAGCAATGTTTAAAACTCCAAAAGCAATTGCTTCGACTCAGGAAAAGATTGCAACTACCCACGCGCCACCTCAAGCCCCAGTTGGCAGTAACTCAGAAATGGAACAAACTATAATCGAACTTGACAATTCCAAACTAAATGAGCAAGGCTCAATGGGGAATTCGTCACTTATTGACCTGACGGTCCATCTAAACGAAGAGGAAACGAACTTGGAGCTAAAGGTAAATGACGGTAGAAGAACCACAAATCGTGAGTAAATCCCTGCCTTCAAACACAAATAAAACAAAAACTACAATGTGTAAAGAGTGAAAAACTACTAGCGGATCCATCGATCAAAAAAAGGGAGGTGCGGCTAAAGCAACATGAAAAAATACCTGAAAAGACAAACTGTAAATACTACAAAGATATCGGGGGAGACAAGGCGTCAGTGCGATTCTAAAGTAACATCTACCAGAGTTTATAAAATGCAACAACTCGCAGACGGGAAAAATGTCCTTGTCTTGAACAGAAAGACGGTCCTGAAAATCTTAACCAGCATACCAGCATTGAAATCTTTAAACACATCAGATCTTGTATTGGTGGAGCCTTACCACAGAGACGGGAAGGATAAAACCTACCTTCATGGGAACAATCTCGTGGACTTGGATGGTGGCGAAGATGTGAGCGCCGCCTTAATCCAATTAGGCTTCTCGATAGAGGAAGTCCCGATGTCTGAAGGTGCGGAAAAGGCTGTTCCTCTGCGAAGCAATGCGACGGTGGACCCTTCGGAACGCCACCTAAACACTACAGATCTGCCGGTGGGCAGTAGAAGAGTTGCTTTCAGGGAGAAACCTGAACTTAGCAGAGGGAGATTCAGATCGAGATTATACTCGTCGAATACCAACACAAACCATCGAAAATTTCAATATGAAGGTAACTGGAGTTCAAATCCCAGACGGGGGAAAATCCATAAGCACTCGAGTCCACTGACGAAACTGCTGAGTGGGCCCATAATAAAAAGCGTGAACCGTCGGGGTCTTGGAGATGGTTAAAAAAGGTTCTGAACCCAAACCAGCAAAAATAACAACTAAAAGATTCAGCGACGCCCACGGGACCTCTAACATCGGAATGTTTACGACGGAACAGGAGTATCATGTGTTCTTGGAACACGAGGGGTCACGATCACCTTACTAAGCCAGATGCTTTTGACTGGAGTGACTTTGATATTATCTGCCTTCAGGAGACGTGGCTTATGGGACCACCAGTACTAGATGGATACGATATACACATCTCTTCTGCAGTCAAAGGTCTGTTTGGAAGACCATCATCGGGCCTCCTAACGGCAATTAAAATTGGATCGGGCATTTCTAGTAAAAAGAAAGTGGCCGAATCATATAGCATGCTAGCTCTACTAGTTGAGTGGTTCCATATAGAATCAATACGAAATCCAACCTCGGAATCATCAATGTCTATTGGAACCCGCAAAGAACAAGTAACATGGAATTTCTTGATACCATCGGGGGAAACCATAGATACATTTCTTCTTGAAGAGAAAACTGACTAAATCATAATCTGTGGCGATCTTAACGCAAGAGTTGATCAAACTACTGCAGCACCAAGTCTCTGCCCCTCGGCTCTGAGAGGTGTGCTTTGGACCAACTTTATGGACTCGAGAAAATTTTACATTGTTGCACCAGCTGGAGGCCATTTACCCCGAATTCCAACTTGGGAACGTGCCAAAACATCAGCAACACTGGATCATATTTACGTCTCTTATCTGTTCCTCCCCTTTGTTGACTATTTTGAGGTATACAGAACAAAATTCAGCGACCATAATCCTCTGATAATGACTCTCGAAACTGAATCATTTCCAAAGCAAATATATCCTTTTGAAGTAGAGGTAGCGCGAAAGTCGCCGCAAATTCAACTTACAGCAACTAATATCAAGGAAATCGCCGAGCAATTTGATGTACTCAGTAAAACAAAGATAGACGCAACAAGTAGACCAAATTACATGCCCTTGTTGTTGCCGTATAGGAAGGAAAAGGGTCACCGACCCAATGGAAAAGGAGTCCACGAGTATGATAAAGAACTTGCCTTGAAAAAAAAGCAGATGCGTAAATTACACTGTCTAGCTAAAGTCTCCAATAATCGGGTGCAAAAGGACTACGCTAAAGCGGCCACAAGATCCTACAAATCTTGGGTCAGACACCATAAAGCAGCAATGTACCAGAATGACTCAGAGCAAATGCTAAAAACTCTAACAAAAAATCCAAGAGAATTCTGGTCCCTGATCACAGACAAAAATGATGTGACAAACAACCAACTCTCGAACGCCGTCTCAGAACAGGCGTGGATAACCTTTTTCTCAGCAGTTTGCTTCTATCTCGCAAACCTCAAACAAATCTCTATGCTGCACAACATCACCTTGGGAAGATCTGGCAGATCACGACGAAATTCTGGCAACAATCCTGAAATTAACCTCTAGGGCGCCTGGCCCTCATGGCTTAACCAACATCGATCTAAAGCAGCATCCAGAGGAATGGGCCGCCCTAATCACAAAAATCTTTAAGCAATGTACGATCACTAGGCTAGTACCTAAAACTTGGACTGAGGCGGTAATAGTTCCCATTTTCAAAAAGGGAAATGGAGAAATTCCAGCAAACTATTGCCCTTCTTGACATCATGGGGGAAGATCTTTGCCATCCTTCTATTAACTAGATTTCAAAACTGGACAAGATCAGCGCCCTGTCTAGATAAATTTCAAACAGGCTTTGTTAAAAACGCAAGTACCAGCATAAAAATCCTGATTTTGAATATCGTAAAGGACAATGTTAAGAACGGTGCGCCTCCAGTCTACATTGCGTTTATCGATTTAACACAAGCCTTTGACAAGATCAGCCGTCAAAGGCTATGGGCGAAATTAAAAACGTGGAATTGCCCTGAAAAGATCCTATGCCCGGTGATTGCATTACACACAGATACTAAACTAAGAGTACGCTTAAATCGGCAAGGGATGTTATCGGACCAATTTTCATCAGAGCGTGGTGTTAAACAGGGCTGCCCGCTCGCTCCGGCCCTATTCATTGCCGTCATGGGAGCCTTCAAGCATACACAACCAGCAGTCGGAGCCTTTCCACCTAAATTGGGCAATACTGAAATCTCAAGATTGTTATATGCTGACGACTTGATCCTGATGGATCAAACCCAAATAGGTCTCCAACGCCAACTTAAGAACCTGGCAAGTTACATCAGCGATAATGACTTGGAGATAAACATCTATAAGTCAAAAATGTTGACGATGAGGGAAAAGTCGTCCAGCAACGATCCATCAAGACCACTGGTATTTAAACAACACAAAACTTGAATCCGTGTCTACTATAAAATACTTGGGAATCATGATAGACTCAAAAAGGTCAGAAAGTGCGACCATTTCAGCGCTATGGACAAAGACCAAAACTCTGACAATCCAAATGAAATTAGTAGATCGGAAATTTGGTAAATTCTCGCTTCTTCCAGTGATCCAATACTACAAACAAAAGGTAGTTCCGTCTATAATCTACGGCATGGACGCTGCGTTGAACATCGATAACGCCATATGGACCAAACTGGAAGGCTACCTATGGAAAGCCGTGTTATGGCTGCCTAAATCCTCTGCAATTGCTGCCGTTAGACGTGAACTGGGCTTACTATCATTACAAGCATCAGTAGACCAAAGCAAGATGCGTCTTTTTCGGAAAATTATTCTTCCAGATACCATTCCAATTTACAAGTTGGTTCAGATAGAGCTTAACCAAGGACGTTGCAGAGCACTAAATAACTGGGTTCAAAAACTTACAAAACAACTAGCAGATTTGGCCTGTTCGGCAGACGATCTGATCACGAACCCCAACAGAATTAAGACAAAAATAGCGCAAGCAGATTGGATCCAAACCGGTGAAAAAACAATAGGAAACAAACTCCTGGCTCATTTACCAGCAACAACAAATAAACTCAACCAACCTATGAGCTACTGCATAAAATTCCCCAACAAAAAAATGCAGAAAACTTTTATGAAAATAAGATTCAATCGATTACCAACGCAGGAAATCATAGCAATCCGTAGGAAAACGGACGCTCGTACTTGCAGATTCTGTCTGGACCCTGAAAAAGTGGAAACTCTGAGACACTTACTTATGACTTGCACTAGAACCTTATTTTTGCGGGAAGCTCCACTCCGTGAGGAAAACACATGGTGGTGTCGTCTGATTGCTGGAGACAGAACTAAGTGGTCGACAGCGACAGTAAAGATTTTAGAAGCAGCATTGAGTCTAAACGAGAACTAGTCAAGTGCAATTTAAAGGACAGTGACTTCCTTTTATGTTGAGACACAAAGTTTCTGCAGTGAAGTGCCTAGTTTTCCGGTTCCAATTATTCCTCTGTTTCTTGTTATCCACTTTTTGTTCTATCTTTATCTTTTTTTATCTGCATCCATGATATCTATTTTTTACAAAACGTGCTTTTTTTCTGCTTTTCGTATCAACATCTTGTAAAAATCAAATGTTTTTGATTATAAACAAGTAAATAAAAAAAAAAAGAAGGCTGCCCCAGCGTGGAAAGGTGAAGTACTGGAAAGCAAGGCAGCGGCTGAAGCACGAGCCTGAGCAGAGAAGAGCAACGAGAGGCTGGCTAGAGTGTAGACCCAGTGGACCTCGGAGAGGAGAATTGATGCAAGATTGAGAGCAAACACTTAACACCAGCCAAGGAGTGAAGCCAAACAATGGGCTGGTGGGAGGAGGCCTAGACCCCCCCTCACCCCCCACAAGGCGACGTTTGACGAAGGGAGTTACAATGGGCTGGTGGGAGGAGGCCTAGACCCCCCCCCCACCCCCCACAAGGCGACGTTTGACGAAGGGAGTTTTCAAAAGCCCAGATGAATGAGAAACGGATCCACTCTCCGCACCAGTGCATGCTGGGAAAGTGAGCAACAGCGGCCATATTGCACAGGCAGTATCCATCGCTTGAGACTTCCCATGGTGGGTAAATAAGTCTTGGAGCCGAGGCGGCAGATCCAAGATTTTCCTTTTCCGAGGACGCGGCCTATTTTGAAGAAGACTCAAAAGCCGCCCAAAGTTCTTGACTTGCTTGTTGTGCAAGTCGCCTACTCCTTCAACAATCATTGCAAAGACCCTCTGCAAGAAGAGACCGTGAAGGCTGGACCGCAAAGCGGAGAGGCAGCCCCCGACAACCGAAAATCTTCCAAAATAGAAGCTTGACACCCAAGCCATTTTTCTAGCAGACCAGTCTGACCTCCCACTGCCTCCTTTTTTCCTTTTTTTTTTTTTGTTTGTTCCTTGTATCTTTCTCCTTTTTTCCTGAAATCCTTTTTTCTTTACTTCTGTCACCCTCTTCTCTTGCCCTATTCTCTCGCTTTCTTTCCTCCGTTCTCCCAAGGAGCCCACCTGCCATTGCACGCCCCCCCCCCCCCACTTGGCTCATGTGTGCTCTTGCTCTTCTCCTTTCAGAGCGCTGGTCATTGCCATGTTGCTTAGCCTGCTCTTCGTGGTCCTGCTGCGGTTTCTGGCCGGCATCATGGTCTGGGTGATGATTGTACTGGTCATCATCGTCTTGGGATACGGTGAGTGCTCTACGCCCCGGTGCACCTTGTTAACCCTTTCTTACTGGCATGGGGCACGAATGGATCTCCTTGACAGGGCTGGCGGCTGTGAAGGGGGTCATATTTTGGAATCCGTAGATATGATCGGGGGAAAAAATGCGAATGTGAGATTTGATCGAATTTTGGCTATGTGAAAATTACGTATAGCGGAAAATGTCGACTAAGTCTCCCATTCAGTGCCGTTGATATGATATGGCATTTGTAACGCGCCTATACACCAGTGTTTCAAGGCGTGACGTGGCAAGGGAGGGGGAACAGAGGGGTGTCCCTCGCACCCTGTTCACTGTAATGGCTTTGGGGGTCGGAGGGGTGTCGCCTGCTTCCCGAAAAATAAAGTTGTTTAAAAAAAAAGTACCTTGCGGCATCGGTTCCAGATCACGGAAGTGAAGGAAACGGCCATCGCAGGGAGAACGCGAGTTGGCAGCACACAGCGAAGTGTGCCCTCGAAGGGTAATTAATGGGGTAGGTGGGAGTGGGTTATCTGAAATGGCAGCGGGAGCTAAATCCAGAAGTTATTTTTGAAAAAAGAACTTTCGTTTTTTTCTCCCGCTGTCATTTCGGAACAGAACGATTCATGGTAATCCTATATTGTGCTGCATAGTCGCCCTGTTTGGATGATCTTGTGGTGCAGATGAACATTGCTGCTGCCAAGGCTCATCCATATCCATGCTGTTACTGCTAGAACTCCGCTGTGCTGGCCTCCCCGCTAGTCTGAGGAGAAGGGGCATTCTAGCACTGTTTATGCTTCAGACTCTGCAACTACACCCGAGGGTCGGCACAGTATCCTGGCGCAAGGAGGCTGCATAAGGGGCAGCACAGGGCCTCTCTCCTCTCCCTGGAGGCAGCCTAATGGGCAGCAGCACAGGGGGGCGGGGAGCTGACACATGGAGGAGCCTAATGGGCAGCACAGGGGGGGGGGCTGACCATGGATGCAACCTAATGGGCAGCACAGGGGGCACGGGGGGGCCTGACCTATAAAGACAGCCTAATGGGCAGCAGAGGGGGCGTCTGATGCATGGAGGAGCCTAATGGGCAGCAGCACAGGCGGGCGGGCTGACCATGGAGGCAACCTAATGGGCAGCACGGAGGGGTGGGGGCTGACCTATAAAGACAGCCTAACGGGCAGCACGGCGGTCGGCTGACCCATGGAGGCAACCTAATGGGCAGCAGAGGGGGCGTCTGATGCATGGAGGCAGCCTAATGTGCAGCACGGGGGGGTGACCCATGGAGTCACCCTAATGGGCAGCACAGGGGTGTGGGGCTGACCCATGAAGGCAACCTAATGGGCAGCACTGGAGACCCTGAGCCATGGAGGCGGCCTAATGGCCAGCACGGGGGGGGAGGGGCTGACCATGGAGGCAACCTAATGGGCAGCACAGGGGTGGGGGCCTGACCAATAAAGGCAGCCTAACGGGCCGCACAGGAGGGGTGTGGGGGCTGACCCATGGAAGCTACCTAATGGGAGGCACAGGGGGGGCTGACCCATGGAGGCAGCCTAATGGGCAGCATGGGGGTGGGGGGGGGGGGCTTACCCATGGAGGCGCCCTAATGGGCAACACGGGGGGGGGGCTGACCCATGGAGGTAGCCTAATGGGCAGCACAGGAGGGGGGGATGCTGACCCATGGAGGCAACCTAATGGGCAGCACGGGGGTGGAGGGGGGCCTGACCCATAAAGGCAGCCTAATGGGCAGCACAAGGGGGGGGGGGGGGCTGACCCATGGAGGCAGCCTAATGGGCAGCACGGCGGGCGGCTGACCCATGGAGGCAGCCTAATGGGCAGTGGGTTCGGGGGGCTTACCCATGGAGGCGGCCCAATGGGCAGCACAGGTGACCCTGGGCCATGGAGGCAGCCTAATGGGCAGCACTGGAGATCCTGGGCCATGGAGGCGGCCTAATGGGCAGCATGGGGGTGAGTGGGTTTACCCATGGAGGCGGCCTAATGGGCAGCACTGGAGACCCTGGGCCATGGAGGCAGCCTAATGGGCAGCACGGGGGACCCTGGCCCATGGAGGCAGCCTAATGGGCAGCACTGGGGACCCTGGGCCATGGAGGCAGCACTGGAGACCGTGGCCCATGGAGGCAGCCTAATGGGCAGCACTGGGGACCGATGTCCATGGAGGCAGTCGACAAACTTTTTTCTGTGTTAATGTGTTTCCATAAAAGTGTACACATCACAATCTTCCCAAGACAACCTGCCGTGGGAACTGGATGGTGAATGTTTAAAGTGCTTGCGCACAACACAGCCATGCGATTGCCTTTTGGAAAACAAATTACTTTGTAAAAGTGAACAGGGACCTAATTACAATCGGATTACCTTATCATTGGTGTAAACCTGTAGCTCGAGAAGCATGCTTGGGTACAGAAAAATAGGCCCAGGCATAACCAGAATGAACACTGCATGGGGATTTCAGTGTTTACATCACAATTAGTTTATATGAATATCCTTGGGTTTTAGAAAGAGAGAGAGAGGGGTGTGGCAGTGTGCACTTCAGATGGAGATGGGCCACAGAGAGAGGGGGACTGTGATGAATTGAGAGGATTCTCCCCGGAGGACAAACCCCTTTGAGGCTAGAGAGGTGAGCCTGCTTCGCAAGACCCTATCTAGGGGTCTGGTCAAGTGGGACTTCATTGGGAGTGCCCCCCCCCCCTCACCTTAACCAGGACACTCATTCCCACAAGGATGTGTAACCTACCTTATCTGCTTATATATCTACAACAAGGAATAAACTACCCTTTGTTCCTTTGGCTACAGGCAATGCTGGTTTCATTAAGAATCCTGAAGCAAAGAGGACTTTCTTTAACAGAAAACCTGTATGTAAAGAAGACTAGTGGAGGAGGAAAGATCCATATGCAGGCGAACGTGCCATGTCTTGGAGGGGTGTCAAGCAGCCGAGCCAACTGCATTTACCGAAGCGACTAAAGCCAAGCAGAGAAGCCAGCAACGGGTGAACTGTTGCTTGAACGGTGGACCGTCCAAACTGGAGGCCTGACCATGGAAGCACCATGGTGGGCCGGGCACCCGCAGAACTCTGCCTACGTAAGCACCTGCAGCTACCTCCAGTCAGTGAGCAGTCGCTGAACCATACCCTGCACAGAGACACCGAGAACAGGTCGGAGATGAAGCCAGATACAGAGAGAAAAGAAACTGTAGAAGGAAACCCGAGCAAGCGTCGCGCCCCAGAATCACACCCAAGGAAGGTACCGGGGAGATTTGTGGAAAGGGGGAGGCCGCTGGGGAAAGTTAAGAAAAGTGACGAAAGTTATGAAGACTGTTATGAGGTTTGGAACACTGAAAAAGGCCTAACCGGGTTTGGTATAAAATGCCTATGAACGCTAAATGTAACCTGGAGACTGAAACTTTGAGAAGTGGATGGTCTTCCTTGGTAAGGCGAGAAGAAGCCTCCAAGATTATACGAAAACCAAAGTGGAAATCCGTTAAAGAGAAAGTGAGAAATAAAATGTATCACGAAATATCGGGAATCCAGAGACCAGAGGTATGGAGGTGTTGCGTCCCAGGCTAAAACATAATAGATGTTAAAGACAGGGGGCTTGAATGGAGAATGAGTAAAACGCTCAGAGGAAGGACTATACGAGAATATCACCCGAAGGCTATTAAAGAGATCTCTAAAAAACTCTAAGACATCTTATCAAGTATGGAACATTAAACCCATGAGCCTCTTACAGGAATGGATCGTTAAGGTGAGGAAAATAAAATCTCCTTTGGGAGCTGGTATCTGGAGAGTGACGTTGATACAGACGATAAAAACACAGACCAAGCACCCCCTGAAGAGAAGCCAAAGAAACTGGCGGCCGAAGGGAAGCAAGGAAGAGCGTTAGGAGACATTCTTTTGGCCCATTCCTTTAGTACCTATTCATAGGGTCCGGTAGATTTAGGTTTTGGACTGGCCATTTGTTATTTGACATCTTGACGACTGACTAGCGCTTTGGTTAGTTTTGATAGGCAGGGAATACCCCTATAGCAACAGGGCAAGATTGGCTTTCTTATTATTTTATATAAAAGTTGGTGAAATGTCCCAAGTGTCCAACTCCTTCTCCTGACCCACCACCGATGATGACCAAAAAGTTAGATGGCAAAAATGAGGCAGAAACGGGTTTTTTTTGCTTTATCGATTCTTTTGACCTTTTTGCACCTTTTATTTTGCAAATAGATAGGGAGTGGGGTAGGGGACTAGATTAGGATAGGGGGATTGTTCGGAGTTGCAGGGGGTCTCCCACCGCATTTCCTATACAAAAAGTGCAGCATCTTTTATTTGAAATGTTCACGTAGATGCCACACACCACCGGGCCCAGAGCGAGAGAGAGAGCGAGAGAGGGAGATGGGGCTGTGATGAATCTGAACAATTTGTCCCTTCTTGCCAGGGGGGGCACCCCCTCTGAGGCTAGGGAGGTGAGCCTGCTAAGTACGACCCCCCCTAGGGCTGTGGGAAAGTGGGACCTCCCTGGGAGTGACTTCCCTCTAGGGGACAAGGACTGTCATTCCTACAAGGAGCGCACTAAGGAGAATACACTGCGTATGTGGGGATATATTTTTACTTCTGTTCTACATCCAATGAATAGGGACATTGCTTATATCTCTTTGGCTTTAGGTAATGCTTGATTCTACTTGAACTCTTCAAGCAAAGAGGAACGGCATGCCCCTTTTAAAAGATGGCGGTGGAAATGGAGACAACGAACCTTGAGAGGAAGAGCGAATCCTACGCAGAGGCGAGCTTCTGATGTGCAGACTTGCTGTAGGGGCAGAGCAGCGCTACACTGCAGAGCCAGGTGTAGTGTGGAGACGGACCGGGAAGAAGCGGAGACAATGGGAGCGGTGATACAGTGGTGATAGAGATGGGGACCGAAGGACCGTCTTACCTGGTGGCGTGACTAGGCTGCAGCCGAGGTGGGTTTGGGACCCGCAAACCTACGCCAACCAACCTGGTGGCGTAACTACGCTGTAGCCAAGGTGCATTGGGGACCCGCGAACCTAAGCCAAGACCTGGGTCGAGCAGAGGAATGAATCCTCCGTTTGGACCGTGAGAACACAGAGAGGAGAGTTGAACCTGAATACAAAAGTAACCGCTTATGAGCCATAAACGCAGAGGACAGTGGCAATCGGCAACATCCCTGCTGGACCACCAACTCGCTGGAGTGAACTCAAAGACAGAAGAAGGTATCAGGGTTGCCAAAAAGAAGAGGGAGGCAAGTAGAATCGAGGAAGGCGAAGGAAACCAATATGGAGGATTACAGGACCCCTAGAAACATGAGCATTAAATATTGCCATAAAAGACTAAAACTAGTACCAAGGACAAATAAACCAGGAAGCCAGAGGGGTCTAGAGCGCCCTAGAGAACTAAGGCAGTTGTGAAAAACTACAGAGGAGGCAACCTAGAGGGTTAGACCAATTTCCTCAGAATAGAAAACCAAGGAGGAGAAAGTGACGAAAGTGGTGGACAAGGGATAAAGGAAATCTTCCTCCACCCAAAGATCGCGACACACTGGATTCCGAGATTTGCCACGCTGGGGAAAACCCGATCAAGGGAATAATTCCTGCCAGTAAAGAACTTGGAGCCTTTAGTTTACGGAAAAACATGTGGATTCTTAAGGAAAACTGAAACCATTTCATTTGTGAACTGTTTTTGCACCATGAATCTCCTAAAGCGAGACCCATCGAACATTGGTCGGGAAAGCCTGAGTCGAGAGGCTAGTAATCGGGCATATTTTTAGGGTTTTCTTCTACGGTGGTAGGGCCAGGTAGTCCATGTTTTTGGATTGAGGACTTCTTTTAATTTGGACAGACGAGCGCCCTTGGTTTCATAGGTAGAGAAATCCTCAGAGGGGGGAGGCCGCGGAGAGTGAGGAGGCAGAGATGAGGGAGAGTGAGTCAGGGGGTGCAGAAAGAGGGGGGCAGAGCGGGAAGCAAGGGAGGGGAGGGGGATGAGGTGGGTGTGAGGGAGAAAGGGGGAGTTGTGAGGGGGGGTCGGTGAGAGAGGGAGAGAAAAGGGTTGGACGGAAAGAGGAGCAGCAGAGAGGGGGCAGTGAGAATGAGAGAGGGGGAAGTGTGAGGGGGCAAAGCGGAGGGAGAGGTAGCAAAGAGAGAGTAAGGGTGCAGAGTGAGAGGGAGGTGGCAGAGAAATGTAGGGGCAGAGACAGAGGTGGGGGGGGGTGTGAAGGCATAATGAAGTAGACGCAGACAACCGGTTCAGGTTTTGTTCTCAAATGTTTTATTAAAGTAAAATGCAGGGCTGGAGTGAGGCCTTACTTGCCCTATGCTAAGGTGGGATTTCCTTTCCCTATAGTCTGTCAGGAAGTCAAAATTAAACTTCTCTTTGTGTCTAAAACCTATACTTGCCCTCACAACTAACTGCATACAATATTGTTGGGATGTCAGCAGCAAAATTAATAGTGTTCAAAATACATTTCTAAGCTTCTTTCAGCTCTTGGCTTTTCCCATTTCTTCCACCTCCTTTCATATGTATTGGGCCCAGACCACCAGCTCTAGGGCTGCTACATACACTAGGGTTGGGATGTGTCATTGGGACACTCTAGTTTATGGTACATTCCCATAGAGTACTTGCCTGCTTGTACACACCCCCTTGTTTTATGTTGGGGGCCCACCTCTGGTAGGGTTCCTACACATGGATCTTGGGAATTACTCAAGCCATTGTATTGGTATTATGAGATGACATTTATAACGCGCCTATACACCAGTGTTTCAAGGCGTGACGAGGCATGGGAGGGGGCACAGAGGAAAGACAGACCACGATCTTACTAGGCCAGGTGGCATTCAGATTGTGCAAGGGAAGGGGGGAAGAAAAGTGCAGGGGTGGGGAGGGAAGTGCAGTACATGGGATAATCAAATAATAACATGAAAAGAAATAAGAACGGCCAGCTGGTGGCAAGTGCAGGGTGGGTGCAGACATAAGTGCTGGTTTGGGGACTGTAGGGATACAAAAACCAGTCTGGGGTGCAGCGCAAGCTTGCAACTAGCAGGGCTTGGGCCTGAGATCAGAAGGGTGGTCGGTAACCCGTGCAGTCACCGTATCAGCCAGGACTTCAGCAGGGGAGAGGGGGAGAGAAAGCAGAAGCAAAGAGGAAGGTTCTTAGGAGCTTCTGGAACTGAAGGTGGTTCTCCTCGAGTTTCAAGGAGGCGGAGAGGCTGTTGCATAGGGAGGCCCCAGCCGAAGAGAGAGATCTACCACCAACTCGTTGCTTGGAGAAGCGCCTGACCCTAAGGGAGTTGGAGGTGGATGAGCGAAGAGCTCGAGAGGGAAGATATTTAGGGAGAGAGAGTTGAAGGTATTTAGGCCCCAGGCCCCAGAAGGCCTTGTGGATGATGCAGAGGGTTTTGAACTTAATCCTCGCAGTCACTGGGAGTCAGTGCAGAGATTTCAGTCCTGGAGAGATACGATCCCTGGGCTTGAGGACAAGGACAAGTCTCACAGTCCTGTTCTGGATGAGTTGCAGAGGGCATAGAGTAGAAGCAGGCAGATTTAGAAAGAGGTTGTTGCAGTAGTCCAGCCTGGAAAGAACCAGAGCTCTGGAGACAGTGAGCTTCTGTGGGAAGGAGAGGAAAGGAAGAATACCTCTGAGGAGGTGCAGCTGGTAGTGTGACGTCTTAGATGTGAGGTGAGAAAGAGTGTGGAGTCGAAGATGACACACAGGTTTTTTGCCTTGCCGGTGGGAGCAGGAAGAGGGCCAAGAGAGGCTGACCAGAGGGCTACAAGAAAAGAGGGAGTGGGTGTGCCGATGAGGAGAATCTCCGACTTATTGGCATTAAGGCAGTGGTCATTGGCGGCACACCACTCCTGGATAGCAGACAGACAGTCAGAGATGAGGGACGGGAAAGAGGTGGCCAAAGGTAGCCTGAAAATGAGCTGAGTGTCATCCGCATAGCACTGAAAGTTGGGGCAAAGAGTGGCAATGGGGTGGTCAAGAAGTGCCAGGTATTGGTTGAACAGCCAGGGAGAGAGGTTAGACCCCTGGGGGACACCCCAGGTAGAGAAAAAGTTAGCAGAGAGGAAGGACCCAAGTTTGACCTGGGAGGGTCGGTCAGAGAGGAAGTAAGTCATCCATGCCAGGGCGTGACCGGTGATGCCTAGGTTATCATGGAGACACTTTAGCAGGATGGCATGGTTGACCGTATCAAAGGCAGAAGAGGGATCAAGCAAGATGAGGACACATGGGGTGTTAGAGTCAAGGTTTTAGAGCAGGTCTTTACAGATCTTCAGGAGAGCAGTTTCCGTGCTTCTGGCAGCTCTGAGACTGATGGTCATGGAGACAACCAACAGATTCAGTGTGGAGATTAAGCTGGGAGATGGCCAGTTTCTCCAGAAGCTTTCCCAGAAAGGGGGTGATGGAGATTGGGCGATAGTTAGCCCAGCAGGAGGGGTCGCAGAGGGTTTCTGGAGAAGAGGGTGTACAAGGGAGTGCTTCAGGGGGGATGGGAAGACTCCAGTGGCGAAGGAGTGGTTGCAGAAGTCAGCCAGGGAGTTGATGTGGTGCTTGATGGTTTTGGGGGAACAGGGGTGAACCTGTTTTGATGAGACTTTCATAGATCGGACTTGTCTAGAAACTTCATCTGCGGAGAACGGGGGGAAAGGCAGAGGAGGGGAGTGAGGACAGGATGTCCTGAGTTTTAGAGATGAAGTGAGAAGCCAGGGCCATGCAAAGGGCCTGGAAAGGCACAGGAGAGTTACACTGCAGCAGGATTGGCCAGTTCCCTGCAGATTTTAAAGAGTTGCGCTGACTTGCTAGATGCCTCAGAGATGCGGGCTTGGGTATGAGCTCTCTTCTTGGTGAGGACAGAGAGCCGGTATTGCCTTTGGAGCAGGTGACGGGCCAGTTTGTCAGAATATGTGCATGAAGCAAGCCATTTCCTCTCGGCCACCCTACACTTGCGTTTAATGGTGGCCAGGTTGGAGTCGTATCAGGAGTTGCACTTGGCTTTGGGCTTCAGGCGTATTCTCATGGCAGGGGCAAGGATGTCCTGAGTAGAGTGGAGCATGGAGAGGGCTGTGTCAGGGTGAGAGTCAGCTGGAGGGGGAGAAGGGGGTGAGAAAGTGGCGCTGAAAGCCTCAACTGATGAGCGTTTCATGGGTCGGATGATTGAGAAGGTGGGTGGCAGTGATCGAGTTGGCTTGGCCTGTGGGGTATAGAGGTTGAGATGGGAGAAGAGGAGAAAGTTATCACTCCAGGAGAGAGGAATGGTGAGACGGACAGAAAGGGCAAGGTCTGAGGAGATCAGAACATCGAGTGTGCCCTGCAGAGTGAGTTGGCCCAGAGGGGAGAATAGTGAGTGAAAGAGAGTCGCAGAGGTCGCAAAAGAGTCCAGAGGGAGGACAGGGGGCATCCAGGTGGATGTTGAAGTCACCAAGAAGGAGGAGTTGAGTGGTCGAGGCCAAGAGTGAAGAGGAGCGGTCCGCCCACTCAGAGGAAGGAGGAGATCTGACCATGTGGCCAATAGATGGTAGCCACAATAAGGGAGTGGCTGGGGGAGAGCGAGAGCATGCAGACGAGGCATTCAAGAGGAGTAGACCTGCGTAGGGATGACAGAGGCAGGAATCCACTTGGGGAAGATCAGGGCTAAACCCCCGCCGGAGCGATTGAACCTGGGTGCAGAGAGGATTTTATAGCCATCCGAGAGGAGCATGTCCAAGCTTGTGACAGAGCTGGCCGTGAACCAAGTCTCGGTGAGACCGAGGACATCGAGGTCAAGTTCTTCCAGAAGGCAGCAGATGTCAGAGGAATGTTTGACAGCTGAGCGAGAATTGAGTGGCAATGTGGAGAAAGTTGCTGTTCTTCAAGGACCTCCGGGGAGGGGTACAGATCAGAGGTACGCCCTGCAGAGGTTTAGAGGGTGGGTGAGAGGGAAGGAGAGGGCAAGGTAGCCGAAGAGGAGGCTACAGGGGGAGGCAAGGGAGCCATGGAGGGGAAAGCAGGAGAAGAAAGGGAATTGATGAGGCGCGGGAAGCGTCTATCAAAGAGGTGAAGATTGACCTGAGGGCCTTGGACCAGGACGGTCCCATTCGATGTAAACATTAATGATGACTTTGGAGGAGTGGAAAGAGGCCAGGAGGGCATCCCACCGGGTGCCACCATTAATGGGAGAAGAAGAGAAGGGAGAGAGGGCAGAGACCATATGTAGGGTCCATAGGTCTGGTGAAGGGACGACAAAGAGGATGTCGGTGAGAGTTTCTTTGGAGGAGGCACTGGTATAGGTGTCAGCGATAGGGAGGCCTGGGTTGGAGACCAGGATGTCCTTTTTAAACTTCTTCCTACCAGATTTAGTGAGGAGGGCAGGATAGTCAATGGAGAAGCAGTTAGAAAAGATAGGAGAGACAGGGAGCACCATAGAGTGGGTGGGGAGGAGTGAGGTGGAGGGGAGAGGGAAGGGGGGAGCACTAAGGAAGGGTGCAGGCAGACAAGACAGTGGGAGGCAAGGCAATTGAGCAATAGGACAAGATGACAACACACTGGATTAAGGAATTATTACCTAAATTTGAGAATCCTGAATAGAGGGAGAAAGGCCTAGATTTCACAATACAATTTTAGATACTGATACAGTGAAGATAGTAGGCAGCTGGGTGGCAACGCATCCGAGTATGAGAGTCTGTAGGGTAGAAAGGGGGGTGAGCGGAGAGGCCAGTAGGACTGGCGTCCCTTGCGGACACCTGCAGACACAACCAGGAGCCACCGATGGGGAGCTGCCCTTTGCCTATGGGCCCTTAGCTGTGGGGCTGCCGGGCAGGGGCTGCCCAGGGAGGGTCAGTGAAAAGGAGGAAGGAGCCAATCAGGGGGGAGGGCGGGCCGGGAGGCGGGAAGGTAGGAAGGTGGAAGGGGAGCGAGAGAGAACAGTGAAAAACAGTGGTCGAAAGGCCCACAATGAAATGCAACACATGCAGCAAGATTAAGTGTTCAAATGCGCAGGGGGGCTTTCACCAGGAGATTAGTCACCCGCTCATCCTGGATGGGGAATTACAGCTTTTATAACATGCTTAGAATAATTTAAGTTTGTATTATTACAAAAGTACTCATTTGACCTGATAGTTTTATGTATCACTTATATACGTTCAGTGTGGTGTATTTTCTAGGGATAAGTGAGTGGACTAATTGTACCTTTGTGCCAGCCTGCTACCCCTACCTGAGCGGAAATCCTGGCCACTCTGTCCACATCAAGTGAGATTTTGCTTTCTTTTCTTGTCCACCTTCCACCTAGGGATAGTGGTTGTAGCATCCTAAGCAGAAGGTGGTACAAACACTACATAAACACCACCTGAGCCTAGTGTGCCAGATCGTGGCAACTGAACCTTTACTGAAATGGTGGAATGACACCATTAAAACCAAAGAGGGTACAGTGTAAAGTGAACAGCCTTTCACTATGCATTCTTCTGTCTGCACACAGGGAAGATTTCTTCCAGCGAAATGGACTGTGGATGACTCTAAACTGTCTTTGTTTTCTTTTTCACCCACTAGGAATATTCCACTGTTCCATGGAGTACGTCCGGCTGAAGGGTGACCCAGGGGCTGATGTCACCCTGAAGGACCTGGGATTCCAGACGGACCTGCGGGTGTACCTTCACCTGCGGCAGACCTGGCTGGCCTTCAGTAAGTAAGACGGATGTGCATGGGAAACTAAGATTATAGTTGTTGGGGTATTTATTAAGTGCAGAACTAGCTTCCGGAAGCAACAGAACACTTTAAGTCCTAGGACGAATGACCCGGTGAGTGACGCAAAGGTCCAAGGGCGTGTGGATCTGACTGTGGGTGAAGGGGAGGGGGGGTCATTTGGCATTAAGGGATCCACAAGCCACCAGGGGAGGAATCCTAGGAAAGCAGATCGCCCAGTGTCAGGTGGGGTGGGGGAGACTGTAGAGCATGTGGACCTAAGTGTTAAGGGGGAGCCATTCCTTCCGGGCTTGAGCTCCTTCATGAAATGTTGAAGTGAGGGGGCGCGTCTGGTGTTAAAGGGGGGTAGCTTCACACTGTCTTTTATTTGCTGCTGGATCATGAGCATGTGAGTGGGGTACCATAGGGACTGTAGGGTAACATGATGCAACAGTACCTGATGATGACCCAGTGGAGTTCAGCAAGCGTCAGGCTGGTGTTGTCTAAGCAGTCGAGTCCTTTTGAGTCGTGCTGCAGGACACATCTCAGGGCGGCCATAGTAGGCACAAAATGACCTTCCAGAGGGTCATCATCCACATGGGATTGGATCAGGACTTAGACAGCAGATTTGAAGTTGTTTTCTGGGATGAAGGGCTTGATTTTCCGCAGGAGGGCAAGTTCGTACCAGGCCATTTGTATTTTCCTTGCTATCTGCTGCTTGAAGAAAAGGTGTCTGTCAATCTCGAGCCCAAGGGACATGGCGCAGGTGGGCAGCAGGGGCGTGAAGCCCCGGAGGTTCATAGAAGAGAGCCAGATTTAGATTTCACAGTATTTGGTGGTGGTGTTGGTGAGTGTTGGTGGAGTTTTTCTAAAATCCACTTGAGGTAAGACTTCATAAAACTATCCCTTGCCATACAGGTCACCAGCTCTTAGTATAGGTCTGTACTACTCATGGGACCTGGGTAGAGCAGCAGAGCAGCCAGGCTTATCATAGGAGGAAGATGTGAGCTGTAGATGAGTACACTGAACCCAGTCATTAAAATATTCCAAAGAAACACTTACATAGAGAAGTTTACATTAAAATATACCATTTATTATATTTACTCAAGGAAGTTAGAAAAATACATATTTCACTTAACCAACACACAGGGATTCTTAGTAATACTTTTAAAAGGCCATTGCTTCGATGGTAGTTGCTTGCAGTACAATTGTTAGTTTGACACTAATGGTAGCCGTTTCTGTGCTGTATCTGAGTGTAAAGCCAGATTGGTAGGACTGAAGGAGGTTATTGGCTTCGTTGTGTTGGAGGAGTTCTGTGCCTACTGCTCTCTCAAGGATTTTACCTGGGATGGGAAAATGGGTGATTGGGAGATAGTTGCTGATGTTGTCGGGGTCCAGTGTTGGTTTCATGCAAAGCGGGAGGATTTGTCCAGGGTCGAGGGGGGAAGGTGACTTGGTATAGAGCTACTGATGATTGTTGAGTAAGGGTGGTGCGGTTTAGTTGAATGGGTCTTGCGTGCAGAATCATGGAGGAATTATCCACATACAATGTGGCCTTGAGGGATTCTAGGGTTGAATGAGGTCTTCCAAAGTGAGTGTCTTAAAAGTTGGCCATGTAGTGGTGATTGTGTGAAATGGGATGTGTGGTTTCAGCTGTGGTGTGGGTGGCTGTGTTGGTGGATCATGCTGACAAAGAAAGCATTGATGGTAGTGGATTTTATTTATGTGGTACATGTGGGTTGGCCAGAGGGTTGATGCATTGCATGATGGCTTTGAAGAGGCTTCTGATTTCATTGATGGCCTTGGCTACAGTGTTTTGGTAGTAGTTGCCCTTGGCAGTGGTGACCAGTCTTCTGTATGTAGCACAGAGTTCCTTGAGCAGGGCGAGGTGGGAAGCGCTGCATAAGTCTTTTCTTGTTTTCTGATGTTTATTTTGTTGGCGTTGAGTTATTGAGTGTACCAGGATACAGATGGTTTAGGTTTGATAGGGGCATGGCAGTTGTTGGTTTTGCAGGTGGGGTTTTGAAATGAGTCAAGGTCCCAGTTCACCTGAGGTATATCGGCCCATGTGGCATGGAGATTGGTGAGTTCTTCCATGAGAACTTCCACTGGGAAGTTCTTGAAATCAGCTGAAGGCGCGTTTGCTTGGTCTCCAATGGGTATGCTTGACTGGGATGGTGTAACTAATGTCAAAGGGGATTGCCAGATGGTCTGATAAGTAGAGTGGAATTGGAATGCTGCGACGAGGGTGGGCAAGGAGGTGGTGTGGTCTGTTATTACCTTTCCTATGTGCTGTGTGAGGTTCTCTGTGTCCAGTAGGCAAGGGAGATCTTCCTTCATTGACTTTGCTGCTGGTTACCAGGTGCGTGGAAGTTGCTGAGGAAGATGTTGGCATGCACGAGAGACATGGTGGTGACCCGTCTGATTCCCTAGATGAAGGAGGTGTTGGGTTACGGTGGTCTGTAGATGAGGTTAAAGTGACTGTCCATTGGAGAGAGCGGAAAATGGCAGGAAAGGTTTCTGAAGGAGCCGATGGTGATGTTGTCCAATTTGGAGCATCGCCCTGAAGCTTTCTGAATGAAGGAGAGGCCTCCAGCGGTCTTGCTGTAGCCAGTTCGGATGAGTATGTCTAGGAGGCGGCTGGAGGTGGATGCCATCCAGTCCCCTGTAGTGAAAATGGTACCCACGTCATGTGTGGTGATGAGGTTGACGATGTCTGCTGCTCGGTTGATCGCTGAGCGGGCATTGGCGATCATCCGTTTTGTGTAATGGCGTATGGAGTGCTGATGAGGTCTACAGTGATGCGGTTGGGGTTGGTGCGATGCAGCGTCTATGATTTTGCTGATGGGTGTCTATCGTGGCTCAAGCGAAGTTGCGGGATGGGCTATTGGGAGAAATGGGTGAAGCAAATATTCGGGGGAGCTTACTTGATGTTGGAGGAGCATGGATTGGTAACCCGCAAAAAACATCTCGCAAGGAAATGACATGGAACCCATGGATTCTGGTACCGGGTCCTTCCTGTCCAAACAGGAATTGCTCTTTTCTTTGTCTGCCTTTTGCTTCGGACTCCCGGGGAGTGTGACCTTTGATCTAAACGTTAAGAAAGGGCAGGGCTAAGCAGGTGGGTGGAGCTTGAGTCACGTCACCTAGATCCACTTCAACCAGCTCACGAATTGCAAAAGAAAAGAGGCTGGTGGGCTGCTTAGTTGGGGAACAAGGACAGCAAAAGAAGGCACCAAAGCATGAGCAGTGAATGACCAGTGGGTTAGGGTCTTAGGGTCACATGATCTAGACCCACTTACACCAGCTCGCCAACGATGGCTGAAACAGTGCAGTTGTCCTGTTGGTCCATTCACCAGCCCAGTGACCGCCAGATCACCCCCCCGCCCTTGCCTGTTACTAGCTGCTGAGTGTCTATCGTCGCTCCTTGAAACACTTGTGTATAGGCTTGTTACAAATAACATATATATGATATCATATCCTATCCTGTGGTTTGCTCTGCTGTTTCCACCCAGTGAGATTTCCAGCCGTTATCACTTCATAAGTCCTATTTTCATTGGAAGGTTGGCAGTGCTGCTGCCTCCACCCAGAGGGCAGCATACTTGTGTGTTTTACTCTCTAAATGCTCTAGACAAAACAAACAGGGATTAGCAACCCTAGGAGGTGCCTGGTCCTTGGAGCCATCTGCACTGTCATGTGCCCAGAACAGAGGCATTAGCAGCACAAACTACAAAGAGAACCCTACTATTGTGTTATGGGGGGGGGATCTCCCCGCTGCACCCGACTTTCACACAGAGGACAATGACCGTTATGGCTGTAGACTTGACTATGCCCACAGCCTCTGAGTTGGACTCCCTGAATATCTACTTGGCAGACTCTGCTGGCTCCAAATCAAAATAGTGGATACGCGTAAAAGCTTTATCGGTCACCGCTCCTACTACGGTAGGATCCTGGAATCCATCCCAATGTTTGCACCTCCTACCACCAAGGACGCGAGGATCCAGCAAGAACTCACTAGTGACGGTGCCAGGTGTCCACCCGAAATGACAGGAAGGCACCACTGTCTCCCTCCTAGCAACCAAGCCATAGTCCTTCTTGCCCAGACGTCCCCTCGGGGCTGTTGCTAGGTCTGGAAAAGATCCGCGGCTACGCTAATGTCTGGACTCTGGGCTAGCCATCGTTTTGACTGTAGCCCCTGAGCTTCTATCCGGGGCCACAACCAAAGGTCCCGGGGCTATAGCCCCCTCAGACCCCCCCCCCAAAAACGCTTCTGCGTGCTCGTGCAAAAGATGAGCACCTAAGCGTGGGAAAGCAGCCACAAAGCTGGCCCTCTAACTGCCCGCCCGCACGAGATTACTGTCCGATCCTACTGCCACTGTAAGCCCTCGTACACCTCACGGACCAACATAGTGCAACCTACACAGGTGTGGCGTCAGGCGACCAAGAAGGAACCCAACACATTGCCTTGTTTGCTTCGTAGACCGAGCTGACCATCCAGGCCATGGGGAGTCCTTTCTCGAGGTTTACTGCGTCTGCTGCTACGCCACCTCCCCAACCAAGTAACCACCCTATGAAAAATCGCCCCACACGTGACCCGTCCCCGACTGATGGGCCATTGCGTGCCTCACCAATCTCCCAGAAGCACCCTCATAATAGGACTAAAGCTCCTCTCGTCATACCGGCCCCCCCCCCCCCAATCACACACATTAACTGACAACAGTGTCCTAAGCGCTCCTCAGTCTCTGGGCTCTTCCCTCAGGATAAAACATTCTCAAACCACTCCACCAATCGCACACAGGCAGAAACGCATGCCGCCCGGGTTCTTATGTCCTGCACCCATCAACACCATGGGTGTCGCACCTGCCTCTCCCGCTGTCCCACTAACAACCACCACCACTGCTGCTTCTGTGACGTAGCAATGCACAGCGAGGCCACCACATTGCAGAGGAAGCTACACAAGACTGTTATTGTAATCTGATCTGAAGAGAGCCTATAAGATTAAACAAGCATTGGCAGTGCCATCTGTTTGGGGTTTAGTGTAGGCAAGGGAAAGGCACTTGCCAGGCACTGCCATAGTGGTATTAACTTCCCATTGATGGTAGCAGCTGCAAAATGGTGCGAGTATCTGGGCATTTAATAGCAGGGCCTGGCACATGCTTAATACTTCTAAAATTGTTGGCTTTGCCAATGTGTATCTTTAACAGGAATTCAGTGACGGACACGCAGAGTGCTTATAAACGAGTGGCTAAAGGCAGACCTGGTTAAGACATTTTTATTACACCAGTAGCACGTTCACAGCTGCAATTAAGTTATTAACTTTCAGAAGGCTGATCTGACAAAACATTGGCAGGCACTTCACTGTAAAGTTTGATGGTAAGGCTTGATTAATGCGAGCTCAGAGTTCTCATAAGGCGGTGTGTTGGGCGAGGAGGGGCAGGATCCGGGTGGGAATGGTAATGGGGATTAGCATGGCCATGGGAGGTCAATGAGTGGTTTACTAGCCAAAACGCCACCTTCAAGCTTTGCATCACTCCTCATATGCCATCCCCCCCCCTCCCCCATTTGATAGTGAGCAACTTTTGCAAAGCCTTAAACTTATTTAACTCCCAGCTTCCAAAAGTAGAGCGTAAAATGCTCCCACGTTAAAATCTTCTCTGGATCCGTGCGCACCCCCTCATTTCATCAGGTAGCAGTGGGGGCGCAACCCGTTTTACTACTTGCGAATTGCACTGGGTACAGAAATGGTTTCCGTATCTGCCTGGTGGCGCCTGTGACCCTCCTCTATTTGCTCACCGCAGCCTTGCTCCTCATGGGCCTGCATTTGCTCATCTAGAGTGTGCCTGCACTTTCCCTGTGCACTGGTGTAAAGGCCAGCATATGTGCTGCAATGCTGCCATCTGCTGGCCACTAATCAGAATACCACCCCCTCCATCGGCCCCTCTGTCTGAGTCCAGTGTCTTCCGCTTCCGGCGCTGCACTATTCGGTGCATCAGAGTACATAGCTCTCAACTCACACGCTTTTGGCGGGTGTCACCCGCCTTGTAAACAGCTAGGACACCCGCCAAGCCTCCTGCATGCCCATTCAAGCCGGTCAAGTGGCACAGCGAGTAGAGCGCCCGCTTTGACACCCGTGCAGAGCCTGTTAACGCAGGTTCGAATCCCGGCGGGGCCAAACTCAGCCTTTCATCCTTCCGAGGTCGATAAATGAGCACCACACACCGTGGGTAATAATAAGCAGCGCTCAGATACCTGAGGGTTTGTAGCGCTATATAAAAGCCTAATTATTATTATTATTATTATTATTATTCATTTCAATGGGCTCTCACCCGCCAAAAACAAAATCGGGTGTTTTCACCCGCCTTTGCGACAGAAATGGTTGAGAGCTGTGTCAGAGTATTGTTTCTGGTTTGCCATTATTCTGGCGTGTTTCTCGCCCTGTTAGTCCTGTATTTTCAGCAGGAGCCGCATGGGCCTATTTAAGGAGGGGAGTTTGGGGGAGGACCTGCCCCTGTCCCCCTCAACGTTGGTGACACTGCATTCTGGTACCATAGCTCTCAACCATTGTCTGGCAAAGGCTGGTGAAAACGCCCGATTTTCTTTTTGGCGGGTGAGAGGCCCATTGAAATGAATGGGTGTGCAGGAAGCTTGGTGGGTGAGTCAGCTGTTTACAAGACAGGTGACGCCCGCCAAAAGCATGTGAGTTGAGAGCTATGCTGGTACCCACCATTAACCAGCGCTTAGCAATTTTAAACAAAGTACGAATCAGTTTGCAAGTTGCAAAAGAAATCGTGCTTCAGTCCCCTTCACTGTTCAAGCTGTTCAGAGTGCCCGCCCCTCCCTTACTTAACCTTGGGGTGGCCTGGTAAGATTGAATGTGTAACCCGCCGCAGATGTGGAAGGGCCAATGAACTGAAGCGGGGGGCTATGAACCGGGACCGCAGGGTTGAGAAAGACTGCTGCAGATTGAGGGACGTCTGGAGCAAGAGAGCCAAAGCAGAGCCGGCGAGCATGGAGATCTGCTATGGACGGTGCTTAATTTGTGGGGGGGGGCTTGCCCCGGCACTTATTTCTGAGCCCGGCACTTATTTTTAAGCCCAGCTTGATTACGCTGTGATGTTATGGCAACTTTATTATTTTACCTGTCAAGTCAGTCATAGTAACATAACCATCAACCACAGTGTGCCCGGGTCTCTGCACCCTGGGCACTGGCAGGGTCTTTGCATCCTGGGCACGGGTCTGGGTCTCTGCACCCTGGGCACTGCTGGCAGGGTCTCTGCATTGTGGGCACGGGCCCGGATCTCTGCACCCTGGGCACTGGTCCGGGTCTCTGCACCCTGGGCACTGGCAGGGTCCAGGGACGTCATTTCACCAAAACGCCAGGGGTAGCGGAAGTGACATCACAGTGCCACGCCCATAAGAGTGACATCACAGGAAGTGATGTCATTTGACCACACCCCACTCGACATCACAGGAAGTGATGTCATTTGACCACGCCCTCCACATGACATCACAGGAAGTGGCCTCATAAAGCATTATCCCCTCAGTACACTAAGAAATATATGGTTACGATATCAGTGTTTTGTGACATTTCATACAAGAATGGATCATCATATGTAGCAGTGTCAAGGTCCATGTTGCCACGCGAAGTGTATGAACCCAAATCCCCTCTTAATCTGGATCTGCCCTGTTAGTTCAACAGGACTACAGAGCGAAATCACATTCTGGGGGGACAGAGACGGATAGGCGGGTATGGGGATAGGGGAAAGCCAGGATAAAAGGCGAGAGGGAGAATATTTCACCAGAAAACATGTATGGCATCCACAGTTTTTAATAATTCTTCTTCTTGTGTTATTTTGGCTGCCAAAAGATTAGTTCAAAATGTGTTCAAGGTGTACAGTGCATTACTGAGCGATGCCACCTTCAGTACCAAAAGCCTCATAAGTCATGTCCCCATATTTTACGGGGAAAAAATCCTGGCTGCATTTTGCATTACTCCCACACTCACCAACACTCTTTATATGCCTAGGTTTCTGTTCCTACATGTTCATTGTCCTCCACACCCCTCACCTCTCCATAATGGTACACATTCCAACAATTAGTACTATTGTATAGATTTTGGGATAATGCCCAACCCTTCACTCTGATCATAAGACTTAAAATGTAGTTTCTTACCAGATTGAGCAGAACAGTGGCTTGACAGATGTGTCCGAGGCTGCTGTTTCAGTGGCATGTAAGGTGAAGATTCTGACACAGAAAGGAAGGAACTCCACATGAAGATGCAGGTCTGAAAATAAAAAACAAATTATCAGAATGGAAGAATCATTTGTACAACAGCACACCAGAATATCATTTGTCATAGAGACAAGATACTGACTGAACGCACTGAGGGGTGTGCTTTCCAGACTACCATTAACTGCAGTGCCCTGCTTCTGACCTTGCAATCCGGTCACCCAGCAGCCTATTCCACCCTCCGTTTCCCAGCATCCCTGGAGCCTGTGGTACCTCTCATCCCGGCACATCTAGCCTCCCCTCACTCACATGAGCACTTGGGGTGACGTGATATTATCGAATTATACTCCTGAAACTGAATACCCTACACCCAGTGACCCTAATGTGGCTGGGAAGAGGTGGATGGTGACGTCCCATCACCATGTGAGGTCATACACTGGGAAACTGGGGCGTGCAGCGTAACCCCTCACTATTTACCCAGAGGCAGAACTGATTATTGTGGCAGATATTCATTGGCCCATTATTTTTATGATGATCATATTTTGAATGCACAGAGCTGGATTCCAGCGAGCACTGAGCAACTCAATATGATCTCTGCTGCATAGGAGGCATTTCAATGAAGATGCAGGAAGGACAGTTGTCTCAGGTAAGGAGCGATTGTGCTGCGAAGTGACTCTGTTGAAAAGTCTACATGTCCCCTTTGTGTGAGGGACCGGCAGGGTTCCACGACTCCCACCACACTTGCCCAGTCAAGGAGGCGTGAGAGAAGGGAGGCCACAGAGAGACAGTACACCCTGCACTCCAGACACACCTCCACAGCACGGACCCAGGGGCCAGAGAAGCACCCCAGGCACAGGGGTCCCTTCCAGATACCAGGGAGCGCACAGACCACACAGCTAGGGGGCCGAGAGCGCAGCCCGCAACACTCCAGATAAAGCCCCCTGATTTGGGCCAACCAAGCCCTGCAGCACTCCAGATACAGGCCCCCCACATCCCACAAACGCACACACAGACTAGAGCAAGCAGACATTTGCATGCATGCACACCCCCACCCCGAAAGCAGAGCTCCCTGCCCTTGGCCACAGGCACCCTGCCAGTGGAGTGTGTTTGGACCCTGATTACATTCTGCTTGAGGAATCAGATTTTAGGCTTTTAGCTCCAATTGTGTGTAAGTATTTGAGGTATTACAGATGTGTGCAGCGCACTTAGTTGCTGTATTGAATGCATGCTCCTTCGCCAATGAGGTAAATTCACAAAACCCCCAATTCTATGGAAAGAGGCAGAGAGAAGCTTCATCATTCTCCAATGGTACTGTGTTTTACTTTGTGTATAGGCGCGTTATAAATGCCATAGTATATCATATGTTGACATTCCTTGCCAAAGACATTTTAGAATATTGCAAGGCCGGGACACACATGATACTTTATAAATCGGGGCCACTGTCTATATTCTAGGGACTCTAAGGGGGAGAAACTGGGGTGGCTAAACCTTAGCAACTCGACAGTCCGTGGGGCAGATTCCTAGCTCAGGGGCAACTGGAAGCAAGACGACGTGGGAGCAAAACAGGTTCGATCCCCAGGTCCATGCTTAGAAACCTCTGGGTATTAAGCAACACGTGTAGCTGTTGTCGCCTGAGGTGCCAAGCTATCCGCCTGCGGCCGCAGGCGGGTAGTGGGCTAGCACAGCACACACGCAACCTAGGCTCCACCTGGTCCTGGCGGCCGCAGGGGAATGCCACAAGAGCACACATCTGACCTCAGCCTGGGGCAGGGCTTTAAGTGGGCCGGGGCCTGCCGGGGCTGGGCCCCGGCAGGTTCCGAAATTTCGTTTTGAGGCGGGGCCCTGCCGGGGCCCACTAATCTCCCCGGGCAGCCCCGGCCACTACACGAAAAGGCATTTTTTTCTACAGCCTGAAGCTCTCGCTCGTGTGCGAGAGCTTCAGGCTTCAGAAAAAAATGCCTTTCAGCTATAATGGTGGCGCCGCACCTGCGAGGCATCCCTTTAATCAAGGGATGCACGTGGGCCGGCGCCACCATTATGGAGAAACGTGAGGCCGCTGGAAGCAGAGGCCTTGCTTCCTAAATACTGAAGCTCCCGCGGATTCGCGGGAGTTTCAGTCTTTAGGAAAAAGGCCTCTGCTTCCAGTGGCCTCACCCTTTCAGCCTTAATGGTGACGCTGCCCCTCCCCAGCTGGCGAGGGGCAGCACCACCATTAAGGCTGAATAGGCGAGGCGCTGTCCCCTGCCAGGCAAGCCTATACAAAATAAATGCAGAGATCAGCACCCTCTCCCCCATAGGGGAGAGGGTGCTAATCTCTACAAAAGGCTGCCTGGCAGGGGTGCCAGTAGCCCATTGAGCCGGGGCTCGTCAAGGGGGCGTGGCCTAACGGCCCATCAAGACCACGTTGTTGGGCCACGCCCCCTCGATGGGCCCCGGCTCGATTTGTAGTGCCACTTAAGGCACTGGCCTGGGGCCTACGGCGGCACACGCCAGCAACATTAATCCACCCAGCAGCTCACACACACCCGCTCGCCCCCGACCTCAGTCACACACACAACACAGACTGACTCACCGCTGTGTGTTAGCTTGGAAGAAGTTAGTTGGCCTGGACTTTCTGGCACCAAGAGAAACCACGAAGCTGCTGCTGCACGCTGGCTTCGCTGCAGTGCTCACAAAATGGAGGACCACCAGCACGCTGCACCGCTTGAGTGGTGGCCACGCCCCCTCCTCCTCTGATTGGAGGAAATGCCAGAGGTCGCAAGAGAGTGACAGAGGTCGCTGGCCAATCGGCAGCGGTCGCTCTTGCGACCTCTGGCGACCCCCAAATGACGTCCCTGGCAGGGTCTCTGCATCGTGGGCACGGGCCCAGATCTCTGCACCCTGGGCTCACTCGTTGTTGTTCACAAACATGACCCAGGTTGGCACGGCAGGACTATTTATCAATTTTCATGGAAAACAATGAGATGCCAGGCGACAACACTGGGCATTGATGCCGGCCACGTCCACACGCTGCTCCACTCAGCCTGCATGACATTGCTGCAAACTATATAGTGTAATAACCAGCAGGGTGGTTTGACGACAACGGGACAGTCACCAGCCCCAACACAGGAGCAAAATCATTGAAAAGACCCAGGACGAACAGGAGAGCCAGTCATGAGTGCCACTCGGTTGAGTAATGGTTTCGCCCACGTTCGTCCATCATTTTACCATAGGAGGAAAGCATTGTTGCTCTTTCTGCCTGTGGTGAGATGGTTAACATGCTTCACTTGACACTGATTGGATTAGAGAAAAATGTTGTGTTTGAAAGGAAACCTTAAACATTTATTTGATTTCAAGATGACTAAAATGTCATCTGGATTTCACCCTCAATGAACCAGTGGGAGTTGAAGCTTTAACCCCAAATATGTTCGTGTGACACCTTATGGAGCAGCCATGCGACACTGTGGCAACAGTGGGTGGTGTCAACAGTAGACTGGGAGCTGCCCCTACCTCATGCAAGATCATATCTGGGCCCTGGCACTTCTTTTCTCACGTATTAAGCACGAACCCCTGCTGTGGACCCCCTTCCTCGTGCTAACCCTAACACTGCTGGTCAGGTTGATGCTAAAGAGCAAGCATTCAGTGTTTGCCCCGTGTGTTACTTTTGTTGCTGAAAGGTGCCATTTCCATATTTTCTGTATTGTTGTTGTATTTTTACCACTTGAGAGTGCGTTGAAGTTGTGTTCATTTTTTGTGTTTGCTCGGACCATTGTAACTGTTTTGTAATGAAAATGATTTATTTCCATGTGCTGTGTAATTTCTATGCACAGTGTGAACCCTTCACACTGCTCTGCAGCTGTTCGCGCTGCCCACCACAAGCTCCTCGTGCACAGTGATGCTCCTTACAGCACCTGCCAGTGCCCCAGCTCTTGACGCTGCAGATCCCTGCACTGTCTGGAGTTTGAGGCCATTTCTTGACCTGCATGAACACAGATCTGTGGTGGAGGTGCTCAGCCCACTGAGCATCGTATTCTGCCAATGGCCATCGTAGGCCTAACACAACAGCGGGCTCCCCAAAGACCTTGACCTGAAAATGCGCCACTTTATTCCATAATGTCCTGTGTGGTATGGCCCCTCCTCTGCCCACTTCCCCCACCGCCCATCATGCCCCTGCACCAACTTGCCCAGCAAATGAAACAAAGGGGGGTCTAGGAATCTCTCTACCTGCACGAACACAGCCCAATGACCTGTTCTTGGGTGAATAACCCCTGGGAGAGACTCTACCAAGTCTTTAGCTCACTGTCCTTTTCACAGAGAAGAAATTTCCCTGCATATCAGCCTTTGTCCTGCCCAGGGGCAGTCCAGCGCCGAAATGCTAGGCAATTCTCCTCTGAACAAGAGTACCATCAGTAACCCCATACACGTGTTTCAGCCTTGTTGGGCATCATCAGTGAGGTGAAACTGTTGCCTCTCTAAGAACAGTGAGCAAGGGGTCCACGTCTGGATTGCCCTGTTAACTTAGGGTGAAACCCAAAGTTAATGTATGCAAACAAAGGGGGGTCTGGGAATCTCTCTACCAGCACAAACACAGCCCAATGACCTGTTCTTGGGTGAATAACCCCTGGGAGAGACTCTACCAAGTCTTTAGCTCACTGTCCTTTTCACAGAGAAGAAATTTCCCCACATATCAGCCTTTGTCCTGCCCAGGGGCAGTCCAGCGCCGAAATGCTAGGCAATTCTCCTCTGAACAAGAGTACCACCAGTAACCCCATACACGTGTTTCAGCCTTGTTGGGCATCATCAGTGAGGTGAAACTGTTGCCTCTCGAAGAACAGTGAGCAAGGGGTCCACGTCTGGATTGCCCTGTTAACTTAGGGTGAAACCCAAAGTTAATGTATGCAAACAAAGGGGGGTCTGGGAAAGATGATTCATCAGAGGATCAGCCTTGGAGACACATGCCCGTTAGCCCCATCCACAGAAATGGGGGTAGCAATGTGTTCCTCATCTGTAGGGATTGGGGTAAGGGGCTGTCTCTGAGTGGCATGCACGTTCTCAGGCCCCCAGCATATCTCTGGTGGTTAAGGAGGGTCCCTCTCCTTCAACATCTGGGGAGGGGGGGGCAGCGCATGTTTTCCTCCTGGTACCCACATCAATGCGATCTCTGGTGGCCTGTGCACACAGAGAACCTCAAATCTTCCCTCCCCCGCACACTCGTGGTTTCCTTCGCTTGTCTATATGTGCATGATCCTGTGTGTGCACACAAAACCTTCTCCCAGTGTGCATGTCACTCTTTCTCGGTGGCCCGCTACTCTCCCCTGCTCAGCTTTTCCACCCTCTGGTTCTTATGGTGTTGGCGAGTCCGTCCGGGTCCCATTGAACACAGTGCCCATCCTTGGCTCTCCTGCCCTCCTAGTTTTTGTGGGGCTGTCTGGATCTCCTTGGTGCCCGCACCCATTCTCTGATCTCCGGCCCTCCAATCTCCACGGGTCTCTGTGCCTCTGCTTTGGTGCAGCTTTTGTTCTCTGGTCTTTTGTTTTCGACCCTGGGTATCTCTGTGCATGTGTCGCTCTCATTATGTGCAGTGCAGTTCAGCTCACCTGCCTGAAGGGTCTCTGCGGATCTATCTGATCTCATTGGGCACAATGCCCATTCTCTGCTATCCTGTCTTCTTTGACTGTTTGGGCTCTCCTTTGTAGAAGTACTTGATGTTGTTGTTTTTTTTGTTTGTTGTTGTTTTGCCCCTGGTTATCCTTGGGCTTGCATGACTCTTTGTGAAAAGTACTAGTTCTCAGCCTTATTGCACCAATGTCGCTATGAACCTACTTGGGGTTCATTTGGCACAGTGCCCATTTTATGTTCTCCTGCCTCTGTGGGTCTATCTGGGTCTCCAGACTGATTCTCTATGCTCTACTCATGCTTCATGGGTCTCTGTGGCTTAGCAGTCCTTTTCCTCTTTCCTGGTTTACCCCTGTGTCCCTCTGGGCGTGTGGGGCTCTGCTTGGTAACCACGTTCTTCTTTCTCCCCAGTCATTATCCTGTGCATCGTGGAAGTCCTCATCATCCTGCTGCTCATCTTCCTCCGCAAGCGCATCCTCATTGCCATATCTCTGATCAAGGAGGCCAGCAGGTGAGTGCAAGGGCTCACCGTGGGTGCTTCATGGACCATGCGAGGGTGGAGGTACGAAAGGATTCGCCTTTGGAGCAGAATCCTCTTCAAATGGCTAGATAGCCTTTCTGAAGCTTCTTTGTCGCATGGGCGTTTTTGGGCAGGGGGCGGAGTGAACAGATCCATGTGCATTTGGGGGGGGGTATAAGGGACATCCGATTCCTTTGGTGGGTAACTTAGAAGGCAGATCGTTTTAGGTGCGCAGTTCAAAGGGGTTCAGCTTCTTTGGGTGGGTCCAGTTTGGGGTTGGGGGGGTAGTTGTGTTTTTTGAGTAGGGGGGGGGAATTGATTCATTCTCTCCTCCCCTAGATATGGGAAGTGCCCATAATCGCCTGTTTTTTTAAATTTTCTTGTTCTATCCACCACAGGGCCATTGGCTACGTCATGTCCTCCTTGTTCTTCCCGCTACTCACCTTCCTGCTGGTCTGCCTGGTCATTGCGTACTGGGCAATCACCGCCGTGTATCCTTAACTCTGCAAGCGGGTGGCGAGGGGGCCTGTGGTCCGAGGAGGACGTTTGCTGCAAATGTTGTGGGGTGGTAATGACCGCCAAATCTGGTGCTCTGAGGAAGCGAGACAAAGGCGATGAGTTTGGCACCGAAAATCCTGGTATAAAGGGCGGAAACATTTAGCAAGTGCCTTTACTGCAGCGTCGCAGCCATGCGGGGGGGGGGCTCTCACAATGTTACTGGCCCACATCCGATTTATGAGCCTCAGGCAAAGGCTCATAACAAGGGTAATGGATGGTAACGGTTGGAGCCCTCCCGCCAGTGCTTTAATGGCGTACAAAAACGAGAGCGCAGTTGAAGACAGTCCTTGGAACCTTGGATGTCCGGGTGCTTTGTTGTCGCAGGAAGATGCAAACGTTAACACGAAATGTTGGAAGGGAAACAGCAGGCCTTTAACAGTGGTTAATGCCCGCTGCTGACCCATAGTTTACAATAGCTGTCAACATTACAGTGTAAACTTAAGCCTTACTGACCAAGGGAGGGGGGTCAAGATCATAGGATAGTAAAAGGGCTATATTGGGTAAGCTTTTCATGTGTGTGTTAGGCAAGTTTGTATGCAGTACCCTGTGGGAGACTGCACCAGTCTTGTCCTCTTGGCAATAGTTAACTTAACCTTTGGTATAAGCATGCCATAGCTCTCAACTCACACGCTTTTGGCGGGTGTCACCCGCCTTGTTAACAGCTGACTCACCCGCCTCGTCTCCTGCACGCCCATTCGTTTCAATGGGCCTCTCACCCGCCAAAATTAAAATCTGGTGTTTTCACCCGCCTTTGCGACACAAATGGTTGAGAGCTATGGCATGCACTACACAAGTTGGTAGAGTGACTGTGCAGCCAGGCATATCTCAAGAGGAGTCAATGTGAGCTTTAGGGTTGTAACAGAGTTTCACAGTGACAAGTATCCAAATAAACACACTCGAGGTTTCTTAATTAAACAATTATTTATTAATTTAACAGGCAGTTCAATAAGCCTTCCTTAGAAGGGAATAAATATATTTAACACAAAAATACACTTCAAAATACACACTCTGTTTCTTTAAATCAGTAGGTACCCATTTGGGATGGCATACCGACACTTCCTACACCCTGAGGTGACTTAAATAACTAGGACACTGTGGACATTGATATATCACTGGCACATTTAGAGCAATACTGTGTTTGGTGTCAAAAGGAAAAGGTTTTGGGAATAAAACAGTGATTAACAAATATTCTTAAGCAGGTGAATACTTTTGAAACCTTCAATGCAAAGTAAATTTAACCTTTTCCCAGCCCCACACTTTATCTGATGCGTGACATTTGTTGAGGGATAGTTAAAGCACATAGTCAGAGGATGCAAGAGTCTTTCAGGGAGCCAGGCCAGCCAATGTTAGTTGAGCAAAAAGTCTAGGTGAACTGAAGCACTTAATGCAGGTAAGTAAAAGTCTTGCACAATGTTTAAGAACTCTTTGTAGAAAATGAAATCGCTGTAGAGCCACATGCTGGGATGGTGAGGGGCAAAGCTGTCCGCAACTCTGCAAAAGCAACCAAGACACGTTTCAACTGAGACCTAACATGGCTACATGACGAGAGGTAAGTCCTCTTAGTTTTACAGTACTTTTAATTAGGAGAAATTTGTTCCAGCTGGCTTCAGTTCCTGTGTAGGTCTGCGATTCTGTGTTCGGGGCCTCAGTCGTGGGGACAAAAGGGAGGATGTCTGGGGACCCCTGCACTACAAATGGGCGGTCGACGGCTGCAATTGGCAAACTTCAGGTCAGCGGCACTTGGCGGTATCAGCTCCTCGCGGCTCTCGGATATCTTTATGGACTTTCCTCACATCTGGGGTCCCGCACTCTGTTGGGGTGGCTCAGGCTTGGTCAGTCCTGCTTCCTGGAAGTCCGGAGGATCCTCCTGGAGCTCCGGTCCGACTTAAAGACAAGACGCTCAATTCTTGTGTTCCTCTCCCTGGCAATTGGTTCCTGCAGCAGCAGTGGAAGTACAGCCCACTCCGAGAGGATGTCCAGATGAGTTAGCTTTGGGGCTGATTGGTCCCACCAACCCAAGGGGAGAAGTCGTCCTTTGCAGGGCTTCTCTAGTCGAGGCAAATTCGGAACTTCAGCACAGCAGCAGGGCTTCTCCTGGAAAACCAACGGTCCAGGAGTTACAGCAGTCACTTCCAAGTTCTTCTTTGGATTCCTTCGTCCAGTGGTCGACTCTGCCTTCCAAGCAAAAGACCTCGCCTTTTTATGCAGGTTTCTCCCATTCATTTGCAGCCTAGCTGTCAGTCACACAGCAGGGTGGCTGTCCTCCAAGGAGAGCCCCTGTTTCTACAGTCAGTTGTTTGGTTTTTCAGGAGTGCAGAAGGTTTTTTTTTTACCTGCTGGAAGAGTTTCACCATTTCAAAGCCATTGCTGCATTTTTAGTGCCATCACTGGCTATACTGGTTGGACTCTGTGCCCTAGTCTTAGCTCCTCTTCAGATTTTCAGCTGCTGGACAGCCTTCCTCGCCCCCGCCTCCACCCCCCCCCCTCCGCTTCCTGGTTCGCCACACTAGCTGTGTTAGACTTCCCATCCTGGGGGACTGTTTTCTGGGTCCTTGACCTACTGTTTGTACTGAAGAGGTGTCCTGCCTCGGTATTGGGACCCCACAATCCCCTCTCATCTGCTCATCTGATGTGGCAGGGTCATGAATAGGATCCTGCCAAGGGGGACCAAGGACGCCGCTCATCCTGGGGTAGGCCGCCTACCAGGGAATTTGGAGCCAGGCCTACCCCAGAGGTGGTGCAGGAGAGCTGAAAGGCTCCCTTCCAGCCCTGGCTCCCCGTGCAAGGAGCTGCACATGTGCATTGATGATGCGGTCCATCCTGATGCCATCAGCCTCTGTCCTGACCTTTTCTTCTACTCTTTCACTGGCCAGCATGCACCAGACTCTTCTGATCCCTGGAATGGATAACTGTTCCTGGAAAACTGCAACGTCTGGAGAAAAACTGCAAGTACCACAATGCACCTAAGCATAATGGCTAAGACTCGTCCTGGAGTAAGAGGAACAGACTGTTTGCCCAAATTGGAATGGACTGGGCTTCTCCATTCAGGAGCTGCATGGGAGACCAAACACCTATCCCACAAACCCCGGACAAGCTCTTTGGGGGGGGGCAGTCTCCGCGGAACTGGAATGAGCATGGAGCCTCCCAGCACACGCGAGGACCTCGGAGCCCTCCCCAAAACCTTTGCCGACAAAGGCAGGGTGGAAACTGAGAACAAAGAACCACAATGGCCGCATATCAAAGATGGAGGCTGAGAAAGGGGCAGAGGTAAAGGTCCTTCTGAACACTTCAGGGTAAGTCCCAGTTCAAAGGGGTAAGCCCATGGGAGGAGTTCGGCTAGATGGACAGGAATTGGCCCAGTGAAGCTGCTGGCTCTTGCCCAAACGGAACATGGAGAAAGGGTGGTCTATAAAAAGGCAGCACAATTAGTCTGCAATGAGCAATTTTATGTGGTTTATTGAGACTAGAGAAGGACCATCAAAAGAACATTTTTTTGTAGCGAGAGAAGGCAAGGTGTGAGTGAGAGAGTGGTTGGAGGTAATTTTAGAGTGAGAGTAGGAGGTGAGATGAGCAGGGAAGAGAGAGGAAAGGTGAGAGGCAGGAGCGTGCAGGGGTTGAAGAGGGGAGAGACGAGAGCAGGCATCAAGAGCTGGAGATGTAGAGGAGAACGCCCAGGAGGGAGGAAGAGAGCAGAGGGGAGGGGAGAGGAGAGGAGAGAGAGGGCATCAAGCCCTGGAGATGGAGAGGAGAGCGCCCAGGAGGAAGGAAGAGAGCAGAGGGGAGAGAAGAGAGAGGGCATCAAGACCTGGAGATGGAGAGGAGAGCGCCCAGGAGGAAGGAAGAGGGCAGAGGGGAGAGAAGAGAGAGGGCATCAAGACCTGGAGATGGAGAGCGCCCAGGAGGAAGGAAGAGAGCAGATGGGAGGCAAAAGAGAGCGGGCATCAAGCCCTGGAGATGGAGAGGAGAGTGGCCAGGGAGGAGGAAGAGAGCAGAGGGGAGGGGAGAGGAAAGAGAGGGCATCAAGACCTGGAGATGGAGAGGAGAGCGCCCAGGAGGAAGGGAGAGACGAGAGCAAGCATCAAGCCCTGGAGATGGGGAGCCGCCAGGAGGAAGCAAGAGAGTGGGAAGAGGGAGAATGAACAAGATCAGGCCAGGAGATGGAGTGTGGACAGGAGAGCCGACCCGGACCCGCTGTGTGGAAAGAGAAAGGCGAGGAGAGTGAGGAAAAGGTTGAGATGCTATGTGGAGGTCCACGCACCTCTTCATTATTCTACTGTGTCAACTTAGTTTCCCGGGAGGAGTCCAGAGTTGGCAAAGCGGTGCTACGCGCACTGTTTGTATGAGGTGAGACTGTTCCAAGGGTTAAGGGATTGTACTTCTGTTGAGTGTTGCCACCGCCTGTGGTTGTGTAATGTTGTGCTGCTGGGTATTCTTTATTCACGAGCATGTGAATCCATGCTGGAGAAGGAACAAGTTCCTTACCTGTTACTGCTGTTCTCCAGCATGGGTCTGGCATGGATTCATATGCAAACCCACCCTCCTTCCCCCGTGGTTGTTCTTCTTGGTTCATTCTGTCACTTCATATGCTTTCTAATCTGAAGATGGCCTCCGTGGGCGGGGCTTAGAGGAGACGGTCAGTTAAAATCAGTTTTCCATATGGTGAACGAATAATTATTTGGCAAACCTTTCAGACAAACATCCTGATTTAAGAATTCGAATAAGATGGAAACCACTTTACCAGTCCATATTTCAAACAAATCAATAAGGTTAACCAATTGAAGATGACACATTTCGCCTGAGTGTTGACTATATGAATGATAAGCCATTTCTTTCTACACTAATGTAAATCGCTTGTCGCATGGACAGCCACTGTTTCATCCCTCTCGTTCCCAATGTCTGCTGAGCCACCGGGAACCGGCTTCTATGGGTTCTTTCACTTCTGGCTGTCCGGTCCCACTCCAAGGAAGAGCCGCTAGTGTTCTTTGTGGCTGTAGGGGGTTGTCATTAGTCCTGGGTTTAAGTCCGTGGGTGACCGGATCTCTTAAATCACACTGCAAAAGCGCTGTACTCGCTGGGTTGTTTCGGACTTCCAGAACCATATTTTGGGGAATACTCAGAGTTAATGTTATTGGGCACGTGTCTAGTGTTTTCACCATTGGTATGATCACAAAGCCCTGTGGGTTGAACACCCTCTGGGGACCGTAGTCTGGTCAGTGTAGAGTAGGGTACTAAGTAGTGCTTGGATGCAATCTGAATGTGTTCAGCCACATCGAATGTTCGTGGCGTGTAGCTGCACACTAATGGTGTGGTGGTTGTGTGCGATCAGTATTATGTGAGCAGTAAGGCCAATTTGACTTGTGGGGGTAGGGAGGGGGGCGGGTGTAGCTGCATGGAACTGGTGCTTGTATATATGAATTGTCCAGCTAGACTGATTTTTCCATGGAGTATAGCTGCGGTCTAAAAGATTGTTCAGGTGCTTGTGTAATTGTGTGTAGCTAGGCCGAATTAATCGAGAGGTATAGCTGCACTCTAGAGAGAGAGTCGGCATATTGGTGTTTGTGGGTATGAGTGCAATTCGAGGAGGTACCTTGTTCCTGATTATTAATGTCAGTTTCCATACCGTCCCGGATTGTCCGTTTCCATACCGTCCCTTCATCTGCCAACTCGCAGGTGCTTGTTTTGTTCTTCGTGGAGCAGTGAATCTACTTGAGACGGCGTGCGCAACAGAGAAAGGGAGAGAGGGAGAAGTGGCATTGGGTGCTAGAGAAATGGGAACTGTCTGCAAATGGCCTTGGGTAGGAGTGCATCATTGCTGGTTGTTTGCATTTCAAGGCCTTCTCCCACCTTCCTTAGATTAACCGACTCCCCTCTAAGATCTCCTACCACCTTACATGACAGATGGGTACCCCCACAGATGGCCAATACAGGCCTAGCCGTTAGCATAACCAAGCCACGACTGAGCTCTGCTCTTTAGTCCTGTCAGACTCGCCCACATCAGCGGTTACCAGACCCAAAACCCTGTAGTATATCAGATCTTTGCGTCTAATCTACTCCCCATTTTCTCCGCCCAGTCCATAGAGAGCAGATTGGCACTCGGAAACGGGTACTTCTGAGTGTCACCTAGCAACACTGGTTTTGCATCTTCCTTTCCCACTGTCCCACTAATGAGCCCCCACCCCTCTTCTCTTACAGCGCCAAGCACAGATAGGCCACCAATGGTGGCAGATAGGCGCTATACAAGTCCACGCACATTACAATGCATTATTTAACTGTTGTGTTGGCCGAAACATGGAACATTAATTAGTTTAGTCGCTTTGGGTGGCCAGGGGGCTAACCACAAGTTTAGAGTAGGATTGAGACTTTTTCTGTTAGCCACATCATTTGTACATTACTTTTTAGAATAGGCCTGGATGCAATCGCGGACTCACATCTGCGCGCTACATGCAGCGGTCTTCTTGTGGGCTGGCTTTTCAGTCCACGTGCTCTGGAGCAGCGCACATGCGAGGTATAGGGCCTCCATGGGAATATGTTTGCACTTGTGTTACCCTTCCGCTTAATGGACACACATGTGGGAAAGACCTTGACATGTTCTCAGATTCCTCTCCACGTCTCAGGAGGCCGTGTACAAAGTCTTCAACGAAACCACATGCGAGTATGCCAGAACGACATGTAACCCAGAGGTAAGATACCGCTTAGAAACCTGAGTGCAGAGCTAATCCAGTCACATTGGTTTCATATTTAGACAAGACTGTGCAATCCCAACACAGGAGAGAAAAAAGCACCTGTACAGTCACATAAAAGGTAAGTCGCTGCACATCTGGATCACAGCACATCATCTTGATAGAAAAGGCCAGATGCATGTTTGTCTGATGCTGTCATGCGCAGTAGAGGCTGCATGCTCCGCTAGAGGGAGCTGTTGCCTTAGGATGTACAGCGGCCCAATTTGCCTAGCTTTGCCCGTTTTCAACACTAGAGGGAGCTGTTGTCTTGGGGATATATACTGGGTGTACGGTTAATGAAAACCTGCCCTTTGACCCATGTACACTGGCTAGTACACTAGTCATTCATAATTAATTTCTATAAATGATCCCATAGATGACATCCAACGCATTCAGCTCAGGTCAGGTTATCCCAAGGAGCGAGCGAGCGAGGGAGGGGCGAGAGTGTCTGGGGGCACTGCCAGCTACTGCTATGAGCACATTCTGTAATAATAAAGCAGCTCTCCCTTGTTCCCTCGGTGTGCAATCCTGCCCAGCTATAATGACTGTGGCGAATCACACCCACTGCAGCCCTTCAGAGATGCAAGTCTTTCTTCCCTTTCTAGCGTCATGTGACCCAGTCTTTGGTGAAGCAGAGTTCACGAAGCTCACTGGGAGGAAGTGAGATTTGTATTCTGCGGGCATTGCTGAATCTGTCCCCATGAGTAGGGGAGAGCAAGGGAAGATGTGGGGGAACCTCGCCCACATGAGGCTGCTGTAGAAGAAATTGGAATTTGTGAAGGATCCAGTGGATCCCACCAGTGACCAGGCGGGATCCACTGACCATGGATTGGGCAATGTAAAACCCTGACTGGAGAAGACGGAACGATTTCAGCTCTGAGAACAAGGTCTTGTGCTAAAGCAGTCTGTGAAAGAGACTGAAAAGGCCAGAGCAAGCGCGCTCACCGGCCTTGCAAGTGCCTCTGAGCGCCAGTGCCCAGAGGAGCAAGTGCAAACTGCAGAGCGCTCCTGCCAGGCAGATTGACCAAAGCAGGTGGACTACAGCTACTTGGTAGGTGCCATGGAGCACAGTGAGGGGGAAAGCATTTGATCCCTGAAACACTGCATGTTGGTGCCACCAAGTGTTAAATCCCGCAGCGGACTGTGAAGGGGCTTGAGCTCTGAAGATTGTATTTCATAAAAACTCAATGTTCGAGCCAACAGAAATGGGGAACCGAGATAAAATCCACAGCAAGCCAAGATGCCCCTTTTCTAGAACTGAGATCTTGGTTGTGCGGGGGATGGGGGGGTCCGTCTACCATCCACAAGGACCTGAGAGAAAATGGGACAATTGCCAGAGAGACCAAGACTGGTCAATGGGAGGGTTTTCATAAAGACTCCTCCGTCATCTCTGTATATTGCCACTGAAGGCTCTCCCTTAATGCCAGGCGTCTGACCTCGCATGCTGCGATGACCTGTAGAGATGGGGGGTGGGGGGGGATTGTTTCTATTGCTCCGGAACTTCTTTGCTCCCCCGAGTAGCGACACAGATGAATGGTAGTCAACTGGTCCTACAGATGGGTGGGACTGAAGACCATTCCTGGACAGAGTCATCCAATCCGTGAGCCCCAGACCCTAACCTCCTCCATGGTGGCTGCTGGTAGAAGCAGCAGGGTGCCCCATAGGATATTAACCAACGTGGGAACCTCAGATCGAGACCCTCCATGTGTGTGCATATCGCCTGGTGTTCGACTCGAGCACATGTGCGCATCCTTGACGCGCTCTGTGCCGTTGGATGAGTCGGACGCCTGCTCCCAAGAGGAAGGCTTCACTTCCTCCTCCCATAGATGGGCTTGGAGTGGTGTCCACCTGGACCGATCTTGAGCAATCGGTCATCTGACTTGGCTGGTTCTAATACTGCAGTTGTGTACACATTTGCCCTGGCTGTGTACTGGGGGATACACAGGCATATATGCTTAGAATACCCCTGGCATGGTTAGCCCTTCCCCATTTCGGTGTGTGTTGGGGGATGCCAATGGGTGCCCCTGTTACAGACCTGTTGCAGTGATATTCTAACCCCTCCCCACCCTCAAACTATTGTGGAGGTTTTCCGAGACCTTTTGGTAGAGTCGATCCAGTTGTTGCCCCATTCCTACTGGCTGGCAACCTTCTTAGCGGCTGCAACCTTATTTCTAGGACTCTGCTTCAGGCGCCTTCACCCACATCACCTGCATTTACATGTTTTTTTTTTTTTGTTTTTTTACCCAGCACGCTTTCTCCCACTTGTGAACTGCTTTCTCCGCTTGCATTTCTTGCAGACGTTCAACACTACCAACATCACCAAGACGTGCCCAGATGCCCGCTGCCTCTTTGCCTTCTACGGCGGCGAGAGTTACTACCACAAGTACCTCATCTTCTTCCAGATCTACAACGCCTTCATGTTCCTGTGGCTCGCCAACTTCGTCATCGCCCTGGGGCAGGTCACCCTGGCGGGGGCCTTCTCCTCCTACTACTGGGCCTTCAACAAGCCGGACGACATGCCCGCCTTCCCCATCTCCGCCTCCATGGGACGCGCGCTCAGGTAATGCTTTCTCGGGAAAGTGGTCCTGGCTGCCTCGAAGTATGTTGACAACCTAACCGGGCTTGTTCATTGCATGTGTGGCTGAGAGACTGTGCACTAATGCCTGGCTCCTCTGTAGCTTTGGCTATACGGTGACTGGCCACTGGGTGTCGCTGCTGCGCTGATATGGCCCGTTTCCTGCAGGATCTACGCCATTGTCATACAGCAACTGTCCAGAGGGTGTCACTCTATCTCCATTGTCCTTTTCCATCAGGACTTCAGCCAATGCCATGCTCTAGCAGGCCACTAGGTGTCACTGCTGTGATAGATGGGGTGGTGTCTTAGATATTTACAAGTTTTAAAAGACCCCTTCAAACACTCTGAATGGGGGCATAGATACAAAAAGGGTTTCTTCCAACCCTGGCATTTCAATTGCCCACCTTTCTGCTTCAAAGGGCCAATTATGAGTTCAGTTGTGTTTTTCTATTTAGCATTGTATCCCATGTACGTATTTCTGAGACCTGACGCGCGTGCGTGCGTGCGTGCGTGCGCCAGAAGAAAATGCTCTCGAGTCTAGCTCCTGGCATGGCAGCCATATTGTTTGTAGCTTTCAGTTGGAGGGTTGTTCAACTCCAAGCCTCGATGGACGGATCCATGTCAGGTTTTCAGGATACCCCTCATTAATATTCATGATAAATGTGCATACAATGATTCTAAATGTATGCAAAACCTCTACATTTGAAGATGCACCAGGTTTAGTTCACCTGTCACCGTGTTACATGCTTGTAGTTTACAGATGGCATCAGAACATGGCGCCGTTGCCTTCATGGGGGCATATTGTTTTGCGATTACTGCACATTGGTGGTGGCCATTCCAACCAAACGAGCGTATGTGTTAGCTTGTCTTGCCCGTCCTGAGTATGTGGGGGACAGATAGAGTACTGCTACAGGTAGCAGGGTGCTAAGCAGTGATGGAAGTTTACCCAAAAAGTAGCGGAACTGTCCCCCCCCCTCTCTTCCCCCCCATCCGTTCCCTCTCACTTCGACCACTGGTGCCAAGTGTTCTACTGTTCCTCTCCCTTGTCCTGTGCAGGTATCACACGGGCTCGCTGGCCTTCGGCTCCCTCATCCTCGCCATCGTGCAGCTCATTCGAATCATGCTGGAATATCTGGACCACAAGCTGAAAGGTAACAGGAACCCCCTTCCCCCCCGACCCCCCTGTGACACACATAACCGTGAGAAATGGGGGACATGGGCACGTGCGCCGCAGGTTTCGGAGCCGGAAGCGCAGAGCTCTGTAGTGCGGTGCTACACTACTCTCTGTGCAATAGCTGACGTGCATTTTGGTTGGCAGCATTAGTAAATGGAGCGATGGCCTGATTGTGCCTGCTGCTGCACTGTCACTCCCACTGCACACCCAACTATCACTTACTGCTCTGAAATGGCTTCACAGACTTGGGACCAACCGTTTCCGCCAGTGTAAGTTGTTTTAGCCGAACAAAGTATGGATACCACTGCCGGAGGGAGGGGCAGAGGGCTTGGCCTCATGGAAGCAGGCTGTCCTCATCCCTTGCTTGTGAGGCTGGCAGTTGGTAGGTAATGCCCCAGGGGAGATCTGGGACACTAAAAACATGGGTCAAACATAGGGGTATACAATAGCAATTTTTGGTAGCGAGGCTGCACCCTCAGCCTGGACTCTGTAGGAGGCAGATGAGCGATCGCGGATTACTCCAGTCTGTGGATGCAGCCAGCATGCGGTCTGACCTGGATCCGGTCTGCGAAAGGGCACAGGCCTCAATGCATGTGTTTGGGGTGTCATCAGTTGTGTTTTTTTTATTTATTTATTTATTTTTTGGGGGGTACCAAACATTGATGAACTTGTGCCCTCTGCTCCCGAAATGCGGAATTTGAGGTCATGGCATAAGACGGTGAGAGGCGGGTTCTTAAAATTGAGTGGATCGAATTCGCTGACTTTTCTTTTTTCTTCTTCTTAATCTATTTTTTTTTGCTTGGTTTCTGGGGTTCCCCTCCCCAAGGGGCTGAAAACAAGTGCGCCCGGTTCCTCCTCTGCTGTCTGAAGTGCTGCTTCTGGTGCCTTGAGAAGTTCATCAAGTTTCTGAACAGGAACGCTTACATCATGGTGAGTGTGGGAGGAGTGCAGCGGTGCCTTTCAGGCCTGCCTGGGGGGGGTGGGGGGGGGTGTGTATCTGCATGCTGGTGCGGGGTGCTGTGCATGGGCAAAGCCTGACCGGTGGTTTGCATTGTCCCAGCATCCTAAGCAGTCTCGCTCTACCTACGTTTTTCACTGTAGTTGTGGGTTAAGGGGTAAAAAGGGACTGAAGTGGGGTTTGGGGTAGTAGTGAAGGGGCTGGACGGAACCCCACCCCAATATAGAAAAATGTTGAAATAATCCATTTGAAGCAAATTATCTCGTGACATCGGATGGAGTGTACATGGCCTATGTGGGTCCCAGTACACCCTTGGATATGTTGGGGAAACGCAGAAGCAACCGTTACAGCCATGTGCAGGGATATCCTATAGAGTGAGCAGCCGTGATCTATACACTAAATTCCCTGGTGTATCACTGGTGACTCCTAAAGTCACAGCTCTGGGCATGAAACTCCAGGGACCCATGTTGGCACCATGCAGTAGTTGGTAAATACCAAATATCACTAGGAAACTGGCAAATATCCCATAGACAAGCAGAGGTTGTGTGTTTATTGGAATGCTCGTCAGCGCTACCATTTAATGGACGTCGGCGCAGTTGCGAACGCCTGACGAATGCATGGCAGCCGGCAGGAAAGAGGACAAGCACAGCATGCAGAGTTACCCAGATTGTGTGAAGAATGTCCATGGCGACTGTCCAGTTCCAACGCCTGTGAATCTCCCTTGCGTTTGATGAAAAGTCAAACCTCGCAGCGAGAGGCAGTCGCTGCGCTGTAGCTGGACATTGGAGAGGAATCGGCTGGACGGTGTCCTAAAGACACAACTATTAGGACTGCTTTTCTATACTTTGACCTGGTGGACAGATGTATAGAAGGCCAACCTATATTGTGACAGGGACAACTCTGGGGAGCTGTAGCCAAACCAGTTCGAGTAACAGTGACGGGCGGTCCAGGCTAAGTTCTTCAGAGGTGGTGAGCTTGTCCACAATGAGGTCGCAATGGGATTACACTTAGGATGTATAAAAAGACCATTATCATTTATTGTCCAAAACACACTATAGAAAAATGACTACTAGCAAGTAGAGTTCTCACACAACACTGATAAAAATAGATGCATGTATACATTCACTTATAGGGCACAATATATATCACAAACTCCTGCAAGGGAAAGGTTAGAATAGTATTATGCACTCATGGTCCACAGAGAATGATCCCAAATTTAAATTGTCCAGCCCCAAGTTGTCTGGGGCCTTCTACCCAATAGTTCAGGTATGTTTGCGTTTGTGAATGTGGAGCTACAATGGATCAGGGCCGCCCCACGCTGCACACATCTTCCCCCGCTAACCCTAGCTCTTTTTATTCCAGATTGCTATTTATGGGACCAATTTCTGTACCTCTGCCCGGAACGCCTTCTTCCTGCTGATGAGGAACATTATCCGGTGAGCAGGGGCCGGGGGTATTCAGACACACTGGTGCGGAATGGAGGGGTTCATCTTGAGAAGCATCAGAATGAAGATCCCCCGTGTCACAGGGGGGAGGGGTTCAAGAGTAATTGGAGGAGAAGAACTGCCCAGGGCTGTTAATGGCAAGAGACTCAAACATCTGGAAGGGGGGGGGGTGCTTCAGCGCAGGTCCCATGCGTCGTGAAGGTAGTGGGCTCTGGGGGCGCTATCGGGAGCACAGTTCATGGTGAGAGGTTTTCTCTCCTAGATGAAGGTCCCCAGTGTTATGAAGTGAGGGGCTTCATGCGGAGGGGGGAATCGCGACCTGGGGTTCAGAATGGATGGGCCCAGTATTCTGAAGGGTGCTCCATCGAGAGGGAGGTCCCATCTATAGTGAGATTGGGTCTGGTGGAAGGTGACTTTCAGACGGAGAGGCCCGAATGTCCTGAGGAAGTGGGGTCTGAGGGCTTCCGGAGAAATGAGTTATACGTAAGTAACAATACTTGGAAACGTCATCAAATCTATTCATATGGTATGATATGTCATTTATAACGCGCCTGTGCACAAGGGTTTCTAGGTGCGACAAGACAAGGGATGGAAGACAAACGATCTTACTAGGCCTTGTGCCATTTGGACTGTGCAAGTCCGACAATGCTAAAAGCAGGGGGCAAACTCTTAGCCTAGAGGATTAGTGGAAATGGGTGCAAATTGGTGACCAGGCTCGATTGGTAATTGCGGCTATGAAAATGTTGGAATTTGTCCTGTCTGCTGATTAAGATTTGGAAACTTTGCTTATTAGGATCCCATTCAAAGGGAATCATCCTGACCTTTGCTGTATTTGAAAGGATCCCATTTTTGACATTTGACTTGCCCAATTCCCTAATGCACAAAGTGAAACTGTGGCGTGTTCGTCCTTCCGGGTCCCAAGTAGAACCCTGCAGCAGCATATTGTGACTGGATTCTGAACCTGAAGAGGGTTCTAGCTCCTGGTGCCATCATTGGCAGAAGGAAGAGGATCAGAGAAGGCGTGAACCGCGTTGTCGCCTATTTAGTCTTGAAACATCTTTGTTGCCTTTTATGGGGTTGTGTGTGTGTGCGCTTCTCCCTTTTTATTTGCATGTGGGGTGCAAGATCAGTTTGCACTGATCACAGCAGTGAGGGTCTACTCCGTGCAGACCACCCACCGTCTTCCTTTTTATTACATTGATGTCGACCCTTGGCGGTGGTCGGAGAATTTCTATTAAAAATGTAGTGTCTTGCTCTGGCAAGGGTAGGCAATGTTCAGCTCGCCAAATGGGTTAGCCTAGGACTCTCACGCCATGACCCCTCATCATTGGCTCCACTGGATACAGCTGGGGGGGGGGGGGGGGAGTTCTAGGTCCACCGCATGTTGCCCAAATGTGTTCAATGTTGTTGGATGTCATTTGTCTTTTGCTATGAACCTTTGTCGCGTATAGTGTGGCTGTAGATGGCTGATGTCGCTTTATGTTGCTTGTCCAACTTCTCCCCCTTTAACAGCTGTGTCTACTGGGCTCTGACTCTTCGTTTTTCTCTTTCAGGGTGGCAGTCCTGGACAAAGTAACGGATTTCCTGCTTTTCCTGGGGAAACTCTTGGTTGTGGGATGTGTGGGTAAGGAATCCCCTTTGCTTTATACTCTGACACACAGTAGTGTAAATAAAAAGTCATACATACCCCCCCTTCATTCCGCTTCATCCAGGATAGTGATCCCTAAAACCATTCATTTAAAGAGGCTCCATGGACCTCTGAATCCAATGGCAGGATTGGCTGGTCACAGATCTGATGAGGAGTGAAGGCCCCTGGAGGCTGGCGCGCCCCACGCCTGTGAGCACCTTATATCCCCAATTGCCCCGTGGTGGTCACGCCATTGTGTCTCGGGAAGCCTTCAGCATCTTTGACACAGTCGATTGATACGTCCCTGAATCACCTTCAGAACAGCCTTCATTGCATCCAAGGCTGTGGCCGCTCCGGGTGTACCGTTCCTAGCGATTCGATGGGATGCAACATTGCGAGCCTGGAAACCAAAAAATGAGAACCTGATGGAGTAGGCTTTCTCTTCTTACACTCCTTACTGTGGAATAGATTCCCACCAGACATCCGCACTCTTCCAAATCTCTGAAAGGTCAGGATTGAACAGTTCCTCCGCTAGTACCGCTAACCACAGAGCACCCGCTTAACCAATCCACATGTCTTGTCAAGACGGATCCCATCTTGCCAGTACCATCCTCCTACTGTGTACCTTTGCCACCTTTAGGGTTTTCCTGCAGGCAAAGATAATGGGCCTATCCATTGTTTGTTTATTTTATTTATATAGCGCTCCAGACCCAGGAGTAAAAGGGCGCTTAAGGACAGGTTACAAAAGTACAATATACATAGAATTTGCAGTTATACATTTAACGAAGAGAAACATGTACAATAAATACAGTCAAAGGTAGTTAGAACTAGCAGTTAAACATTTGTGGCATCTACAGTGTATACATGGGGTTTCCTGTTTTAGGGGTTTCTTTTTTTTTTTTTTTACATCCGGGGGTGTTTTTCCAGTGTTTTCAAAAAATTTCAGAATCTGTTTATCAGTGTTTTCCCGTTTGCCCCTTTCAAAAAATCACGGATACCTGTTTTTTCCGGTGTAAACACAGAAGTGTTCTTTTATTGTTTCAACATTTAAAAGAGTTGACGATGGAGGTGGGACTTGAACCCACAATCCCCAGCCTTATCCATTAGGCAACTCATTTATATTATAATTTATATTCTATAAAACACAGTGCATAGAATTTACGCAATTGGCCAATTCAAAGCAATTGCTAAGGATTGGTGCATGTCAGGACTATTGGGCCTATTTTGTGATCATCTTCATTTCCATCTGTACAAAGCACCAGTATAAACAAGTTATTTAGAAGACAGAACATCGGAGGCCAAACGAAAACTGTTACAATACACGATGGCGAAGCGTAGCAACCCCCACACTGCATACCCTCTTCAGTTAAAAGGGATAAATATGAACTGCGGAAGGGTTTGTGTTGCAGGAGTTTTTCCTTTCTTTATCTTCGCTCACTGCAACATCATATGTAGGGTGTGTTCTCCAAACTCAAAGACCTGCTTTACATGTTGACCTGGTGTCTTCATGATTTTGTTGTTTTTGCCTTGGGGTGTTCATTTTGTGTGTGACTGGGTGTTCACTCAATCTATCACGGTCAGATCAGAGCTCACCCATCAAGTGGCCCAGTCAGTGGTCGAAGTTGGTGGGAGCGGTCGGGAGCGCTGCTCCTCTACTTCTTTTAATGAGGTTTTACTGTTCCTATACTTTTATTTTAAAAAGAAACCGTTCTGGTGCGGCACCAGAGGCAGTAACAGTCCTCCCCACATCCCGCTACAAAGCCACGGCCCGGTTTTATTTATTTATTTGGGCAATGTTGGACAGGTCCATGGACCTGATTTATTTCTGCAATGCAGAAATAAATTAATCAGGTCCACGGATCCGACCAACATTGCCCAAATAAATAAAGCGGGTCGTATTTATTTCTGCAATCAACATCGCAGAAATAAAGTAATCGGGTGCCCAACACCAAACCCAGACGGCCCGCTCAGGAGTTTAGCCCCGCCCCGCACCACTTCTACTGCCAAAGAAAACACAAGACTAAACACAAGGCAGCACCCTCAGCACTTTCCCCTGCAGCCAGTTGGAAAGGAAAGATAGATGTGTGGGATAGATTTGGTTAATTCAAACTTCTGCCACAAGGTGGAATAGTGATTAATAATATCAGTTGAAACAGCTTGCTATAGCCAGGGCTCATTGGCAGTGCATCTGTCTTGAATACAAAACAGTAGTTTGAATCCCGCTCCTGCCACAATTATGTTAAAATTATATAAAATGCAGGGTTTATCGGATTCCCCCGGGGAATAAAACCGGACTCCCTATATATATATACAGTTTGTGATGGGCTTAGTCTAACTTGCGATTGGTTTTATTCAGTAGTCAGCCAATTACTTGTTTCCTAAATAATTGGAAGGATTCGATCGATTTGATGTTCAGAGGCAAGGTATTCCAGAGTTGAGAGGTGAGGACTGTGAAGCTCGAGCCACCGGCTTTTTTTAGTGGTGAATCTGGGCACTGTGAGGCATGGAGTATTAGAGGATCTGGTGATTCTGGTGTTCGGCTTCAAAGTAAATTTGTTAGTGAAGGTATGGAGGGGCTAGGTGGTTTAGGGCTTTGTAGGTGAGGCAAAGAGTTTTTAGGTTGATTTTTTTATTTTTATTATTTTTTTTGTTGTTTTTTTGTTGTACAAAGAGCCATTTGCAGGATATTCTGATGGCAGAAATGTGCTCTCGCCTGGGAATGTTTAGTGCTGCTCGCAGCGCATTGTTTTGGAGAACCTGTAGTTTATGGACTATAGATTGGTTGGCGCCTAGGTAAAGGCTATTGCAATAGTCTAGCTTCGATTGTATGAGAGCGCTGGCCAGCGTGAGGCAACTGTTGGTGGCTAATAAAGGTCTGCAGGCCCTAATTAGTTTCCCGGTGTAGGCGGTGGTTGAAGCAGTCATGTTGACTTGTTTATTGAGGTTGGTATTGGCGTTGAGATAACCTAGGGTTTTCACATTTTTAACAGCGGGGTTGGTGTTACCATCGATGATGATGTTGGTGTAGTCCGGGCTGATCTTCTGTGAGTTGTTGGGTGATCCGACAAGGAGGAGCTCAGTCTTATCATCATTCAGGCATGGATGGCCACACATGGCCTCTGCTTGAATGGAGAAGATTTAGTTAATCCTGGTGACGTTGACACTGTAGTTACCAGTGATGGTGAGGAGTATCTGGGTGTCATCAGTGTAGGCGACACCCAGATGGTCCAGTTTGTCAAAGAGCGGCTTTGTAAAGACGTTATATAAGGTGGGGGAAACACAAGATCCTTGTGGGACACCACAGGTAATGGGGATGGGGTCTGCTGCTGCCGCAGATGAAAAAAACCCTCATGGTTCTGTTGGCTAGGAATGATTGTATCCACATGACAGCAGAAGAGAAGTGGGCAGCAGCTGAGAGGTGGTTGCGGAGTATTTTATGGTCGACCAAGTCGAAAGCTGCTGAGAGGTCTAGAAGTAGGATAGCGGCTTTACCTTTGTCTTTGATGTCATAAATCTGACTCTTGACGTCAACAAGGGTAGTTTCCATTCCATGTTGAGGTCGAAAGCCAGATTGACGCAACCCTAGCAATTGATTGGTCTCTAGGTACTCCTGAATTTGCAGGTAGGCAACTCTATCGAGGATTTTTTGCAGGAAGGGGACCGTAATGATGGGCCTGTAATTAGTGGGAATGGCAGGGTCTAGGGATTGTTTTTTTAGGAGGGGGAGAACCCATGAGTTTTCAGGTTGTTGGGTACAGAGTTGGTGGATAAGGATAGGTTTATTAGCTTGGAGATGAAGGGGGGAAAGGTCTCTCGCTGCATCTTTGATGATCTGGGCGGGGCAGCTGTCTCCTTTGCAATTTGAGGGCTTGAGGGATGTTATAATTTTTTGGACTTCTGGTATAGTGACCTTTTTGAACTTTAAGCTAGTGGTGATATTGGTAGGGGTGGCTATGATGGGGGTGGAGGAATTACTGTTGGAAAGTTGTAGTCGTTTGGCCTCGTTTTTTAGTTTGGAGGCCAGCGATTTTGTTGGCAAGGGCATTTTGGATGCTAGTGCATCAAAGTTTGTCTTTCAAACAAGTGTCCGTCGGTGGGTTAGGATTTTCTAATTCCTTCAGAATGGTGAAGAGTTCCATGGCACAGGATCCTGCATTGTTTATTCTGACATTGTAAGCTTCCATTTTAGTACGGATTATCTCTTTTTTTGTAAAGGGAGGAGATATTTGTGTGATTGGTTTTATTTTCAGTTGATGTAGTTGTTTTCCATAAGGTTTCCAACTTGGCTTTCCTTTTTCTGAGTGTTTTGAGTTCAGGTGTATACCATGAGTTCAGATGAGCTCTGGGTTTACCTTTGCATAATTTTAGTGGGGCAACGGCATCAATGGCGTTCGTCATGGTGTCATTGTAGGTACTGACTAGTAGGTTGAGGTCAGGAGGGGGAGAACCAGAGGTGTAAGGGTATCCGCAGTAATGTTGCGCTTATTTCTGGTTAGACAGGCTGGTGCGTGGGGACACTGTTTGGGGTTAGGGTTAGTAATGCTGATGTCGAATGGTATGCGGAAGTGGTCAGTCCATGCAAGAGGTTGGGGGGCTTTTCAGATGATGTTGCAATTATGGGCTGCGACCCAGTCAATGGTTTGGCCTTTCTGATGGGTGGGTCGAGTGTAGTCATGCTCAGATAGTGCATTAGCATGGTGAGGAAGCAGGGGTGTCGTTAGGGTCATTGTACCCTAGATTAAAGTCTCCTAGAATATTTTGTGAGAGAGGTTTGGAGTTCTCGGCTATTAGGGAGGTAATGTCTTCCTTGAAGGTACCTGTGGGACCTGGGGGCCTGTATATTAGTTGCAGGGTAATTGTACTCTTAGGGGTAGTTTGTATTTTGATAGTGAGATGCTCACATGATTTTAGTGGAAGGGAGCTAACAGATCTAAAGTCTAGTGAGGATTTAAATTTGAAAGCTACACCTCCTCCGCGAGCATTGGGTCTATCGGCTCTGAGGATAGAGTAATTGTCGGGAACAGCAAGGGTTAAATAGGGTCCTGCTGCCTAATGTAACCAATTTTCTGTGGTTGCAAGGAAGTCGAGATCTGCTGAGAGGATAATGTCAACGATTTCGGTGGGATGAGCAACAAGGGATCTGACAGTAAGTAGAGCCCCTTTTAGAGAGGCGGTGTTGGCTGTGTTCTTATTGGTAGCCTTAGTCATAGATGTTGCAGGTGACTTGCTAAGTGTAGTGTGGAGTCTAGAGCCTAGTCTGTTGTTACGGGTAAGGAGGTTAGGGTTGGCTGAGGGCCGGTATCTTGGTGGCTTGGGAGGGTTAGGGTTAGTGTCGGTGTGGTCATCTTTAGAAGGGTTGTGAGTGTGGGGTAGGGTGCTGTCTGCGATGGCGCAGACTTTTGCGGTGTGGTGTCATTAGACACTGTGGGGGAAGGGTGGCAAGGTAGGCAGGAAAGGTGTGGGACAGGGGATGGGGTGGTGTCTTGGGCAGCCAAGTTTGGCTAGTCCATTACTGAATGATATGCAACTGTTTCCGCTGCATGGTGTAGGGTTGTTCATGACACAAAAGGGAACATGATAATGAGCCAAGAGAGCATAAATGTGAATACAAAGTAGGCAGGGCTGTTAAGCTGTGGAAGGTAAGAGGTACTGTGGGCTGGATTTAAGCAGGGAAGCACAGTAGGCACTTACAGGTATGTCGGTGTAAGCAGGTTTGGCTTAACTGTAGTTAACAGAGCAGTTAGAATAGAAATGCTAGTGGTCTGAGAGGTGGGCCTATTCAGTAGTACAAGTAACAAGCAGGAATAGGCTAATTCGAATTTGCTGATAGTATGCAGAAATGGGCAGATTCAATTTTGGTAATACAATGCAAAAATGGGCTGATTTGAGTTTGCTGATGGTATGCGGTGCAAGAACCACCGAGTATAGATTTAAATCAAGCGGAAGAAATATCTAGCAGAATTACAAGATACAAATTATGCGTTGACATTATAAGACCGTTTGTAGGCACAATGCGCCGAGCAATGGGAGCAGTAAGACAGCAGTGCAAGATACTGGGGTATTGGAATTGCATAGAGCTGTTAAACTTAGATCAGCGAGTTTAGTGATTGACTTGATGCAGTAGGGTGTGGTATGGTAAGTTGTTTGCTTCTAGTCAAGTAAGCGACCTGTAGTTCGGAAGCATCGGAGTCTGGGGCAAATGAGGAAAAGAGTTTGTGCTGTGGCTGGAGGGTGAGGTTGGAGGTTGCAAAGTTAGGTCAGGCAGGGATAGAAGTTCAAAAGTGGTCGGGGGATAGTTCAAGTCTGCGGCTGCAGGAGATGGGCAGTATTATGGAAGAGAGCAGCACGTTTACCCTGTTAGATGGAAGAACACATGGGAGAGGCAGGGGTCGTGGCCTTAGGCTCGACGGCGTATACAGGCTCGAGACAGGCACTGTGCCTTCGTTGTGTGCCTTAATTCATGGGCCGGCTCCAAGCCTGCCGTCTCGTGGCTGGCTACAAATGTGGGAGAGGAGCCAATCACATTGCGCGCAGTGCTTTGGGGCCGGATAGGTGGTTGTGGAGATGGCGGTCGGCCATCTTGGAAGGTGGAAAACCTTGTGTCTTCAGGTGGAGGATAGATGCACTCTCAGTGCAGCAAGAGGGCAGATCCTGGTGAAGATGGGGTAGCTGGGCAGCTGTGAACTGACCAGCTGTCCAGTATAGACTGTGTTCTGTCTTATGAAGCGCAACTTCTTGTGACCTGATCCGCTCTCCTCAATAGAAGTCTGTGTGAATGAGGATAGTCACTTTTGGACTTTTCTTGATGTTTGTTCTGCTAGAACCCCTATTTAACTACAAGAGTGCTTTCAAGATGGCCAGAAGGGGCAGTGGTCGGCTGTGGTCTGTTGCAACAAATCTACCTGCTCTTTGCGAAGGCGCTGTCCTTTTTTTTTTGCTAACCATTTTCTTTGAAACCATAGTGATCAGTATTTGATTCCTGTTGCATGATCCCTTGCTCAATCGGCCCTTCCCAGAAGCCTTAGAAAGGCAGATTTCTTTGTCATGAGATTTTCTCAGGGTTTTCAAATTCTTTAAAACTTACCTAGACCTGCAGGTCGAGTAACTTAGTTCAGTTACACAGCCTGTGAGAAAGGCACTCATGCCATGGCGATGGGTGACACAAACTTTGCCACTGAAGTGCTGCGTGACACCATAAGCACACTTCATGTTTGGCGCACTGCTGCTCCCCAGAGACCAGCTATGCACAGTGAAACCTTTATTTGACATTTGTCCAAAACCATGCAGTAAATGTCAAATAAGTTTCAAACATCCTAGAGCTTCACTGCATTCACTAGCAAGGTTGAGTCTAAACTGTGCCATCGGTCGTGTAGATTTTGGACGGCCTGTCTCTGATTCAAGATCTTACAAATTCCAGGTAGTAAATCTGATGAGGGAACCATGTTGGAGAAATTACAAACCTGGATGTTTGACAAAAAGTGTTTCGAGGGGATTGGTTCCTCCGACGTATTCCTATATATGACAGGTAATCACCACAGCTGTGCTGCTTCGGAAAAATGTCCTGCGTCGATGACGTCTATATGCTGTCCTCGAGGGCCTTCGTCGAGCCGAGCTGACGTCACCGGATGTTATAAGTAGGACGCACGACGCCCGTAGCCTCAGTTCCATTTTCTCCGCGAACATGTTCGCTTTGGAGATCTCGGTGTGCCTCGGTTCTTCTGTTTCTAACGATTCTTCAAACTTGGTGTTTGTGAAGATATCAGGGCTTCTTCTTCTACCCCGCGGTCGGCCTTCAAGAAGTGTCGGAACTGCGGTTCCAAGATGTCGCTTACGGACCCGCACAACGTCCTCCCCTGGTGCCTCGGCAAGGACCACGCTAACGATGACTGTGACGATTGCCAGTCTTTGACGTCGAAGGCCTTGCTGGAGCGGAAAAGCTATCTGTAGGTAGGGTTTCCAAACTTCAAAAGTCGAAATCGGCTGGGCTTTCGACCGACGATTCGAGGGGCGACTCTCCGCGTCAGCGTAAATCCAAGGGGTCTCGGTCCCGGAGTGGTTCCCGCCATTCCTCTGCCTCTTCTAGGCACTCGCGAAAGTGCCGTCACTGGTCGCTTTCCCGTCCTCATCCGAGGACTCCGCCAGTCAGCAGGTAGCTTGTCCCAACAAGCATTTATCTCCGGCGGAATGGGATGCATTTCGCAAGGAGATGATGGTGATTTTTGAATCGCAGGGCTCTGTTCTGTCTGCGCCTTCGAAAGAAGTCGGCAAGGAACGTGCTAGGGCCACTGCTCGCACGCCTACAGGCTCGGGCGGTCGGCGCGATCATCGGGAGCCGTCAAGGTCCCGATCGGACAAAATCGATAGCTCTAGACATGCCCGTTCCAGATCCCGGACCTCGACACCATCAAGACCGTCAGAGCCTGTGAGGTCTTCTAAGAAGACATGTCCGCCGAAAGACACGCTCGGTGCTCCGGCCTCGAGGCCTGTGTCGAAGCCGTCGGCACCACACTCCCTCGACGCCTTTTGAGGAGGCTTTACCAGAGGTACCCCGTGCATCGGTGGAAACTCTGAGGAAGGCCCTGTAGAAGTCGGTGAGGCCTGTATCTGAACCTTTTTTGTGCCCTCATCCAGAGATTTATTTAAGCCTCTGGATTACATCTCTGAGGTGGATGAAGGGTCTGATGATGGTTTGGTTCCGGTTGAGGTTCCTGACGAACTATTGTCTGGTCATAGCCAGATGGAAGACCTGCATCCGTCTTTGCACAACACCAGTGGTCTGGACACCTTTCCGGAGGTTGAGTTAGTTAACATGAGCCTGGCACGCACGCCGAGTCTTCATACCGGCGTCTCATGTCAAGGGTGACAGAGTACTTGGGGTGGTCTGCGCCACCAGTGGATTTTCTGCAGGATGACCTGACAGATATCTTGGACCAAGGTCCACCAACTGACCCGGTACTGCCATTTCATATGGCCTTGCAAAGAAGGGTGGCAGCGGCTTGGACTGCTCCAGAGAGTCCCCCGGCGGTGAATAAGTAGTTGCTGAAAAAATAACGTCCAGCCAGTGGCGACCCCGGCTACTTGACTTTGCACCCCACAACGGAGAGTTTGGTGGTGCAGGCGGCTACAGCCCCAGCAAAGCAGGCGTCGTACCCTACCATCCCTCGTGATGGGGACGACAAACGTTCTGACGGTTGGGCGAAGAAAGTATTTTCTTCAGGGGGTATGGCTTTGAAGGCAGCCAACTCTGTGTGTGCCTTAGCACGTTTCACTCACACTCTGTGGAATTGTGTATCTTTGGCGGCTGAACATATTCCCGAAGGGGAGGAACGGGATGGCTTTCTTGCCCTTGTACAAGATGGCAAGGATGCCATGTGTGAATCCGTTCAATCGGGTCTGGACGTGGCAGACTGTGTCAGCCGGTCCATGGCAGTGAGCACCGTGATGCGCAGATTTGCATGGTTGCAGAAGTCGGGGTTTGCTCCTGATGTACAAGCCTGGATTTTCAACATGCCCTTTGATGGTGACCATCTTTTTGACAGCAAGGCTGACGAGAGCCTTGAGAGGTTGCAGACCTCAAAAGCTGCAGCAAAGTCGTTGAGCGCTGCAGTTCGCCAACCTCTGCCTTTTCGTCCTAGGGGACAGCAATGGAGGGGAGGTTCCTTTCGATGCGACTCATCCTTTGGTAGATCGAGGGGAGCTGCCAGTCAAAGGGGCCAACATAGGAGTACCAGAGGTGGAAAACAATGGACTCGAGGTACCAAAGTGGCTCGGGCAGTTGTCTCTTTGCCCTCTCTTTGCACTGCCGCAGCCGCTTCAGCTCAGTCATGAAGCCATGTCCCATGGTTCGCCGGTTGGGGGAAGGCTGGCACAGCAACTTGTAGAATGGCGTGCCATTACTTCAGATGTGTGGGTTCTGGAGATTATAGCCCACGGCTACTGTCTTCCTTTCTGGCAGAGGCCTCACGACAATCCACCAGGGAATCTCTCTTTGAAGAGTCCAGATCCGCTCCTTGCGCAGGAAATCAAATCCCTGCTGGAGAAGGGCGCCATAGAACTGTTGCCTGTAGCAGAGAGGAACAATGGATGGTATTCACCATATTTTTTGATCCTGAAAAAAGACTGGGGATTGAGACCCATCATGGACTTGCGTGGTTTGAACAAGCTCCTCAGGAAGGACAAGTTCAAGATGGTAACTTTCTCAAGTCCTCCAGGCCCTTCAACTTCAGGACTGGTTGGCGTCTCTCGACCTCAAGGACGCTTACTTTCATGTGCCGATTCATCCCAGGCACAAGAAGTACCTGAGGTTCGCGGTTGGCGACTCGCACTTTCAGTTTTGGGTCCTGCCGTTCGGATTGACCTCCGCCCCGAGGGTCTTCACCAAGCTCATGGTGATGGTGGTGGCAGCGTATCTCAGGAAAGGGGGGGATTCACGTCTACCCCTACCTGGATGATTGGTTGATCAGGGAGCGCTCTTCCGAGCAAGTCCTGGATCATCTGTCAGTCACCTGCCACTCCCTTCACAAGCTGGGCTTCTCCCTCAACTTAAAGATGTCCCACTTGACACCTACCCAGCGGCTCCAGTATTACGGAGCAGTGCTCAACACATCCCCGGGGCTGTTTGCCTCCCCAGATGAGGGCTTCTCACATTCTGCAGTTTCAACATGCCCAGAGTCTCCCGGCGTTCGAGTTCTTGAGGTTACTCGGCCTCATGGCATCCTGCATTCTTCGGGTGCCAGAGGCCAGGCTGCGGATGAGATCTCTGCAGTGGGCTCTCAAGATGCAGTGGTCCCTGTCCTCCAGCGGGATGTTGGATCCTGTTCAGGTGCCGCCCTCGGTTGCCCAGGATCTTCTGTGATGGGCCATCGAAGGCAATCTGATGAAGGGGGCTCCATTTTGGCTACCCTGACCGGAGGTGACTATCGTGACGGAGGCATCCCTCACGGGATGGGGAGCTCATGCCAACGAGTTGACAGTCAGCGGCCGTTGGTCTCTGTCAGAGTCCAGACTCCATATCAGTATGTTGGAGCTGCCGTCAGGCTTGCCCTGAAGGCTTTTCTGCCGGCTGTGTGAGGGAAGAATGTCCTGATTATGATGGACAATACAGTGGCCATGCACTACCTCAACAAAAAGGGGGGGGGGCAGGGTCACTTCCTCTGTGCAGGGAGGCGATGCAGCTCTGGTTCTGGGCCATTCAGCAGGAAATTTTGATCTCGGCGGTTCATCTGACCGGAGACGAAAACGAGGCAGCGGAGACTCTGAGCAGGCAGAGCACGGTCTCTCACGAGTGGGAGCTGGCTCAGATTTTCCTGGAGATCTTTGCCCTTCGGGGGACCCCACAGGTGGATCTCTTCGCCACCAGTATCAACAGGAAGTGCGTAAGATTCTGCTTGCAGGAATTTCCTCCAAGAGGAGCCTTGGGGGGGGGGGGCGCGTTCGTAGTGGAGTGGTCCTTCCCACTGCTGTATGCGTTTCCCCCAGTCCCCGTCATTCTGCAAGTGCTGCGGAGGTTACGGGGGTTCGGTTCCCGAATGAACCTCATTGCTCCGGCATGGGCCAGGAGAACGTGGTACCCAGACCTTCTCGACATGTCCATCTGCCCTCCACACCGTCTTCCCTACCGAGGCGATCTGCTCTCACGGGAGGGGGGGCGGGGTCAGGTTCTCCATCCAGTGGTCAAGTCTCTCAACCTTCATGCTCGGCTTCTGAAAGGTTGAGGTATAAGGATTGGGACCTCCCTGCAGACGTGGTGAAGGTGTTGCTTTCGGCCAGAAGGCCCGCAACAAAGTCCCTGTACCGTTGCCATTGGAGTAAGTTCTGTGACTGGTGCAGGGTTAGGAATGTAGATCCTTTTTCATGTGACATTCCTGTGGTTCTGTCTTTTTTGCTTTCGTTGGCCTGCAAGTGGGTACCATTAAAGGTTACCTAGCGGGGCTGTCCATATTTAAGTGCTTGTCTGAGGAGTGTTCTTATTTTAAGATTCCCTTTGATTTCTCAGTTTCTGAAAGGGCTCACTAATGTGTTCCCACCGTCACCTTTCCAGTTGGGATTTGAACCTGGTTCTAAAATTCCTAATGGGAGCTCCATTTGAGCCTTTATATTCTTGTCCTTTGAGACTATAGTTGCGGTTACTTCCGCTCGCAGAGTGAGTGAGTTGCAGGCACCATCCGCTAAGCCACCTTTCAGTGTTCCATAAGGACAGGCTTGTCCTTAGGGTTCGTTCTTCTTTTCTTCTGAAGGTTGTGTCGGAATTTCATTTGAGCCAGAATGTCATTCTTCCGGCATTCTATCCTCCTCTGCATCCTGGTAAGGAAGAGGATAGGCTCCATAGGTTGGATCCTAGGAGAGCTTTAAGTTTCTACATCTCACGCATGTCCCGGGTCAGAGTGGACAATCGGCTCTTTGTAGGATATGCTGGAAGGTGTTTGGGACAAGCTGTTAGATGCATTATTTTGTCTAGATGCATTATTTTGACAATCTCTGAATGTTACCGTTTAGCGGGTAAGGACCCTCCGGTAGGCTTACGGGCCTATTCTACTAGGGGTGTGGCCGCCTCTACTGTTATGCAGAGGGGTGTTCCCATTCGTAACATTTGTGAAGCAGCCACATGGGCCTCTGTCCCTACTTTTGTCAAACACTACTCCCTGGATTCTATCCATGGGCAAGATTTGGCAGTCCTCTATTCTGCAATTTGATTGGGCATTCTAATATTCTAAATTCTTTTCCCACCTCCATACATTGGTACTGCTTTGGGAGTCTGTCATAGATGTGGAATATGTCGGATGAACCAATCCCCTTGAAGAACAAGTTACTTTCTTACCTGGTAACGTTCTTTCGATGGGATGTTCTGACGACGTATTCCACATCGAACCCTCCCAGCCTGCCCCTCTACAGAATTTCTTATGCGATTGCAGCTTACGTTTCCGCAAGGCTTTCTGTAGTCATTCTGGGAAAAAACTAAAACTGATGCTACGCGCGTCGTGCATCCTACTTATAACATCCAGTGACGTTGTCTCGACGGAGGCCCTCGAGGACAGCGTATCGACGTCATTGACGCAGGACACAGGAAATTTTCCGAAGCATCACAGCTGTGGCGATCACCTGTCATAGATGTGGAATACGTCGTCGGAACATCCCATCGAAAGAACATTACCAGGTAAGAAAGTAACTTGTTCTTTTAATGCCACACTACTCGGATATGTGTAGGGTGTGGCTTTGTTGCTCATATGCCACGTTAGACTAGTTTCTTGTGAACATTAATGACCCTGTATAAACAAAATCTTCCCTCTACAGAGCCAAGTTAGAAACGGGGCAGCAGAGCAGTGTGCTCTACCCAGACTGTCCACTAAATTGGGCTTGTGTGAGGTTATGTAATTGGTTTCTAAACTCAGAGAAAAAAAGATAAGTGATGCCATGCTAGTGTGCTTGGAAAACTAACAATGTGTTGCAAGTTGTGAGCTCTGTCTTAACTACTGTGATGATTCTGGGGATGTCGTCCCTTCTCCCCTAGCGGGAGACCATTCCCTTGGGGCCAGGGCGGTGCATCCTCAGTACAGTAGTCCCCCTGGGGCTCGTGAACCGAGCGAGGATCACATGGGGAAGGAAGCCCCTTATGGGATCGAGGACGACCATTCTCGGAGTGCGGTATACCCCAGCTTTAATGCACCCAACCCCTTCTCCAATGCCAAATTTTCCTTCCCAATGTGTTCTACTGTCACGTCGGCCAACCTAATATACTTGACAAGACTAAAATACCAGAGAATACAACACATGTTACATATGGTTTAAAATAAGTCATGTGAAGATGACTGCGAGTCCAAGGATCACGATATGCGATTGGGTGAAAGCAATACAACAGCCCGGCGCAGGAGTTTAAAGGTAGCTCAGCTGGGACGCTAAGAGATACCTATCCTCTGAGGAGTAACTGCGGGAGCCCTGCACCAGATGAGCAGAGGAGTGCTGAAAGGGAAGCCGTGAATGGAAGAGGGGAACCCGAATGTGTTCAGGGATGGAAGTACTACGAGGAGTCGCAGCAGCGAGAGTCGGACGTCTACAGGGCCGCTGCAGACCCCGCTGGTTATCTGAACACTACCAGAGCCTAGAGGGGATGCAGCTGCTTGGGGGGGGGGGGGAAGCTGGTACCTGCATGGAAGAGACAAACCGGTACTCAGGTTAACTGGGAGGCGCTAGAGGTCCTGGGAATTGGGGGGGGGGGGTGAAAGCAGAAGATGGAATGAGGGCCTGGGTGCCTGAGAAGAAATTAGGAGTTTAGAACCCGCACCCATATGGAGGTCAAAGTATAAGACTCTGGGACCCTGAGAAAATGACTAAGCTGGAGACAGAGGAATCGTATGTCTGGCAGGAGAGTGAACCAAGTAGTTGCGATAATGAATTGCGAATCTGGGACCCGCACCCATATGCAAAGCCGAGAATAAGAGCGTCTGGGACTCTGATTGTAAAAGTAGCAAACCAGGAGGAGTTGTATGCGAGGCAGAGGAGTGTAAACCAAGTGGATACAATGCGAGTCTGGGAACCGCACCCATAGGAGAGACATAAGTCTAACGTAATGAAGAATAAGAGTCTCGGATCCTGTGAAAGGAGACAGTCCATGAGAGGGCAGTTGCTTAGCAGGAGAGTAAACAAAACCATTCAGAATATTGCAAGTCTGGCACCCGTACCACATCGGAGGTTGAGAATAAGTGGGTCAGCAACTCTGGAACTGAAAAGGACTAATTGGAAGGAATCATACGCTTGGTAGGGAAGTAGTGCCAAGTTGGTGGGATAAAAAACTGTGAATCTGAGAAGCATATCCTTGTGATTTGTCCAGTGACGTTTGCCTAAATGGATACAGGGCTCAGGAGCCCAATAGGAAGGAAAGTAGAATAAGGACTCCAGGGGAAAGGCGCACAACCCTAATCTTGCAGTGTTATATTGTTTATTTAGTCACTTTCGATTACCCAGAGACTGGGAACTTTATAGTTGGTTGGAGCCACCATGAACACTTAACCTTGGGAAGAGATCATCCTTGCACAGTTGATGTAAATTGCGAGTGTTTTGGACAGAGGTAGGCTTTTTTTAGTTTTCAACCTCCTGACAGTTTCCATAGGTTTCTTTGAGGTCGGGAAACCACTCTTCACTTCATGGATAGAGGGGCATTTTCCCAACCCTTTCTTGGTCAAGAAGTTTGTACCCAAAAATATAAAACCATTGTGTCTGAGCCTTACCTCTGCACCCTTGCACTACTCGTAGCAGTAAAGCGGTGTAGGAAGTAGCACAGCCTCCACTGCCCCGGTCCCTCATGAAGTGCTAGGAAGAATTCTCATTTCTGTGCGAATTCCCTTCTACCTTAGAGACCCCCAGCTCTCTTGCTGGACGTAGGACTTTATTTCTTGCCTGGAGAGAGACCCCCTTTTCTCACCCATGTATTTTTGATCTGATTTGGACTCTTTCTGTGACTTTTGGAGTTTGACAAACTCCATAGGCGTCACCTTTTGTATTGTGACACACAGCACCCTCAGTGCAGTGTCCCAGAGAAGTCTGTTGGATTTCTCATAAGGTTTAAATACCTTCTCTTGGAGAAACTGTTTCCAAGAGGAGTAAGTGGACCTTACTTACCTTTTCCCTCTGTGGACCCAGCACACACCGTCTTATGTGGAGTGCTGGGGGGGGTTACTTAGTAGCCCCTTTTCCTACTTACTCATGTAACATTTTTTATGTTACCCTCACGTCTCATGTATTTTTCATTGATTTGAACACTGTTTCGTTTGACTTTGGAGTCTGACAAACTCCACAGACATCATCTTTTTACATTGTCACAAAGCACCTTCAATGAATTGACACAGGAAAGTCTACCAGATTTCCCAAAGGTTTAAATGCCTTCCCTTGGTGAAACTGTTTCCAAGAGCAGTGAAGTGAGACTTTACTTACATTTGTAACTTTCTAGACCCAGCACACACTCATGTGTTTTCCCGACTTTGATTTTCTGTTTGTTACGGTTTTATCGAGTCTGGGAAACTCGATAGGCATCTGCTTTTGCATTGTGACACACAGCACCTTTTGTGCAGTGATACTGAGAAGTCCCTTGGACTTCTCTTAATGTTTAACTACATTTTCTTGGGTGAACTGCTGTTGCCAAAAATATTAAGATGACCCCTGTCTTACTTAACTTTACTTTATGGGTCCAGCACACACCACCCTACGTGGAGTGCTGGGGGTTACATAGTGTTGGGGAGAACTCTCAGAATGTGCTGATTCCCTTCTACATTAGAGACTCCCAGCTCTTTTTGCTGGACTTTAGGACTTCTGACCTGGAGAGTGAGACTTTTTTCCCCACTCTCTCATGTATTTTTTCTTTAATCAGAACACCGTTTCTTTTGGTTTGGGAGTCTGACAAACTCCATAGGCATCTTTTTACATTGTATCACACAGCACCTTCAGTGCAGTGACACAGGGAAGTCTCTTAGATTTCCAACAGGTTTAAATACCTTCTCTTGGATGAACTACTGTTTCCAAGAGTAGTAAAGTAAAATTGACTTTACTTACATTTGTAACTTTCTAGACCCAGCACACACTATATTACAATAGGGTGCTGGAGGGGTTACTTAGTATCCCCTTTGTCTAGGTTTTCATGTAACATTTTTTCTCCAGCATGGGTCTGGCATGGATTCACATGCTCATGAACATTCCCCGTCGTCCGGCTGGGAATCCTCGGTAAAGAAAAAAAACCAGTATCAGTTTTGTTTCTGATCTGTCTTTCGTAGTAGTAACCAATCACTGATCTCTGCGTCATACTGACCACAGCCAATGACTGCCCTCTACCTAAGCCCCGCCTCTGGCAGCCATCTTCAGATTTTTACCGCACGTTCAAGTGTTGGGATCCTCGTGTTATTGCTCTCGAGCGTTAGTGCTATTTTTTCGCGTTTTTTTTTCTCAAAAACTTCGATTTTTCGGTCAAAAGAGCCTCGAGCTCCACCGTTTCTTCATCCGATCAACAGGGACCTGTGTCGGATTCGTCTATGCCCCTCAAGGGTGAAGATTTCGTCGAGCCACGCTTTTGGAGGACTCCAGAAGTTTCTCAGGCCCATCTCGGACATGGCTCAGGAGAAGGGAAGCTCGACGCCCGGAAAGCTGTTCAGGGTCTGCCCTGGATGCCAGCTTCAGAATGTCTTTAAGGAGGACGAACACTCCTTTTGTCTTTACTGCCTACATAAGGACAAGACGCACGTGGAGAAGGACTGTGCGTTTTGCGGCAATATGTCGGAGTGGACCATGAAGGACCGCCATCAACGTCTCGCCAACTGGCTGGAAGGGAAGAGCCCGTCAGGCGAGAAGAAGAAGAAGAAGAAATCCGAGCCGTCTTCTAAGACCTTTGAGGACGCCCCGGTGACGGGGGTCCAACACAAGGCCAAGCATCGCGAGTCCGCTGGCACCGGGAGCACCGAACGGTCGGGCTCTACGGGCGCCAGGCAGGGCGCATCCTCCCCGGCACCATCAACCACGAGCCAACGCTCTGGTTCGGGTAAGAGGAAGGCCGAGCACCCGGCAAAGCTCCTGGAGAGGCCCCGGTCGAGCTCGAAGCCCCATCGGAGGGAGAGCGAGGCAGTGTCCCTCCCCCCAAGGAGAAGGCGGTGAGCGCACCTAAGGTGGTGAAAGCCTTAATCCATCCGGCCAAGGCCTCTATCGAGACAGTCGCAGCGGCCCAGGCTCAGCCTTTGGAGGCTACATCAGTGGTGGCGACCTCGGGGCTCAGAGTCTCCCTGCCACCGCGGAGGGAGTCCTCTTTTATGCCCATCGACAGGACCCCCGTGAAACCTCCGACAGAGAAGAAAAAGGGGGGGCAGGAGGTCGTCGTGGATTCGGCCTCAACCTCAGAGGAAGAGCTGATCGAAGTCTTAAGCCACGGCGTTGGCGTGGAAGAAGACCAGCCCGTCGGGAGGGATCCTGACGTAGGGGACGACGATAACGTCGAGGGTGCCGACGGGGCCCCTGACCGCCCGTCGGACTCCCCTCAACCAGCGCCGCAAGACAACTCGGCGGCCATTTTGTTGGCTATACACTCCTTATGCTCGGAGAAAGGACGAGACTGCCGTTACCACCAGCGGAGGAACCGCTCACGACGGGGGACCCGGAGCCAGGCCCTGCTGGGAGCCCTCCCCCTAAGAGAAGGATTCATCCTCTACTTCCTTTTCAGCCATCGCGCCCTGTTCAGCCCTCCTCCCCGTCCACGACTCGTGGGGATGATACAGGGACTGACACGGCCGCGACGGGTACGGACGACGAGGTTTACGACGAGGATCTGCCGTCGTCACCTCCCACCCGGGCTTCCCCGCCCGACGAGATTGGATCGTTTCACTCCATGATCGCCAGGGCATCCGAGCTTTTCCAGCTCTGCCCGGAAGAGAAGAAGGAGGAAGGTTTCCTTTATCAACGGCGCGAGACCAAGAGGAAGACGGTCCTCTCCGTGCCTCTACTGGACGATATTTGGGATGAGGGCCTCGCCCTCCTCAAGAACCCATCCACGACGCCGGCTAGCAGGGATCGGTACGAGAAGAAGTACCGGGTCCCGGACGCGGCCCCCTTGTGCCTTCGGGCACAGCCGACCCCGGACTCGGTCGTCTCCGCTTTCGGCCAGGAAGAAAGCGGGGGGGGGGGGCCCGGCCTCTACGTCGACCTCCCCGCCGGACGGCGAGGGAAAGAAATTGGATACGATGGGACGCAGGGTCATCTCATCTGCAGCGACGACGATTAAGGCGGCCAACGCCTTGGCTATCGTAGCCCGCTATGACAGGGAGTTGTGGTACAAACTCCTGCTGGACTTCCTACCGGACGACAAGTGGGCGGATGCCCTAGAAATCTTGCAGGAAGGAGAGGTGGCGTCGGACCACGCCATTACGATTGCGACGGACATCGCTGACACTGGATTTCGCCAGTTGGGCAACGGCGTGTGCCTTAGGCGGCGTGGATGGCTCAAGGCTACTGACTTCCGTCAGGACGTGTAGACCAGAGTCTTGGACATGCCGTTCGACGGAAACAACCTGTTTGGGAAAAGAGTGGACGATTCCCTTCAAGCCATCAAGGCAGACACGGAGACGGCCCGGGCTCTTGGGGTTCTCCAGCAACGGCGGCCGCCCTTTCGGAGCGGCAGAGGCAAACAGGGTGCCTCCAAAGGTTCCGGCAGCGGATTTTCCACCTACCTTCAAGCGGCCTGTTCGTCGTCGCAGGAAGCTTACAGGGGACGAGTCAAGTCAGGCAGACCCCGCCGTCGTCGCCAGAGAGGTCAAGGCGGCAAAGCCTCGTCGAAGCAGGACTGAACCGGCCGTGGGGTCGGGCCCCCACCGAAGCACCCCGGTGGGAGGCCGGCTGGCGAGCTTCGTCAGCGTGTGGGAGTCCATCTCCACCGACCGTTGGGCGCTGGACGCCCTAGCCCAGGGTCACGCGCTCGAGTTTCTAAAGAGGTGCCCACGCGTCCCCCCTGTGGCCAGGAAAGAACATCACGTCCCTCAACTTCTCTTGGAGGTAAAGGCGATGCTCAAGAAGGGCGCTATCGAGCTCGTCCCAAAGAGGCTTCGGGGCTCCGGAGTTTACTCAAGCTACTTCCTCGTGAAGAAGAAGACGGGAGGATGGCGTCCCATCCTGGACCTACGACGACTGAACAAATTCATCAAGGCACAGAAGTTCCGGATGGTCACCCTCCAACACGTCCTGGGTCAGCTGGAGGAGGGCGATTTCCTGTCGTCGTTGGATTTGGAGGATGCCTACTTCCATATTCCCATCCTAAAGGGACACCGAAAGTTTCTCAGGTTCGTGGTCCAAGGGCGTCACTATCAGTTCAGAGCCCTTCCCTTTGGACTGAGGTTGGCACCCAGGGTGTTCACCAAGTGCCTCGCACCGGTGTCGGCGCAGCTGCGCCGAGAGGGTTCCACGTCTACCCCTACCTGGACGACTGGCTCATCCGAGCCAAGACGAAGGAGCTCGCCATGGAGCACACGGCAAGGACCGTCCAACTTCTCACGGACCTGGGATTCTCCATAAACTACGCCAAGTCCCACCTGGTGCGCGCGCAAGACGCACTGTTTCTGGGAGCCAAGCTCGACACAGTGTCGCTTCTGGCCTCTCTGTCGGAGAAAAGGACGAGGGCCATTTTGGGCAAGGTGCAGCGGATGCTGGTTGCGGACGCGGCCAGAGTGAGGTCCATCAAGTCCCTCCTCGGAAGAAGGTCTTCTTGCATTTACCTCATCCCCCTGTGCAGGCTCCGGATGCGCCCGTTGCAGGAGTTCCTGGACGCGCGCTGGATCCAGACGACGGGCTGCTTCGAGGAGAGGATCACACTCGACGAGAGTTTCCGATGAGCGATCCGGTGGTGGGGCACCCGCGCACATCTGACAGCGGCATGGACTTCCAGACCCCCGGCTACCAGGAGACAGTGACCACGGATGCCTCCCTGGAAGGGTGGGGAGCGCACACCGAAAATCTGCACGCGAGAGGCCTTTGGCTCCCGACGGAGAAGTCCCTCCATATCAACGTCCTGGAGCTCCGTGCAGTGTTTTGGGCCCTCAGGTCCTTCCTTCCGTCCCTCAAGGGTGGTGAGGATCTTCACCGACAACACCACCACCATGTTCTACATCAGGAAACAGGGCGGAACCAGGTCCCCAGCCCTGTCCAGGGAGGCGCAGGATCTGTGGCATTGGGCCGTCGCCCAAGGGATGTTTCTGGTGCCGTTTCATCTGGCAGGGATAAAAAACACCATCGCCGACTCACTCAGCAGGGAGCTGCGCTCGTGCCACGAGTGGGAACTACGACAGGATCTAGTGGACCGCCTCTTCCGACGGTGGGGCACACCCCAGATCGATCTGTTTGCGACGGCGACGAACTGCAAGTGCCGGAGGTTCGCCAGCAGGTTTCCCCAGCCGAGGAGCATGGGCGATGCTTTCTCGTTCCCCTGGGAGGGCCTGTTTCTATACGCGTTCCCTACATTTCCATTGCTGATCCGGCTCATCAACCAGCTCAAGAGGTCACGGTGCAGGATGATCCTCGTCGCACCTGCGTGGCCGAGGCAGATATGGTTCCCGGACCTTCTGGACTTGTCAGCGTCCCCGTCAATCAAGCTGCCAGTGGACGCGGATCTTCTCTCCAGGGAAGGAGGCGCCATCCTCCATCACGACCCGAAGTCGCTGAACTTGCAGGCCTGGCTCCTGCAGCATTAGAGTTTGGAGGATACGACATACCGGCCGACTGCAGAGAGGTTCTTGCAAAGGCCAGGGCTTCCTCAACTCTTAAATGCTACGGACACAAATGGAAGAGGTTCTCTGTCTGGTGCCACGCACAGAAGATTAACCCTCTACGGATTACGGCTCCCCAAGTACTGCCGTACCTACTGACGCTGGCCAAAGCTGGACTGGTGCACGCATCCATCAAGATTCATCTTGCTGCGATCTCCCGATACACCAGAACCACGGGGCAGACGTCTTTGTGGTCTCATCGTCTGGTGAAAGAGTTCATGAAGGGACTGTTCAGATCGTTCCCGCCGGTGATGGCTCCGGCCCCGGCGTGGGAGCTCAACGTGGTGCTGACCAAGCTCATGGGACCTCCGTTCGAGCCTCTGCACTCGGCCCCGTTGAAGTTCTTGTCGTGGAAAACAGCGTTTCTTGTGGCCATCACCTCCGCACGACGGGTGGGAGAGATCCAGGCCCTTTCCTGCAAGGCCCCGTACTTGACTTTTCACGACACGAGGGTAGTGCTCAGGGTGCACCCCATCTTCATGCCCAAGGTGCCGTCGGACTTCCACCTCAACGAACCCTTGGTGTTGCCTGTTTTCTTCCCGTCGCCTTTGTCGCCGGCTGAAAGGACTTTGCACTCACTGGATGTGGCTAGAGCGCTGAAGTTCTACGTGGACCGCACAAAGTGTTTTCGGAAGACGTCACAACTCTTTGTGAACTTTGGACCTGTCAATCAGGGGAAGGCTCTCTCGAAGGCTTCCATTTCCAGATGGCTCTCCGGCTGTATCATGTACTGTCATCGGTTGGCAAACCGACCGCTGCCTGGCCGTCCGAGAGCCCATTCCACCAGAGCGATCGCAGCTACCACGGCGTTCCTATCTGGTGTGCCCTTGCTGGACATCTGCAGGGCTGCTATGTGGAGGTCGACGCACACCTTCACGAAATTCTACTGCGTCGATCGGGATTCCAGGGAGGAGTCCAGGGTCGGCCAAGCAGTGCTGCGCAACCTGTTCGCCTAAGGTGAGCCTGGTGAGGAGGTAAGATTTGCTTAATGTTGAGTTTGATGTAATGCTTAATGTTGAGCCTTTGCCACCTCCCGTGATTGTGCATGTGTGTACTGCTATGTATTCTTTATTCATGAGCATGTGAATCCATGCCAGACCCCATGCTGGAGAAGGAACAAGTTACTTACCTGTAACTGTTGTTCTCCAGCATGGGTCTGGCATGGATTCACATGCGAACCCTCCCGCCTACCCCTCTGCGGCTCTTCACTTGGTCATACTGCCACTTCACGTGCTACCAAATCTGAAGATGGCTGCCAGAGGCGGGGCTTAGGTAGAGGGCAGTCATTGGCTGTGGTCAGTATGACGCAGAAATCAGTGATTGGTTACTACTACGAAAGACAGATCAGAAACAAAACTGATACTGTTTTTTCTTTTACCGAGGATTCCCAGCCTGATGACAGGGAATGTTCATGAGCATGTGAATCCATGCCAGACCCATGCTGGAGAACAACAGTTACAGGTAAGTAACTTGTTCCTTGTTACCCTTTCTACGATTAATGGCTGGTAGCAGTGGTTTACTTTTTCCTACCATTGTGTTTCTACCGCAGGCTGCAATTGCACCTGCAGTAAAGCAACCATGAGTGCCCATTTTGCCAAAATGGCCCCGGTCGTCTTTTTTTTTGCCATTCCTTGTTAGAAAGGTACTTCTTGAGATTTACTCTGCGCGCCAAACCAGATTTGGTCCCTTTGGTCCCTTTTTGTTCACTTTGTCTTTGTCCTCTGGCTCCAGCGAGTCTGGTAGGGTAGGAAGTGAGGGAGGTGCCCAAAACTCCCCATGCTTAGTCTCCTTGGTTACAGGAATGCACCCAAAGGTGATTGGCTGGCTGTCCGTCCTTGGAGGGCAGCCATCCTGCTGTGTCCGTGACAGCTAGGCTTCAAATGAATGGGAGAAACCTGCATAAAAGGGGAGGTCTTTTGCTTGGAAGGCAGAGCTGACCACTGGACGAAGGAATCCGAAGAAGAACTTGGAAGGGACGCTTGATGCAACTCCTGGACTGTTGGTTTGCCCGGTGAAGCCCTGCTGCATTGCTGAAGCTTTGAAATTGCCTAGAGAACAACAACTTCTCCCCTTTGGTTGGTGGGACCAATCGACCCCAAGACTAACTCATCTGGAAATCTTTTCGAAACTGGCTGTACTTCCATTTCTGCTGCAGGAACTGATTGCCAGGGAGAGGAACACCAAAATCGAGTGTGTTCTCTTTAAGTCAGACCTGAGCTCCAGGAAGATCCTCCGGACTCTGGACTCCCAGGAAGCAGGACTGACCGAGCCTGAGCCACCTCAGAGTGCTGGACCCCAGATGCGAGGAAAGTCCACAAGGTGTCTGAGAACCACAGTGGTTCTATTCGCGAGAAGCTGAAAATGTGAAGTGCTGCTGATCTGAGTTTGCCCATTGTTTCCGCCGACCTTCTTTTACCCTTCTAATCTTCCCATCTCTGCCCACGCTCGCAATCTAGGCATTCACTTTGACTCCTCACTTTCCTTTTCCCACCATATCTCTTACCTCTTGCGCCTGTTGCTACCACCTTTTTAACATTTGTAAAGTCCGCTCCTATCTCACCTTCCACACCACTAAACTTTTAATCTCCTCCCTCATCTTCTCTCGCCTCTTCTAGTGGTGTTCTATCCTCTTTGGGTCCCTGCCTCTCATCTCACCCCCCTTAAATCCCTTTATCACTCTTCTATCCATACCCTCTGTCTCCTTGCTCCTCACAACTCCATTTCCTTTTTGCTTTCTTACCTAGGCTGACTTCCCTTTCATTCCCAACTTAAATTTCATTTCCTCTGTCTTGTCTTTAAATCTTCATGACCTTGCTCCCCCTTATCTCTCCTCTCATCATTCTACACCCCTTCCCGCTCCCTCCATTCTGCCAACCTCTTCCTACTCTGTTCCCCCGTCCCCATGTGCCTCTTCTCTCGCTTTTGCTCCTTTCAGCTCCTAGCTCCGCTACAATGGATCTCCCTACCTCTCTCTATCTGCTCCATCCCCATCTTTTCTTCCTTCCGTGCTTCCTTGACATCTCTTCTACTCCATTCCCCACCCTGAAACATCTTTCTCTCGCCCCACATTTCTTCCTCTACATACATCTCCCTACCTACTTCTTTTCCTCTTATGCTTACCTGTCGTTTATCTTTACAGGCCAATTGCTCTAAACACTGTTTTGTTGGTTAGACTTATGTTTTATAAATTGCTTCTACTGTTATCTTCTATATATCTTGTTACAATGTGAAGCGCTTTGGAGTAAAGCACTATATAAACACAATAAATACAAATACAACTGGAACAGAAGCCAGCTGGAACCAATTGCTTCAGACCTAAGGTGCTGTAAACTAAGGGGTACTTGCCTCGTGTCATGTAGCCTTGCTAGCTCTCAGTTGAGACGTATCTTGGTTGCTCTTGCAGAGTTTCTTGCAGCTTTGCCCCTCACAAGCCTCCCAACTTCTGGCCCAACAGTGATTTTATTTTCTACTAAGACTTCTAAAACATTGTGCAAGACTTTTTACTTGCCTTCAAGAAGTGCTTCAGCTCCCCTAGACTCAGTTTACATTGGCTGTCCTGCCTCCCTGAAAGACTCTTCTATCCTCAGACTTTGTGATTTAACAATCCCTCAACAGAAGTCACACATTCTATAACTTGTGTAGCTGGGAAAGGGTTAATTTACTTTGCATTGTGGCTGGTGCAGGAGGGGGTTTCAAAAGTGCTTAGCCGCTTAAGAATATTTGTTAAACATTTTATTTCCTAAACCTTTTCTTGTTGACACCAAACTCAGTATTGCTCTAAAGGTACCAGTGATATGTTAATGTACAGAGGATCCTAGTTATTCAAGTCACCTCAGGGTGTACTAAGTGTCTGTGTGCCATCCCAAATGGCTATCTGCTGATTTATTGAAACTAAGTGTGTATTTTTGAAGTATATTAAGGCTTATTCAACTGACTATTAAAGTAATAAATAATTGTTTAATCACGAACCTTAAGTATAAGTGTTTATTTGAATGCTTGTCACTGTGAAGCTCTGTTATAACCCTACAGCTCACATTGACCCCTCTTGAGATGAGCCTGGCTGCTCAGTCGCTCTACCAACCTGTGTAGTACATGCTTCTACAAAAGGTCTGGTTAACTATTGCCCAGAGGACCAGGCTGGTGCAGTCTCTCACAGGGTACTGCATACAATTTGCCTAACAAGGTCTTTCCTAGGTTTCACTTTTCGCACCAATCGAGGTCTGACCCCTTTGTTCGTTTTGTCTTTGGCGGGCTTCAGTGCTGAAGCCTGCCTCTGGCTCTGGCTCCGGCTCCAGTGTGTCTGGCAGGGCAGGAAAGCGGGGGAGGTGCCCGAAACTCCCTGTCCTTAGTCTCCTTGGTTACCTGAATGCACCCAGTGCTGATTGGCTGGCTGTCCGTCCTTGCAGGACAGCCATCCTGCTGTGTGAGCGACAGCTAGGCTGCGTATAAAAGGCAAGGTCCCTTGAAAAGAAGGCAGTCGACCACTGGAAGAAACATCCGGCGAAAGAACTTAGAAGAGAAGCTTGCTGCACCCTCCTGGACCGTTGAACTGCCCAGTGAAGCCCTGCTGCAGTGTTGAAGCTCCAACTTCATATCGACTAGAGAAGCGCGGAACGGATGACTTCATCCCTTGGGTTGGTGGGACCAGCTGACCCCAAGACTAACTTTGCTAGTACCCCTCCCACTGCTTGCTGTACTTCCTTGCTGCTGCTGGAACTGAGTGGCAGGGGTCAGGTACAACAGAAACTAGTCCATTGTCTTTAAGCCGGACCCAAGCTCCAGGAAGATCCCAAGGACCCTCCGAAGCGGGACGGCCCAAGCCTGAGCCACCTCAAGAGTGCTGGACCCCAGGAACAAGGGGAGCCCACAAAATGTCCAAGAACCACGGCGGTGCTATTGACCGGTAGTTGAAACCGCGAATTTCCACTGATTTGGAAAGAGTCCATTACCAACCGCCGACCTTCGAACTGCAGTGCAGGAGTCCCCAGACATCCTCCCTCTGTCTTCAGGACTGAGTCCCAGGAACTGCAGGGCTGCAACAGGAACAGAAGCCAGCTGGATCCTCTTCTTCCAACCTAAGGTACTGTCTTGACTAAAGGGGTACTTACCTGTTTGGTCTGCAGCTTGTTTGTTCTCAGTTGAGACTTAGTAACTACTTTTTCTGCAGAGTTGCGGGCAGCCTTGCCCTTCACAAGCCTAACAGCTTGTGGCCCTACAGTCCTTCTTTTTCTACAAACTCTCTAAATAACATTGTGCATGACTTTTGTGCTATCTGAAGAAGTGCACCTGCTCTCTAGACGGTGTGCAAATTGACTTTGGCTGTCCTGGCTCCCTGCAGACTCTTCTGATCCATTGACTCTGTGTCTAACTGTCCCTCATAGGTGGTGCAGAAGTTAAACTTGTATTGTTGGGAAATATCTAATCTAGACTTCATTGGGAGATTGGAAAGTATTCACATACTCTGAGAACCTGTTAACCTTTTTCCTTCCCAAACCTTTTCCTTTTCCACAGCCTCAGTTTTGCATTGAAGTATCAGGTGATATATCAATGTCTTAAGTGTCCTAGTAATTGAAGTCACCTCAGGGTGTAGGAAGTGTGTGTAAAGGGTAGCTAATTGCTTAACTGAAAGCTGAGGAAGTGTTGTGAAGTGTAATTTTGTTATTTGTTGCATATTTCCCATTCTAAAGAAGGCTTATTTAAAACCAACCTTTAAACCATTATTTTACTTGAAATCCTTGAGTATAAGTGTAATTTGGATACTTGTTATTGTGAATCTATGTTGCATATCTACAGCTCACATTGAACCCTCTTGAGATGAGCCTGATTGCTCAGTCACTCTACCAACTTGTGTAGTACATACCTATACCAAAGGTTGGGTTACCTATTACCAAGAGGACAAGGCTGGTGTAGTCTCCCACAGGGTTACTGCATACAATTTTTTTCTAACAAGCGGTATAGGAAGTAGCAAGGAAGCAGCAGCGCCTTCCCTGCACCGGTCCCTCATGAAGGATTCAATCAGCTTCAGGTTGGTGGTGAGCACAGGTCTTGCGGGTTTGGGTGTGATCTGTCTTTCTATCAGTGCCAGGCTACTTCAAAGTATAACAAAAGACGGGAAACAGATAAGAAGGAACAAAGGAGGGTCCACACTCCCTTACCACCAAGAAGTAAAAGAGCACTGATGAACACCAGGAACCAGCTTGGGGGCGTGGGCCGGGAGGGTGGTGCGGGCAAGGCTATCATTTTTGCGGTGACGTGGCAGGGTCTTCACTCCGCGATGGTACCCACTTCTCGTGGTTGAATGGCTAGGAGTATCAGCTGTGGGTATATGATTTTTTGTGTCCGTGTGTGCTCACCTCCAAGAAGTATTTGTTTTATAGTTCAGCACCTAAATCTGATTATCTTATTGTGGAAGGAAAATAATTAGAGTTTTGATGCTTCAATATGAAGGATGTTTTGGCTATTGGACCACAGATGTAATAATTCAAATTCATCGTAAAGCTTTACAGAGTATGGACCATCATTGAAGCTGAAACGCTCCTAATGGATTCCTTCCTTGTACAGATTTCTCATCTGATAGTCTCTTCAGTGGAACAGATATTCAGAAACTTTACTGCTTCTATGGTGTGCAGCATGGCACAGCATCAGCTCTGCTCGACGCCTCCAAGCACTTCCTTGCCAGACTTGTTGTCATAGCCAGTGTATATAAAGGCTCCAGTCCCCGTGACCACGCTTGAGGAACACCGTCATCTACCAACTTTGCCAAATCTGGCTAAGGCTTCAGGCTTCATCACTGCGCTGACAGTGGCCACCACATGTCTTTATTCAACCCCCACAAAATAGGTTTGTACTGTTTGTGGGAGAAACACAAGCCACCAGATTGCAGGTCGTGTTGGTCCATGCATTCAAAGGCACACAGGGAATGTGCCACTAAGTGCTTCATCTTTTACCACAAGGATGGAAAAAGCGATGACCAAACTCGCTTGAGATCCCTAGGCTTGAGGCGGAGGAAAGGAGCCTGACGCCCAACCCCAGAATGAACAAAAGAAGCACCATGAGGGGTCCCGCTCCGCTCTCCCAGCAGTTCCTCTCAGTACCATTCTTCGTTCTCCTCGATGAAAAGTACAGTTCCAGGGACTCCTCTGAAGAGACAGTGTGCAGGTACTATTTCCCACCGAATCCTCCTCCAGAGTGCTCAACATCTTCACCAAGGCACTGACTGCATCAGCCTCAGCACCCACCATGCTTGGGTGAGACTAGAACCACATGCTTACGTACTTGACACCATCTCTCATAGACTCTGATCCAAACCCGTTATGACCCGCTCCTCCCTCAGGGAATGAGAAACCAACACCAGCTCTTCCTGCACTAAGTGGCGCGTGCAGCATCAGAGTACACTCTTCTCCTTATGAATGTATATATGTCCGAGATATCTGAAATCATTAAGGAGGGTGGCCCTATACCTTTTGGGCTAGATCACCCCCCATGCGCCTTTGAAGTGAGGGATATTGCAGAGAACGTTTATGGTAATGGTGAGGATCTATTGGAGCTGGCCTGAAACTTGCAAGTGGCCAGTGGCCTAGACATTTACCATAGCCAACCCCAGGGAAGCCTCATGCTTCTTTCCAGAAGTGGGTGGCTAAATTGGTTGAGATGTTGGGCTTATTGCCCCTTACCAGAGTGAAATTTCAGTCTGAACTGACATTCTAGATGAGGGGCCACTAAGCAAGACCCTACTACTTTTAAACCCGCCAGTGGAGGCCCCAGTGTTCAACGCTTGAGAGAAATTGGCATCTGTTCTCGCAGTGGACTGAGACCCTACCCAGAAGCAATGTCTGGTATCATCTGATCCGGCCTTGCAGTGTGCTCATGCTCCCCGGGGAGCTTGGTGGACCAGGCTGCAATGGCCAATCTAAAGACATCCACGTTTTCCTCTTTGCCCCCTGACAAGGAGAGTACATGTCTGGATGCTGGTGCAAGGACAGTCTTTTGCCTCAGGTAACCTTGACCTATGGGTGGTGTGAGAAACCAAAGGTTGTCCCACCCCTTAGTCCTCGGGGACTTGTCATCCAAGTGGCAAGGACGTGGCCACCGCTTTTGGATTCAGTTCCTTGGGGTTGACCAGTGCTGGAGGATCACCTGGGTGAGGGGTCTTCGGGGAGTGGAAGTGGGACAGCGGATGGTGAGGCACAGTATCCCCCCTATTTTGTTTATCAAATCCAGCCTATTTTTTAGGATTCTCGGAGGTCCCAACTCGCCCTCCCCCCCCCGCCACCAAGAAAGAGGGTGACTGAGAGTAACAACATTAACTTTCACACATCGTACTGGACATGTCCCGCTAATCGGGTCAGGCAAAGTCAGGCACTTGACTCTTAAGTGCATACACCTGATACCAATTAGCTCTCCTCACACAAGTAAAAGACAGGACCTAGAAACACACTCGGAGCAAGGCGGAACACGAGTATGAGCAGGGCTTCTGGGCGAAGGCAAACCTACTGGAGCAGAGCGACGGACCAAGGGACAAGAGCAGTGGGTCGAAAACGCTAAGAGTTCCCTACTGGAGGTTGTTACCTCCGACATGCCACGAAATACACATGGAGAAGGCCAGACCCTACAAGCGAAGACTGCATTGTGTTTCAATGAGGCCAGTGACTCTCCCGGGTGAACAGCAGAGTTGGGGAGGCGAGGCCAAGCCTGTGGTACTAACCTTAACTCGTGAATTGGAAATTGCAAAACCAAGAGACTCTCACAGCCGGTGAGCTGGCAAGCGACCTGGGAGACGGGTGTTAAAGTTTGAAGTAGCAACATTATATTGCAATTGAAGGCTGCACGCGTGTGGATGAGACACGAGGAAAGGTAGATCTGCGAATGAACTTTGAAGTAAAGACCACTGCAAAATCAGTGATACTAAGTAGCAGAGTGGTCTGGCGAAAGGAAGTCTCTGTGAAAGATTGTTTGACGCAATAAAGTGAATGAACAGCAAAAGTGAAATAAAGAAGGTTCATTCCTAGAGAAGGGGACACTGTATTCCCAGATACCTAATGGCATGTTATAAATGTACAAGTCCCTCCATACAACTACTCCATGAGCTGGTCATGGGAAATCATCTAGACCGAATGATGTTGGTGCTTGAGGTGTTCAAGAACTAAAAGTTAAACCCTTGCATTTTTGTAATTCCACTTTAAATATAAATTCTCACTCTGAGGAATAACACTTGTCACAACTGCTCCTGTCTCTAATCATTCTCAGTAAATAAAGCCATCTAAATTAGCTAAAGGTAAAACTGAACAAACTAATATCACACCATTTCAAATGGACTTCATTAACCATAATGCTCATGGTGCTGGGTCGAGGAAGAAGGGTCCAGAGGCAATGAGGATTCAAAGTGATGTTTGTCAAAAGGTGATGTCTAGTAGTTATAGACTAAACCACTTGAGCAGGACATTTCAATCCCAAAATAAGGCCCAGCTGAACAGAGGGCAGGAAGTTGAAAGCTGTGCAGGAGGTGTAGCTGCTGAAGCTGAGGTCATCCGTGGTACAGGAGCAGTCACTGAAAGAACACCAGTGGAAGCTCTCATGAAGGGTGAAGGCAAGCAGACTTGCAGAGTATGCGCAGTGGGTAGCAGCGTCTCTAGAGGCCCAGTTGAGGAGGAGGCATGCTCCCCACTCAGCATGTCGGTGAGAAAGAAGCTGCAGAAGATCAATGGAGCTGCCGGAGGTACACAACTCACCGAAGGTACACAGAAGTAGGAAAGAGAGCGGACGGGAGACCGAAGACCTGCAACAATACCTCACTGTGAAACAGAGCTACAGAAGGAAACCGGTGAGATGGCCAACTGTCAATTGTGACATCGGAGCGCTCAGCATATGAAAATCATTGGTGTTTAATGATTTTGAATACTGAACAGTTTGTGAAAGAACGCTGAAACTTCCGAATTGTGAATTCCAAACAATTAAAGAAGAGCAAATATGGCAAGAACATGAGTTTCCCTCATAGGGCACTGTAATTGGGGAAAGCGTACATCCAGCATTGCCAACAGCAAAGAGGTAGTAAGAAAACTAAAATAAACCGACAAAGGTATCAATCCCCCTTTTTTAGACACACATTGGGGAAAGCATATATCCCACATTGCCAAGAGACTGTAAAGCCATACAGAGGCAACAAGGCTGCAACTCACTTTATGGGATATCAACTGGGGGAAACTTGGTAACTCAAACTGTCAACAGTCAAATGGTTGGCCAGAAGCATTTAAGAGACACTTTGAAAGTGACTTCTATTTTAAGTTGATCAGTTTGGGAAATACTGGAACACATATAACCAAGAGTCAAAAAATCCGAACAAAAGGCAATTATTGTGCAGCCGTCCTTTCAAGAGGGATTGGTGTGACGAATCTTGGAATCAATATTGCCATCAAAGTTGAAAGTGGTTGTAGGAGTCTTCTTCCTGGCAGGCTAGTATATCAGGAAGATTATTGTAGTAGGGCCTGGCAGGTGAGTGTACCAGGAAACAAGAAGATGGTATGATAAAATATATCTGTGATGAAAAGGTGTGGTGGAAAGAAAGTTGTTGAAATCCAAGAACCATTAATTTTATCATTTGTTTTTTGATCTGTGCTATCCTGACAAAAAGTAGTTTATTTGAAGGTGTGCCAAGAGAAGATTGTTGTGCTATCCTGACAAGTGATTCCTTTGAAGAAGGCGTAATCTACTTATAATTGTTGAACATTTTGAGCAGGACAATTGCTTTGGTTTTTGATCTTGTGTTATGGAAGAAAGACATTTACCTTTCGAAGAAGGATCTTGTGAATCAGTTGATTTGAATTCTGAATAAATACTTGTGGGAAAGACATTTGCTGTGTCCCAAGCAGAGACCCAATGGTGGTTGAAAGACTTTGTGTTACCTTAAGTGGAACTCTGTTAAAACTGATCTGTGCTCAAAGTATTCCTGGATTGCTTTCAAGAACCTTTAAGTTTGAATTGATCTATTGTTTTGTTGAACTAAAGCTAGCCATTCCATTCCTACTTTTGTTTATACTAGTGTGAGGGTCAGCGATGTTTTGACACTGGGCAGTTATTCTTTAGTCTTACTTTGCCAGGCAGGGCCACCTTTGTTAGGTTAGATGGCCATTTCTCTCACCCCTCTTGATTTAATAAAAATGGCACCTTTTGAGAAAACTAACTTTTGTGTCTGTCTCGCATTTCTGACTCCTAACAGATTACAGGGGTTCTAGTCTTCCAAGACCACGGCTTAGTCCTTGTGTCTGGCTGTCCAGCAGCTCTCGGCATCCACTTGTAGAGGGAGAGGGTTTGGCCCTTTTTACCTTTTACACCTGCCATGCTAGGGGACAAACGCCCCCCAGGAAGCAGCAACCATGCCATTCTGCATGGGGAAGAGGCTGTGGTGCCTTCACCTTGGCGGCACCCTCTTAGCCCCTGGTGCAAAGCTTCTGTGAAGACTACTTTATTCCCCACTCACCAGTAATGGGGCGGCGATTTCACTTTTCAGAAATGAGTGGTTAACACCATGTCCGACACTTGGGCCTTGCAGGTTGTACATCAGGGTTCTTGTTGCCCCCTTTAGTCATGCCCTCCAGACCCTCATCCTACCAGCCCTCTTTTCCCTCGGGCCCCTCTGGTGTTGGAGAAGGTTTGCCAGCTTTTGATACAAGGTACAATAGATGCCACAAACTGGTTCTGAAGAAAAACTGGACCTTGGGCCTCATCTTAGTTCAGCGCCTAATAAACTAGTTACTGCGCAAGGACAAGTTCAAGATGGTGACTTGGCCCAGATCCTCCAGGCTCTCGATCTGCAGAATTGTTAGGTGTCCCTGGATCTTCAGGATGCCTACTTCTATCTTAAAGATGGTTCATGTCCTCCATTCCCAGGAGCAAGGTCCGGGCTCTGCCTTCCTACGCTTGCTGGGTCTGATGGCTCCCTGCGTTCTTGTGGTGCTGGAGGCACGTTTGCACATGAGGTTGCTTCGGTGGCTTTTTCACTCAGTGGTCTCGGTTTCAGGGGAACCTGTCGGACCTTTTTCAGTTCTCGAGACCTCGCATGGTGGTCCCTGATAGACAAGTTGAAGGAGGGCACTGCTTCAGCAACACTGGTCTCAACTGGCAGTGTTCATGGATGTGTCCTTGGAAGGCTGTGTTGCTCACCTGTTAGATCCGAAAATGAGCAGACTGCGGTCCCCCTTAGAGTCTCTGGAACACATCAGCTTGCAGGAAGTGAGGGTGATCAAGCTAGCCATGGTTGTCTTCCTCCCCGCTGACAATGGCAAAGGGGTACTGGTCCTGACAGGCAGCACAGTGGCCATGCATTACCTCTAAACACGAGTTGGTATATGGTCCTTTCCTCTATGCAGACAAGCAATGAGACTGTGTTTCTGGACTATGAAGGACACGTTTAACAGCAACCCATCTAGCTGTGCTGGAGAACGGCATTGAGGGTGCCTTGTGCAGGCAGACCTTGGCCTCCTATGAGTCGGAGCTATGCCAGGAGGTTCTGGAGAATAGCTCCTATTGGGCGACTCCTCAAGAACACTTTCTTACTTCCAGTATGAACAGGAAGTGTGAGTTCTACTCAAGGTAGTTGTATTTGTTGGGAAGCTCGGAGGGGACAGTGTGGTACCTGAAGCTTTTGGACAGGTCTATCCTCCCCCATTCCCCATGGTGCCTCACATTGAGTGGACCTGCTCTTAGTCAGAGTGGCAGGTTCTTCACCGAGAACTCAGCAGCCTGAATCATGATTGGCTGCTGAGAGGCAAAGATACAAGCAAAGGGACTTGTTGGTTGACGTCCTGGATGAACTTCTTTTAGCTGGGAGACAGCCACGAACTGCATTTTTGCACACAGGTAGTGTAAATTCTCGGCCTCGTGTCGGTAGATGGATCTGGACTCTCACATGTCCCACTTTTTCTGTTTTAGATTCTCTGCAGTTTTTTGCCCTGGGCGGGTGTCTAGAATTGGGAAACCTACAACTGTGCCTTTATAATGCCGACTGCACATTTAATGTGCAATCTGCATTATAGAAAATTCTGACTCCCATTACTGTGACCAAGCGGAGCAGGGGTTGCGGGTGTGTCCCCCCCCCCCGCTCCCTTTGGTCGCTGTAATGGGCGTTGGGATTTGCAAGGGTATCCCCTGCATATACTGCTGTGGTAAGCGGGGGACAAGACCGTTTTTAGAAAAAGATAAATGACCCCGCAGTGTCATCTCAGACCCACATAAGTGGGAGGAACTAATGTCGCAGAGATAGTGGGGAGTCGGCGGTGCACACAGAATTGTGCCATCGTAAAGATTAGTGGGGGTGGGAGCGGGTAGGGCAAAGCGGGCCTGGGCATGCAGGCAAAAGTCTATCTGGTCACTGTGCCGTACCGTAATTGGAGTCTGCGTTTTCATCAGTGGAATTACGGACAGCGCAGTGATCACATAGATCCGAGATTTGCACTGTGAATGCGTACTTGGATGCCGGTTCAATCTTTAAAAGAACCTCTGAGGAAGGCTCTTTATTTACGACCCCCACTGTTATGCACTTATTGAGGGGATTGGACAACGAGTTCCCCCAAGCGCGTTTGTTCCTGCATGGGACTTGAATTTAGGGATGACTTTCTTGATGGATGCTGTTTGAGCCCCTATGTTCATATTAGTTAAGGTTGGTAACGGTGAAGGCGATTTCTCTGGTAGCCATGAATTCTGCAACGTGGGTAAGTGAGTTCCAGGCATTTTATGTTAAACGACCCTACTTGATTTTTGCCAAAGAGAAGGTGATGTTGAGACTGGGGCAGTTCTTTCCTCCTAAGATGGTCTTGGTCTTCCTTCTCTCTCCACAATATCCATCTTTGCAGATTTTTTTCCACTGCCTCACCCTTCCAAGGAACGGGAGCGATTCCATAGGCTGGACCTGGTGCATGCTCTCAGTTACATCTCTCAGGCAAGGGACATCGGGAAAGATGACCAGTTTTTCATGGGTTGCGCTGGGGCTCGTGGTGGTACGGCTGTGAACAAACAGAACCTGTTACGGGGAATCATTCTCTACATCCTACAATGCTATGATCTGGCTGGGAAAGATGTCCCTTGGGCTCATTCAGTCAGGGGGCTATCTGCCGCGGGCGGCTATGTGGGTTATGCTGCACAGGTTTGCCAAACATTACTTCTTGGCTTCACTGTCTGGGCAGGACGCTTGTTTCGGCAGAGCGGTCCTCCATAGTTTTTGGGCCTAGGTGGCGTCCTCCCACTCTCCTCCCTTCTTCAGATCCACATACTAGTATGACAGTCAATCATAAATGAACCATCCATGGGATGAAGTAATTTGTTAGAAGAAACGTTATTTGCCTCTCTGAAATATTCTTGTGGATAATGTCCCCCCCCCACAGATTCCTCATCACCCTCTCTACCAGCACCCCTGAGACATGGCTCGTACACCTCACCTGGTCTGCAGATTCCCCAGCAGTGATGTGCTAGAATAAAAGGCATAACTGGGTGTCATGGGGTGCGGTACCTCTGTAGATACTGGCCCGCCGTCCAGTCCGACGCATGGAGGCGTTGAGCTGACTGAGGCATACCATGCACCAAGGCGGCAGAAAGCGTTCCAAAGATCGGTTGCGCTGGAGATGGAATATCATAGATGAGAATCTGTGGGAGAACCATCATAATGAACATTACTGACCGGTAAGTAATTTTGTTCTTCACTATCCTCTGCTATAGTCCTTGCGGCAGAGTAATACTATCACCATTATGACCGGTTCCTTGCAGGTTTATAGTTCGATTGTAATGACTGATGCATGTAGTGTGTGTTTCTGGTTGTGCACCTCATAACTACCCATCACTTATTGTGCATCTTTTTTGTTTCCAGGAATCTTGTCATTCTTCTTCTTCACTAACCGGATAGACGTCATCAAGGACACCTCTCCACCCCTTAATTATTACTGGGTCCCCATTCTGGTGAGTACTTGCTCCGGGTTATGGACCATCTCTAAACCCCTTTGCTTTTCAAAACTAAAATTGCAAACCATAAAGTGTGGAGTTGGTTTTGGTTCAATCGAAATACAGACTGGCAGCATGAATCTATTACAGATGTGCGTGCTGTGCGTTCTTCCACCATTCCGTGTCTGCAACTAGAATTATTCTATTTTCTGCGATGGTCTGAAAATTGTGCGCACCACTCATGAGTGTGCCATAAATACCACTCCCTTATGACCTCACGCGGAGCCCTACATCAGCGGATGCCACGACTTCCAGAAGTACATATCACAGGGGAGAGGGCTGATGCTGACCTCAGGCTGACTTGGAAATCCACTCTACTGATCTCCAGATCGGCACAGTGGTAAGCCAGCTTTGGGGTTCAGATCTCTTTAGCGGGGACCCTTCGTCCTCTTCAGGGTCGTGTTTGGGCTTCTCCATTTCCCGGGGCCCACATGCAGGCCTTGCACTTTTTTCACTAGCTGTATTGAACCATTGGCCTCTGTTCGGTCAAAAGACTAATATTGTGGTTGATCGTTATTGTTAATTTTGGGGCCCGTGAACCTCACAAAAGGTGCATTTTATAAATGCATTTCTTTTTTTTACCATACCTGTAATCTTTGTAGATATTACTTTACACCACTTTGCTAAAAAAGTACATTTGTACAGATCTAATGGGTGGACCTTCCTTTGTCATTTATTTATCTGAGCTGTTTACTGTACCTTCAAACGTCCTTTACGTTCGGAAGAGTTGCCCTGACTGCTCAGCTGTGCAACCTCTTGTGAGTCTGGAAACCTCAGAGGAAACTTGGATAGGATTTTCATATTTATGATAAATCTTCCTGACCTGTGTCAACCCCAGAACCTTTTGATTTGACTAGGTAACTATTTGACCTTGTCCCTAGGTGAAGGGGAATTCCCCTCCCCCTCACCTAGTCTTTTACTCTTTTTATGGGTGACCTTTTTATGTCTCTCCATAGTGTATGGTTGGAGTTATAGTTTCCTATAACTTTTGGCTTAGGCTGGGTTGCCCCTTTGGTCTCCCTTGTTAATTTCTCTTTCATGTACCTATGTGAACTACTGTTCCCAAGTAGTAAAGAGCGATTTTCATCCCCTTTACATGTTATGTAGTGATCCAGCACCCCCCACCTCATGTGGAGTGCTGAGGGGATACAATGTATCCCCTTTCATAATTACCTGGTAACATTTGGTTAAAATTGCAAGCTTGCTTGAATGGCCGGTGGCAGTGTAACAACTTTTCTGGAGCTTGTGGATCTGCTTAGATCACATGCACTGCGTAGTCCGACCTCTAGTGGTAGTCGCAGAGTATTACAAGATTTGTCAAAAACGGACGTCGACAGGGCGTGTTAGTAATACTATCCCTAGTGTGGTGTGTACTATACCCATGGTCCGTCACGCATAGAGGTTCCTCAGATTTTTTTTAGTTCTGCCAAGTTAGAGTTTCTTTCCAGTCTTATGCCTTTCATTACCTGAAAGTTTGTTTGTAGACTTCACTTTCTATTGCCTGCTCTTGCCACAGAGTCAACTAACTGCTAGAGGGCCTTCGGACAACTCATTCGTCGACTACCTGACTGAATCAGCCCTGACAGTAGGGAGACGGGCGGGGGGGGGGGGGAGTGGTCTTCATACTGAATTTTTAGAGAATGCATATTCTGCCATCCCCTTTACTCGCCTAACTGCCCTTTCCATTAATAATGGACAAAACACTAAAATTCTGCTATACCTGCCATTGAAAATTCCTGTGGAAAGACCTGTACCGAGTGTGCAATTACTGTCTCCCTAGGGATCACCCCGAAAAGCTTTGCAAGTCCTGCAAACGTTTCTGCTCAAGAGAAATGCACCAATTGTTGGGCCGTTAACGCGATGGAGGCCGAAGCCTCCATCAACGTGACGGAGGAATTCAGCGATGGCAGTATGTGTCCTTCGTGACGCCGAAGGTGAGCAGGGTTCTTTCGAACCCCATGTGCCGGCACCTGACAAGATGACCTCCGGTGGCCATAGCACACACATATCCAAGAACATTAAGCACATACCCCATAGCTGACATTCGACAAAATCGAGCGTCGAGGACCACGCGGTGTCCGCGGAAAAATCCTCAATATCTTCTGTGTCGGACACAAAAAGGCCCTCCTTTTGCATGCCGAAAAACAGGCGGCGAAAGGCGCATCAGTGTCCCCCAAACAAACGCTGAAAATTAAAAAGCACATCCTTTTTAAACACCAAGTCTCCAAAAAAGTCAAAACTCTCAACGCCTTTGTCCTCCAAAAGCATGCAGGCTTTAGATTTGTCTTCCCCTGTAGACAAACTCTTGGGCTATACATCACAAGGGCCAGGCACCCTCCCAAGCCACCCCTACCGTGTCAGGCTTTCCATCTTCATGTGACTATACTCCTCAAAAGTTTAACAGAATTTTAGAGGATGTCCTGCTTTGTCGACTTTATGGACAAGCATCCAGAAGAACCAATGTCCCTTAGAACCAGGGGCTTCAACACATCAACCCTCTGCCCAAAGACCAAGTCTTGAGCCACAGCCTAGCAATTCTGCCCTAGGCCACCCAGGTCCACCTACCAAGACCCCTCAGGTCATATATCACATGGGTGTCTCAGGGTCACAAGACCCTGGCTCTCAAGGAGACCTATGTAGTTGGGACCAATATTACAATGATGTCATCTACGTCATCCAATACAATTAACTGCTGCTTAAGTTTTCCCAACACTTTTGTATTGACATGCAAGAGGCACAACTGAACTAGTACTTTGTGGAGGACACTGTGGGATGCCGGAAGGCCGCCACTCAGTCCATCGTGCTGTTAGTCTGTACAGGGCTGCGTGACTTGTCTTTGGCCTCAAGCCCAGGGATCGTATCTCTCCAGCACTGAAATCTCTCCATTGGCTCCCAGTGGCTGCAGGGATCAAATTCAAGACCCTTTGCATTGTCCACAAGGCCTTCTGGGGCCAACATATCTCCAGCTTTCTCTTCTGAAGTATCTTCCTACTCGAGCTCTTTGCTCTTACACCTCCAACTCCTTGAGGGTCAATCGTTTTTCCAAGCAAAGAGCTGGTGGCAGATCTCTCTTCAGCTGGCGCCTCCCTCTGGAACGGCCTCCATGCCTCTCTGAAACATGAGCAGAACCATCTCCGGTTCCGGAAGATGCTCAAGACTTTCCTCTTTGCTTCTGACTTCTCTCTTCCTCTGTCCTGCTGATCTCCTGTGTCATTGCACTGGTTACATGGCTACCCTCTGAAGTCGGGTCCAGGTCCCTGCCACCCCAGTTGCACACCTACACCGCCGCCTGGCAACCCAACCCAGAACTTGGGGCTGTATCTGGTCCCCTACAGTGCCCTTACCTGCACTTGCACTGCCACCGGTTCCCCGCACTTCCTTTTTCCTGTTTTTTGTTGAGCATATGTTCTGCACTTCTCGCCCGTTCCCCTCCCTGCACTTGCATGATTTCAATGTCACTGGGCCTGGTAAGATTGTTGTCCTTTTCCCTTTCCATGCCTCATCGCACCGTGAAACACTTGTGTATCGGCGCACTATAAATAAAATATCATAACATACAAAGACGTATACAGCCCTCCCTACTTGCGCCTAATCTCACAAGGTGGTTAACCCCAGAATAGAGAAATTATTCAGGCCAGTGCCCACAGACCTTCTGTACATTAGGGGTCAGCAAAAACCTGATACTAGTTGTCGCCACTTACAGAAAGAGGACGGGCACTCTTCTGGCATCGGCTGAAGCCCCACCAGAAAAAGAAAGCAAATAAATCTATACTTTCAGAAGGAAGATTGCCTCCTCAGCAGCATATCAAGCTAGAATCGCTAGCAACACTACACTTCTGGCTAGTTACAGCTGCCACAAGTGGGATGACGTGGAGCACCAGGTTGGAGTCGTTCCAGAACCCCTAAAATCGCAATTAAGCACTATTGCAGAGGGCAAGTAGGTATCAAACTGCAGCCTCAGAAATAATCTTGATGCAGCAGATAATGCAGGCTGCATCATCGCAGAAGGCACGCTCATCAAGCTCCATGCCTGGCTCAGTCTGGTTTTAAGCTCGAGACTCGGGCCACCCACCATAACATGCCGGCGGAGCCCAATGTACTTTTCGGTAAAGCTCTCGAAGACGCCCTCAAAAGCACAAAGGATTATGATGCTCTTAAATCCCTTGGCCCTTTAACAAACAAACAAGCCCTATATGCAACGGGGCTCCTCAAACTCCAGAAGGTTTTGGGGTCAAGGTTCACAACGCTCTTCCGGATACACTCAAGTCAGACATCTTCATCTTGCGGCCCATCGCAAGGACAATCTTCCTCTTCCGGTTTCCAAAGAGGAAATAAAAGCTCTAGAGGACGAGGCAGATCCTCACCTGGGAGAGGCTCCACCCCTCCTAAACAATGCACCGGTGCAGGTCCCCGCCCATGCCACTCCAGTAGATCGAATTTCACACTTCAGCCACGAATGGGAGGGAATGACGTCAGCCAAAAGTGGGTGTTGCCCACCGTGGCATGCAGGTATTGCATCTAACTATTACAGAAACCACCCAACCGCCCACCAAAACAACGAAAAATGACATCGGAAGAGACGCACATACTGTTAGAAGTAAAGGCAATGCTGGAGAAGGACGCCCTAGAGATCGTCCCAGCAGATCAGGTAAACAAGGGTATTTATTCAACATACTTCCTTATGCCAAAGAAAGACCTTTCAATGCGCCCAGTACTAGATCTGCGCCCTGCCAACAAATATGCCAAACCCCAAATGTTTTGAATGACCACGCTCCAAGAAGTAATCCCCCTCCTAAAACGGGGGCACTACATGGCAACATTGGATATGAAAGATGCATACTTTCATATTTCAATGCTCCCTGCGCACTGGAAATATCTGTGTTTTCAAGATGGTGGGAGTGCACTACCAGTTCAAATTACTCCCCTTCGGCATCGCCTCAACGGCAAGAATATTCACAAAGGTGCTTGCAGTAGTGCCAGCACACCTGCCCAGAAAGTCCATCCCAGTATACCCATATATGGACGACTGGCTAGCTACCGGGGGAATCGCCTCACATTTGTAAACAAAATACACAAAGAACAATAGACCTTCTTTTCAATTTCTGCTTACCCATCAACAAAAAGAAATCTGCTCTAGTGCCCAGCCAAATGAAACAATTTCTGGGAGCAATTCTAAAGACAAAAGAGGAGCTTACTTCCACGTCAAACAAGAGAGTACAAAACATGCTGTTGAAAGTACCTCACTACAAGGGAGGTTGCCAGATAACTGTACGCAAAGCAATGTGCTTGCTCAGGATGATGACCTCATGCATTCACTTGGTTCCACACGCGTGCCTGCGCATGTGCCCAATGCAGGAATGGTTAGTAAAACAATGGTCTCGGGCAAGCAGTCAGTGGGCGATCTTGTGGTGGTTTCGCTAACCCTGGTACAGGCTCTTTGTTGGTGGTCCAGGGACGACCTGCTAAAAGGAAAACAGTTTTGCATTCCACCTGCACAATCGATCCTAACTACAGACGCCTCACTTGCCGGATGGGGGCTCACTTCCTTCACCACACAGCCCATGGCCAGTGGACACGTGCTACAACCCAAAGACTCATCACTTTCCTGGAACTTTTGGCAGTCCTCAAGGTTCTTCAAGCCTTTCGACAACATTTTACAGGTCAAACAGTGCAAGTCCTTACAGACGTCGCCACTGCCGTGTTCTACATTAACAAGCCGGGAGGCACACACTCTGTCCAATCTATGCCAAAAGATAGGGAAGTGTGCACTCAAGTGGAACATGTTCCTAACCTCTCAACACGTTCCAGGGGAACTCCATTCTTTGGCCACAAGCCTAAATGCTCAATACCCAGACTTCGCATCCAGGTTTCCCCAACCAGGGTCCAAGGGAACACCCTATGGATGAACTGGTCAGAGACATTTGCTTACACTTTTCCTCCTACATCAATTCTCAGCAGGATTGTGCACAAGATGCACCAGGAACAAGCAACTCTAATTCTGGTTGCTTCTATGTGGGCGACACAACCTTGGTTTCCACTTCTGCTCAAACTGCGTTGTGCGACCCAATCAAGCTCCCGTGCCTGTACAACATGCAAACACAACCCAGTGGAGCATCCCTCCACCCACGCCTACCTACAATCAATGAACTTGGCACTGAAGTCATAGAATTTGGTCACTTTAATTTTCCACAAAGGTGTATGGATATCCTTAAGAAGGCACTGAAACCCAACACCAGACACTGCTATTTTCACAAGTCAGAGGTTTGTGATATGGTGCACATCACAATCACTAACCCAACAGAATGTTCCCCAGCTACCATTCTACATTACATGCTTTGCCTACTAGACTCCGGCCTCGCATTCAGCTCCATCAAAGTACATCTGGCGGCCCAGTCAGCTTAAAGCACTTCACAAAACAAGGATTCCTGGTGGAAAGTTCCTGTCATTAAAGCATTTATGGAAGCGGTAAAGAGGCGATACCCTCCAATTTCCAACCCTCCTCTAGGTTGGGATCCTAATGTCGTGCTCTCAAAGCTCATGGGTCCACCTTTTGAGCCTATGCACAAGGCCAGCCTAAAACATCTGACTTACAAAACTGCATTCCTAGTAGCTATTACCTCTATAAAACGAGTCAATGAGCTACAGGCCTTGTCTGTACAAGACCCTTTCTTCATAATCCACAAGGACAAGGTTGTCCTCAGAACACATCTTAGGTTTTCACCTAAATTCATCTCAAAATTCCATGTTAATCCATAGAACTTCCTACCTTCTTTCAAAATTCAGCTGAAAGGAGCCTCCATACACTTGATGTATGGAGGGTGGTCTTTCACTATGTGAACAAAACTAAACCTCTATGTCATGAATCGCAGGGTGAGCCCCCTATTGGGCCTCATGGTCCCTGTCACAACGGACTTATACACATTAATACCTCCAATATGGCTGTCCAACGCATTCCCTTCTCGCTCCATGCGTTGGACGTAACCTTTCTCTATTTCTAGACCACGCCTCCACGGCTCCGCGCATCTCCATGCTATTGCGAAGTAGCGGTTCTTCTCCTTTCCACTCCGCTTTCCCTTCCTCGAACCCCCCCCTCAACCCCCCCATTTTCGTCTTCCTCCTGGATTCTAGTTCTAGCGAACTTACCTTGCCTCCTGGATTCCTAGATTCGGCCTCCTGGAAAACTGAACGCATTCTGGATTCGGCAGAGACACAGGCTGCCTTCTTCAAAACCCGATCCATCCGAAAGAAGAAGGCATCCAAGGACACCGGAAAAGAATGGATTCAGGTGAGAAGGGGGGGAACTCCTTGACACTCTAAGGAAAACAAACCAACTCTTCGTTTCCATACACCTGAGAAAAAGGGTGATCACATCAAAAAATGCCTTTTCAAAATGGATAGTCAAATGCATACAGCTCTGCTATTCCCCATCCAAAAGAGTGTTACCTTTCGCTCCCAGGGTTCACTCTACCAGAGGTACAGGATCTAGCTTTCGTTGCAAACGTCCCTCTAGATGCCATTTGCAAAGCTGCTACATGGAGTTCATCCATACTTTAAACACAATATTGTTGCATTGACACTCACTCCAAAACAGATTCACAGGGGGGACAAGCGGTTCGAAAACATCATTGCCGCTTCTCCAGATACCGCGTGTTAATCTATGCAGAGCATGTGATCTAAGCAGATCCACAAGCTCCAGAAAGGATACATTACTCACCGTAATCATATTTCTGGTGCTTGTAGCTGCTTAGATTCACATGCACCCACCCCTCCCGCCCTACTGGAGTAGAAGGCGCATAAATGTGGTTATCACTGTTTCTGCTTAATCACATCTGTACTCACGCTACACTTCATGTAACCTCATGTCAGAAAAAAACAATCTGAGGGACCTCGACGCGTGTAGGACCATGGTTACAGTACACGTCACACTAGGGATAGTATTACTAACATGACTTTGGAAAACAAATCTTGTAATACTCTGCGACTACCACTAGATGTTGGACTATGCAGAGCATGTGAATCTAAGCAGATGCAAGCACCAGCAAGAGGATTACGGTGAGTAATGTATCCCGCATGAGTTTGTCATTATTACTCGCAGGCTGTAAATTCGGCCTCGGCAATGCATAGAAGGGCCACCGTTTTTCCTCCTTTTTTTGCCATGTCTTGTGTGCTTGCTGTGTCTGCAGTCTTCTCCTGCCATTCTAAGTGGGAACGACCTCAGTGGAAGCTTTGTCTTCGCCGGAAATGGCCCTCCACCTCTGCCAGTCAGTAGAGAAGAATGAATGATAGTTCGGAGCCATGTAGGGCTGCCAGAGTGGCAGTGTCGGATGAAGAAATCCAGGTTTCAGTGATGGCCAGAAGGTCTAGGGGAGGAGAGCTGGCGTGAAGGCAGTCAATGATAAAGGAGGTTTTGTAGCTTACAGACTGAGCATTCTAGAGTGCAGTGTTCAGTTGATGGGGTACAGAAGAGTAGCGTCTGAGGAAGAGAGGCGAGGTGGATGTGTGTTGGAGGAGCTATGGTTTCCTCGTCAGCTTTGTTTGTTGTAAGTAGATGGAAGAGAGATGGACTAGTGGGAGTTTAGAAATGTGAGTCTCTTTTTAGGAAATGAGCAAGTTTTAGTGTGATTGGAGAAAGCGTTGGGAGTGGTGAGTAGGAGGAGCAGGAGCATATGCGTTACAGGTGAGTAACACAGTGGGGAGATGCAGTACAGTAATTAAGAAGCTTGAGATACTCACCGGTGCAGCAGTGGGGGAGGCAAAGGCTCAGGCAAAGAAGCAAGGAAGCTGGTCAGCGACAGGTCGGCTCAGAGGCAAAGAAGCTGGTCAGCGGCTGGTTTTCACCCTTCACTGGGACACCCCCTATTCAGAAGTGATGAAGCACGGTTTTCTCACCTCGTCGCCTAGTCCATCGGTGGTTACTCGCTCTGATTTTGTCCCTGTTGTTGCTGTGATGAGGCAATTACTTTGATTGGTGTTTCCAGAGGAGTTCCTGGGGTAGGACCTGAAAAGCCAATTTAGGATTAGCAACGTTACTCACAACCACAGCAACTCTCATAAGTAGCATAGACTAAATGGCAAGGCTGAACTAATGCAGAGGGGGGGCAGTGTTGTGCAGTACAGTTAACGCTTAACAAAACCGATAAACAAAAGTCCCACACAGGTAAGTTATAACAAATAACAATTATGAATGATGTTTCTTTTTTTTATATAATTGTTTCTTTTGAAAATGTTTTAATAATTTTGTAAAGACTTGCGAGTCATTAACAAATAAAAATAAAAAAATAACAAAACAATCATTTATTAATAAACTACAATAAGGCACATTTTAAAGATTTCACAGTAAATAAAAATACTTTTACACATATATCCAACTCAGTTTGGTAACCCACTGTGGGTGGGTGCCGCCTGCTCCAAAGGCAATACCGGCTCTCCGTTCTCACTAAGAAGAGAGCCCTTATCCAAGCCCGCATCTCTGCGGCCTCTAACAATTCGCCGAACTCTTTAAAATCTGCAAGGAGCTGGCCAACCCTGCTGCAGTCTCCACCTCTCCTGTCCCCTCCCAGGCCCTCTGCACGGCACTGGCCTCTCACTTCATTTAAAAAAACTCAGGACATCCTGTCCTCACTCTCCTCCTATCACCTCCACTCTTCTCTTCCCGGCTCTTCCTCTGGCCCTTCTGCAGCCATCCCTCCTTCTCTGCCTTTCCCCTTTTTCTGCTGATGAGGTTTCGAGACAAGTCCGATCTATGAAAGTCTCGTCAAAACAGGTCCACCCCTGTTCCTCAAACTATCAAGGACCACATCGACTCCCTGGCGCCTGCCCTGGCTGACTTCTGCAATCACTCCTTCACCTCTGGAGTCTTCCCATCCCCCCTCAAGCACTCCCTTGTGCACCCCCTTCTTAAGAAACCCTCTTCCGACCCCTCCTGCCCGGCTAACTATCGCCCAATCTCCATCACTCCCTTCCTGGGCAAGCTCCTGGAGAAACTGGCCATCTCCCAGCTTAATCTCCATGCTGAATCTGTTGGTAGTCTTCATGACCATAAGTCTGGCTTCAGAGCTGCCAGAAGCACGGAAACTGCTCTCCTGAACATCCGTGAGGACCTGCTCTCAAACCTTGACTCTAACACCCCTTGTGTTCTCATTTTGCTCGACCTCTCTTCTGCCTTTGACACTGTCAACCACACCATCCTGCTCAACCATCTCCTTGATAACCTGGGTATCACTGGTCAAGCTCTGGCGTGGCTGACCTCCTTCCTCTCCAATTGACCCTCCCAGGTCCAACTGGGTTCCTTCCTCTCTGACATCTTTTTCTCTACCTGTGGTGTCCCCCAGGGATCTAACCTCTCCCCCTGGCTGTTCAACCAGTACCTGGCCCTTCTTGCTCACCGCATCGCTGCTCTGTCCCAATTTTCAGTGCTATGCGGATGATACCCAGCTCATTTTCAGGCTACCCTTGGCCTCCTCCTCTCCTTCCCTCATCTCTGACTGTCTGTCTGCTATCCAGGAATGGTGTGCCGCCAGTGACCTCTGCCTTAATGCCAGTAAGACTGAGATTCCACTTACCGGCACACCCACTCCCTCCTTCCCTGCAGCTCTCTGGCCGGCCTCCCTTGGCCCTCTTCCTGCTCCTACCTGCAAGGCAAAAGTCCTTGGTCATCTTCGACTCCACACTCTTTCCCTCCTCACATATCTGACGTCTCTAAGAAGTCACACTACCAGCTACACCTCCTCAGAGGTATCCTTCCTTTCCTCTCCTTCCACCAGAAGCTCACTGTCTCCAGAGCCCTGGTTCTCTCGAAGCTGGCCTACTGTAACAGCCTCTATCTAAATCTTCCTGCCTCTTCTCTCCGCCCTCTGCAACTCATCCAGAACAGGACTGCGAGACTTGTCCTTGGCCTCAAGCCCAGGAACCGTATCTCTCCAGGACTGAAATCGCTACACTGGCTCCCAGTGGCTGCGAGGATTAAGTTCAAAACCCTCTGCATTGTCCACAAGGCCTTCTGGGGCCTTGGGCCAAAATACCTTCAACTCACTCTTCCTAAATATCTTCCTTCTCGAGCTCTTCGCTCATCCGCCTCCAACTACCTCAGGGTCAGCCGCTTCTCCAAGCAAAAAGCTGGGGGTAGATCTCTCTGCAGCAGGGGCCTCCCTCTGGCACAGCCTTCCTGCCTCCCTGAAACTTGAGGAGACCCATCTCCGGTTCCGGAAGCACCTCAAAACCTTCCTCTTTGCCTCCGCTTTCAATCCCTCTTTCCCCTGCTAAAATCACTGAACCTGCACTGAATCTGCAACTGGGCCACTCACCGATCTCGGTCCTTGGCCCAGCCACTCTTCCCTGCACTGCCTACCTGCACCACGGGACTGTCTCCCGGCACTTACCTTGCACATGCCACCAGCTAGCCCTATTATTTATCTTGTATTCTACTTACCATGTACTGCACTTTCCTTGCATTTGCCACCAGATGGCCCTATTATTTATCTTGTATTCTACTTACCATGTACTGCACTTTCCTTGCATTTGCCACCAGATGGCCCTATTATTTATCTTGTATTCTACTTACCATGTACTGCACTTTCCTTGCATTTGCCACCAGATGGCCCTATTATTTATCTTGTATTCTACTTACCATGTACTGCACTTTCCTTGCATTTGCCACCAGGTGGCCCTATTATTTATCTTGTATTCTACTAACCATGTACTGCACTTTCCACTCTCCCCTTCCCCTTGCACTTTTCCCAGTCCCCCTACCCTTGCACTTGCACGATCTGAATGACACCTGGCCTAGTAGGATCGTTGTCTGTCTCCTCTTGTTCCCCCCCCCCTGCCTCGTCGCGCCTTGAAGCATTTGTGTATAGGCGCGTTACAAATGCCATATCATATATCATATCCTAACACTCTACTTTAAAATCCAAAGCAGTTATTCACACAATAATTACATTAATTAAAGTAGGAAGGACAGATGTTAAGCACCTTAGATTTATAAGGGACCCAGCATCAGAAGTCCAGCCCTAACCTTTACAAAGTCTCTGGGAGTCTTTTAGGTGTCTCAAAGGGTTCCTGAGGAAAGAGGCGCGTATTTAGGAGGGCCCACTCAGCAGGTGTGGGTAAAGTACTGAAGCTCAGTTAATGCAGGTCGAAGGCATTATGTGAAATGGGGACTGGAAGGGTCTTAAGTCACGTTCCTGCAAAAGGAGGAGCACATACCGCCACTGTGGTTCTCAAGGATGACCCACCGCCCTCCTGGACAGCCCTGGAGAGCACTACAGTGAGAAGGGCTTTATACCTAATGGGGAAGGGGCAGTTCAAGAGATGTGTGGTTTCTCGGGCACCTCGAGAAATGGTTCCAGTAAATCACTGAGGAAAGCAAGTCTCACCCTACTGATAGTCATGCAGGGTCGTCGGGTCATGAGTTTGTGGGTTTTCCCCACCCCTTTTCTTTAGTTTCATCTGGAGACCGTAGACTGTAGCGGGTGTGGTGGTTCGAAAGAAGAAGTCAGACACTTTGAGGACATTTTGGTGTTCTTTGTATCAAATTAAAAGAATAAGGCCCATCTCTCCCTATGACTAAAGGGAATACTGTACCCGTCTAAATTACAGGTGATTGTCCTATGTCGGGAAGTCCAAAGTAACTCTATCCTCCGTCCAAGCTTACTCTCGTTGACCCTACCACTAAATATAAGTAAAGAGAAATGGGCCACGAAAATGTCTCTTCTTGTCATGCCACTTACCTGGGGTGCGGGGCGCATCTGCAGGTCCCGGCGCTTCCCGTCCTGGCGCATCTACCCCCGATACAGGTTGGGGGGATCTCGGCCATCTGCGGCTCATGCCGCTTCCGGGTTTTCCCGTTCGCATGGTTCGCGCAGGCGCGGAAGGCCGTGTTTCGCCCTCCGCGCATGCGCCTTCCACAGAGCGCTTGGGAAGTTGCAAGTTTGCTTCCCAAGCCTCGTTTTGGGCGTGTCAGCACCCGGGGACAGCACGGATTGCGTTCCAAGCCTCCCGGGTGCTGCCTGCCCTATATTAAAGGATAGTTCCGGGACTTTTTTTTTATTGTTCCTACGGTTCGGCCATGTGTTTTTAAGCATAAATCGGTAGATCGTAGAAAACTTTCCTATGGACCTTACCCGACTTTTCGTCCATTAACGCACTCGAAATCAGCCGCCATTTTGTGATAATCCTATCATTTCCCCCCCATCGACCTGGCTCACCTGCGTTTGCGGCACTAAATCATATCCCCCACCCCTGAAACAGACTTTATCAAAACATTCATATTCCCCGCCTCTATCCGTGACGTGACTGTCCTGCGTAGGCAAACGCGCCCAGGCGTCTTCTACGCGACTCCACACAGAACCCGGAAACCAACACAGATCAGCTCACAACACAGCGCGCCACAATTCGGAATATGAAACTGTACTTTTAAATCAAACCGCAAGATTGTAAATTTGGTAAAGTACATTTATTTGACATCAAATGTTTAGAGAATATTCAGCGATTTGCATTTTTCTTTGCTCTCGATCCAAAATAGTTTGTCTTGAGGCAAGCGATGTTCGTGTGCAGTACACAGGGTGTTGGTTTACGATAAAATAAGCTCTTCGGTCGCACTGATAATCGCATGGCTGTTCCAACAACGAGGCACTAGGCCACCACAACGGTATGTATGTTGCATCTAGCCATTAGTACCGCGTAAGGGCATACTTGTACTTGGCGATCGTCCCATAAAATGGTCAGGGTGGTAACGTTGTTCACGCGGAGAAGCAACTGGCGGTTGTAAAAGCCATCCGCCGGTGTCTGGTACTCGTGACACATACAATAATGAAGGATGTACCCGTTTTAAAAACATAAAAAATGAAATTAGTCTCACCATCAGATCTTTATTAAAATTATTCATTTTATATATTAGGTCGGGAAATTATTTCATAGCTAGGACAGTGCAACTGGGTATTATACGTCATTTCCAGTAACCCACCCCCTCTCCTCCGCCTTTTTCAGAGCCGCCTGAGCGCCAGTGGACCACTTCGTCACTGATGATATAATATGGCATTTGCAACGCGCCTATACACAAGTGTTTCAAGGCGTGGCGAGGCAGGGAGGGGGGGGGGAACAAGGAGAAGACAGACAACGATCCTACTAGGCCAGGTGTCATTCAGATCGCGCAAGTGCAGGGGTAGGGGGAAGGTAAAAGTGCAAGGGAAGGGGAGGGGGGAAGTGGAGTACAAGGTAAGTAGCATAAAATAATAAATACATAGGGCCAGCTGGTGGCGAGTGCAAGGTAAGTGCAGAACAAGTGCTGGGAAGGGGGGGGCTGTAGGATACTGAGACAGTCCCCCAGTGCAGGGGTTGACAGGGAGGCAGTGCAGGTGGAGAGTGGAAGGGCCCAGGACCGAGGTCGCAGACAGTGGACCAGTTGTAGCAGGGGAGAGGGAGAGAGAAAGCAGAAGCAAAGAGGAAGGTTTTGAGGTGCTTCCGTAAAAGGAGATGGTTCTCCTCAAGATAGTGCGCGGTACAAAACAATATGCCACATAGAACGAACAAGTACAACTTAACCCGTCTTTAAAGCTACTGTATAGTAATTAAATTGCGGTATAAACTCATCTAAAGAGTTACTTACATTATATTTGCATTTTCCATTGTGTCTGTGCGTAGGGCAGCCCCGAAATACCACTCCTTCTATGCCGACGTTATTTCTTCTAATGAACAAACATTAAATGGCTTTCGTTTCTGAAATTATATTCATTATCGTTTACGTTATTGCACCACACCCCCAAAAAAGTCTTTCGGGATGGTCTCGGCCTGTCAAGGTCAAATAACAATAGAACCTTATACTGAGTCGTGGGCCATTCCGGCACCCGAGCAAAAAATCAAAGCAGCTGACCTTCACTTTGAACGAGCACACATTCCTAGTTAGCTACATTCAGTGTAAGGCCATCTCACAGGACTTGAAATTTACACTCCATCTTTGCATTTTGTCTGCGTGCATTTGCAGCCCCAGTGAACCATAAATACAGAGACATTCTATATTTTTTGAAAAATGATTTATATTACTGTTTGGTTTAATTTAATGCGCAAATGAACAAGGTTGGATAGACACATTGCATGTACACTGAGCAATCACTTTTATTTACACAATACATAGCTACACATATTCAATGGGCCTGCGACATGAGGAGACTCCAGAGCAAAGTCACAGGTGACACCCGGGTGGTTCGCACAACTGCACGGTGAAGGGAGGGGCAACGGTGGAGAGACACATTGCATGTACACTGAGCAATCACTTTATTTACACATTACATAGATACACATATTCAATGGGCCTGCAACATGAGGAGACTCGAGAGAACAGACAATCAAATTACAATCATTTAAACCGTGATGTGTATTTCTCAATGAGCTCTGCTTTAGGTGGACATGGAACAGAGGCAATGTTGGGTGGCAATGCAGTTGTCCCCTGCACAGGTTCGTTCACAACTCCATGTATGTGCCTATCTAGGACATCAAGAATAAGTCTCTCAATAAACTCATATTGCATATCCTGAAACACTGGTTTGATCACCCATTGTTTACTTCTTTTAGTGAAGGCCTTATTGTAGCGAAGCGTCCCTAAAGTTCCGGTCGTCCTACTTTGTTGACGGCCAACATTATGGTTATGTGCCAAGACTGCTAGAAGAGTCCGATTTATCATGCCCTCCATGCCAAAATGCAATCGTTTTGGCCTGTACTTTAGGCACATATTGTGGAACACCTCCAAATCTCCTGTGTGGCAGAATTCCGTGAGTCCCCTCAAATCTCTTGTTATAGTGTTATCAAATACAATCTTTTCAATGGCTTTGTGAGTGTGTGATGAAGGAATCAACCACTTCTTCTTCCGTGCCTCCTCCTGTGGACAAATGGCCATGTTCACAATTGTGGAAATGTTGGTTTGTGGTCCAGCGGTGAACGTTGCTACAGTGTAGCATTACTGACCGCCATTTTTCCAGTAGAATTTCCAACGACCCTCCACATGTTTTTGAGCTCCACCAAAGATGGTTGCTGATTGACTTGGACCACTGTGAAATACCTTGCATATATTTTTTTTTACCTGCAGCCGACATTTTTTTATTGATTGTTTGTTTTTGCAAGATGCCATACGTCAAATTGGTGATTTATATTTTTGTACTCTTCTCTCATTGTCTTGTGAATTGAAACGTGTCTGTCCGTGGCTATCAGGTCGATCACCATTCCCCGCGATTGTAGTTCTTGCAATGATGCTACAAAGCCAACTTTCTCCATGGCCACTGAGGATGTACTTTGTGACACCTGCACGACCACCGAACTCACAATTTTCTTACTTTCCATGTCCTGAAAGTGGTAGGTGCAGTACTTGGCTGAAAATCCTGGGCTGTCGCACTGTCCATCACCGGCTAGCCTGAACCGTTTGCCCGCGAATGTACTATCAATAGACATTTTTTCCATTCTCCAAGCTTCGCTAATGGCTGGAAATAGATAATCGATTTGGTATTTGTAGAACTGAGTTTTCGCAATTAAATGGATTCCCACAAACTGAAAGAAATACTCAAAACTTGAACCACTAAAAAGTGCGGCCGCTGCACAAAGTAGATTGCCTGCTGGCAGTTGCCCCAGCATGGGTTGTGCAGACCATGAGAAAGGATGATATTTTGTACAGGTGGCATGTATTTTAAGGTTAGTGCCTCGAATTGCACGAGTCACATTAATCAATGGCTCCCCACATACTTCCCCACCAACCGAATGCCCACATTTCATCCTAATAATATCAATCAAACAACTATCGAATACAATGAATTTGGCCTCTTTCCTTATACTGTCACTCTGCATCCCAGCTGGTTCGGCCTGTAACGTTGAGGACATGTCACTCACATGAAAGGTAGAATCTCTGATATCGTCTTCCGCTATGTTCAGTGATATTGATGGTGTTTCATTGTCGTCCACTTCATTCTCTTCCATTGCAACATCTGTTCCTTCTCCGGCGATGGGTGAATAAAACAATTTCTTCAACTTTCTCGCGGTCTTAGTTTTTGCGGGTGTGGATTCTGTGAATTGATCTCCGACTGCATCCGAACTACCAGGAGGACATTCACTATCAATGGCTGGTGGTGGTATAGCTCCGTTGTCAATCACTTCATATTCTTCCCATTGGCACGATGCATCTCCAGTCTCAAGTCCCTGCCAAAAGGTTTGACAAGCAACATCTCTCGTTCGCTTCACTGTCTGTGTAGATCTAGTTCGTACACCCACTCGCAACTAGAGGACAGATTGGAAAAGGGATGTTCAGTTTAAACACAACTTACAGTATTGAACTATTAACAGTGAAAAACAACATAATATAGTGACCAGGACACTAACCTTCTTTTGCTTTCTTTTCTTTGAAACTTTCTTGCCTCAAACTTCAACATCAGGACGCTGTTGCTCCGACTCGTGTGTGCATGTCTCCACTTCCTCTTGCGCTGCAACGACTATATTTTCATGATAAGCACATCCATCACGCACTGACGCTCCATCGACTCCCTGAAACATAGAACTTTCATTAGTATGTATAATAATATTGAAAACACAAAATGTACTTGGGGACCAATATCCACGTACATCTCAATAGCAAAACACGAATGAACGCATTGTGTAGAACATTCAAGCGACAATTATTCACGCATTGTTGATCTATCTGATTCTAGTTAGATGGAACTGTCAAGATCCATACCTCGGGCTCCGCATAGACTTCCATTGATGATATTATTGAAGATGACGCTTCAGCAACTCCCTGAAACACAGTAATTGCATTAGTATGGTTTTCTATTTTGTTAAAAAGAACAAACTTTGTGCAGGCGTCAACGGCTCATCTAAATAGACCTGCACAAATGATCAGTTGTCTAAAATAAGTAATGGATATCTAAATATGATTCGATTTGCTCGATCGTTGGAAGTGTCACCACCCAGAGATCTGCATCAACTACTAGGGGTGATGTTCTTGTAGAACATTGCGCCGACCCGTAACTGCATGCTCCCCCTTCTTCTTGGACTAATGCTCCATCGACTCCCTGAAACATAGGACTTTCATTAGTAATGAACACAATATTGAAAAAAGAAGACACATAGGAGGGCGACGACAGAAGGACATACCAATGGCTAAAAACGAAAGAAACATTGTGTGTAACAATCACGCTACAAGAATGCAAGATCTGATGATCTCCATCGATGGAACTGTCCGGAAACGTACCTCGAGCATCTGAGTGACATCAACGGTTGTCGTCAATGCGTTGGACTCCTCAGCATCTCCCTGAAAGACAGTACTTGCATTATTTTGGATAACAATAATTATAACTGAAAACAAAGACTAGAGGACGAGTACTAGGGTGTACCATTAGGTAAAATAATTACACGATAAATTAAAACTATTGATTTACATGCCCAAAACAAGTCAGTGGCAGAATAGCTAAGTAAGATTACCCGATAGGCGCTTGAAGTGGCTGATGACTGCAATAACGACACGGATGGAGAATCTTCCGCCTTCATATTGAGTGGATACATAAATGGGGAAATTATTGTTAGCTAATGCTACACACTACCGCAAGGCCGAGAGCTAAATCCGTAAACTTGACTCACCAGTGGAGGGATGTGGACGAATAGAGTGGGAATAGCGGTTGAGAGCAATTTTCGCTTCGCTCGCGGTGTGTTCTTCTTTATTAGCAATGATGTGGAGTACATGTCTGAGCTAAAGTGCCTGCTGCAGATGCGGTATCGATCACCCCTCTTGTCCGCAAAGACTTCTAGGACTCTACTTTCAAGCTCAGACGGTGGATATCCGCAATATCGGACCCATTCTCTTATCTGATCTATTGTCTTAGGGAAAACATGCATTATAGTACCTTCAGATTTTTTATGGGTCTTCGAAGGGCAACCGCCAATGGAACAGGCAGGCATTGTGGAAAGTTCTGAAGTAAAGATCAACAATTCTCTATGAATACCAATGTGTTAAATTAAGTGACACATAAAAGGTTCAATGCAAGGTTTGTTTTGGTTCTTGGAACTATACACGTTCTTCACATGCGGATAAGTATTTGAATAACTTTAAAAAAAATAGAAAAATAATTTGACTAAACTCAGAACATGTGACTAGTTCCTTGCATGTACTGTCTTGAACGAAAAGAAATTGGACGCAAAATGATTATGGTACATGGCCTTACCTTGACGAACAAACAGTTAGATGCAGGGATCAGAGTAGTTTCTTGTCGTAGAACAGGGAGCAGTTCACAGGTTGCAAACTGACGAGTTTGCTCGAAGTGGTCACGGAAGTTCACAAAGACGAAGAGCAGATAACCAGCACCTTCACGGGTTGACTAGCAAAGCGCAAATAAGTTCTCATTAGAAATATGAAGTGGGTTATAAAGAATTCGAAACAGGGGTGTGTTTGTGAATGAATGACGTGAATATGTCGTGGCATTATGCGGTTTGCAGGGGGGTGTCCAGCGTGAGGGGGGATGCTTGGCAGGAGACACGGGGTCTGGAGGTAGACATGGGAACAACAACCCATGCTCTATAGACCACTTTGAAGTGTACATGGTCTTTGGCACCTCTTGGCCTTTATCGCTCCCTGACAGCTCCACTTGCCAGCGCAAGTACCCCGGTGCGAACTGCCTTTGATAGGGCGGGGGGGTGGATTGGGGCTGTGGTCGTGCAGACAAGACACAGGAAGACTCGTGAATGGAGACACACTTATGTGGATTGCAGGGGGGCGTCCAGCGTGAGGGGGGATGCTTGGCAGGAGACATGGGGTCTGGAGGTAGACATGGGAACAACAACCCATGCTCTATACACCACTTTGAAGTGTACATGGTCTTTGGCACCTCTTGGCCTTTATCGCTCCCTGACAGCTCCACTTGCCAGCGCAAGTACCCCGGTGCGAACTGCCTTTGATAGGGCGGGGGGTGGATTGGGGCGGTGGTCGTGCAGACAAGACTCGTTTGCCGCAGGGCCTCACCAAGGAGAGGCCATCTAACTGCATGTAAGAGGCAGGCTGCAGGATCTAGTACATGGAAGGCAGGGGGGTGAGTTTATAAATACCTCACCCTCCCAGGAGAATATATGGGTGCAGTTCACCCTGGAGACCCTGGATGCCTAGGCAGTTAGTCAGCAGCAGGCTGGCCTGTGGTGGCAAGGCGGCACGGGCCAGAGGGGGTCATCTCTGTACCCGGTGCCCAAAAGGATGATTTATTATGATCAACCATATTGATTATTTACCTATAACCATGTTTTGTATCAATAAAATCCAACGGCCTTTTATTGCCAACGCTTGAACAAAGCGGTGTGGTAAGTATTTTTGGGGGAGGAGGCAAGGCCGGGAGGCTTGATGCCAACCCGCAAAATAACATATGTATGTCTGCTGCATATGGGTTCAACGGTTATGTGGATTGAAGGTGGGCAGCCAGCGTGAGGGAGGATGCTGGCCGGAGACATGTGGTGTGACAAGACAAGGCACAGGAAGACTATTCAATGGAGACACACTAGATTCATTTAAAAAATCAAAACAACCATTGTTAAAATATATGTTGGGTTTTATTTTAGATCTTAATTTCAATTGAACATAAATAATAAACATTACACATTGTAAAGTTCCGGTTGCAGCACATCCAGGGAAAATCTGCGGTATTGTCCACTGTCGCTGGGGAAATGTTGTCTAATGGCAAGTACCGCACAGGCAGGTATTACTCTCCGAACGCGGTGTCCGAGCCTTCCGTGAAGCCACCAAGTGAAGCAACGATAGGCCACCAGCCTGTACCACCGGTGAAAAAGAAAGATGCAAACGGTATTAAAATGACAAAACTTTCTTATCAATGTCGATGAAGGTAAAAAATGTCATTCTGCTTTGAAAAAAATTCTATCTAGAAAATGCACAATATGGAACCAATTTACATGCGTTCGAATGATATGTAGATGTAATTTTATATGTGGGAGACGACCATGAAATAGTAGTGGCATCACTGACATCACAACCAGAGTATACTTACTCGTTACTCGGATTACGCGGACGAACAGTGCCGCGAAGTTCGTGCATAAGCACCATCATCATCCTCAACACGGTCCGTGAGAGGCAGGCTTCCCTGAACTCTGGCAGCTCGGTGATGCATTGCGGACTTGGCTCGCCTTCCGAAATGTAGGCCAAGCACCCGGAATTTTCACGGCAGCAGCAGTTCTCCTCCTCAGTTGGCATTAGCTCGCACCGATTGCACGTGCACCAGGTGGAGACGCCGTCCATGCGACATGGTCCAGGCTCTTCATCCGTTGACTGGTCCTCCCAACTGCCGTCCGAATCCCCATCGTTTTCGCGTGCTTGTCTTTCCAGTAGTTCCTCCTCTGTGTACTCGGGCTCGTACATATACGGCATTATTGTAGCCATTGTGTGGTAAAGAAAGTAAAATAATTTACAGAGATGGTACAGGTGTTCACAAGGCCTAGAAGCGGCGAAGGTAGCTGACCAGAGCACAGAAACGAGTCACAGAATACTCAAAGTAACACAGAGAGAGTAATGGAATCGAAAATCTGCTGCTGTGTGTTGTGAAACGGTATGTTTATACTTATTGAGGAAAGAGGCGTCCTGCCATTTCCATGGCGACACTTCATTAGCTGAGGCGCAGCGATTGTTGACACGAAACGTGCTTTGGCGTTGGGAAATGGGCGGTACGCGTCTGCTGATGTCAGGCTCACGGGCGGGGGATTTCATTTAGTGCCGCAAACGCAGGTGAGCCAGGTCAATGGGGGGGAAATGATAGGATTATCACAAAATGGCGGCTGATTTCGAGTGCGTTAATGGACGAAAAGTCGGGTATGGTCCATAGGAAAGTTTTCTACGATCTACCGATTTATGCTTAAAAACACATGGCCGAACCGTAGGGACAATAAAAAAAAAAAGTCCCGGAACTATCCTTTAAGGTCTCAACGCGTTTTGTTTCCTGATCGCGTCCTCGCCTGTGTTACTCTTTAGTAGCACCTTGTCAGCCTCTTGTTCCTTGTCCTTCCCTGCTGGTGTTCCTTTCCTTGTCTTGAAACACTTGTGTATAGGCGCGTTACAAATGCATTATCATATCATATCATATCATTGTCTGCCTCTGGGAGTTTCTTGCCTCATTCCTTTCTTGACAGTAGGTTCCCTGGGCCTCCTTTTTCCCACTCCCTTCCTGCCTTCTTACTCATCTCCTTGTTCTGCCCCAGGGTTCCTAGTTTCCCCTGCCTCCTTGCCTGTTGGTTCTGTGCCTTGCTCCTGCCTTCTCTGGAGTTCTCTGCCTACTAATCCATCCTCAGTACCTGCCAACTTCAGTTCTCTTCTTCAGTCTACTGATACTTCTGGAGCCTTGCTGTTGTATCATGCTGTGGATTTTCCATCCAGTCAAGACCCACCTTCCCTGTCAGTGCTTGCACTGTCCCGACGTCACGCAAATCAGGGAAGTGCGCATCCGTGGCGTTGGGAGCTGGTTCACCACTGACCTTGTTTTGAATTCAGGGTGGGTGTTGCGCTGGTTCCTCGCGTTACACAGTCAGCAACCATCAGTCGGACAGCCTGGCTACTTCACCACGACCATCAACTGGAAGTTCAGGTACTCAGCGCCCACGAGACGCATTTCTTAACACTTCTTCCCTTGGTCTTTATTATCCAAGTTTCTGGTTCTACAAAAAATGTCCATTCTGATAGTCTTTCTTAGTAGGTCTTGTAGTTCTTCAAGGCAGCTTTTAGTTCTTGACCTTTCTATTTTTCTCTCGGTAGTAGTTTCCCCTACAATCGCTCCTCCTTTTATTGGTATCGCACATATGCTCTTCACAATCTTTCTGTTTATGCTTTGCAGTATTTTTACTGCTATGTCTTTGTCAGTTGCTCTCTCTCTGGGACTTGGTGAGCCTCATCTTTCCTGTCTCGTTCTACGTTTTAGGCTTTTCCTTCACACACGCACTTCATTTTTGCACATCTAGGGTTCTTCCTTTTTCCCCCAGGGTTTCCGTTCCCAGTCTTAGTTCCCCACCTGGGTTGTTTAAATGTCTCTTGTGACTTGTTCACTTCCTTTCTTATCTGGGCTGTTCCACAATCTTTAACTGGATTATTTTGTATGTTTTCCCTTCCATTTATACAGCATATACATGGCTATGCTAGTTTCTTCAAGGAGGGCCTCACAGGAACAGGAGTCCCTGTCCGCAATGAAGGGAGTCTCTCCCAGTGAGGTCCCACTTGCATTGACCCCTAGGGAAGGTCTTGTGGAGTGGGCTCGCCTCCCTAGGGGAGAAGAGACGAATACCTGTTATCTGTGACTGGGGATTCCCCCTCTCCCCGATTCTGTTCACGATGAAAGAGCGATCTTCACAGATGTGCTTCATGCCTGCACTGAGTCAGGAGGCACTCTACAGCTTGCGGTTGAACTTCGCGCTTCCTGCAGGCTCATCCCCTGCTGGAGGGTAGTACAGCAGATTTCCAGATCACCAGCAGAGCCTTGGACATCCATGATGATTGCCAGTCTTTTGGATGGCCAGAAGTGCTTGCAGTGGTGATCAGCTGGTTCCGGGCCTTGCAGATAAAATGCAAAGATGCACGCTCAAGCGACCGAAAACTGCGATGTATCTCAAGCAGGACGTGTGACTGGCTGATCACACATGTCCTGGGGAGGAAAGCACCTCATAAATGTCTCCCCAATCATTTAGAAAGAGGTTCACAATGTGGTGATATTGACTGAGCCAATGCTGTTTTCTGTTGCAGTCTTCTGGCATCCCTCAGTCGTCACCTTGATTCCTGTGTCCATCTAGTCTCCCAGCCAGAAAATGGATGGTGGCGACCCCAGCCCTCCAATAAGGATATTTTGCAACATTCAAATTTGGAAGTGGCTATCCAATGATTGAGAGGCAGCCTACCAGAATCTGCCCAGCAACATCCCAGCCCCTGAAAGAATGTAAATTGGAGGCAGAAAGGCCCCTCCTCACACATGCAGCTAAGATGAAAAGTAGAGCCTTTGTCCCTTCTTGCAGGAAGCCCACCAAGGTGCCTGAAGAGGAAATCCCTTCTACACCTGGCAAGTTAGGATGGCCAACCAAGGATTGGTCAACTTGAACAGGACTTAAAGCACAGGGAGGGGCTGTTTTGAGTATATGGTTCCCTTAAGTACAATGTTGTGGCTGTGAGATCAGCCCAGGGCAATGTATCCAAAATATAGGTAAAGAAAAGTTACCGCGCCCACTAGCATGTTTAAATGATCCCTGGAAATTAGAAGAAAATGCTACCTGGAACTTAGAGGGGGCCCAAAGAGAAGGCGGCGCAGAGTCTCCACAGCATTCCAGGTAAGAAGGCTTGTGCTGCAAACCGTAAAATACAAACGTCATAAAAGGCACTTGCCAGTGAACCCAAAATGATTGTATTTGGTTTAAAAAACCTTAAACTTTTATTTAGTACAAAACAACTTCATTTGAAAGCAATCCATAATAAATCATAAAACAGAAGTAGAAAAAAAAATTAAAGAAACTTGGAAAATGTACAAATCCGTCATTGCAAGGGACTCTATGGGTCCCAGGCAGCACACTACATGGGCTGGGGGTGCTGCGTAAAGCAGCAAGTCTTGTGGCTCTCTTACGCCATAGGAGCGTAAGAGCCACAAGTAAGGGGGAAGTATCCCTCTCCTTCAAAGTCAATGAGCAACTTTGGAGTGAGTCCAGCAGTAGGGCTGGGAGGCTCAGGACAGAGAAGGTAAGTTTGCAAAGAGAAAATCTCCCTAACAAACCCCTTCACTGCCTCTGCGTTGCACTATGTTGGACTTACCTGTAGACGTACCTAATTTTACTGTGTTAGAACATGAACCGACAGAATATTTCACAAAACATCTAGCACTTAGATTCTAATAATGTCCGTGTTAATGCATTCTATTCAGGTCGAGGGATCCATTCTAGCCCGCCGCCACTCTTTAGGCAATATAATGTTCAGGGTTTGCCACCAGGTTATGGGAGTTGTATTTAGCTTAGTGGCCTACACTAATGCCCCCTTTACTGTTTTTATATTTACACCGTTTTTAATGTGTTGTGCTTTACTCCAAAGTGTAGTGTGACGATTCATTTGATGCTACAATTTCTCCCTGAGGGGGCGCCCATTCCCATGAGGGCAGGGAGCGGAGGCTGCTACCCGATAGTCCCCCTGGGGGTGGTATAATGTGGGAGGATCTCATGGGGAGGACGCGGGTTGGCTCAACAAGAAGTCACCCGCAGTTGTCCCTAGGCCCCTTTGCAACCATGACACTTAGAAGGCACGGCCGAGGCAGAAAGCCTATGGACCTTCTCATTCTAGTGGTGCAATGAAGACCGTTGACCACCCGGGAAGGGTGGAGAACCCCAAGTAACGGAAGAGACTTTGAGAGGGAAAGTCCCTCACAACAGTGGCAGGGATAAACCCGCTGACAGAGAAACCAGGATCTGGGACCCAAAGCAAGATTATGAGTCATCTTCCTGGTCATAGGACTTGGCAGGGGAGTGAACCATGTGTGCCAGGCCAAAGAAGTAAAGCCAGGATTGAGAACCCTCCTAACCCGTGTTGTGAATTGTAGTGTAAAGAAGACCAGGGGAAGGGAGTCATTCCCCCGGCTATCTTGAGACGGAGCGTCTGGGGAAGGGAACCATTCCCCTAAGATTTGAGAACTGTTTCTACAAACCAGGAACCATGACCCAGGAGAAGTGAGTCCTTCTCCTGGGGCCAGAACAGCACTGCCGTATTCTTTAGCTTCTTGTGTAAGGTGCAGGAGTAGGGTTTTCTTGACACAGGACGTTGGACGCTTTTGAGTTGACAAGACGGCCTGACAGACACCTTCTTAGTTGAGGCAGGGATCCCCTCTTAGGAATAGGGCCAGATAGGACTTCTCTTGCTTTCTTGTTTAAAGAAGTCTTTAGCCCCAAACATGCCACATTTGTGTCAGTCTCCTCCTTCTGCACCCTTATAAAAGTCAATGTGTAAACCTATAACCAGTCTATAGTTTTCAGTATAGTAACTTCGGTTCCATGTCATTTCATTGCGGGATCTTTTTTTACTGGGTTTTTTACTGCAAATTTTTTAACGAAAAAACCCATCAAATTTTTGGACAATTTTATTTTACTCATATTATATAATAAAATGGTATGGATTTTTTCATAAAAAACTTTGAAGTAAAAAACCCAGTGAAAAAACGTCCAGCGATGAAAGGACGTTGTAACGTAATTTCTTGGCATCGAGAGGGACGAACTGTACCCATCCACCAGTTTTCTGCCTTCCCGGAAGAGAAGCCAAGACTGCTCTGAACCATCTAATAGGTGAGTCTGGGCTACCTTTTATGGTAACGCTGCCTTACTCCTAGGATAGATGTTAACCCACTCTGGAGAAACCTGTGGACAAATCCCCCTGAAGGATATTGGGAGGGGCATCGGGCAAGGGTGTATGTAGCACTCCAGAATAATAAGTAAAGTGTTGATGTCTTTGTGGTCGCTCTTGTACTATATTAGGGGGCACCCGTGGTGCCTAGTGTTTGATTCTAAATATGTTTCTTCTCATTTCGCAGACGGTGATCGTTGGCTCCTACCTCATCGCCCATGGGTTTTTCAGCGTCTACGGGATGTGTGTCGACACACTCTTCCTGTGCTTCTGTAAGTATCCCGCCAGCAAGGAGAGTGGTAGGCTTTGTAGACTGAGGGCCCTAGTCCTGCTGACTCGTTCAGTGGAGATGGGTTCATGGTGAGCGGAGAGAAGAGGGTGAGAATTTCCCCGTCACTGCAGTTGAAAGAGCAGTGTTGGTAGGTACCCTTTGGATTGGTCGTGGAAGGGTCAGAAGTGCATCTCCCAGCCTTCAAATGAAATCCATTAGGAAAAACAAAGAAAAAATCCTTAGAATATTTCAAACTGCAGAAAAGGTCATATCCTTTAAAGATGAAAATCTAATCTTCTAAGGTTAATGTAAAGACAAACGGGAACGTTTTAAAACCTTAAAACTGGGAAAATTGGGAATATTTCATAAACTTGCAATTTGCAGTAATTTTGAACAATATTTTTAGTTCGAAAAATAAAGCAGTCTTATCAAATTTATTTAAACTTTCACCTCTCCGCCACCAATGACCAATCTCGAAATTAAAGCCGAACAAATGTGGTTTCTTCAACATGTCACCTTCCAGGTACATAATAGAGAATATGTATGAATTTTATTTGACAAAATAAGTTTAGATTGTGAAGAATATTTTATAACCTTCTCTTGTCTGACATAATGGGAATTATTTTAGCGTAAAAAGCACACCCAGCGTGAACTTGCATTTTAAGAGATTTTAAAACTGAACTAACATGCGTCAAACCGTTTTGTTTACCCCTCATGCCGGACATGTTGGGTAAATGTATAACTGAACAACAATGAGGCCAATGGAAACATTTTAAAAGTGCCTTATTTTTCAATATTAAAATTAAGCCCAATTGTGGCAGATATTTCATAAACCTTGAGTAAGGCTGTTACTGGGTAATATTGTATAAGATGAGGCTTTTTGGTGCTAATTCCAGACATTGTCATTTGAACGAATGAGTCCACTTTACTTGCCAGCAACATTGGTGGTGTAGCTAAGATTACCAAGCCAAATTCTAAAGATAAATCCATAGGTGATGCCCTGCCACCCCCCATTTCCTCCTGGCATTCTGTGTTGACATGCCTCACTGCGATGACCCATGACATTGGAAGTGTTAAATGGTCTGTCCCAGCAAAATGCATCGATACATGTGACTAAAACCTGTCCTCCCTTCTGTATGCTAACCCAATCTAAGCGTGGATTCTCAGAGTGAGTGAGGGTTTCAATGCTCAAGTTCCCACCAGGATTTATACTCGGACCTGCTCCGGGGGGTGCTTGAGCAACCGTAGACTCTGACTTGCCCCATGGAACTGGGCACTCAATTGTACAAGGGCGTTCACGCAATACTGTCACTAAGCAGCAAGTCTTAGCGTCCACCTAGAGTTACTGCCGTGGCTTACCATAGATGGTTGTTTGCCCTTTATATGCTCTTGACTCAAGTTACACTTTGAACCATATAACATATACTTTTCATAATTTCCTTTTTTCTTTGCTTGTACACTTCCCCCCCGTCTCCAGCACCAGAAATCAATTTTCTCCTTGCAGCCAGGTGCATGTTGTCACCCGGTCTCCATCACCACCGCTGGCACAGCGCACAATGGCGTCGGTGCTACCGCAGTGGAAGCCTACAAACACTGAGCAGCGCAAGGTACCTGGCCTACAAACACTGAGCAGCGCAAGATATCTGCAGACATACACAAAAGGTCTTGATCACTAAGAGATGCCCCTCTCTCTGCGCCCTCCACCGCCACAAGGATGCATGCACTGATGGTGTGTACTCTGTCCCAAAACCCTTCCACAGACTGACCTTTCTGTCCAACTGCGGAATGGTTCCAGATGATCCAGGACCACACGGAGGGCCTCTGTTATATTCTGGCTACCTGAAAGGAGAGCGAGTTTTAGCAGCGCTCCGTCACTCCATTATGCATGATGTTCCTTGGGGGAGGAGGGGGGCCTGGGCCATGGTGGCAAACGGGTCCATGTGGTTCTCTTCAGCTGGACATAGCACCTCTTTCAAAAGTTCACTCATCCTTAGCCTGCCAGTCTACATGGAGGGGGGGGTGAAGTTGCTAATATTTCTGATCTGGTCAGGCTCCTCCCCCTTACCCACCTCCTCCTTTCAAATCTTACTGTCCTCTGCTCAGATGGAGCACCCTGGAATTTCCTCACAAACCCGATTTCCCTCCATTGAAACAAATTCACGTAGATCTACTTGTGTTTCACAAGATCCTGGATTGCCTTTGGCACCTGGGCTTCCTCGGCCTTTAAGTGATGCAGCCCTACTCCACATGTTCCATACCATCTTCTTTGCCCCCCCCCCCCATTCACTTTTAATGCCCTGCACCTGTTTTGGTCTCTAGCAAACATTGTCGCCGCCTTCTGCTTTGTGCCCACGCCATCCTGCCCTCCCCCCGCCCTTCTATTAGAGGCACTTCTGACCCCAGAGAGGTGTTTTTGGGTCCCAATCTTGAATTAGCCTCCATGCAGAGCAGAATCTGTTTCTTTTGGAGGTAGTTTACTTGGGCAATATCAGATTCTTTTGTGCCCTAATGAGTGCCAGGAAGAAGGTTGACTCATCAAGTTAAGAGGTTGCCTCTGACCTCTGTGTGCAACCTAGAGTTACACGTTTGAAACCTGTAAGTGACAGGACATCACTTTATCCTGCCACGGTTGTTGCATTCTGTAGCATTATATTTAATATTTCACAAAAGGTAGCAGGTGCTCCTCTCCAGAAAGAACATGGCATGATAACCTGTTCTGAGGTGAGAGTTTGCAGCACACGCTTTTTGCTCACTGTACCTTTCACAGATGGGAAATAGCCATTTGCATATCAGTCTTTGTCCCGCCCACATGGGCAGTCCAGCACCGAAATGCTATGGCAATTCCTCTCTGAACAAGAGTACCGACAGCAACCCCATGCACGTGTTTCAGCCTTGTTGGGCCTCATCAGTGAGGTGAAGCTGTGGTATATATATTTGGTAGTTATTGAAAATGATCTCTTCTTAGCGTTGCCACCATTGATTTAAATGGGACCGCCCAGCCCATTTGCCCATGTTATGGAATCCAGGCTGACCTTGGAGGTTAGTAAAGCCTTTTTAGCTTCACTCACCTGCGCAACTTTATTTATTTTTTACTTTGAGGCATAGGTCAGTCCGTAAGGCTGCCAGTGTGGGGAGACTGTCCCCATTTGTGTTTCCTGTGGTGTTTTTTGTAACGCCCGCCACCTTATGTGGAGTGCGAGTGGCATACGTGTACGCCTTTTTCCTGGCAACATTCCTGTGCCCGCTGGTATGTGCCTAGGACAGGCTGGTGGCAGTGAAACATGGATGTGCTTTTTCTGCTGCACTACAGTACATTCTCTTTTTGTAAACGCGTATTACAGATTTGAGAACCCTATACAGAAAATCGCTTCCAAATGTGGTGTGCGTCCTGTCTTCTGTCCTCAAGTCGGAAACTCCCACATAAGAGCATGCACTTGAGCGGACTCTGGCCAGAACTCCCTGGCAAAGTGCGTCTGAACTGGTTTAAACTGCCCGTTGGACCATCTGGTCCCAATTCACACTTCTTGGAGATGTTTGATGCTGGGCAGATCTGGGGTGAGCGAGGGTGACTGATTAGACAGCCCGGACCTATTTGAATGGTGCCGAGCCTTTGCATTGGTGGGCTGGGGCAATCCCCCCCCCCCCCCAGCCTGGATTTTGAATAAAAGGATCTCTGGAGGTCGCTCACTGGAACCAAGAATCCAAAGACCGACCTGGAGGGTTAGGTACGATTTTCATATTTGTGATAAATCTTCCTGACCTGTATCAACCCCAGAACGTTGGTGATTATTTTTCCTTGTTCCTAGGTGAGTGGGAATCATTGCCCACTCCCCTCCACCCCCCACCTTGTCCTTTACTCTATTTATGGTGGTGCGTTTTTATGTCTCTCCATAGTGTGTGTATGGATTTATAGTTGCCTTTTACCTTTAGGGCTGTGTGCAATTTACTATGGCAGTACACAACACCGCCTATCAAGTGCTGTGTTGCCGTTGGGCTTCCCCTTTTTAACTTCTTATATCTTGGGTGAGCCACAGTTTCCACTGCTTTTTATATGTGAGACCATCGCACCCCACCTTATGTGGAGTGCTGGAGAGATACTGAATCCCTTGTCTTAATGACCTGGTAACATTTGTGTTACAATAGCAAGCTAACTTGAATAGCTGGTGGCAGTGGTTATACCTTAATGACTTTTTACTCTCAGGCAGTCAAATCCACTGCAGTGATGTACAGGAGGGTCTCCATTCTGCTAGAATGGTGGCTTCCTTCTTTTTTGCCATTTTTAGGTATCCTTGTTGCCTTCCAGAATGCTTCCACAAGTAAACGTTCTTCAGATTTGTTGATGCCCTCTGTTTTGTTCACGGAATAGAATGACACAGGATTTTCAAAAACGCTCCAACCCAGAACCGCGATTTGATTTCAATGGCCAGTGGATATGCAGAACTTAAAGACCATGGCTGTAAGCAGACTTGTGTGATTGAGAGGTTTCCATACCTGGTTCCGTTGTATATGAAAATGTTTGTCAACCTTTTTATTTATCTATCATTACATTGTTTTTCGACACTAGACGAGACTCCAGTTTACGTTTCGGTCGGAGTATGATTGATTCCCTGTGTTACTGCACGGAGGGTGCTGTGTGATCATTCTACTACAGAATCAATACAACCCTGCGAGCATTGCTCGGTAGAGATTTTAGCCAAACATTGTATGTTGGGGTACACGTTCTACAGAGGTTAGATGTTCTACAGCTTAAGAGTTGATGGAAGGCTCTGAGGAACTGGCGGCCCAAAATGGATGTGCAGACCAATGTTCCGTACCAGGAACCTGGATTTAGATAATGCCCAAATAAAACCAGGTTCCTGACGTGCAAATGTTAACTATGCCATCTTCAAAACTCAATTTCAAGACACAGGCATCGCAGAATAACAGTGATGTAGATTGTGACTGCGCAGAATCGCAGTCACAATCTACATCTGCATCGAATATGTCTAGGACTCAATAAGGGCATGCGCCAGGCCAAAACCAAATCTAGGAGCTATGGATTAAAAAATAAAACCATGCACAATTGTCCTTCCCTTCAGCCCAGATAATTTGAGTGGCATCTATTTGAGTGCCGGCAATGGTTGTAGTTGATATTTCTTTATCCTGGACTCTGAGGCTTTTTTACAGTTCAATGCAATGGTTTAGATGTTACAGAACCCGTGACCTGAGGTGCTTCGCAGCCACCATATACGCATGAAGTCAAATCATTTGAATTTGATTGTTTGCCAGGGACCCATCACAACACACTCAAAATATAAAACCTACTAATATCAGGACATTATTCGTGACATCAACAGATGTAAAATATTTGTTTTACCTTTTACTGTTAGTAAATCTCTTTAAAAGGGCATTTTACGAATTAACCGCTTCTTGGAGACCGGTAGAGGGTGTGGAAAGATGGCTGTATGAGTACGTAGCTCCCGCTTCCCCCTACTCCCCCAGCATTACAGAGACGAGACGGTGCTTTTAGAACGAAAAACATTCAAAACCCTGGTGAACGAAAGTGTGCAGTAACCCGTGGTGGGTGAAGAGCGATAACTGAAGAGGACCGGTGAGCCGCTGGGCATAAACACTGAGGCAATGTTGCGGCGAGGCCCACGAGCAAACATGGTGGCGAAGTGGCCTGTGCCTGGGGAAAGAACGAATTGGAGCAGGGAGCGTAAGTGAACGGGGGACCTCACTGAGGATTCAGGACCCGGGGGCCACCCTCTGCTCTGAGGCGTAGGACAATGGCGGACCAGGCAAGCCCCAGGAGCAGCTGAGGGCTGCAGAGTGCAGTGGAAGAACGCACGTGCCAAAGGAGGACCTGCACACAGCACAGGCTAAAGCTAACCTAGGGGCCTGAAGCATAGCACACATTTGTGATCACCCTGCAGAGCTGCAGAAAGACTTGATAAGGGGGGGTAAGGACACAAGCTGTGAGGGTCGTATGGGCAAACGCAGCTGTGCATAGTATTGCCTCCAGATAGATCGGAGTGCGACCAAACTGCAGCACACGCGAATTGAGTGCAGCCTCACTGGAACTACTGCATAGGGTGAAGCAGTGGTAGTGGGAAGTGAAAAGCAACAAAGGTGGACCAAACCAGAGATGCACAGAGAAGGGGATAGAATAAAAGGCACAGAGAGCTACGACACAGGCAGGTCAGAGGGAGTGGAGAAGACGAGACTCGAAGAAGTAGAAAGAAGGGACAGGGTGTCGCCAGAAGGCGCTGGGATGAGCCCTCGGAACCGAGTAAAGGAGGACTCTGGAAGGAAGGTGTAGTACCACAGGCTGGGTAAACGGGAGCAACAGGGAAGGTGCCGGATGTGAGAAGAGACATACGGGCCTCGCTCACTGACCTAACCAGTAGAAAGCAAGAGGAAGGCCTGGAGCACAACCAACTGAATGCATACGCCAGGATGACGGAGCTAGAGCTACGTGAAGAGGAAGTGATCCTGAAAATAGATGACTAGGAAAACCGAGAAAGAGGGAACAACATACGGATACTGGGACTGAAGGCGACCGCAAGAGAAACTGAGAGGCAAGTGGAGAAAAAAGGGACAAGCGCTGCTACACCACTTGTTCGAAGCAGACGGGTAAGCAGGTGCAACTCGAAAGGGCACAGCGGTAAACCATACGGAAGTGGCCCCCGCTCCATAGTGGTGCAATTTCTAAGCTACGAGGACAAAACAGAAGTCCTGAACAGGGCCAAGCAAAGAAGGGAATTGGATTTTGAAGGCTCCAAAGAGGCGATATATCAGGACTTGTCTAACCTCACTCTTTCCCGATGCAGAGCTTGTGTAGCCCTCACAAAATGGCTCCAGGACAAAGGTATTGGGTACAGGTAGGGATACCCGTTCTCATTGCAGTTCGAGGTAGACTCGGTGGACTACCTTATCTCAGCGGAGGAGGCAGAACAGGCCCTGTGTCCACTCACGGCGGGAGCTGATATGAACCGAGTACGAGCAGGGACAGACCGTGCACCGAACCTGGTACACAGCGGAAGAGAAGAGGACAAACGGGCAGAAAATACATGCAGCTGAATGGGCCATCCCCACATAAGACGCCTAAAATCCCAAAACATTCGCAAGATAACGATTCGAGATGGAATCCAGCGTGAAATGGGGAAAAAATGGATAACGTTCGCTCCAGAAGGAAAGCACAAAAATGAATAAGGATAGCCAGAGGGAGTCGTATATCTCCTCCCTTAAGTGGCCCTCAGTGGGAGAGAGAGCATCTCCAAGACTCAACATAAGTTTCAGTTACAAGCAGTTATAATGTTGTGGGGTTGTTAAGACTGGAGTGGAGCCAGGGGAAGCAGCGGTGGCTATGAGGGAGGAAGCTCCCGGGACTTAGCAGAGGAGGACAGGATAGAGTCATTGTCTAATTTTAAGAGATGTGTGATGAGCTGCAATCAGAATTGAGAGAGGTAAAGTAGACGGGCTCTGATTTTGGGTTGTCTTAATGTGAAAGGTCTGAACTCCCAGACGAAGAGATCCCTGGTGGTCAGAGAATTTCGTAAATCATTCCCGGATGTGCTTCTCCTGCAAGAGATGCGCCTAATACAGGGGGAAGAGCAGGCATTCAGGGGAGGAGTGTTAGGCAGAAACCTGTGCAGTTCCCTCTGGGACCACTGAAAAAGATTTAAGACTACAGGTGTTTGGCAGTAAACCCACTTGGTAGCAGTTTGTACCACACAGATTCACTTGGTACCTGTGGCTGAGCAGTCAGACCTCCCTCAAGAAGAGTTAGGCAGTATACAGAGTATTCGCAATAGGTCAAGAGCACACAATAGAACAAGTAAACACTGACCAGGGCTTGGTGTAAAAGAGATATAATTATTTATTTAAAACCAGATCTAATAAAACACACAGGCACTAATATTAAGCAGTTCAAAAACACGGTCACTAAAAGACATACACTCCCTTAAAAGAATATTCAACAAGTCTTAAGTAAAGGTCCACTTATTTTCAGACAGCGGTGAGCGCTTAACGCAGATGGCACTCTAATAATTTGTTTTAAAAGGGAGAGAAAAGCAGGATATAAATTGAAACAGATCCCAACACTTTCACAAGAACACAGCAAGAGAGGAAGGCAGAGTCAAACCGTGAAGTTAGAGTTCAGAAAGCCGGATCCACTTTAAGAGGATCAGAACGAAATGTGTCCAAGGTCACATGGTTAAAAAGTGCACAAAAGTCTCAAAGGTTCAGAAAGAGTTGGACCAAAAGAAAGGGGACCAGTTAGATGGTCAAGGCGGCCAGCCCAGTCCAGAAGGTTAAGGGATTATTATTACCTTGTAGCAATCTTTAGAAAGGGAGGCCTGGCTGACACAGTACCTTAAAGTGGTGAGAATACTCCAGCGGGGACAGTTGTTCCTGGCAGCGGATGCAAGTCAGTGCTTCGTCCGGGGGAAGAGAGGATCTCGTCGGGGAGGAAGACGGAAGTCCGTTGCACTGCCAGGGAAGAAACCAGCCGCGGAGTTCTCAGTTGCAAGGAGCGGTCCTTTGGTTCGCCGTCCAGTGGTAAGTGGCTATCCGGTTGCCGGGGTGCTTGGCACAGGCAATTCAACCACAAGACGTCCTGGGATGCGAGGAAAAGAAGGTAAACTGGTTGTGCCCACCAGTCAGGGGAAGAAGACTCTCCAGCAGGGAGATCTTCTCTGTCGTCGGGAAGTGGTGAGTCGGTTCCGCAGGGCTCCACCGGTAGTGTCGTCGTATCAGGTCGGCTCAGCTTCTCCCTCGTCGGATTCTCAGGTCCTGTGGCGACTTCTGAAGTTCCAGTCCCCAAAGCCCTGCTTTTATGCAGCACACCCCCATTCACTCAGCCTAGCTGTCAATCAAACATGCTAAGTGGTGAGCCGACCGGTTCACCACTTGGGCCAGTCCCACAAGAGTGCGACTTGAGTTACCAAGGTAACTCAGTCCAGGGTGCCTAAACCCCCTCCCACACCCCCAGTGGTACCCAGACAGAGTGGCACCACTTTTGGAGGCTTCTGTGGAGAAGCCCGCCAAAAGTGGAACAAAGGGCTCGACTTGGGTTGGAGTCACAGAAGAGAACACAAATGCCATTTTAGAATCGAGTCCTGGCAAAAAATACCAACCGGCGAATTAATATTAAATAAATAAATTGGCGGTATGTTCGAGGCTATGAGAATTAAATAATTAAAGTTGGTAGCCTCGAACAATGGGAAAATCCCATAGGGATATATTTGCGGTCGAATATAAAAAGTAGTATCCACTGCCACCAGCCAAAACTCGATCGGGGGGGACGGAGACGTGCCCCCTCGACTAACAGACCCCGGGGCAATCGAATTGCCCCGACCAGTATGTCCACAATATGATGGTTTGTACTGGTTTCTGTTCATAATTTGGGACTAGTAAAGCCAATGGTGACTTTACATGCCCTGGGAGACAGTAGTCAGTCCCAGGGTACGGAGTCTATGGTGGGGTGTCACTATGACACCCCTGTGTTACTGCACGGAGGGTGCTGTGTAACACACATAGGAAAAACACATGAGACCCTATGAGGTAAAGGACCCCATAGCCCATAAAACACATTACCAGTCCAAGGAACACCATAAATCGTGTCCAAGAGTGGGAGAAAAAAGAGTCTTACTTTTGGCAGGAGAAAAAAAACAAACTCCAGAAATCCAGCAAAGCTTCTGGGGGACTCACTAGGTTAGGTAATTCAGCCTAAACAGAGAGTTCTCCCTAACAAGGAGGAATAGGACCAGTCCACTGGGCATCGGGGAACTCCAAAAGGGAGTGCAGGCATATTGTTGATATTATGTGGAATTTTAGAAGGGGCATGGGTGCTCATGGCGCCGATGTATGCACCCAACCAGTGTCAGGTGCACTTTATATCGAGTGTGCTCAATGCGATACAGGAGCTAGATGCGATTGGTACATTCTTGGGGGGAGGAGGGGGATTTTAACTCCTGGGCAGATGGAACATGGGACAGACGAACTGTGGGGAGCAATGCGCCGGGGAAAGGGGTGGATGAACTGGGACGCACCATTGAAACACAAGGTCTAATGGATGTGTGGAGACAACAGCACCTGAGGTATAGATGGCAGTGGGATTCAGCTAGGCTTTCAAAGATGTACCTGGGAGTAGATCCCCCACTGCTGGAGGAAATGCTGGTCGATAGCGGACTATTGGCACATGGGGTGTGTGCGGAAAAGTGGAGAGTTACTGGAAGGAAATTCTGGGTTGGATAAGGAGCTTAGATGGGGTAGACAGGCAGCTGGACCCCCTTCTTGGGTTGTTCGGGGTGGAGGAAACGGGGCGGGACTGGGTTAAGCTCCCACACATGCCAAATTCTTTGCTTCTGGCAGCCAGGGCCTGCATAGCAGAAGGCTGGAGAACTCCCCAGTGAAAGACAGTGGGCCTTCAAAGCCCTAGACATATATAGGATGGAACAATTTATAAGGCAATTGCATGACCAAACTCCAAGGTCAGTGGAATGGGCACCCTTCCTGGGAAAGTATGACCCGGTGGGATCCCAGCTGGGGGAGGGGGGGTAACTGATGCCCACAGGCGGCCCCATTGGGGGCGGGGAGAGTGTGCCGGAAAGGGAAACTCAAGTGGTAAGGGGAAAGGAGGAAAGAGAGTGACTTTGGTTGAAATAAACGAGGGAGAAGGGGACTGATGTTTATGAAGCTCGCCCCAGACCCTTGAGGGGGGTGGGGGGGGAGCGGAAACCCATACAGAATGCAGTGGACAGATCCAAGTTGAGAGTGGAACTAATGATTGGGGGGGTGGAAGCCTGACTAAAGCAGGCTCGGTTGAAACTGCTGTGGTGCTGTTTGTTTGAGGGAGGGTTGAAGTATGGGAGGGTGGTGGTGGGGGTTAAGTTAACTCCCACAGTTGAGGTGGGGGGTAAATTTATTCTTTTAAAAACAAGATATGGTATGGTGAAGTATGTAATATGCAAGTGAGAAAATGCCTTGTTCAATTTAATCTGGGACGACTCACCAATAAAGCTTATTTGAAAAAAGGGGGCATTTTACATAAGTAGCTGCTTACACCACAAACCTGGTCAACTTCACGTGGTGGAAGGAAACAGAACTAAAGGCATTCATGGAAGCATTAAAACTCATATACCCACCAATGCATCGGCCATCACAAACCTGGGATATAAATAGAGTTCTACATAGGGATATGATGCCTTTCGAACCACTACGCAATCTCTATCGAGCATCTAATTCTTAAATTGCCATTATTTCTCGCAGTCACTTTGATTCAGAGAGTGAACAAGCTCCAAACTCTGTCTGTGGAAGAACCTTTCCTTACAATACACAATGACAATGTAGTCTTCACGACTCCTCCAAAGTTCTTAGCAAATTTCATATTGCAGCAAAGTGAGCTGTTTTGCAGTGATTATTGGCGTTTTTGGATGGTGTGTGGACGAAAAATTACAGGAAAATCTGTGGACACCAAATTGAAAAAGAACTGTATATAAAGATCACTCATGCGTGCGCTCACAGCAAAGTGAGCCCAAGTGAGGGGTTTTGCGGTTCGGCGGGCTCAGGTGCTGAGGGCAAGAGGTTCTGGTAAGTTTCAGACTGAACGACTTCTCCCCTCGGGTAAGTCCTATTAAAACATTTTGTAGCGGTTTCAAAGCAGACGTAAAACTTGTAAATGACTGGAACGTTCACATATATCGTTACGTGGCAAGTTGTACAATTAAACATCAGGAATACTGACTCAAACAAGTCTGTGTGAATATAGAGATCTAAAAGTCACACAGCGAAAATCATTACGCAGATTATTCATGAGTGTGACTGCGGGTTTATACCTTTGAGCACTGCATAATTTTACTAACCAGTGTGTTTTCCCAAACGCGCTACTTTCCTCTTCCGTGTGTAGCTTTGTACAAATGCGTACTAACGGCCTGCAACACTATTCTCTTGAGTTGCTGTTCTAGTGGGAGATCTGCCACAGCGGGTTGAACTACGTGAGTTTGAGTCCATACTTCACTCACCCACCACTATATTAGCTGTTTTACTGCACCCTCATGTCCCGACTCGTCGGCATGTCAAAATTGTGCAGCGTCAAGAAGTGGGAAAAAGGGAAAGCAGTGGCTGGCGACAAGTGTGAGGAAATAAACTATCTTCGAAGAGTTTGCTGCTAAAAAACGAACACTGATCACAAGAGTATCCAGACAAAACAAACAATCAATCTAAAGAAATGAAGGATGAACAGACTGACCAAGTCAAGAATATAGGGATACTAAAGCTTTCAGAAGTTATATGCAACCTAGTAGAAATAAAGGAGTAGAGTCGGAATATGAAAGTGGGTGATCAGAATGACCGGGTGAAAAAACGAGCGCCTATCGGTGTTGCCTCCCCCTGCAAAATGCAAAACATATCCTCGGAAAACAGACATGAACCAACTTCAAAAATGGAAAATAAAAAATTGAGCTGCAAAAATTGGCTTCCAGGTTCCTCTTCCGCTCTCAAAGGAGCTGACGCAGTGTGCTCTCTGTTCGATGCGGGAAGGGAGCCAGGTGATAAACAGGATTTTAGACCCCTTGGGCTCTCCCTCCTCGGGATAAAATGATTCTATTTGAACACAATGAGGGCAGTACAACAGCCTAAGCACATTGAATACCTGCCCGCCTCCCTGTGTTTGAACCGTTTATTAAATCGCAGAATAATATGAAGGATTTGTTCATGAAGTTCGGGGCTAGAACCACCACGGAACCTGTGTTCGGCGTCTCAGACCGAAGTCTCCTGGAAGCTTTACTGTTGACAGAAAAAGAAGGGCGGCCTGTGGGGGACCTGAAAACTAATGCAACAGTGGGGGTTAGCGATATTAAGCAGGTGGAAGGGGCCGGAATTGTTATGTTGGGAGGCCATGTCTCTTGATTAACGCCTCACTTACGACTCAATGGAAGGAACTTGTATCAGGAAAATGTTTATGAAACGCTGAAAGAAATGGACGACAAAGTAAAGCTGTCCGTACCCTCGATATCCGCATTGAATATAGTGCTGAGCTCCTTAGCTTACCTTTTATGTTTTCAATCTACAACAGTGTTCCAATCAGCTGGAATAAAATTAGAACTGGAAATAATGAATGTAGTGTTTAGAAAAATACACAGTAATCAAGCACTGCTTGAGATAAAAACAACCTCTTTAGATGGACTTACTCAAAAAATAGCCTCTCAGATATGCTAGAAAAACAGCATTCTGTATTTATTAGCAGGCTAGAAACACAAGGGGCTACGGCTATCTTAATGAGTGATAAAGTAGGTGAAAAAACAGCAGAGACTGAGATTACTACAACTAAAAAGAGCAATGTTTGATTGTCCCAGGAAGAACATTGCTAAAGAAAACAGCAGAGAAGCAGTGGAAATAACAAAGGGTAATGACCTTCTGTCAAAATTTAATGTCAACCAGATTATGGAACTGATGGTGTTCAAGCAATCAGTCAAATGCTAAAAAGTCCCTTCAAACAATAGATGTATAAAGGGCAGTTAGTTTGTATATTGACAGAACAAAGGAGATCCAAAAGACTAGTAAATTCTTGGTTGCTTTCGGCATTGCAATAAAATGCACCACAATCGACATAGATGGCATTGCTAGACAGATGGTGCAACATATTCAAGTGTTCTACCTTAGCAAACAAACAGTTGATGGCTACATCCAAAGCCCACTCAACAAGGATGACCAGGGCAACTGACTTTTACTTGCCAACGTTCAATTAGACTCCTGTGCAAAGCAGCGATGTGGAGTTCTGTGCACACATGTATCAAGCATTACTGCATTTTACTCAGACTAGCTGATTCTCAAGTGGTGTAATCGATTTTCCAGAATGTATTTTCCTACATGCTTATAAATCATGCATTTTTCCAAGCGGAACATGTGCTGCTCGCTAGTATGTCTGTACAGGATGCAAATCTAAAACCGATTCCAGGCTGCAGATGAAAGATGTTACTTGCCAGTAATAGCATTTCTGCAGCTTGATCTGTCTTCCCTGCAGTAAATATTAGGAAGAAGAGAAAATAGATGTGAAAAAGCCCATGTAAGGTGTCATGTTATAGATTTATAGAAAATAACTGTAAAGTGTAGAGTGCGTGTAGAATACAAGAGTGCCACAACATTTTAATTGCGTGATTTGCTTTGTCGGAACTTGTAGATTTATGAGAATGCAGGAGGGCGTTGGCTGATGGAGCAGTGTGTGTAGTAGAACCATACCGTGCAGAGTTCTTGTTATAATATTACTGCTGTTGATGCCCACACTAAACCAAAGTTAAATAATCTGGGACAACGCCTAGATGGCAGCTAGAACGGATCAGCCTGCAGAAATACTATTACTTGGAACATTTCCATCGTCTTCCCGGGCTCTGCTTGCTGGAGCGAGCAAAAGACTATTAAGCAGACGGCTGCACGGTAGCCACTGGTCACTGCATTACTAACTCTATGGCACTGATGGGTAGAAAAGACCACAGCAAGTGAGACCAGATCAATATTTCATAAAGAAGTGACCAAGGAGGTAGGAGGTTGTGCTAGAAGGGGCAGTGCCTGAATGCAATGGTTAACCCTAGTCTGGAGACACAGAACCACCCGGCAGACAGTCCACTACTGTACTAGAAATACAGAGAGACTCCCGATTGAGTGGGAGGCTTCAGACTAGTTATGTCCAAGCAGAACTCCTTGATCTGCCGTTTGATGAGCACACGTTATTCAGAAAGGCAGTGACTGACACATTGGACGAGCTATAAAAGCATAATAACTGCAGCTTCTATGGGGGCTCTGTCCACTTTACCTTTTAAAAGGAGGGCTATGGCAGTTAGCCGGAGTGGACAAAGGCTGAGCCCTTCAGCACAAACCTCAGTGCAGGCCATGCAGCATCCCCTTTAGACAAAAGCACAAGAGGAAAGGCCTAGAGGGGGGCGGGGCAGAATAAAATGAGTCCAGAGGCATCAAACACGCTGTTGCCCACACCAAAGGGCTACACAGACGAGGACAGGTTCCGTTTGGTAGGTCATAGGACCACCCACTCTGCCCTATGACCCCTAACATCCATTTTGCCATCAATGCAGAATTGCAAACTACCACGTGGAGACTCATTTTCTAAATCTGTACAGTCACTGTTTGGAACCTCACCCATTGCATGCACCAACTGCATCTTGAGATTACATTTCCTGGTCACCTAGGGCAAAGTGTTTTTGTTCCTTTTTTTGGTGGCCTAGGACCTGTGGTCTCCTTAAAACCTCACCATCGCTTATCTACCATGCTCCCACCAAACCTGCTCTTCCTCTCACTATTCTTTCCCCATCTTCCTCTCCTGGGGCCTCTGCCCACCCTGCCCCACTTTCTTCCACTCCCCATGCTGCCCGTTCCCTTTCCACATCGCCATTCTTCACTCACCTCCCACTCTGGCTGCTCCTCTGGCTCCCATCCTGCCCACGCCTACCACTTCTATCCTACCCACTTGCCTTCCAGCAACGACCACTGCTCACCCTGATGGCCCAAACCCTCTGCAAAATAAAAACTCCTTTCTCCCAAATTAATTTGATTCCCATCACCCCAAACATTTGTTGGTCGATATCCAAAAAGTGGATTCCCACCCATGACACCCGCAACATCACAACAGCCCTGCACATCAACTTTTTTTCTTTCTCTCACTATCTGGTCTCGGCGAAAAAAAGGCAAGCTTTGTCTCATGAGCAACAGCATCCCTTCCCCCTCCTCTGATTTCACCCCGCTCTTCCAGTGAGCATATCTCAGCCACACTCCCCACCCCTCTTACTATCCTCATTTACCAGGCAATCTCTGCTTCAGATCTTGACCTCTTACTCAAAACGTGATCAGCTAGTGGCCCTGAGATTGCCTCAGCCTCTCCAGTGTGACTAAGGCCCAACAGCTTCAAACTGACTCCACCCTCTATTTCACAACTCACTAGTCCCCCTACATAACGTTTCAACCCATCGCCAAGACTTTCTTTTTCTCCTATTGTTAACTTCCACCCTGGTCTGCTCTGCTGCCACAATTCACCACTCTCCTATTCAAACCACCTTCTCTACTTCTTCCATCCCCCATTCACCTGTGACAATCATAGTTTTAAGCCTGACTCTATGGTCCTATACCCTAACCAAGTCTTGCTCCAAGCTCTCTCCCTCCCCCACTTTATCATTTAATTAAACTCATCTTTACCAAATTCAATTCTGCATTACATACCCCCTTCAATGATCTCTACTGTGCCTGCAGACCTCACTCCCCTACCCTCAGCCATGGATCGTTGCAGACCTGCGGCTGCTTAGGGCAACTAGCACCTCTGCTGACTGCTGATGCAAAGACCAACTTTTCCCCCACCCCCACTCTTCTCATTGCCTACAAATATACTCTGACCATGTCCTCGGCTCTTGACACCGACATATCCTCTCATTATACCAATCGTGTATCCTCTACGCTGGCAACCTGGCAAACTATCCATCACCCTCCAACCCTTGCTTTTCCCACTAAATACTGCTCCATTTCCTCCTCTCTCCCCCACCAATGGCTTTGCCTCCTACTTCTCCACTAAAATCTCCAAAATACAGGGCAACCTGACCACCCTTCTCTCCTACACACACCTCCCTACTCCCATCTTTCTCACACTCTCCTCTCAATCGCGATTCTTCCCCATCCCCCACATTGAACTTCGACCCATCCTTCGCTCTGTTAACCCATCCTGTGCCCCAATTGTCCCCTTTGCCCCACAAATTAAGGAACCTCTGCCCTTCACATTCACTCAACTGTCTTATTCAACCTCTCTCTCTCACTACTGGTGTCTTCCCAGCCTGTTACAAAAATAGCCACAATAATGCCTCTTCTAAAAGTCACTGCTGACCTGAACAACCCTTCATTCAACTGACGTGCCTCTCTCCTTTCCTACCACTCTTAATTCCTTGAGCGGGCGGTCTTTAACTACATTGTCAACTATTTGGAGATACTCGCTTGGTGGCCCCGTCCAATCTTGTTCCCAGTCCTAACGCTCCTCTGAGACTGCCCTCATCAGGGTCTCCTATTTTCATATCTGCCCACCACTCTTGACTCCCTTTCACTTTCATCTTTCAGGTTCCTTTGACGCTGTGGGTCATACCTCATACCATCCAACTCTTTCCCTCCTTGGCTTAACTCCTAGTTCACTGACCTATTTCTCTCCATCTCATGGGGCACCAGCCCCTCTTCACCAACACACTTCATGTGGGTGCTCCTCAAGGATTTGTCCTAGTGCCACTTCTCCATCTATTACACCACCTCCTCTGCAACCCCATTACTCCCTTTGGATTAATCATCACCTTCTCAATCAATACTGATTCTTCTCCTCCCCCTCATTCATGCCTGCAATCCCTGAATGCACAGCCAAGTGCCTAATCACCCTCATCATGACAAAACCCCCTTACTGTGCTATGAAGGCGGGGAGAGGCATTATAGAGGGCAGGAAGATCCAGAATCACCAGGGCCGAACCCTTTGGTAGGGTGAACAGGGGGGTCGGCGGCATGGATGTTCCAGGGGCAAAGAGAACCAACATGGTAAAACCCAAAGAGAAGTACCATCCTGACGTTTTGGGAAGATCCCATTTCTACTTTGTAGGCCCATGTTTTACTATTATTCCTCTAAAAGATTTTTAGTTTTGGTGTGGTACTTGGTGCAAGGCAACCCTGTGATGGGCATGAAAATGTAATCTGAAAATGGTTTCTACTCATGGGAGCGTTGTGAAAGGCGCATACCTCTGAGCATCAAGTTGCTTATATACCTATTTCAAACCTTTGAAAAACAAGTTGTAATATGCTGGACCAGCCACTAGATGGCAACCAATGCACAGCAGCAAAATACTGTTACTGGTAAGTGATGGTTGCTTCATGCATCATCTGAAGGGATGCCCTGTGGGTGACTGTGGCATTGCATTGCCTACGAGTGTTGGATCAGATGATCCATTCAAGCAACCAATAGTTTGTCTAGATAACCTGTCCTATCTTTATTCTGCCTTCTCCTCGGTTGCTCAGGATTTATTCTGATCTGTATGGGGGAAGGGACTGGGACACTGGCTCTAGTAACAGTTACTCGTCATGGGGATTATTGTACTCTGGTACGCGTTCTTCTATGACCAGAGATACCAGTGGCAGAAGCCACCCAATGTTCGACCTGCTCACAGCCGGTCTAGAATTTAGCCGATTTCTTTCCTGAACCACTACCCATGTAATGATTCAAAGCCAGTGGTGCAGGAGAGGGCAGGTCAGATTGGCATGGGACGCCCCCATGCAAATGCATGACCGCTTGCACTGCATCTGCGGGTGGTTTTGTGAAGATACTCCTTCCACGTGGCTTTTTCCCTGCCGGTGGGTCCCCCCACCCCCACCCCCACCAGTAGTGCCGAGTCTTTGTAATGGTCAGAACTGGGCATACAGCGATGACATGACTGTACAATATGCAGCGTCCCTTTTACGCAAGTCTAGAAATGAGGTATGTAACCTTTGGCTCTCCAGATGTTTTGGACTACAACTCCCATCCGTTCTAGCCAGCAAAGTTGATGGTGAGGGATCATGGGAGTCGTAGTTCCAAATTTCTGGAGAGCCAACTATTGCAGACCCCTAGTCTAGAAGTACAAGTCCTTATGGTGAGAAACTCTACACCTGCCATACATCCACTGGGTCAGACACTGTAGCCTCATGCTTGGTATATCGCACTCTGCCTCCATCCCACATTCTAGACCTTCTCCATACATGGTGACAGTGATTTGCTAATGTGTGTTGGAACTGATAAAATAGTAAGTTCGTGCTTTGTGAGTTACTGATAGTAGAGGGGTTATGTCGTTGTACAGTTGCTTGTCCACCAATGCACGGAGTGTTCTGTTACCGGCCGGAGAAAGGGGAGCTTGGGATCCAGGCTTGGGACAGAATCCCTTATCTTATGGTCCTTCTGGACTACTTTGCTAATCTTATTGCTCTTGCTCTTGGTGGTTCAACCTCCAGCTAACCTTTTTTCCTTCTTTCTTTTCCTCTCTTGATAATATTGTTGGCCTGCTCTGAATCTCCTCGTCTGCAATCCTCTAACGCCCCCTCCGTCTCTTGCTGCCTCTGGATCTGGCTGTTCCTCATCCTACTTCCTCCTCCACTGTTACTCATGCACGCGTAACCTCAAACTGTCAGGCGACGATCTGGAGCGAAACGACGGATCAACGGAGCGGCCTTATTTCATGTCTCCTGAGCTGCGCGAGATTCTGCTGAAAGACTCTGATACTTCAAAGGCTTCCGAGAGTCAAGGATAAGAAAGGGGAGGTAGTGGAAGGTCCGTGGGTGGGGAAGGACACCTGTCCAAGGAAAACGTCCACATCGGAAGCCTTGCTCATTAAGAAGCTTCTTTGGTGATCAAGGCCCATTGACCTCCCTTGACCATGGCCAAGAATACGTTGTTCACCTCTGTCCTTATATTGCTCCATTGTGTAATTATCCTGCACCAAAGTGGATTTTGGGGTAGCCAAGGAGTCTTTGCCATTGCGGAGGGCAATGGGGGACACTGTTGTGCTGGAGTACAGACACGTGTGCTACCCCTGTGGCTTCAGAGTTATTAATAAAACCATTGTACTGCTTTCCTGTGGTTGTCCATAGTTGACTCACAAATGCCCCTTGTTTGTGGTCTGCAACGTGCTGCATCTTTGACAACTCCCTAAGCCTGCTGGAGATGATGACGTGCGCAAGCAGGCCAATGTCTACTGTGCACCCTGTAAGCAGAGGTTCGGGACACCCTGCTGCAGCAGCGGCACGGAGTGATTGCTCCAAGATGTCATTGGCTGAGGTCCAGGGCGTGCCTGCCTCTGCTTAGTGAATGGGTTGGTCATCTACCGCCTCCGATGGACTCTCTTGGAGACTGCACACAGCTTCTCTGACCCTAGTCCTGCTATACTAGTGTAAATACCCTGGCCAAGCCAAGTCCTGCCTTGCAACCCAAACCTCCAACCTGCGAGCCATTACTTGTTCCCTCCCAGCACCTTACCTCTGCCAATAGGGCACCAGTGGCCTTGAATTATAAGAGGAGTATTCTGAGCCTGCCCATCCTAAATGTACGTGTGGCCACCTTAATCGCTAACCTGGCTACTGCTTGTGGAACCCAGCATTGTGCTGCCGCTGGCCGGGAAGGATCCATCTGCGCCCCACCCCGTTCATCCATTGGGTGGGGGAAAGAGGGAGGTGTAATGCGTTCTTCTGTTCATTGCTGTAAATCGATGCTTCGCTCTTGGTGGTAAATCTTAGCGTGCTTTCAGCTTATATTACCTTGTTAAAACATGTCTTCTGTTTCAAGAGTGTGTGGCAAATCTGCATAGACTATAGGCCTCTCCTTGCCGCCCGTACTATGGATAATGAGCATGACTTCTTTCCTAATCTGAATTCCAGTGCCTTCCACCCCCCAAGCTATATATGTTTCTGATGCTTGTGAAATCTGCTTAGATCATATGCTATGCATAGGCCAACATCTAGTGGAAGTTGCAGAGTATTACGGTGGTTTTCATTATTTTATATTTTTGCTGGGTGTCTCTGTTTGTAGTGGAAGACCTGGAACGCAACGATGGATCCACCGAGCGGCCGTTCTTCATGTCCGCTGACATGAAGAAGCTTCTCAACAAGAAAAATGACGGACTGGTCCCAAGCAAATAAGCCGCCTCAATCGCTCCCTTCTGTTCCGTTCCTTTCCAGCTAAAGGTGAACCAAAGCACCCTTCCACCCCACCATCCATCCGCCTGAACACCAATTGGTTAGGCCAAGAAAAAGTACTCGACTTCTGAAAGGCGTGCTCCAGCAGATTTTAGGCTAAATATGCATGCAGATTACGCCCCTGGTTTGCACGTACGTATTCTTCCGGATTTCATATTTGAGAACTGGCGATGAAAGTTAAACCTCTGAACACGCTGTTGAGTTGGGTTCATGTTCCAGTAAGTGTTCTTGGAATAAGGTCACTAGCGGGCAGATGGTACTGGTTCTGTAACTGGGTTTGGTTAGGAGGGGAGTCTCATTCTGCATTTTTACTGCATGAACGGGTGGATATGGAGTGGGCTGTTGTATGGGCCGTAGTGAAAAAAGGCCGACCTTACATTTCTAATTTGGTTAATCCAGAGTGGGATCAATTTGCCAAGGTTGTGTAGACTTACTTTTTGGGTTATTTTTTCTTCATCGCCCGCCCCCACTTTTCCCGCATATGTGGGCGCAAGCTTTGTGATTCAATGATGCTGGCTCGGAAGCCAAATTCACAATGTGCCGATGAAAGTTCTGGACAACGAAGCTGATGTCTGTAATCTCCAGACCACAAACAAAAATGTGGGGTAGCGCCATTTGAGTCCTTAATTTGCCCTCCATAGAGCAGCGTTAAAAGGTGAGGAGACGAATGACCCGCCGCCATTGACCGTCGGGCTTGAATGTTTTCTTCTGGGGGGTTTGAGATATGGTGATAGAACTTTTCCCATCTACCTTTTCTTTCTAAGGACTTCTACGTCCTTCTAAGAAAAAGCATGTGGTTCTTAACAAATCAAGTAGTAAGCGGCAAATATACCTTTTGACATGGTTTACGATCCCATGCACCGAATCAGAATTAAGATGGCCTTTTTTCCCCCTCTCTGCTTCAGTGATAAACTTCCCAATTTTGAATATTGGAAATGTGTGATTTGGTACAAATACAACCTTTAAAACACTAAAAGAAATTACTTTTAAAAGCCCCACTGGTGATGTATATGCCACGATTGTTCAAAACGCAGTATTTTTAATAAGCGTCATTACTTCCTATAATGAGATGCAAAATGTCTGCCACCAGGTGCAACCGAAACATTTGTTTAAGCAAAATAAAATCTAGGTAGTTGTTGTTCTGTGGCCATCTGGAGGCTTCCATGTTTCTCCTAGTTGCGGAATGAATCTGGGCCTCGCTGGTTTGTTCCGTCGCTGACCTTGCAGAATCACTTTTCACTGTAGCGTTGGGGCTGAGCCCCCCCCCTCCCCCCGGCCCTTTACAGAATCTGTAGAGTTTTGGAAGGGAGGAGAATCCGGCCAATACTAGTTCAATTGTCTGTAGTTTACAATCACTGGCAGATATTTTGGATTGCCCCCACCGCCCCCTCCCACCCCATGCGAGTTGCCTTAAGAATAATGCGTACTATGGAAGGGCCTTCCTCACTGGTGCGACTCGTTGCCTGGCACCATCTCCTGCAAAGAACCAGCAAGGAGACCACCCTGAAATGCTCAACTTTCAACGCATGGTCTTTATCATTGCTCATTCTATTATTTAGAAACGGACTCCACAAACTGTGCACAATTCCAATGGCGTATCGATTTCCTATTGGTTGTTGCGCTATGATCGTGTGGCATTCATTGGCCAATAAGCAGACTCTATGCTAGGCTAGTGAAGGATCTGTCTGAATCAGGACACAAGCCTAATTCATCTCCCCTCCAACTCCCCGCCCACTTGGCTGCCATATATGTCCTCGACCTTTTGGGATCAGCGTGGAGACGACTACACTAGCCCGGAACCGGGACGGTCACCCATGGCTGACCCCTATCAATCCGTCCCTAGGTCCTGCTTGCTCTCTCAGCTGGCGGGCACCAACTTGGCAGACGTTTGAGGTTCTTGTGACCAATGGGCAAAGACATCTTGGTGCTTTCAATGTTGTGCTTGTTGGTGCTGCTTGCAAAGGGCTGCCTGCCTGCAGCGAATGGCGTGTTCCAGTGATGCTTCTGGTGATCAGTGCTGTCTTCTAAGACTAAGCACACCGTTGAGCGTCTTGGCCAGTATAGCAAGACCCAAAGTGTCCTCTCTGGGCAGAAAAATTGAAGAAATACCAACCTGTGGGAGCAGTCGTTCAGCCAGAGCACTGAACGAGGCTTGGTAGTAAGCATAAGCTTGGGGTATACTGTACTGTCTAGAGTACGTGCTGACGCTGTACGTTTGGATACCTCGTATTCGCCGCCCGCCCAACAGACATGATGGAAGCTAACTGCAATTTGCCAATCCTTTTAGGGTGCAGCGTCTGGCTTGAAAACAGTAAGAATATCTCTTGGTGGATCTTAAATGTTGGTAGGGTTGGCTAACCCGCAAATGTGGCGCCCCCGGTCTGGCCAACCTTTTACTTCTTTGGTGCATGTCTGCCAGAACTCACTATGCACAATACGCCAAAGGTCGTGCACGCAGTCGGGTGGCAGGACAGAAGGGGGTGACCCTGCTCTGCCCCCTCCCAAATAGTCCAAAGTTTTAAAGGGCCAACCTAGACTATTCCTATAGAAAGTTTTTTTTTTTTTGTTTTCTTGTAATGTTTAGGAGTGCGTTTACTTTTTTGTTTGCAATGTTGACATGCTTTGCCTGTTTTACATACTAGCTAGCGCCACTCTGTAGAGTCTGAGACGCTGCCATACATTGGGGGAAGGGCAGGCGAGTGGGAGGCTATACTGGAGGCCTCTCCCAAGGTGTATAGAAACTGCAAGCAAGTTAGGATTAAAGGCCCAAAGTTGCGTTTTAGATTTTTCAAATAATTAATGCATAATTCTTGCTAGTATGTGTCCTTTTTTTTTTTTGTAAGGCAGAAACATCAAAAATGTGTTGTCGGGGAACTGGTGGCCCCTCCAGACAATGGTCTTAAATCTGCATAAAAACACACAGCTGTGCCCCAGTTCCTTCTGTAACTTTTTTCTGATTGAGAGCATTGTGGACCTTTTGGGTTTTGTTTTCCTTGCCTCTTCAAACTGACCTCGGAGCAAAGACTCTGGTGTATATACCAACGCGTTCCCTGGTGAAATTTGTATCTATGCAGTCCGGACAATTAATGAAATATATATCGATATGTTTGAATCTTTTTTTTGTAATAAAAGTTTTTTATGAACAATCTGTGGTCTTTTTTTTTGTTATTGCAGGCTGGGGGTGATGAGACCGTGCCGGCCTCTATGCAATAAAAACATTCCCAAAAAACTAGCAGTTATTTCAAGTACACTTTGCTCCTGCCAAACCAAGTATGTGTTTCATACCTATGAAAGTGAACATTTGTGAGTTTGTTTGTGGCATGGCGAAGCGTTCCTTATACAATTCCACACTGTTTCACCAAACTGCACCAAGTTGTGCATGGGTCCGTTTGGAGATTACTGGCTACATGTGCACTGCAACAAACTGCACCACGCTAAGGTGAGGCAACAGGTGGGGAGAGAGCACGGACGGTCCCAGTATGCAGCAGCACACCAACTCTCTTCCCCCCCACACCCCACCAACGTCTGCTCCGCGGCTTGTCCGCCCGCCACACGCACCCAGAATGCAAAGCACATAAAGCGAAGGGCGAATCGGAACAGCGACCTACATACAGGATACAGGATCATTGATTTTCAAAAATGTATGAGAGTGTTGTCATGTCTGTCTACAGAACCCGTTTGGAGTAGATTTATAAAAACAAGCTTTGTTTCATCAAAATATATATATATATATATATATATATATATATATATATATATATTTAAGTTTTTTTTTTATGGTTAGTTAATTACATCCATCCATTTCATTACATTTTTCCCCCATCCTCGAGCCTCATCGGCTAACCTTAGTTAAAAATTCATAACGTCTTCCAAGAAGAAAGAAAAGAAAAGAAATGCATATAATCTCCCCTTACTATTTACATCATTGGGGCTTCCTCCATGAATATCAGAGCCGCAAACATCATTGATGGATTCTCACTAATTAAAAACATGTCCCACCATTCATCCATTGTCCAGGTTTTAAAACGGCTTACAAAATCACCTGAATATTTAATTCTCTGTGTCTTGTACATTCTACCAGCCGAAGGTTTGATGATTCAATTACTCCTACCTACACATTGGCCCCAATGATGAGTCCCTCCGAACTGACTAACTCAAAACAATCAAATGGTCACAGGTGCCCCTCTGCGAGAACGAACACGGCTAAATGACCTGTTCTTGGGGTAGGTACCCACTCGAGAGTCCGCAGCCACACTTGAGCTCACTGTACCTTTCACAGAAGAGAAAAAAACCTTTGCCTATCAGTCTTTGTCCCGCCCACATGGGCAGTCCAGCACCAAAATGCTGTGTCAATTCTCTTCTGAGCAAGAGTATCAACAGCAACCCCAGATATGTGTTTCAGCCTTGTTGGGCCTCATCAGTGAGGTGAAGCTTTGCCTCTCCGAGCACAGTGAGCAGGGAGTCCACGTCTGGATGACCCTAGGAAACTTAGGGTGACTAAACCCAAGTCCCTTAAACTCAAAACAAGCATTGGCAAAGCCAGGAGTTTTGGCTTTCGTATAGGCATGGAATACGCATTTGATAGGCACTTCATAATAGTACTACATAAGAAGGCAACAGCTGAAACCTAGTGTACCTGGGCACATGAGATCAGTGCTCGACAAATGTTTTTCTAATGCTGTGTTTGGCATTTCTGGCTTTTATTGATCCGCTAGTTCAATTTGTTTATAAACAATTTGTCAATCTCTTAATTCAGATTTGTAAAGTCCATGTTTTAAATGTGACAAACTGATTTAACAAATTAAGCTATCAAATAAATTGTTTTGTTGTACAAAAACTGCTCTTAACTATAATTACTTGACTTACCGGCATATTTTAGGGCAGTGTGCAGCAATTGTTTAGACCGCGCAAGCGGTGTGACCACTTTTGTTGTTGGGTACACAACCAAGCGCCCACAAGCTGTGTCCCTCCTCGCACACTACCCCTCTTCTAGCTGTATTCAGTGTAATAGAATTGGCTTATATGGGGTGCTTAAGTGTCTCCTAATAGCAAAACGTTTTGGTGGAATTAGCATTAACTAACAAAATGACACTCTCCAGTGAAATAATTCTGTCATAATGAGAAGGCACGATTTTTTTCTTGGTGGGTGGAGTCCTTGTAACATTCAGGACACATTCACCACTACTTGACTTTAATAGCGGTCGCTGCTAAGGCAATCAAGACCTTCAAGCAAGAATACAACCAATAGAATCGAGGGGTGGAGCTCGACGGCTAAAACCTCCAACCAGCGGCATCCTTGGACTAGAGGCAGCAACTGGAAGGAAGATCCAGTACAGTGGACGGGTGTCGGCAAGTTATTTTATTTATTGAACATTTGTAAAGGAAAAAAAAGGGGCAAATGGGACAGAGGACAAAACCAACAATAAGAAGTCCTACTAGGCCTTGTGCCTTTGGGATTGTGCAGTGACGAGACGTGCAGGGGGAAGATCAGGGCGGAGGTATCGGATGAGGCAAAGTGGGACGTGCAAGAGATAGGGGGCCCGAGCGGCTGGGCAAGTGCTAAGGGGAGCTCAGATGGGGAAGGGGTCAATAATGCGAGGAGTGGGGTGGACCAGAGACTGTGGCTAGTCGGGGAAAGGGTGCCGGAGAGTAAGTGCTAGTTATAGGGCTGCTGGGGAAGACTGATGAAGGGGGCCTGGCCCCTTTAAGACTCATAAGGGACCAGGCAACCAGTCACAGCGCCAGGAGGACATAAGCGAGGAGTAGAAAAGGGAAGTCTTGAGAAGCTTACAGAACATAAGGAGATCTGGCCTGAGTCAGAGAGGGGCAGGGAGGCCATTCCAGATGGAGGCTCCTGCAGAAGAAAGAGATGTACCCCCACTCTGCTTGGTGGAATGTCTGATCTGCAGCGAGATGAAGCTAGAGGACCTCAGGACTATATCAGGTAGGTATTTAGGGAGTGAAAGTTGGATGTAGCGAGGTCCCAGGCCCCGGAAAGCCTTATGGATGATGCAGAGGGTATTGAATTTGATCCTTGCAGCCACCGGGAGCCAGTGGAGAGATTTTAGGACTAGACCGATGCGGCCTCTGGGCTTGAGGCCAAGGATAAGTCTTGCAGTCCTATTCTGGATTAGTTGAAGAGGGCGGGGAGAGGAAAGAGGCAGATTGAGGAAGAGTCTGTTGCAGCAACTGGGACAGCAACTCTTCTGGCGGAGATCCGGTCGCTTGTCGAGAGACAGGCCGTGGAGGACGTCCCAGCCTTCCAACGAAGCTTGGGCTTTTACTCCAGGATTTTCGCCATTCAGAAAAAGAAGCAGGCGGGCCTGAGAGTTGTGCTGGACCTTTCCACCCTCAACCTCTCCTTACCTATACAAAAACTCAAGATGGTTATGGGAGCTTTTATAGCGGAGACATTGTGCAAGGGAAACTGGATGTGCTCCCTGGATCTGAAGGACGCGTGTCTACAAGTCCTGATTTGGCAGCCCCATCGTTCTTTCTTTTGGTTCAGAATCATGGGCTACTATTTCCAATACAAGGTCCTTCCTTTCAGCCTCAAGTCAACGCCCAGGGTCTTTACCAGGCTCATGAATACTGTGGCTGCCCTCCTCAGAGCGCAGGGCCTCCACATCTACCCATTCCTCGATGACTGGCTCGTTAGGGCTACATCTCCGGAAGTGGTTCACTGCTCTTCCCATGCCCTTATGAACACACTGCACGATCTGGGCTTCTCGCTTAATCTCGAGAAGTTGCTGCTGCAGCCTATGCAGACGCTGACATTCTTGGGCCTCATCTGGGACACGTGCTCCGAGAAGTTATTTCCATGGGAGGACAAGATCTCAGCCATCAAGAGGGCCACGCACAATTCCTCAGCAGAGGGGCGACCTCGGCCTGGTGGTACCAGCATCTCACAGGTCTCTTGGCAGTGGTCCTATTAGCTGTCCCACACATGAGACTGAGGATTCAGCTGCACTTTGCAGCATCATGGAACCAGGAGCAGAGCACTCAATCCGAGATGATGTACGTTCCTCCATCTCTCCGCCCGGACCTAACCTGGGGGAACAAAGGCTGCAACCTACAGACGGGCAAGCCCTTCTGGCCTCCCACTCCGCAGGTCACCATCACAGACTCCTCGCTCGAGGGCTGGGGAGCCACCCTGGACGATCTATCGCCCCACGGCACCTGGACACGACAGGAGCCGGAATACCACATCAATTGTTTGGAGCTAAACACCATCTGGCTAGCGCTCAAAGCATTAATTCCATGCCTCAGGGGAAAGGTTGTCCTCATCCAAACGGGCAACTCAACCAGCATGTAATATTTCAACAAGCAGGGAGGCACCAGATCCCCTCCACGGTGCAGACTGACAATCAACATGTGGGAGTGGGTCCTGGAAAACGACATCTACCTCACGGCAGTCCACCTCCTGGGGGAATCCAACCTGGAGTCGGACAGGCTCAGCAGGTTGGGAGCGGACAATTACGAGTGGCAGCTAAATGACCGTGTTATTCAGGAGATCTTCAACAGATGGGGTCTCCCACAGGTGGATCTCTTTGCCACCTGGCACAACAAGAAGTGCCCTCAGTTCGCCTCCTGGAAGGGACCGGGCCCCCGGCTGCCTGGGTGACGCATTTGGGATCCAGTGGAACGCCATGACTGCATACACCTTCCTGCCCACACCACTGATTCACAGAGTGATTTGCAAGATCAAGGGTTTCACCAGCTCAATATCATTCTAATAGCTCCATGGTGGCCGGCCAAGCCATGCTTCTCGGAGCTTCTCAGCCTCTCGGAGATGCCTCTGATTCACCCCCCTGCTGGGCCCAGCACATCTTCTGGCACAGCAAGGGGGCAGGGTCATCATTTTGGATTCTTTGGAGTTTCCCTAGTTGCGATGCTGGTGCTCCTAGACTAGGCAGTTTGCATAGTCTAGGCGTGACCAGATGGAGTTGCTGGCTGAGAAATGGCGGGGATAGGTGAGGTAGGGGAAAATCTGCCTGAAAATCCGTAGGTGAAAGAAGCAGGTTTTGGATACACTGGTGGTGTGTTGGGTGAGGGATAACTCTCATCCAAGGTTTTGTTTTTCCAACAGAGGGTGCCAGTGTTTGTCCTAGTGGTTTGGGCCACAGGATTGTTTGGAGGAGGAGCGATTGTTTTTCCGTAGACTAGGATTTTGGTTTTCCCAAGGTTGAGGATGAGGTGGTTAGTAGTCATCCAGTGGTCACTATCAGAGAGGCATGGTGACAGGCCCTGGCTGCCAGATGGAAGCAGAAACCCATTCAGGGAAGACCAGGGCCACTATGAGTCCAGAGAGGTTAGGCCTGGGCTTGGAGAGATGATCGTTTAGCCCTCAGGAAGGAGTGACAAAAGCAGGGACAGAGCTTGCATTGAACCACGTCTCCGTGAGATCGAGGACGTCGAGGTCAAAGTCTTCAAGGAGGTGACAGATGTCAGAGGAATGTTTGACAGCAAAGCAAGAGTTGAGGGTAGCTAAGCTAATCTGTATGCCACCTTTTGAAGGTCTTCCGAGGGGGTTACAGGGAAGAGGCCAGAGGGGTGGCAGATGGAGGAGTGGCAGCAGAAGGGAGGAAGTTAGTGAGATGGAAGATGGCTAGCGTGAAGGAGGAGGTCGGGCTGAGTGCCCTGGGCCATGATGGTACCATTCCGGTAGACATTAATGATGCACCCGGATGATGGGAGGTGTGCCAAGAGCACTTCCCAACTGGTTCTACCATTAATGGTTGAAGAGAAAGGAGAGAGGACTGAGACCATATGGGGAGTCCATAGGTCCAGAGATGGAACAACAAAAAGGATGATAGTCTACCTGGAGGAAGCATTGACATAGGGATCGGCAATGGGTAAGCCTTGGTTAGAGACCAGGAGACCCTCCTTAAACTTTCGAAAGAGATGGAGGATAGGTAATAGAATAGCAATTAGAATAGATGGGAGTGATGGAGAACACCATAAGGGGAGGAGACGGAGGGATACCTTGCAGAGAGAGGACCGAGAACTGCGCAGTGCATGAAAAGAGCTCCCGAGACGGCCTAGCAGCAAATGGGTACAGGTGAATCCGTTACAGGTAGTCACACAGGTCGCCAAGATGGGAGGGAGGGGGGGGGGGGTTGCAGGCAATTTCAGAACGGAATCATGAAGTGAAGCGCCTGGACATTGAAGTCCATTACTGTCGACGACTGGAGCCGCTGTGCTCCTTTGCCTGAGAACATTGAAACAAGGACTCCCTTGCTCATCATTGTCAACTGTTTTCAGAACACAGCATTGTTCTCAAAATGGAGCGCAGTAAGCAAACTTACTTGTTGGCTGCTGCGGCATCTGACCCAGGTAGTGGCTGAAGCACGTGCGTGCATCTCAGCAGGCTAGTATTCTACTTGTATTCAACTAGCTTTATCGACACTGCCGGCAGCAGAGTCGTTTCTAGGTATTGTCTTGTTTAGTTACTCGGTGTATGGAAACAGAACTATTTGAAAAAACTTTGAAAAAAGAAGACTTGACAGACGTCAACTTGTTGTTAGTGAGGCCCATGCACCTTGATGGTCATAGGTGGATATGTGCCCACGGGGATGTAGCGCATGGCTAAACATAAATACGGGGCAAGTGCAGGACGAGCGTGCTATCTCGAAACACATGATTGTTTGTTGGTATCACTATAGTTGTAGAGGATTACGTCTGGTGTATAAAGGCCGTAACTTGTCACCATGTGGGGAGAGCAAATCTAATTGCGAGTATGTGTGCGGTGGCTCTCTCAGGGAGATTCAGGGCGGGCTCACGATCAGTGGTCCAACATTTTTACTCTACAAACACCTTACTGCAAAAACTGTTCCAAGCATATTCAAATGATGTCGACCTATTTTGACAAGAGAAAACAAAGTAAATAGGAGACGGAGGTCTCTTAACAGACAAGGTTCTAGTCGATGGATACATATGGGGAGAGGAAACCTCCTTAAGAGAGTTTACAGATCAAGATTAGGAGTCACAAGAGTAAGCTGTATCCCTCCAGCAGACTCAGGGCGGGATGGTAATACACATCCAGAGCAATGCAAAATTCAAATGGTGTCAACGTGTTTTTCCAGGAGAAACCACACAAAATGAATGGAAAAATAGGGATACCAAATGAATGGCTATTGTGTGAGGTTGCAGAGATGGTCAACACACTGTCGATTAGCCCAAACAGGTGCATGTGCTGGGTATATGTGCATCTAAGTATATATTTAGTTAAAGAGGTTCTATTCGATGGATACATTTAGAACTTTCTTTACAGAATCAAGGTGGAAGATCCATTTTTGTTAAAGTTTTCTTAATAGGAGGCCCCGGTCTCCTCCTAGAAATGGATTTCTAATTGTTTGGATAATTAACCAGAACATATCTGAGTGTTTGATTTTTCACCTTGAAATGTGCCACCATCGATTTGTCTGCCACTTGGTTTTTAAGGCATGATCTGTGTTCACAGATATGCTGGCGTATTTCTCTTTTATGTTTGCCTACATAAATCAGTCCACAGGGGCATTTGAGTGTTGCAATTAGTGAAGGATTTATACTTCCATGTCGTGCCATACTGATCGATTTCTTTTAGATTTTGTTGTGAGGGTGCAGTCAGAACATTTTCCACATCTGTAATGTCCAGTCACAAGTGGTAAGCTCCATAAGGTCGTTTGTGTGCTTGGTCGTATTTTAGGTTCTTCGTGCGTATGAACCAGCCGATCTTTTAGATTTTTGCTGCGTTTGAAGGCAAAACGTGGTTTTGCTGGTTTGAAGTTTGCTGTTTTAAGAATATCCCAGTGGCAGACTGTAGTTTTTCTCAATTGATTGCTCAAAGGAGTGAAGGTGGTCATGCAGGTTATTTTGTCTGCCTTTTGTTCTCTCGATTGTTTTGTGAGACACACCTGTCCATGTGGTGAGCTCTTTTGCGTGCCCTCTGTACGATCAGTGATGGGTAGCCTCTCTGTGAGGCAGTGAGTAAGAACTTTGCTGTTGTTGTCTAGTAGCGTGGTGCAATTCCAGCAGAGTCTGAGGAATTGTCCAAAAGGTAGATTTTCTTTAAGGCTCAGGGAGTGGAAGCTTGAAAAAGCCAATAAGGTGTTTTTGGCAGCAGGTTTCCTGTATAGAGTGGTTGCTATTAAATTGCAGTCAGTTTAATAGATTTCCAGGTCAAGGAAAGGTATGTGTGTTGCATCGTAGTGTATTTTGAACTTAATGGACTCATTCTGAATGTTCAGCCATTCCAAAAACTCATTGAGTAGTACTATAGGACCCCTCCAGATTAGAAAAATGTAATTGATGTAGCAATGCCAGCAAATATGGTTATTTTTTAAAGTGTTATTCTCTATGTTGATTTCTGTTCAGAATCGTCCATGAAAAGGTTACCTACTTCTGGGGCAAATGTAGTCCCCATGCTGGTCCCAAGGCATTTGTTTGTCGAAGTCTTCTTTGTAGACTAAAATGTTTTTTCCTTAAGGCTAGGTGAGTACATTCTAGGAGAAAATGTGTTGGTATTTCTGTGTTGACTCTTCTATCTAGATATGTTCTTAAAACCTCGATGCATTCTTCCTGGGGGATACTTGTGTAAAGTGACTCAACGTCAAGAGTTACAAGATTATCTTCTTTTTCGATGGTCAACTTAGTTAGAATTTTTCTCATATCTGTAGTGTCATGTATGAAGGATCTCATCTTTCCTATAAAGGGGCAAAGGAACACGTCCACATAAACAGAAAGGGGTTCTAGTACTGAGACAATGGGTCTTCCTGTTGGATTGGTTTCATTCTTGGGATTTTGGGCAGGAGGTAGAATGCTGGTGTGGTTTGGAGTCTTTTCAATAGGAAGGACCTCTCATCGTCAATTCAGCCTTCAGTCCATGCATGTGACGTTAGACTCTCTATCTCTGCTAGGAGACGAGCAGTAGGGTTTCTATCAATTCTTTGATAGAATTTCTTGCTATGTAGATGTTTTTTTACTACTTCCTCATAGTTGTCTAGACCTTAAGACGATACCACTGCCCTTATCGGCCGGTTTTATGATGAAATCATGTTCTCCTTCTAAGGTTTTGAGTGCTGATCTTTCTTGTTTCGTGAGGTTGCCTGCAAAATGGATCTTCTTGGCAAACATTGTGTCAACGTCTGTCAGAATTCTGTTTTCGAATGCCAGCATTTCAGGGCATACAATCGATGCAAGGGGGGGATAAAGACTGAGGGTGGTTTCAGCACTGTGGTTTTGGGTGTATCTTGCTCCACTGCATCTTGAAAGAAGTATTTTAATCGAATAATCCTGAAAAATGTGTGTAATTCAACTTCTGTCAAAAATCTAGCAGCATTGGTACCAGGTATAAAGCTTAGACCCTTGATAAGTGTGCTGATTTCGTCTTTAGTTAGTATGTGATCACTCAAGTTGAATATCGGAATTACCACATTTGTGGCAGTGGTGATAGCCATTCCCTGGTCTGCATTCCGTGGTGCCCTTGCTTGCGTGCTTTGCCTTTTCTTCCCCTCCCTTGAAAAAACTGCTGTTGTCCCCTTTGTTGTTGTCCAGCTCTATTTGAGGTTGGGGGGGCCTCTGTTGGTCGAATCAGATTCTCTGCTATTGAAAGTTTGGGAGTAGAGACATATTTTCTAGGATATCGTTGTTGGTTGTATCTTCCACTGTCATGATTGAGGTTTTGTTGTTGATAAAAAAAACCTTGGATCAAGTAGGGATAGGTTTTTTTTCCTTGTAATTGATTAGGTCTTTCTTCAGTTTCCATATTTTTTTAAGAAGGGTGAATAGTTTAAATTTAGCGTTGTTTTCTTCTTTTTTTTTCAGTTGCTTTTTGATGTCAGGAATCACAGATTCTGTGTGTATCTTGTCTTCTAGTAATGTAAGTTCTTCTTTTTGTATTTTTGCTTCTTCCTCTGCTGTCTTGATGACTAGAACAACCCAATCATGCAAGCATTTGTTGCCCACACCTCTAAACTAGATTTTGAATTTAGGATTGTCTTGGAAGACCCTTGGGATGTTTTTAACCTGTAGGCCTCCGGCCTTGAGATATTCCAGCATGAGCTGTGCATGAGATTCTGTTTGTACAAGTTCTTTTTCTTTTGGGTAATAGTGTTAAGATCTGTAGTTGACTTATTCTTGTCAGCAGAGGCTGTCGGAGGAAGCTGGCCCAACATGGACGGAGTATCAAGTCATTTTAATTAATGGTCGTCAGAGAAGGTTACAATATTAACATTCTCCATTTTGTGAATAGATCACACCCAATAACCGTAGGGTTGTCCTAAGGAGTTTTGAAATTAATGGGTAAGTACCCTCTTTTCTGTTGACGGGGGTTGGGGGGAGTGGGGCCCGACTCTTGAGTGTTGGATCAGCATGAAAAAGAGATGAGTCCAGCTATCCCTCCCTTAAACACACAGGTAGTGCTAGTGGCCCACAGGGGGCTAGGGTATAGTTACCTCAGCCATTTGTGATCAAACTACCAAGTTGGAGTACTGCTAAAACAAAATTCATTCTAAATTAATGTATCCACATTAAAAGCAATATAAGACAATTGCCAAAACATATAGCTGAAATAGTCATTCACAACACAAGAAACATATAACAATGTTGACTCTAAATGAGTGACGTTAGTAGCTAGAGGTGATTGTGTGCTGCAAACAATGACGGCACATTTCATCTGTCGACACTTTTGAGTGTTTTCAGTTCGGGGGTAACTCGGAAAGGTTCTGGTTTGCAAAGTTTGTTTATTTGTAGCGTGAGCCAGACTCGAAGGTATCAGGGCGTGGAGACAAGAATACTTTAAGCTTACATATAAGTTACAAGTTTACAGTTACATAGTCACTGAGCTACAGGTCAGTGCAACAATACAGCATGTAATACATATTCAGTTACAGGTATGGATCCACAGCTGAAAGGCAGGGTCTAATCTAGGTTACAAGGTCAAGTACTAGGAGTAGCCGGTAATGCTGGAGCTACAGATCGTTTTCTTTAAGCCACTTGATGATGTTTAATCAAAAGTGTAGGTAAGGTTGATCGGTCCTTAAGGTGGGTGGTAGGAAATTCCACAGTTGGGCCGCTTTAACGGGGAAAACTGTTCCCTCCGATTGTAGTTCTTTTGAAAGGGGAAACTGATACGCAGTTTGTGTAGGCTGCTCTGGTAGGTCTGGGCGTGACTCTTCTTTTGAACCTCTCTGTCAGGTAGCTAGGGGCTAAATTGTTGAGGCATTTAAATGTGAGGGGAGCAGTTTTAAGTTTGATTTTGTCAATAGTAGAAAGCTAGTTATTGTCTTCTAATTGTTGATATGTGTTTTCTATTGGGCATTCCTAGGGCTGCTCTGAAGGGATTATTTTGCAATATTTGGATTTTTTTTTAGTAATGTATTTATTAGCTCCCAAGTAGAGAGCGTTGCAGTAATCCAGTTTGGACAGCACAAGTGCTCTTGCCAAAGTCGTGCAGCTGATTGTGGATAGGTATGGTTTCGCTGCTCTAATCAGCTTACAAGTGTAGGCTGTGGATGATGCCAGAGCGTTCACTTGTTTTGCCAGTGTAAGGCTCGAATCAAGGTAAAAACCTAGTGTTTTTACCCCCTTAGCAACTTTAATTGTATGTCCATCGATAACAAAGGCTGTGTAGTCCTGGCTAAGTTTCTTAATGTTAGGTGTCGTCCCCAGGATGATGAGTTCCGTTTTGTCATAATTCAGGCAGAGACCATGAAGTGCCATCCATGCCTGGATGATGAGGTATATCCTATTCACCAAGGCCAAATCCTGTTCGTAATCCCCCAAAAGTGGGATGATAATCTGGGTGTCATCAGCATAGTTAGTGTAGGTGACACCTAGAAGGTCTAGATCATCAAATAGGGGCATGGTAAAGATGTCATACATGGTGGGGGAGACGCATGATCCCTGGGGTACACCGCATGCGATGGGAGCAGGGTCGGCAGCTGCTGTGATGAAGACCCCCATAGTTCTTTCGCTAAGAAATTATTTGATCCATGCTATGGCTTGGGGTGAGAAGTGATTCTAAGTGGTTACAGAGTACTTTGTGGTCCACCAGGTCAAACGCTGCTAAGAGATCCAGGAGGAGAAGTAGTGCAGCTTTCCCCTGATCTCTAAGCTGGTCGACCTTGGCCTTCATATCAATAAGTGCTGTTTCAGTGCCGTGCTGTGGTCTGAAACCTGATTACTGGGTGCCTAGGAATTGGTGCAGATCCAGATATTTCTGAATCTGTAGATAGGCCACTCTATCTAATATCTTTAGTAGGAATGGCATCGTGGTGATAGGCCTGTAATTTCTAGGTATGGCTGGGTCCAACGATTGCTTTTTAAGGAGAGGGAGGACCCAGGATTCCTTAAGATTACTCGGTATGGTACCTGAGGTGAATGAGGCATTAATACGTTTGGAGATAAATGTCTTGCAGCGTCTTTTATTATTTGTGCAGGGCAGTTATCTCCTCGACAATTTGATGGCTTAAGCGATAGTATTATTTTTTCAACCTCTAGTATGGATACTTTATCGAAGTTGAATTGCTGTGCTGGTTTGGTAGTGATATGTGATTTGTTGATTTGGGCGGTATTGGGTGGTATGTTTTGTTTTTTTCCTATCGACTTTAACTTGGAGGGTGGCGATTTTGGTCATTAAGTTCCTTCTGAATGTCAGAGCGCCATGTTTTATTTTGACACTTGTCCAGCACCAGGATGGGGTTCTCCAACTCCTTTAATATTGTAAAGAGCTCCTTGGTGCCTGATTTCGCCTGCATTTTTCTGTTGTCAAAACTTTCTTTTGTGGCTCGCCGTATTTCGGTTTTGTATTTTGTAGAGGTTTTGATAAAGATTGCTTTATTGGCCTCTGATGGTGATAGTCGTCAAGTGGATTCATGTTCTTCTTTTCTCAAGGCTTTTAGGTATGGGATAAACCAGGCATTTAGGTGTGCTCTCGGTTTACTCTTTCTCATCTTTAAAGGGGAAATAGTATCCAAGGCGTTGGCCATGACTGTGTTAAATTAATTAACTAGGCTGGCTGGATCTAAAGTGCCTGGCAGCGTGTTTAAGGTGGGGAGAATTAGAGGTAATAATCTGTCTGTAGTTACATTCTTTTTATTACTTGTTGGTGTCAGGGTGCTGCTAGGTTATTTTGTGGCAGGAGGATTTTAGCATCTATAGAGAAGGCTATGAGAGTGTGGTCTGTCCATGCCTGTGGAATGATGGAGGTGATGGTGGTATTGCAATTATAGTCGGCCACTCCGTCGAGTGTACAGCCTTTTAAGGCTGTGTCACTTTTTGGGTAAAGCCGAGCTCTGAAAGGACACTGGATATGTTCGGAGCTTGTGCATCTTTGTAATCTTCGAAACCCAAGTTTAGGTCTCCTAGTATAATGGCTTGTGATGTGTTTTTTAAGTTATCCGAAAGGATCATAGATATGTCCTCTTCGAAGGAGCCGATAGGTCCTGGTGGCCTCTAGATAAGGTGTATGGTAATAGTTTGAGAATTGGATGTGAGAATCTTGACAGTTAATGACTCGCAAGATTTGGTGTGCAAGGGTCTTGCTATGCTCATTGACAGGTTAGTTTTAGCTGTAAAAGCTATGCCTCCTCCACAGGAGTTGGTTCTGTCTCCTCTAAAGATAGTGTAATTGGTGGGCACGGTGAGCATCGAGGCAGGGCCGGCTGCTTGGTGTAGCCAAGTTTCAGTGATGGCTAAGAAGCCATAATTGCCTATTCGTATAAGGTCGGTCATTTCTGTAGCGTGGGCTATTAGTGACCTGGCATTAATAAGAACTCCTTTAATGGCAGGACTAGATGTTAGTTGAGTAGGTGAGGCAGGGCTATTGGTTCCATGTCATTTCATCGCAGGATATTTTTTCGCGGGCTTTTTTCCTGCTGATTATTTTAATGAAAAAAACTCATCTAATTTTATTTTTTGGGGGGTCCCCCATCCCATTTATTTTTTATATATATCCCCGAAAACCCACACCCAATACATATATTTTTCCAACCCCCCCCAAAATGAAAAAACCCTGTGAAAAAACATCCCGCGATGAAAGGACGTTGTACCATTGTGTTTAGCTGGGCAAGTTAGTCGTTTGACATTTGTCTCTTTTGTGGTGATGGTTAGTGGCGGCGCTTGGTGGGGGGCCAGTTCTGTTTGGTAGTGGTAGCCTCATATTGTTTTTTATAATGGGCACATTCAGTGTGGTATCTGGCAGGCAGTTCGAATATTTTCGGTAGTCTCGAGCGTAGTTTGGAGTTCCTGAGCGTCAGGTCGCATGGAATGTTGGTTGTTAGGAAGTTCAATGTAGAGTTGGGAGTGGGTCACCTTCCTGGGAGCCATTCTGTGTCTAGGGAGGTTGTGGACAATCTAATGTCCAACATTTTGGTGGACGTGTATTGTTGAAGTGGACTCACTAGGCCGTGGTGTAACACAAGATGTGGGGGCCTCCCCTGTGAGCCATGCTGAGGGGGCCTCCCCAACTCTGCAACAAATCAAGGGTCGCGCCACACTGTGGGCCGGCCTAGATTATCACACTTGCGCAATACGCACAAACGTGCTGCTGAATGGATATGCCGCACACTGCACTAGGAGAAAGATATAAATATGTGTTTTAATATAACATACAGCTCACTGTCTGAGAAAAATTGGCTAAAAAGCCAGAGTGTTTGCAATTGTTTTGTAGGGTAACACCAATCCAATAGATGCAAGTCACCAACAGAGCACAGGAACATTAAAGCTTTGCTATTAAAAATGCCATGCCACAATGGAAACATGTCCAACTGGCTGCACAAGGTAGACCAGTGTAGACATATAATAACAATATAGTAAAGCTTGCCAGGCCACATTTAGACATATCTAGACTGGTTGGACCAAAATGGCAGTCGAAGCAATAACACTCATCAAGAATAGAACACACATTCAAGCCTGTGTCTCTGTAACAACACGGCCAAACTCTTTAAAATCTGAAAAGAACTGGTCAATCCTGTTGAGGTCTTTACGTCTCCTGTTCCCTCCCAGGCTCTCTGTATGGCTCTGTCATCTCACCTCTACCCTAAAACTCAGGACATCCTGTCCTCCATCTCCTCTTCCTCTCTCGGCCCCCCTTTGGCCATCTCTACCTCTCTTCCTCCTTACTCCTCTTTCTCTGACAACACCTGACGAGGTTTCTAGACATGTCCGATCTATGAAAGTGTTATCCAAACAGGTGCTCTCCTGCTCCACCAGAACCATATTGACACCCTCGCTCCAGCCTTGACCGATTTCTGTAATCACTCTTTCCCCTCTCCCTTAAGCACTCCCTTATGCACCCACTCCTCAAGAAGCTTTCTGCCGATCCTGCCTGCCCGGCAAACTATCGCCCAATCGCCGTCACCCCTTTCCTGGGCAAACTGTTGGAAAAGCTGGCCATCTCCCAGCTTACTCTCCACACGGAATCTGTTGGTTGTCTCCATGACCATCAGTCTGGCTTCAGAGCTGCCATAGACACGGAAACCGCTGTCCTGAACACCTGTGAAGTTCTGCTCTCTAACCTTGATTCCAGCATTCCTTCTGTCCTCATCCTCCTTGATCTTTCCTGTGCTTTTGACACGGTCAACCATGCCATCCTGATCAATCCTGATCAATCGACTCCATGAGAACCTGGGCATCACGGATCAGGCCCTTGATTGGCTGACCTCCTTCCTCTTGGACTGCCCCTCCCAGGTCCAACTTGGTCCCTTTCTCCCCGCTCCATCCTCTCTCTCTGTTTTTTCAACCTCTGTGTGGCCCCTTTGACCCACCTGATCTCTACATTCTCCTCTCACTTTGTCTTATGCAGATGCTTTCCTTCAGGCTCCCCTCAGACTCCTCTCATCTCTCACTCATTCCCGACTGTCTATCCGCGATTCAGGATTGGTGTGCCTCCAACGATCTCTGCCTTAATGTCAGTAAGATGGAGATCCTTCTCATTTGGACTCCTGCCCCTGCTTTCCCTCTCTCTCTCTCTCTCTGGCCGCCCGCCTTGGGCCCTCTTCCTTCGCCTTCCTGTGAGGCAAACAACACTGGTGTCATCTTTGACTCCACACTCTTTCTCTTCTCACATCTCGGATGTCGCCAAGAAGTCCCACTACCAGCTGCTCCTCCTCAAAGGGACTCTTCCCTTTCTCACTTTCCCCCAGAAGCTCACTGTCTGCAGAGCCCTGGTTCTCTCTAGGCTGGACTACTGCAACAGCCTCTTTCTCAATCTACCTTCCTCTACTATCCAGCCCCTGCAACTAATCCAGAACGGGACTGCGAGATTTATCCTTGGCCTCAAGCACAGGGATCATATCTCTCCAGCCCTGAAATCTCTCCACTGGCTCCCAGTTGCTGCAAGTATCATGTTCAAGACCCTTTGCATTGTCCACAAGGATTTCTGGGCCCGGGGCCCGCACTACATCCAACGCTCTCTTTCAAAATATCTTCCTTCTCAAGCCCTTCGCTCAGCTACCTACAACCCTCTAAGGGTTAGACGCTTCTCGAGGAAGAGAATGGGGGGGGTAGATCTCTCTCCTCTACAGGTGCCTCCCTCTGTAATAGCCTCCCTGACCCTCTCAAGCTTTAGCAGACCACCTGAAGTTCTGGAAGCAGCTCAAAACTTTCCTCTTCTCCTCTGCTTTCTCTCTCTCTCTCCTGCTGACCTACCTGACCTACCTGTCTGCTGTACCGACTGGCTGCTTGGCTACCCTGAGAGTCTCACTGAGTCGAGACTCTTTCTTGATCAGTCACCCTTGCACTGCCTCTGGTCCTACCATGCACTTAGGGGCTGTAACTGTAACCCTACAGTCTCTTGTTCTCCTTGCACTACCCAGAGCTGTGCTGCCCTGAGAGCACTTACTCAGAGCATTGCTGCCCTGTTTTTCCCCTCCCCTCTCCCTTGCACTTCCCCTGACCCTTTCCCCTTGCGCTTCTCGTTATCGCACTTGCATGATCTGAATGACACAAGGCCTAGTAAGATCATTTGTCTTTTCCTCCCTCTGTCTGCCATCCCTTGTCTTGTTGCGCCTAGAAACACTTGTGTGCAGGTGTGTTATAAATGACTTGTATCATTTCATCACAGATGCCCATGAAAATATACAATGCCGCAGTAAGAAACGGCTGACTGGCAGCACCCAAATGGCAGTCTAACCAGGTAATTCACTTAGCAGGACTGCTTTATCATAAATGCCACATTAAAAAAAAGTCATACCAAACTGAGGAATGACTACACTGGCTGCACCAAAATGCCTCTCTAACCACTAATACCACATATCATGCCTGCTTAGCCTGGACATGGACAGCCATTATAATTTGTTGTATAATCCTGCCCCCCACACACATCCCCTCGCCCTCCGACCCCAACATCAGCTCCTTGGCCCATAATTACCTCCACGTCCCTCTTCCGTTCCCCAGAGTTTACGGTTGAGGCTCCTTGCCTCATAGCTAAGTACTGGGATGAGGAAGAGTGGGACTAGGAGTAATGAAGATAACAGGTAGCTAAATCAAGCATTACCTCCATGTTCCTCTACCTCATCCCAGTACTTGTGTATGAGGCAGAGTGCCTTACACACAAGTACTATCTCATACACACTGGGACGAGGAAGAATAGGGCTAGGAGTAATGAAGATTACCAATAAGTAATCCAGGAATTAAACACAAGTATTGGTGCAACACCATTGAGTTGACTGGGTTTCAGCACCCCCACTCCCGCCCTCTCCCCAACCCCCTTGAAATGTTGGGCTATGTTGACTAGACCTGGCTGACCTTCAGAGCAGTTGCCAGACTGAAAAGGACACAGATGTTAAACGGCACCTGGGTTTCTCTGTTGACAAGAACCCACCAATTACTAACATAAAGCAATTCACTGTTAGTACCTGCATTCAAATGCCAAATTTTTTAAGCAATTGAAATCGTGATGTGGGTTTAATACTTGCATGCCAGGGAAGTGATTGGAAGGGTAGAGAGGGAACAGGAGACCACTCATTCTCACAGCAGTCCATAGGTGGGTGCTTTAAACCTTAAAGGAGAGAGTGAACTGCTTGTAACATTGAAGCTGCACTAGAATAGTCTCATAAAAATGCATAAAGAAATTAGATGACCCAAACAAATAAGTTTGCCCCTCCCCCACCGCCCATGAAGTTGACCACCCTCCCAACATTTGAAGGGTTGGCCCCTGAAATGTAGGTTTTGTTGCACCCCTGAACGCAAGCGCACACACCATTCACCATATACACACGCACACCCAGCCATCCATACATTTAAGTGTGCATTCTTTCACCATACTGGCACACCCAGGCAGCCACCCATAAAATTGTGTGCACCCTTTCACCATACACTCGCACAGGCAGCCACCTATACATTTAAGTGTGCACCCTTTCACCATACACTCGCACACATCATGGGGTTGAGGGGAGCCCTAACACTTAAAAAAGAAATTGAGCCTCATTACAACTATGCCGGACTGTAAACAACAGTGCTGGTAAGCTCACCGGCACTGTTGTTTCCGGCCCGACATATTACAGCTCTGCGGGTGGGTGCCGACCTGCCCGGCAGGTCAGACCTGCCGGGCAGAACGGCACCCACCCGAATAGTTTTCACGGAAGCACTGGCACCGTTATTAACGGTGCCGGTGCTTCTATGGTCCCCATTCCCATAGAGTCCGATAGGACTTTATGGAAATGGGGACTTACCATTTGCCGGCGCCTGACTTCCCAGACCACCGGGGTTGTAATCCCCCGGTGTTACCGGTAAGTCGGGCGCCGGTAAATCGTTACTGTCTGGCGGCAATCTGCTGGTAGCAATGGCACGGTTGCCGCCAAACCCGTAATGAGGCCCATCGTTTCTTTTTGAAGTCACTCTGACTTCATAAAGAAATTATTTCTGTTACAGAAATTATTTCTTTATAAATGCAGAGTGAATTCAAAAAGAAAAAAAGATTTTTTTTTTCTACAAGTGGGGGCCCCTCCAGTGTCACTAGGGATGCTTTAGGCAAGGGAGCAGTTAGGTAGAGAATAATGATAAACATAATTTGCGACAGTGTGGATATCTCTGGGAGCGAGCAGCTAGTTTGCCAGGCGATACATAGTGTGAAATCACAGGTAAGGCAATGAAGCTATGTAGGCTAGTCCTCAATGCATAGTGTGAAATCACAGGTAAGGCAATGAAGCTATGTAAGCTAGTCCTCAATGCATAGTGCGAAATCACAGGTAAGGCAATGAAGCTATGTAAGCTAGTCCTCAATGCATAGTGCGAAATCACAGGTAAGGCAATGAAGCGATGTAGGCTAGTCCTCAATGCATAGTGTGAAATCACAGGTAAGGCAATGAAGCTATGTAAGCTAGTCCTCAATGCATAGTGTGAAATCACAGGTAAGGCAATGAAGCTATGTAGGCTAGTCCTCAATGCATAGTGTGAAATCACAGGTAAGGCAATGAAGCTATGTAGGCTAGTCCTCAATGCATAGTGTGAAATCACAGATAAGGCAATGAAGCTATGTAGGCTAGTCCTCAATGCATAGTGTAAAGTGTAAAATCACAGGTAGGGCAGAAATGCTAAATAGGCTAGTCCGCTATGCGACACATTCAAGGGTTCATTATACAGTCTCCATGGGTGCAGGGTGTTACGATTGTTATTTGCATATATAAAGCACCAACTTTCTTCAGGAAACTGGTGCTACAGGCAGTGTAATGTTATCAAACACGTTTGGGGATGAATGGTTCCTCAAATCCAAATAAAAACAGACAAAAATGTGTCAGAAAGTTGTGTATGGCAAGAGTTAGATCAAGAAAGAGCTGTGGTATTGGGCTCTAGTAGCTATGGCATGCTACCTACCCAATATTTCTTCTGTGTGTCTCGGGCTGGGTTTTAGAAAGGACTGTCTGTACAGCTGTGTTTCAATGGAGCTCTGGTGGCTGCTGCAGAGAGGCGGAAAGGGGTCTTAATTTACCTCATTTTTCACAATCCTCATTTACTAATAGCTGGGTGTTCACCAAGTTAGTTAATGTAGTTCAATTACCTGGTAGAGTGCTCTTGTCGGGTGTGGTACTGAAAAGGCAGTATTTGACTTTCAACCAGCACAACTGGACCAGCTTGAGGTTGAAGGTTGTCCTGAAAAACAAAGTAGTTTACAGTGTTTAAGAGCAGAAAGCCATCGGCTTCTAGTATATCATCAGCATAATGTTGCATCACTGATTAGGCTTTGGCATCAGTGTCTTGCAATTGTTGATCAATTGATGGGTATTCCTTCTTGACTTTCATGATGAGGCAGTCCAGTGTGAATCTTTCGTCTGAACGTAACTTTGCGCCGGCTTTCCTATGTTCCACAACTGTTGCTAGCACGTGTTATCCCAAGAAGGAATGTGCCCTGCAAGGCCGCGAGACAGTGACAGTCGCCTCGCAGTGCATGTTTGTCGCAGCCTGGCCATAGCAGGCCTCCGACCCCCACCCAGCCATCCATTTATGACACCCACAACTGTCCCAGCCCAAGACCCCTGAATTTCACAATAGTAGGTGACCCCAGACCAACCACAAACCCACTGGCCATAAAATAACTAAAAGAACACAACCACTCTGCCTGATTTCATGAATATGGCAAAATGTGTAATGCAAGTTACATGGTAGAATAAATTATAGTCCAAAGCGAGGGTGGAAGCCTTGGGTGCGGATAGTGCAATACTGAATAGAAATTAGCCTATCCCACCCCCACAGGCGCTTTAGAGTAAGGTGAATTCCATAACTACAAGTGTGATGTGCCAGGGGGAGGAGGGCGTTCCAAGTGACCCTGCACAAACGCAATACTATGCTAAATGTGGGCACCAATTTATAGTTCTGGTAGAAGCATTCGGGCCTGCATGACTGCACGGTAGACACAGACCTGAATAGGCCCAAGCGCTGATGACAGAGACCCACGCTGCTAGCCTCCATAGCAACTTCCCTTTGTGCAACAACTGTTTCTAATACTTGTTATCCCAAGAAGGAATGTGCCCTGCAAGGCTGCGAGACAGTACCAGGCTCCTCATGATGCACGTTTATCACAGCCAGGCCAAAGCAAGCATCCAACCACCACGAGGTATGACGCCCACAACTGTCCCAGTCCAAAACTCCTGAATTCCACTATAGTGGGTGACCCCAGACCACCAACCATAACTCAACTGCCCATAAAAGATCTAAAAGAGCACTACCGCCCTGCCATATTTAATAAATGACATTTGTAATGCGAGGTACAGGGTTGATTAAATTATTGTCCAAAGTGAGGGTGGAAGCCTTGGGTGTGGAATAGTGCGATACTGAATGAGTGAAGAATGTGTGGGTCAGCTCGATCTTAAGCCTCCCCCTGTGCCAGTCCCCGAGCCCCCAGGTGCACTCCATAAGGATAGAGTAGCATTGTCTTACATAGTAACTCATGCAAACTCTACCTTGGTTCCCTGGAGATGAGTCCAGCAGACCCCAAGTGATGGAAGACTGATGGGGCTGGAACCAATAGCAGCTTGGTATCCCCTATGGAGCAGGCCACCCATGTATAGGGTCTCACCAACCAGCCATGCAGGGTTTTACTGTATATATGTGCGTGCCATTGATGACGATGTTCTTCCTTATAACATTCTGCTTTTACCATTTTTTGGCAGAACGTTCTTAAGTTCTTTACTGGCATTCTTCTTTTTTTGTGCAATGAAAACTTGTTATCCTTGCAAGAATCTCTTGGCTTTTTTTCCCTAGCAGGTTGTATTTCTTCTGGCGTGAGCGTTTGTCGGCGTGCCTTCAGGAACCAGCAAATTGCTTGTAAATAACAATCATATACCCATCCTCCCCTGGCACCTTCCCACTCAGGAGTCTATTAATGGCGTCACATTTCCTCCTCGGGTGTGATCTGGCTGTCTAGAAGTGCAATCTCATCCCAAGTTAGTGCCATCCTCTCTATATCACGAAGGTAATCCCCTACCACCACTTCACTTACCCCACATTTGCTCATATATTAAGTTATTCATTGTAGTGACTAGAGTACTCAAGGTCCCCTTTCCGCCACCCTCATGGGCATACACAAACATGAGGATGGTACCAGCACCTTTGGCAGCAAAAATTGAGCTTCTCCTTTAAATATAGTATCGCACATGTGGGCATTACCTCGGGCATGGCGATGCCTTGCTGAGGCCCCACTTTCTGGCACTGCAACTCAGTCCACTTTGTGCACATCTAGCGCTTAGATACCTGGCTATAGTTCTACATATTCGCCATTGGCATACTAGCGGGGGGGAAGATGGGTGGGACATTTGGAAGAAAGGGGACTATAGACTAGGAGTACTCTAGTCACTACGGTGAGTAACTTTAATTACTCATAAGTCACATCCCCTTTCCTCTATCCTTATGGGCAATTCTACTGAACAAGAAACATAGGGTGGAGCTGTGATAACCTGCATCATTACTAGGATGAAGCAAAAAGGTTCTTCAGAACCGCCTGACCAAACTCTGCATTGCGCCTGGAGATGGTGTCCAGAGATTAGTGCTTACAGAAGGCCCAAGTAGCCGCCTTGCTGATGACATCCCAAGAAGCTTGTCTCTAAAACGCAACACCTGTGGCCTTGGATCTGACCGCATGACCCACCTCAGGAACAGGTGTGCTCATGGCTTTATATGCCTACGAAATGGCCTGCACCATCCAGTGGGCGATGGAAGGCATAGAAGCCTGAGAGCTGGGGGAGGAACCACCAAAAATCCCAAACAAGGCCTCAGACTTCCTGAAGGATTTTGTTCGAAAGAGCTCCTCTCAAACCTTCCATGCCACCTGCAGGACATCCTTCTGGAGGGGAATGCCAGACCAGAATGTGGTGCATTTGCCCAAGACCTCTGCTAGTATCCCAACTCCTGGGGGGCTTGATACTTGTGTCTTGCACCCAAAGCAGAAGTGTTGACCTCAGAGATCCATCCATCCGGTAGGTGCCAAGCCCTCAGCTGGCCAGTAGTCTTAACGCCCTGATTATGGCCTCAGAGTGAGCTCCAGTAGGCTGGGAGCCTTCAGCACCCGTGCCTGTAGCCATGCTGGATCTAGCCGAGGACAGACTCTTGGAAGTGGCACTCGATGATCCTTTACCCCCTGTGGTAGGACGAGCCAGATCGTCCCTGTGAGGACATCCTGGTAGGGCCCCAAGCCCCTCAGCTTGGGAGCCAGTAGCCTGGAAGGCCTCTGTCTGTCCTCGGAGAGCCCCCAGGCCCCTTGGCTTGGGAGCTTGTAGCCTTAGACCTGCCAGAACCTGAATCCCAGGAACCCCGATCCATGGGAAGAACCACATTGAGGTCCCATACCGGATTAGGTCTATGCACAAAGTCCAGACAACCCCTTAAGGTGGGCCTTAATCAATGGGTTGGCTGCCGAAAACACATACTCTGGGGAATTGTTGTAAGCACTGATGGCCACCAAATACATGAAGCAAGTATCCACCTGGACTCCAGAACGATCCAGGTGCGCAGAAAAGGCCAGTATGCCATCCAGAGGACAGGGTCCAGCCCCTTTTCGTGAGCCCAAGGGCAGAACCTAGTCCATTTTCTCTTATACTGGGACCGAGTTGAGGGCCTCCTGGCGTGCTGTATGATGTCCCAGTTGTCATCTGAAAATTGCTGAAGCCTCAGTTTATCAGGAATAAGGTCGCCGGGCACAGTTTGTTTGGGTCCAGTTGTACCACGGCCCTGCTGCGTCTGGAAGCCCCTTCTGGGGATCGGAAGATGGACAGGACCCTAGGAGTACAACTGCAGTAGATCCAAAAACCATGGGGTGGGGGGTAACCATGATGAGGCTGCAACCAACGAAGGCCTGGAACTTGCAGAGGGTCCGTTGGAGCAGAGGAGTGGGCGGGAACGCACAACACCTGCGGCCATGCCAACAGATCTGGAAGGAGTCTCCCAGTGACGCCCAACTCTGTCCTGCCCATGAAACGCACTGGGGGCACTTGGCATTCGAGGGGATGCAAACCAGTCCAGGTCAATTAACCCCCAATGCTGGAACAGGGGCAACAAGGTGTGGTTATGCAACTCACACTCATAGGTGTTGTACCCAAATCTACTCAACTGGTCCGCTTCTGTATTACTGCCCTCTGGGAGGTGAACTGCAGAGATCCGAATCCCCTCTGTCATGGCCCATTCCCAGATAGAAATCCCCTCCATGCAAAGAAGTGGGGAAATGGTCCCACCCTGCTTGTTCAGATAAAACTTTCTAGTAGAGTGGTTCACCCTGACCAGAACCGACCTGTCCCTGATGAGGGGCAAAAATGAAAATACGAGGGGCAAAAATGCCTTGAGGGCCAGACCCACTGCCCTGAGCTTGAACAAATTGATATGTAAGAGGGCGTCCGTCCTGGACCACGCTCCATGAAACGCGTATCCCTCCAGAGTAGCACCTCAGCACCAAAGAGAGGAGTCAGTCGTCACCACCGGGGTAGGCTCTGGTTGGGTGAAGAGGGCTCTCACTGAGACATTGCGTCTATCGGCCACCACCGAAGATCAGGCAGCAGGAGCGCTGGTATTGGGATCCTGTCCGACTGAGACCCTGTCTCCTGATCCCAATTGTGAGCCAGGTGGAGCTGGAGGCACCTCATCTTGAAGCGGGCGTGCTGTACAATGAGTACACAGGTGGCCATCAGGACCAGAATGTGCTGGAACCACCATACCGCGGCTGTCAAGTTGGCCAGAAAGTGTCCTTGCATAGGGACAGAAGCCTCTCGGGTGTGAGGAACACCTGCTGAACAGTAGAGTTCTAACGCACCAAGAGGAAGACCAGTTCCTGAGACAGGCACAACTGTGATTTCCTCTGGTTGAGGGCAACCCCCAGCTGATAAAGGGTATTGCCAATCTCTGGCAGGAGTGCAACACCCCTTCAGGAGACCCCGCCCTCACCAACAAGTCATCCAGGTAAGGGTATAGATGATGGTCCTCCAAGCGGAGAAGGCCTGCCACTGTGTTCATTAACTACATGAAGACACAGGGGGCTGAGTACAGGCCAAAGGGCAGAACCTTGTACTGGTACAACAAACGTGAACCACAGAAATGACTGATGCAGTTGATATATGGGTACATGCAGGTACGCATCCTTGAGGTCCAGGGAACACATCCAGTCCCCTGCATGCAGAGACTTCACTATGTGCGCAGGAGTAATCATCTTGAAACGTTCCACCGGTAAAGCCATATTTAGAAAGGAAAGGTCCCGGACTAGCCTCAAGCCAGCCTGGTTGTTCTTGGGTACCGCAAACATCCTGAAATAGTAAATGAAGCTCCCGTCTACAAGAGGAATCGGTTCTACCGCTTGCATCTCCAAGAGCGAAAGGACCTTCCGTAACAGAGCCGGGGACCCGATCTGACCGAGAGGATGATAGAGGCAAAGGAAGGGGAAGACTAAAACCTGTGGAGACTACAGATGGGATCAACAGGTTGTTGAAGACACTTCCAGGTGTCCTGGAACAGGGCCAAATGACCCCCCATAGGCGAGCTATGTTCCCAGACCTTGGCGTCACTGCTTCTTGGCGTCAGAGGCAGGGGCAGAGTAGGGAGAGCAGAAAACCCCACGTGACGTCCTCTGTTGCTTCCTCCTGTTGTCGCTGGGTGACCTGTCAGGCATTTCTGTACCACAGACTCGGAACCCCTTGAAGCACAGGGTTTGAACTCCGTCCTACCCTGGGATTGACGGAAGTATCTCTGACCTGGTTTTGGCAGGATGGCCAAGGACCTGACGGTTTGAGTGGAGGTTTTCTTCTTAGTTAATTTGCCCGGTGGACAAAATGAAAAAGGCCCACACCCTCAATGGGCAGATCCAGGAATCTCTCCTGCACATCAGACGAAAACTTTGTGGCGTGCATCCATGCCGTCCTTCTCGTCTCGACCCCAAGGCACAGCACTCTGCTAGCTGTGTCAATGTGACCAAGGATTCCCTGAGGTCCTGCATAATGTCCTGGACATCTGCCAGACCAGCCTTGAAGAAGGCTTGCTTGTCCGAAGGGAGGTCGGGCAGAATTTCCCTGAGCTCCTGCCACAGCTTCTGGTTAGCTGCAACCAAGAGGGCATTTGTGTTGGAGTGCTGCAGATGTAGTCCTGAGATGGAATAACAGTGCTGACTCAAGGACCTTGGAGAGGCAACTGGAGGCAGCTCCCGTGGTGGAAGACAACAGACGATGGTTTAGAATACAAGGAGGCCGCAGCTACCACAGATGAATGGGACTGCGGGTGGAAGGCCAGGAGGATTGGCGCCCCATCTGTCAGCCAAAACCTGCTGTCTAACTTCTTGTTCATCTAGGCGTTGGGCCTGGGCTTCTCTCAGACCTTCCATGCCACCTGCAGGACATCCTTCTGGGCGGTAATGGCAGACCATAATGTGGTGCAATTGCCAAAGACCTCTGCTATCTCCCCAACTCCTGGGGGGCTTCCTCAGGAAAATGGACCCCCAGAAACTCAGCCAGGCCCTGATGGCGGTCATGAAAGGCCTTAACCGATGCATTGTTCATCGTCCCCGTCATCCCCCTTTTACTGAGGGGAATCCAGGCCCTGGGACACAGGTGCCACCGGAGTCTCCCCAGGTCCAGAGCCGCAGACAGGTCCAATGGCTGTTGAGGGGAAGGCACTGGTGGTACAGGAGGTGGGAAGAGCGGGGGTACAGAACAACCATGGGACCAGAGGAAGGGCCAGCACTGGAGAGGAGTACCCATAGGGGGCCGAGGTGGCGCCACCTGCAGGATGGCCTTCACAATGTCCTTCAGGAGCCCCTTCATCTGAGGGGGAACACATGATGAGGAAGCATTCGAAGAAGCAGTCCTCACAAGCCATCTTGACCCTAGGGGCCCGGCCCTCTGAGGCAATGGGCCTCCGCTCCTAGTTAAAGCACTGAATCACCTGGTATGTGTAACCGTATGGCTGTGATGGTTAAATGTAGCTCTGAGGGGACAAAAAAAACCTGAACCGTAGGATCTGCTGCCGCTTCCAGAGGAAAGGGAGCTGGAATCATCCTGCAAAGCTCATTCAATGGGTGAAGGCACTGTAGGGCCTTGAACTTGATCCAATATGGCTGCCTGCCAGGCAGGCTCCACCACGTGCCAATCCCTGGTTGGGAGGGAACGAAGGCCCGGAGCCAAGAGAGGCCACAGACACAAGAGGATACAGTTTGTGTCTTGTACCCGAAGCGGAAGAGTCGACCGCAGTGATCCATCCATCCATCAATCTGGTAGGTGCAGAGCCCTCAGCCAGCCAGTATTCTTAACGCCTTGATTCACAGCCTCAGAGTGGGCTCCAGTAGGCTCGGAGCCCTCAGTTCTCGTGCCGGTAGCCATGCTGAATCTAGCCGAGGACAGACTCTTCGAGGTGGCGATCCTTTTCCCCATGGGGTAGGACAAGCCAGATCATCCCTCTGAGGACAGCCTGGGTCCCCAAACCCCTCAGCTTGGGAGCCGGTAGCCTGGAAGGCCTCCGGTCTGTCCCCGAAGAGTCCCCAGGCCCCTCGGCTTGGGAGCAGGTAGCCTTAGAGGCCTTGGACCTGCCAGAACCTGAATCTCAGGAATCCCAATCCAAGGGAACACCGGGGAAGGAATCACTGCGCTGTGGCGCTGTGTTGAACAGAGGGCCTACCTGGTCTTGACGAGAAGTCCTAGAGACAAAGTCCTTAAAGTGGGAAAGAGGAGAAGTGTGGAAGATCTACCTCCACTGTGACAACTGATTCTTCAATGCCCTGTGCCCGAGAGCACTACGGGCCGAACATGAGTCCCCGCGGTAGTCGGGCCCCAAGCACTCAAGGCAGAATGCATGTGGGTCTGACACCGGGAACTAACAGTTCATGAAGCACATCTCGTGAAGTCTCTTGCAGCCGACATGCTATGGGGGAGGCAAGACACCGAAGAGAAGAGAAATAAGAATTGGAAAAAACAAACAGGGATGAAGCGGAAAGCTAAAAAAAAAGTCTCTGTGCTGGCTGCAAGGTCAGATACGTCTGTGTGGAAAAAGGGACTGAGGTGAAGCACTGGAGGGCATGGCCCCACGCCCTATACTAAATTTAAAGGGTAAGCTCAATTTTTCACTGCCAAATGTTCTGGTACCGTCCCTATGTTGGGGGACACCCACAAGGATGGAGCAAAGGGGGCGGGTTATATGAGTAAGAGGCCTTCATGGTATTTCCCGAAGCACTATCTCCCTCGGTGTCATCTTCAAGTGTCCCTCTGCATCCCGTACCTCTGTAAACAATCTTTCCGCGCGCTGAGCCTTGCTGACAAGAGTCAGCCTTATCTCCTTTTTCATAAAATCTCTCCCAGACTAATTGCTTAGAGTTCCGCCCACTTGAGTTGCAAACCCCTCAGGTATTACTCTTTATACCCTTCTCCTGAGTATAGTTGTCTTTCCCGTTCTGCTATATCTTTCCTGAGTCTCTCTTCCTACAGGCCCCTTCCCTCATCAGATGTCTTCTCCATGTGGTTTTCCCCAAATTCCACACTGTGTTCAGGTACATCTCTCTAGTGTCATTCAGCACAAAACACTCCTCTATCTTTTCGTAGCTGCTCCACGAATATTTTGTCCCACCAGAGACGTTACACTCCCACTTTGCTTCCACTCTGCTTAGCCCCACTGTGTCCATTGTCATGTAAACCATGCCATGGTCTGCCCATCCCACCGGCAGAGGCAGAGTCTACCGTTCTGGTCTCTATTTAGCAATAAATAGAGAATCCTGGTGTAGGTGGCATGTGGTATTGATTAGAGCATGTAACCTTTCTGACCTGGGTGCAGCCATCTCCAAACATCCATGAGCCCCATTGCTTCGATGGCGCACTGTAAGGCTCCCTCATGTTCCTCCCCTTTGCCTAACCTACGGGCTCTCAGAGCGCTGTACATTATGCCATCTACCCATGAATTACAGTCGTCCCCCCATTGTCAGCGATACAGCATTAAGCACTGTCTGACCCTGGTTAGGGGAATAGATTGAAGTACAGTCTTGCCTAGTGGCGTGACCACACTGCAGCCTTGGGTGGGTCTGTAACCAGGGAAACTACACCAAGGCCAGGACAGAACAAATGCATTCTCATTCGCCTCCCTGTCACTAGCTCGTGTGGTGTGTCGTGGTCCGACCCAGGCTGATTCCTTAATGCATATAATGCAAGCGGCAGGCAATTCAGCGATCCCTTCTTCAGTGTCAATTTTAATTTTGCAATTCTCTCTTCAAGGAGACCATTGAGTCTCTCACATATTCCTTTTGCTTGCAGGTGATAAGCAGAAGAAAACTTGTGTTGTATACTTGGCAATAGGCTAATCTGTTCAGATACTTTATTAACAAAATGGGGCCCATTGTCGGATCTCAGCGCCTCACATATTCCCCATCTAGGAAATACTTCTCGGACTAAAAACTTTGCTGCAACAGTGGCATCAGGGTGTGTACAAGGACCTGCTTTGATCCACCTGGAAAAGGGACACACCACTACTATCATATACCTGTATCCACTACATACTTGCAGCATGTCAACATAATCGATCTGTAAATGCTGAAAAGGACAATTCGGTCGAGGAATCACTCCTCGGATCGTTTTCAGTGTATGCCCAGTGTATGTCCAGCAATAAACGTTTGACATACAATGGCTTTCCCTAGTTACATTTGCAGGGTGGTGCAGCTGTTCAAGCGCTAACTTCAACAATGCTACTGGCATCACTGGTTTTCAAGTGCTATCCTGTTGACATAATGCTTCAGAGGGGGACAAAGAGCACCCCCTTCGTTTCCACAATTCCTGCTCTTCCTGTGGTGCACTGCCTTGAACCGGCATCAACTGTGTTCTTGATAAATTATTAAATCCTTCATTTACTATCATGATGATGACTACCATGACATGGCTTAGTGGGCCATAAGGGCGGTGATTAATTAAATATACACTCCAAACAGAAATGTATCAAAGACTATACATAACAGTGTGCGCCCACAGAGACCATGATTACAATGAAAATATGTATTTTCCAAAATACAGAAAAATTAAAAGAGCATTTGCAGAACATGCTAAACGTAACTGATCTCATGGAGTAGAAGGCCTTATGTATTGATTCCAAAATTGTTCAATGGCCACAAATACTGCACAAAACACGCTTTACTTCTCAAACTGCATATTTCTTTTTCTCTGTTAAGTGTTCTAAAATTTCACAATACATTTCGGGAAACCGCCAACCTGGTTCAAAGCAACAAAACGTAAGACTTTCACACAACAAATAATTAATGCATCATGTTTTTACACACACAAAAAGCAGCATAGGGCATTTTAACTTTGGTTTACCTGCAAAGTACCCATAACTGGCAGTATTTCACCCGCACAAATTGTCATCGGCAACAATTCTAGCAGAGTGTTAGCAGAGAGGGTGCAGAAGGTGCCATGGACTCAAGACTAACTTCATCAAATTATTCAAAGAAACAGGCCCCCGCGTACACAGAGCTGCACAAAAATGTCTGGCACCTGCAACCAAAGCGCCGTCCAGGAGATGGATGAGGAGCGCTGCTCTACGCTTTCTGGCGCTGAATCCCCCGCTAACACCAATACCTGGAATTCTTGTGATACTTGTGAGCTATCGTGTAATGGGCCACCACATACTTGTCACGCGCCTAACTGTGAGGGCGCTGTGCCTGTGAATCCACATGGCCCCACCGAAGCGAGTCTTCTGCAGCGGCTGACTCGCCCTTACAAAGAAACTCCGGCAAATGAAACACAAGGTATGTGCCAAATAAACAGTACCTCCTGCCCGATGGCGCGCAATGTACCCCCCACCTCGACTCCCCCACTCCTTACCGGCTGTGAGTGCGCTCCCCAAGGAGCCTCAAGTAGCCCCCCTGATCGCTGACTCCAGCCGCTCGCAGCAAAACGAGTGTGGGGGTGTGGCTGGAGGGGCTGTGTGCACTCAATCAAACTCTGCCGCCCAAATAAACAGCCCACCTTGCCCTATGGTGCTTGATGTGCCCCCCACCTCGACCCCCCACTCCTTCCCGGATGTGAGTGCGCTCCCTAAGGAGCCTCGAGTAGCCCCTTTGATCGCCAACTCCAGCCGCCCGCAGCAAAGCAAGTGTGGGGCATGGCTAGAGGGGCCATGTGCGCTCAATCAAACTCTGCCACCCTGTGCAATGAGCAGGCGGCTCTCTCCGCGAGTGGAGGTGAAGGGGGAGGGCCAAGACTGGGTCTGCGATCTGGTGATTCAGTGATTGAAAGGGAGGATGCCTTCTGTGTGTCGCGAGAAGAGGCATTTTTCACTTTCCCACAATCCCTGCAAAATAAGGGAAATGGAGAATCTTGTGGAAGTTTAAATTCTCCTTTATACATGGATGCCATGGGAGAATTACCGAGTGACTTTGATCACTCTCAGAACAACTATAACAGTAGCAAAGCTCAAGGCCTTGCCCCTCCTCGCAAGGTACTAGATCCATCAAGAATTACACAGTTCTCTTCACAGAATGGGCATGTTAGCAACACAAACAGTGGCTTGAAATTACCAACAAAGTCAATTGTGTCAATAAACACTCCACAAACTAGCCCAGTAGTTGTGAAAAAGGGTGGCCTTACAGCAAACAAAATACGCCTCCAAAACCCCACACAAAAGAGTAAAGTAAGAGCAAATTCCCTTTCGGATATAAAGTCGATCAGTTGGCATTTCAACAAGAAAGACCTATGTCCCCCATTGAAAGCAGTCCTAGACCCGAATAGAGACCTCAGCTCAATGACATCTGATGCCAAACTGCTCGAACTTGAAGTTACTGATCAGGAATTACTTCAAGCTACTGGACATGGGGAACTAATCAAAGGTGCATTGAAAAAGACGACGCCTAAAAACAAGGGGTTGATGAGTTCTCCCATAGAAAACCACATTACATGCAGTCCTCCCTGCTTAGAGAAAATGCCAACTGAGGCCGGAATAGCCATCATCAAATCCTTATCCATGAATACACAAGATGTGAGTCAAGGACAAATACCTAACAGTTCAATCACAGAAGTTGAGGCCATGGAGGAGTTTAACAGTCCAACAAAAACCTCCACTCCTCACCCAACTAGACCCAAACAATGCATTGAAGAAGTGGACACAAACCTATCCATCTCGCAGATGGCTCCAGAAAAAAATTCCCAAACCACAAATGCACAGACAATCCAAAAGAAACAGCCCTATTATGACCTCTCAGCCACACCTACACCAGAAAATGGCCCCCAGAAACAGACCGCAAATTCGAAAAGAAAGGACATAGACGAAGATCCAACTGTAATCGAAAGTTTAGCCGAAGAAAATGAGTTCTCTTCAATAAATGTTCCTAAAAAGCAGAGTCGGGCAGAAATCGCCTATGACGATATTGTACCAGCAATCCTACAAGCAAACTCAGAGGCCTGTGCTAACATGCAGGTCGCAGTCGGATCTATAATGACAATAACTATGGCGCTGTTTCTTAAATTATATGAAGCCCTCCAAGAAAACTACAAAGACCAGTCTACTCTACTGGCTCTAATACAATCCAAATTAATATACGTAGAATCTTACATCGATGCTATCAAAGAAAAGAGAGCCAGAGAGAAAGAAACGGAACATTTTCAAAACTCTTATTAACCTAATGGAAGATGCTCGAGAGGACAAGAAGGTTTTCTTTCATTGTTTCAGTGACACAATAACTCTTCTGAAACCTTATGTAAGTAAGCATCAAGGCCAAGCTGCTGAAAAAAGTACCTCAACAGAAAACATCTTGGGTTGCTCGGACAAAGTCTGCGAAGTGATGAAAAAAACACCAGATATAGACACCCAATAAAAAAAAGTGGTTCCTGTGACAATAATGGAACCCCAAAACACAAGTCGAAAGGAAAGACCCGAGAAACTCAGCTACAATTGGACTTGACTTAACACCGGCCCTCCAGGCAGTGATAATAAATTCAACGACGGGTCATGTCGAAAATCCATCCAAATTAAAACTAAATAGAGAAATATTCCCTTTATTTGCCACAGAGATCTCAAACGAACCAAGAGAAAAGGAAATAGGAGCCAGACCTAGACAAATTACAGAGAGATCTACCAAAAAACAAAAAACTTCGGCTGGGAAACAAAATAAGAAGACAAAAAATCTATTGTTGCCTAAGCATACCTCATGTGAAGGTACCCGTTATTTCATTCGCAATTTGAAACCTTTTGAAGATTCGTCGCTGAGCAAACCACCTATGCAAGCAACATTCAAAGAGAAGGACGCCAAAAGCTGAAAGAACGGGAACTTGTCACACAAACGGCAACTGTGTATGTTGATGAAGATGACACCAACACTAGTGAGGACCAAGACGCCTTATTGCTACTCTCTGTCCATGATTGTGATAGTTCAGTAGATTCCGACAGTCAGGAGGGTCTAGAGGAGACCCAGAAATCAGAAGGTGACTCTGAGGAACCAAATCAAAGAGAGATAACATCTCACCTCTTTATGGACACTGTGATTCAACATATTGACGAGCTAAGAGCCGAATTTGAAAATTCCCCAATAATCATATGCGGCGACCTTAATATCGACCGCATAAAAAAGAAAACCCAAGTCGTACAAACGGCCAAAAACAGCAGAAGTCAATGCGTACGCAAAATTGGTTAACGGAGATGAACAGCCGGGATCTTTTACAGACAAATGAAAATGTAACTGGGGATCTTCAAGGAGCAGTCACATGGACGTCACATAACCTAAGTGCAACCTTGGATTATTTCTTTGTGGATCGCAAAACCTTTAAAACCATCTCTTCCTTGAACATAATATCAACAACAAAAAGCGACCACAAAATACTTGTTCTTACGTGCTCATTCCCAATCAACCAACATGAAAGTGGCCTGGCCCACCAAAAAATCTGGTCTCATAAGGTTGAAGTGAACAATGGCCTAAACAGACTGAGATTGGAACCAAAAACGATACCGACCCTTAATAAAGCAGTAGAGAGCTGGCAATCGGCAACAAACACTGGTGTAGAATATGAAGCTTGTCTGACTATCTTCAGAGAAAAGCAAGGCTACACCACAAAGCCAAAAATTGTTCGACATCATAAATATAACTCTGAATTAGCGGAAAGAAAATCAGAATTAGCAGTGAAACTTGGAGCACTAAAAAAACGGAACACTCAGTGTGCTTTTGAAGAAAGGGCAACACTAAAAACATGCTTACCGAAATTGGGCCAAATCTCACAGAGCTCAATTGTTCCAGAGAGATTCTGAACAAATGCTGACAGCAGCCAGCAATAAAAATGCCAAATTCATGTGAAGAAATGTACAGCCATGACACGTATGACGAAGACCAGATTCAAGGAAACTCGGATAAGACCCCATGGAACATACCTTTTGAGAAGTCCGAAATGACCACCCTAATTAACAAAGCTAGCATTTCCCGGGCACCTGGGCCCGATGGCTTGTCAAATGCCATATTGAAACAAGCTCCGGAAGTGTGGGCTGACATGTGCTACGCTTTATTCACACAAATTATTAATAACAAACTACCGGAAACATGGACAAAAGCCATAATCATTCCTATACATAAAAAGAGAGAGAAAACCAGGCCAGAGAACTACCAACCAATATCTTTGCTGGATGTTATAGGTAATATCTTTGCTGGCATCCTCCTAAAGAGACTAAAAGAATGGATCAAACAGTCAGGAAATTACGATCCTCGGCAAGCAGGGTTTGTCGAGAAAGTTGACTGTGGCTTAAATCTGCTCATATTTAATCTATTGAAGGCAAAAACCATTTGTGAAAACCAGAGGCTCTATCTGGCATGCATAGGCATGTCTGCCGGCTTCGATAGAGTGGACAGACAAATCCTGTGGACCAAGATGGAACAGAAAGGATGCCCGAAAGATCTAGTGGCTGCAATTAAAGCCCTGCATACCGACGCCTCCATACAAGTAAGGTTAAATCAAAAGGGCAATCTAACCAAGGCAATTCCAACAAAAAGAGGCCTGAAGCAAGGGTGAACCTTGGCAGCTATCCTTTATAACTTCTATATCTTGGAAATAAAAGACTGGCTCGATCCATCGAGAGGATGTTCTCCCAAAATAGGCACCACAGCAATAGGTCACTTACTGTATGCAGATGACTTGATCATCTTGGACAAGACCCCAATTGGCCTGCAGAAAAAACTCAAAGCCCTGGAAGTCTATGTCGAAGAAAACAAACAAAAAATAAATCCTGACAAATCGAAACCTTAATAATTAAAACATCGAGAGCAAGAGAGTAAAAGCCCTTCAAATGGTGCGTTGACAACAAACCTATCCGGATAACATCAAGCACAAAATATCTGGGAGCTACAATAAGTGCCGATTGGAATGACCAACCATGGATAGAACATTTACAACTTAAAATGAGTTAACTCACGGCACAAGCACTAATTCTGAAACGAAGATATGGTAAGTTCTCGATCCAACCAACAGTAGATTTCAACAATGCAAAAGTAATTCCGTCGATAGCCTACGCTGGGGACACCGCCCTCAGAGTACCGAGGAAAACCGAGGAAAACCTGGGAAAATGTTGAAGCTATATTCTGGAGAAAACTATTGAGGCTACCGCAATGTGTTCCAATGAACATATTTTGACACGAATTGGGTGCAGGTCTCAATCATATGAAAGCACTGTCATCTTACAGAAAGACACTAGTTAAAGATTGCCTACCACAATATGCAATTTTAAAGGAAGAAAATGAAAAAGCCCCATTCTGGCCTTTGACTATTTGGCAAGAAAAATGCAAGGAGCTTCTACAAAATGTGCATATAACAGAAGACTCCTTATGCAATAATCCTAAGAGGGTGAAGACTGTGTGAGGACTGGGCGCAAACGGAAAATACCCGTGCCATCTCCAAATTTCACACCCTCTCAAAAAGTCTCAGCTCAGTACAAAAAATCCTGCCAGGCTATTTGAAAAAGGGTGTGAATCCTACTCATCGAGATTTAATCTTACGATTCAGATTGAATATTCTAAGAACAAAAATAAATCTGAAGAAATATGGCACAGTAAGTAACACTATATGGCGGCTTTGTGAGCAGGAAGAAGAATCCTTACAACATCTAGTAATGTACTGTCCTGAGCTAAGATCAGCAAGAGATCTACTGTTACATCCAGTAATAACTCCGACATGTGTGTTGGATTCAGACTTGTGGTGGTCAACTCTGTATGACAATCCGAATAAAAAAACTACAAGAGCACCTTGTATATTCCTACAATCAATATTGACTAAATTGGAAAACAAACAAGTGACTCGTCATCAAACGGAAAAGAATGTGTTCATGGCGGAATAAGCATAACTTGTGGGTTATCTCAAAGCTCAGGCCAAACCAATGAGGAAAAAAATAATAAACAAAGAATTGAATTCCAAGGATTTAACTGATATAGGAACAAAAGGAAAACCCATGGAGTTGGTTTGGCCTTATAATTGAGACACAAAAATGTGTTTTTAAAAAAAAAGCAAAAGCTTGTATTTATTTACGCTACACGCTTAATAAAAAAAATTTAAAAAAGTTCCCTGTGGTATCTTCCAACCACGCGCACTGCAAGCTTTTGACTTACCAAACAAGTCTCCGTAGAACCAGAAATAGCTAAACACTGAAGCGACAATACTATGCGTGGGGGCTCGGGATAGGGGGCAGTTGCACATAAGTAGATAGAGCTTAAACAAAGTCAGGGCGCTTGTGCACTACATGGATGGGTAATATGTTCTCCATAAGTAAAAGAAGCCCTGTGACAATGTTTCTGGCTAAAAAAAAAAAAAAACCTTTACACATGAAAGTCAACTCAAAATACATTAAATAAAACCTAAAGGTAGATTCATTTTTACAAAAGTGTCATGTGAACCTAGCATTGATTGTGCAGGGGTGTGTGGTGCACAGAAATATTCAAGGAACATCTCGCTTTTTGGAGTAACCTGTAAATGCATCTTGCACTGATGAAGTCCTTCCTTTCAAGCATTCATGCCAAACTCTGGGTTCAGTACCAGCCTTTGGAATAGTCCTGTGTTCCTGTGGGGGAGTCTGGAGAGAGAACAACGGAGTCTGTGGGCTCCCATCATATAGCTCACCGGAACTTAAACAGAACTGCAATACTTTATTAAGCAGTGGCTTCAGCAAGCCAACAGTTACTTGGCCACTAATTTTGCACGGGAAAGGCCCCAGGTTATCCTCTGAATGTGTGCTGTTCTGTAGGACAATGTTAATTATATCAGTTGCTGTCATTTCTTCAGGGCACAGTTCCCAAAGCTGGTCGAGGAAAGGCATTAGCTCTCTGAGCTGAGCAAACTCAATTCAGAGGGTGGTAAAAATGGGTTCATGCACACATGGACTCATGGGTGATTATTTTTCTGCAACATCAAGAAACTTTCGCCAGCTCTTCTGATTTATCAACCGATTGACTGCTTGGGTCTTTCACTGCACAGTAACAATTCAACCTCAATGTTGGTATCATCAATGGCCATAGTGTTAAAGTGCCTGTCCTTCAGCACTGCTATTGCCCTTTTGTACAAAAAGTTAACTTCACAGCCGTTACCATAATTCCAGTGAAACCAACATATTGTTGTGCCTTTGCTATGAAACTGGCCAACCCTTTGGGCTTGTAACTTTACAAAGATTGGCATATCAGCTCAAAGAGTGGTACCACACCATTAAGTGTTCCGTCCTGTGCTACGGAAGGGTTTGGCACCAAGACTTTCTTCCATTCATCTGGTAATGCCTTGTCCATTGAATGGCCTACTCTGTTCTGCTGGAGCTGTAGACACCTACTTATAGACTTCCAGAAGGCTTGGGGGAAAGTATTCAACAAATACATCTGGAGAATCAAAAATTGAAATATCTGGTGAATATTCAACCCTTTAGGCCTCTTTGTCTGCGGCTTTGTTCCCGTAAGAAATAAAGTCAGTTTGCTTAGTAAGTGCTGCGCATTTAACTAGTGCAATGGCTACTGGGAGTTGTAGTGCCTTAATAAGCCTGTCCAATAATGCTGCGTGTTGCACTGGAGTGCCACCCGCTTGGAGGTGCCCCTCCTTTTCCAACGTGCTAGCCCTGCGTCCACCATTGATGTCACATAGGCAGAGTCACTGTACACCATCACTTCCTGCCCTTTGTGTTTCTAGAGTGCAGCAATAAGCGCCACCAGTTCTGCTGCATGCGCTGAAAAGTGAGATGCCAGCCTTGCACTTGTTACCATCTTAAATTCACTATTTACTCTGTGCCTCACCACAACTGAGCCAGAATGCCTTTCCCCAACTGTTTGATCAATTTTCAAAGAACCATCAATAAAGGGAATCTCCCCCCCCTGTTAACACATTTTCCTTTGCCCGCAAAATGTCATCATAGAATTCTTTGTAGTTTGGGCAATCATGCACATGCTCACCCTCTACAAAAGTCTCAGCTACAAATGTGGCTGGATTGACTATTTTACAGCTGACTATTTTGATTGCAGGATTCAATATAACCACCTCATATGCAGAACCTCTCTAAGATGCCAATGTACCCTTAGATTTTCCAAAATAGCAAACAAAGCATGCTCTACAAAATGTGTCATGGAACACCCCATCACAATACTGGTAGACTTGTCTATTGTGAATGCTGCTGCTACCAGTGACTGTTCGCAAGGAAAGTGCCTTCTCATAACTGGATCCAGAATTCCACTATAATATGCCAGAGGTTTGTACCCCAGTGTAAGCACTGCTGTCATGACTGTCCCATTTGTGTGCAAAAATAAAAAGAACTCCTTGTCATAATTGGGAATTCCTATAACTGGAGCTGTACAAATTGCTTTCTTTAGTTCTTCAAACCCTTCCTCCATTTCCTCAGTCCATTCTATATTTTCCTTATTGACTTGTGCTTTTTCAGAGCCTGCAAAAGGGGTCTAATGTATGAGCTATAATCAAACACCCAATTTCTAACTTAGTTGCATAATCCCAAAAACTGTTGCATGTGCTTTACCATGTGCGGTTTTGCTGTTTTCATAATAACCTCAGCTCTTTCAGGTGTGATCCCTTTTCCCCTCATGTTACATCAACTGGCCTATATACAACACTACTTCCTGACAATATTTCAGCTTCTCTTTGTCTGCCAGGATAGTCATTAACTAAATTTAGTCTTGTCTGCACTCATCTTCTGTTGTGCTACAAACCAAAATATCTACTTACTGTATCACAACGCTTTCCTAATCAATATTGCCTAAATCCATCTGGAGGAATCTGTTAAAGAATGATGGAGACTCACAGTACCCTTGGGCAAACAAGTAAATTTCAGACAAATTTGACGAAGCATAAATGATGAAAGGTCTTGAGAGTCCTTATGCAGCAGGCTTGAGAAAAGTGCATTTTTCAAGTCAAGCACTGTAAAATATAATGATTCTGCTGGGATACTGCATAATATTGTCACCGGATTTGGAACTAAAGAAAACTCTGCCTCACAATCTCGTTAATCAGTCTCATATCTTGTATGAATCTCTACGACACCCATTTTGATTTCTTGATGGGATACACCGCATTATTACACACTCTGACATCACTAAAATACCTTGTTCCATCAGGATTGAAATAGTCTTAAAAATACCCTCATCTGCCTCTCGAGACATTGGATACTGTCTTGCTAGAGATAAAATTGCTCCTGGCTTCAACTTTATCTTGACCTCCCCTAACCCTTCAATAGGCCTACGTCAGAAGGGCCTGTAGTCCATAAAGAGTTTGGTACTTTTTCCAAATCTTCATAAAAAATGCTGGACGCTGCTGCACTATTACCAATCGCTGTGGGATCTCTCTTTTCTCTATTCTGATCCAATATGGCCCCTGTCTTCTTTTCATCTGCCGGCTACAACGAGGAGCAGCGGATTGTGATCCGGAGCAGGAGGAAGCAGCATGGGGAATCATGGTGGCTTTCCACTGTGGCCTCTGGCTGAGTAAGCCCCATCCCACCTCTGGGAGATTCGCTCCACCTTTGTGGTGCTGATGATTCTACTTCCTAAAGAATCATTATTTACACTGCGAATAAGCACCTTTCCTTGTACCCACGTGGCTGCTTTAGCACCATCGTGTTCTTTTGCTTTCATGCGGCACCATTCCAGCATGGCCGCCTGCATTTCAGGAGTGCCTCTTACTCTTACTGTGGTGCCTGGTCTGCTCCCTTTGTCCGGCCACTCGCATCAGCCAATCCTGCCAACCGGGAGGTGGGAGTCTTGCCCATTCCATCGAAGGCCCCTGTCTGCTCGCTGACCGCTGCCGGTTCATTGCGAGGAATTCTTGCTCCAGCTCACGAATGCTCCAAGATGTCGATGCCTCTCATTACAGTGGACCCTGAACTACAGTGACTTTTTCCCTTCCTCATCTCCCACTCCACACTGTGTAACTGCAGTGTGTCGTACACCTTCTGCTGTAAGTGCGAGTTAAGTTTGTTTTCAATTACTGTTGCAAAGACATATTTACCCTAATTTCAGTGGCTGGTGCCATCTCGAATCTAGCCTGTTTTCTATTACTGTTACAAATTCATATTAACCTATTTTTCAGTTGCTGTTTGCCATTTTGAATATAGCGTGTTGTAAACGGCTGTCCCCAATTTGAATTTATGTTGCTCCTTCTGGCTGCACTATTTGCTTATTTTACACATGAGACAAAGGAAGTCTCATGACTTCCACTTCCATGTCCTGATGTTATCGCCTACTGTGAAATCAGTGTCTCTGTTACTCCCATAAAACTCCCCACCTGCTCCTGCTCTCCACTGCTGCCACCACGGCACTCCTGGTGTCTGCCTTGAGTACAATAATGGAACAGACATGTCACACTCTCCTATAGAGACTGGTAATCCATCAGTAAAAGGAACTCGACTCATAGCTCCAGAGAATCCTTGAGCACTCATGGCATTTCCCGACATTGGGTATTTTCCCTCTCATATACATGAACGAGTAGCCCCAGTGTCTACTAAAAAAGAAAGAGATGTGCCTCCTATCATTTGCCTATCATCACATCAACCCTTGGTTCCTCTTGGGGGTCTGGTGTCACCGATAGTACTGAACACATCAAGTCACCCTGTGAGCTGTTCTATTGTGGAAACATGCTTAGCCCTTCACCTGTCAAAGGACTTCCTCCTACCACAGTGATACCCCCTAATCTAGGTGTCAATAACTTTCCTGTGTTTTTGTATTCTGCTGTATCTGCATGGGTGCGTGCTGTGACCGCCCTTGTGGGGGATTTAATGGTGCTTGCTGTGGTTGCAATGCCTATTGCATTTGTTGTTCTTGTGCTTGATACACTGCCTGACTTTGGGCAAACTCGTCCCTTGCTTGTGCTTCCACACATGCGTGCAATGTGCCCTGTCATCCCACATGTCCAACATGCAGGAGGAGCTCTTCTAACTAGCCCCCTTGGTTAAATCCTTCCTGCACATTCTGATTATCATTCTGCATATTCTGAAAGCCACCTTGATTATTCTGAAAACCACCCCTTCCTGTGTAGCCCATTCCTCTGCCTCGTGGTACAAATCCATTCCCTCCTTGATCCATTTGATGTTGATTATTTGCCTGCGATGTACCACTGCTTGTTGCATTCCTAATCCTTTTCCGCTTGTCAGTACTGCCCCTGCAATGGCGTACTTTGACAATTTCTTCTGAACTAACATGGCTTCCTCAAGTTTTCTAGCATCTCTCTTCTTCCTATTTTTCTCTTGCAACAGTCAACAGTGATGCACTATGGTCAACTGTATCTCTGGCCATGGCTTGGCTTCCATTCGCACAAATTCCTTGAGTTGCCTTTGTACCTGCTCTGGCAATCCTTGACATAAAATGTGGTAAAATACTGCCACTGTTTTTCCTCACGGTTCCAGAGTCTCAAGAGACCACCATTCCTGAATACTTTGAATCTAAGCAAGCGGATCTTCGTTATCTTTCATCTTGTGAGCCATAATTGCATCCATGTCTGATTGTCAGGAAACAGCAATACAGCAACCTAAGCGCTCGCCAGACATCTGCTCTACAATTGTTAAATGGTGCTCCATCGTGGACTGTGTTCTGTGCTGTGACACTTGAATGGCCTACTCTCGTCCAAATGTCATCAGCCCTTTCCCCAAGAATAGCTGCTAGGAGACCCTTAATGTCCCCTATTGCTAATGTATTTCCCCCTGTCATTTTCTCAAGCTCATAAATCAGTTTTCCCGCACCCGCTGTTAAACTGGGAAGCTTGCATCTTAAGCTATCCTTATCAATTTTTGGCCATAGAATATACTGCTGTCTGGTCCCTCCTTTCTCCAATAAAGGGAACTGCGTGAACCCAAATCTGCAATAAGCTCCCATCGTCTGCCTATCCATAGTGGGGACAATGGTTCCTGATCGCCTTCTACCTGGCAATGACCTCAGCCTGCTCACATATGGTGGGGACTCTCCCTTCTTGCTATGCAATCATCCTTTAGGATGCTCTGGATATGCTATAGGATCTGGCATCCTATCTTTAGGCTGCTCTAGATCAGGCCATCTTACTTCCTTGTCTGTCTGCAGACATCCCTTGGGACCGCATACACCTCCTCCCTCTTCCCCATGGAAGGTTTCTCTCTCTTCGTCTGACATAATTAGACCGAGCTAGTATGACTCTTCTCCTTCACCATCATCTAAAGTCAGCCTGTCTAGGGATAAGGCTCTATGCTCAAGACTAAACGGGTCTCTTTCTTCGCCTCATTATTGGAAGACCAGGGATTTGCTTCCTTCTTGTAAATCTTGATAGGCTTTATCAATCCTATCTTTCAGCCTGTCTAGGGATAAGGCTCTATGTTCAAGACTAAACGGGTCTCTTTCTTCGCCGCATTATTGGAAGACCAGGGATTTGCTCACTTCTTATAAATATTGATAGGCTTTATCAATCCTATCTCTGATGCTCCCCTCTAGGGTTACTCGAGATGGCCCTGACGTTACTCCTTGTAACGGGAGGAACTCCTCTGTTTCCCCGTGATATTACTGGACTTGGTTCCATTAACTCTTTCTGAATACAATCAATGTCGCGCTCCCTTTTTCCTTTTTTGCTCCATTTCTTCATCTAACTCTCCTCACTTTCTCGCTTCCCATCTAACTCGCTCTTCTTCTTGTCTTTTCTCTTCTCTTCTTTCATTCACTCTATGATCTTCTTCCTTCCGTCTCTGTATCCTTTTATTGCATACATTTATGCACTTCTTCCCTTCTTCCTCTTCTCTCTTCCTTTCTTGCCTGTCTCATTCTTTGATTGCACTCTGCCTGTTGTCATATTTCCTTTGCTCCTCCGCCCTTTCTTCTTTCTTTTGCCGTTCTTCCTGATCCATCTGTTCTCGTCCCTGCTGATTCTCTCTGTTATGTACATACTCTTTAAATCTTTTTTCTCGTTCCCTGACTTTTCTGACCTGCTCATCTTGATCTTCCCTTTGCCTGACTTCCTCAATACTTTTCCCATCAAGCTTGAGCAAAATGTATCCTCCCATCCATTCATTCTGTACGAGTGTTACCTTGTCAGCTTTATCCTTTTCTCCTTTCCATCTCTTAATTTCTCGTTCTACGTCTGTGGTTACATTAGATTGTTCATTTTTCTCCTCCTTTCTTCTAGCCTCTTCTGGGCTATGGTCACTGCTATAAGCAGGTGGTTCATATATCGGGTTACTATATCCTTTCGCTGCTTTTAGTTCCTTACCGGATACAATCCTACATTTCTGCACTATTGCAGTTTACTTCTGGCGAGGTAAGGGAAGCAGAAGGCTCGGCACCTTCCTCCATGCACTGAGTAAGCATCCACTCCTCAGGGGCGAGTCCTCCCGCTCCTCCTGATAACGTTTTCCAGAGCTCTAAAATAACTAGCCTCTTCTCCAATGTCTTCCCTGAGTACGTAGCGTGCAAGGATGTGGTCATGTGTTGCAATAGCGCTTTCGACGGCGATCCCCCTTGTGGTCATGGCATAAACATTTTGTCTGCTGTGACCTTTACCCTTTCCGCACTATACTGTTTGAGCTTAGGCATGTGTTTTGGCAGCGTCTTACACAGGTGCATCAGTGTAGTAATATCTCCCATTGTGATAAGTCTCAATTGACTGTCAATACTTACCGTTGGTTTCACAGATACATTTCAGAAAAAGAACAAATATGAGCGCGCTCCAACACTTTCTGCTCAAAGCCTCTATTTCTCAATGATCGCAACCTACCGTAGAGGAGGAGTCAAGTACATCTACTGGAAGTTCCGCCCTTATCCTGCCTATATGTTGGCAACCAGAAATTGTGACATGCGCAATACCAGTGAGGAAACCTATACCGCGAAAAGTCCTTGAAACAAGGTATCCATTGAGAAAACCCTATATGTATACGTGGAGAAATGACGATCGTCTGAAGAAGTTCCAAAAGAAGTGTGAAAACAAATGAAAGAGGGGACTGGTGACATCACATGAAGCAGAGGTGACGCACCCAGAAGAGATGCAAATTAAGTAAGAATATAGACCTTACAGAATCTGATAACGAAATAGTGAAGTAAGCAACTTTTCAGCGGCGAAATGAAGATTGCACGTGCGGAGAAGCACTGAAGAAAATGCAAAGCCATTTTACAATTATATAGATGCAGTAACGCAAGTAGACGAAGTAATCATAAGGCTGGCCACATAGTGAATAGATTGCATGCGATGTGCCAATGGATATATATATATATATATATATATATAGGAATGTATAGAATCTGGATGATCCACGATGCGCTTTAGCAAACTTGGACCCCGTGAATGAAAGGGTTGGAGGTATGGCTCAGCAGAATAAGAATAGCTGACAGCGAAGGAAGATTCGAGAAAGGCTTGCCTGGCCCAGTGTCAAGAGTTGGGGTCACTGAGAGCCTAGTTATGTACTTGAAAAGATACATGAACATGAGAAGCAAGCTCAGCTCCCGTTTGAGGTATAATAAAAAACCACTGGAGATGCCAAGATTTCTTCATTTCATAGTATTAAATACAACGAGAAGCTTAAAAAAGCGGTCCCCAGTCACATGGTCAAATGAAAATAGATTTTTGGGGCAAGCTACACCGAGACTAGGAGATAAGACCATGCTTCACTCCCTTTTATTCTCAGGTACAGTGAGCCTCTACAAGGCCGAGTTCAAAGACATTAATTGAATGGCAGACCGCAGGAGTGAGGATGGATGTTGGGCTAATTGGGTGGGGAGGCATGATCAGGCCAAACACCTGGCACCTGGAGTACCATTTGCATGCTGCTAGCGAGTGGAATATTCCAGAAGGACACAAGCATGCCAAACAATTATAGAGGGCCACATATTAAAGAGCCCTATCCAATAGTATGTCATGTATTAGACCAACACGGAGGATGACTTGCACTTGGGATGGGCTTAGTTGTCCACTTGATCTTAAAGACCCAATCACGTCCCTGTATCCTATAGTAAGTATATGTATATGTTCCCCACTGACCAACAACAACCCCTAGTAGGTTTTCTTATTTTGCCACGTATCCTGACGTTACTCATGATGAATATTTAGTATAAAAGAACTGTTTTTTTATGAAATGCTTTGAGATAATTCTGTGCGGCGTCCATTGATGTCCGTTGTACTCCCTGTTTTAAAGACTTGCGATTAAAACAGGCTTGATTTTTGCCAACTTCCAGAGTCGGTCCGATTATTGATGTAAGATCTACATCCTCATCCATCTCAGATACTGTTAACTCGTTTACAGGACCCGTTCCCCAGGTTCACTACTTTTCAGTCGACGCCGACAATTACATAAAATAGGTAATAACTTTTTTATTTTACACAGCTTATTCTTGTTGCTCTTCAATGCCTTTTTCCATTTATAAAATATACAGACAGACTATTCGACTTTTCACATATATACCATGGTTTTCACCTAGCCCCTAAAATACTCTGATTGGAGTTTGAGTCATTACCTATCATAAAGCTGTTTAAGTGCCACCTATTTATACCCCGATTTGGGTTTGAAATTACTCCTTCTATACCTGCCTTGAGGTAGGAAACCGGGCTCTCAAAAAGGCTCTTCGTTTTATTTTAAACACTCTTAGTTATACTTCAAACACTCTTTGTTTTACTAAACAACCCCCATTACTTTTCTACGTTACCACAATCCCATCCCTTTATTTAGCATTTCCCCTCAATCTACTCACCATTCGCTCTTCAGCTCAAGGCCTTTGGTATCGTTTCCTCTCCTCCAATCGGCCACTTTCACCTTGCGTCCGCTCAGCAGCTGTGGTAACCAGGAGGGATGTCGTGAAAGAGGGACCAGTCCCACCTATATCTATTTTCTTGCAAGTAGTCTATATCGGCGCTCTCCACAGGAAAACTCACGATCTTCCGGCTAGATGGCAGAGGGTGTCCGATTGTCGAAATACTGGAAAATTACTAGTCGATGGCTCTTCTAACCATCCTATCTCTGCTACCACGTGAACCCGTAGGACCTTTAAGCGAGGTAACAATTTATTGGATGGATGGGGATGCAGAATTTACTCTTGCACCAATAAGAAGACTGACTCAGGAAGTTGTCAAAACATAACTGTTTTAATATCAATTGTCTAAAACAGGGAGTAAAACGGACATCAACGGACGTTTGCTCAAGTCTCTCAAAGTTTTACCTGAAAAAATACATTTTATATAGCAAAAACTCATCATTGACGTCATACTACGTGGCAAAATAAGAAAAACCTAACTGGGATGGTGGTTGGTCTACAGGGAACATCTAGGTATACTTTCTATGGGGGAAAGGATTATTATTGGGTCTCTATAGTCAGGTGGACAACTTTTATAACCACCCCTAGTGAAAGTCATCTTCATTGTCGTCGAATACACGTTTCATTGGCTCTCAAACTATAGGGCTCTTTGCTATGTGGCAGGCTTGTACGCTTCTGGAATATTCCACTCTCTAGCAGCACACAAGCTTGTACCCCAGGTGCTTGTGGGTGGACTTAACCATGCCTGCCCACCCAATTAGCCCATCATCAATCACTCATTCTGTCTGCCACTCGAATTATCTTTGAACTCGGCCTTGCAAAGTATTGCTGCACCTGAGAATAGAAAGTGCGAGCACGTTCTTATCTTCAGTTTCGATGTAGCTTGCCCAAAGTCTATTTCCATCTACCCCATGTGACAGGAAACCGTGTTTTAGCTCCTTTTTTGTATTTAATTCTATTAAATGAATAAAACATGATGCATAGTGTTTCTCCATTGCACCTCAACAGGAACTTGCCGCACTTCTCACGTTCATTGTATCTTCTCGAATAGATAATCAGTTTCTTGGCTGCTTCAACTCCTGACACTGTGCCAGACAAGCCTTCTCGATTCTTCCTCCATCTTCAGCTGTCTTTCTCTGCTGCGCCACACTTCGGCCATTTTTGTTAATGGGGTCCTGGTTTGGTAAAATGTGATGTGGAACATCCAGATTTTATATATATATATATATATATATATATATATATATATATATATATATATATATATATATATATATATATATATATATATATAAATACGGTATACGGTAGTGGCCATGTACTTATGGTTAAGTTGTTGTTTCCATAGGAAGAGCACTTTTTGGGCGGCTTATAACTTCGCTCTCCCTGGACGGATCCTCACCAAACTTTTCCCATAGACTGAATGGGAAAAAACTTTGCGCACGGCCACAGGCCAAACCGCTTTACGGATTTACACCAAATTTGCGGCAGGAGCGGGGGCTTGGTCCCGAAAGCGTGCTTTTGCAAATTTGGTGTAAATCCGTCCAGTAGTTTTTTTATAAAATGACCAAAACGTAAGGCAAAAAAATTAGTGATATCTGTGTTCGCTTCGCGGACGGACTTCCCTGTTCGCACCGCGGACAGCACCCCGATTGGCCCATGGCCTTGCGTCATGTCCGCGGACATGCGACGTGTTCGCTGATTGGACGGCGAGGGGCGTGGAGCGCGTCAGATTTTCTGTGGCGCCCGCCATCTTCTATTCGCCGTCGATCGCGTACAGCGCGGTGAAATGTGGATAAAAAATTGTATTTAGTGCCGTGTGTTGGTGTGTAAGAGTGTTTGGGGAGGGAGGGGGAGTATGAGATAGGTTCAATGTTTTTTTTTTTTATGTGCTAGACGTTTTTGTTGCGTTCGATTTCTCCGCGGAGAACACGGCTGTTCTGACATTTTGTAAATAAACTAAATGGTGGGGTGTTTAGAGGACAGAGTATGTGTCATTTTTGTTCGCAAGGAAGGTAAAAATGAGCTATGAACACTCGCGGTGTACTTAATTGTTCGTAAATACACAAACTGGGGGTGTCCTCAGGACGCTGTCCGTATTGTAATCTGTCTAGTTGAATGTGTTCTAAGAACACTCGCGGTGTCCCAAAATGGTTGCAATTACACAAAATGGGGGTGTTCTGAGAACGTTGTTTGTATTGTTCGTTGTCAGGGTGAAAGTGTTTTAAGACCACTCCTTTTGTCCGCTAATAGTACAATTTCCTATGGGCGTCAACCGACTTTTTGTCCACTAAAGAAACGATAAATCCGGCTGGTGTGCGCCGACATTATGTGATAATTCTATGACTGGCGCTATTGACCTGGCTGACTTGCTTTTGCGACACTAAATCATATCTCCCACCCCTAAGCCTGATATTATCAAAGCATTCATATTCCCTGCCTCTCTCCGTGACGTTACAGGGTGTGTCATCAAACGCGCCCAGTCCTCTGCAGTCCTAAGTGACTTTACACAGAACCCGGAAGACAACACATATTATGTCACAACACAGCGCGCCACAATTCGGAATATGAAACAGTGATTTAAAAGCAAACAGCAAGATTGTAAATTTTGTAAAGTACATTTATTTGACATCAAATGTTTAGAGAATATTCAGCAATTTGCATTTGTCTTTGTTGTCGATCCGCAAAAGTTCATGTTGAGCCACGCGATGTTCCTTTGCGGTACAGAGGGTGTTAGATCAGCTTACAACTCAGTGCGCCACAATTCGGAATATGAAACTGTGGTTTAAAAGTAAACCGCAGGATTGTACATTTGGTAAAGTACATTTATTTCACATGAAATGTTTAGTGAATATTCAGCGATTTGCTATTGTCTCTGCTGTCGATCAGCAAAAGTTTATTTTGAGCCATGCGTTGGTCCTTTGCGGTAGATAGCTGTTGGTTTATGATAAAAGCAGTAAATGGTCGCTCTGATAATCGGAAGGTTGCTCCAACAATGAGCCATTAGACCACCCTATTGGTTGGTATGTTGTTTGTAGCCGCTAGTACTGCGTAAGGGCATATTGGTCCTTGGCGATTGTCCCATAAAATGGTGAGGGTCATGAAGTTGCATATTTGGACCTGCACCTGGCAGTCGAAGACCCTATCCGCTGGAGTCTGTAAATCGTGACATAGGCAAAATGGGGCTACATACCTGTTTTAAAAAACATAAATTAGTCTCACCAGCTGATCTTCATTAAAAATCATCATTTTATTTATTAGGGCGTGAAACTATTTGCTATCGAAGAACGGAGTATGTTAATAATAAAATAATATTTTCCCATTCATATAGCGCTAAGAACCATGAGGTATCTAAGCGGTGCTTATTATTAACCATGGTGTGTGGTGCTCATTTATCGACCACGGAAGGATGAAAGGCTGAGTTTGGCCTTGCCGGGATTCGAAATTGCGTTAGCAAGGTGTGCACGGATGTCAAAGCGAGCGTTGTACTCGCTGTGCCACTTGAAAGGCTACAGTGAAGTGGCACAGCGAGTAGAGCGCTTGACCGCCTATAGACCGGTTAAATTTTTTCTATTAACCCACCCTGTGTCGTTTGCCTTTTTCAGAGCCCTCTAAACGACAGGGGATCAATTTGGCGGTGATAGTGCGCGGTAGAAAACATTATGCCACTTTCAACGAACAAGTTCAACTTGAGCGGTCTTTAATGCTACGCTATTGTAATTATATTTGGTATAAAATAATCTAAAGGGTTACTTACAGTACAATTGCAATTTCCATTGTCTACGAGTAGTGCAGTCCCACAATATGACTCCGTGTGTGCGAACGATCTTTCGCATAGTGATATAATATATAAAAGTGGTTTCGTTTCAGAAATTTCATCCTTATCTTCTCTTACGTTTTAGCAACACTCCTTCAAGAGAAGTCTTTCATCACAATCTCTGTCTGTCAAGGTGAAAACACAATACAACCTTATAGTCCGCTTCGTGAACCTCTCCGGGGCCCGAGAAAAAAATTGAAGCAGCTGACCTTCACTGTGAACGAGCATAAATTCTTACTTTGCAACATTCTGTGCAAAGCCATCTGTGAGAAGTTGGTTTTTGCACGCCATGTTTGTATATTGTTTGCGTGATATTAAAAAAAGTTTGTTTAAGGGACGTTATGGTTCTAAGTACAGCCGAAAGACCCCTGAAAATCGCAAGTTATGGTGAGCTATGAAAAATAACTCACGCCACCACCGTACACTGCTAAGACTAACACCCAGGACATCAAAGATGACATCGCAAATGTCATTGATGAAATCACTGATGACATCACATGTGTATGTACTTTTCATGGAATTTGTGTACTAGGGATTTTTATTATAATGTTGCGAAAAAAGTGTCAAGGATATTGCAATAAATATCATACCGTTATTAGTGCTTTGAACGATGCATTGATATAAATAGCATTGTATTATGGGATTCTATCTAGTATACTGAGAAACATAGCATTGTGTGCAGAGTACAAGAGGAAAGTATAATATTTGTAATGTTAATATGTTGAATAATGAAATGATAATTGTCCTGAAATGTTCGAAAATTCACAAAATGGGGGTGTTCTGAGGACGTTATTCGTATTGTGTGATTGCTTAGCTGTATGCAATGAGGGAATGGCACAGAGAGTAAAGTGGACGCCGTCCGCGGACACCGCGGCTGTTCGTGGACAGGGAGTGCTACATCCGGGTTTTTCCAGGAAATCCAACATGGAAAGAAGACTGTACGGATCAGCCAATCAGATGTCGAGGTTGTGGATTTGTGTTGAAAGAGACTTTGTGTAGTGAGTGAAGATGGCAGAAGTGGAGAAAGTCAGGGTGTTGGTGCTCGGAGATATGTTTGTGCATGTTTTACAGCAGTATGCTCAATGCAGGCATGTTGCAAAGAACTTTGATGTGAAAGGAGTGGAGGTGGTGTGGAGCACTGTGCCTGATTGCAATGTACAGGGAATTGTACAAGTTTGTGAGGATACGGCCACGATGAACAGTCCGCATGTGGTAGTTTTGCACTATGGTGCTTTCCATTTGGGCAACGTCAGTGCCCCTACTTTGTTGGCTGATTTGGAACGCTTGGTTCGAGCCGTAATGAAGATCCTTCCAAATGCGAAAGTAATTTTTTCTGGATTACTACCTAGGGCAATATGGGACACTAGTTCAGTTTTTTGTCCTCAGCAAAACATTGCTAGGTGTGTCATCAACCGAGGCATGTGTGCCTTCATGCTTAGAGCTGGTATATTCTTCTGTAATAATGAGAATATTGATGCCAGTAATGCTGTTAATTTTAAAGAAGATGGCATTTCTTTATCTTTTACGGGAAATGCCTTTCTATTTTGGAATGTAAGGGTTGCTTTGGAGAAGGTTATGTGAAGATTTCAGGAGTAAAGTAAGCAAAAAAAACAAGAAAAAAAATACAAAATAACAGGTGTCTGTCAAGCATCTGTAAAAAAACAACAAAAAAAACGGCTCTTTTCAGAGCCAACTTCAAAGGGGAAATGGGGCACACTATTTAAATTTACATTCACCACGCTCAGATTTTCGATATGTCCGCGGACATAGCGGTAGTCCGCGGACATGAAAATCACTACGAGGGGGTTAGTATGTTCTATGTTACATGTATATGAAGTCAGGGATATTATGGTTAAGTTGTGCTACGAAAAACCTATGAAATTCAGTGAAAAAACTTTGTTAAAGGGACGTTATGGTTAAGTTGCGCTACTAAAAACCTATGAAATTCAGTAAAAAAACTTTGTTAAAGGGACGCTATGGTTAAGTTGCGCTACTAAAAACCTATGAAATTCAGTGAAAAAACTTTGTTAAAGGGACGTTATGGTTCAAAGTAAAACCGAAAAACCCCTGAAATTCGGCAGTTATGGTAACATAAGCAACCATAACTCGCGCCACCGTGCACTGCTAACACAAGTTTTTTCACTGAATTTCATAGGTTTTTAGTAGCGCAACTTAACCATAACGTTTTAACAACGTTTTTTTACTGAATATATATATATATATTCAATGAAAAAACTTTGTTAAAGGGATGCCACGGTTAAATTGCACTAATAAAAACCTATGAAATTTAGTAAAAAAATGTTGTTAAAAGGACGTTATGGTAGCAAGTAAAAATAAAAAAAAAAATTAAATTCGCCAGTTATGGTAAGCTAAGCAACCATAACTCGCACCACCACCGTACACTGCTAAGACTAACACCCAGGGCATCAAAGATGACATCACAAATATCATTGATGACATCATCTGATGCCTCCGCAGACCCATTTCCCTGTTCGCTCCGCGGACCCAAGTCTCATTGACTTGCAGTGCGCCGTGATGTCGACGAACATTGGACGCGGTTGGTGGTTGGCTGGAGGGAAGCGTGCTGTGCGTCAACGTTTTTTGGGAAATGCCGCCATGGTGTATTGGAGGATTGTGCCACGCAAGAAGGGGTTGCTAAACATAGTTTGCAGGATCGGGTGAGTGAGGGGGATGCAAGACATTGACAATGTCTTGTGCTCTAGCCTAGGGGTGGTGGTGGTTATGTTGACTTTGTGCGTTTGCACTGTTTTATGGCAGTCGGTTCATGGCGAAATGTACCCATGCTTGCCTGCATTGCCTTGTAGTAGTTGTGGGTAAGCCGTAGGCTTTTGAGTGCATGGGCAGAGGCCGTAGGCCTCCCCTTGTACCCAAGAGCCTAAGGCTTGGGCACCACCCCTGCAATGCAATGCCTCCATGCATGGGAGAGCAGTGAGGCAATTTGCGGGTAGCTCATCAGGCGACTACCTTCTGTGGCGACGGCGCGGACACTGCCTTGGAAATGGGGACTGGATTGCAGATGATGGAAAGAAATTGAGAATGGGTGACATTGGTACATGGAAGAATTTGTTACCGTCACAGTTTTGCAATGTGGACCATTCACGCACCTACTCGCATATACTTCATTGGCGGGTAGCTGCACAGGCGACTATCATATTTAGGTCAGTGCAGGCAGACTGCATTGGGGATGGGGAGTGCATTGGAGACAATATGAGGATACTTCCAATCAGTGTACTATGTTGTGTTGTGCCTGCAAAGCCACTACTGCCTGTGTGCGTGGCTAGGGCCCTTGGCCCTAACAGTGTGGCCACTGGTTGCAAGTAGGTGTGAGAGTGTTGGCATGTGTGGGTCTGTTAGTGTAGCCATACATACCTATAGTCGGCAAAGGTATGTGGCGACATGTTCCCATGCATGCCTCTATTGCCTTCTAGTGGGTGTGTACAAGAACTAGGCTTTTGGGTGCATGGATGGAGGGCATAGGCCTCCACATATACCCAAGAGGCTAGGACTTGGTCACAGCCTTGCTTCAAGGAAGGCCACTAACACATTGCCACATGGAAGCATTTTTCACCAGCACACTTTTGCGATATGAAACATTGACACAGCTATTCACATATACTTGATTGGTGGTTAGCTGCACAGGCGACTATCACATTTTGGTCAGTGCAGGCAGACTGCATTGGGGATAGGGAGTGCATTGGAGACAATATGAGGATATTTGCAATCGGTGTACTATGTTGGGTTGTGCCTGCAGAGCCCCTACTGCCTTGTGTGCATAGCTAGGGCCCTTCCACCTAACCGTCTGGCCAGTGGTTGTAAATAGGTTTGAGAATGTTGTCTTGTTTGGGTCTGTTAGTGTACCCATAAGTACCTGTAGTCAGGAAAGCTACGTGGGCACATGTTTCCATGCATGCCTCTATTGCCTTCCAGTGGGTGCGTACAAGGACTAGGCCACTGCATGTACCCAAGAGCCTTGGTGTTCAGCACAACACCCGCAACACAATGCAGGCATATATGGCACCACTGTGGTAATGGTATGTGCATTGCACAGATATGTATGTAGAGTGCATTCCCTTTGCCTTTGCTCATTTGGATAAGTTATTATAACCATACCTTCTAACATCCTGCTGTTGGCTAGGGTTGCCGGTGATTATGTTGACAACAGGGGTTCCTATTGTGTTGTGGCGGTGGGTAGGGGTGTCGGAGGTTGTGGAACGTTTGTCAAGTATGGTATGTGGCACCATGTTCCCATGAATGCCTCCATTGTCTTGCAGTGGTTGTGGGCATGGCCTAGGCTTTTGGGTGCATGGGTGGAGGCTGTAGGCCTCCGCATGTACTCAAGAGCCTAGAGCTTGGCCACAGCCTTCCTTCAGGGAGGGCAGTAAGACATTGCCACATGGATGGATTTGTTAACCATCACAGTTTTCTGATATGGACCTTTTACGCAGCTAATCACTTATTCTTCATTGGCGGGTAGCTGCACAGGTGACTATCATTTTTTGGTGAGTGCAGGCAGGCAGACTCCATTGGGGATGGGGAGTGCATTGGAGACAATATGAGGATATTTTCTGGCGGTGTACTATGTTGTGTTGTGCCTGCAAAGCCGTACTGGCTTGTGTGCATAGCTAGGGCCCTTGGACCTAACAGTCTGGCCACTGGTTGGAAGTAGGTTGGAGAATGTAGCCTTCTTTGAGTCTGTTAGTGTACTTATATGTACCGGTACTTAGGAAGCTATGTGGCCACATGGTAGCATCCAAGCCTGTATTGCCTTCTAGTGGGTGTGTTGAAGGACTAGGCTCTTGGGTGCATGGGCGGAGGCCGTAGGCCTCCGCATGTACCCAAGAGGCCTGGGGCATGACCATAGCCTTGCTTCAGGGAGGACAGTAAGAGATTTGCACATGGAAGGACTTTTTTTACCATCACAGTTTTGCGATATGGACCTTTTAAACTCCTATATACTTCATTGGCGGGCAGCTGTAGAGGCAACTATCATTTTTTGGTGAATGCAGGCATACTCGATTGGGGATGGGGAGTGCGTTGGAGACAATATGATATTTCTTTTCAGTGTGCTATGTTGTGTTGTGCTTGAAAACCCCCTACTGACCTGTGTGCATGGCTGGGGCCCTTGGACCTAACAGTCTGGCCACTGGTTGGAAGTAGGTTTCAGAATGTTGCCCTGGTTGGGTTCATTACTGTGCCCATACGTACCGGTAGGCAGGAAAGCTACGTAGCCACATGTTCCCATGCATGGCTCTATTGCCTTCTAGTGGGTGTGTCCAAGGACTTGGCTTTTGGGCACAACCCCGCAACGCAATGCAGCCATGTAGGGTAGTACTGTGATATTGGTATGTGGATTGCACACATATGTAGAAAGAGTGCATACCCTTTGGCGTAGCTCATTTGGATACGTTATTATAACCTTACCTTGCGACATCCCACAGACTTTTATAAATGTAAGTGTCCTAAGGTACTCACGTTTCATATTCATAGTGGAGGACATGTTGTACTTCCTCCAGCAGCATTGATGAGATAAGACACCATTTGCGTTTGGAATGGTGTGGCTTTGAAGAGAGCCTTGCATTAAGGAGTGTAGTATGAAATTGGGACATGAAAGGACTTTTTTTACCATGTAACCCTAGCTACTGATATATAATTAATTGTCGGGTAGCTGCACGGGCGACTACCTTCAGAGCCCATTGGGGATGGGGAGACTATTGCAGATGATATTGGGTGGGATATTTGTAATCGGTGTACTATGTTGTGTTGGGAGTGGCAAGCCCCTACTGCCGTGTGCGCATGGCTAGAGCCCTTTGACCTAACAGTCTGGACACTGGTTGGAAGTAGGTTTCAGAATGTTGCCTTCTTTGGGTCTGTTCCTATACTGATATGTAACTCAAGCGGACACTCTTGGAAATATGCATGTCTCCTGTGGGTGCTCACCATTACAGCATGGTTGTGGAGGACATTTTGCAGTTGGTACACCACTAGATGTGGCATGAAGTTGCTGCACTTGCATATGGTGTACGTCATTGGACTTGTTGCCGTACATGGACTGACATGCCACCATTTGTTTGGTATGGTGTGACCCCGATAATACCCTGTGCTTTGAGAGTGAAGGAAGATATTGAGACATGACATGGGTTACTAAGCATTACACAAATAAAGCCTGTATAATGTACAGACCGACCCACATACATTTGCAGCCGACAACATCATCAATGCTATTAAGTACAGCCTTATACAGAACAGCTCTTAGCTTTCTTTTGAGTAGTAGTTGAAATGGCCAACGAACGCGGTTGGCGTTTCTATTGTGTGTAATTGTAATGTGTGCATCGTTTCCATTACCTATACGTGTGCGCGTTATACACCATTGCAACAGTCGCTGGCGTCACTGATTTTACTCGTGGAGAGTCGTTCCTCACACCGTGCACTCCAGGTATTTTCGTTATGTGCGTGACAAGCTTAGCGCACTTTGTCATGTGAGCACCTAGCTCCGGAAAGGAACAACATAGGCAAAAGCAGACGTGCGCGCACAGAGCATACGGTTCCAGAACATTCCCATAGTTTACCAACCACACAGTGAATTGTTGCACGTGCTACATATTGTTAAGGAGAATGTGAAAGGTGGCTGCAATCATCGCTCTTGTATTTCGCAAACAAAATCCAGTGAGTAATGCCGTCTGTGCACTTCTGTACTTCTGTTCTCGTCTAGCAAAGTGGGAAAAGGAGTAGTTAGTGATGCTTGGTGGCCCATGTGGAAGAACACATTTTCTGTGCAAGTTAGACAAGGTAGCAGCTGTTGGCTCTGGGATGCCTTACAACATAAATGTTTGCAGGTTGGTTCGTATTGCCGGAACCGCAAATGGAGATACAGGCCCGTATGGGTTGGGCCAGATAATAACGACGGAAAAGAAATAGTTTATGGTAATCTTGCAATGCTTGGTCCACCACCCGTCTTTTGGAATGGGGAAGGGGTGGCATGCGCAGTAAGGTGCTAGGTATCTGACAAGAAAGAGGAATAAGAATAGATGTAAGTAACCGCTTTTAGTGGCAGCGTACAGGACAAGAGTTTGCGGGAAGGATGTCATCATGGGTGGCTGCCTCATGGACCATGTACTGTGTGTTATTAAGTAGCGTCATATGTTAAACCACTGCCTTGCTCTGTTTTGTAGGTGATAGTGTGATTGTAGGGCTCCGCACAAGCAAAATGTCTTTCAAACGTTGCACAGACGCTGTTTTCATGTGTTTCTTTTTTACAAAACATGACAGTGGTCCCAAGTGTTGTTCGACACATGGCACAATGTGTGCAAAGAAATAAATAAAAAAGAACCCTCACGGGGGTCACTTCGGATTGCAGGAGAATGCAGGAGCTGGTTTGCTAAAAATGCATCAATGAAATGTGATCTGCTTATGTTTGTCTGCCGGTTGACTGCTGCATGCACCTGTGGCCGTTATTACTTGCAATACACTGAGGGTGCGTAGAACTGCTATTTGTGTGAAAGGCCATATTAAGGGCAATACAGGGAATGTAGCACTGCATGAGTGAGCAGAAGGTGTGCTGTTTTAGTGCACAAATTGTGTTCCCTTTTCGTCTTGTCCTTTGTCTGGATTTGCAGGGGGTCGGGGAAGAATGGCAACAAAACGAAGTACAATCACAGTTGCAATTTACAGGGAATGGTGGAGACATGGCACTGTAATGGCACGTGCCTACTGCCGTCACAAACCTCTGTACAATGTACAGAGAGAAAGTGTGCGGTAAAGTAACTTTAAAAATATGCATACAGACCTGCAGCTGAATACTTTTTATTCGAAATACACATGTGATGTAAAGTTGTACTTGCATAACTGTGGCAACTTCCATGCTTGTATTGGATGGGTGACAAATTGCAGTGTACAGCGTATGGAATTGTTGCAGATTACCTTAAGGGCACATGGGCAGAGCAACTGCACTGTAAGTTACATATCCTTTTTTTCTACAATTCCATACAATGTCTGACCTTGGAGCTAAACATGCTTCCCACTCAAGGCTGTTTTACAATGAGCGTTTGTCCTGTGCAAGGAGAGGTATGTTAAGTGTCGCTTTCCGGAGATGATGCTGGAAAAAAAAAAGGATTCAGCCGGCAATGTGTTTTGATTGTAGTATGCATTTCCGAATGTTGGTAGTGTCATTACAGTGAAGGCAGTATGATGTATAAGTAGAGATGATGGTGTCGTACACATGCTGCCCTGAATGCACAGATGGCAACATACATAAAATGTGCTTATACAGTCCCTAAGGAACATTTATTTGTGCAGTGTTATGAGGCAACGGTGGAGGATGGCAGACTGTGTGTTCGCTGCCTCAGCATATGTGGGTGGGTGTCTCATCGTACACACTTTGGTGTCTTGCAGTATGAACATGTTTGGGGCTGTCATTGGTCAAAGAAAAGGAATTGCTGCGTATGTCCTTGAAACATTCTACGGGGTTATGGTGTTCAAATGGTGTTTCCTTTACACAATAATAAAGGGAAACAGAGGTTTAAAAGCATAAGCAGTAACGCAGTGTTTTCACTGCAGCACATGTTACATAGCTCGGCAGCCATATTGCAATCTGTGGTGGATACCTTCTTTTGAAATGATTTACATAACAATGAGGATGACTTAATGGCCTGAACAGTGCCAGTGGAATGCAAGGAGCCAAATGTTGCCGCAGTTAGGACAGTTACGTAAGATGTATGGATGTATTCATCAATTTGCATAGTTGTGATTGTGCAGATTATCGGGTAGGTTACTGTAGTGTAGTGCATTCAGTGTGTCCACTTATTATAGGCTTAGGTAAACAGTGTACGTAGGAAACAGGTTATCTATTGTGTGGAAGAAATGGCAGCCAATGTCAACTGCAGTGGCTAAGGGGGTAGATGGCTGTGTTATGTGTGGGGTTTGTGGTATGTGGAAAGATGTTTGTATGCATAGTTGTACAGTGGAGTGGCAGCTGTGGGCAGAGTGTACAATATTGAGTGCATGACTGGAGCCCCTACACTGTACTGGATGTAGTGAAGCGTGTACGGCATAGGCACAAGCTGTGTAGAAAAATATAGGTGTGCATTGCATTTGGTGGCATTGCTATGTGTATTGCAGAAATTAGTGCACACATTGCACTGTGGACACTTTAGAGATGTATGATACCAATATTTGCATACTTACTGTTTGGATTGAGGAGGGCCTGTGCTGTTTTTTGTATACCGAATGTGAAATGTAGTACTCGTTGCTGCATTATCTGTGGGAAAAGAGAACAAAACATGTTAGAGCAGGTATTTTGTTACTTTGCAGTCCACTACATTGCATACCTCTATTTACTTTGGCGACACTCATAACTGGTACTTCCTAAGTACTATGCTTTGAACCAGTGTACTGTGCTATCAGTGCAGTTCCTGTGTTTCTTTGCATTATCATTGGGTCTGTGGGGGAAAGAAATACATGCTGGATTAAAAAAAAACCTCCAGATTTCTTTGCTGCTATGATGCACAATGAGTTAGTCATGTTTGGAGTAGTTGCAGCACTTTTTAAGGGGTACTCTTGAAGTAGGAGGAAATGTAATGGAGTACGATTTCTGGCCTATACATTTTGGTAGGATGGGTGGTGTTGTATAGCAGGTGGTGTTTTGTAAATGTTTACCTGCTTCCTTTTTGTACCACTGTTTCTTTACGCGTTTGGTTGCTGCTGGTGGTTTGCAAGTACTGTGGCATTGTATTGTGCTACTGCAGAATTGTGACGGTAGTTACGTACCTGTTGGCGTACTGTAACTGCTCATACTTTGGAAGTGTTTCAGGATATGTTTGTAGCACAGTAGTTGTTGAAGGTTGAGTTGGATTGTTTTAATGCTGCAAATAACATTGTAGTATTCTGGTTGCAGTCAGATGCCAGGTGGCGTATTCTAACTGTTTACAGTGTCCCATTCCTACAGGGTACGTTTAGAAGCTTGTGCATTGCTGTTGCTACTTGCACCCCTGTGTACATTCTGAAGTAGTAGTCTACCATTATGGGTTCACATAGTGATAGGTCCATATGTCTTGCAGTTGTATGACTATTCTTAGACAGCTGGTGACTGATTTGCGTACGTGGTGGTTTCAGAGGTTAGTGGATAGCTTTGAACCCTCATACTTAGTACTTTTCCTTTGACGTATCCTGTGGAAAATACTGCTACTTTGATTTGTGTACATGTATTGTTTGTGTGAGTGTATTCATTGGGTTCATTGGGGATAAAATTGTCCAACACACATTCAAGTGCATGTCTTCAATGCTTACTGTATGCTAAGTTGCTTTAGGTCGACAGTGTGGAAGGAACATTTTTTTTGTCCTTTTACGAAGGTGATGGTTGGTGCTGGGGAGTAAGGTATAGTAGGTTTGTACATCAATGAGTAAATTTAGGCTTCAAGAATATTATGTTGCAGGTAATCTCTGCATTGGAATGATGGACGTATCGTTGCATTCCCATCATGATGATTGCTTTCTAATGTATGCAGTATAGTGGCCTCCACTCGTTGAGTCGCCTGTGTGGTAGATTATGGCTACTGTTGTGAAGGTTTTCTTGCCAAGTGAAACCTGTCCGTGTGTGAAGGCAGTACGTTTGCAGTTTTTGGTTCGATCAGCATTGTATTTTAGGAGCATTAATATTACATATTTCACATACATTCAGAAGCCCCTTGGGACTTCAAATTTGACAATCAAGAAATAATCAACCTTATACAAAATTTGAACGTGTCGAGGGTGGTCTTTTGTCTATATCAGACATGGCAGAGGCATTTGAGAAAACAAGATGTTTTCTGCCAAAAATTGCAGGTCATTCAGTGGGACGCCTATTATTTGCAGACCCTTTGCTGCTGCTGGACCAGACGGAAATTGGGTTGCAGAGACAATTGACAGACTTGTCTCTCTACATCCACAAAAACGCCCTAAAGAGAAATGCAAAGAAATCTAAAATTCTGATATTTGGAGACAATGGCAGGGCTAGGAAGTCGAAAAAACTCAAATGGACATTAAATGGAGAACAAATACCAGTTGTTTTGCATCAATGGTGTACCTGCGGATAACCTTAAATAACAGCTCGAGCGACGCTCCAGGTATAGTCCATTTGAAAAGTAAAGCCAAAAACTTGCCATCCCAAGCCCTGCTTATTAAAAGGCGTTATTGTAAATTTTCCATGGTACCAGTCCTGGATTTCTATAAAATGAAAGTGGTACCAATACTTAACTATGCTGCAGATGCCAATCTCTTCATTGATTCTAAAAACTGGAACCATCTGCAGGGCCTCTTTTGGAAGAGGGTCTTGACACTGGCGAACTCAATGCCAATAGAACTAGTTCGGAGAGATTTGGGTTTGACATCTTTATATTCCCAAATGGAATGTAAATCATTATCTCTCACTAGGAAATGCCTTCAACCACCAGGTGTCAGTGGGTTTTCGATTATTAAGGAGGCTATGGAAGGGAAACAGGTCGAAGTTCTAAATGCCTGGCAAGAGTCTTGCTCCTTCAGACTGTCCAATCTCGCTCTATCGGAAAAAACATTAATTGAAAACCCGATGAGGGTGAGGTCAAAACTACTGGACATGGACTGGATCCTGACCAATCAGAAAGTGAAATCTTACAAATTGTTCGTAGATGAACCGGACGAACATTATAGAAGTGGAACAGTTTTGCCATATCTTGATAGGTTTCCTTCACAGTGGGAGCGACAAAACTTTCTGAGACTTCGCTTAAACCTTTGTCCAACACAGGAGGTTACAGAAAGGAGAATACAGGCCCAGGAAGAGAGAACCTTAAACTGCCGGATTTGTAGCAACAGTATTGATTCTTTGAAGCATCGAGTATTAGTGTGTGAGCCTCTAACCTCTATATAAGAGATAAACTCCTGGGAAGATTCCTTGGGGAATCGACTATAAAAACACAAGAGGACTGGTGGGCCTCAATAAGATGGGGTGGGAGGCTTTCTTTGACGCTAGCTTTGCTCCAGTTCGTGAGGACAATTTTCACTATCCTGGAGGAAAACGAAAACTCATCTGTCGGATGAAATAGAACTTTTTAAGTCTGGGCCTTTGAGGAAATGTTTTTTTTTGTTTTGACTTCTCTTCTTCTTTTTCTTCTTCTTTTCCACTTTGTTTTTTTTTTCTTTTCTATTCTCATTTCTTCTTTCTCTTGTGTTTGGAAGAAATTCATGTATGTATTAATATAATTTTGCATCCAACGTTTAATTTAAACCAATTGATGTGTAAATACATTTAAAAAAAAGAAAATATTACATATTGACTGTGTGCATATGTGGCGTTGAACGATTATCAGAATTGCATGACATACAGAATATGCTATGGTTTGCATTTTGCACCAGCTGCTGAAACGGAATGGAGTCACAGTTGGGTATTGATACATACACAAATCATTCGTTAGGGACTTGTTCCTGAATGATATGGTTGCACAGACTGCATGTATGTTTCCACATGTAGTAAATGTGAAAGATTTCATTTATGCGTCCGTTTTTCCTTTCCAGTATTTGTAGTAAGTACATTAGAAGTTCCTGTGGATCTTCTTGTCGGTTTAAAGTGAATTTCACCATTCCAGCACTGTAGTCCTATTCTTGCCTTATTCCTGAGACACTGTAAATGGTGTCAGGATTACTTGCTGCATTTCTGTGAAGGACAAGCATTTGCAAACACAACTGGTCTGTGCCATTTAAATAAATGTTTTCAACAATTGCTGGCATTTGGAATAGAACATTCATTGTTACATTTGCATAGCAATTAACACCTGTTGTATTGGAAAATTTGAATGGACCAGCTACTTCTGTATTTGAGCACTTTGATGGAAGGGTACGTGGTTTCTTTGAAGAGGCACTTTTTGGGGGGGGAGAGTTGGGTATGTCTTGTCTTTTTTACTTCTTTTGTATGTGCCTTTGGTAGTTGATGTAGTAGGAGTTGATTTCAATTTCTTTGGTGGTACTGTCGCCAAATCATTTACAACTTCTGATTGAATGAGCCTTCTTTTCAAACCTTTCGGTTTCTGAGGAATAGGGTACATTTTCAGATGGGGTGTGTACAGTGCACATAGTCTATTGTACTCTGATGCAAGGAATGTCTGCGTTGACTGCAGTTGCATCGAAATTCACTCTATACAGTCCTTCCAGTGTACGTAGCCGTGACAGTGCTACGTAACTCATGCCTTCTTTAAAGACTGTGCAGCCAATATCAATCAATGCTTGATCTAAAGTTAGACCTTGTGATTTATGAATAATTACTGCATAAGCTAGCAACAGAGAAAACTGTTCTCTGCGTACCATCCACGTGCATGCCTTTCAAATGAAGGAATCGTGCTGGTGTGCGTCCGATATTTTTACCCTCTGAAAGTCTGTCAAACATGATGTGCACAAACTGAATATTGCAACATGCGCCAGAATCCTCAGGACTTTTATTCATAATCTGCCCTATTGTGCCTAATAGCACTCTACCACCTGCCCCAAGCTCTGTTACCCTGCACTGATGTGCACCCATAGTGTATGGGCATAGGACTCCATTGAGCAACACGAGGCAGGAAGCACCTCAAAGATGGCCGCCCGCCACGCTGCACTGCCATTCTACACCTAACCTAGTCCCAGGCTTCCCTACACTGCACCGATTGGCTCCCAGGCCTTTTTCACAAGCCTATCACGTGAGCCAGCAGGCGGAAGCCGGCCCACGTCAGCAAGGCCCGGGGAGACAAGGCCAGCACCTGATCTCAGCCTGTCACCAGCCATCATGCCATCTGCCAGAACCCCTGCTTGAGCTGGAGCAACCCACGCTCCCTAATACTAAGGTAACTCTCCTCAGACTAGTGCTCAGCCGCTGACTTTGCCTTTACTGGCTCCCAAACTTGACTATCTGGATTGTGCGCCCGCTACATAGCTCTTGCCACCACTATGCCTTGTGCACGTTCACGTGCTGCATACTGATCATTGTTACAGTGAGCCTGTTTGATAAACTGTTCAGCATGTGTAGCCCTGTGTTGCCTATACGTAGCCATTGTGTTGCCTACACCTAGCCACTGTGCTGCCTATACTTTGCCATTGTGCTGCCTACACCTAGCCACTGTGTTGCCTATACGTTGCCACTGTGTTGCCTACACCTAGCCGCTGTGTTGCCTACTACTAGCCACTGTGTTGCCTATACTTAGCCATTGTGTTGCCTACACCTAGCCACTGTGTTGCTTATACTTAGCCATTGTTTTGCCTACACCTAGCCACTGTGTTGCCTATACTTAGCCATTGTGTCGCCTATGCCTAGCCACTGTGTTGCCTATACTTTGCCATTGTGTTGCCTACACCTAGCCACTGTTTTGCCTACACCTAGCCACTGACTTGCCTACACCTAGCCACTGTGTTGCCTATTGTTAGCATTTGAAGCCATTCGGTCCTACTAAAACCTAGCAACTACCATCCACGTGCACCCTGCAACTACATAGGAATACAGCCAAAACCCAGCCTGCCTCTCATTATGTGCTTGTTCCTCCTACCATATAACACCACCTGGCTTCTTCCTCTACTCACCACCATAGCCATCACCAGCGCATGCCAACACATACCTGGCAGGACACCCATGCTCGTCATGGCAGACCCTGCCAACACGCCAACTCATCCCCCGCCCCCACATAATCCCTACTTGAAATCACCTGCACTGTGGCTGGAACATTTTGCCACTCGGCCAACACCCAACCAACCTTGCTCAGTGACCCTCAGGAATGCTAGACTAGGGTCAAGATTGTCACGCCACACCCATGCTCCCCAGAGGCCCTCTCACCCACCTCTGAGCCCTCCATCTACACAATCTCCCCGCAGCAGCATCACCTCACCCTCACCAACACTGACACCGAACAACCCACCCAAAGCACCTCTAATCAAAGGTGCCCTGATTAACGACAAGTCACTCCCTGTGCACGCCCTAGACATTGCTGATCTCATTACAGCCCATGACCTCGATTTCGTGGCCATAACCGAGACCTGGCTACACAGCGCCTCAGGACCTTTACTCGCGCTCGCCATTCCCGCCGGTTACACTATTATCAGATTCGACCGCAACACCAACCAAACTAAAGGCGGTGGTGTTACATTCATCCATAAAAACTCCATCGCATCAGAAGCATTAACAGCCAACAAATCCCTTCCGCAGAACTACTCACGGTCAAACTCCCTATCTTCTCCAATCAAACAGCCACACTCCACCTCATATATCGACCACCGGACCCATATCCACCTTCTCAGACGACATCATGTCCATCATAGCCGATAAAGCCAAAACCAAATCACAGATCATCCTACTTGGTGACTTCAATCATGGATTCCAAGACCCTAATGACCCTTTAGCGCTAGATCTGGCTAACACATTAACTGACCACGGCTTCACCCATCACATCACTGAATCCACCCACTCCAAAGGGCGAACCCTCGACTGGCTAGCTGAATTCAACTGCTGCATCAATCTCAATGACAACACTCCTTGTGCTTGGTCAGACCATCACACAATTCTCTTCGAAATCAAAACCACTAACCTCTGCCCCAAACAAGAACCTGCTCCTGCCACCGAGACCAGAAACAAAAGAGACATCACCAAGTCTAAGCTACTCCCTCTCATCCTCCCGCTCTTAAACAGAATTGCCTCACATGCACAGAGCCCACAGTACTAGTTGACACATACAACCAGTCCATGCTTCAAGCCCTAAAGACTATTGCCCCATCAAACTGAGGAGACCCAAACCCTAAGCCCACCTTAACTCGTGGTTCACTCCTCATCTAAGAGAACTCCGCAAAGCCAAACGCTCTGCTAAAACTCGCTGGAAAAGTCACCCCTCCGACACCAACAAAGAGCACCTAACCATTGCCTCACTTAACTACAAAGAAGCCATCTTCCAGGCAAAGAAAGACACATACAACGGCCATATCATGGAAGCCAAATCCAACACTAAAGAGCTCTTCAAGATCCTCAAGGAACTTGAATCTCCCGCAACCCCCCCAGACCCATGTATCAAAAACAGTTTGTGGTGTACAAACATTCAAGATGCCCTACTGGGTAAAATCATCACGCTCCAAGCCAAAATTAATGCCAGACAATCGTGCCTCCAAACCGATATCCAACCCCATCCCACTCGCATCATCTCACCCGGCTCTACTCTCAAGACTTTCAGCTTCACAGCACTTAGCACTTTGGAAGTTGAAAACATCATCAACAAGCTTAAGCCAACCAACTGCCAAGGTGACCTATGTCCCGCCTCAACCATGAAGGATGCGGCTCACGAACTAGCCCCCTTCATCACCACCCTCATCAACATATCCTTTAAAACAGGCATTGTCCCTAACAATCTAAAAGATGCATGGGTCATACCCTTACTTAAAAAAACTCACTCTCGACCTGAGCACACCCACCAATTACAGGTGGTCCCCTTCCTGCTTAAAATCATTGATCAGGCTGCTTACCTGCAGATCCAGGATATCTCGAACCCAATAAACTCCTCGGCCTCAGGAAATCAGGTTTCGGACCCAGGCACGGGACAGAAATGGCCCTTATTGATGTGAAAACACAGATTGAGGACCTAAAAGACAAAGGGAAACTGGCACTGCTGCTACTATTAGACCTATCCACAGCCTTCAACCTTGTTAACCACCGCATCCTTTGTCAGCACCTCTCATCAACCACCAACTTCTCAGATGCCGCCACCTCTTGGATCAGATCATTCCTTGACAATAGATCCACGTGAGTCTTCTCCACCTCAGCAGCCGCTGAACCCTCACCTGTCCCCTGCGGCGTGCCTCAGGGCTCCTGCGTATCCCCCACCCCATACAACGTGTTCACCAAACCTCTCTTTGATACTCTTGACTATAAGGGCGTCACCTACACAAATTATGCCGATGACACCCAGATACTCATCCCTATCGCTGGAGACTACTTGGCTGACACCAAATCACTCAATGACGTTTACCTGGTCATACAAGCCTGGATGGCTCAACATGAGCTATGTCTTAACGACGATAAGACTGAGCTCCTCATCTTCGGCTCACACTGCCACCTCAGTAAACTGGATCCTGCTTTCAAGTCTTTTACCATTGACGGCAACATCATCAAGGTTTCTAAAGACCCCAAAACCCTTGGGATCTACCTTGGCTCCACCTTGTCCCTCTCGAGACAAACCAATTCAGTCACATCTGCCTCTGCCTACACGTGCAAACTGATCACCGTGTGTCGCCCCTTTCTCTCCACAGCTAATTGCATCACCTTAGCCAGAACCCTTGTCAAGTCCAAGATCGACTACTGCAACGCGCTCTACCTGGGTACCAGCCAAAGGAACCTAAATAAGCTACAGGTCACCCAGAAAAACGCCATCAGAGCAGCTCTTAACATTCCTAGAAACAACCACATCTCAGCCACCAGACGCAACATGGTTTGGCTCTCAGTAAACCAAAGAATCTCCCTCAAAACCCTGACACTCACCCACAAGTGTCTTTACAACCAGGCCCCAACATATCTCTCCAATCGATTTGCACCTCGCACCTCCATTCGACCACAGAGATCTGTACAAGCCAATTGTCTGTCCCTCCCCAAATTCAGAAGACAGAAAGCAGACAGCTGCAGCTTCCCTGTTCTAGCAACCAAACTCTGGAACACACTGCCTCCCACACTCAGGTCCGAACCCTCACCGTATTCCTTCAAACGCAATACTAAATTGTGGCTTCAGAACAGTGACATCTAGCACCTTTCCCTGTTCCATCTCTGCTCTGCTAAATTAGCCACCCTGCTTATGACGTGTTTATGCTTACCTCTGTAAATATTGTACATTTTGTAAATAGAAGCTATACTTTCCTTTATACGATGTACTCATTGTTGACATTTATATGCTTGCTGTAACCATCAAATATGCGCCCAGATGCCCGAGGGCAAGGCGCGCTTTACAAATAAAGAAATTGAAATTGAAATTGAATGCTGTTGTCCCATGGGTATGTCTGGAAGCCAACAACTGTACCAAGTGCTCCATTAACTAAATCTTGCTCTAGGTCAATGTTATACTTTAGCATAACTCTACAGTTGACACATAATGTTAACATTTTCTCCAAACCAGCTGTGTTGGAGATGGAGTTCTCTAAGGTTTTTAGTCGTGCTATGCCTTGTTGACACATAGGTATTGTCATACTGTGTACGTCCAGTTTGTCTGTGGCATGAATTTCCACAAGTGGGTTGTTTTTCTTTTTTTCAGCATTGTTGCATTACATTGTGCACACATTGCTAGATTTGGCATTAAGGACATACAGCTGAAATTTTTCTGAGCTAATTGTTACATGGCATCAGTAGCACATGTGTTACGCCCGTACAACTCATGGATGTGTCTAGTATTGAGGGTAGACTGTGCCTCCTTTGATAGCACACCAATTCGTATGTTTTTTAAAATGTTGGCGTAGGTAAGGTCTGCAGACTGACGCATGTTTTGAGTTAGTTTTCTGTATTGGAAATGTTGCCAGAGATTTACATTCCCGATGCTTCCAAGACTTTTACGGCACATGTTGTGGCCTAATGTTATGAAGATATGTTCGCCGAAAACAATTACATGTTTTCCTGCAAAGAGTTCTAGTCTGTTTTGAGGACCTCTTGCAATCTGAGGTGAATCAAAGCCAACATTAGGTTGGAGACTATGCTCACCTCATCTATTAGGAGCATTTTCATTTGTTTCAACTCTGCATAGCTCCATAGCTGATTCTGCTGAAAGTTTATAGTACTCTAATTTGTTTTGGTGTTCTTCTGGAAGGAGTAGCAATCGGTGTAGAATGACTCCACCTATGTTGCTGGCAGCCAAACCTGTCGGGGCGGTTACAACAGCTGAAATGTTGTTGTTTGTTAATTGTTTGAGGTATTTACTGATAATGTGTATTAAGAATGTTTTACCTGACCCAGCGTCACCACTTACATACAGCAGTACAGGTTTGTAGTTGTCACAGGTGCAACTTTTACTTTCGTACTGTATACAATGTTCAATTTTTTCACTTACTTCTAGTAAAATGGTACGCTGCTCATTGTTTAGTTCGGATTTCAGTACAGCCAACTCTTCTGCAGACTGCTCATACTGAAACATGGTGGTGATTACTTCCGTCATGGCTAATTCTGCATCATTTGCTAAGAGTAGATGTCCAAGTGGTTCTTGGCTGCCTGTTACAGAAGGTTCACTGCTCTCAGAAGTGTCTACATTTAGTTGTGCTTCAAGTTCTTCTTCTTGTTGGCGTTCATTGTCCAATATGGTTTTGTACGTGTGAAGTTTTCATTTGTAACTGTACTTTCACTTGCATTGAAAGCATCTTCATAGTAAGCGTGGGTGGTTAATAAATCTTCTTTTCTCCATCGTTTGCAAAGTTGCATTAGAGCTATATATTACAGTTCTTTGTATCGAGGAGTTTTTAATGACAATTCATATGATTAATTAGGCTGCGTTTGGTAAGTTTCACCAGGCTGCCTTCACAACTTTGCACTCTGTATCTACCTTTTCCTCATCTGGTTTAATGTTATTTTTGTATGCAAAGTTTTGGGCTATCTTATCGGGTATTGTGTCTAATAAGTTGTTCTTCAAAATGTCCTGGCTGTTGGGATCGTTTTTGGCTATTGTTTGTATGTCTTCATACGATTTCAGTACTCTTTTTCTGGATGCAGCAGGACCAAGGCTTAGCCACTGTTTTCAGATTTCTCAAATAAGGCGGTGCCGGGTAACAGTCTGCGGCTTTGTAGGTGCCACATTCTATATGGGACAGCATTTTTATTCTAAAGCTGTACAATTTTTGTGCCAGTGTTTTCTCAGATATGTTATCCCAGAGGTCTTTGAGCTCTGTTTTCTCTGCTTTGGTTAAGTAGGCTGTGACATATCGTGCAACTGCAGTGGAATTGTCTGCAATGTACTGTACATCAACATTAGCATTCCATAGGAGGGCAATTGTTGCATTGTAATCATTGATGTACTTTGATGCTTCACTCCTTTTTATGCAGGATGTGTTCTTATGAGACTTGCCTTTCACACTGTGTCGAACTGAAGACATGAAGCTGTTTCCTTGCCCTGTTGCGGATACTGGTCTAGGGAAACCAAAGCGGCACTTGGTGTAGTATTTGCCTCTGGTTTTATATTTGCGCCGACAGTACTTGCCACACTTGCGTCTTTGGGACTGCAAAATGTGTGCATGTAGGTCACTATGTGTACTTTCCGAAAGGGTTTTTGCAAGTGACATATTCGTGAATGAACTGCAAAACAGTTTCATCACTCTCCTCTCCAAATTTAGGAGCATTTTTAATCCAAAAAAGTATGTGGATGTGTGGTGCTCCTCTGGTTTGATATTCAAAAGAAGTGCTCCGCTTCTCCAAGGGGAGGAAGTGCTTTATTGCAAATGAAGTGCAGCATGGCAAGGAGGCGATGATGGAAGTATCGTGAAACATTTACTAGATCACGAGAGCAAAGTTCTCCTGGTGTTTTCATGTCTACACCGGATTTGTTTTTGTTTGCTATGCGTAGGAAAGTGTGCAAGTCTTCACATGCATACTCTGCACAATTTAGTGACAAACCATGTGGGTGGGCCGAGGTTGCGTAGCATACACTGTACATCTGCGTACCATCGGAACCGGTATTCTTTCGTACCACGCATGTTTGGCAAGAGATTTGTAATACTTGACTGTAAAATTTCATCCTTCTCATGCACCTTTTGTAATAGCTGTGTAGCAGACCTGTTTTGAAAATGGGAACCTGTTTTCAGTGTGTGGGCAACTCCATAACATAGTTGGCAGTTCACGTTCAAAGAGGAGGTGGAATATGTACTCCACGTTCTGTCTAAATCTAGGGTCTTCAGAATATATTCGTAAACAACAGTATTCTGATGCTGTTATTTGTGTGCATCTTTCATCATATCTTCCACCATTTCCAGTTGGGAAGAGTAGAGGAAAGGCTTGTGCTTCTACACTTTTTTCCCATACACTGATTGGCACTCCTTTGGCTTGCCGCATTTGATATGTTTCTAGTGCATCGTCTATGGTGTCTTTGGAGTGCAGTGGGTGAATTGTGTAGTGGTCTAAAATATTGGAGGCTGCACTAGAATCTAGACGCTCAAATTGGGCAGTTGTTGGGAGGTCCTGAATTATTTTAGTTGTTTCTTTCAGGTTTTCTTCAACGTTTATTTCCTTGTAGTATGCATTGTTTTCTTTTAGGTATTGAAAGGCTTCCCTAACTTTGCTTAAGTCCACTAGTTGCTGCCAATTTATTTTGTCTTTTGTAGGAACACCATTTACCAGGATAATCAAATACTCTTCTATTGGTCTTTGCACTCGTACAGTGTCTACATTTTCTTTGAGATCTAATGGTAAACTACTTTCCCACGAATACCTCAGAGTAATTCGGTGGGAGGCAATTTTGCAGTTTTTGGTTGAAGTCGTATTATTGCTTGAAATGGGTGCACTGTTTGGATTACAATGCTCTCATACAAATTAAGCTGCTGCAGTGTGTTTGGCAGTGGAAATGCTTCCAAATTATTACTGATTGCCTGTGAAGGCCTTTTCATTTGTTTTCAGCTATAAAGTACAGAGCTAATTCAAACCATTCCGATTCCTCATTGCCTTCTATTTTCTGCATTATATCTATAGTGTTGGTGCTCTTTCTATAGAAAGTTCTATGACAACACACACACACATACTTGGTTTGGCATTTCAGCTGCTGTGCTTTTGAACTTTTGTATTTCTTTTCTGTATGTGTTATATAAAATGTTGATAGCTGCAATGTTGTCAGTACTGTTGTCTGAAACTGCTGGAGTTTGTAAGTGCTCTTCAGTTCCACAATATTTCCTCTATTTCATCGAGCACTTGTTTGGCTGTACTGTGTAGGAGAATATAATTTAAATGTTGGGAGTGCTACAGCTGGACTTTTTGCATAGTACAGTTTGTAAACTAGATTGCGTACTGTTGAATGGTGGGTTGCTAACATTGTGATACAGTGGAAGCTGCTTTTGCAAGCGGGTCCAGAAATACAGGCTAAGGAATGTCCTTGTATTCCTGTATAGATGCCCACTGGGCAGGAGTCCATAGTTTGTAGTATTTTTATCTTTATATTTTGTCATTGCCTTTGACATAGTGATTGAGGAATTGCTGCAAAGATTTGATTAAGCATTGCCGAACGTTACACATTGATCTGCACAGCCATTTGTAGGTGAGACGTGTTGGTTTGGTGGAATGGAGAGTGACATCTAAGTTTGACGGGGATATTTCTGAAAGCAGTGTTTTCTCTTCCATTATGGTATTGTGTATCTTTTCATACCCTTGTCCACTCCGATGTAAGGCAATTTGGATTGTTTGTTCTTGTTTGTATGATTCTTCATTGAAGTATGGCTCTGTGTTGGTGGTGTGACTCCACTCACATGTACAGATGTGGGCAAAGGCATCTATGCTGATATTGTGTTTGTTTCGCAGTAGTGCTTGCAATTTACCAATTCATCTTGAGAGTGGTTTCATTCTGTTCAAAATTACTATAGACATTTTCCGTTTTACGATCATTGTACTGTCTACAAGAGCTTCCAGAGTGACTTTTCTGAGGTAGGTTTTGAGGGTTGAGCGTGATTTCTACCCTCTATTTCTAAGGTTCTGAAGGACTCTGTGGTGGAGCTTTTTTTGTAAAAGTAATTTTTTGGAATGCCTGCTTGAGGTAACATTACCATTTGTACGTGCTCTGTTAGCAGTCGTGCGCGTTGCACTGTTTTTAGTGCTTTTCTTTTCATTCTCACATTTTGCCACATTACATACACTGTCTTTACTGGTAGATGCATCTGTTTTCCTTAATGACTGCATTAGCTCTTCTCGTTTAACTTTATCTAGAGGTTCTGCTTACAGTGGATGGCTACTTTCTATGTTTTTAGGTTGCGTAGCTCTATTTCTGCGTTGCATTCTGCAGAGTTGCAGTTTAGTAGGCATTGTGTAGTAGCTGTTGGCAAAGAAAGGGAAGTGTGGGTGTGCAGATTTTCAAATGTACATGTCTGCAATTTGCATGAGTGGGTCAATAGGAGGGTAGGCATATAAATGGAAGTGTGTCACTGTGCAATGGCCTCTAACTTTTGGTTGGGGACCAGTATCTTACTATGTGGGGATTAGTCTAATGGTGGCAACATACTAAGCACCTGTAGAGGTGTAATGAGTAAGAATGAAGTATATACTAGTGGATTGCTGCAAATCTGTACGCTGCAATGTAACAATAGTGCACTCTTCTAGTAAAAGTACTCTTCATAAAAAGACGTACAACATTGTGATGGTATTATTCTTTGTTGTTTGGTGCTAGTAGCTTTATTGCAGGTTGTATTTTGAAGTGCACATGCCAGTGGCTTTCCAGAGAGAGGTGGGTACTACACCTGTATAAGAAGATGGTAAGAAAATATGTTGACTAATGATATAGTGCTTACATTTGTAGAATACATTCTTTAAAAGTATAGTGGGATGTCTTGGCAGGAAGAGAAAGTGTGTGTATAAATGTAAGGCTTACGATATGAATGGCGACGTGGGAGCATAAGCATGCATGTTTGTTAAGGGGGTTGGTGAATTATTTGGGAGTTAATTGTATGACCTCTTAGTGAACACGTGTGTGTATTACTTTAGGACCATTTACTTTTAAAATGGAGTACTTCGCATTGTGGAAGGATCACAAAAAGGTGCAGAAAGATGTACAAAGTGCAAACCAGAATGTTTTTGTGTGTGCATTTGGATGTACTTTGCTGCATATATATGCTTGCTACATGAGTGGAGCCATTGCTTCCGGTCTTTAATTTCCTTATGCACATTTATGAATGTTACTGCTGTCAATGTAACATACATTTGTTAATTGTTTTACTACTGTTGTAATCTATGAAGTGTGAAAGGTAAGTGGCAGGAAACAGTTGGTATGCATGCAATGTATGCACTTGACTTAGTTTGGTGGGATACGCTAACTGATCCTTTTGTGTGTGATTCTGACAAATTGGATAGGAGGTGCGTTAATGGGGGAAAGCATCGTAAAAATGACGGCACAAAAGAACAGAGTACCCGTTTGCAGATAACAATGGCTGCTATGGGCAAATGGCACCTTTGCTACCACCTACCACTCTAGGAGCCATTTTATGGTAGGTGATGGGAGAAATAACAGTAGGAATTTTGCGTACGTTATGGAGATTCAGTGCAAGGTACCCTCTTGCTACAAACTTACAACAGTTGCAAATGTACTGTACAAAAACTAGTAATACCTATAAGGCATGGTGATTGGTAGCGATGCCAATGTATCTGGATGCAGAACTTGTTGATTGTTTTACAGTACTTTCTCAAGCAGGTGCTTTTGATGTACAGGACACTTGAACTCTGCGTGTTTAACGGTTGGTATGGACTGTTCAACAGAAGTGATAGCATTAGATGCACAATTTTTGTATGTAATTGGTGGATGCGTATGTGACCGTTTAACAGTAGCCAATGAGGGACTGCTGGGAGAAAACTACTGGAAATGAAGGAATGCCATGCTTTACTGGGGTGCAACCCTTGCGGTAGTTGCAGAAAGCACACATGCTACATGCTGTCCTTCTTAATGTGCTTAGTTATATAAGTGGGTTCTCCCAATTTTTCTGTTCTCGGGGGGTCAGATCTGTAAACAGGGAGTTATAAACAGTAAGGAAAACAAACCAGACTGACTACCCCTCTCTCATAGGCCTGTCAAAGACACAGGTGCAGATGTTAAGAAACTGTTTAAAAAGTTAACAGTAACATATATCTTGCGGGAGCCAATTATTCAGCTAAGACCGGTAGTTGCAAATGTATAAATCACTTTAATAATTGCTTAAAAAAACACATCTTAAAAAACATTAATGGGCTTCTTCATACACCACTCATACCTTTCATTCCAATTCATACGTTTTGTGAACTAAGGGTTCAACAGTTTACATTTTCTTACAGCATATTTGATATTTACAGTATGCATGACATTGGAAAACAACATTAGATTTTCCTATAGGTCGACATATGTTTCGGCCCTTCTCGAAAGTATCATTGTTGTCTACGGTGGTCAAACCAGTAGTTATTGTATTGAAGCTTAGTTTCATCACCCTTTTCTCATACGAAAAGCCACATCTATGGTCAACGTATATTATTGTAGACCAAGGAGCTATAAATACTGGATATCTTCTGTATTTCACACTATCTGGAACCAGAGGGCACCTCAGTGTAGGTGAATCTTCAGAATCTGTTTTTTAACTACCGCGTAGTCAGCTGTCATCAAAAAAGGCTGCTTTCATCAGACTCATCCGGTGTAGCGCCTGTTGTAGAATCTCAATACACGGAGCCGTGACGAGATGGCGTGCTGTTAGCCGGTGGCTACTAAGCGACCGGCGAACAGCACGCCATCTCTTCTATGCCCATGAGCTGTGTGCTTCTAGAGTGCCGTTTGTCAGTGGAGCGGATATTTTTTTTTCTCCATATTGAATTTAGTGTTCTGTTCCACAATGTAAAATGTAGGTTGCAGGCACTAGAGTAATGATGTAAGGAGGAAAAGCAAAGCGATCCTCACTAAATACCAGTCAAAGTTGCTTCTTTACACGTGTTTTTACTAAAATAAAAATAAAACACTTTTCACAAATACCACCAAAGCGGCCATTCTATATGATGCTTCAAATGTGTTTGCGCAGCCCCCCACACAGGCCAATATGTTGGCGAAAGCCGCGTCATTTCGAGGTGCGCACATGCTACATCCGGGTTTTTTCAGGGTGGCTGGAATGGAAATGGGACTGTGCAGGAGTTGGGATTGGTCAATACGATTTCCTGGGTGTGGTGTGTAGCGACAGAATGTGCCAGAACGTCTGTTTGCAGATAGGAGTGGAGATGGCTACAGGGATGGTTGTGCCATTCAGGAGGCAGACTATATGGCTTTTAGGCGACTCCTGGATACAAGTTTACGCAGAACGCTGTGCACTGGTAGCACACTTTGGGTTCCATAATGTCGCTGTGCACTGATACGGAATACGTGGGATGAAGTGGCTCCATGTGGGTCCTCTTTGTGCCAGTTTGGTGACACAGGCTCATCCAGACATTATTATTGTTCATTGTGAAGGGAACAGTTTAGGACATGTTAGCGGCATCTCACTGCAGTTTGCGTTGAAGGAGACATTTCGGGGACACATGGAAATGTTTCCAAAGTCACACATAATTTTTTCTCGCATTGCCCAGAGACAGGTGTGTCTGCGTTCTTCCTCGTGTGGGCCACAAATGGAGAATGCACGCTGCAATCTGAACAAGGCTGAACAAGGCTGTTTGTGGTTTTTTGTGAGACGTTGGCATGTTCTCCTTCCACAAAGAAAACATTATGTTTCGTAGTAGGACACTTTTTCATTCAGATTGAGTTCATCTGACTAATGCTGGCAATGAGCTGTTTCTGTGTAATATCCAAAATGCAGTGCAGCGTTTCCTGCAAGTTTGGTACGCATTTTCCCTGTGGGTGTTCACCACTGTGAATGTTGCAAACACAAACAGCACCAAAAGGCTTTTTTTAGAGCCACAACTTAATTTTGCAAATGCTTACAATGCTTTTGACGGAGTGTCGCTGCCCATTGTTCAAAACCCTGTACGCGGCACTCTTAGGCTGCGCAACCGCCTATATGCTTTAATTCAAAATCAATTTTTGGAACAGTGCAAAGTGGCTCTGAAAAGAGCCTTTTTGTTGCCTCCTAACCCTCACTGTGGTTGTGTAGCATCTGTCCTGTTAGAAGACACGCCACAGAAGGACAGCAATGGACGGCAGATTTGGCAAAGGGTACCAACCACAGGGATAAGAAATCGTACATGGAGAGCAGAAGATGTGCGGTGCACCTCACTTGGTTAGGGGGCACTCTTTGTCATGTGCCTGGACCAAAGCCTCAAAAGCACTTCAAAAATGTTCTCCCCTACACAGTACTGTCACGTACATGCACAATACAGTGATCTTTGAAAGGTACGGGTCTGTTGGAGTGCGTATGTCCTCCAAGGCTGCTTGTGGGTCGCGCTGGCCCACTGCAGTGTCCCTAGTGGTGGCAGGAGCAGATAAGGAGGATGCTGTAGAGGAAAGTAACCTACTGCCTGCTTGGAAGGGGACAACCCTCCGAACAGCTGCCTTGTGGTTCGCTTTCAGGTGCCGCCGCATTGGAGGTGGTGCCATAGCTGTATAAGCCAGGTTTTCTGCGACTGAGTTGCACTCAGTGCATAGTAGCTGGTTTGCATGAGATTTTGGCACATCTCCAATGGTCCTAAATAGTTTCCACTCCCACAACTCACGCTGGCTGCAGGCAATCGGGATTCCCTCTACTTTATCCTCGTTTCCTTTTTGCTGTCCCTCCACATTATGACACCTGTCCCCTTGCTCAGGACCTTCAGAAGGAGGTGTTGGGGGTGAGGGTGTGGGTGCTCCTGAGTCAGAGGTAGTAGCAGAAGCTCTGGTGGCCATTACTTGGAGAGGTACTTTGCAGGCACGGAATTGGTGAGAAAGCAAATTCTGCACGAACCAATATGCAGCGCTGCTCAATCGCTGGAAAGCCAAACGGGGATTGCAGCACACTTGTGGGGTGTGCCCTTTTATAGGACTGTTGTGGAGCGCGTGCAACTGCAAAGTGGTCCTAAATCTTACAATACCTACCTACATGCAGAAGGAAGAATGTAGGACCTCTATAAGGGTGCGCTCTCACTGTAACACTTCATACATTGCAGTAAATTGTCCTTTTTTGATGTGCACGGATCTGATTCGTGTCCGCCAAATAAGGGCCCACGCGCAGCATTGTTCCGTTACCATGGTGATGTCGCCATTGTTCTCCATTTGGATGCCTGTCTGTGAGACGCATATTGGCCGTAATACTTTGTGGCCACGTGCATAGCTCTCCAATGGATACCCTTGCCGTCCCCGGACTTTTAAATGTATGGCACACATGCATTGAACATTTCTACATAAGCTTGGTGTGTGCACGATACAGTAGATGAAATGTTTACGTGTAAAGGAACTCGCAGGACGTGGGTCCGTGCTTCCACCTACTACAACTACATCACACGTTTGTTCTCATATCTTGACCAGGGGCGGTGTTACTAGGCATCACAGGACAAGATATGCATGTGCGAAGTTGTGCGACCGATCACCGTACGGTCCTACAACTAATTACGGGTGGCTATGTGCATGCAAACATACGGCCCATAGTGGCGTCCTACGGATGCTTCCATTGTGATTGTGCATAGGGCAGCCAGGTGCGGCGGTCGTACGACTCCTCCATTTTCCTCACTTGCAATCATCCCCACCAGTGCTGTGCTCTTCACAGTTACAATGGCCTTCTTAAAACAAAGGAAAAGGCACATATACATTCAGTAAAAATTCACATATCAATCTTTATTAGCACACTATTCAGAAAGGGAAGGGGGACCAGAAAGAGATACATATACTGGGGATTTTGGCATTTCTACAAGTTGCTGGTGAGGGGAAGAAGGGATTGAGGTCTCATCGAAGCGTCTCTCATGACAAGCAATTTGCGGGGATGGGGGGCTGGGAAATGGGGAAGGGCGGCATGTGCAGATCGGGCAGTGATATCTTATTTTCCCCATAATATGGTTGTCTACAAAAAATTTTAAGGCAGCAAATTGGTTCAGCAAATCATCCATTTTGGCGTCCAAGCGGTCTACTTTTCGATGTACAGCGTTTCCTTCACTTTCGGTGGTGGTATGTTGCTGTGCAAAAGGTGCTGCTTCTGGTGTACTCCTTGGTAGTCCCGTATGTTCTGTTCAAGAACCACAAATGTGTTTAGTTTACATGAAGCTATATTTTGTAATTGTCTTAATTTTGACACTGCGTTCTGTGCCTATGGGGTTACTATGCTCACTCATTTCGTCATGCGGGACATTCTCCTCCAGCCATTCTAGGGAGATAGCCATTGCTGCGCACAAACAGGAAACATCATGCTTTCCTACTATTGTACACTACCGGACCTGTGCAATTATAACAAATTTTCGTGTACTTACCACCTTGCAGGGACGTTCCGCTTTCAGTACTTGGCGTCTCTACCTCTTCCTCTTCGTCCTTTGTTGGATTGTGAAGTAGGTGTGTGGTAAGATTGATGAAGGAAAATGTTACTTCTCTTGTTGGTGCTTTCCATTATGTTGCATACCCTATGCCTTTGCGCTGTTTGTTGCGCACGTACAGACTTTGTACAGCTACTACATTTTCCCTTCCCATTCACGCACTTGCTGATGTTTCTATTTGTTTTTTTTTCTTTGCTCCATGTTATCACTTTTTACGACCACCCCTCCCTTTCTCGGCAGGTGGACTCCACCCGATGTCCACGAACAGACGCACTGTTCGCAACCACTGTTGCTATTAGTATAGATCCACCAGCTTCAGTATGCTGTATAGTACCTCTATACAAACTAAGAGTATCCTGTTAAAAACTAATGAAATTCAGTGAAACAAACATGATTAAAGGGACGTTATGGTTAAGTTGCGCTACTAAACGGTGTGCAGTTATAATGTCGACTGCAAAAAGTCGAAAACAAAAATGTCGGAAAAAAAAAATTTCGAAAAAATAAATAAATCGAATGTGTTTTTTTTATTTTTGTTTTTTCGGGTTTATCTATACAAAAATAAATGGGGGGTGGGGGGAACCCCCCATTTAAAAAAAAATACAAAAAAAAACCATTCGACATTTTTTTCAACATTCTTTTTTTCGACATTTTTGTTTTCGACATTTTCACTATAAACCCTACTAAACCCTATCACCTTTACTGAAAAAAATATGATAAAGCAACGTTATGGTTAAGTTGCACTGCTAAAAGCCTTGACTGAAAAAAATAGCCTAAAGCAACGTTATGGTTATGGTGCACTTCTAAAAAAAAAACCTATGAAATTCAATGAAAAAACGTTGGTACAGGGACGTTATGGTTACAGGTAAAACCGGAAAACCCCAGAAATTCCCCAGTTATTGTAAGGTATGCAACCATAACTCGCGCTATCACTGTGCACTGCAAGGACTAACACCCATGACATCAAAGATGACATCACAAATGTCATTGATGACATGACTGATGACATCACATGTGTGGCTTGCTCTTTCTTGTTCAGTGCCATATGCTTCACTGGACAATGCATACGTTTGTACACCGGGTGCTTTTTTTCACTGGGAGTCAGGAAGTAAAAATGGAAGAGTTACTATATTTGCTTACTTTACCCTTTACATATGTTCGGACACTACTTTCCTCAGGGGCCAGTCACATCATGTGATACATGTACATGGGGGAAGAAGGCAGCCTGAAACACAGTCATCATTTCTGTAATTGAAGATAATCAGTTAGGTTATGAACACCGTCTGGTAGTACTGCTACTTTTTTGCGTGCTTCACTTTCCCTGTATATGCTCATATTTGTATGCGTTGTGGTTTCTTTGTTTTGTGTACAATAGTACAAATATGTATTAAGAGAGTAAATCTTACCTACTTATTACATGTTTCACAGTACACAAAACTCTGAAACGAAAGCAGTTATCATTTTACTATCCAACACGGGAAGATTTTGAATACTGCACCTCTATGCTGCATGCTGCAGACAATGCATACGTTTGTACACGAGTTGGTTCATGTACTGGAAAGAGCTCTGCACTGCAATAGGGTTTATAGCAATGGATTGGTTAATGAACTATTTTCTGTCATGATAGGTCTTCCAAGTATCTCTGATAGTTTTCTGCCAACATTACAATGACAATCACTTGTAGAGGCTTTTCGTGAAAACTAAAAACACATGTGATGTCATCAGTCATGTCATCAATGACATTTGTGATGTCATCTTTGATGTTATGGTGTTAGTCCTTGCAGTGCACAGTGGTAGCGCAAGTTATGGTTGCCTGCAATACCATAACTGGCGAATTTCTGGGGGTTTTCAGTTTTACCTGTACCCATAACGTCCCTGTAACTTTTTTCCACGGAATTTCATAGGTTTTTTTTAGTAGTGCAACTTAACCATAACGTCCCTTTAACAACATTTTTTGTTAGATTCTTGTGGAATAGGTACCATTATTGGCGCCGTGCATGTAGCAATTTCCGGCTTCCAACATATAGGCAAAATAGGGGCGGGACTTCTGGTAGCGGCATTTGGCTCCTCCTCTACACACATGTGCCTCACCAATAATTCCAGCATGGCTCATGGTGTAGCTAATATTGATAAATTGGACAATGTCTGCTTTTTATGAGTCAGGATTTAGGACTACTTGCTGAGTACATGGGCTTCCAGCACCAACGGTGTCACACTTGTGGTCTCTGTTCTCAGGTAAATGACAATGAAGACTTGTTTATGGGCAGTCTGAAAGCTCTTACAAATCTCACAAATAGCCAGTCACAGATGGCCTCGAACACACCAACTCTTAAAGACGGTTCAAGGGTTTATTAAAGCATTTGAAAGAACAAGTTACTTACCTGTAACTGTTCTTCAGCATGAGTCCGGCATGGATTCACATGCTCATGAATATTCCCCGTCATCAGGCCGGGAATCCTCGGTAAAAGAAAAAGCTGTTTCACTTACAAACTGTCTTTCTCCTATAAACCATTCACTGAGCTCTGGGTCATACTGCCTCCAGCCAATGACTACCCTTTCCCTATGCCCTCCTCTGGCAGCCATCTTCAGATTTGGTAGCACGTGAAGTGGCAGTATGACCAGGAACAGCCGCCGGGGAGCAGGAGGGAGTGTTTGCATGTGAATCCATGTCAGAACTACATTGAGTTCCCACGCTGGGGCAGGCGCCTACACTGGCGGGAAAGATCAAAACAGTCCTTTGAGGAACTCCTTGATTAGACGGTGTGACCAAAGAGAAGACCGCCCCAGAGACCTGGTGTAGCGGGAGATGGCCACCAGATGTACTTTGATGGAGGCGTGTGCCAACCCGCCTTCGCCAAAGACAACAAGTACGGAAGAATCAGGAAGAATCAGGGCCGTGCACCTCAGAATGTTAATCTTATGCATCCAGCACCACTTTTCAAACCGTTTCCAATTGTGCCTGTAGCACTTAAGAGTCGACAATGCTCTGGGCCTGGAAAGGACATCTCTGCAGTCGACTGGTAGCTCGTACCGACCGAACTATAGGGCCGCAGGGGCCAGGTCTTCAGGTTCAGCGATCCAGGGTCGTGATGTAGGATTGAGCCTCCTTCTCTGGCGAGCAGATCCGCAACCACTGGCAGCTTCACTGGAGGTGACGTTGACAGGCTGAGAAGGTCTGGGTACCAAATCTGCTCGCCCACGAGAATCACCCTGCATCGTCATCATTTGAGTTGATTGATGACTCCCAGCAGGAGAGGCAACGGGGTGGGGAGAAACGCGTACAGGAACAGGCCTTCCCACGGGAAGGAGAATGTGTCCCCCATGCTCTTCGGCTGGTGGAACCTGGAACCTGCTGGCAAATCTCTGGCATTTGGAGTTTGTCGCCGTCGAAAACAGATCGATCTGGGGTCTGCCCCACTTGAGGAGGACTTCATAATATTTCACAAATAATCAGGGTAACAGATCACACATGTGGTTCTATATTCTGCTATCACACACTTCTAGACTAAATAACAACTGTACTGGATCTGTTGAAACGACCAGATAGTGGTCACTTAGTTTATTTATTGTGTATATTGATTACTTCATTCTTTATGCATTTTGCAAAACAAACCCAAAACATACAGACCTTTCTTACAATATTGACAATGTGGTGATACCACTGTGCACCATCCAATTCATTCCAAAGGATTAAACTCAACAACAGTGCACATGTTCAATCATTGATGACCCAATATTGACACATGAACGTGTGCTCTCCAGGGGAAAATGCAACACTGGAGTAACAAAAAAAGTACAATATAACATCTAATACAAAACACTAAAACATAAAAGTCGCCACTATAATGTTTCGGCCAAGTGTGGCTATTTCTTGAAGCTTTTGGTATAGATGGCTTTCTTCAGGACGGGTGAGAAATGTACTCGAGGTCCGTGGTGTATCTGACGAGGGACAATGACAGAGAACCGAGTGTGACCTCAGGGATCAACTATTTACATAACTTAAAGTCCAATTAGGATCTTCAAATGAGTAAAAAAACTTTCCCCAAGGGGATGCAGGTATACAGCTTACTGTCATACGCTTCTGCTGAGGTAAGTCTGCGTGGAATGGTCCCTCGGTAATTAATGAGGGCTGTATTCACATTCAAGCTCCAAATCCGAGGGATGGATGTTTGACTAATCATCTTTCTGTCTATAAGTTCAGAAAAAATGTGGAAAGAGGGGGTGGACCCCTGTCAGGGTATAAGTTTGAAATGTGCAGTATAAAAGATGACTATTATTGGAGAGGAGTCTTACCTCCAAAGCATATCACTATGCACTTCCACAGTTTAGTCAAGTCGACTGTCTGGGCGTATTTAATTCGCAGTAGGTACAAAACACATGGGAGATCATTGTTACCGAGAACTCTCCACGTTGATGTCTAAAATTATCTGTGGGTGACAAATGCTCCATGTGAGTGAAATAGTAATGCTGTCAGTGCCATGAGGGATGTGCGGCCCGGGCGTGCCTAGATCATAAGCTCTGTGAGCTACTCCTTACTTTTGGCATGCTGGAAATGGGTATTTTCCGAAGCAACACCATGTGAGAGCAGCCTCGACTGGTGTGTAGGTGGATTGTTATGCCAGATGACCGCAACACCTCGAGTGCTGGAGGGTCGTGAAGTGAATAAAGGCAAAATGCTGTGTAATCGGCACAAGAACTTACTCGTTTGGAGCCGGAGTGGATCATGTAGTTGTGTGAGGAACTGCAGCAGGCGCGTTGCCTAGGGAAACGCTGGACGAGTGTAGCCGGGAAAGTAAAACTATGTACGTCTAACGGTAGTCCCGCCGTCGTTCCTCGCAGCCAACCCGCGGTGGCCACAATGGCCAATGCGGGGGTGGGTGTGTACGTGGCTCGGTTGTCATTGGCAGAATCTGAGCGCTTGAGACTAGGCAGGTTGCGAGTCCTGGTATTGGTTGCTAAGTGATCCCAGGGTGGGTGTCTGATGATAGACACACAATAGTTGTGTAATGCGCTGTCTGGCAGCTGTGTCTGCAGAGTAGTCGTGGTACAAATTGTGCTGCACTAACTACGCTCTTCTCTCAAAGACAGAGTGTACAAATTAAATGGGTATTTGCTTCATTTGGCAGTAACTGTGTGCGGCGGAGACATTTTCAACCGCCAATAGAATATTAATTCATCACATATACAACATTTTCATACATACTAAGTTGAGTGTGCAAATCCAGTCCAATGCTATTGCATTTCATAGTCAACACATAGAGACATTTTTTCGGGGGCTCATGGGAAATCAGCTCTGCCTACCCAACATAAAACATTAAAGTGAGTGTCTGTGTTCTCACCTTGCATTGGATGTGGGCATGCTCTTCTGGGTGTGAAACACCTATGGGACCCTAGGATACACCCCAGATTCGCTAAAATCTGTCCACACTTATTATGCACCATTATTATTCTAGGGTGCCTGGGTGGAAATCACTACATACTTCAGTGTCATGAGTGCCAATCACATTGTTAGCCCACTTTCCTGATCTAAGGATGTAGTGTTAGTGGCAAAAATACCATGAGTTTCTCATGACCCACATGGATGGCAATTGGCTGGGATTTTGTGGTAGAAGTCTGAGGACGGTGTGTGGGTGACCGGAGTTGCTTCTGCCTCCATTTCAGCGTTTGGGACCTGCCTATTAGTTCCAGAAGTGCTTCCATTCGACTGTGATAAGTCCATTCTTCACTGTGTCCAGTCTGTGCACCCAATGCTGTTCCAATTTGGTCAGGGATAAATTGATATCGCCTCCTCTCTTTTGTGGGGGTCAACTGTTATATGATTGTCCAAGTGAGATTCTCATTCGTGTGTCCCAATTTAGAAAAGTGATCGCCAGCGGTTTATCTGCAACCTTGTTTTTTATACATGATCTATGCTCACCTATCTGTTGTTTCATGGGTCTGATGATTTTGGCGATATATATGATATTGCAGGGGCATCTGATGACATAAATGACAAATTTGCTTTCAAAATTTGTGTGGCTTTTTAGTGTCCAGTGGAAGTCTTTGTATGTAAACGTTTTACTTGACTTGGTGTATTTGCATGCTACACATTGGCCACAGCTGAAATGGCCCACAACCAGTGGAAGACTCCATAACGTGTTCTCTACTTTGTCCGGTTCGATGGATGTGTGCACCAATGTACCCCTCAAGTTTTTATCTTTCTTAAAGGCAAAAATAGGTTTTCTGTCCCACGATCCCTCGTTCTTAATGAGGTACCAGTATTTGTTGATAGATGCCTTGGTAAGGTTGCTGAGGGGATTGTATGTCGTTACGCGTACTGTCCGATTAATTGGATTCTTCACTTTAGTGGTGAGACATATCTCTCGGTCCGTGTTCGCAGCTCTCTTCTTGGCCATATTAATTTTTTTTCAGGTAACCTCTCTCGGTGAGACAAGTTTGTAATTGCTTGGCATATAGTTCATATTTGTCTCTTTCTGTGCAATTCCTTCGGATGCGAAGAAATTGACCATACAGTAAATTATATTTCAGTCCTTCCGGAAGTTAGCTGGAAAATTGTAAGAGACTATTCCTGTCCGTGGGTTTTCTGAAAAGTTTGGTTTTAAGGTTGTTCCCGGATCGATAAATATGTAAGTCTAGAAAGTCTATTGTCTGGTAATCCCATTCTATGGTGAATCTTATATGGTCATTACACTTGTTGAGCCATTCATGGAAGGCTATTGGATCTTCCTTCGTACCTTCCCAGATCAAGAGCACGTCATTTATGTAACATCGTTAAAGTTTGATGTTTTGTTTATAGGGGTTGTTGGCACTGTAGACATGGTCATCTTCATATTGGGCCATATAAAGATTGGCTACGTCCGGGGCGAAGGTGGCGCCCATACTTACTCCCTTGATTTGTTGGTAAATTTGTTTCTCAAAAAGGAAGAAATTCTCGGACATGGCCAGGCGGATACATTCTAAAAGGAAATATTTTTTTTGATAAAACATTTTTTATTATTTTATACAACAGTCACATCAACAAAAAAAAAACAAGGACTAGCATGTCCATTCATAGGCTGATAATAGTACATGTATCTTGCCAATCATCAAAAGAATTCCTTACAAACATCTAAATATGCTGTTCAGAGTCTCATCACCTGTGCCAGGGTCTCCTAGGTCCTCCCCTCTTCCTCCCATCCCCCCCATATTTTGGAGTCTTTGGTAGGGCAGCCTCTTGCGTTGTAGATCCTATGCTCCATCATGGCGCACGTGTCCATGTCTATTACCCATTGTTCTAGTGTTGGGGGCTCAGGGCCTCCCCATTTCTGAGCGATGTTGCGTTTCATCAGTCCCATTGCCGTGGACAATAATAGCCTTTCCCATTTGTTACCATCATTCTCATCAGGTATGCCCAGGAGTAGGGCCTTTGGATTCAGCGGTACGGAGCGGGCGAGGATTCTGGTAAGTTCATTGCAGCATGCATTCCAATAGGTCTGGATCTGGGGGCACGTCCATAGGATGTGTATAAATGTTCCCTCTTCTTCTCCACAGCGGAGGCAATTCAGGTTCATGGCCCGTTTCCAGCCATATAAGGCTGTTCTCGGGTAGTATACTCTATGCAGGACTTTTAACTGCACCAACCTCAGCCTAGAGGAAATGGCAATCTCACAAGGGTGCATTAGCGCCTGAATCCAGTCTTCTGGGTCGATTTCCCCCACATATATTTCCCATTTAGCTTTCAAGCTTGCCAATTCAGGGGTGGCGATGGACGATATAGCACTGTACAGAGTGGAGGTGCATCTAGTGGGAATGTGTGCTGGCAGCATATTGCGTTCAATTGGTGTGTAGTCCGGGACTGTAGTATCTGCAGGTAAATGGGTTTGCAGGGCGTGAGCTAGTTGTATGTACCGGTACCGCTCGGTACGTGGAAGTTGAAACTTAAGTTGTAATGTTTCAAATGAGGTTAGTTTTCCATCTACAAGGACGTCCCCTATTCTCTGAATCCCCACCCCTATCCATCTAGGCCATGGTTCAAGTTTCCTGATCTCAGTTAGATTGCTATTGTACCACAGGGGTTGTGCAGCAGTTATTTTGTTTTTCCACCCCACAAATATATGCGCCTGTTTCCAAACGGGGATAATGTGTGTCATGGTTGTGGGCGGAGAGCTTGATACAGTAAGTGAAATGGGTCCAGATCGTGTATGGCAACGATTTCCGCTCTTATGTGGGGTAATTCCCGGTCACCATTGAGCAAATCGTTGACTACCGAAAGTTGTGAAGCCCAGCAGTAGGTTTGAACGCGGGGCCACCCCCATTCCTCCTTCCTAGATCGATCTTTGGAGTGTGGTCGGTGCTATACACGGTTGACCCCCACCCCATATAAGCTCTCGCAGAAGGGTCTCGGCCCGATCAAATTCGGATTCTGGGATTCTGAGTGGGGCATTCTGCAAGACGTATAGAAACCTTGGGAGGCCCTACCCATGAGTGTCAGGGGGAGGAGCTTCCAGTGGTGGACGTCGCTGACAAAGCGGTGAACGAACGGTCGAAAGTTATGTGTTACATATTTGGTCAGGTCTTCGGATATCCAAATTCCCAGATATCGGAATCCGTGCTGCTCCACCCGGTACGGGCAGTCTCAGGGGATAGCCAGTTCTCCGCCCTTTACTGGAAAGAGGGCAGATTTCCCCCAGTTAATTCTTAGGCCGCTAAATTCCCCCAAGCAGATGAGCATTTGTGTTACCATGGGGCAAGACCGGGCTGGGTCTCCCAGATATACCAGGAGGTCATCCACGTATAGAGAAGTCCGGTCTTCGTGTCCCTCCGGCCATCTAAACCCCGTCCAGGCTGCGTTTTGGCAGAGCCATACTGCGAGTGGCTCAATTGCGAGGGCAAAGAGGAGGGGTGATAGGGTGCATCCCTGCCGAGTGCCTCTGCCTAGAGGAATGGGCCGGGAGGACCACCCATTCACCCTAACCTCTGCTTGGGTGTTTGTGTAGAGTAGTTGCACCCATCCCAGGAAGGCGTCTCCAAACCCCATACATCGCATTATTTCCCAGAGGCTGTCCCATCGGATCGAGTCGGAGGCCTTTTCGAAGTCGATTGCCAATAGGGCAAGCAGTGTATCTATAATGGGAGTACGTTCTCGTGCCAAGTGCAGCCGTCTCCGATTCATTCGGGTTGATTTAAGTGGCATAAAGCCACATTGGTCCGGGTGGATCAGGGTGCGAGCAACCAAATGTAGTCGGTTAGCCAGGAGTTTTGCAAGGATCTTGGCCTCACTATTAATTAGTGAGATGGGCCTATAGGAGGCGCATCTTTCCAGGGGTTTGTCTGTTTTGGGAACAACTAAAATGGTGGCTTTCTATAGGTCTGGTGGGAGGGCACCCAGTTCACGGGCATGGAGCAGCATTTTATAAAGGGGGGTGCCATTTTGCCCCACCCAGTTTTTGCCAGGTTTTAACCGGGAATCCGTTGGGGCCCGGTGTTTTCCCTGTTTGTAACTGTGTCATTGCCTCAGTTATTTCTGTTTCAGAAAGATCGGACTCTAGTTGCTCTCTCTGTTGTGTTGATAGGAATGGAAGGGCGATTGCATCTCACAGGGTCAAATCCAGCGGGAAAGTCGGGCCCTGGTTCAATTCGGCCTAGAATTGAGCAAAGGTGTCTGCTATTTCGGCATCTGACCGGCACCTCTCATTGTGTGAGGTGACAATCTCCTAAACGTAGCGTTGTCCCTCATCTCTTTTTCCAGCCAGGCTAACATTTTGCCCGCTTTGTACCCAAATTCATATATCCTTGCTCTGGAATCCCAGTGAGCTCATTTGGCATTGTCCAGTGCTATATTTTGGAGGCGTTCGCTGGCTCGTTGAAGAGACCCTTGGATCTCTGGGGTTGGATCACTAATGTGTTTAATTTCCCATTGAATCACATCCCTTTACGCTTCCATTATCTTTTGGAGCCTTTCTTTCTTTTTATTTGATGTCCAGGAGATTATCGCACCCCTCAGCACTGTTTTATAGGCTTCCCATATTATTACTGGGTTGTTAACTGTAGCTTCATTAATCTCAAAGTATTCATCGGACACCTCGGTGAGGTGGTCTATCAGTTCGGGAAACCCAAGATGGTAATTGTTCAGTCTCCACATTCTAGGGGGGGGTGTGATGAGGCAGGGGAAGATGAGGCAGCTCAGAGCCAATTAAATAATGAAATCCCTTTGTTTCGTCAGCAAACCAGGAAGAGTGAGCTGATGTTGTGATGTCATAAAGGGTCTTGAAGGGTGGGTCCTCTCTCTTGGAAAGACATTGGAGTGGTCCAATGAGATAGAGAGATGTTTCAAGAAAAAGTGCTTTTCTTTAATACTGGACTTTTATGTTTTTGTTTTTGTTTTAGACTTTGGAGAAGAGTGAGGAGGAAAGGGTTTCCTCTGAAGAGGATGTAGTTCATGAATGGGCTTATTGACAAAAGGTTAACCCAAGAGTTAAGCCGAGGCACGCTCCTGTTGAACGTCTCGTGAAGATGTAGTTAAAAATTGTTCGAGCCGAGTTAAGAAGAAGTACAGAGAAACGAAGTGAGCAGAGAGGCTGGGAAGCCGTTAAGAAGGCCAAGCGACGGACGAGAAAAACACAGCCGATCAGCTGTTATCACAAGATCGAAACGGCCCCAGAGGACGGGGCTGTCAGAGCAGCTGTGAGGCCTGACGTAACTCTGGCTCAGCCCCTTCCTTGCGGGGAAGGAGCCGACACCACAAAATCTGCCGGAGCTGTCAGAACGGCTGAGAGCCGCAGAGCACCGCTCCAGCTCGCACCATTGCGGGGGCGGGGCCTGCCCAGAAGCCTTCCGAGAAGTCAGACCGGCTGAGAGGCTCAGCGCAGCGCCGATCCAGGCCCAGTCTGATGGACGAAAGGACCGTAGTGAAACAGCTGGTACGTGTGATTCGAGGAGGGGCCGGTTTTCCTTGGAAGCATCCGGGAAGAGACTGAGAGACAACACGAAAGGTGAGAAGTTTGTTTTGCTGAGTGAGCCGCCGAGTTGAAAGCTATAATGAAAGATTGAAGAACAGAGAGAGACGGAACTATTACTGGAAACAGAGAATGTCTTCATTAATTACTGCTTATGGTGAAAATAATTAATAGCAAATGAGCTGGGCTGCAATCTGTCATTAACCCCTCAAGTGCCGCACCTTCTGCCACGCAAAAGACTGGAAGGGAAATTTGCAAGAAAGGCAAAGTCATTTATTTGGCTGGACTTGTTTTGAAAGGACAGGAAGGCAGACAAAGAAAAACCTAAGGACTCTTTTCCTTTAACAAGCACACCAGACACCAGGCATTCCAAAGCAGAGAAAGACTGGCTGACGAAGTACAGAGTGAAAGGCAGCAAATGAACTGTTGAACATTTTGTTATTAAAGTTACGAAAATTAGATTAATAAACACAGTTCAAGTCAAGCCGTGTACTGAGTTGTCTATATCCATCTTCTCTATCACAGGGGGTTATGCCGTGTATCCGCAATTCTACGGACAATGGCGAGCGGTCCCAGATACCACGGGGAAGTAGTTCTGCGGACGTTACCCTATGCAGGTCAGTGTTTGGAAGAAAAAGGTAGTCCAGCTTAGATAGGGATCCATGGGCCCCTAAATGAAGTGAGTATCCTTTAGTTTCCGGGTGCAATTCCCACCACACGTCTCGAAGACCTAGGGCAGATGTGAAGTTGGCCAGTTTAGTGGGGATATCTGGGTTGCGCTGTCTAAGGTGGGTGCAGTCTATGGTGTTGCTCATAACGTCGTTGAAATCTCCCCCCCAGGATCCACATGTCGGGTTGATGTCTACCCATGAGAGTAGTCAATTCGTCTAGTAGTTCTTGCCCCATTCCCGATGGGGCGTACACTGACAGTACGGTCAATTTCTCACCCCAAAACATCCCTAGGATTAACACCTAGCGGCCCCTGGGAACCTGTTCTACAGTTTGTAAGACGGATGGGTTGCGTTTATGTATCAGGATAAGAGCGCCTCTGGAGCCCATTGTGTATCCTGTGTGGAAGGCAGACCGGTAATTGGTCCGTTGGAAAAGGGTACAGTTTGATCCTGCTAAGTGTGTCTCTGTTATCAGGGACATGTCGGGGGAGTGTCTATTCAGGAGTTGCGTGATCAGGCGTCTTTTGATCCCGGAGCCCATTCCATTCACATTCCAGGCAAGCAGTTTGAGGGATCTGGGGCGATCAACTGGGGACAAGTGGAGTTGTGTGGATGCCATTTAGAGCATATAGTGGAGGTTCCACAGGATGTCATAGTCTAAGGGAGAGATCGGTCTCTCGCTGGTATGTGTTGCGGGGGTGGAGTCTCTGAATGCTGCAATGTAAAGTAGTATACGTAAAGGGTTATGGCTAGATCGTTGTGTGAACATGTAGTAGCCCAGAACCAGCAAAAAACCATAAAGACAACATAAACGTTCCCTATCCGCCTCCCTATAATTCAACCCAACACGAAGTATCTGTTGCCCGAACATTGTTGGCACTCAGGACTAGAGCATCAACCTAAACTTAAGGTTTCAACAAACAAGGAGGCAAGAGGAATCCCCTTGGGTCCGTAACTCCTGCCACCATTTGATTATCGTCGCGGTACCTGGGGTTTGCAAGGGACGTCAGTGTCCTCATTCGTTCGGTTCTTCTCTGCCCCTTCCCGTCGGCTGCTTTTCCGTCCTTCATTCGGTGGGGCTTGCCGCCTGTTCGAGGATCACTGGTACCGGGGCTTCTGGACGCCTCTTGGCGAGGGGACGGTTCAGTCTGAGCCGAGGTCTCCCTCCTCAGTTTGTTGGTCTTGCCGTCCAGTCCCCTTCAATATCTGCTTCTGCCCATGTCCAAGCTTCTTTTTGGTCCGTGAAGTTGACAGTAGTTCCTTTGTGATAGATTTTTAGTTGGGCCGGGAACAGCAGACCATACTTAACATTCATGTGAGATAGCTGACGCTTCAGCGGTTCAAAGGATTGTCTTGTTAGTTGCACCTTCCGGGTGTAGTCGGGGAATAAGACTATACGAGATCCATTGTGGGTAATTGTTCCTTTGGTGCGGGCCATTTGGAGGAGCACGTCTGTCGCGGTTATTGAGCAGTTTGGCTATCACCGTTCTGGGTGGCCCTCTCCCTCGTCCACACGGGCTTCCAGTGTCTTCAGACGATTCATTGTCAGTGAGAGTTGTTGGTGGATACCTCTAATATTATCCTCCGCTCCCGAGATACGTTGCTCTGCTTCACCCATGTGGGCGGTAAGCTTTTGCAGGTCATGACGGAGGAAAGAGCCGTCTGCCGCTATGCTGTCCATTTTCATTTCCATGGAGGAGCGAGAACTGGCGATAGCCGCCATCACGTCTCTCGGGGAGAGGGTGTCTTCATCTCCAGGCGAGGTCGGCTGCAGCTCCTGATTCTGTGGTAGCGGGGCTTGTGTCACTGCAAATTGGTCCATCTTGCTTTGTGTCGACACCTTTTTCCCAGCTAGGTCTTTGCCCATCCTCAGAACCGGATGTGAGATCGTTGGTCTTGTAGCAGTATCCGGAGCTGTCTTTGGTACGTTCCGGAGGGACAGGAGGGTGGCACACCAGTGTCCCACCCCTATCCGGGTATTGTGGTGTTGGGTGGATCTAAGGCATGACGGGTCATATTCTCTCCGACTTCAAAGGGTGTATGGAGTACTTTGTGCGAGCCGATAGCAGGTCCGATGGTGGGTACCTTTCGGGATGTTACAGCTACTGTGAGACTTATGGTGGTCGCTTTTGTGGGTATCTAATCTGTCTGTTGGCTTGTTCCGGTTAGATTGTTCAGGAGCAAACAGGCACTTGTATCCCACTGGGGGATGTCTAGACGTGCCGCCACACACCTGGAGCGTCTCTGCACTTGCCCTACTCCAAACTACTATGTTGGCGTCAATGTTTTATTCTTCTCTGTAGGAGACTAGGGCCAGTATCTGTCTCCGCTACTTTGGCCAAGAGGAAGGGTAGTCCGCCAGTAGGGGTTGGGGGGAAGTTTGGTCAGTTGTTATGACCGTTTTGTGGTCTATGTTGTTTCCAGGCGTTCACCCACTGTGTGTGGTCTCTGCAGGGGAGCACTCAATCTTTCTCCCGTATTCACCCCAAATCAGGTTTATTCGCCTTCGTGGCTCGAGGTGACCCAACTCAGCAATGTTTCCACGGGTGGTTGAAGACTGTATGTTAGATAGGGGGCAGTTCACATCAAGGGAGCGTTTTCCCTTGCCGTGAGTTGTCTGGTTCTCTCACTGGTCATGCCACTGTTGGCACCCCGGAGCAGTCGGGAGCCCGCGGCGGCGGGAGAAGCCCGGGCCCAAAGTCCCTACTCTGCACTCTCACCTTATTTGTCTGGAGCTCTGATCGAGAGTGTTATGGTGCTGCTGTGTGTTTGCTGGCCAGTTCGCTGACCTCCGGATGGCTGCCACTGATCTTCCCATGCATATGGTCCCTGCAGGGGAGAGACCAATCTCCCTCCCGCATTCACCACCAGTCTGGTCCTCTCTCTCCTGCGGGTCGAGGCGTCCAACTCAACAATGCTCCCCCGGGCATCCGAGGGCTGCGTGTTAGGCCAGGAGTAGTTCACAGCAATGGAATGTTTTCCCCTGCTCCAAATTGGCTGCCGGGGGCACTGTTTCCGCACTCCTTCTTTGGTCGCACCACTACCGGCCCTCCAGAGCAGCCTCAGGAGCAAGGTCAGGCCCCGAAAGCAGGCCGCTCCGCAGGGCGTCCACGGCGGCAGGAGAAGCCTGGGCACAGAGTACTCCCTCTGTTCTCTTACTCTGTTGTCCGGGGTTCCGATTAGGAGTGCCGCGGTGTGCTGTGTGCTTTATCGGTACGATCCTCGAACGGTCGCCACTAACTTCTGGAGTGTCCGTGTGCCGGGGCGCCTTCTTTGGGTGTGTTTTGAACCATATTACAGCAGACCCAGATTCTTCAGCGCTCGGACCGCCACATCCGCTCCCCCTTCATGTGCTTCAGTGGGTCATTCTAAGAGAAAATTGGTTGGAGTCGTTATGGTGTCACATCTTTTGTTGAGGCATGTAGTCAATGCTTGTAGGCCTTCCCGTTGGGGGATGGAGGTATACAAAGATTCCTCATCCATGGTGGCCAGAATGCAATTGGATGTGTGACTCACAGATTGTAGTGTCTGAATGGCATATGTCGTGTTTTTTATGTAGGAACTCATCTTGCCCACAAATGGTTTTAGGAAATAGTCTGTGTATAGCAATAGTGGTTCCAAAAGTGAATCGTAATGCCGAAACAATAGGTCTCCCCGGTGGTCTTGTAGCATTTTTGGTAGGGTATAGAAAGCTGGAATCCTGGGATGTGTTATGTTGAGAAATGTGTGTTTGTCCTCGCAAATCCAGCCCTCCTCTTCTGCGTGCTTTGTGAGGCTTATAATCTCCTCTTGTATTCTCTGGGATGGAACTCTCTGGGATGGAACTCTGTGTTGTAGTTAATGGTGTCCATTACTACGATGCCCCCTCCTTTATCCTCTGGTTTTATGGTGATGGATCGATCTGCATTGAGTTCTCTCATGGCCTGTCTTTCCTCCTGGTTGAGATTGTCATGTTAAAAATGCTTCCGGGATACTTCTTCCGATACTGTTTTCATCACTAGTTTCTCAAACGTCTCAAACGCTACTGGAATAGTGTGAGGAGGTGGCATAAATATAGACTTTGGTTTGAAACCTGTAATGTTCTCCCGTCTTTTGTCTTGTGATTCATCTACACCCCTGGAGGTGTCTTGGTTTTTCGGTACATAAACTTCGAAGAAATATTTGAGTCTTATATTTCTGAAGAATCTCTTGAGTTCTGCCTCTGTTTGAAAAGGATCTGTTTTCGTAGAGGGAACAAACGAAAGCCCTCTTTCTAGAAGGGCTTTCTCGGAAATCCTGGAGGATAGGTTAAGATTGGTATTTGTAGAGCCATGGCTGGTTAGAGTACCATTGGCGCGTGCGCATGTATTGGCCTGATTGCTGTTGTTGTCGCCGCCTGGGGCGTCCCCGTTGGCCCCCTCTCTGAAAAAAAAGGGTGTTGCGGAGGAGGAACTGCGGGGTTACTTCCACCTGCTACACTACGATCGCTACCACTCGATGATCCTGAGCTGCCTGAGAAATTGACTACCCTATTACGTCTGTTGTAATTACAATCTTGTTGCAGGTCACTGTAATAGGTATCTCTGAGAAAGGGGTATGTTTTCTCTTCCCCGTAGTTGCTTAGGGCTTTCTTACATTTTTGAACTTTTCTTTCAATTGTGAGTTGTTTGAATTTTGTCACCTCTTCTTCCAATATTTCTCATTTCTTCTTGGCTTCGGCTATGGTAGCGTCTTCGACAAATTTCTTCTCCAGTTCAAGTTCCTCCCCCTGTTTTTTACACTCCTCCTCAGCTGTGTCGATGATTAGTATAATCCGTACTGGAGGTGACGTTGACAGGCAGAGAAGGTCTGGGTACCAAATCTGCTCAGCCACGAGGATCATCCTGCATAGTCACCATTTGAGTTGATTTATGACTCACAGCAGAAGAGGAAACGGGGGGAACGCATACAGGAACAGGCCTTCCCACAGGAAGGAGAATGCGTCCCCCTTGCTCTTCGGCTGGTGGAACCTGCTGGCAAATCTCTGGCATTTGGAGTTTGTCACTGTCGCAGACAGATCGATCTAGGGTCTGCCCCACTTAAGGAAGAAGCTGTCCACTTGATCCCGTCGAAGCTCCCACTCGTGGCAAGAGAGCAGCTCCCTGGTGAGGGAGTCAGCGATGGTGTTCTTGACTCCCGCCAGGTGAAAAGGAATGCGGAACAACCCCTGGGCGACGGCCCAGGGGCACAAGTCCTGAGCCTCTCTGGAGAGCGCTGGGGGATCTGGTGCCCCCCTTCTTCCTGAGAACATTGTGGTGGTATTGTCCCTGAAGACCCTCACCATCTTGTCCTTGAGGGAAGGGAGGAACAACTTGAGGGCCCAAAACACAGCTCGCAGTTCCAGGACATTGATGTGGAGATCCCTCTCCTACGGTAGCCAAAGGCCTCTGGCGTGGAGACGTCTGGTGTAGGCTCCCTAACCCTCCAGGGAAGCATCCGTGGTGACCGTCTCCTGGTATGCGGGGCCCTAGAAGTCCATGCCCCCAGAGATATTGGAGCGCACGCCCCCCCTTTATCACTCGACGGAACTCCTCATCGAGAAAAATCTTGTCTGCAAAGCTTTGGGACACCTGGATCCAATGAGTGTCCAGGAATTCCTGAAGGGGTCGCATTCGCAACCTGCAGAATACACAAGGACATCATGCCGAGTAGCCACTTGGTGGTCCATACCGTGGCCGTCTTCAGTGCCAACAGCCGTTGCACCTTGCCCAGTATGGCTGCTATTCTCTCTTCCAAGAGAACATGTTGAGCCTGGACCCCGGGAACAGCGCGTTCTGCAATGGAATTAAGCAGGAGTTTGGATAGTTCACGTAGAATCCTAGACCCATCAGCAACTGGAAGGTCCGGTCCGTGTGTTCGGCAGTGACTTCCCTTGAACTGGCACGGATGAGACATTTGTCGAGGTACAGGTACACATGGATCCCTTGCAGCCACAGATGGACCACCACTGGCGACGGCCACTTCGTAAACAGCCTGGGCACCGACTTCAGTCTGAAGGGGAGGGCCTTGAATTGGTAGTGCTTTCCCTGTACAACGAAGCGCAGGAACTTCCAATGCTTCTCATGAATGGGACATAGAAGTAAGCGTCCTCCAGATCCAGTGACTCTGGGAGTCTTCTTCCTCCAGTTGTATGAGCATGTGCTGCAACGTGACCATCCTGAATTTTTGGGACTTGAGATGCCACAGGTTGAGAAAAGGCCTCCAACCCCTGTTTTATTTAAGTATCTGGAGTAAACTCCGGAGCCCCAGAGTCACTTTGGAACAAACTATCGCCATTTTCTTTAGCATGGCCTGTACTTCCTGCGGAGCTGAGGGATGTGCTGCTCCTGCCGGGCCACTGGTGGTATTCAAGGACACTTCTGCTGAAATTCTAGAGTGTGTCCGGGGGTGAGAGCGTGCCGCACCCATCGGTCAGAGAAGATCTTTTCCCACTCGCTGATGAAGCCTACCAGCCAGCCGGCCTCCCACCTGGGTGCATGGGCGGGGGCCCGATGTCCTGACCAGTTCAATCCTGCTTTGGGGCCTACATGCTGCCTTGGGAGCTACGATGACGTGATTGTTGCCGGCCACCAATGGGTTAACTTGTTTAGCCCCTGCCGTTGGAGAGGCGGAGTTTATGACGGGGAGTTGGAGAACGAAGGGAGTTCTGGGTAAGGCGCAAGAAGCGCCAGTTTCTGTTAGAGAAAGCAAAATAAAGACGTGTTGAGAAACCACTCCGTGTGCGCGTCCTCCTTCCAGGCCTTGTAGAAGGTTACACTGGCAACGAAGGCTGTCCGTGCGCACAGCGGAGTCCTCCTTTGGCAATCCGCCACATCCCCGCTCGGATGACCTGCCAAGTCTCCTCCTATTCTTCCTCCTCCAGTACCAGTAACGGCAATCCGCCGCGTACGCGTGGGAGTCGGCCTACACGCCAAGCTCCTCTCCTCCTCCATCGTCACGCCTGGTACGGCGTGCCAGATAGCTGCGCGAGCACTGGGAAGTGCACATTTGTGTCATGATGCCCGCTCCCGGGGAGCCGGTTCAAGCCCTGCATCCCCGAAAGCGGACATCCAGTCCCCAAGGAAGGACCCAGCAACCCCATATAGGGGCCCTTTGGACAGTGTCCTGGCGCCTATGGCGCCAGGCTCATAAAAGACATCAGTCCTGGCGCCATAGGCGCCAGGCTCATTATGGGAGTGCTTGGGTGCACTTACCTGATGCAGACCATGCTGCAGGATCCCGGCCTCCTTGAGGCCTGAAAGGAACTACTTTACCTGTGGGACTAATTTACCATCCGGGCATGGTCGGGGAAGGATACATACCTGATTGGAGGAAGGATACATACCTGGAACTTCTTCCAAGGCTATTTAAACCCCACCCGAACAGCCACACGTGCTTCGTGTTGTTCTGCATCTAGCAGCTGGACGCTCACCTTGTCTGCTCCTGCATCCTGACTTCTGCCACGCCTGCCAGCATCCTGGATCACCTGCAAAGGAAGAGAAGAAGAGAACAGAAGAAGGAAAAGTCCTTACCTGCTAAAACCGCATCCCGGAGACATCTCGCCGACAATCCTGAAAAGGAAGACTTTAATTTAAAAGCACATCGCGTCGATCGCTGCAGCGCCGCATTCCACTCACCTTTACAGGGCGCCTTCATGTTCAGCAGCGATCATCCGGATTCGCAGTCACGCCCCAGCGCCTAGGGAGAAAAAGACCAGAACAAAAGGTGAGAGAGAGAAGGGAATAAGGAAAGCTAAATCTCCATGTTAAGACTTACCTGTTGATTCATTCCCTCTTCATTTCGGGTCCGCGCCGCATCCTGGCATTTCCGGACCCCGGCCCCTAAGGGGAAAAAGAGACATCAGCGTTAATGAGCGAATGAAAAGACATTACCAAAAACGCTCATTAAAGACTTACCTGATTTCTACAAGGATTTCCCCTCTCATCTCGGGTCGGTCCCTGTTCCCCGGCATTACGTACCCCGGCCCCTATGGGGAAAAAGACACTAGCATTAGTACATTAATGCATGGACACAAGGGGAACCTCTTATCAAAAAATTTACCTGGAAGCCAAGCAAGTTTGGTTCTCACCAATCCGAAAATCCAGTGAAGTAACTGGATACCAACGCGCCCCTGCATCAGAAGCAGGATGGAGAGCTCGTCCTTCCAGACCCTAAGGTGAGACGCTACGAGAAATCACAGAAGGGTTTCGAGGAGGGTGAGAGGGGAAAGTGGGAGGGCGATTGCATTACCCCGCAGACAGTTAATCCCCTATTTTCGCCTACAGAAGGATACTTCTGCGAGCCAGGCAAGCCAGATTTGGGGGCCCGGTCCAGTCCGTCTTCCGAACCCTGTGCATCACCTTAGAAGAGGTCACAGCAGCGCGAACCAGGCCAGCGCCTCCGTGGGAGTCAGGTGAGCGTAACAGAACGCGAAGCCTTCCTACAAATTCCCACCCAGGCGCTATGGAAAGTTCTGAGACTGATCAGTTGGCCCAATTACTGGGGGAATTACGGGCCGAAGTACATGCCGCTCGTCAAGAGACTAATGCCCTCAGGAGGGAATTAATAATATCAAAGGAAAGAACTGATGACCTGGCCAGACAGCTTTTGCAAGGTCAAGCTGGGCAAACTCCTCTACCCGGTTCCGGAGGGAACCCCGCTCCTGTGGTTTCCAGTAACCCTGTGCAGATTAATCTACCTGGAAACATGCCGCTGGCCCCACCCGAACGCTTTGCTGGGGACCCCAAACGATTCGCCGTATTTATGAATCAGTGTCGTTTGCACTTCCAATGCAGACCTGGGGCCTTCCCTAATGATCAGACCAAGGTAGCCTTTGTATTGTCATATCTCAGCGGCTGCGCTGCCGATTGGTCAGTTCCACTGGTTACTCAAGATGACCCGATTCTCCGTGATTTTCAAAGGTTTCAAGCAAGCATGGAAAGGTTATTTGCTCTACACTCTCAGGGGCAGGCTCTGGATGGCGAACTTCTATCCCTGCGACAGGGCAATCAGGACCTCCTATCCTATATTGCAACCTTTAATAGACTAATTGTGGAAACGGGATGGCCAGAGGATAAAAGAGTCACGTTGTTTTATCGAGGCCTTCGCAGAGAACTTAAAGATGTCTTGGCCCAAGTTGTAAATCCGCCCCAAGAATGCACAGAGTATATAGACTTAGTGGTCCAATTGGATCACAGACTTCAAAACAGAAAAGCAGATCGGTCCAGGTTTGAGACCCGGGTGTTGGTCAAGACCCATGCTAATCCCAAGGGAGTTGATGTCTCTGAGCCTATGCAAATTGGAGGGGTTAAAGGACCCTTAACTCAAAAGGAACGTGAAAGGAGGCGGCAGTTAAAATTATGTCTTTATTGTGGGAATTCTGGACACTTTCTACGAGATTGCCCGGCAAAACCGCCCCGAAAGGCAGTAGGAGCCGCTGATAAAAACCATGAAGACTCTGTTTCGGGAAACGACTCCGCCCGACAAGTGTAGGGGTCCGCTTGCCGAGCTTGAAAACTAACTCTCAGACCTCGCATTTCATTGTGCCAATGGTTCTCGTAGATCCAGAACAGCCTAAGCGGTTGCATGCAATAAAGGCATACATCGATAGTGGGGCTATTGGAAACTATGTGGATCGTGAATTGGTCTCTAGGATTAACCTCCCTCTCCGTCCTAAAACCAGTAAAGATGTCATCACCACAGTCGATGGAACTGAAATTGCCTCTGGACCGGTAACACATTCCAGTACTGAGGTGACTCTTATTGGTCCCGACGGCCATCGGGAGGGTGTTGTGTTTGATGTAATCAAGGCTCCACAGTTTCAGGTTATTCTTGGAATCCCTTGGTTAGAGACACATAATCCTCGAATTGATTGGCGAGCTAAGAGAATAACCTTCCCGGATTGTACACAAACCTGCTACCCAGAAAACCTGAAGATTAATCTAGCATCTGTAACCTCTGCCTCCATGCAAATACCTCCGGAATACCAAGACTTTCAGGACGTCTTCCAAAAGGAACAGGCCAACACGTTACCTCCTCACAGATCGTACGATTGCCAAATCGATCTGGTGCCCGGTGCACAACCCCCTTGTAGCAGGATTTATGCCCTTACCGAACCTGAGAATCTGCATTTGAGACAATATTTGGATCAATACCTAGCTAATGGTTTTATTCGCCTGTCAAAGTCCCCGGCATCCTCAGCTTTGTTCTTCGTTCCCAAAAAAGAAGGCGACCTTAGAACTTGTATCGATTACCGCGCATTGAACCAGATAACGGTTAAAAACCGTTATCCTCTGGCTCTGATCCCTGAACTCCTTGACCAGGTGAAGGGCGCTTGCATATACACCAAGTTAGATCTCCGGGGGGCTTATCATCTGGTACGAGTTAAAGAAGGCGACGAATGGAAAACTGCCTTCCGTACTAAATACGGATTATTCGAGTACCAGGTGATGCCTTTCGGATTGTGTAACGCGCCGGCTGCCTTCCAATACTTCATGAATGATGTCCTTCGGGAACTCATCGATGTTTGTGTTGTCGTATATATCGATGACATTCTGGTGTACTCCTCTTCGGAATCTGATCACAGAAAACACGTCAGAGCAGTACTTGAAAAACTGCGCCAACACAAACTATTTGCTAAATTGGAGAAATGTGTTTTCCATACCACAGAAGTCGAGTTTCTAGGTTTCATCCTGACACCCAAAGGAGTCCGAATGGACTCAAGAAAAGTGGATGCCATCCTCAAATGGCCATCACCTAGCTCTGTAAAAGGGGTTCAAAGCATGCTCGGCTTTGCCAATTTCTATCGCAGGTTTATCCCGGAATTTTCACGCGTGGTACAACCCATTACTACACTCTTGAGGAAAAATAAACGTTTTGAATGGTCCGAAGAAGCCGAGCAGGCCTTTCAGGATTTAAAAGCTAAGTTTACCTCTGCACCTATATTGAAACACCCGCGTCCAGATCTCCCTTATGTCGGCGAGACTGACGCATCCAGCCTAGCCATGGGAGCTGTCCTGTCCCAAAGAGATCCCGAAACCAACCAACTGCATCCCGTAGCATTTTGGTCCAGAAAATTCTCGGCACCCGAGGTTAATTATGCAATCACGGACAAAGAACTGTTAGCCATTAAGTCCGCTTTTAAAGCCTGGCGGCATTATCTGCTTGGCGCTCGACATACCATCACAGTGATCACTGATCACCGGAATTTACAGTATTTGAAAACCGCCAAGGCTCAGTCATCACGGCAGCTCCGATGGGCTTTGTTTTTCGCTGAATATGATTTTGTGATTACCTATCGACCTGGCTGCAAGAATGGCAAAGCAGACGCCTTATCCCGAATTGGAGAATCTGATACCAAACTCAGAACCAGTACCAATAATTCCCGAACAGAGGATTCTAGGCATGACTTTGTTACAGATGCTCGAAGACATTCAAGCCAGAGTGAAACAACTCCTGGACCCTACAACCTTACAGGAATGGATACAAAAGGGATCAGACTTTACCATAGATAATGGTTTACCTTATTTCCAAGGACGCTTATTCCTGCCACATAAGGAATTACACGAACTAGTTATTTCCGGTTATCATGATACATTAATAGAGGGACACCCCGGTATTGCCAAGACAGAGGAAAAGGTGAAATGACAATTTTGGTGGCCCTCTTGGCGAAAAGATGTTAAATCTTTTGTGATGTCCTGTGGTGTTTGCGCCCAAAATAAGTCAAAAGAAAAGACCAGCCGGTCTCCTTCAACCTCCAGACATACCACCAGCACCCTGGCACACCCTATCAATGGATTTTATTACGGACCTGCCTCCTTGTTCGGGGTACAATACTATTCTGGTAATTGTGGATTTGTTTTCCAAAATGGCCCACTTTATTCCTTTGAAAGGTTTACCTTCAGCTTCTGTCCTAGCCAAAGAATTCCTCGAAAATATTGTTCGGCTACATGGATTCCCATCTATACTAATCTCTGACCGGGGAAGCCAATTCATTTCCCACTTCTGGCGCAAATGTTGTCAAATGGCGCAGATCGACGTAAGATTATCGACCAGTCACCACCCCCAGACCGATGGTCAGACCGAGAGGACAAATCAGACCCTTGAACAGTACTTACGGTGTATGTTACAGCAATCTGAAAGCAACTGGAAAGACATTCTTTGGATAGCCGAATACGCATATAATAATTCGGTACACTCTGGAACTGGCCACAGTCCTTTTTATACTTTGTTTGGGCATCACCCTCGAACCTCAAACCTTGACTCACCTCAGAACCTCGGAATGCCTGCAGTAGAACATCTGCATTCTACAATTACCCAAGCCTTCAAAGAGGCAACTACGCATTTACGACAAGCCAAGAGAAAATACAAGGAGAATGCTGATCTACATCAGAGTGAAGCACCTCCGTATCAGATTGGGGATCAAGTGTGGTTAGCTACCAGACATTTACCACTCAAAGGGCCTCGAACTTTTAACCCAAAATATCTGGGACCTTATTCTATTACGGCAATAATTAACCCAGTGGCTGTTAAACTTGATTTACCAGCTAGTATGCAAATTCACCCTGTTTTTCATGTGTCACTTCTGAAACCAGTGGTACCCGGAACCCGACTACTCAAACCTCCAGAACCTATTCTAATAGATGGGGAGCCCGAATTCAAAGTGAAGAACATTTTAGACTCAAAAATGTTTAGGTCAAAACTGTTCTACCTAATTGACTGGAAGGGGTACGGACCTCAGGAGAGGTCGTGGGAACCCAGCGACCATGTGCATGCACCTCGATTAGTCAGGAAATTCCACCGACTCTTCCCAGACAAACCAAAACCCCCGGAGGGAACAACCTTGGGAGGGGCCTTGGGGGGGGAGTGCTGTCATGATGCCCGCTCCCGGGGAGCCGGTTCAAGCCCTGCGTCCCCGAAAGCGGACATCCAGTCCCCAAGGAAGGACCCAGCAACCCCATATAGGGGCCCTTTGGACAGTGTCCTGGCACCTATGGCGCCAGGCTCATAAAAGACATCAGTCCTGGCGCCATAGGCGCCAGGCTCATTATGGGAGTGCTTGGGTGCACTTACCTGATGCAGACCATGCTGCAGGATCCCGGCCTCCTTGAGGCCTGAAAGGAACTACTTTACCTGTGGGACTAATTTACCATCCGGGCATGGTCGGGGAAGGATACATACCTGATTGGAGGAAGGATACATACCTGGAACTTCTTCCAAGGCTATTTAAACCCCACCCGAACAGCCACACGTGCTTCGCGTTGTTCTGCATCTAGCAGCTGGACGCTCACCGTGTCTGCTCCTGCATCCTGACTTCTGCCACGCCTGCCAGCATCCTGGATCACCTGCAAAGGAAGAGAAGAAGAGAACAGAAGAAGGAAAAGTCCTTACCTGCTAAATCTGCATCCCGGAGACATCTCGCCGACAATCCTGAAAAGGAAGACTTTAATTTAAAAGCTCAGCGCGTCGATCGCTGCAGCGCCGCATTCCACTCACCTTTACAGGGCGCCTCCATGTTCAGCAGCGATCATCCGGATTCGCAGTCACGCCCCAGCGCCTAGGGAGAAAAAGACCAGAACAAAAGGTGAGAGAGAGAAGGGAATAAGGAAAGCTAAATCTCCATGTTAAGACTTACCTGTTGATTCATTCCCTCTTCATTTCGGGTCCGCGCCGCATCCTGGCAATTCCGGACCAAGGCCCCTAGGGGGAAAAAGAGACATCAGCGTTAATGAGCGAATGAAAAGACATTACCAAAAAAACACTCATTAAAGACTTACCTGATTTCTACAAGGATTTCCCCTCTCATCTCGGGTTGGTGCCTGTTCCCCGGCATTCTGTACCCCGGCCCCTATGGGGAAAAAGACACTAGCATTAGTACATTAATGCATGGACACAAGGGGAACCTCTTATCAAAAAACTTACTTGGAAGCCAAGCAAGTTTGGTTCTCACCAATCCGAAAATCCAGTGAAGTAACTGGATACCAACGCGCCCCTGCATCAGAAGCAGGATGGAGAGCTCGTCCTTCCAGACCCTAAGGTGAGACGCTACAAGAAATCACAGAAGGGTTTCGAGGAGGGTGAGAGGGGAAAGTGGGAGGCCGATTGCATTACCCCGCAGACAGTTAATCCCCTATTTTCGCCTACAGAAGGATACTTCTGCGAGCCAGGCAAGCCAGATTTGGGGGCCCGGTCCAGTCCGTCTTCCGAACCCTGTGCATCACCTTAGAAGAGGTCACAGCAGCGCGAACCAGGCCAGCGCCTCCGTGGGAGTCAGGTGAGCGTAACAATTTGGTCCTGGCAGTCCGCCAGATCCTCTCAAGCGACGCGTGCCAGTGATCCCACCCACGCCCTCTGGCTGCACATTTCCACCACACGACACCGGGGCCGATTGGAGCCGAGTGGAAACCTCCTCCTCACAGCACCTGGGGCTCCTTGGTCGGCCCATTCCTGTCACCAGACTCTCAAGTGGGTGCAAGTTCACACTCACCTGCCTGCTAGGCCTACACCAGCGTGTGTGAACGTCCGCGGCCACCACTCCAGGCCAGCAAGTTTGAGGCAGCAAACCACCACACCACGGACTGATTGTACACCCGCAGGCTCCCACCGCCCAGCAACATAAGCAACCCTGTGTCCAATCCTGGATCCCCCCAACTGGCCCGCGAGACAAAACCAATACAGCTGCGGCTACCCCCGCCATTCACCTTGGCGCCCCAAGCTACCAAGGGGCCAAGATGGACTGACTGGATGGAAGACTTCCAGCACTATGTGAGGGGGTCTGGTGACGGCGACTCCCCCAACATCAGGGACATCTTCCTTAATTTGGTGGTGGGGGAGATAAAGACAGTTGTGAAAACGATTCCCGCAGCTGAACAAAACACTTTCACCAACCTGATCGGGGCCCTAGACAAACTCCTCATCATCGAAGTCAACCGCGACTACGAGCGGTATTTATTTAACAAATGCACCCAATTGCCACAAGAGACAGTCGACGAATTCATAACCCGCTTAAGAGTGAAGGGAGCAAACTGCCAGTTCGACGCATTTTCCCTAAAAGAAGCAATAAGGTTGAGGGTCATAGAAGGGTGTCTTTCCCCGCACTCAAACAGCTATTAAAAAAAACCCTCACCATCCCAGAAGTCAGTGAGCTTGCTCGCATACATGAGAGGGTTGATGCCCAAGCCTCATCCATGGACACCACAGGCAACCCCAAACAATACACCAATGAACTCGTCGCAGCCATACAGCCCCCTCGTCAAGGCGACAGAGGGTTGCAACCATACAGAGCACAAGCTACGCAGGTTCCACGCCAACAGAGACAATGCTACCGCTGTGGGATGTCGTTTCCACACTCAGGGTCATGCCCAGCTTTATCCCAACGATGCACAAACTGCAGAAGAGAGGGACATTTTCACTCTGTGTGTAGAGAAGGCATACCATTTCCTCCAATGCGCCCCCAAGCACCCGCCAGGACGCCTCTCCACTCGCCGTCCCCACAATATAACCAACCCAGATACTACCACCAAGGGCAAGGACAGAGGCGATACGTCAGAGCCATTGATGAGTACCAAGCACAGGGGTACCCACCACAGCTGGACCAGGCAGACCAAACCAGATACCTCACAGATGAGTATGATTACCCACCGACAGAATATAGGCCTGAAACATTCTACCATGACGAGCAGGAAGCAGCATACAACACGCCATATGATCAGTACGACCAGGACAAGTACGTCAATCTCATACTTGACAATGAAGAGGCCAGGGAGGCCCCCAAAATCCCGATCAAAATGTGGAACTGCCAATTCCAATTCATGGTCGACTCAGGTGCTACTGTTAATATCATGGGCGAGCAGAACTATGCTAAAATACCAAACCTGCCGACGCTCGAACCATCACACTCGAGAATTTTTCAGTGGGGAGCTGCCACCCCCCTGCAGACAGTGGGGCGCCTCACACAACGTCTCCTCCTGAATGGCCGGCAAGTGGACACAACAATACACATCATCCATTCACTTGCCAGAAGCCGATGCCTACTCAGCTATCATACGGCTTCCCGCCTAGGATTGATTGAGTACACGTGAAGGCGGGAGACACCATTACCACAACCTCGAACAGACTGAATCCGAGGGACTCTGTCGGCACTATAGCATGCTACCAATCACAGAACCTCATCACACAAGGCGACATCACAAGAAAATTCCCCAACCTATGCACAGGGCTGGGTAAACTCAAGGCCCCTCCCATCAGACTCCACATCGACCCCTCGGTGCGACCTGTGCCACAACATCCCAGAAGAGTTGGGTTCCACATGCAAGCGGCAGTGTCAGAAGCACTCCAACAACTGCTTTCCGCTGGTATCATCGAACCGGCAACGGGGCCAACACCATGGGTATCCCCCCTCGTGGTCGTGCCCAAGGAAGGAGGCAAGATCCGGTTGTGTGTGGACATGAGGGTAGCAAACACCACCATTCAGCGGGAGAGGCATCCAGGTCCGTGCATCAAGGACATGATTGTGCAACTAAACAATGCCCGGATGTTCTCCAAGCTCGACCTAATCCAAGGCTACCATCAGCTGGAGCTACATCCTGAATCCAGGCCCATCACAACATTTGCGACGCACAACGGACTCTTCAGATACCGGAGACGGAATTTTGGTATCTCGTCCGCCGCAGAGATCTTCCAGGAAGCCATACATCAGACCCATTAGGGGCACTCTGAACTACAGTGACGACATCCTCGTTTTTGGATCGTCAAAGGAGTCCCACGACAAAGCATTACACGCCACCTGTGCAGCGCTTCAGGAGGCGGGCCTCACACTCAACATCACCAAGTGCCGATTCAGCAAGACAAAACTAAAATTCTTTAGACACATCTTCTCCAATGAAGGGATGATGCCAGATCCCGACGAAGTCGACACAATCACCAACCTCAGCGACCCACAGCAGGTCGCGGATGTCCACTCCTTCCTCGGCATGGCGGGTTACTGTGCAAGGTACATACCCCATTATGCCTCTCTCACTGACCCGCTGAGAAAGCTTCTGCAAAAAGACTCAACTTTTGAGTGGACCCCCGCATGCCGCCAGGCTTTTACCAGCATCAAGCAAGCCCTAATGGAAGCCCACCGCCTCGCGTACTTAAACCCCTCGTGGCACACAGAAGTGGTGGTAGACGCGAGCCCAGTTGGCCTTGGAGCCATCTTAGCCCAAACCAGCGGCGCAGATATCAACCCCAGACACGTGGCTGCTTATTCAAGCAGGGCATTGTCGACCCCAGAACTGGCCTATTCCCAGGCGGAGAAGGAGAGTTTGGCAGCGGTCTGGGCATGTGAGCACTTTCACAACCTCCTCATTGGGAAGCGGTTCACATTGATCACTGACCACCAGGCGCTGCTGCCGTTCGGGAGCCCGCACACCAAGATGCCCCCAAGGATTGAGCAGTGGGACATCCGTCTACAGGAATACGACTATGACATTATACATCGTCCCGGGGGTGTCCTCAACCCCGCTGACTATCTGTCGCGACATCCAGTTGGATCCCCACTGACCCGGAAAGGTGATGTCGCCTATGTGCAGTACGTAGCATCCAACTCGCTGCCACCGGCCTTATCCCTTGAGATGGTTGCCACCGCATCAGCTGCTGACCCTACGACAGCCCTCGCTATCAGCCTCACGTTGACCAATAAGTGGAAAGACCATCACAGGCCAATGCTGGCACACCCGGGAGTGAGCAGACAGAAGATCGAAAGACTGGCAAGGGTGCACAAGGAACTGGCTGTCAAGGACAACAATATTCTTCTCAGAGGGTGCAGGATCGTCATCCCTGCCACATTAAGGAGCGAGGTTGTCCGAACGGCCCTTGAGGGGCACAGAGGGGCCGAAAACACAAAAAAAAAAGTTGAGGTGCCATGTCTGGTTCCCTTTCTTAGATGCAGCAGTAGAAGAATGGATGAAGAACTGTCATACCTGCCAGTGCATGGCCCCGGCTGAAAACCCACCCCCACTACAGCATACGCAGATACCCGATCGCCCGTGGGAGCGAGTAGCCATGGACTTCTATGGGCCCACGGAAGCGGGTGACTATCTCCTGCTTATAATAGACGAGCATTCAAGATTCCCGATTGTCAAACTGGTTACCACCACTGCGTTTCCCCAAGTAGTGGCGGCACTGGAGGAAGTATTCAGCGAGTGGGGAATCCCCAAAACAGTTAAATCTGACAATGGACCACTGTTCTGTGGACATGAGTTCGGGGCACTGGCGGAGCAACATGAGTTTCAGACATATGAAGATAACCCCCCGCCACCCGCAGGTGAACGGAATGGCAGAACGCTTCATGGCGTCAATTAAAAAGACGATACAGAGGGCCAGAGTCGAAGCAGTCAATCCCCACCAGGTACTGTGCCGACTCCTACGAGACTATAGAAACACACCCCATGAAGCTACGAACAAGACACCCGCCGAGTTAATGCTCCGCTACGAAGTACGAACCCGCATACCACGCAACCCGTCAAGCGATGAGCCGCCGGACATGGACATACTCCAAAAGGATGCAGAAGCCAAAGAGAGAGCAAGACGAGACACTGACACTCGCCGCCATGCAGTGACAAAAGATTTCCACATAGGAGATGAAGTTCTCGTCCAACAGCCAACGCCCAGAAAGACAGATCCGCGGTTTGCCCCAAGTCCCATGAGGGTAACTGCAGTGAAAGGTACGATGGTGACAGCCGAAGATCAAAACAGAGCTGTCACCAGGAACTGTCAGCAATTCAGACACTATGTCAGGCGAGAGGGAGCGGAGTTACCTCAGAGACCGGTTTCCCCAGAACCGCGAGAGCCGCGAGATGACCTGTGGACCCCTCCGGTAGGAGACCCTGGAGGGACAAGCCATGAAGCAGGAACTCAGGAAATATTAGGGCCAGTTGCCCGAGATGAGAGACCACGGCGAGTCATCAAGAAACCTATGAGGCTTGTTGAAGAGTGTTGAGTTGATGTTTGGACATATTGTTCGGGGGTGGTGTTGCCGGCCACCAATGGGTTAACTTGTTTAGCCCCTGCCGTTGAAGAGGCGGAGTTTATGACGGGGAGTTGGGGGAACAAAGGGATTTCTGGGTAAGACACGAGAAGCGCCAGTTACTGTTAGAGAAAGCAAAATAAAGACGTGTTGAGAAACCACTCTGTGTGCGCGTCCTCCTTCCAGGCCTTGTAGAAGGCAACAGTGATCCACCTCCGAAAGCCTTGGAATGACACCTGCAGGCCTCCTGTGTCGTGGAACGGGAGGGCTAGCGGTATGAGGATGATCCGCCACCAAAAACTTTGGATGACCTGCCGGATTTCCCTCCTGAGGCACAAAAGGAAGGACGATGTTGCTGAAGCATGCCAAGGGCACAGGCCGTCTCTGTGTCAGTCTTGATGGCTTGCAACAATTCATCAACGATCTTCCCAAAGAGATTGTCTACGTTGAAAGGCATGTCCAGGACCCTCGTCTGAACTTCCTGCCGAAAGTTGGTGGCTTTCAACCAGCCACGACGATGGAGGCAGACACCGTTCCCCATCTGTGAGAACCATGTGTCTGCGATGTCCAGGGCCACGGTGATGGCATAGTCCGATGCCACCTCGCCCTCTTGGAGGATCTCCAGCACCTCAACCCGTTTGTCGTCGGGGAGAAATTCCAGCAGCGGGGCCATCTTATATCGGAGCTCCTGATCGTTTCTGGCCAGTATCGCAAGCACATTTGCTGCCTTGACCCGTTGTTGCCGTCGAATAGATCACCTTTCTACCCACAGCATCCAACTTCTTCCCCTCGCTGTCCGGGGGAACGGAGGCTGAAGTTGAGGGATTTGAAGACTTCTTCCTCACAGCCACCGAGACCACAGAGTCCGGTGAGGGCTGCGACCACAGGCACTTGGGTGCAGACTCCAGCACCCTGTACTTTTCCAGCCTGCCTCTCTTCGCCGGGGCTGAGGTGGGATTTCTCATCAGCACCAGGCCCTCATCCCAAACGTCATCCAGGAGAGGCACCGCCAGAATGGTCTTCCTGTTGGCCTCACGGCGTTGATAAAGGAAACCTTTCTTCTTGGTCTCTTCTGATGTCCACTGGAAGAGCTCAGATGCGCCGGCGATCATGGCGTGGAACGATCCCACTTCTTCCGGGGAGAAGCACTCGGCGGCAAGGAACTTCATCAGCCGAGGGCCCGGTGCCACAGTGGCCGGCGGTGCAGTCGGCATCCTCTTCTGGATCTCCGATACCAGCATGTGGAGAGTTGAAAGGATGTCCAGCAATACGTCCTTGGGAGGTGTTGGAGGTGAGGGGGTAGGCTTGCTGGGTCCAGCACCCACATCTTCATCAGCATTCTTGCCATCACCATCCTCCTTGGCGTTTCTGCTGTCGTCGTTCCCCACATAGTCTGGGACCATGTGAAAGGACGCAAAGCCCCCTTTGTCTGAATAAGAAATATCCGTGCCCTGGAGCATAGTACAGGCCTCCACTCCCCCCCTTTTTTGCATCCTGAGAGGGGGAGAGGGCCACTCTGGCCACCGTCGGGGTCTCCTGGACCAGGTCAGCCCCTTTCGCCTTTGAGAGGGGAGCTGCCACCAGCTCGATCGTTGGGGATCACTTCGCCTGGACCACTTGGGCCTTCAAGGGCAGGAAGGACACCTCGGTCTTCTCCGGCTTCTCCTGCAGTTTCCCCAGGTTAGCCGATTTCCTCAAGGAGGAGCTGGAGCAATGACTTAAGATGGAGGCAGGCGGTGAAGATGAGCGTGCCCTGATCGTCGCAGGACCCGCTTGCGCGGCAAACCCGACAGAAATGGACTTGCAGTGCTTGAACTTGTCTTGGGCCCCCACGGATGGACTGCCCTCAAAGGAATTACAAGCTCGCTCCTTGGACCGGCCGGTCCTGGATGAGGCATGCCCCTGTTTGCCACACAGGGTAGAGGCCTTGGTGTTGAGCCATGCCGCCAACCTACTGTGATGATCCTTAATGGTGCGCTTGGAGAATCCAAGGCAGATCTCACAATCTGCTTCCTTGTGATCCGGATGAAGACAGTAGAGGCACTGGGATTGTTCATCCTCCACAAACATTCCTCAATCTGCAGCTGGAGCAGAGCTTGAAGAGGGAATCTCTGCCCTTCTTCTGCTCCGACATGGTGCAGTGCAGGCCAGATGACCTTCTGGAATCTTTGATGAAACTCCACGATTCTTGCCCTTGAAGGGCATTGAAAGATGCTGACAAATGGATCCCTGCTTGCCAGTCAAAGAAACGAAAGAGCACACGGGTTCTATTTAACAAAAATAGGAACTTTTAACGAAAAAGCATGAAAACGTAGAAAAGCTCTCGGAGGAAAACACAAGGGCTCCCAACATTTGAACGTGCGGTAATAATCATCTGATGATGGCTACCAGAGGAGGGGCTTAGGGAGAGGGCAGTCATTGGCTAGGGGCAGCATGACCCAGATCTAAGATCCCTGAGGGACCCTCGGATGTGGAAACAAGGCACAATCACCACACACGAACTGATACGCCAGACACAAGGTTGTATTCCCAAAATCTAGGATTTATTGCAAAACAAATAGTCCCAGTTGGCCAAATGGTCCCACGCCCCGCGACGTGTGTCTAACAGACCTCGGGGGACGCAAGAGAGCGAGAATCGTACATCAGTTACATATATACAAAATGAGCATCTTACAATCAGTAATGACACATTCAATGCCACCCCTAATTCATTCCCTTTGAATTGGAGGCAATGATTGACCATGGTGACGAATATGACACCTTAGACCACCATATTTAGTAACAGTTTGCAATCTCGAATTTACAGACACCATTCTTTATTTGAGAGAACACAGCGCTTCTGTTTTCATGGGCAGGCTGCGCGTAGGGGACTGGCACATTCCAGGCCTCACTATCTCCTGGTTTCGATTCACGCTCTAGAGAACAGCTTGCTCTCTGCGGCCTCAGTGCTCAGAAAGGGGGGCCGTAAAGAAGAGCATAATTCAAACCTTTTAATATCCGTTTTGTACATTGCTATTCTTTTAAGGAGACTCGCTGGCATCCGTGTACCGATTAAAATGCCTTGCTCCTTGCCTTCAAGGATATGTGCGGGAGGGAACCGAGCATTTCTATATGGCTCTCCAGCATAATGTTTCAACATGTCTTTAGTAACCTTGGACCATTGAAGCGAAATAACGTCTACAGCAAAGCAGTTTTACATGAGGCAAAGTGGCAACGTTAGAGAGAGCAGAGAGAAAACAAAATGACGATTCTGGTCATCTTAAAATGGCTGCACTCTAGTTGAGCTAATAGCTATGTAATGACTAATGAGCATATATTCTTAACACTTTAAATGAGGCGGTTGGTCTTCGGCCAACCAATTATCCTGCATTGCCTTCCGTTCGAGGGGTGTCTAATTTTCTAGACTGACAAACCCTCCTCTTGGCCGTATGCCAAACGCCTCATCCATACATTGCATCCTCCTCCGACTAACTGTTTAGATCAGACTAAGAATCTGATTCGAACTCTGACTCATATACACTCGTTGTCTCCTCCTTATTATTATCAATATCGATCACCATGAATTCTTTAATGGTTTTGGATTCATCACTATTGTGAGTGTTTGATTCAGTAATGTTTTTTCGTCTAACATTTGTACACATTCCTCACTAATTTCAGTGCATGCTATGGGGAGGCAATGTATGCAACAACAACATGTCATGAATATTCCTAGAATTGCTACTAAGATTGCAAATAGCTTCGATCCCCAGGACCGCAAAACTTCACAGAACCAGGAGCTTATGTTCAATTCCCAGCCTCTTTCAGGGGGGTGAAGTTCAGAGCTTAATACATGCAATTTTCTTATTGCTTCGAAAATCGTGGTGGAGGAGTCACTTACAAATACGCAACACGCTGATCCCACAATTTTGCAAACACCGCCGCGATCAACTAAGATTATATCAAGGGCCATTCTATTCTGTAATGACATCAATCTAATTCCTTTTTCCTCAAGAGTCATGTTATATAATATGTCGGTTGTTCCATTTATTGTTTCCTCTAATATTCTGGACAGTCGTCTTATATTATAAGAGTTTATTGCTTGGCCCCAAAATGGTATAAATGTTTTTGCTATATCTTCTACAATCAACCCGTCCTCAATATTCCGGCGAGGTCTTGATCTGGTCAATTTGGCCATATCTGCTGTTTTTGAAAGAAACACCCCAGGAAACAGAAAGCCTAAATAACACGTGCCTCCCCAGTTCCTAGGTAACCAAGGATATGCTTTTTCTCCATATATGAAGTACACAGGATCTCCCACATATATTGGTTCCACTTCTTTATCAAGGAATGCTATATTTTGCAACCAGTGAATGTCCCCACCTGAAAAGAGCCCTTCTTCTGTAAACAAAAAGGGACCGAACGTGGATTATAATTTACCGTATAGGAAGGGGCTTTGCATCCTTGTTTCCTTCTGGGTTCATATGAAACGTGATCACAGATGATTTATAAGGCACAGACAATCTATCCTGTGGCATTATTACTGGTGTAATTAATCGTGTTTTATGGAATATGGAGCAACCCACCGGTTTCATAATCACTTCCTCAAATTCATTCATGTTTGTTATGTCTAGTTGACCAGTTTCACTCTCGTTCCATTTCCCATAATATAAGGCACTCAGAGAGGCATAGCATGCAGAAGTCAATGGCAGGGGTTGTACATACCATTCTATTCCCTTACCACCATGCTGGGGCAAGTGGGCACAAACCCAACAGTTGTTTTTTCTTAGTATTGAGTGTGTCATGTTCATTATCAATATTAATGTGTTGTTCCCATACCCTTCCCTATGTCTTTCTTCCATTGGGGACAAGGTATAGGAAATCACATGAACTGGGCTTTCCGTCGTAGAAATGTTCACAATAGGCAAAAGTACCTCTAGAGGGTGCATTTCCTCCAGGTACCATAATACTGATACGGTCAATATTGGGGCTAGTATACTCATTATACACATTATTATTGTTAGACCCAGCATACAATTCTTCCGACCATGTCCTTTTTTCACCTTTCTCTGTACTGCGCTTAACTCATTATCGGCATTGGTGCAGGAGGGGACGTTTGCTTGTTCCGGCATCTTCTCTCATCCTTCTTCTTCTGCCGTGCTCGTCGTGAATATCTCCTGTCGATGCGCTTCTTGGAATGTTAGAGAGTTCAATAAATGTCTACAGTCTTTCCATGCCAGTTCTTATCAGCCTGGATTGCTTAGTCGCTTGGCAAGATCTCTGTGTATTTGCACATTGCTCTAGAGTTTCAGAGCAGTTGCCTTTGTACCATGTGCGCCCCGCTTGTCCGCTCGGGTTCCGGACACATGGATTTAGCACCGAGGAGTTGCGTTTGTTGAGCTGTCTGGCTTGCACAACCCTCATGCCTCTCTCCTCTAGGCCTCCAGTTCCTACTTCATCCGAGAATAGGAAACAGGCAATAAAATCACAAAAAGATAAAGATGTGATCACTTCTTTTTTCTGCTCCGTAGGTTATATCGATTTTCTCCCGGTATCGTGTGGTCGACAAATAGTGCGGGTGCACTTCTGGTCTCAAGCTTGGAGTCAGCCTGAGGCGAAATGGCAGATGATGATGGGTGCCCAGGCGACGATGAAGGCTGTGGCGCAACAGAAGATGGTGGCCGCTACAGAGGTATACGCTTGATGTCGGCCAGCAGTGATGCAGAATCTGCTGGACAACGTTGGGGCACTCTTTGCCCTTCCTCTTTTATGGCAATCTCATCAGGCTTTGTTTTAGGATCAGGCAGTTTCTGTGGCAAAGAACTGGCAATTGTATTTTTCGTTTCTGGAACCGCTGTCTCTTTTGGTCGTTCTCCCGATCAGTCAAAGTGTCAAGTGGTGGTGGGACTTTCTTGGCATGTGTGGCATGTATCCACTCCTTTCGTCCGTCCACTCGTATCGCCGTCTGCGTAGTCAGGAGGATCTGCTAGGGCCCACGCCACCTGGGTGCTAACTATGTTTTCCATTCATAAGTTTTCACTAGCACCCAGTTTCCTGGCTCCAGTGCATGTCCTGGGCCAGTGTATCTGATAGGCAGCGCTTCCTGTACCTGCTGATGAATCAAACAGTTTTTTCATTAACAGATTACAATAGATGCTGAGTACAGGATGTTCCACTTCCCTCAGCCTTTTTGGCCAGTCTCCCCATGATAATTTTGTACGGGGAGAGCCCAGTTCTCGCCTGTACAGATGTTCGCATACACAGTAACGCTATTGGCAATGCATCTACTCAACTTAGCTTGCTACCTGCACAGATCTTGCTAATCTTGGACTTCAAGATTCCGTTGTGGCGTTCAATAAGACCGGCCGACATCGGATGTCTCGAACAAGGGAATCGTTTATCAATCTGTAAACCTGCGTAAATTTGCAGTATTACTGCACCTACAAAATGCGGACCATTGTCCGACCATATGACACGGGGCAGACCAAAGCGAGAGAAATACTCCTTTAGCATTACTTTCGCAGTGCTCATGGCAGTGCAGTCTTTCAATGGATACGCTTCCACCCACTTGCTGAGCGCACATATGACCACCAGAACATACTTCAAGTTTTGGCATCCCTTCATTTCTATGAAATCAAAATGGATCAGCTCAAATGGCATAGAGGGAGGGCCAAAACTGCCTGTTGGAGTCACTGTTCCCTTCCCCACATTGTGTTGTAGGCATGTGATACAATTCTGTACCAACCTCTCGGCATTCATTTTTATGAGTGGGTTTTCCCAGACTGTGGCTAGATGTTGAATTATTTTCTTTGCACAAATATGGGTGGGACTGTGAGCCATTGTAACCATTGCATTTACATAGGCATTTGGCAACATCCAATTCCCAAGATCAATTTCCTGGATGTGGAAATCTATGTGAAAAACGCTAACCTTGAAACCAGGATATTCACAAAGCCAACTGATAGAAACAGCCTCCTGTTAGCCACTAGCTAAGGACAATTGAGAGCGTTCCGCTAAGTCAGTTCCTACGTTATCGCAGGAACATTCCAGAGGAAGCAGAGTATACGAGGCAATCGGTGACTCTACGTCACAATTTTAGGCAGAGGGGATACAAATCGGCCTCGATCTCCAGGATTGAAGGGAAGGTGGCAAATGTTCAGAGGGACACTCTGCTAACGACCAAAGTCAAGAACAAAGAGGACAGCTTAGTATATGTGACAACACATTCCAATCAAAGCAGAAAAATCAGGAACATCATTCACAAGAACTGGCCAATGCTACAAATGGACCCTGAAACTCAATCCCTCTTTCAAGAGCCTCCTATATTTGCATATAGAAACAGCAGGGCTCTCAGGAACAGCCTTATTCGGGCCGAGACAGGAGTGGACCATCCAACGACTACACGGCATAAGGGTACACAACCCTGTTACAATTGCCAGCACTGCAGTAATCTTCTTTTGGGTAACACAATCTCACATCCACACACGGGCAAATCTATAATACTTAAACATTCCTGTACGTGCGACTCAACGAATGTTATATATGCACTCAAATTCCCCTGTGGTCTGTATTATGTGGGGATCACTACGAGGAAAGCTAAGTTGAGATGGACCGAACATAAATCAAACATTCGAACTAAAAGTTTGAGATCACCAGTGTCAATGCACTTCCTTGAAGCAAAGCACTCAATTGCCCAATTGAGATGCATTATCTTGGAACAAGTGCAAGTGGGCCCAAGAGGGGGTGATGTGCATAGACGCTTGTTACAAAGGGAAATTTTCTGGATTGATTTACTGGACTGTCTAACCCCAAGGGGCATGAACTGCGAATTTGATCTGATGTGCTTTGTCTGATATTATGTTATTCCTATGTTTGTTTTTATTGAAAAAATGTTAACTTCAAGTAATGGTTGATTTTATACATGCAATATCACATTGCTCTCTTTTTTCTCTATATGTCCGTTTCTCAAATTAAGCCCACGGGCCACACCTTAGCCACCAATCATACTAACGACATATACCAATGAGCCCCCACTTTATTCAGCCATCCAGACGGTCGGAACGCGGGCCCTGTCCTGCACTTGTTCTATGATCGGTCTGGCTGAGCACCACTAATCACGAGTGTGAGGTGGGGCACCATGCAGCCTCGTTCTTGGCTGCGGTGGTGCCCCTCCTCACACCCCCTATACACACACTTTCCTCAGGCCATTCACACTCTGTGTGCATCGGCCACTCACTATCTTGAGATTTCTAGATAGGCTCAGCAGCCTGTATTGAGACCTTTCTATCCCATATGACAGTCATACCTGCGTACCTCCTCGGCAGCAGGTGATATCTAATACTCATACCTGACATAGTGAGGTAAAACTGTGTTTACACGGCTTACTTACCCGGTTTTGGAATTTGATCTCCCGTGGTTCGTCTATTCCCAGCCAGACGCGGCACTCTGCAGCGCCTTGGCTGTTGACGTCGTTGCCATGGCAACCCACTCGCGCTACGAGTCTCCCTTGGATCCGAGGTTACGAATACTAGAGAGTGTATTGGCTAGTACTGGGATGCATAACATATACTGAAATATTAGTGGGCACTTGAGGCGTGATAAGAGCCCTTTGATCGATATTGTTTACCGATCGTCCTCCATATGCCCCTACCAACATGGCGTCGATTGAAGCATTGCGCATGCGCGCCGCTGCCATGACGACCATTTAACAACTCGCAGTCACGAGCCGCGCGTCTGACTGACAGACGTCTCGTGCACTGCGACTGTTCTGCGAATGCAGGTAAGATTGTTGGAGCCAACTGACCAGCCCTAGGGGCTGTGCTCTTTATAAGAATACCATACGCAACTAATACGCATTATGACTTCTACTTGTGAATGACACAGATGTCGACTCTAAACCTATGATGGCTCGTTACATCTCACTTTCCTTATCAGACCTTGCTAACTCTCCTGAGTTGGACTGCATATGATTTAGAGGGACATACCTTCGTTACTAACTTCATTTCCTCAGTAATTCCATTTTTTTGATTATTTACAGCACACACACTGTGTGACCGACCTCAAAACAATCCACTCACACCCGGGGTGACCTTTATTCGCTTCTGGACGTGGTGAGTGACGCTTCTGCTTTCTTTTCTTGAATGCCTTGAGAATACAAACCTAGAGTCTCATAAGCTGACATTGACTTTCTCGCTTACTATACAGATTGTAGCAAATGATCTCTAACTTTGACATTAAGGTTAGTGCCTCTTTTTGGTGTTCAGTACTACCCTTATCATCTATAATTACCAATGAGCTAATTAGTCTATTTTCATTTCCCTAGGAATACCTATTAAAGTTCGAAGGAACTTCACATTTCCTGCCCTGAAGATGTATTCATCTGAATCCGAAACGCGTTGGCACTTGATCACATCTAGGAGTGTTTAGGACAAAAGTATTATTGTTATTCTTGAATGTGAACTATTGTATATTTTGTTACAGACTATCCATTCTGATGGATGCTCTACACACTGTTTGTTACCTTTGAATTTGAATTATCGTATGTATTGTACACTTGCATCAAATGAAGAGTTCTTTGATGCTGTCTGTTAACTTTGAGTTTGATACCTTATCCAACTGTATGTTTGAGACTTGGATTTGAACTGTTTTACTTTTCATTTATCCTTTGTAATGTGTTTGAATACCTCGTGATATATAAAATATATGTGTTGTGCACCAGTAGTGTGAAGGTTCTTGGTGGCTCTTGAACAGACTATATCAGGTGGATATCTTTCCATTTAAATACATATCTTATTTCTGCTATGAACACATAAGAGTACTAGATTACCCTGTTTTGTTGAAGAGTTTCAAGCATACCATTGTGAGGGTGTCCTCCGATTGCTGTGAGATCCCTTCTCACGAAAGGCTATTAAAACACATAGGGGATTCTATCCCATTAGGAGTGCAACACAGGGTTATCGGTTGGTAACACCCGATGTATGTTTGATGCTTTTTCTGTGTTTTGATCTCGAGTGGCCTCGGGATTTGCCCTGCTGCACCTGAAATTTAATTAATTGATTGTACTAAATCTGCTGGAACGAGTATTTACGTTTACATTGATTCTATGAACTCTTTGTAGTGCCTCCCACCCCATACCCTATAACATCCAATTCCCACTCTTCTTGTCCACCCAACAACCCTCTAGGTCCAATTCTGCAGAGCCCTCATCCCACCCTTGTATTTCATCGACAGTGGCTTCCGCCTGCATCTCTTTGACAGTGACAATTCCATTCTCTATAATACAGGGTACTTCCTCCGACTGTACTGTCAACATTTTCGTATTTAAATCAGTGGCAGTTTGTTTCGCAATTCTGTCTGCAAATGCGTTTTCCTCTCCCACCTTGCATGTCACCTTTTTATGTGCTTCACACTTTACTATCGCCAAGTGCTTTGGACACGTAAGTGCAGAGAGCAATCGTACAATCAAAGGGCTATGTTGGATTCTAGCCCCATGTGATGTTAGAAAACCTCTCTCGGCCCACAGTCGGCCAAAATTATGAACCACGCCAAAGGCCTACTGGCTGTCAGTGTATATGTTCACGCTTAGATTTTCAGAAATTTCAAAGGCTCTCGTTAATGCAAGTATTTCCGCAGCTTGGGCGGAGTTGTAGGGAATTCTTTTACTCTCTACAATGCTTTTTAACGTGGTGATGGCATATGCGGCAGTTGATGTGCCGTCAGGTAATTTAAAGCAGGAACCGTCACAAAACAGTTCTCCATCTGGTTCTTTTAGTGGAGTATCATTTAAATCAATTCTCCCTTTTGTTTCTTCCTCAGTAACCATTAAACAATTATGGGGGGGTGATTCATTTCCACCAAGGTCTTCCTCAGGCATTGGCATCAATTCTGCTGGATTCAAAGCGCTATACCTCATAATTTGAATGTGGGGTGCGAACAACACTATTTCATATCTAGTTAATCTAGCAGAGGTGAGGTGTTGCGTCTGCGTTCTATTGAGTAGAACGTCTATGGCATGTGGCACCATTAAAATTAAAGTGTGCCCCAATACCATCCCTTCTGTTTGTTTCACTGACGCAGCAGCCGCTGCAACAGCTCGCAAACATTGTGGTAGTGCGCGCGCTACAGGGTCCAGCGCAGAAGAAAAATAACCGCACGGCCTATTTCTTGCACCTTGTTCCTGCGCTAAGACAGATAACGCGCAGCATTCATTCTCATGCACAAACAACCTAAAAACTTTTCTATAATTTGGCGTGCCCAAAACTGGAGCAGAACACAATACAGTCTTGAGCAAATCAAATGCTTTCTGACATTCTTCATTCCACTGCAACGACATCACTACATCCTTCTTTGTCAACTCCACCATTGGCTTCACAATTAATGCAAAATTCACAATCCACTGACGACAATAAGAAGCCATGCCTATTATAACTCTAACTCCTTTCTGTGTCTTTGTAATAGGCATACCAGAAATGCTCTCTATTCTCTCCGGCGTTAGTCTTCTCCCTTCTTTTGAGAGTAGGTAACCCAAATAAGCTACCTCCTTCTGACAATACTGAAATTTCTTTAAGCTCGCTTTATGGCCATGCGCAGCTAGATGAGTCAATAACAAGACAGTACTTTTTTTTACAAATCTCTTCCGTGTCAGCAGCAATTAACAAGTCGTCAATGTACTGGAGAAATACACAGCCTATCGGAGGTTCTAACATGTATAGCTGTTCTTTTAATGCTCTACTGTATATACTCGGACTTTCAGTGTAGCCTTGTGGAATGCATGTGAATGATCAAGGCGAACAAATATCTGCTTTCCTTGTGTACTGGAATGCTGAAGAAAGCATTCTTCAGATCAATAACACTAAAGTATTCTGCCGAAGCAGGATCATTGTCAAAATGGTGGTAACATCTGGAACTAACGGGAATTGGGGATATACTACTTTGTTTAATGCACGCAAATCAATTATGAAACAGTACAGTACCTCATTACCCCCTTTCTTATACACTGGAAGAATGGGGCTGTTGCATATGCTGCCTGTAATCTCTTCAATCACTCCCAATTTCACCAAATCAGAAACAATACTTTTCAATCCTTTCTCTCCTTCTGCTGAAATTTTATACTGCGGGATGCGTGGTAACGTTACTCCTTCTTTTAAAACAATTTTCACTGGCTCTATCTTCAAGAATCCCACATCATTGTCATTCACTGCCCAAATACAAGTTGGCACCTTACTTAATTCCCCTTTTAAAGGTTTAGTCACAAATTCAGATGTTGGCATATTCTGAGGAGAAATGGTCAAGAATACCCCATCTGGTGTACAGTGGATAACTGCGCTTAGTTTTTTCAATAAATTTAATCCCAGGAGATTTTCCTCACAATTCTCTGTTAAAAGAAATGGACAATGTTCAGTAAAAGGCCCTATTGTCACTGCTACTGATTTGGACTTTGGATTTATTACTGGGGTACCAGGGTTCCCACCCTGACAGAGGTATATCTGGAACCAAGTGATGGTCTATCGAGCACTTCTGTGCCCCCGTATCTACGAGGAATCTATGCTCTTCATTCCCGACTTTCATCTCTACGTAGGGTCCTTTCTGCTTCACGGGAATGGACACCGGTTCCGACCCCTGTCGTGGGCTGTCCTACTGCGGTAACAACACATCATCCGAAGTGTAGTCACTGCTATTATTGTAATATGCACCCGATTGAGTATCAAAAATGTTCCCACCTCTTCCTCTATTTCCATTTTGTATGCCCTGCTGATTTTGACTCTGGGTAAAAGTAGTTTGAGCCTGGCCTTGATTCTGTGCACCATTCCCTTGATTATTCTGGTGCTGCTGCATATGATTTCTGTTGTGGCCATTTGTTCCTGGGTGCCCTCTGTGCTGTCTTCTCTGACCATACCCGCCTCTATTTTGCAGATGTGGACCTTGCGCTCGCAAGTGTCCTTCCTCTCTACAATACGCACATTGATTTAATCTGAAAGGCCCTCCATGCATGTTTGAATTATTCCTGCCCTGTGCATTTCCCCTTCCCCTGTTGTGTCCCGATACTTGCTGGAGTAACACCCTTGTTTTCAACTTTGTTCTATCCTTTGCTTCTCTTTCTCTATATTTACTCGATTCTCGTAATATTGGGCCATGTGTAATACTTCTCCTAGCGTTTTTTGCTTGCCATGCACTTTCTGATGTCATTATTAAATTTTGAATCGGGAGCATTAATCCTCACATATTTATCAACAAATAACCTTTTTCCCGCTTCCGTGCTTACATCCTGCCCACTGAAATCTGTAAATACCTCTCCGAATCTGTTAAAATAATCTGTGGCCAGCTCGTCCTTACCTTGAACACACGCAGTCAATTTGTCCCATTGAATTCTTTTCTCTGGGACAATTTCTTTCAATGTTTGTACTATTCGTGCTGGCAATGCTATCATATTCGTCCCTGGCTTCGCACCCACTCCTTTATCTTTATCCTCCTGTATTAGATGTGCCCAAGTGGCGCCATAGTCTGTCTCATCATCTACCTTCCTTATTCGTTTCCATATGTCCGCTGGCAGAATTACGGGGAATATTAGATCTATATCACTCATAGTGAACACTGAGGATTGCAATAAAGACTCTTCTTTATAGAACCCCGATGGATTTTTCCGTATGTCAGGGATCGTTTGTTTTATATTATTCACTTCCTGTCTAGAGAAGGGGACGTGCACATATTGGGCTGTGTAATGTGCTGGAATTACCTGAGCTGGTGTAGTGCCTACCGCGGGAGTCTCTACCTTTGGTACAAAGGTAGGGGGTACTTCTCTCATGGGGAATGCCACACTCACTGTTCCTCCCCCTTCTCTCATATGCAACAATATTCCCAGATCGAGGGATAAGGCCATTTCTCCCGTCCCTCGTTCCATTGCCCTCTTATACACTGCCATTGTCTTGGGGGGGTGGGGGCTGGCTTTCTCCTCGCTTATATCTCTGTTTATCAGATATTCAACCACCGTCTGCAGTGCTTTCCTTTTCATCGGTAAAGAATATTCATCAAATATTCCATGTATTTCCATTGCGGGAATACTAGGATCTGAAATCCACTTTAGCACTTCTCGTGTGCATACTTTTAGTACACCACTAACCTGACCTGGTGGCAGCAAAGATTTCTGCATATAAGGTCCCGCCGCCTTCTTCCTACCAATATCCTTCCTCCCATACCCGGGTGTGGCAAGTACTTCAGAATATTCCTCATCAAGTTCATTCTTAAGTTCAAACAGTTGCTCGCATTTTCTTTTATTTCTTCATCTCTCCCTCTACAACGGGCTAATGCATTGAAATCCAACAATCGTTGCGGTGGTAACTTCCCAATTAATTTTTTCCATTGTGCCAACAAATATTCCCCCATGCATTCCAACAATACCTGTCTCTCGTTGTTCCTTCTGAAGTCATACAGTGACGCTAGCGTGGATGCGCCATCATTTTCGTCTATGTACATTTCTACCTGTTCTTGCAGCTCACGCTTTCTCTCCTTGCTGATCGCGCTGCAGGTCACTCTCATACATTCACTTTGCTCAATTTCGCTCATTAGGGGGGCAGTCGGGACAGAGGCACCCTCTTGGGCGGTAGGTACGGAGGGGGCAGTGAAAGTGAGAGATGTCTGTTGGGGCTGTGATAATTGCAAAACACTCGGGGCTGGCTGACTAGTGGGCAGTGCAATTACTGATGCAGCCTGTGGCCGTGCTGGGGTTGGGAGATGATGAGCAACGGGAGGGGGTTGAACGACAACTACTGACGTAGTCTTTTTAGTCTCTCCCATCGGGCCTTGTTTTGTTTCAGTTAATATTTTGTTTATTAATTCGTCTGATGAGTGTAACTCTCTCTGTGGGTATATTTTTTCAATATTCAATTGATTGTGTCTATTTGCCTTCCTCAAACTATTACTCCACTCCTCCTCCTCATTTTCCTCAGCTTTCTCCGCTTTTGACTTATGCCTGCGCGCATGTTTCTCTCTACTTCTAGATAGGAGCATTGCTTCCCTCCTCCAGTCCCTAAGGATATCAAGTGCCGCAGGGCGTGCTTTCTTACTTATCAACAGCTTTTCCAGGTTATCTATCCGATCCATCTCAAAACTACCATTACTCGGCCACTGAAAATCTTCCTGCTTTCTGGTTTGCTTATGCCAAATTTCACAAAACATTATTGCTCCCACACCATACATTACATACATATTATAAGCCGGCGTTCCCCCCCGGAAGCGCAACCTGGCAGTTTCCAAAGATTGTTCGCCGCAGCGGAAAAATCCTGCTAAGGTGGACAATACCCCAGGCATGTTTTAACCTTACCGTTGGCTAATCAAACTTACTCTGGGTGTTTGATTTTGCAAAATCAACTCTCAACCAATATCAGGATCACTTACGAATCGGGGCACGACTCACCTGATTAGTCAATTTGTCTTTTCAAGACACAATTCGTCTGTATACTGACGCAACCAATGACGTCGTGTCTGCGTATCTTCGCTCGGCCTCGTTTCGGAAACCCTCGCCTCCTTGTTCGCTGGCCAGGGATGTCGATCAGGGATCAGCTGCATGCAGATCTGCAGCAAGGAATCACATCACTTACGCAGGACGCTCCGAACACCTCTTGATACCGGCTCGATCGCTCCCGTCCTTGCCGTTCTTACTGCCTTCCTTATTTTGCAACGTACACGATGGAACAAGTGGGGGAGGGTCCCTATTCGGGCACCATCTTGAAGGGGCCCCTAAGGGACCCTCGGATGTGGAAACAAGGCACAATCACCACACACGAACTGATACGCCAGACACAAGGTTGTATTCCCAAAATCTAGGGTTTATTGCAAAACAAATAGTCCCAGTTGGCCAAATGGCCCCACGCCCTGCGACGTGTGTCGGGGGACGCAAGAATCGTACATCAGTTACATATATACAAAATGAGCATCTTACAATCAGTAATGACACATTTGATGCCGCCCCTAATTCATTCCCTTTGAATTGGAGGCGATGATTGACCATGGTGACGAATATGACACCTTAGACCACCATATTTAGTAACAGTTTGCAATCTCGAATTTACAGACACCATTCTTTATTTGAGAGAACACACCGCTTCTGTTTTCATGGGCAAACTGCGCGTAGGGGACTGGCTCATTCCAGGCCTCACTATCTCCTGGTTTCGATTCACGCTCTAGAGGTCAGCTTGCTCTCTGGGGCCTCACAGTGCTCAGAAAGGGGGGCCGTAAAGAAGAGCATAATTCAAACATTTTTTTTTTTAAAACTTGTCTTTATTGCATTTTCACATATCAACTCCACAACAAACGGTTGTAACATCCCCCTCGACCCCCAACTCCCCCATCCCTCCCCTAAGTCCACCCTCCCTCCCGTGGAGGCCTGATCGTCCATCTCTTCGGGGATCTCTTTATGCGCTAAATATATCCGATACTTTAATGTTATGTGGACACCATTGTTCCATAAAGTCTGATTGAAGGTATTCTTGAACCCCTCTCATTCCTTTATAAACATGTCCCTTGTACCTTGAATTGTGTGGGTGACTTTTTCCTTCGCCATTTGGGCCCATACTCTTTGGAGCCACGTGAACGTCCGAGGGGTATCTTTCTTTTTCCATTTTTTGGCAATCGTTGTCCATGCCGCAATGAGCAGTCCCATAAAACTTCTCCATTGTGACCTTTTGTATTTCCTCGCTATATCGTCTCTCTTTCCCACCATCCATGCTCCCTCCCCCAGTTGTTCGGCCTCTGGGAACATCTTCTCCATCTTTCCCCTCACATCTTACCAGAAGGGTTTTACCATTTTACATTCCCACCAAATGTGTTTCCATGTTCCCACATCTTCGCAGCCTCTCCAGCATCGATTTGACGTTTTGGGGAACATTGCTTGTAGTCTCTCTGGGGTATAGTGCCATTGTGTTGCCACTTTGATCCACATCTCCCTTGTTTGTGCTGAGCGCGTCATTTTGGGGATCAAGTTCCATAGATCCTCCCACTGTTTTTTGGTCTGTTCCTTCCCCAGTGTTCTCCCCACTTAATCATATATGACCATTTAATTTCTTCTCCTTGCGTATTTATAAACGAGTACAGCGTCGATATCCAATTTTTTGCCCCTGTATTGGAGATGACATATTTCTCAAACGTCGTGAGGTTTCTTGTTGCTGCTGCCATTATTTCTGGTGATTTTAGCCAGTGCTTGAGCTGCTCGTATCTGTATTTATCTCGTTTGGAAAGTGATGCGCACGAATAGCAGGACTCGAGTGGTCTAATTTCATTGCCCACAAACATTTCCCCTAATTTCGTGATTCCTGCCTCCTCCCTCCTATCATATGCCCCTTGCTCCATCCCCGGGGGGAATTGAGGATTCCGACAAATCGGCGTGAAAGGGCCCAGTGAAGTAGTCATGATGCCTTTACGTATTTGGCTGTCCCACGCTTCCATTGTTGTTTTCAATATCTCACTTATTTCTATGTTGGGGTGTCTGTGGTGTCTCTGTTTCCAGAGTAGTTCTACCAGTGGCGTTCTCGCTACTGCCCTGTCTTGTCTAGCCCAGATCTGCTGCGGGTTCTCCCCCATCCACTCCCGCAGCACTTTCAGTTGCGCCGCGTGGTAGTATTTTTTAAAGTGGGGGAGCGCCATCCCCCCTTCCCTAGTTGGTGCTGTTAGGACCGTTCTGGCAATTCTCGGAGTCTTCCCTTTCCATATAAAAGATGAGATGGCCTTGGTTAGTGTTTTGAAAAAGGTGTTGGGGATGCCCACGGGCAGGGCCTGGAAGTAATATAGGAGCTTTGGGAGGATGGTCATCTTGACCGACTGGATCCTGCCCCACCAAGAGATCATCATAGGGTTCCATCTGGCCAATTCTTTGCGTATGCTTCAGAGCAGATGCGGGTAGTTTTCCCCGTACAGTTTGTCTACCTTGTGTGATATGGTTATCTCCAGATATTTTATGCCCTCTGTTGCTATCTTTAGATCCAATAGTTTGGCTTCTTGTTCTGTTTTCCCCCTATCTCCCGCCAATATTAGAATTTCCGTTTTTTTTTCCTGTTGATCTTCAGGCGTGATATAGCCCCGTAGCCCTCCAACTCCCCTCACCACCACCGCTAGAGCTTTCTCTGGGTCTTCTATGGCTATTAACATGTCATCCGCATATGCAATGACTTTGTGTTGAAGTCCTGCCATTTCGATCCCCCTAATGTGGATGGATTCCCTAATTTTCACTAACAGGGGTTCTAGAAAGATTGCATACAGTAACGGGGAGAGCGGGCACCCTTATTAAGTCCCCCTTGTGATATTTATTCTTTCTGTTACCTCCCCATTGATGGCTATTCTACTTGTTGGGGAGTTATAGACCGCTTTTACTCTTGCCAGATATTGATCCCCAAATCCCATATGTTTTAAAACCTTAAACAGCATCGACCATTCCACCCTATCAAAGGCCTTTTCGGCATCTACCGAGAGTAGTATCGCCGGGATGTGGATAATGCCTATCTTTTCCACTAGGTGGATGAGTCGCCAGAGGTTGTCATGGGTTTGTCTGCCCGGGATAAATCCCGACTGATCTAGGCTGATTAATTTTGGGAGAAGCAGGGATAGTCTAATGGCCAGGATTTTTGTGTGAATCTTTGCATCTAGATTGATAAGGGAGATTGGCCAATACGAGGCAGGGTTAGTAGGGTCTTTCCCATTTTTGTGGAAGACTAGCACTTTCAATTCATTCATTGTGGGGGTCACATTGCCACTTTCTTTGAACAAGTTTAGGAGCCTAGTTAGAACCGGGATTAGCTCATCCGCATATTTTTTATAGAACAGGGCCGTGAAGCCATCTGGACCCGGTGCTTTATTCATTGGGAGATCTAATATTGCTCTCTTGACTTCTTCTTCTGTTATCAGGCTCTCCAGGGCCTGCCTATCTTCATCTGATATTTGGGGTATTGGGAGGGGGTCCAAATAAGCGTCCTGTGCTACTTCCTTCGGGAGATCTGAGGTATATAGCTTCTGATAAAATTCCCTGAATGCCTCCCCCATATCTTGTGTGCGCGATAGAAATTCCACTTTAGTGTTTCGTATGTTCTTGATCGTAGCGTCTTTCTGTTTTGCGTGGAGTTGTCTGGCTAGGAGTCGATCTGCTTTATTTGCTTTTATGTAATATCTTTGCCTTAGATAGAGAAGTTTCCTCTCTGCTCGCTTTGTGCGCAGCATGTCTAGTTGGCCCTGCGTATGTCTCAATGTTTTCTTTAACGCTCTAGTGGGGTGGGACAATATTTTCTCCTGTATTTCTGCTATTGATGGCTCTAATTGCTTTTCCCATTGGTACCTCTGTTTCTCCTTCGTGATTTTCATCGCCACTAATTTCCCCCGAATGACTGCTTTGAACGCTTCCCAAACTGTGCTTAGGGGCACCTCCCCCGTATCATTAAGGGTAAAGTATTCTTCAATCATTTCCCTTATGGTTTCCCCTGCTAACGGGTCTTGGATTACATCTTGGGGTAGCCTCCACTTCCAGAGCCCCTTTGATTTCCCCCGGAAGTCCAGCTCCAACCACAGAGGGGCATGGTCCGAGAGTGCTATTGCTCCCAGTTCCATATCCCAAATCATTCCCATGAGCCCCACTGAGACCCAGAAGTAGTCGATCCTAGACATAGAGTTGTGAACGTGAGAGAAGTATGTGTACCCTCTTTTCTCCCCCTTCAGTTCCCTCCACACATCATTTAAGGCCATGTGATCAATCTTTTGTTTGAGGCCCTTTGAGGGTGCCCCTTGGCCTTGCACCTTCCCTGTGCTCCTATCTAATTGTGGCTTCCACAGCACATTAAGATCCCCACCCAGGATCACATCCCCCTTTGCAAAGTCTTATAGTCTCCCCAGAAGATCCTTAATTAAGCCATCCTGCCCTGTATTTGGTGCGTATACTGATGCTAGGGTAATGCAGTGTCCTTCTAGCACCACATTTGCAAAGGCGTATTGAAAGGGGCCCTTAGGGGTCCCTCGCGATATGGAAACAAGGCAATAACCATACACGAAAGGATGCGCCAGACACGAGGTTCAAATTCCCAATGCTAGGGTTTATTGCAAGCGAAATAGTCCCAATTGGCCAACTGTGGTCTCACGCCCCGCGACGTGTATTCTCTAGACCTCGAGGGACGCAAGAGAGCGAATTACGTACATCAGTTACATATATACAAAATGCATATCATACAATCAGCTATGTCATGTTTAACACCCCCCTTTTATTGAGTTTCTTTGAACTCGGGATGATGGACATTTCCGACGAGTATGACAATTATCACACTTTCGATGTCTATTCTAGTAACAATGTGCAATTTAGAAAGTGCGGAGGCATCTTCTAGTTGTTGAACAGAAGATGGTGCTTCTGTTCTTGGAAGCAAGCTGCACACGGGGGAAGAGTCACATTCCAAGCTTTGCTATCTATGAGGTGCTATTTGTGTCCTGGGAGCCGACACGCTCTAAAGGGTTTTGTGAAGGGGGCCGTAAGAAGAGCATAATTCAAGCCTTTAGCTGCTTTATTCTAACATATTCTACCACAGTACGAGACTGGCTGGCAGCTGTGAAATGATTAAATGCCCTGCAGCTCTCCCTCAAGGCTACAGAGAGGGAGAGTGGGCATTCCTTCCTGGGCTGCTCATGAGGAGTTTCAACAAACTCCTCAGTCCCGCGGCATTGCCCTTTCATATTCAGACAACAATGTTAAAGGGATGGTCTAGTAAAAATTTTTATTTAAAAAATAGATAGGCAACATAAAAAAAAAATACTAGCATTCTCTTTTTTAAAACTTCCTATGTAAAATTTTGAGCTATTCAAGCTCAAAATTCGCAAAAGCAAGCACATGGGCGCATCCATTTTGTGAAATGGAGGCCCTCCTGTGCTGGCTTTTGCTTTTGCGGCACTAATGAAGGAAAAGCCAGCCAGCTGTAGTAAACAAAAGCTACCGCTGGGTGGCTTTCCCTTCATTAGTGCTGTAGGCGAAGGACGGGGACCGGAGACCAGAGCAGGAAAGCTGCAGCTGAATCTCGGTAAGTGCTATTTATTTATTTTTTTTAAAATAAGCACTAGCTGCGTTTTTTTTTCTAAGTTTTCCGGGCTGGAGGAGCCCGGAAAACTTAGAAATAAAACCGCAGCTTTAAAAACATTGTATTTATGTTTGCGGTCGCTTTTGAAGTGACCGCAAACATAAATACAACGTTATTGTGTTGGAAAATGCTGCAGTTTTTCTTTCCAAGTTTCTCAGGCTCCTCCGGCTCGGAGGAGCCTGAGAAACTCGGAAAGAAAAACCGCAGCGTTTTCCAACAAAACCGCATGTGTTTCTGCTTGCTGTGGCTATCACTTTGGGTCTCCGGTGCTCCCAGTGGAGCACCGGAGACCCAAAGTGAAAGCCACAGCAGGCAGAAACACAACGCGGTTATGTTTACATGCAGCATAGTGTTTCTACCTACAGCTGATTTCCCATTTGGGGCTCTCGGGCTCCCCGTGGGGAGCCTGAGAACCCCAAATGGGAAAGCAGATTCAGGCAGAAACAACGCGGTTGTGTTGGAAAACGCTGCAGTTTTTCTTTCCGAGTTTCTCAGGCTCCTCCGAGCCGGAGGATCCTGAGAAACTTGGAAAGAAAAACTGAAGCGTTTTCCAACACAATAACATTGTATTTATGTTTGCGGTCGCTTCAAAAGCAAACTTAAAATACGTTTTTAAAGCTGCGGTTTTATTTCTAAGTTTTCCGGGCTCCTCCAGAAAAAAAAACGCAGCTAGTGCTTATTTTTAAAAAAAAAAAAAATAGCACTTACCGAGATTCAGCTGCAGCTTTCCTGCTCTGGTCTACGGTCCCCGTCCTCCGCCTACAGCACTAATGAAGGGAAAGCCACCCAGCGGTAGCTTTTGTTTACTACAGCTGGCTGGCTTTTCCTTCATTAGTGCCGCAAAAGCAAAAGCCAGCACAGGAGGGCCTCCATTTCACAAAATGGATGCGCCCATGTGCTTGCTTTTGTGAATTTTGAGCTTGAATAGCTCAAAATTTTACATAGGAAGTTTTAAAAAAGAGAATGCTAGTATTTTTTTTTATGTTGCCTATCTATTTTTTAAATAAACATTTTTACTAGACCAGCCCTTTAACAGTTGAGCAGAGTAAGCAGAATTCGCAAGAATTGCAAGCTGCAAAGCAGTTTAGACAGAAAGCAATGAGCAATGGTTAACAAGCAAAATGGCGATTCTTGCTATGTTTAAAATGGCCGCTTGTTGGTCAAGCATAGCAGTCTGTATTTCTATAATTATGTGCATAAGACGGTTGGCCTTCGGCCATCAAGATACGTCTATCATCCAAATGAAGGGTATTCATTTTTCCAGATTGACAAACCCTCTTTTTGGCCGTATGCCAAACGTCTTATTCATTCATCGTATCCTCCTCTGATGAGGATAAGTCTGGGATCTCTGTCTGAACCTTTCATGCTATCATAAGCATCATCTTCATCATTAATGTCTATAGCCATGAATTGTTTTATTGTTTTTGTTTCATCAGTGTCTCTGTTATTTCGGCCATGCGTTTGTTTTCCTCTCGACACCATGTGCATACATCCCTTAGTACATTCCTCAGTTATCTCAGTGCAAACTATTGGTAGGCATTGTATGCAACAGCAACATGTTATGAATATACCAAGTACCACCACTAGTATCGAAATTAGCTTACATCCCCAGGATCGCAATAGTCCCCAAAACCATGTTCCTATCCCCCAACCCTCTTCTTCAGTAGAGTGTGTAACTTAGGACATGTAATTTCCGGATTGCTTTGAATATCGTGGGGGAGTAATCATCTATAAACACACAACATGCAGTTTTTACGAGTTTGCAAACTCCCCACGATCAACTAATATTATATCAAGAGCCATTCTGTTTTGTAGTGCCATTAGCCTAATTCCTTTTTCTTCCAACGTCATGTTGTATAAGATATCCGTTGTTGTATCTATTGTATTTTTTAGTATTCTGGACAGTTTCCTTATGTTATAGGAGTTTTCTATTTGGGCCAAGAATGGTATAAACGATTTGGCTACATCCATTGCTATCATTCCATCTTCACTACTCCTTCGGGTTCTACCTTTTAATCGCCTCACTACTTCTGCAGTTTCTAAGAGGAACACTCCTGGGAATAGTAGACCCAAGTAACACGTACCTCCCCAGTTTCTAGGTAACCATGGATATGCTTTTTCCCCACATATAAAGTAAACAGGGTCCCCTACGTACACAGGTTCTATTTCGTGCTTTAAAACCACTGTGTTCAGGCAGCTGCTAAACGTTCCTACTTTATAGGAACCTTTTTTCTTTAAACATAGGGGAGCAGTTTTGGGGCTGTAATCCACTGTATAGGAAGGGGGCACAGCATCTTTATTCCATTCATCCCTTATTCGAAATGTCATTACTGATGTTTCTTCTGCTGGCGGGGTCGGTCTATTCTGCCTATGTAATCTATCTAGTCTTGTCTTTCGTGTATTTTTCCTCATGGGATCTGGTGAAAACATGTGAGCTTTGTGGAACAACCCACAGGTCTCATGATCACTTCCTCAAATTCATTCATATTGGTCTCATCTAGCTGACCCGTATTACTCTTGTTCCATTTCCCAAAGAACATTGCACTCAACGATACTTCACATGAATAAACCAATGATAACGTTTGTACATACCAGCCTATCCCTTTCCCACCGTGTTGTGGTAAATGGGCACAAACCCAGCAATCTTTTTTCTTTAAAACCGCATGGGTCATGTTCATGATGAGCAACAATGTATTGTTGCCAAATCCTTCTCTGTCTTTTTTCCATTGGGGACAAAGTACCAGTGATTACATGAACCGGGCTTTCAGTAGCTGCTTTTAGCAAAAGTGTTTCTAATGGGTGCGCAGACTCCAGGAACCATAGTGTAATAGCTATTATTGTTGGTACTACCATACTTAGAGAACACAGGACCAATGTCCAAATCAGCACCTTATTCCTTTTAGCATGCTTTTTTCCTAAATTTACAGTCTCTAAAACTATCATCTTTTCAGCAGGGGTGCAGGAGGAAGCTGAAACCGGTCTTGATTTGTTCTTCATCGTCCTTCTTCTTGCTGGCAAAGTTCGTTGCAAATGTCTCTCATTCTTGATGCCAAAAGTTCAATGAAAATGTCACAGTTCAATTCTGCCAGCCCTTTCACAGCCTAGATCACTTATCCCCTCCGAGCACGATTAGTCGTTCTTTCTCCCATTGTTCAGACGATTTCTGAACAGTTCTTTATTGACAGAGTACTATGTGCATCCAGCTTGTCCCGCTCTGGCTTAGGACACATGTACTCTATCAGCCTTAGTACTTATGTGCGTCCAGCTTGTCCTGCTCTGGGTCCTGACACATGTACTTTATTATAAGCGCATCGAGGAGCCGTGAGTCATGAATTGTCCGACTTGCACAACTCTCACACTTCTCTCCTCTACGCCCCTGGTTCCTACTCCGTCCGTGAGTGGAACCAAAGGCAAAAGAAAAGCACCAAAGATCTGTGGATAACTTTGCCTGTCGAGGCCGCAAATTATACCGTTTCACTCCTGGTATTGTATCATCCGTGAATAGTGCCGTTGCACTTCCAGTATCAGGCTCAATGTCAGCCTGCGGCACAATGATGGGTAGCGATGAGCGCCGTGGCAATGATGTAGTTTCTTTCTCTGGCCTTGGTGCGTTTGCAGAAGCTGGTGGGCGCCAAAGGGGTACACACGTTATTTCTGCTCGTGTTTGCAATGCAGAGTTTGTGTCGCTCGGAAGTGATGTTGTTTCTGCTGAGCAACGTTGGGGCACTTTTCGCCCTTTCCCCTTCCTGGCAGCCTCCTCAGGCTCTGTTCCGAGTTTCACTTCTCGCTTAGGCTTTGTTTCAATATTCACTTCTCGCTCAGGCTGATGCTGTGGCAGTGGACTGGCAACAGTTGCTTTCGTTTCCGAGACCGTTTCCTTTCTCTGGTCGTCGGAAGTTGTCAGCAGTCCTGGGAATCTTTTGGCATGTGTCGCATGGATCCATGCCTTGCGACCGTCCACTCGAATGGCCGTCTGTGTCGCCAAAAGTACTTGGTAGGGGCCGCACCACCTGGGTGCTAATGACGTCTTCCGTTCAAACTTTTTCAGCAGCACCCAGTCTCCAGGCTCCAGCGGGTGCCCCGGGCCTGTGTACCTCACTGGTAACGCCTCCTGCACCTGCTGATGAATCAAACGCAATTTCTGCATTAAAAGGCCACAGTACGTGCTTAACACAGGATGCTCAACCTCACATAATCTTTTGGGCTGCGGTGCGCACCATACATTTGCCGGTCTCCCCATGATAATTTCATAGGGAGAGAGCCCAGTTTTAGCCTGCACAGACGTGCGCATGCACAATAGCGCTAGGGGTAATGCATCCACCCAACTCAACTTGCTCCCAGCACAGATTTTAGCTATCTTTGACTTTAAGATACCGTTATGTCTCTCAACAAGTCCGGCAGAACTGGGATGCCTGGAGCTGTGGAATCGCTTGTCAATCTGCAGACCTGCACAGATCTGTAGTACTACTGCGCCCACAAAGTGTGGGCCGTTGTCTGACCACAGGACACGGGGCAGCCCGAACCGGGAGAAATATTCCTTCAACATTACTTTTGCCGTTGACATCGCAGTACAGTCTTTTAAAGGATATGCCTCCACCCACTTGCTAAATGCACAAATCACCACTAACACATATTTGTAATTCTGGCACCTTTCCATTTCTATGAAATCAAAATGGATCACCTTGAATGGCATAGAGGGTGGGCCAAAACTACCTACTGGAGTCACGGTTCCCTTCCCTACATTGTGTTGCAGTCACGTAATACAATTCTGCACTAGCCTTTCTGCATTCTTTTTTATGTGCTCATTTTTCCATACTGTGGATAAATGCTGTACCATCTTCTTCACGCAAATGTGGGTAGGGCTATGCGCCATTGTAACCATTGCGGTTACGTAACAATTTGGCAACATCCAGTTCTTGGTCTTTTTGTCCACCCAACATCCTTCCAAATCTAACTCAGCAGAGCCCTCAGCCCACCCCTGAATCTCTTTGGTCGTGGCCTCAGCCTGCATTTCTTTGACTGTGGCAACTCCATTCTCTATCATACAAGGTACTTCCTCAGTCTGTACTGTCATCATTTTATTTCCCAAATCAGTGGCTGTTTGTTTCGCAATCCTGTCTGCAAATGCGTTTCCCTCTCCCACTTTACATGTTACTTTTTTATGCGCCTCACATTTTACTATAGCTAGGCGCTTTGGAAACGTGAGTGCAGACAACAATCGTACAATCAAAGGCCCATGCTGAATCCTGGCCCCATGTGATGTCAAGAAACCCCTCTCAGCCCAGAGTTGACCAAAGTTATGAACCACCCTGAATGCGTACTGACTGTCAGTATATATGTTTACATTCAAATTTTCAGAGTTCACAGGCTCGGGTCAGTGCTATTATTTCTGCGGCTTGTGCCGAATTGTAGGGGATTCTTCTGCTTTCTACAACACTGTTTCTGTTTTCTACAACACTCTCTAGGGTAGTAATTGCATATGCGGCAGTTGATGTGCCATCAGGTAATTTAAAACAAGAGCCGTCACAAAACAACTCTCCATGTGGCTCTTTCTGTGGGGTGTCGCTCAGATCAACTCTTCCATTCGTTTCTTCCTCTGTGGCCATTAAACAATCATGGGGTGGTGATTTGTTGTCACCAATTTCTGCTATGGGCAGTGGCATTAATTCTGCAGGATTCAATGCGCTACACCTCATAATTTGGATGTGGGGTGCAAACAAGATGAGCTCATATCTTATTAGTCTAGCAGAGGTGAGGTGTTGCATCTGTGTTCTGTTTAATAGAACGTCTATGGCATGTGACACCATCAGAATTAAAGTATGCCCCAATACCATTCCTTCCGTTTATTTCACTGACGCAGCAGCCGCTGCGACAGATCGCAAACATCGTGGTAGTGCGCGCGCTACAGGGTCCAGCGCGGAAGAATAATAGCCGCACAGCCTATTTCTTCCACCTTGTTGTTGTGTCAAAACCGCCAATGCACATCCTTCACTCTCGCTCGCAAATAGTCTAAATATCTTCTTGTAGTTTGGTGTGCCTAAAACTGGCGCGGAACATAATGCAACTTTCAATTGTTCAAACGCTTTCTGACATTCCTCATCCCACTGTAAAGGCATCACTGCATCCTTTTTAGTTAATTTTATCATCGGCTTCACAATCAACGCAAAATTACTGATCCACTGCCGACAATAAGAGGCCATGCCTATTACAGCTCTCACTCCTTTTTGAGTTTTTGGAATAGGCATACTAGAAATACTTTCTATGGGTTCTGGTGTTAATCTTCTCCCTTCTTGCGAAAGTAGGTAACCCAAATAAGACACCTCCTTTTGATTATACTGGAATTTCTTCAAACTTGCCTTGTGACCATGGGTCGCTAGGTGTGTCAATAGTAATATAGTACTTTCTTTGCAGATCTCTTTTGTGTCAGCAGCTAATAACAATTCATCTATGTACTGCAAGAGTGCGCAACCTGTTGGTAGTTCTAGCATATCTAGCTGTTCCTTTAGTGCTCTGCTGTAAATGCTCGGGCTTTCTGTGTATCCTTGTGGAATGCATGTGAATGATCGACCTCCTAGAGTGAACGCAAACAGATATCTACTGCTTTTATCCACTGGAATGCTAAAGAACGCGTTCTTCAAATCAACTACACTAAAGTATTCTGCAGTGGCCGGTATCATTGTCAGTATTGTTGTCACATCTGGGACCAAAGGGAATTGTGGGTCTACCACTTTGTTCAATGCGCGCAGATCAATTATGAAACAATGTGGTACTTCATTGCCTCCTTTCTTGTAAACTGGAAGAATCGGGCTGTTGCACGTGCTACCTGCAATTTCTTCAACCACCCCCAATTTCACCAGGTCAGTAACAATACTCTTTAATCCCTTCTCACCTTCAACAGAAATTTTATACTGGGGAATTCGTGGTAATGTAACACCTTCTTTCAAAGGTATTTTTGCTGGCTCTATTTTCAAGCATCCTACATCGTTATCATGCATTGCCCACAGACAGGTTGGTACTCTACTTAGCTCTTCTGGTAACGCTTTTGACATACATTCCGTCACTGGTGCATTGTGAGGCCAAATCGTGAGGAACACCCCATCTGCCGTACAATGTATAACTGCCCCCAATTTTCTCAACAAGTTCAATCCTAGCAAGTTCTCCCCACAATTTTCTGTCAGAAGAAATGGACACTGTTCCGTAAATGGTCCTATTGTAATTGGGACAGCTTCGGACACAGGGTTAATTACTGGTGTACCTGCGAACCCTACAGAAAACACTCTTTTGCCCCGACAGTGGGATCTCCGGACCAAGTGGTGGTCTATCGAACACTTTTGTGCCCCTGTATCTACAAGGAAACAGTGTTCCTTATTCCCGACTCTCATTTCTACGTAGGCTCCTCTCTGATTCACGGGAATAGACATTGGTTCCGACCCCTGCCGTGGGCTGTCCTATTGCGAAAATAACACATCGTCCGATGTGTAGTCACCGCTGCTGCTATATTACGTGTTTGGCTGTGTATCAAAAATATTCCCGTTTCCCCCTCGGTGTCCTCCACTCTGATCATTTCTCTGTTGGCCCTGCCCGCCCTGATTTTGGTTCGGAACACTTTGGTTCAATGCCTGGTTTTGTTGAGCTTGGTATTGACCATAGGATTGGTTTTGATTACCTCCATTGGTATATCCCTGCTGCTGCTGGATGCTATTTCTGCTTGGGCCATTTGACCCCTGATGTCCTCTATGAGGCCTTCTCTGGCCAAACCCACCTCTATTCTGTAGGTGCAGGCATTGCGCTCGCCAGTGTCCTTCCTCTTTACAGTACGCACATTGATTTAATCCCAATGACACCCCATGCATATTATTCAAATTTCCGCTGCCTTGTGCATTTCCTCTACCTCTATTGTATCCAATTACCTGCTGCAGTAACACCCCTACCATCGTTCGCATCGCTTCTTTTCTCATCTCCAATGGGTACCCATTACACATCTCACTTACTTCCTCACTGACGTTCCTTTGTTCGACATCCATCGCATTGTTTCCCCCACCCATGCCTGCAATCTTTGTTTATCACCTATTTGTCCCGGTGCCGGCAAATGCTTTGCACCATCTGGAAAAACTGTCGGGCACGATTTTTGCATATACAACCTCAACGCCTCCTTCCTACCTTTCTTAATACACTCATGACTATATTCAGGTGTAGCAAACATTTCAGCATATCTATCTTCCATTTCATTTTTCAGTTCAATGAGTTTGTACACATGTTTTCTTACATCTTCATCTCTTTGCTCACTGCGTGCTAACTTATTCAAATCTAACAATCGTTGTGGCAGTAAATTCCCAAGTATCTTTTTCCATTCTCCCACCAAAAATGTCCCCATGTGTTCCAACACTACCTGTCTCTTGTTGCTTCTTCGGTACCCATACAATGAGGCCAATGCTGCCGTCCCATCATTTCCTTCTATGTACATTTCTGCCTCTTGCTGTAATTCAACCTCTCTTTCTTTGCTGATCGCGCTGCGAGTTACCCATCCAAATCCTGTTCCTTCAGCCCCGCCTCTCGCCTCCCCGGTCTTAATTTCGACTTCGGGAGGGGCAGATGGTGCTGAATCTGTCTCTGGAGCGGGAGGTGCGGATGGGACAAGTGACACAGGTGGCATCTGTGAAGGGCCTTGCTGGGAGCTGGGAAATTGCGCGTGTGGGGTCTGCGCTTGTGGGAGGGCTCGAGCTGTGGGTGGGGCGTGGGTTAATGCTTGCGTGAGGGGAAGTGCTTGGGCTGCGTGAGGGGGTATGAGAGCTACTGGTTGGGCCTGCGCAGTCACTACTGGCATGTTTGGTTTCGATCCTGGTTTTGGGCCTCGACCCGTATGGGTTAACAAATGTTCCATTAATTCGTCTGCTATGTGTAGTTCCTGCTGTGGGTATATTCCTTCTATGCTCATTTGCTCACGTCTCCCTTCCGGTCTTAGACTTGCCGTCCACTCCTCCTCCTTTTCTTCTGCTACCTCAAGCTTCGATTTGTGCCTACGCGCATGCTTCTCTCTACTCCTAAGTCGGAGCATTGCTTCCCTCCTCCAATCTTTGATAGTCTCAAAAGCTGCGGGTCGCGCTTTTTCCCTTATCAACACCCTTTCTAAGTTATCTATCCTCGCAATCTCAAAGCTACCATTAATCGGCCACTGATGGTCCTGTTGCTTTCTAGTTTACCTATGCCAAATTTCACAAAATATTATCGCACCCACACCATATTTTGCATACATGTCATAAGCCGGCGTTCCGCCAGGCGGTGCACTTTGGCCATTTTCCAAGGACTGTCTACCGCAGCGGAAAAGCCCCGCTAAAGTGGACAGTACTCCAGGCATGTTTTTAACCTTCCCCTTGGTTAACCAACCTTACTCTGGATGTTTGAATTTGCAAAATCAACACTACCAATAATCAGGGTTTCATTTGAATCGGGGAATGACTCACCTGATAAAACAAGTCGCCTGTGTCCTGACGCAACCTCTCCCAACGTCGTGTCTGCGCTTCTCTGGCTTCTGCCTCGTTTCGGGACCCTCGCCTCCTTTGCCCTCTGGCCCGGTACGTCGATCAGGGATCAGATGTGTGCAGATCTGCGAAGGAATCTCTCCTCACTTCTACAGGGCGCCCCGTACACCTCTTGATCCCGGCTCGATCGTCCCGTCCTCGCCGTTCTCCGCCTTTACTCCGTTACATCGTATACGATGGGGCAAGTGGGGGAGGGTCCCTATTCGGGCGCCATCTTGAAAGGGGGCCCTTAGGGGTCCCTCGCGATATGGAAACAAGGCAATAACCATACACGAAAGGATGCGCCAGACAGGAGGTTCAAATTCCCAATGCTAGGGTTTATTGCAAGCAAAATAGTCCCAATTGGCCAACTGTGGTCTCACGCCCCGTGACGTGTATTCTCTAGACCTCGAGGGACGCAAGAGAGTGAATTACGTACATTAGTTACATATATACAAAATGCATATCATACAATCAGCTATGTCATGTTTAACACCCCCTTTTATTGAGTTTCTTTGAACTCGGGATGATGATGGACATTTCCGACGAGTATGACACTTTCGATGTCTATTCTAGTAACAATGTGCAATTTAGAAAGTGCGGAGGCATCTTCTAGTTGTTTAACAGAAGATGGTGCTTCTGTTCTTGGAAGCAAGCTGCACACGGGGGAAGAGTCACATTCCAAGCTTTGCTATCTATGAGGTGCTATTCGTGTCCTGGGGAGCCGACACGCTCTAAAGGGTTTTGTGAAAGGGGGCCGTAAGAAGAGCATAATTCAAGCCTTTAGTTGCTTTATTCTAACATATTCTACCACAGTACGAGACTGGCTGGCAGCTGTGAAATGATTAAATGCCCTGCAGCTCTCCCTCAAGGCTACAGAGAGGGAGTGTGGGCATTCCTTCCTAGGCTGCTCATGAGGAGTTTCAACGAACTCCTCAGTCCCGCGGCCTTGCCCTTTCATATTCAGACAACAATGTTAACAGTTGAGCAGAGTAAGCAGAATTCGCAAGAATTGCAAGCTGCAAAGCAGTTTAGACAGAAAGCAATGATCAATGGTTAACAAGCAAAATGGCAATTCTTGCTACGTTTAAAATGGCCGCTTGTTGGTCAAGCATAGCAGTCTGTATTTCTATAATTCTGTGCATAAAGCGGTTGGCCTTCAGCCATCAAGATACGTCTATCATCCAAATGAAGGGTATTCATTTTTCCAGATTGACAGTACCTCCCTCTATCCGTGAGTATATCTTCCAGTTTGGCATCTCCCCCTTCCCTTATCGCTATTAGCACCCGCACCCTTTTTTCGGTAGAGGTAGCTTGTGCCCATATCTTGTATCCTCTTATGCAAGTTTTCTGCTTATCCTTCATTCTGATATGAGTCTCTTGGAGCATAAGTACATCAGCTCTTTCCCTTTTGAGCTGTGTCTCTAATTTAGCCCGTTTCATGGGGTGGTTCATGCCCCTGATGTTAAATGTCAAGATTCATATCTTCCCCATATTGTTATGTATGTGTCCATTGTGTTCCAGTCCCCGACCATGCTAATATTGCATGTTACATGCCTCCTCCTCCCCTTCCCTCAAACAAACCCCCCCAACTAATGACCAGAAACCAACCAACTTGCCCCCGAGTAGGGCGAGGGTTCCTATTGATGCTAGGGCGTTGCGCCCTTCGCTCCCTGCCCTCATTACCCTTGGGGGAATTTTTTGTGGGGGACCCTAAACCCCACATTTTCCTCTGTCCTTACCACATTCCGAGACGGAAGATCCATTCCCGGGCCGCCATCTCAATGTTTGTAGCAGATCTTTCCATTCTTCCTACCCTCCGCGGGATCCCCATTTATTTGTCGCTTTTCCTGTGTCTTTGTCGTTCCCCTCTCATGGTTCTTTCATGAGAACTTCTTGCCGCCTTCCCCTCCTGTGTTCGACCTCCTCTGCTTGATCGTTTCCCAGCCTTTCGGTTGTCTCGTGTGTTCTGTCCTTCGTTTGGGCACTTCCGCTTCCTCTTCCCCTTCCTGGATGCCCATTATATGAAGGCCTGCTTCCCAAGTGGTCGCTCTTCTCCGTTTCCCCTCCCATGAGAATATAAACCCAAATGGGAAGGTCCATTTGTAGCAGATTTCTTTCGCTACCAGTGCCTTGATGAGCGGGGCCATAGCCCTTCTTTTTTTCAGGGTCACCAGAGCTAAGTCCGGATATAATTGGATTTCTTGCCCATTCATTCTAATATGCTCCATTTCTCTCGCTCTCCTTAGTATCTGTTCTTTTTGTGGATATGAAGATAGTGCTACCAGAACATCCCGTGGTCTTTCTCCCAGCACCCCCGATCTCTTTGGCCCCACCCTGTGGACGCGGTCTACACCAATAGTTTCTGCATCCTGGGCATCCAGCACATCTCTAAACACTTCTTTTACTGCCATTTTCAGGTCTTTTTCAAGGACCGATTCCGCCATGTTTTTGATGCGCATGTTTGACCGTCGGGAGTGATTCTCCAGGTCCTTACTGAATTTCCAGATTGTGGGTGAGCCTCACCAAGTGATCGTGGGTTTCGCTGACCAGTCGCGTTTCTTCTTCAACCCCCTGTAGTGTTCTTTCAATTATGTCCGTTCTTTCCTCCAGTTTGGCCATGTCCACTTTAATGTCCTGTACTACGTGCTTCATGTCATTTTGCATGGATGTAAATTGTTCCTGAACTGTGGACATGAATTTGTCTTGTAAATCCTGGAACCAAGAATGCAAATCTTCTCTCGATGGAGGTTGCTGATGGTGTGCACGGGTGTCATCCTCCCCATGTGTGTCTTCCTAGGTATTCCCTTTAGGTTGTGACGAGTTGTCCGAGGACCACATGTGCAGGATGGAAGCATCCTGCTTCGAGGTCTGTGGTGTCTGTAGCGCCGTGTTGGTTTTCCCTTTAGCTCTTGACATGATGTACGGCTTTCTTGGGGTGCTCACTTTTTTACTGAGTACGTACGGTCTTTCTCTAGGATGTGTCCGTGCTTGTGGGCTTTCCGTTCTCTCTTGCCCTTCTCAGTAGTCCACTCCCTATGAACTATTGCGTGTCACTCCGTACCAAGACTCTCTTTCCCCCTTTGAACTTGGCAGGTTCTCCTAGGGGGTGTCCCTCTCATGCACACCTATCCCTTGTTCGGGGTTCTCTGTGTTTGCTTGTATGTCCATATAAGGCGCTGGCCTCTTGAACTTGCTGGTATAGTGGGCGGCAGAGGGTCTCAGTATGGCGGATCTGGGGCGGGTGGTCCCCCCCGCCTCTCTGCTGTCTTTTCGGTGTTTTTGCTGGTTTCCCCTGTTATTTTGCGTATCTCTAGATTGCGCGATTGGGGAGGGGCAGGGGGATCTCCCCCGCCTATGTGTCCTTTTGGGGAAGCCAACTCCTCGTTCCCCCCCCCAGCGTTGTTCTCCTAGATATGAATCCCTTGCTGGAATACGTGCAGTGAAATATATACTCCACCCCCCCCCTCGGCAGGGTATCTTCCTTATCTTCCTTCGGTCGTATCACTACGTAGAGCCCTGGGCTCTGCTTGCTTCTCGCTGCATCTGCATTACGGGGCCGCCTTGGGGCCGCCTCGGGAAAGTCTCTCCAAGGATCTCACCTCCTCTGGTCACACCACTGCTCCCCGCTGTCGGGTCCACCGGGAGGCTCCTCGGCTCACCGCTGGCAATGTCCGCCCCGCGTCGCAGCAGTGCTCTCCTCCTGGCCGCGTCGGCGCTCACCCCGGTCACGGTGGCTCCACACAGCCCTCCGTTGGTGTCCTGACGTGGACACGTATCCCGGCGCTTCACCGTGGCTGCTTTTGGACTCCGAGGGGAGGGCCGCCCTGCGCTGTCTCTGCCTCGGCTGTCGGGGGTTGTGGGGTGCCGGACCTCTCTCTGTGACAGGGGGACCGCAAGGCCCCACTGCTGAGCCTCGGATTCTCCATGAACCGCTTCGCCTCTGCCGGCTCCAGGCCTGGGCTCTGTCTCTCCCGATGGGGGAGGGGCCGCTCGCTCCCCGTGCCCGCTCGAGCCCCCGCCACACACCGGGGTTGTGGGGATCCCACAGGGGGTAATCCGGATGCGTGAGGGTTTATCAACCTGAGTATGTCACTGCTGCCAGACTCGTTGTGCTTTGTTTCTGCGGCCCGGGCGGAGAGCGTCTCAGGCACGTCTCTTCGCCCCGGCGGCCATCTTGGAATAATTCAAACCTTTTAATATTCGTTTTGTACATTGCTATTCTTTTAAGGAGACTCGCTGGCATCCGTGTACTGATTAAAATGCCTTGCTCCTTGCCTTCAAGGATATGTGCGGGAGGGAACCGAGCATTTCTATCTGGCTCTCCAGTGTAATGTTTCAACATGTCTTTAGTAACCTTGGACCATTGAAGCAAAATAATGTCTACAGCAAAGCAGTTTTACATGAGGAAAAGTGGCAACGTTAGAGAGAGCAGAGAGTAAACAAAATGGCGATTCTGGTCATCTTAAAATGGCTGCACTCTAGTTGAGCTAATAGCTACGTAATGACTAATGAGCATATATTCTTAACACTTTAAATGAGGCGGTTGGTTTTCGGCCAACCAATTATCCTGCATTGCCTTCCGTTCGTGGGGTGTCTAATTTTCTAGACTGACAGGTTTATAGGAGAAAGACAGTTTGTAAGTGAACATGAAACTTTTTTCTTTAACTGAGGATTCCCGACCTGACGAGCATGTTGTTAGGGAAATTTCTGGTGGTCGGCAGAGCCGTACCCAGGGTCTGCGGACCACCAGATTTCGGAAGGCCCTAACTCCTTCTGCGTCACAAAGAAGTAGAGGGGCCACACAAGAGCAATGAGTTACTGTTGTTTATTACAGGAAAACAGACAGGGACAGATACATGGAGCGTAGGTTCCAGGCAACTTCTCATCTTAGGTGGGCTTGCAGGCCCAATTTGTACCTGAGTGACATAACAATCTCAACAAGAAACAATCTCAAGCCATTCTCCTGGGGGATGTTAACCTAGGTCTTCTGGACAGGAAGGACCCAGCAGCCAAATCTCTTGACTCAGCCCTCAAGGCTCTGGGCTACAACAACACCATCTTTAGCCCAACCCACGCCCAGGGCAGAACCCTTGACTGGATTGCGCAACATAACTGCCCACTCATCATCACTGGAAACCTTCCCACCCCATGGTCAGACCACCACATCATCACCTTCAGCATCCTCACCACCTGCTCCACCACCCCCCCACCCCAACCACTACCACCCTGCCTCGCCAGAAGCCCCCGCCAACTCACTAAGGAAAGGCTACTGCCTTTCCTCCAAGGCCCAGCCTTCAGACCCCCTTTCTCCACCGACCCAGAAACACTCGCAACAGCCTACGAAGCTGCCATCAAAGCAGCCATTAACTCCATTGCCCCCCTTAAACCCCGTAAAGCCAAACCCACCACCCATTCCAACTCCTGGTTCACCCCAGACCTCCTCGCACTCCGCACTGAAAAAAAGGATGCCCTCACTCAGTGGCAAATCTCTCACTCTGACAAAGACAAGATGACTTTTAAATCATGCTCCACTAGATATAAAAAAGCAATCACCCTAGCTAAGGCCAAATCCTTTGAATCCAGAATCTCTGAAGCCCAATCCAGCACTAAAGAAATCTTTGCCATTTTCAGGGAGCTAGAGACACCCGCGCCTGCCCCCCAGAACTTCACCAAAGACAAGGCCCGGTGTGATGATATACAAGCAGCCATGAAAAATAAACTGAGTCTGCTCCAAAACAAAATACTAGCCACCAAGCAAGCCCTACCCATCACACACACCCCTGTCCCACCACCAGCCCCGGACACCCCCCAACCCTTTTCATTCAAACCCATTCTAGAAAAAGACATCACCAACATAATGAGGAACATCAAACCCTCCAATTGCAAAGGTGATGTATGCCCAGCCACCATTATCAAAGACTGCACCGAAGCATTAGCTCCCTTCCTTACAGCCTTCGTAAACGCCTCCTTTGCTACAGGGAAAGTCCCCGCCTCCCTTAAGGAAGCCTGGGTCCGCCCTCTCCTAAAAAAAACCACCCTTGACCCCACCTCCCCTAACAACTATAGACCCATCACCACTGTCCCCTTCCTCCTCAAAATACTGGACAAAGCAGCATACCTGCAGGTTCAACATTTCATTGAAGTGAACAAACTCCTAGGACTCCGACAATCAGGCGTCCGCCCCAGACACGGGACCGAAACCGCCCTACTTGACCTGAAAAACCAAATGGACGATGCCAGAGACATGGGCAAACCAGCACTTCTCCTACTTCTTGACCTATCCGCGGCTTTCGACCTCGTGGATCATGACGTCCTATGCCACCACCTCTCCTCTACGGCCAAATTTTCCCCTGAAGCCACAGCATGGATCACCTCCTTCTTACAAGACGGAACCATGCAAGTATTCTCGGACCTAGCATCCGCCTCACCTACTATCATACTCTGTGGTGTGCCCCAAGGCTCCTGCCTCTCACCCACCCTCTACAACATCTTCACTCGACCCCTTTTTCTCATCCTTGACGCCATGGGCATTTCATACACCAACTACGCTGATGACACACAGATCCTCCTCACCCTCACTGGCAACTACGACACTGACTCCATGACCCTCAACAACCTCTACAACACCATCCAAGCCTGGATGGCAGACAATGGACTATGCCTCAACTCAGACAAGACTGAACTCCTCCTGGTAGGCTCACCCGACACGCTGAAAAATCTAGACTCCCAGTTCAGTCACTTCACCATAGACTCCATCAAAATACCTGTCTCAGAATCAGTCAAAACACTTGGCGTCTACTTAGATTCCAACCTATCCATGGTTAAACAAGTCAACGCTATAGCCTCTGCAGCTGCATATCATGCCAAACTAATCAACGCAGTCAGGCCCTTTCTCTCCAAAGAGAACTGCACTAACATAGCCAGAGCCATCACTGGATCTAGGCTTGACTATTGTAATGTACTCTTCCTAGGTACATCCAACAAAAACCTAGAGAGGTTACAAATCATTCAGAATAGCGCTCTCCGGGCAGCCCAAGGCATTGCCAAACGAGAACACATCTCGGAAGCCAGAAAACGAGCACACTGGCTCCCAATAAAAGAAAGGATCATCTTCAAAACTCTTACACTGACTCACAAGTGCTTTCACCTTACTGCCCCCGACTACCTCTCCCAAAGGATCCACCCCGTCTCTACTACGAGGCCAACCAGATCACCATATACTAACATGCTTTCTGTGCCATTAGTAAAAAAAGCCAGAGCTGGCGGCTCCAGCTTCCCATATCTCGCACCCACTCACTGGAACGCCCTACCTCCTATAATCCGAGGTGAGGCCTCCCTTTGCACCTTCCGCAAATCCATAAAAACCATCTTATTCACATAAGATTCCTCGCACCAGCTGAATACATCTCCTATCTTCCATTGCATAAACTGTTTGTAATGACCAACTGTACCAACCAAAACAGCAGATCTATGCCTGTTGAATACATAATGTACTGATGAATGCTTCTTTGCCTGTAACTAAGCTCTTGCAAGTAACAGCGCCTCAATGCCCATGGGTTACTTGCGCGCTATATAAATTTAAATAAATAAATAAAAATAAATAAATAAATAACATCATGCGTCACTTGCGAAAGCTCATCCCCGAACCTACCGCTACTACCGGTTGGTGTCATGATGCCTACCCCTGGGGACCCAGACCAAGTCCAGCAACCCCGGAAGCAGGCATTAAGTTATCCCATGCAAGCCCAACAACCCCTGCTAGAGGCTATTTGGGTGCAGTCCTGGCATCTATTGGGCCAGGCTCATATGGAGAGTCAGTCCCGGGCCATAAGCGCCAGGCTCATAGATTAAAACTTACCTGATGCAGACCATGCTGCAAACTTACCTGATGCAGACCATGCTGCAAGAGCTCCAAGCCAAAAGGAATGGAAGGGACTAATTTACCTAGGGACAATTTTTTACTCGGTTGGGGCTGGGGAGGAATACTTACCTGGGACTACTTTGGAGGCTATTTAAACCACGCCCAAAGAGCAGCACATGCTTCGTGTTATTCTGCATCCAGCAGCGTAACGCTCACCGTGCCTGCAAGTCTGCATCCAGCCTTCTGCCACGCCCGCCTCGAGTCTGGAGCTCCTAGAAAAAGGGAGAAAGAAGGAGAAAAGGTTAGAAGAAGAGCAATACCTTTGATCCTTACCTGAATTCCCGATCCATCGCGCCTTCGAGCTGGTAGAAAGAAGTTATTGTATGCGCGTCGCCTCGCCTGCTGCAGCGCCGCGCTGAACTCACCGGCCTTCGCAGCATCGTCACATTCCACCGCATCCTTCTGCATGTTCCCGCCACACTCCGGCACCTAAGGGGAAGACGAGAACAGCAAGGTGAGCCAAGGGAATACACACAGGCAATATCAGTTACCCCCCATAGACTTACCTGATTTACCACCGGGGTACGATTCCTCTTCACGGGTCGGCGCAGCTTCCACTGCATCTTCACAGAACCCCGGCCCCTAAGGGGAAACAAAAGGACAGCAAGGTGAAACAAAGGGACAAACAAGGGGAAACCGTCTCACCACAATAGACTTACCTGATTTTACCGCCAGAGGCATTATTCCCCGAGACTTCATACTTTCTCTCACCGCCTGAATAAGGGAGAAAGCAACAGGTTACATATTGACATTATTTTATCGAACTGTGTTGGATAATACAAATCGTTACCTGAATATTACCGGTTGCCACAAGCAACTCTTCGCTAGGGTCAAGCTTCAACCTGCAAGGAATCGGACAAGAGTGAAAGTCAGACATTTGAACTCTTACGAACTACATACTTACAGCATCTTGCCAGGAATCTCGGAGTCAATATTGTTCTGGAACTCACCAATTCCTTCGAGCCAGTGAAGCAACTGGTTATCTACGCACCCCTGTGCTCTATGCAGGATGGAGAGCTCATTTTTGCAAACCATCAAGTGAGACTATAAGAGGGGACATCAAAGGAGATCAGTGGGGAGAACAGCGGGAGTGGGGGAGGGTTAACACTCAACTCCACAGGTGGTTAATTCCCTTTATCCATTTGCAGAAGAATATTCCTACGGGCCAAGCAAACGAAGCTAGGTGGTCCAGTCCAGTCCGTCATCTCGGCACTACGCGTCACATTGGTGGAGGCCGCAGCTGTCCAGTTCAGATCGACGCCCCTGTGGGAGCCAGGTGAGCGTAACAGTTGGTTCCCCAAGTGGTAGGTGCAGTATAAAACCATATAGTGAAAGGGGGGTATTGGTCGAGTAGAGGTCAGGTGGTATGCTTGGTTCATCCCAAAAAATGGTTACTACGAAAATGATACATGGAGAGAGTTAGTGATTGGTTGTGGGCTATTGTCGTCAGTGGTTAGCCTCCCCCTGCCCTGATTGGTCCATCAAAGAGCCCCCCAGCCTGGGACCATCGTTGTTCCCAGCCCGCGATGTGCATGGTGCTGGCAACAATGTATGACTATGTGTCTGTGGAAGACAATGTACAGGTCCTGCTACTGCCATTAGAGCGTTCCTTTCCCATCGCCGCTTGTGCCCGAGTTGTTACGACTTTGTTGCAAGAGGGGTCCCAGATGCGGGACACCAGTTTTCTGGAATTGACATTGTATCAGGTTGGCCTGGTCATGTGTTGAGGGACTGTGGCTGAGGCAGATTACAGGGATTTGATTTGTATTTTGCTTCGGGTAGTCGCAGCAGTGGCAGGTGTCACCTTGGCTTGGAGAGCGCGGAATGTGGATTGCAACATTGCGACCTTGGCTGCGGTGGCTCCATCCAGGGGCTGTTCTGCATGCTTGCCACCTTGTAGCTCTTCATGAGCTGCTCTGGGCCTGTCGACTCTGCCTACTTCGGCTTGGTTGCATGTTGTGGCATAAGGTCCATAAGGTGAGGGGGTGTGGGGTGCGGTGTGGTTCCGTGTACATCGGTCCATTTTGTAGGGTCCTGTCTCCGGGGTTAGTAGCATGAAGACTCTTCAAGCCTATACAAGAACTCTTCCGGCGTCTTGCGTTTCTGCGAAATGGTTGCTGGCCTATGTGAAAAATAATAACGATTTACGTCTGCGAGTGTACACGGTCCACTAAGTCATAGCACTGAGTGTGTTCTTCTTGTGGATTGGTGTGTGTCTGATCCAGGTGCGCGGCAGCACATGTGTTTCTGTGTGTTGCAGCTATGTTGTTGTGTCATCTCTAACGATGGCAGCTTAGGTTGTGAAACTTTTAGTCAAGCTGGTCCATGCCATCGGTCCCAGCTCAGCCTTGGTTCACACCTCGTGCTATGGGCGGGATGCAGCCTGGTTTCGAGGGCGGAGCATGGTCACAGTGTACATTGTCATCCCGGTGCAGTAGACAGAGGTGGGAATTGGTGTGGCTGGGGGTTCTTTGGTCATGATGTCGTCGGCCATAGTTTGTACGTGGGTCGGGGGAAGGGACCGTCCCATTTTCCCTCTTCAGTCCACCCTCTGGTCGACTTGTCGACCAGGAAATTGTCCACTCGTTTGTTGTCCCGTAAGTGCCAAACCTTTGTTATGGCTGCCACGTGTCCGTAGCAGTTGACATGATATTCAAATGGCCAATATATGCATACACATCCACCACCGGGCTTACAATAAACCTATTTTCCAACAAACGACTTCGGATTTTGCGGGTTTTCAACCTTTATTGATGGTGGGTATAAGTCTGCTTCCACTATCTGCTGGTGCAGCTGCTCACGTACCTTGAGGATGATGTCTGTGTGTAGTTCGTCTTCTGCAGGCATAAGGATATGCATACTTCGATCAATTCTTCTGCTTTCCGTTTTGATCTTGCCATCCATAACTTCATTCCCATCAGTGATGCTGGTCCCATTATTGTACATCCTGCTAATACATTGAAGCCATCCACTAGCCATGATGGCATCCATGACCAGAGGTACGAGAACCAGCTTGCATGCTTTTTTGTTCCCTTAGCTTCGTCTTCCATCTTCGCGTGCATCTTTGCCAATTGTGATACTGCTTCAGATAGTGTGCCTTTATCTTCATCAGTCGCGGGAATGAATGTACAGCAGGAACTTCCAATTTATGCGCAAACTCCTCCTTCCTTTGCAGTGAGGAGGTCCAACACGTACCTGTTCTGTAGAGCCACCGTTCGTATTGCTCTCAATTCTTCTTTAATGGCGTTGAATCCGTTCACTGTGGAGTTTATTGTCATCATCAGCTCCCACCTGGTTATCTGCAGCCATTTCGCATTCACATATGCTTGTACCCCCGGATGCATTATTGACGAAAAGAACATGGCTGCTCTACTGAACAGTCTGTGAGGTGCTGGTATGTCGCTGAGGGCTGTTTCTGATTTACCTCAGAGGTAATTTCCACTGAGAGGTTCACCTTGCCTTTTTATTCTTGTTAGTATCTTGCCTGTGGCCCCCCTGCAATGTGCTGCCAATTTGTCCCAGAGACCTTCTCTTCCTTCTGTTTCCTTCATCCATTTTCGGGAAGATTTCCATTTTGATGCGTTTCTGTGGCACTACTAGGGATGGTACATTGACGTGTACCAAAATACAAACTCCACCCCATGATTGAGGTAGGCTGTGATATGCCTTTGCCCCACAGTCCCAATAGTGGTCCATTACTACTGCTGTTCCAGCGCCCCCCTCAGGAAGCTTTACTATTCTTTTGCATCCTTCGTTCACTCCTACAGCAACCACTCCATCATGCTGGTAACATAGTGAGGGGGATGCAACGGGAATTATTGTTAATGGCTCCTCCTCCTTATCCAATCATTTGAGCAGCCCCGCACTCTTTGCCCACTCCTTGTAGCATTTGCAGTTTTCTTCTTGTACCGTTACTACTGGAGATTTTGCCAACGTCAATATCTTGCTTTCCACTACTCCGTCCACCCATCCGTTCTTCGTGTACACCTTGCCATAGATCTGTATCAGCGATCTTTCCCAGCACCCAAGTTCTCCTCCTATCTCTCTTGCGCTCCATTTACATGGCAGATAATCCAGTGTCATTTCCTTTGTTTCTCCTTTGTCTGGCCCATCGGTTATGTACTATAGTCCTTCAGTGAGTTGCGAACATAGCTAGTGTTTTAATGAAGTTATCCTCGTATGGGTATGTCGACCTCGATTTCCACTTTAGTGTTGCCGTTCTACCTTGTAATCGTCCTCGTGTCTGAAACAGGGCCAGATAAAGGAGGCACTCTGCTGTGGGCGCTGGTACTTCAGTGGCCACAAATGTTCAGGAGGCGCTCAAGGCGTATGGGATCAACGAGCAAATGTAACGGTTGTCATTTGTCCTATCTTTACCAATTTTGAACATGTGTTTATACCACATGTTGTTAGAGACGTATGCGGATTCTGTAAGATATGTGTCAAACCCATGTACATCTAGGGAAACACTATGTTTACCTCTTCTTACTTTTTGTCCCTTAATACTCGTACCACCTGACAGTGCTCCTTGCAGCTGAAGTAGGGTAAATGTTAGTATTGGGTGTTGCAGATGCATGCAAAGCATAGTAGGCCTGCCAGACAGCGGCAGTTATCAGCCCAGTGGTCAAAAATACCCCCAACACTTTAATTATAATTGTTGCAACCACTGGCATGTTGATCTTACCTTCGCTGCCGTCCTGCAGCTATTGAGTTGAGATGATATAGCTGCCCGCCTGAAATTGTCTAAAATTTTGCGTTGTTACTGTTAGTATTTGTTACTCAAGCCCTGCGGATCAAGTAATCAGTCAATGCCCATGCAAAAAGCTCCTCCCACATTCTCCTTACTGCCCTATCTCTCAGGGTGGGTAAGACCACGTGGAGGTGTGGGTCTGGCTGCACAATTAATTGAATAAAAGCGTTATAATAAACACGTGGCGGTCTGGGTCTTGAATGAGTTGGCCTTCTCGGCCCGTGTATGAATTGTTGTAACAGCGCTTCGGGATGGTCAATGGGAGGCAACATTTAAGCATGAGCACCGATCAATATGTTTTTATCATATGTTGATATATACCACTACAATTTGCAAAACCTGCATGTGCGAGACAAAAAGAGAGGAGAACATGCACGTGTTTACACAGTGTGGCGCATATCGTTGATCCCCCTGTCGATGTTTTATTGTTTACTAACTGCTGTTGTTCATTTATTTTATTGCGTTCTATATTACTCTTCAGGGGTAAATTAATTGTTCAATGGGGGGGGGCTCATATATCTATTAACTGTTCAGTAGCGATATTTTGTGTCTGTGATCGCCTAAGCATAGGGTAGACTACGGGCTGGAACTCGAGCTGGGGCTCATTTGTGTCCTTAGGGGTATCTGATGATTGTGGTGTGTCTTTTCCGTCACCTGTCATTGCGGTTGCTGATGCGTTGGGGCGAGGTCGGTGCTTTGGAGGGCTTGACATCATGCAGTTGACTCCAAACAGCTTTTCCCCCTCTAGTTTTACTGCCCTTGGTGCCACTCTTTCAACGATATGTGGCCCTGTACATAAGGGGGAATTCCACTTTCTATTATAGTTTTCTAGCAGTACTCTGTCCCCCTCTCTTACCGTCCACTGTCCTGTTTGGTCCTCGTCATTAGCTGTTTCCTGTTGATTGTTCTCTGACCTCCCCTGTGTCCGTCAAATCTGAGATAAAAGAGGCACTAGTAACCAGAGAAGTAACAAAGTCATACATTTCTTTTCCAAACACATTGTTCCTTCACAGTCATACATGGCTCTTGTGGGTGGCATTAATGGGAGGTGCATTTGGTGCCCGGTCACCACTTCATGGGGTGTGAGGTGGTAGTCCAAGCCAGGCTTATTTCACAGCTCGAACAGGGTCAGGGGAAGGCAGTAGAGCCAACTCTTCTTTGTCGCCTGCTGTGTTTTCGCAATGGATTCTTTTAATAGGCTGTTGAGGTGTTCGCCGACGCCATTGGTTTGCGGATGATACACACAGGTAAACTTATGTTTGATCCCAAGTAACGCTGTGATGTGCTGGAATAGCTCATTCGTGAAATGTGGACCATTGTCTGACCTGAATACTTCACATGCCCCCCACCTCGGTGTCTTGAAAAGGGGAAAATCTTCCTCGGGACCAGCCCTGGAGAGCAAAAATTACCCAATTCAGCCCAAAATACAGGTTCTATTGTGCCGAGCAGTGAACTCATGCTAATGACAAATGACACTTTCAAAATGTTTACCATTTATTAGAAAAAAGCATAAACAATAAAATTTAGCAGCACTTTGGGATTCAAGTGAGAGAAGATTACCAAACACAAAACTTAGAAAAATACAAAATATAGAGAAACATAGAACATAGAGAAACACAGTCTTACGTCCCTTCAATCAGCGCTGGGAGACCCTGGCCCTCATAAGCTAGCTGGTGCCAGCTCAGATGACAGCGCTGCAGGGTGCCGACAGAGCATCAGGTTCCGGACACTCGATCTTGCTCGAACCAAGTCCACGGATCGATCTCCCACCTGATCCATGTGGGCATGCATTTTTGTAATCTCGTGCTGTCAGTCCATGACGCACAGTTCCAGAACTTTCCCTGTGCAAAATATAGGCTTGCTCATGGAAAAACCCAACTCTCTCTGAGATGCTCCCTGCTCGCTCCTACCCCTCCCTTGGAGCCCTCTCTGCGAAAGCACAGGAATGTCCTTATCAGCGTGTGTGCAAGGCCGTACCAGGCCTTCTCAGGGAAACAGGATTTGTTTACGAAGCCATGCAGGGCTACAGTTAGAAAGCCGAGATGAATTAACCCCATGTGAGCAAGCTCTAAAAGGCATGCACTCATAGCCAATCTTAAGCGCTATGAACACTAAGCTATCTAAGCGCTATATAGGTGCCATAATGCTCCAAACACTCCAATAATGTCTCTATTAGCTACAGAACTGGGGCCTCCACCCTGCCTGTCTATCTACAATGCATAATGTGACCTACCACCCCTACTAGGCCTGCATATTCCTTGCAGCTCACTACTGCGTAATGGAGGTGCTACAACAGATTACTGTCAGCATTACTTTCAGCATTTAGCACATACTTTGAAAAAACTATTGGCTTTCAGTGGCTAATGCTGTCATCTAAAGCCCTGATTGGCAAATTTGCATTTTGTATATCACGACATTCGGGAACACCTCCCTCACCAGAAACTTTGCTGCCCTAAGTGCGTCGGCATGAGAGCATGGGCCAGCCTCAATCCACCTTGAGAAGGGGCATACTACCACAATCATGTATCGGTAGCCTTGGCATACATTGATCATATCAACTTAGTCGATGTGCAGGTGTAAGAAGGGTCCTTCAGGCCGTGGTATTGTTCCTTTGATCACTTGTTTTTTTTAATTTTTTTTTTTAACGTCTTGTTTGATTTGTCAAACTTTTCATTTTTCCATTTTTTTGAGTCTTCATAACAAAAAGGTTTTTAAAACTGTGATTCAATTCGGGTTTTCTTTTATAATTCTTTATCGATCTCAATCCAGAAGTTGATCACTGTGATGATCAGCCACTGATGGTTTCCTTGGAGCAGTGTTGCCCATCTCTCCTCTGCTGTCATTTGTTGCTCTGAGATTTTAAAAAATCTCTAAATAGATCTCGTTTATTTTTTAGTTCTGGGCACACCATGATTAGATGGAATAAAGATTCTTTCCCCATTGGAGCTTTACAGTATCGACAGACAGGAGAAGTATTTTTGGCTCGGTCTGTTAAAGCCAAGTATTCGCGTGTGGGTAAGATGTTCAGCCGAAAGCGCAAGAATAAATCACGAATTTTCACACTTGGGAATTGGACAAGATAAGAAGGCAACTGGTTGAGTGTTCTTGCTTCCATGTAGCTGGTTAAATGGCGTTTATAAGTTGTTTGTTCTTCGATCGTTCTTATCCAATCATTCTTCTGAATTTTTTGTTTTGCATATTGAGGTCTATTTCTTAACATTTCTTCTGTGATTTCTTCTTCTTGCATTTTTTGCTTAATTTCACTTGTCCACTTTATTAGAGCTGCAACTTGGGATGCTTGTTTTTTTTTTCTTTAAGAATTTCCAACGATGGTATATTTTCCTCTGAAATGATTTTTCTGTGGAGGTCCATTTGTTTCCATATTCCATGGACTGAATAGATTGCAAGGCAAGTTCATATCTGATTCTGGCAATCGGAAATGACTTTGGCAAGGCAAGGGTTTTTCTCCAGAAAATAGCTTCATATTTGGACCATTTCAATAGATGTTGGTTTATCAGGGATTCACTTGCATAAGTCAAGATTGGTATGACCTTTTGTTTATATAGTATTTAGTTGTATATGTAGTTTATAGTTATATAGTTGTAACTTTTGTAGAGTAAGTGCCATATTTGCGTTGAAAAAAACGGCTTTGCCTTGCTAACGATGCTGCTTTTTCTTCAATGTTTTCTTGCCATTCCTTTTCGTTTGCCGATGGATTGATTATTGCACCTAAGTATTTTATTGTTTTGGTTAGCTTAATCTCTTTGTCTTCCAGATAGAATTTTGGAGTCCATTGCTTCTTGGATTTTTCAGTTATAAGTTTCATTATCTTGGTTTTGTTGATGTTGATTTGTAAATCATTTTCCTTCATGAAATTTTGAGTTTTGTTCAATGTTATCTGCAGACCTTTCACAGTTTTGTCCAAGATGATAATGTCATCAGCATAGATTAGGGTTTGAACATTTTCACTGTTGATCGTAGGAGGATTCGCCATCGGATGGTACATTTTTTCTTCAAAATTGTAGGTGAAGAGATTATAAAGACAAGCAGCCAAGGGGCATCCCCTTTTTTCTGTTGCCTTTACGTTGTTTGTAAGTCGAACTCGGATAGACGTATTCGAATACAGCTGTTGTATTGGGTTCAGAATAGTAGATGGACAGCCCCACGCAGCCGATTTGGACCAGAGAAGTTGTCTATTGACTGAATCAAAGGCCATTTTTAGATCTATGAAGATTGCATAGACCTGATGTGCTTTCGTCAACCCTTTGTATTTTAGCATATTCAATAGCAACAGATTGACGTTGGTACTTATTTTTGTGACAAAGCCAGTTTGCCTTTTTGCTTGTCTTCCATGCTGTATGGCCCAACAGTTTAATTTTTTTTGTAGATATCCGGCAAATAATTTTCCTAACGGATCCAGCAGGGCAATTGGTCTGCAGTTGGCCGGATTTTTCCGATCACCTGCTTTGTAGATTGGTATTAAAACAGCTACAGACCATGTGCGTGGAATCTCTTTAGATTTTTCTATCAGATGTAAAAGATGGAAAAAGAATTTGGCCCAGTGTTCTGGATCTGCTTTAAGGTTGCTGTTGGCTAGCCCATCAGGTCCAGGTGCTCTAGATGAATTCAGGCACCTGATAGTGTTGGTAATGTCCTCTAAGTCCCATTTCAAGCTCCAGTCGTCCGTATCATCTTGTGGGTCTGTTGTTCGATGGTGTTTAGGTTTTTTGTATAGATTTTCGAAGTGCTTAACCCATGTATGAGGTTCAACTTCTTGAATCATGGATTGTTTTTTCGATGAATCATTCATCAAAGACCACAGGTGCCGTGTGTTTTTCTGATTTAACGCTTTCAAAAGTTCTTCTGCGTCGTGTTGCTTTATTGCGATTTTATAAGATTTCATTAACTTGGAGTATTTTTGTTTTTCCTTTTTTATTTCAGCTTCATAGTCTCTTCTGTTTTTCTTTATTTGTCGCAGACATTTATAGTGTCTTTTTTTCTAGATGAATTTCTAAATTAAAATAATGAGTATGCGATTGCTTGCGTCTTTTTTGATTTCTTGATGTTGTTTGTTGGTATTTCTCTAGGATCCATCCGTAATTTAGTTTCACATGATCCTTAAGCGGGACCTCTTCAAATCGGACTGCTATTTCTTGAGTTTTTTGTTCTTTAATTCGCAGTCGGTTCAACCTATTATTTATTTCAAGTTCAGGTAGAATCAAACATTGATCACTTGATACTTCTGATAACCAGGAAATAAAAATTTGATGGTGATCACTGTCTGGGTGTGGAGAATTCGTAGTCGAGTTTGTAATTTTCCGAATTCCTTCTGTTATAAAGATGTAATCAATTATTGAATTTGAGTTCTCCCGTGACCAAGTCGACAACGGGGTACCTTTATCATTCATTGGTTGAGCACTCAAGAAAATGTTACGCAGTCTTGTTTCCTTAATCCATTTTCTAGCTCTCGATGTCATTTCGTTGGTAACTAATTGGTTTCCTTCTTTGTCGAAGAGATGAAAATTGAAGTCTCCTGCTATGATGATTTCATTCCCGCTGTTACTGCTGTTCAAATGATCAGTTTCTTCACATATGGAATCGATGAATTTATTATCAGCCATAGCAGAGGGTTCCAATATATATTGAAAATCGATAGGCAAGTATATTCTACAGTGTTAGGTACAATGGTGTTATGGATTGTTGGCATCTTGATGGAAAGATATTGGGCCCAAGGTTTCTATTATTCGCCACAAAGGGTTGATTTTTGTTAATAACAACATTCCTGACGCCGGTCTTCCCTGTTGTGAGGATATAGCTGGGTTCATGAACGTTCTATAGACATCACATAGTACTTCCTCTTTCATCCAGGTTTCTTGTAAACAAATGATGTCGGACTGTTCAAGTAAAGACGACTCATTATCAAACAGATGTCTATGACCTCCCGTATTCCAAGAACATAAGGTTGTGGTGGTTTCAGGTACATCTTTTCGTTGTTATAAGTATGTTGTCTTTTGCACTCTGGTTCACATTAGCATTGGAGATGTTTCTTGTTGTTTCAGATTGCTTGCACACCACCCGTTGTAATTTATCTTGGTTATGGGACCTAGGATTTGAGTCATTCAAATAATTTGGGGATTCTTGAGTTTTGTTCTGTGTGCTTCGATTTTTAAATATATTTTTGCTGAATAGCTCTAGCGTTCTTGATTTTTTTTCCGCCCTCGATCGTGAGACCATGATTTCTTCTATTTGAAATCCCAAAATAGCCAATTGGTGTTTAGTGTCAAGGACACGTTGCATGATGTCGTGAGTGTAAAAATCAATGTGGGCTTCTTCCAGGTATTGCTTGTTTGGAAATAGAACTAACTCAATATGTCCAGTTTCAATTTTAGTCAATTGCGGAATGGCTTTAAATAGTCGCAGAATGTTATATCTGTTTAATATAACCGGTTCTTCTGTACTTGAACTCATCGGGTATATAACTATTCTGTATGCACAGGAGGCATTTGATGGGTTTTTGAAGATTGGTCTGACCAGTTTAGGACTTAATTGAGCCGCCACGTTTCTACTGGTTTCAGTTGGGCTTTCTGATTCCTCTGATGGTCATATTTCTTCATTAGAAACTATTGAGTATGCCAGGGGGATATTAGTTTGCTGTTCGTCTTCAGTGCTTTCGCTATTTGAGCAATCTGTTAAGGAATCTTGACATTCATCTATTACAATGAGGGACTCGTCTTGTGAGTTTATAGAAATAGAGTTGCAGTCGTTCACCTCATCTTCCGTCGATATGTCTATCGGTTTGGTTGAGTTTGTAGAATTGATGCATGTTTCTTGATTAATAACATCTATGAGTGCATCTAACGGTTCAGGCACTGTTTGATTGCCTTGTGGCCGAGCCTTTTGTATTTTGTTAATTTTTCCTGTTTTCGGGATAGGTTGTTGGATAGTGGTCTGATTAGTGCCCACCAGTTTTGTATTTTTCTTTGTCCTTTCATTATTAGTTTTCAGGGTAGTTTGTAATTTTCTCAGAAAGGCACGTGACCCATTTTGTGGATTTTTAGTAGTCTTTTTGCTCTTTGATTTGATCGATACATCTTGACCTATTAGTCCCCGTTTCGAGAGATCAAAGATATCGAATGGGTTACAAGGGGGTGGCTCACTTTTGTCTTGCATTGCAAGTACTTGAGAGTTCTGTGATGCAACTGAACGTAATTGATTTTCATATTGTGTCGTTTGATCCGTTTTCCTCATCTCCACATTTGGTAGGTTCTCTGTCTGAGTTTGTGTAGATGCACAGATAGGGTGCTTCATCACTTGGGCATGTTTTTTTTACTTTGTCATCAACCATTTTTTTAGTGATTGTTGAAACTGTCCATTAAAGTCAGTTTGTCAACTCTATCAGCCCTTGCCACTTCCGCTAATCTATTTTGCCATGTTCTTGATGATTCTGCTTCATATTTTAATCGTTCTTGAATAGTACTTATGAGGGATTCAAACTGGGTTTGCTTGGTCAGTATCATTGCCAACAGTGTTGCTTGATCTTTGATTGAATCCACCATAGCTTCTTCGATCTTTAGAAACGGGATCATAGCTGTAGATAGAACCGCTACCAATGTATTCTGTAAATCTAGCATCGTCGTTGGCAATCTATGTTGGTATTCCGGAGAATAATTTATATTTCCAGTTTTCATATTTGTAGAAGAGGAAGTCATTTCATCCGCTTTATACTTGGGCAATTCTTTCACTGCAGAAGTCAAAGGTTCTTTGATAGGAGCAACGAATCCTGTTGGGCCAATCGGGGTCGAAGTATCAATTTGTCCGATTTGCTTTGGCGTGTACATTCCCCCAAATACTTCATTTCTTTTTTCTTGTGAGTCCATAATTGCATCAATTTCGGTGATGTCAAGTGAAAGACGTGCAATTCGGACTTGGAGCGTTTTTTTGGGCTCATCACTTTTTGTGCCAATAGGCAAGTATGTTGCTTGCCATTGCTGTTTGGCTGCTCTCGCACGATCTTGAAGGGGCGTTAGGTGGCTATCATCGTTTCTCTGGATGGGACCCAACATATTTTGATGAGTAAGTGAATTAGTATCGTCACGTGCTGGAAAATCGTGAGCAGTGACAGTCCTCTGAACAGCGTCCGATCGTATGGTCTTTATGTCTACTTTATCGCAACCAATATATTGCGATCCATGCTTTAGATTGTCAATGTGCGCCTGATCCATCGGTTTCCCATTGGTCATATTATGGGAATTAGTTGTTTTCAAGCTATTCGATAAAGTACCATACTTGGTGGTTTGTCATTTTATTTATAGGCATTAAGGATTCCTCTAGTTTGCCCTGCAATCTAGTGCGTGGTTTAGTGATTTCCATTTAAGTTTGTCGATCTTAAGTAATGAATTTCCTATAAACTTATGCACTTACCACGCCTATTGCCGGCCACAACTGCACCTCTCGCACAAATAACAGCGTCCTTTACGCCGCAAGGGTCGCACTTTGATGATTATCAGGAGTTCTTCCTGTCGGTATTACCACAATATGGTCACGTGAATCCGTTGGCGTGACCGGTTTCAGGGCAATGTAGGACCTGGAATATTCCGCTCTCCTCAACTGCTGATTGCTAAAATAATAGGCTTACGCGAATTGGAGCGGAAAGATAATATTCAGTAGGAGCGGTACTATGTGGATCAAAGGCCAGTGGCCCACAGTCTCCACTTTCTGGCGATCAGTGTAAGTTCTTTCACTTATTTGTGTATGTACTCAGAAATAACTTTCTGTTACTAGCTCTAGCACCAAAGCCGCCAAACAGCCTAACAGCACCAGCCCTTCTGTCACCAGGGCTTACGCCGCGAGGGTGGTTGTGCCGGCAGTTAATGCTCGCCTGTAGACACGTGATCTGTCACGTGTGCAAGATAGGCCCCGCCTCCTCCAGGGGGCAGCAAGAGCTCCTGCTCGCAATGCTGCTTTCCACAAAAAATGAAGGAATCACTTTAGAAAAAACGTCAGTTTCAGAGAACGCACCTTCTCCTTTCACAGATGCTCCAATAGAGGGCTTGCCCTGCTAGCAGTTTAGAAGTGTCACCTTAAAGACCTATTTGAACTGTTACAGTGGCGTTCTTTGAACTGTTTTCTTTTCGCTGCTCCTTTGATCACTTGTAACATATGACCGGCCGTAAATTGTTGGCAGGTAAGGCAATTGCTGATGAAGTTTGCAACGTGCACATTTAGTTTGGGACAGAACCATTACTCTTATTCATGCTGCAATGACCTCCTTTCCTGTATGAGTGGGGTGGTGTAGTTGGGCCAGGGCTGGTTTTTAGTAGTGCTAGGGGCATAACTACTTTTCTTGTATTATTGTGTCTCCATAGTGCATCTTTTGGGGACATTGTGCATCCTCCTTTTACCCACAATTCCTTTTCTGTCATTGTGGCTGCCGCCTGTAGTTCCATAATCTGTGTTTCAGGTAGGGGTGTGTAGCCTTCTTTCATTATCATCTGTCTTGCCGCCCCCCCCTCTCTTTTTGTTACTCTTGGAGGTCCCACATCTCGACAAAATATGCAGCATGTTTTGCATGGGAGTCTGCTGCTTCATTGCCTCTGGAAATTGGATCTTCACCATTTGTGTGTGCCTGACATGTCACCAGCGCTAGCTCACATGGGTATGTTATTACTTCTATCAGTTCACACAGGAGGAGAGCATGTTGCAATGGGGTACCATCTGCTCTTCTAAATCCCCTTCGGAGCCACCTTATTAATCCTGAGTGTACTGTATACATGACATAGGCACTGTCAGAATATATTGTTACACTTTTGCCATTACTTTCTTCTAGGGCCAATATGATGGCCACCAATTCTGCTGCTTGTGCGGAATATTGCTGGGGCAATTTGACTCATTTTACTGGTTCGCTTGTCCAGTCCTCCCTTAATCGCACTACGGCTGCATCTGTTCTTCTTATGCCATCACTCTGATCATTGGTTGAGGACCCGTCAATGTACAGAACATCACCTCTCTCTAGGGCGTCTTGATCTACCTTTCGGGTGGACGAGTAGTACCCAATGGCATATGTACAATCATGTGCATGTTCGCCCTCTTTTACTTATTCTGCTATGAATTGTGCAGGGTTAACATAGTTGTACCTCACTATTTTCAATTCTGGTCTTGATAGTATGATCTCCTACACTCTGGCTCTATGGATAGTGAGTGTACTTTTTGGTTTGTGCAGAATGGCAAAGAGGGCATGCGCCACATACAGTGTTGTAGAGCATCCCATCGTTATGGATGATTACTTTTCTACTGCGAATGCTGCAGCAGCCAAGTGTTGTTTGCACGGGAAATGTCCCATCATTACTGGCTCCAGGTGCCCATTGTAAAATGCAAGAGGTTTGTGACCTATGCTCATTTTTTGGGTGAGCACTGTTTTCATTACTGCACCATCACAATGTGAAAATATGTAGAATTCTCTTTTGTAATTGGGGTTACCCAGGACTGGTGCTGTTCATATTGCCTCCTTTAGTTCACCCCAACTTTCTCCCCCCTCTTTGCGCTTCCTTGAGAGCTGCCAATAGGGGTCCTGTGTATGTGCTGTAGTCAAATATCCATGCTCTGCAGTAATTGCATAAGCCAAGAAATTGCTGCAACTCTCGTATTGTTTGTGGCTGTGGTGTATTCATTATTGTCTGTGATCTTTGTGGTGCAATATTTCACCCCTTTTGTGAAATGATCTGTACTATGTATAGGAACTGTTCCTGGCAATATTGCACTTTTGCTTAGTCAACTTTGTACCCTTTCTCGGCCAACACTGTGAGCATCTTCAGAGTCCCTCCTGCACTCCTCTTCGGTGCTGCTGCAGATGAGGATGTCATCCACATATTGCAATACCGTGCTCTCAAGCACGACATTCCCCAGGTCCATCTGTATAACTGTTAAAAATGGATGGTGACTCGCAGTATCCCTGGGGTAACCTAGTGTGTTTCCATTTTGTGTTGCGGTATGTGAAGCTGATCAGATGTTACGAGTCTGGGTGTGTTGGTATTGAAAAGAACCCGTTCTTGAGGTCGATCACGGTGAATCGTGATGCTTATGCTGGTATCCCACACAATATTGTGGCAGGGTTAGCTGCCACTTGGTATTCTGACACTACAATGTGGTTAAGGGGGCTCAGATCTTGTATGAAACACCACGACCTTCTCTTGGCCTTGCACTCAGGGTACACCACAGTGCTGCATGGTGATTCTGATGGTACCAATATACCCTAGTGCCATTGCCATTTTTTGTGCTACCTCCTTGTATGTTACTTTTAGCCAGACGTAAACACTCATCTCAAACACCATCTCAAAATCACCTTCTTCGTCTGAGAACAGTTCCTTGTCTGACACCTGCGTTAACCTACATCCTTCTGCCAGTGCTATTACTGCTCTCCATGCCTTTCCTTCCTCATCCTGAGCGTGAACAGCAATCCAGTCCTGCCTAGCTACTATTCCTTCAATGTCCACTGATATTATTGCCCCTTCTCCCTCACCTGTGGGCGTCTCTGGCCTGAAAAGGTAGGCAGCTGGTCTTCTCCACACTTTACCCTCAATGACTGGTAGCCATGCTATTACCATGTCTGTCCCATATTGGAAGATCTCAGCGTCCACTGGTTCGGCCCTTGCAACTGTCCTACCAAAATAAGCCTGAAGTATGTGCCTCGCTGTCAGCATGTGTATGCCTGGTGTGGAGCATATTATGCCTTTGTCAGTGAAGGAGATAGTCATGTTCAACCTGCTTATGATATCATGCCCGAATATATTCACTGGTGCTTGTTTTGAGTATAACAAGGGCAGAGATAGGTCGTGATCGCCGACAGATAAGGAGCTATCAGTAAATGGAACCACCCCTCGAGCCCCAGAAAATCCTTGAGTGTGCATGGCATCACCTGACAATTTGAAATTCCCCTCCCTAATGCAGGATCTAGCAGCCCCTGTGTCAACTAGGAAGGAAAATGTCTTGTCACCTATCGCCACCTTTATGCGTGGTTCCTCCACAGAGTTAGATGATACCGAGAGGATGGGACACAACAAGCAAATCTGTGGGCTGTCCTATTGGGCTATAACAAGAAAGTCCGTACTGCTTTAAATATAAATCTCAATAGGTTCAATTTAAGTTATTTCTCAGAGCGTACCATTACGATATCACACATTTTAGGGTTCTCTTAAAGCAATCAAGGCAGCCTCAAATTTGTGAAAGGATTCTTTAAGTATTTATTTCACAAGAAAAAATATGCACGAATATTTTGTAAAAAAGTATGCATAAATAGTTTGTAAACAGTGAGATATAATTCAAAAAACAAATAAATATGATAACATGTGAATTCAAAATTAGTGAAAAAACGAGCTGCAATAGAAAATTAATTGTCAATTTCTTAGAACAAAAGAAAAATACTGAAGGAAACTAGACACAGACTGCCAATAGTGGAAAGTGACCTAATAATAAGCCCACATACATGATTTTGTGGATTAGTGAAGTTTATTTTCATCAAAAAAAGGCAGAGTCTGAATTCGTTCTGTTTCCTGTATTTCGTTGACAGGTCTGCCTACGTGTAAGTGTCAAAAAAATATAGTGCTAGAACTACAAAAAGTTCAACTTGACATCATAAAACCACGTTTCGGCAAGGGTGCCACCTGTCTGGCCATGAATTCCATAGCATAGTAAAAGTTGCCTTCCTCAGGGCGAGATACCTCACAACAACTGGACCCTGTGGGGAAGCAGACACAAAGAAAAATAAATAAATAATGTGAAAGGGACAATCCCCTTTCTTGGAGACTACCCAGATTGCTATAAGAGAGAGTTAAGGTAAAATACCCATTGGCAACATGAATTACCTAATTGGTTGGCTGTGGATGATTATAAAAACAGGCGCATTGTGGGCAGGGAAGCCCAGTATTAGGCGTCTGGAGGAGTGGAACCGGGGCAATCCACGGAGTAGCTACACCAAGACAGAGGTCACATTGGAGAACACACTCTCTAGAAGTGAAGAGAATAGTCATGAGAGGCGGGACTGTTGCTGTGTGATACAATATGATTAATTGCACATGAAAGCTACCTTATAGGGAAATGCTTGCAAAAAGGCGTTTGGTGAGATCTGTTCCAGATAATGCCGTTCAATACGTTTGTACGTGGGTGGGGGTATCGAACTGTTCCCATTTCCAAATCTATGTCTACGCACTTATCTGCAACCATAGTGTCTGCCCTTGCCTGGGGTGCTGTCACCAGTTTGCTACTGCGTGCCCTCAATTTACTCCTCGTGGTCCTGTCGTTTTCCTTTTGCACTTGTTTGCCCGGCTGTTCATCCTTATGTACAATCTCCGCCCGGACCGTGCGTAGTTCCTTCATTATGGCGTCGCTCACCTCGCCCAGGGCCTTCTCGTCCCTATCCTTGGTACTCACTTCCCAACTACGCCTTGCTAGTATGCTGTCTATTATCCTGGCCTCTTCGTACTTACGTGTGCTTTCTGATAGAATCTTTCTCTTCCAGAGTGTCATTTCCTGGTCTGTTGCTTCCCTTTCCTCTTCTCGTATTCTCATGCTGTTCCATACACGCTGCCCTTTCTGCGATACCCTGTATGCGCGCCTCCTCCTGTTCCCTTTCTTCTTCCCCTTGCTTCGCAAGTTCCATCCGCACTCCTTTTTCCCTCCCCGGCTGCACCTGTCCCTCCAGTTACTTTAGCTCAAGCTGCTTAGTGAGTATGCTTTGTGTTCTCTTTAATTTGGTTAGCTTTTCCTCCAGTTCTGCTTCTTCCTCTTTTGTGGAGTTCCCTTCTTTCCTATTACTTATCTCTCCCTCCCTCTGCGTTCATCCTGCTTCCACTCTATTTCCTTTATCGCCTCCTCTTCCTTCCCCGTGATCGTCTCCTGTAGCTTTAACAGCACCTGTGCTGCTATCCATTAGTCTGGCCCTATACCTGCTAATTCAAGCTGTGCTTTCTTTATGCCATCAACATTCACCTGTGTTCCTTCTGTATCTACTGTGTCTCTCTTTAGTAACGCTTTTCGGCAGGGCTCCTCTGGAGCATACGGTGGTGGGTTGTATGTAGTGTTCGAATATCCCTCTGCTGCTGTCAGCTCTCGGGGCTTGGCTGCTTCCTTCAATTCTCTTATTGGGTATAACCCTTCAGTCTCTTCCTCAGTCCCCTCAGCGCTGTCTGCGACACCGCTGGGAGGGGCCTGGGGCAGAGCACTCCCCTCTACCTCGCTCTCCTATTCTTCCTTTACTTCTTGCATGCTCAGCATCCCTGGGCCGTATCCCTGAAACATCCTCCAAAGCTCTAAAATCTCTAAATGGTTTATCAGTTTCTTACCCTTGTATGTGTTGTGTAAATTCTCCAACAGTGAATGTTGAGTTTCCTTGCAGAAGCTACCATTAGGCGGCCATCCTATCCTTATTTTTTGGTCTGTACCTTTAATCCATTCTTTACTGAACTTTACTAGCTTGTCTCTGTATGGCGGCAGCATTGTACATATGTATTGTGGTGCTGTTAACGTGTGGTACCCATGGTGGGTTCCTATCCCAAAGTATGACGACATTTTTTAAATATATACCACCATTACCTGGCCCCCTAGTTGGGGACTTCCGACTCTGTGCTGTCAACAGGAAGGAAAAAATGTGTTGAAATTCTCTTAATCACTTCGCCTCTTATTTCTTTGTTTGTCTTGCACCTGGCTGCTGTCTTCCGACACCCCTCAGTGCTTCTAGGGCCCCCTTCGACTCGTGGCGTGCAAGGTCCCCTACAGTCCCACACCCTGCACGTGTGCTCTTGGGCCACCCCGCCCTTTCGGGGTTGCGGCTGCTCAACGTGCCTGTGTTGTTGTTCAAGCCCCTCCTCTCTATTGACTCACAGCCTGCACTGCGTATGCTCGTATCGTCCCACCCACACGGGTTGTGCCACTGCTCGGCACCCCCCCCCCCTCGAGAACGTGCCAGCATTCTCCGTGCGTGGCTGCCTGATTACCTTTACCCCTCCTTAGCCGCTGGCCGCGCCTCCAATCTGCATAAAGAAAAAACGCAATGTCCTATGCAACTTCTACGGGTGACGTCACCAGCTAACACAACATACTAAGTACACACTGTTGACACATAACACGTGCCACTTTTCACATAACCCCACAATCCCCACAGCTGTCTTCCCACTACGCCTGGAGTGGAGTATCCGTCAATCAATTTATTTAATATAGTCAGTCTGCACCCACTGCGTCGCTTTGCGAGTGATACGCTCCCTCATCAAGGGAACTTAACCAGCCAGCTATCTTCTGCAATCTGAGAGAGATTCTAGCTACCTCCAGCAGGAACATGTCATCTATTCACTGAGCTAAAACACTCAATTAATAGAAATCCTCATCTACTCATCGAGCTACAATGCCGACTCATAGGAATACCACACCCCATATATGTGTTCATCATCTAGACCAATCAGCGCGGCACTCCGTCCAACACGTGGGGACTCATCGCCCCACCCAATATGCTCATCAACACAAGAAGGGACTCCCTCCACTCCGTTCCCTACTACAACTCACGTGCCGATCAACACTGATACACCAAATTTTGCGACAATTTAGAATCACCTGCCACCCTATTTACAATTCCTCCCCCCTCCCGCACAACATAATATTGCTTGTTGTGTTGTCAACACTCACATCAGGCGCACGTCTGCCGGTGCCGCTCGGCTACGAGCACCCCTCCTAATCAGCTTGCCACTTCCACTCGTCTGGACACTCGCCAACCACGGGCGGGAAAGTTCTGAAGTCAGCTTCCGACGGCCAATAGTCGGATTGCGCAGTCCGGTCGTCTCGCAGTTCCGCAATGGTCCTGCAGTCCTCCAATGGGGGCAACGGCAGAGGGGGCCGCATCGCTGGGCCATCTTATCACAGACGATCATGCAGGGACCTCCAACGTGTTAGATACATTTCTGGTGGTCGGCAGAGCCGTACCCTGGGTCTGCGGACCTCCAGCTCTCGGAAGGCCATAACTCCTTCCGCGTCCCAAAGAAGTAGAGCGGCCACACAAGAGCAATGAGTTACTGTTATTTATTATAGGAAAACAGACATGGACAAATATGTGGAGCGTAGGTTCCAGGCAACTTCTCATCCTAGTTGGGCTTGCAGGCCCATTTTGTACCTGAGTGACGTAACATTGTGCGTCACTTGCGAAAGCTCGTCCCCGAACCTACCGCCACTCCGGGATGGTTCCCAGAGTGGTAGGTCCAGTATATGACCATATAGTGAAAGTTGGTTATTGGTGGAGTAGAGGTCAGGTGGTACGCTTGGTTCGTCTCTAAAAATTGTTACTACAAAAATGATACATGGAGAGAGTTAGTGATTGGTTGTGGGGTATTGTCATCACTGGTTAGCCCTCCGTGCCCTGATTGGTCCATCAGCGAGCCCCCAAGCCTGGGACCATCGTTGTTTCCAGCCCGCGAAGTACCTGGTGCTGGCAACAATGTATGACTGTCTGTGGAAGACAATGGACAGGTCCTGCTACTGCCATTAGAGCGCTCCTTTCCCATCGCCGCTTGTGTCCGAGTTGTTACGACCTTGTTGCAAGAGGAATCCCGGACGTGGGACACCAGTGCTTCTTCAGTTTTCGGGAATTGGCATTGTATCAGGTCGGCCTGGTCACGTGTTGAGAGAACGTGGTTGAGGCAGAATTACGGGGATTTGATTTGTATTTTGCTTTGGGTAGTTGCAGCAGAGGCAGGTGTCACCTTGGCTTGGAGAGCGCGGAATGTGGATTGCAACATCGCGACCTTGGCTGCAGTGGCTCCAGCCAGGGGCTGTTATGCATGCTCAGCACCTTGTAGCTCTGTATGAGCTGCTCTGGGCCTGTCGACTCTGGTCTGAGGCCTACTTCGGTTTGGTTGCATGTTGTGGCATAAGGTCCATAAGGCGAGGGGGTGCGGTGTGGTTCCGTGTACATCGGTCCATTTGTAGGGTCCTGTCTCCAGGGTTAGTCGCATGAAACCTCTGCAAGCATATACACAAACTCTTCTGACGTCTTGCGTTTCTGAGAAGCGGTTGCTGGCCTATGTGAAAAATAATAATGATGTACGTCTGTGAGTGTACACGGTCCGCTAAGTCATAGCACTGAGCATCTCTACCACCCTGGCAGACAATACCAAACCTAACTCCCAAGCTCTACTCCTGGGTGACCTTAATCTCGGATTACTAGATCCTAATGAGTCACATGCTAGCGAGGTCGCCAGTAATATCTCAAATTTAGGATTCTCTCATCGCATCCTTGAACCTACCCATTCCAAAGGGGGGGGGGGCGCTCGATTGGATTGCCAACTTAAACTGTAACACGCATATCATCTCTAAAGACCCTTGCGCTTGGTCAGACCATCACATAATCATTTTTGATATACCAGCCATAGATTCCCACATCAAATCCATCATTGCGCCATCCATCCCTACCAGAAACAAAAAGGATATCACCAAGGCCAAACTTCTCCCCTTGATCTTGCCCACTCTCAAAAATCCTGCTCTCTCACCCGACGATCCAACGGTCATGGTGGACATCTTCAATCAAACCCTGCTCAAAGCTATTAACACCATAGCACCCCTCAAAACCAGGAAACCTAAACAGCGTGCACATCTCAACTCTTGATTCACGCCTTACCTTAGAACACTTCGCAAAGTAAAGCGGAGTGCCGAAGCACTTTGGAAAAGTCTACCCTGCGAGACTAAAAAAGACAACCTCATTCTAGCAACCCTTAATTACAAGGAAGCAATCCTACAAGCCAAAAAAGAGACGTACAACCAACGTATCTCACAGGCTGAATCTAACACAAAGGAGTTATTCAAAATTCTTAAAGAATTAGAAACCCATCTTCCACCCCAGATAACTGCAATAAGGACAGCACTTGGTGTGAAAACATTCAAAAAGCTCTCCTTAACAAAATATCCACATTACTGGCTAAAATATTAAACAAAATTGCCTACAAACACCTTCCCATAGCAATCCGCTGACCATTAAACCCAGAAACCCCCATTCACACACACTCCTTTCAGCTTTACCCCTCTTACCATTAATGAGGTGGAAAGTATCATTAGTAAACTGAAACCTAATTGTCAAGGTGACTCCTGTCCCGCACCTATCATCAAGGAATCTGCACATGAACTTGCTCCCTTCATCACTGAATTTATCAACTCCTCATTCCTTTCGGGCATTGTACCCAATAACCTTAAGGACGCCTGGGTCATCCCACTGCTGAAAAAAACAATGCTGGACCCTAGTATCCCCACCAATTACAGGCCGATCACCACGGTCCCCTTCTTATTGAAAATTGTGGACAGGGCAGCGTATTTACAGATTCAAAAATACCTAGACAACAACAACTTGCGTGGCTCAAGACAATCTGGTTTCCGCCCCAAACATGGGACGGAAACAGCACTACTAGATTTGAAAACCCAAATCGAGGACCTAAAAGATAACGGCAAATTAGCCCTACTATTACTCCTAGATCTATCGGCAGCTTTTGATCTTGTCAACCATGAAATCCTCTGTCGCCACTTGAAATCTGCTGTCCACTTTTCCGCTAAAGCTACCAAATGGATCAGCTCCTTCCTGGACAACAGGCAGATGAGGGTATTCTCACCCACCGCTGCTGCAGAACCCATCCCGGTGCCATGCGGGGTACCTCAGGGCTCATGTACCTCACCTACGTTATATAATGTCTTCACAAAACCACTGTTTGATGTTCTTGATTATCTGGGTGTCACCTACACCAATTACGCTGATGACACCCAGATACTCGTCCCAATCACAGGAGACTACCTAGTGGATACAAAATCCTTGAATGACATTTATCAAGTCATCCAAGCTTGGATGGCCCAACATGAGCTCTGTCTTAACGACGATAAAACAGAGCTCTTCATCCTGGGCTCCCAACAACGACTGAACAGACTTGACCCTGCCTTCAAGACTTTCATCATCGATGGTAACACTATTAAAGTCTCTTCCGACACCAAAACATTAGGAATTTACCTCGGCTCCACCCTATCACTCAATAGACTAACCAATTTAGTTGTCTCGGCATCCGCCTACACATGTAAGCTTATTACAGCATGTCGCCCCTTCCTCACCACACAGAACTGTACTATCCTAGCCAGGACATTGGTTATGTCCAAACTAGACTCTAATGCCCTATATCTTGGGACTAGCCAACATAACCTGAACAAGCTACAGGTTACGAAAAATAATGCAATTAGAGCTGCCCTCAACATCTCCAGATCCTCTCACATCTCCGAGACCAGGAGAAGCTTACACTGGCTATCAGTGACACAAAGAATTGCGCTGAAATCTCTTACGCTCACACACAAATGTCTGAACAACCAGGCCCCCACCTATCTCTCCTCTCGCTTCTCGCACTACACACCTACCCGTCTACTCAGATCGGCTCAAGCACACTCTCTGACCATCCCCAGATACAAATTTCAGAAAGATGGGGCAGTCAGCTTCCCTGTCCTTGCTTCCAAACTCTGAAATTCGATTCCCTTACCTATTAGATCTGAACATTCTCCTACCATTTTCAAACAAAGCACCAAATGATGGTTATCTACCAATGTTGCCTAAATGACCAAACAAATTTCAGGACCCTCCCCTGGCTTATCAACTACCTCCGCCTATATGTTTCTCTTGCTACTTGTAGATATTGTGCTATGCACACTGTAAAATATGTACATCTATTTGGTGACTGTAGATATTCTTGCACATTACATTGTTTACGATGTATAACCTTGTTGTATACACTCTGCTAACCTGTACTGTATTATACACCCTTTGTCAAGATATGCGCCCGGTTGCCCTCGGGCCTGGCTGCGCTATATAAATAAATAAAATACAAATGAGCGTGTTCTTCATGTGGGTTGGTGAGTGCGTCTGATCCAGGTGCGCAGCAGCACATGCGTTTGTGTGTTGCAGCTATGTCATTGTATCATCTCTAACGATGGAAGCTAAGGTTGTGAAACATTTAGTCAAGCTGGTCCATGCGATCGGTCCCAGCTCCGTCTTGGTTCCCACCTCGTGCTTTGGGCAGGATGCGGCCTGGTTTCGTAGGTGGAGCGTGGTCACGGTGTACATTGTCATCGGGGGCAGTGGGCAGAGGTGCAAACTCATGTGGCTGGGGGTTCTTTGGTGGTGACGTCGTCGGCCATATTTTGTACATGGGTCGGGGCCGTCCCATTTTCCCTCAGTGTGAATCCATGCCAGAACCCATGCTGGAGAACAGGGTTTCAACTGAGGGCCATCCATTACCCTCATCTCACTGGCTTTTCCCTCCCTGGCTCTGGCACCCTACATCCCAAGCTGGTCACTAGAGATCAGTACCCATATTAGCTAGGATCTGGCTGCCTACTATTGAGATCCTAAAGACAATTGCCTTGTCTCTATGCTCTCTACAGGAATTTCTAGGTAGATCCTAACTCCGGGGCCCATAAGAAAAAATTACTAAGAAGTGGTGCCTTTCTATCGCCACAGTCTCACTTGTTTTTTCCCTCTTATGCTCTTGTATTCCTCACCCTGATGGTCTGTCCTTTCTTTCCCTTCCTTCTACTCTCCTCCCTTCCTCTCACTCTTTAATTCTGTTCCTAGAATGTTCTTCCATCTGTTACTCTCGCTCTGTACTACTCTGCACACTTCTACTCTTCTCTCCACTTTACTGCTCGCCCCTCTCCACCAGTACTCTGCTCCATTACTCTCCCTACTTCTCTATTACTCTCCCACCCTAGGTCCCTTACTCTTCCACATACACCTTTCTCACTCAGCCTCACTTCCTCCCCTACACTCCCACTTAGTCTCTCACTCACCTTTCCAACCATGGTAGCACTCTCACCCAAGTACCAATTTCTCTCATCAACCAATACACCTTACACACATTTATAATCTTCCTCCAGGCTCTGCAGCACTGCATCCTCTGCCTATCCAGGCTCTGCAGCACTGCTTCCTCTGCCTGGTCTGTGTGCCTGTTCCTCCCTAAACCTAACCAGAACAACCCACACTGCCCTGTTTCCTGTTTATACTTACCCACCCCCCACAGCTCTAATTGGACCTGGCGCCCACCCATTTTCACAGGCTGTCTGCAGGCCTTGCAAATTCTTAGAAATCCCACTAGACTTGCTGGGGTGAGTCCTTTAGTTTATATACTCTACCCAAGAGAAAGGCACCTGCAACAGTGAATTTACCAGTGCTCTTTGTAAAATGGTGCATGTCGCCATAAGCACCTTTCCTGCAATGCTGTCAAGCATGCAGTGAAACTTGTATTTGCCATTTACTGCAAAGTGTGTTTGCAGTAAATGAAAAATAAGTTTAACATCCCCATGTTCGCCAGCATGAAAGGGGCCCCTAGGGGACCCTGACATCTATGGAAACAAGGCGGGTCACCACACATGATAGAGACGCCAGACACAAGGTTGTATTCCCAAAGCTAGGGTTTTATTGCAAAGCAAAAGTCTCAGTTGGCCAACTCGGTCTCACGCCCCGCGACGTGTATCTCTAGACCTCGAGGGATGCAAGAGAGTGAATTACGTACATCAGTTACATATATACAAAATGCATATCAAACAATCATCTATGACATGTTTAACACCCCCCTTTATTGGGTTTCTTTGAACTTGGTGTGATGATGGACATCTCCGACCATTATGACACCTTCAAACATCTATTCTAGTAACAATTTGCAATTTGTGAGTTCGGTTATTGAATAGAACACAGCGCTTCTGTTCTTGGAAGCGAACTACATACGGGGGGGAGTTGCATTCCAGACCTTGCTATCTATCAGGTGCTATTAGCGTCCTGAGAGCCGACATGCTCTAGCGGGCTCAGCAAAGGGGGTTCGTTAGAAAAGCATAATTCAAGCCTTTAGCGGTATTATTCTAACGGTTACCAGTCATTTGGTCGAAAACCAAATGGTCGAATGGCCATTTGATGGAAGTAAAATGGTCGAAAAAAAAGGTCGAATTTTTTTTACATTTTTTCTTTATTAAAAATATTTTTTAAGCAAGCAAAACTTAAAAAATATATATAAATAAATACAAAAATTCGACCTTTTTTTTCCGACCATTTTGATTCGATCAAATGGTCATTCAACCATTTATTTTCGACCATTTGACCGGACACCTGTTCTAACATATTCTACCATATAAAGAGACTGGCTGGCAGCTGTGAAATGATTAAATGCCCTGCAGCTCTGCTTCAAGGCTACATTAAGGAGGGAGCCGGGCATTCTTCCTGGCGCTGCCTACGTTTGTGTTTCAGCGAACTCTTGTTATCCTCACGGCCCTGCGGCCTTGTCCTTTTCACATACAGACAACAATGTTCCACAGTCGAGCAGTGCAAGCAGAAAATATACTGCGAAGCAATAGGAACAGAAAGCAATGAGCAATGGTTAGAAAACAAAATGGCGATTCTTGTTACATCAAAATGGTCGTTCATTGGCAAACTCGAAAACCTATATTCTTTCATATCGTGCATGAGACGGTTGGACCACGGCCACCGAAATGCGTTTGCGGTCTCAAAGTAGAGGTATCCGTATTTCTAGACTGACAAACCCTCCTTTGGCCGTATGCCAAACGTCTCATCTATTTATTGAAACCTCCTCTAGTGATGATGAATCTGAAGTACTTATGTCTGAGTCTTGCATGCTATTGTGGACGTCATGGTCTTCATCAATATCTATTGCCATCAACTCTTTTACTGCTCTCATCTCATTTGGGTCTGGGCTAGTTCGATCATGAGGTTGTTTTTTCTTTATCATATGCATGTATCCTTCCGTACATCCCTCAGTTACCTCTGCGCAAACTATGGGTAAACAATGTATACAACAACAGCACGTTAGGAATATTACGAACACCACTACTAATATTGAGATCAACTTCCATCCCCAAGATCGTAGTATTCCCCCAAACCAAGATCCTATTCCCCAGCTCCCTTCTCCAGTGGGGTGTTCAGAACTTAGAACGTGCATTTTCTTTATTGCTTCAATGATCGTGGGGGAATAGTCATCGACATAAACGCAACATGCTGATCCCACTATTTTGCAAATTCCCCCATGGTCAACCAGGATTACATCGAGAGCCATCCTATTTTGCAGCGTCATTAACCTTATTCCTCTTTCTTCCAACGTCATGTTAAATAATATATCTGTTGTTGTGTTTATTGTATTCTTTAGGATTCTGGACAGTTGCCTTATATTATAGGAGTTCACTATCTGTCCTAAGAATGGAATGAATGATTTCGCTACATCAGTTGCTATTAAAAAACCTTTGTCAGTCCTTTTGACTCTAGTTTTGGATAATCTGGCCATGGCTGCTGTTTCTAAGAGGAATACTCCTGGGAACAGTAGCCCTAGGTAACATGTACCTCCCCAGTTTCTGGGCAACCAAGGGTATGCTTTCTCTCTACATATAAAATAAACTGGATCACCTACGTATACTGGTTCTATTTCCCATTTTAGTACCACTGTATTCATACAACCAGTATATGTTCCGACTGAAAAAGAGCCTTTCTTTTTTAGACAAAAAGGGACAGTTCTTGGGCTATAATTCAGTGTAAGATGGGGGGAATTGCATTTTTGTCGCCTTCTGTTCTTACACGAAACGTCATTACAGATGTTTTTTCTGGCGGGGACAATCTATCTCATCTAGTTTGTTGTGTTATCTTCCGTGTACTTTTCCTCATGGGCTCTGGGGCTATTACTTGTGCTTTATCGAAAATGGAACAACCCACAGGCTTCATTATTATCTCCTCAAACTCATTCATGTTGGTTCTGTCTAATTGACCCGTATTACACTCATTCCATTTCCCATAGAACATTGCATCTAAAGATGCACTACATGCAGAACTTAATGGTAATGGCTGCACATACCACCCTATTCCTTTTCCGGCATGCTGTGGTAAATGGGCACATACCCAGCAGTTTGTTTTCTTCAGGATTGCATGTGTCATGTTCATTATCAGCAGTAAGGTGTTATTTCCAAAACCTTCCCTGTGTTTTTCTTCCATTGGGGGTAGGGTATAAGTGATCACCTGAACCAGGCTTTCAGTAGTGGATATATTAATTATTGGTAAAAACATTTCTAATGGGTGTATTGTTTCTACCCACCATAATATTAGGCCTGTCGATATTGGTGCTACCACGCTCATAAAGCACATTATTATCGTTAGTGCCAGCATACAATTTGTTTTACCATGCGTTTTTCTTAAACTTATAGTCTTTATAACTGACTCATTCTCAGCGGTGGTGGTGCAGGAGGAAGCTGGAACCGGTCCCGGCATGTTTCTCGTCCTTCTTCTTCCTTATCACAGTTCGTTGTGGATCTCTCTTCGTCCCGCTTGCGCTGATGTCTATAAGTTCAATGGAATTCTTTGTCACAGTTCAGTTCTGCCTGTCCTTTTTAGCCTGGATTCGATTATTCGTTTTTAGGCGAGATCACTTGTCCCCTCTTTCACTGCTCAGAGGACCTTTGATCAGTTATCGCCTCAGTATCATGTGCGCCCAGCTTGTCCGCTCTGGTTCCGGACACATGTACTTTTTATGATCGCACCGAGGAGCCGCGAGTCTTGAATTGTCCGATTTGCACAATTCTCACGCTTCTCTCCTCTACACCTCTGGTTCCTTCTCCGTCCATGAGCTGAACCAGAGGTTGACATAAACACCAAAAAAAAGACTGCGGATCACCTTGTCTTCCGAGACCGCAGGTTGTATCGCCTTGCTCCTGGTATCGTATGATCCGTGAACAGTGCCGGTGCACTTTTCGATTCAGGCTTGAAGTCAGCCTGTGGCGCTACTGCAGGTGCTGGTGTGCGCCGCACCAATGATGCAGATCTGTTTTTTGGCGTGCTGGCAAGTGCTGGTGGGCACCAAAGGGGTACACGATTTGGTTTTGCTGGTATCTGCAAGGCAGATTTCACGTCGGTCAGCAGTGATGTCGATTCTGCTGGGCAACATTGGGGCACTCTTTGCCCTTCCCCCTCTTTGGCAATCGCCTCAGGCTTTGTTTCGAGTTTCACTTCTCGTTTTGGCAGATTAGGTGGCTGCTCACTGGCAACAGTTTCTTTCGTTTCTGGGACCGCTGTCTCTTTCCGGTCATCAGTGTCAGGCAAGGCTTTCAGTGCAGTTGGAATCTTTTTGGCATGGGTGGCATGGATCCACGACTTCCTTCGATCCACCCGTATCGCCGTCTGCGTCGCCAAAAATACTTGATGGGGCCCGCGCCACCTGGGTGCTAATGATGACTTCCTTTCAAAGTTTTTTAGCAGCACCCAGTCTCCTGGCTCCAGCGCATGCCCCGGACTGGTGTATCTCACTGGTAATGCCTCCTGCACCTGCTGATGAATCAAACGCAATTTCTGCATTAAAAGGCCACAATAAGTAATAAGCACAGGATGTTCTATCTCACTAAGTCGTTTTGGCTGGGGTGCGCACAAAACATTTGCCAGCCTCCCCATTACGATTTCGTACGGGGAGAGCCCAGTTTTAGCCTGTACAGACATACGCATGCATAATAATGCTATTGGTAATGCATCCACCCAACTCAACTTGCTTCCCGCACAAATCTTGCAAATCTTTGATTTAAGAATCCCGTTGTGTCTCTCCACAAGACCGGCAGAACTCGGATGCCTTGAACTATGGAATCTCTTATCAATCTGGAGACCAGCACATATCTGTAATACCACTGCACCCACAAAATGCGGTCCATTATCAGACCATAGGACCCGGGGCAAGCCAAATCTGGAAAAATACTCCTTCAACATTACTTTTGCCGTACTCATTGCTGTGCAATATTTCAAAGGATATGCCTCCACCCACTTACTGAATGCACAGATCACCACCAAGACGTATTTTAAGTTTTGGCACCTCTCCATCTCTATGAAATCAAAATGAACTACCTCAAACGGCATGGAGGGCGGGCCAAAACTGCCTGTTGGAGTCACTGTTCCCTTTCCTACATTGTGTTGTAAACACGTGATACAGTTCTGCACCAACCTCTCTGCATTCTTTTTTATATTTACATTCTGCCATACTGTAGAAAGGTGCTGTATCATTTTTTTGGCACAGATGTGCGTAGGGCTGTGGGCCATTGTGACCTTTGCAGTCACATACAAATTTGGCAACATCCAGTTCTTAGTTCCCTTGTCCACCCAACAACCCTCCAAATCCAACTCAGCAGATCCCTCTGCCCATCCCTGTATTTCATCGGCCGTAGCCTCAGCCTGCATTTCTTTGACAGTCGCAACTCCATCTTCTATCATACAGGGTACTTCCTCTGTCTGAACCGTTATCATCTTGGTATTCAAATCAGTGGCAGTTTGTTTCGCAATTCTGTCTGCAAACGCGTTTCCCTCTCCTATTTTGCATGTTACTTTTTTATGTGCCTTGCATTTCACTATTGCTAGGCGCTTTGGAAACTTGAGTGCAGACAGCAATCGTACAATCAAATGGCCATGTAGAATTCTGGCACCATGTGATGTCAGAAACCCTCTCTCAGCACAGAGTCGACCAAAGTTATGAACCACTCCAAAAGCATACTATCAGTATATATATTCACATTCAAATTTTCAGAAATCTCGCAGGCTCTGGTCAATGCTATTATTTCCGTGGCTTGTGCTGAATTATAGGGGATTCTTTTACTTGCTACAACACTCTCTAGGGTAGTGATAGCGTATGCGGCAGTTGTCGTGCCATCTGGTAATTTAAAACATGAGCCGTCACAAAATAACTCTCCATCCGGCTCTTTCTGTGGAATATCACTTAAATCAACTCTTCCCTTGGTTTCTTCCTCAGTGACCATTAAGCAATCGTGGGGCGGTGATTCATTCTTCCCAATTTCTTTTAAGGTCAGTGGCATTCATTCTGCAGGATTCAAAGTGCTACACCTCATAATTTGGATATGGGGCGCGAACAAGATAATCTCACATCTTGTCAATCTAGCAGAGGTGAGGTGTTGCGTCTGTGTCCTATTTAATAGAACGTCTATGGCATGTGGCACCATCAGAATTAAAGTGTGCCCCAATACCATCCCTTCCGTTTGTTTCACTGACGCAGCAGCCGCCGAGACAGATCGCAAACATCGTGGTAGTGCGCGCGCTGTAGGGTCCAGCGCAGAAGAAAAATAGCCGCACAGCCTATTTCTTCCACCTTGTTCCTGTGTCAAAACCACCAATGCACATCCTTCACTTTCACACGCAAATAGTCTAAAAATGTTCTCATAGTTCGGCGTACCCAAAACTGGAGCCGAGCTTAATGCAGTTTTCAATCCATCAAATGCTCTCTGACATTCCTCATCACACTGTAAAGGCATAACTGCATACTTTCTAGTTAAATACACTAATGGTTTCACAATTAACGCAAAATTACCAATCCATTGTCGGCAATATGAAGCCATGCCTATTATGGCTCTGACTCCTTTTTGTGTCTTTGGAATAGGCATACAAGAAATACTTTCTATGCGTTCTGGTCTTCTCTCTCCTTTCGAAAGTAGGTAGCCCAAATAAGCCACCTCCTTTCAATTATACTGAAATTTCTTCAAACTAGCTTTATGGCCATGTGCCGCTAGGTGTGACAGTAGTAATACAGTGCGTTCTTTACAAATCTCCTCTGTGTCTGCAGCTAGCAATAAATCATCTATGTATTGCAAAAGTAAACAACCCATGGGTAATTCCAGCATGTCTAGCTGTTCTTTTAATGCTCTACTATAAATACTTGGACTTTCCGTATAACCTTGCGGAATCCGCGTAAATGTAAATGATCGTCCTCCTAATGTGAACGTAAACAAATATCTACTGTCCTTGTCCACTGGAATACTAAAGAATGCGTTTTTCAAATCTATTACACAAATATTCTGCTGAAACAGGTATCATTGTCAATATTGTAGTGACGTCTGGCACTAGAGGAAATTGCGGATCTACTACCTTATTCAATGCGCGAAGATCAATTATGAAACGGTATGATACCTCATTACCTCCTTTTTTATAAACCGGAAGAATCGGGCTGTTGCATGTACTGCCTGTGATTTCCTCTATTACCCCTAATTTCACCAAATCGGTAACAATACTCTTCAAATCCTTTCTCACCTTCAACCGAAATTTTGTATTGGGGTATTCGCGGTAGGGTAACACCTTCTTTCAAAATAATCTTTACTGGCTCTATCTTTAAACATCCCACATCGTTGTCATGCATTGCCCATATACAGGTTGGTACTTTACTTAGTTCCCATGGTAACGCTTCAGACATGAATTCTGACACAGGGGCATCGTGTGGCCATATCGTTAAAAACACTCCGTCTGCCGTGCAATGTATAACAGAACCTAGTTTTTTCAACAAATTTAATCCCAACAAATTTTCTCCACAATTTTCTGTTAGAAGGAAAGGACAATGTTCGGTAAATGGTCCTATGGTAACTGGGACTGGTTTGGACACTGGGTTTATGATTGGTGTACCTGCGAACCCTACAGAAATATTCTTTTGCCCTGACAATGGTATATTCAGAACCAAGTGATGGTCTATTGAACACTTCTGTGCTCCTGTATCTACAAGAAAGCGGTGCTCCTCATTCCCGACTCTCATTTCTACGTAGGGTCCTCTCTGATTCACGGGAATAGACACTGGTTCCGACCCCTGTCCTGGGCTGTCCTATTGGGGAAATAACACATCATCCGATGTGTAATCATTACTATTACTGTAATACGTGTTTGGCTGTGTATCGAAAACATTTCCACCCTTCCCTCTATTTCCCCCACTCTAATTTCCATATTGTTGATTTTGCTGTCCCTGACTCTGGTTTGGGGCATTTTGGTCATGGCCTTGGTTTTGATTACCTGCGTTATTATGATGCTGCTGCATACTATTCCTATTTGGTCCATTCGCTCCTGGGTGTCCTCTATGCTGTCTCCTCTGACCAGACCCATTTCTATCCTGTAGATGCAGGCATTGCGCTCGCCAATGTCCTTCCTCTTTACAATATGCACACTGATTCGACCCCACTGTTCCCCCATGCATATTCGAACTACTCCTTCCTTGTGCGTTCCCTCGCCCTATATTATGTCCTGTTACTTGCTGCAATAGTACCTGTGTTCTAATTAGACATTCCTTCAAGTCTGCCCCCACCTGTTTTAGCAACGATAATTCGTTCACCATCTCCTTCTGCCCCGGCGATGGTAACTGCTGCCGTTTATTATGCGACCCCTTTTCCCCCTTCCCAGGTCTCCCGACTTCCCTACTCCTGTACGCAGGTGTAGTAAACACTTTGATAGGTGCAGTAAATGTTTCGACATAATCATTATCTAATTCATCTCTAAGCTCAAAAAGTCTGTACACATGTTCTCTCACTTCTTCATCCCTCTCCCTACAGCGTGCTAATGCATTCAAATCTAACAATCGCTGCGGTGGTAATTTCCAAATTAGCTGTTTCCATTTCTCCACCAAATATTCACCCATGCATTCCAACATTACCTGTCTTTCGTTGCTGCTACGGAAGTCCCATCATTCCCGTCTACATATATCTCTGCCTGTTGCTGCAATTCCACCTTTCTTTCTTTGCTGATTGCGCTGCGGGTTACCCTCGTGCACTCCCTTTGGTCGGTCCCGCCTCTTGCCCCCGCGGTTTCAACTTCAACCCCGGGAGGAACGGACGGTACCGAGTCTGTGTCTAAGGCGGGAGGTGCGGATGGGACCATGGGAACAGGGAGTGTCTGTTGTGGGCCTGGTTGGCTAATAGGAAGTGTTACGTGCGCGGTCTGTGGCTGTGGGGGGATTGAGCTACCGGAGGGGGAGCTTGGGCTATGGGCAGGGTCTGGGCAATAGCTACTGGCGTGTCTGGTCTTACTTCTGATCTTGGGCCTTGTTTTGTATGGGTCAATATATTTTCTATCAATTCATCTGCTATTTGTAATTCTCGTTGTGGGTATATCTTTTCTATATTCAACTGGTCACGCCTGCATGTCCTTCTTAGATTCTCAGTCCACTCCTCCTCTTCTTTTTCTTCCGCTACCTCGCCTTTTGATTTATGCCTGCGCGCATGTTTTGCTCTGTTTTTGAATCGGAGCATTGCTTCCTTTCTCCAGTCTTTAATAGTCTCAAATGCTGCAGGACGCGCTTTCTTTCTTATCAACACCCTTTACAAGTTATCTATCCTCGCCATCTCAAAACTACCATTAATCGGCCACTGATGGTCTTGTTGCTTTCTGGTTTGCCTATGCCAAGTCTCACAGAATATTATCGCACCCACTCCATACTTCACATACATCTCATACGCCGGCGTTGCCCCAGGTGGTACAATTTGGCCATCTTCCAAAGATTGTCTACCACAGCGGAAAAACCCTGCTAGGGTGGGCAATACCCCAGGCATGTTTCAACCTTCCCCCCTGGTTAATCAACCTTACCTAGGGCGTTTGATTTTGCCAAGTCAACTCTCAACCAATATCAGGATGCTTTGAATCGGGTAATGACTCACCTGATAAATCAAGTCGTCTGTATACCGATGCACCAAAGGACGTTGTGTCTGCGTTTCTTGGCTTCCGCCTCGTTTCGGGACACTCGCCTCCTTGTTCTCTAGCCAGGCACGTTGATCAGATGTGTGCAGATCTGCAAAGGAGTCTCTCATCACTTTTACAGGGCGCCCCAAACACCTCTTGATCCCGGCTCGATCGTCCCGTCCTCGCCGTTCTCTGCCTTTCTCAATTACAACGTTACGTGAAGGAACAAGTGGGGGAGGGTCCCTATTCGGGCGCCATCTTGAAAGGGGCCCCGAGAGGACCCTGACGTCTATGGAAACAAGGTGGATCACCACACACGATAGACACGCCAGACACAAGGTTGTATTCCCAAAGCTAGGGTTTTATTGCAAAGCAAAAATCTCAGTTGGCCAACTCGGTCTCACGCCCCGCGACGTGTATCCCTAGACCTCGGGGGATGCAAGAGAGTGAATTACGTACATCAGTTACATATATACAAAATGCATATCAAACAATCAGCTATGACATGTTTAACACCCCCCCTTGATTGGGTTTCTTTGAACTTGGTGTGATGATGGACATCTCCGACCACTATGACACCTTCAAACATCTATTCTAGTAACAATTTGCAATTTGTGAGTGCGAAGGCATCTTTCGGTTATTGAATAGAACACGGCGCTTCTGTTCTTGGAAGCGAACTACATACGGGAGGAGTTGCATTCCGGACCTTGCTATCTATCTGGTGCTATTCGCGTCCTGAGAGCCGACATGCTCTAGCGGGCTCAGCAAAGGGGGGCTGTTAGAAAAACGTAATTCAAGCCTTTAGCGGTATTATTCTAACATATTCTACCATATAATGAGACTGGCTGGCAGCTGTGAAATGATTAAATGCCCTGCAGCTCTGCTTCAAGGCTACATTAAGGAGGGAGCCGGGCATTCTTCCTGGCGCTGCCTACGTTTGTGTTTCAGCGAACTCTTGTTATCCTCATGGCCCTGCGGCCTTGTCCTTTTCACATACAGACAACAATGTTCCACAGTCGAGCAGTGTAAGCGGAAAATATACTGCGAAGCAATAGGAACAGAAAGCAATGAGCAATGGTTAGAAAACAAAATGGCGATTCTTCTTACATCAAAATGGTCGTTCATTGGCAAACTCGAAAACCTATATTCTCTCATATCGTGCATGAGACGGTTGGACCACGGCCACCGAAATGCGTTTGCGGTCTCAAAGTAGAGATATCCGTATTTCTAGACTGACAAGCAAGGTAAAGTATCATGCAAATGGTATTCACCCTTCATAAAAACTACTTGCCAATGCTAGTGTGCTAGTAGATTTTGCAAACCCTGCATTACCATCCTTGGTCTTTCCCGGAGGGGATGTCATACAGGTGCAAAGATTTTAAAGTGCCCCTCAAGCACTAGGCTTTTCTCAAATGTGGGTCCGAAGGATTTCCGTAATGGCCACCGTGACACCCAATCTTAAAGTTCATGTGTTTCGATTCATTATGGCATGGATCAGGGGCTGGCACAGGGGGAGGCTTAAGATCATGCTGACACTCTCATTTAAGTATCACACTATCTGCACCCAAGGCTTCCACCCTCGCTTTGGACTAATTTATTCCACCCTGTACCTCGCATTACTAATCTTGTCATTATGAAAGAAGGTGGAATGGTTGTGATCTTTTATGACCAGTGGGTTTAGGGTTGGTGGTCTGGGGTCACCTAATATCATGGAATTCAGAGGTCAGGGATTGGGACAGTTGTGGATGTCATAGCTCAATGTGGGCTGGGTGGGTATCGGGTGCTTGCTTCGGCCTGGCTGCAACAAATGTGAACTTTGAGGCGCCTGGTACTGTCTTGCGGCCTTGCAGGGCACATTCCTTATGGGGAGAACAGATGCTAGCAACAGTTGTGGAACAAAGGAAAGTTTGTATGGAGGCTAACAGTGTGGGTCTCCATTGTCAGCACTGGACAAGCATGTCCCTCTGAAGTTATGTTTGGATGAAAGATTCACACTGGACTGTCTCATGAAAGCCAAAAAGGGGTACCCATCAATTGATCAACAATTGCAAGACACTGATGCCAAAGCCTAATCAGTGATGAAACATTATGCTGATGCTAAAAGGCTTGAAAATCATAGAGCACAGAGCCCAGGCAACCTGAAAGTGGGTGACAAGGTCACAGTAAATCAATCAATGCAGTCCCCTTTCCACTATGAAATGCTCACACTTGCCAAATCAAAAGGCTGCATAGGAACTGTTGATGGCAGTAGCAATCACAAGAAACTCCCTTTTCAAGCATGTTAATGGTTTTCTTCAGGCCACTGAGCCAGCAGTCAAAATGAAGGCGGCTACTCAGGAGGCAAGGATGCAGAGATCATGGCCCACAGGCTCTACTTACATCGGATAACATGTGTAGTCCTGCAGACAGTAGATTTCTCCACTGATAGCTCAAGAAATATTCCAACACAAAGAACATTCAATGGCCCTATGGCTGTCCCTCTTTCTCCTCTAATACTCACCAATCCTCCCTAACCTAGGCAACCCCACTTCCCAAGTTAGTATATACAGCCGGTTTCACCCTACTAAGTTATTACAAATACTATGCATGATACTGACTCGGGGTCTAACTCTTCTGTGACAAGGTCAACAGGGAACATGAACTCCTCTCAGTGGGTGATGGGAAGCCTACCAGTGCTACACTGAGGTGAACGGCAGCAGCGAGTCCCAATCCCTGTTCCCCCTCACCCCTGTTTTTTGCCAGCATGTGTTTGCAGACCCTGATCACCAGCTTGCTTTTGGTACATTATTCTTAGTCACCCAGACCAACAGAGAAAGAACAAAGCAAATCAAGCCAAAAAAGTAATATCAGCCCATCACGTACCGAACAAGAATGAAGCAGACCGAGCAGTCACACCACCGCAATGTCCCATTCGCAGTCCTGCATGAGCTTGGGGGCTCGCTGATGGACCAATCAGGGCACGGGAGGGTTGGGGGGGGGGGGCTAACCACTGACAATACCCCACAACCAATCAATAACTCTCTCCCTTTCATTTTCGTAGTAACAATTTCTAGGGATGAACCAAGCATACCACCTGACCTCTACTCCACCAATACCCCCTTTCACTATATGGTCCTATACTGAACCTACCACTCCGGGAACCAACCCCCCCCTGCACATTCAAACCCGGGGGGTGGGGGGACAGATGGGTTGAGGAAAGATGACCCATCATCGAGAGGGAGTACACTTAAACTGAGGACTGAAAGCAGAAATTGTGGGTTTTGCTGGAGAGATCAGAGGTGGAGCGAGACCAACAGACCAGGAGTAGGCAGGAGATTTGTGGAGCAGTGTGCGTGTTTGAGAGACTGTTGAGTGGAGGGATTAGTGTAAGAAGTGAGTGATCTGAAAGCTGCAGGGTGAACAAAGAGTAGAGTAGTAGTGTGGGAGGATAGTGCAAAGAAGCTCTGAAAAACTGCTCTGCCGAATCAAGCATCTGAACCCTGCACTACATCCAGGTAGTAATGCTTGGTGAATGCATGGAGCAACGACCATGTCGCTGCTCGATATATTTCCCTTACTGGTACACCCCTCTGCAATGCAGAGGATTATGCCATGCCCTTAGTGGAATGTGCCCTGATGCCTAGTGGCACCCGTTTACCTGATCCCTGATAACATTCTGCAATGCAGAAGGTTATCTGAGAGATCGCCTTTTTGGACCCAGCCAGATCCTTCCTGGACAGAGAAAGCCACAAAGTTGGTCATCACGCCTGAACTCCAAAGTTGTTGGCAAGGAGCCAGGGTCCTTGCTAACCCCGAAGCGCTTTAGAGTTAGGCAAGACATCTTCAAGACACTATAACAGACTAGGGGGAAGGAGCACTTGGATGGCTCTTATGGAAGCATAATCACATACCCATAGACAAGCACTGAAGAAGGTATTATGGTCTACAGTAGGATATATAGGTGTAATTAACTATTAGTTGGATAGATTTGTAATGTCAGATGTAGATGGGACATGAGAGGCACGGCGGTAGTGGTAGTTGAGGTAATAGGCTGCAACTGCTGAGTATGCAGGAAGAATGGACTTGCTCAAAGTCGCAGGAGAATGGATGCCGAGGCCTTGCAAAAGTAGTGAGGGTCCAAACTCCCCATTCTCCCCAGAAGGAATTGGACCTGTTGGATTGTAAATAGACAAAAGGCACTTCGCGTGAAGTTTTCCTCACTATGGCCCAAGCACGGTCAGTCAAGGGTCCCTGGGGTTAATCACAGGGCAACGGGGAGTGTGTAAAACGCGTCTCTAAATAGGGCTTGCCTGTATTGTGTGGCAAAGTGCAGAATGCGACAAATTATAATCTAAATAGGGGAGGAAACCGCAGTCCCAGATAACGTGAGCAGGACGAGTGGAATGTGGATAGAATGGATGAAATATGTTTGTACATGGATAACAATGTTTTAGGAGTTTTCCTTGGGCTAGGTCTCAAGGTTGGTAAAAAATATGTAGAGCTGCAACGTGTTTTTGCATAGTTAGCAAAAAGTAGACAGTCTTTGCCTTGACAGAACCGGCGACAATGAAGAAAGAAGGCCTTGAAGTATCCCCATTATGGAAGGACGACGGATGGGGCTGAAGTCATAATCCGACTCCCCTCATGGGCAGCAGTAGAATTATTTTGGGCCTATCGAATCAGTTGTGCAGGAGTGTGTTGTACAAGTAACATCACTATGATAAGCTGGACCTACATAAACTCTTGCTTGAAACCAGTGGAGGAAGGAACGGGAAAAGGGACAGGATAAGAACTTTCAGGCAGCAGAGTCCTCTGTTGCCATCCTCATTTGTAAGATTAAACTTGCTATCCTTACCAGATCACCTTTGGCCTTATTTCCCTAGCCGGTGTATTTATTATGCTGTGAACATTTTTAAGAACACCCTTACAAAGTCTTAGCCACATAGCACCAGAGAGCCCTCTTCGTGTCCAGTCTGTGCAGCTTCTCCTCTTTAAAAGGGTGAGGGCAGAGGATAAAAAAAATGAAACGGGCAAGTCAATGCTCTGGGCCACATGATGTTGAGAGATCACTTTGGGATGGACCTTGATTGAAGCCTTCTCCTTGAAGAATCACAGAAAATGCAGCTTGGTGGATAACGCCTGCCGTTCACCACTTGCTGACATGATTGCCACCAGGAAAGTAGCGGTCAGGGCAAGTAGCCTGATAGAACATGAATTCATGGGCTCAGACGGAGCCAACATCAAAAGTTTAGGTCCCACTCTGGAATCACAAACCGTGTAACTCATTTACAAGGTCGCTCAGGAATTGGGTCATATCAGGGATCATGAAGACCGACGCTTGAAACGGAAACCACTTAAAACAAAGCCGTCAAGTAGACTTTGACTGTGCCAATCTGAAGGCCTGATGAAGCTAGTTGCAGAAGGAACTCCATCACTGTAGCGGTTGAACAAGCAATATGGTCTATCCTGTGTTAGCTGCACCACGCCTCGAATCTTCATCTGCACACAGATATCTATCAGAGGGTCTACATGCAGCCAGTAGCACCTCAAGTACCTCTTCCGAGGTACTAGTCATATCTTATCCACTCAAGCACCACGCATGTAGGTTTCAGGATTCTGGGTTCAGGTGAAGTACCTGACCTTCTGACTGGGATATGTCTGGCAGTCGAGGCAACCGTAAAAGGTGGGCAGGTGGTCAAACACCATGATTACTCGCCTAATCTGGGGTGATCAAGGACATGGTGGCTCAAAACCACCTCAACCTCCTGAGATCCCACAGGATGACGAGTATCAAAGGAAAGGCATAGTGGAGGTTGAAGACCCACCTCACTAGGAATGCTTCCCTAATGTACCTTTCGCTGGGTATTCCCTCAAGAAAAGCTTTCTGCACTTCACTCAGGACCTCGTGGCAAACCGATCTACTGTCAGGTTACCCCACTGAGAGAAGATGAGAACTTCCTGGCACACTTCCCACGTGTGAGGCCGTGCTCTGCCACCTCAGAACATCTGCCAACCATTTCTCTGTTCCTGCCAAATGAACAGCTGAACAGAGAGATGGTTCTCCAGCAACCACTACCATAGTTGCAGCCCCTCCTTTCATGGGCAGGGACCGTACCTCCCCACTGGTTGAGGTAACTCATGGCCACTGTGTTGCCCGTCAGAACAAGGATGTTATTACGGTTATTCAGCATGGACCTAGCTTGGAGAAGCAAGAGTGCTTTACAGAGGTGTACAACATTACAGATGCATAACAGAGCACTTTTCTGAGTTACAAGAAGGAACACGTTACTTACCTGTAACTATTGTTCTCCACCATGGGTCTGGCATGGATTCACATGCTCATGAATAAAGAATACATAGCAGCACAACATAACACAACCACGGGAGGTGGCAAGGCTCAATAGAAGCAATCACTCTTACCCCCACAACAGGCTCACATTCAAGCGAACAGGTTGGTAGCACTGAATGGCCAACCGTGGACTCTCTCTGGAATCCCTGTCGACACAGTAGAATCTTGTGAAGGTGTGTGTGTGGACCACTACGTAGCAGCCCTACAGATGTCCAGCAGAGGCACACCAGACAGTATTGCCGATATTCCAGCGATCGCTCTAGTGGAATGGGCTCTCGGACAGAGGTCAGTTTGTCAACCGGTGGCAGTGTGTGATGCAGCAGGAGAGCCATCTGGAGGTGGAAGCCTTGGAAAAAGACTCCCCATGGTTCACAGGACCAAAGTTCACAAATAGTTGAGATGTCTTCCGGAAACTCTTTGTTCATGCCACATAAAACTTCAGCGCACAAGCCACATCCCGCGAGCGCAAAGTCTTTTCAGCCAGCGACAAAGGTTTTGGAAAAAACACAGGCAACACCAAAGGCTTGTTGAGATGGTATTCCGATGGAACCTTTGGCATGAAGGAGGGTTGCGTCTGCAGCACCACCCTCGTGTCGTGAAATGTCAGATAAGGCTGTTTGCAGGAAAGAGCCTAAATGTCACCTACCCTCCTGGCGGAGGTGATTGCCATGAGAAAAGCAGTCTTCTGCGAAAGGAACTTGAGGGGGGCCTGATGCATAGGCTCGAAGGAAGCCCCCATGAGCCTCATCAGTACCATGTTGAGTTCCCACGCCGGGACAGAAGCCTTCACCGGCGGCAATGATCGAAACAGTCCTTTGAGTAACTCCTTGACGAGACTATGTGACCAAAGAGAAGTCCTTCCTGGAGACCTGGTGTAGCAGGACATAGCCGCCAGATGCACATTGACAGAGACATTCGCCAGCTCCACCTTGGCCAAAGATAACAAGTACAGCAGAATCTGCAGGGTAGTGAGCCTCAGAGCATTGATCTTCTGTGTCCGGCACCACGTCACAAAACGAGTTGACGACGCTCTGGCGCTGTCAAGGACCTCTGCAGTCTGCCAGCAGCTCATACCCTCCAAGCTCTAAGGCTGCAGGATCCAAGCCTTCACGTTCAGCAACCCTGGGTCATGATGTAGGATTGCGCCACCTTCCCTGGTGAGCAGAACCGCAACCACTGCAGCTTGATCGGGGGTAGCGCTGACAGGCTGAGAAGATCTGGGTATCAAATCTACCTCAGCCACGCCAGGGCAACGAGGATCATCTTGCATCGGCACCATTGGAGTTCATTGATGACTCGCATCAGAAGAGTCAATGGAGGGAATGCGTACAGGAAGTGGCTCTCCCACGGGAAGGAACATGTGTCACCAATGCTCCTCGGCTGGTGGAACCTGCTGGCAAGTTTCTGGCATTTGGAATTTGTCGCCGTCACAAAAAGGTCGATTTTGGGGTCTGGCCCATTTAAGGAAGAGGCGGTCCACTGGATCCCGTCGAAGTTCCCACTCGTGGCAAGAGCACAACTCCCTGAAGAGGGAGTTGACGATTGTGTTCTTGACTTGCACCAGGTGAAAAGGGATGAGGAACGTCTCTTGGCCGACGGTACAGTGCCACAAGTCCTGCGCCTCTCTGGAGAGTGCTGGGGATCTGGTGGCCCCCTGCTTCCTGATATAGAACATCAGGGTGGTATTGTCCGTGAAGACCCTCACCACTTTGCACTTGAGGCACGGAAGGAACAACTTGAAGGCCCAGACCACTGCCCGCAGCTCCAGGACATTGATGTGGAGATCCCTCTCCTCCTGCAGCCACAGGCCTCTGGCGTGGAGACGTCCGAGGCGAGATTCCCAGCCCTTCAAAGAAGCATATGTGGTGACCGTCTCCTGGTATGGTGGCTCTGGAAACCTGTGCACCCAGTGATTGTGGAGTACGCACACCCTACCTTCTTATCCCTCGACAGAACTCGTCAAGAGCAATCTTGCCTGCGAAGCTTCTGGACACCAGGATCCACTGAGCATCCAGGAATTCCTGAAGGGGTCGCATCTGTCAGCCTGCAGAGCCGGATCAGGTAGATGCACAACATCATGCTGAGCAGCGACTTGATGGTCCGCACCGTGGTGGTCTTCAGTGCCAAGAGCAGTTGCACCGTGCCCATTGTGGCCGCTACCATCTCCTCTGAGGGGGGCACCAGGCAGGAGACAGTGTTGAGGCTGGCCCCCAGGAACAATGCGTTCTGCGATGGTATCAGGCAGGACTTTGGATAGTTGAAGGAGAACCCCAGATCAGTCAACACCGGACGGTCCTCTCTGTGTATTCAACGGCTACTTCCCTTGACTTGGCCTGGATAAGTCAGTCGTCGAGGTATGGGTACACATGTACTCCCTGTAGACACAGATGGGCCGCCACTGGTGCCAGGCACTCCGTAAACACCTTTGGTGCAGACTTCAGTCCGAAATGGAAGGCCTTGAATTAGTAGTGCCTTCCTTGAACTACGAAGCGCAGGAACTTCTAATGCTTCTCATCAACGGGGATGTGGAGGTATGCGTCCTATTGATCCAGCAATATCAAGAAGTCTCCTTCCTCCAGTTGGCCGAGCATGTGCTGCAACGTGACCATCCTGAATTTTTGACACTTGAGGTATTTGTTGAAACGGCGCAAGTCTAGAATGGGCCTCCAGCCCCCGGTCTTCTTAACCAAGAAGTATCAGGAGTAGACTCTGGGAGCCCCAGAGCTGCTTTGGAACCAGCTAGATCACCCCTTTTCGTATGGCCCATACTTCCTGCAGGAGCTGAGCTATGTGCTGCTCCTGCCGGGCCACCCGAGGACACTTCTGCTGGAACTCTAGAGTGTGTCCGTGGGCGAGAGCATCCAGCACCCATTGGTCGGTGGATATCTTCCACTCACTGACCGAGCCCACCAACCTGCCTCCCACCAGGGTGCATGGGTGGGGGCCCCGACATCCTGGCCCGTTCAATATTGCTTTGGGGCCTGCGTGCCGCCTCGGGAGCGACATCGGCCACCTCCACCGAAAACCTTGGAAAGGCCTCTGTAGGCCTCCTGGGTCGTGGACCAGGAGGATTGGTGGTACAAAGAGGGCCCTCCGCTGAAACCTTTTGATGATCTGCCGGGCATCCCACCGGAGGCACAAAAGGAAGGGCGGTGGTGTTGAAGAGTGCCCATGGCACGGCCTGTCTGTCGTAATGACCTGCAATGATTCATCAATGGCATTCCCAAAGAGGTTGTCTGTCCCCATCGAAGGGCATGTCCAGCACTCTAGTCTGGACCTCCTGCCTGAAGTTGGTGGCTTTTAGCCAGCCACGATGACTGATGCAGATGCCGGTATCCCGTGTCCACGGCATCCAGGGTCACCGGTATGGCATGATCCAATGCCTCCCTCCTGGAGGATGGAAAGCACCTCGACCCGCTTGTTGGTGGGTAGAAAATCCAGCAGCCGGGCCATCTTATACCACAGCTCCCGATCGTATCTGTCCAGGATTGCAAGTGCATTAGCCACCTTGACTGTTGACTTTTCTTCCCATGGCATCTTACTTCTTCCCATCGCTATCCGGCGGAACAGAGCATGAACATGAGGGGTTAGATTACTTCTTTCTCGCTGCCGTCTAGACCCCCGACTCTGGGGAACGCTGCCAACTTGGGCACATGGTTGCGGATTCCGTCACAGTACTTTTTCTCTACCCTATCCCTCTTAAACTGGGGCTGTGGCCTGGTTTCTCATCAAAGCCAGGCCCTCGTCCCAAACGTCATCCAAGAGGGGCACTGCCAGAATGGTCTGCCTTTTGGACATCGTTGATATTGAAAACCTTCCTTCTTGGTTTTTTCTGGCTTCAGTTGGAAGACCTCAGACACCCTGGTGACCATGGCATGGAGCAACCCCACTTCTTCTGGGGGAGAAGCACTTGGCTGCGGCAAACTGCCTGCCGTGATCATGTTGTCTGTGTTCGTAGTTGTCGTGTCTGTCCCTGTGTCCCTAGGTGGCGGGCGGAGGGCACGTGTGGAAATGGATGCGGTGGCGTAGGGTGCCACCTCCTCTTTTTTGCCGGAGGCTGGCCCGGTGTTACCGGGGCTGGGGCCAGAGATGTCGCCGGCATCCTCTTCTGGATTTCCAACACCAGGGTGTGCAGGATCGAAATAATTTCCAGTGATACATCCCTCTGAGGTGTCAGGGGGAAGGGGTAGGCCTACTGGGTTGAGTGGTGGTGGCGGCATTGCCGTCTCCGTCATCCCCCTCTGTGTTTCCACCGTTGCCATCATTCCCCGCGTCGTCCTGGACCATGTCAACTGACACCTGGTGGTCCTCATCAGAGGAAGAAATATCTGTGCCCTGGAGTATGGTTGAGGCCCCCTCTGCCCCCCATTTTTGCATCATGAGGGTTGGGTTTAGGGATGGCATCCTCTTCTCCAGTGCTTTCTCCACTGGCTTGGCCGAGGGTTCCCACCTCGGGGGCAGAGATACTCTGGGCACCGCCGTGGCTACCTTGACTGGGTAAGCCCCTTTGACCTTCGAGAGGGCGGCCACCACCAGCTCGATCGTCAAGGGTGACTATGCCTGGGCCTTCTCGGACAGATCGGTCACCTTTTCCTGCACTTTAGTCTTCACTGTCTTTTCCCACAGCTTCGCTGGGTTAGCCGATTTCCTCTGAGGAGGAGCTGGATATGGAGGCAGATGGTGAACATGTAGAGCACGCCCTGCGCATCACCCCTGACGGAGGCAGACTTGCAGTGCTTGGCCTGGTCTTGGGCCCCCACGGATGGAGCGCCCATAAAGGACTTAGATGCCCGCTCTTCGGACCAGCTGGTCCTGGATGAGGCATGCCCCTGCTTCCTGCATCTCGGGTGGCATAGTGCCACCTGAGATGGTGGTGGGGACAAAATTGTCATTAGATTTCCAAGGACTAGTATTGTCAGACAAAAGAGTAGTCCTGATCGGAACAGATCCGGGTGGTTGCGAGTGACGCACAGTGCTATTTGTAGACCCACCACTACAATTGAAGGAAATGACTGATGAGGAGTTATTTGAGGACAGTGAGCAAAATAGGGAGATCATTTGGGAAATCTGCATCACCTGTGATATCATGGTGCAGTATAGGATGGTACAGTGCCCCCTGATGGCAGTGGTGACCCAGTCTATTTTTTGAGGGCATGTGATATGTGCCTGCACAATTATGGCCTGTCAATCCACATGATGTTGGGTTACTGAGAGATGTGACCCCAGTACAAATTACATTGAAGTGAGGAGCAGTAGCAGCAGGCTGCGGGGTCTCGTTAATAAAGATACATAACTTCACAAACCTTTGTCGGAGAGATTGTGTCACAGTACTCCCGAGGGTGCGGCTTTACCCGTTGTCAAGGGAAGCAGAGGAAGGGATAAAAGGCACTATTCAGGGTCTATTAGAGCAAGGGATTGTTGTGCCATCCACATCCCAGTGTAATAGGGCCATATACCCAGTCAGGAAAGCAACAGGTGGTAGCTGGCGGATGATACAGGATCTACATCCTCTTAATGATGTGGTGAAGGAGTTTCCTGTAGTTCCAAAGCCGGCGACAATCCTATGTAGCATTCCCAGGACAGCGACGTACTACACAGTGGTGGATCTGAAGAATGCTTTCTTCTTAATCCCAATCCACCCTGACTCATGGTATCTCACTGCGTTTATGCATGGTCAACGGCCCTTCAAAAGCACACGAGATTGCCTCAAGGGTACTGTGAAAGTCTGAGTATTTTCAATAGAGTGCTGCATGCCGACTTGGGAAATATTCAGGTGCCTAGCACAATCATCCAGTATGTGGATGAACTGCTGGTATATAGTGAAAATGAACAGCAGTGCAGGAGGGATTCAATTGCATTATTGCAATTGCTGGCTCACAACGGGTACAAGGCAGATAAAAAGAAGCTACAATACTGCCAACAGGAGGTACTATACTTGGTGCAACTTATTTCTGCAAACTGGAATAATACTACCAGCCAGGGTAAAGTCAAAGAAATGCAGCCGATTTTGGGCTTATGTAATTATTGTAGGGCATGCATCCTAGACTGCGCAGCCTACGCAAGGTCGCTGTTAAAAAGTCTCAGAGAAGGACAGAAGACAAAAAATTGTAAATTGGAATGGACTGAAGAAATGAATAGACAATTTGAGGACTTGAAAGAAGCAATTTGCATGGCCCATGTTTTAGCAACTCTGAATAATAGTTTTATTTATTTTCCCACTCTGATGGGCAGCTCATGACTGCAGTACTGACCCAAAAGAGCACAATGGGCCACAAGCCATCGGCCTATTATAGTGGGATGCTCAACTCAGTCATGCAGGGACAGTTTGCATGCAAAGAAGCACTCGCAGCGGCTGCATTTGCAATAGAAAAAAGTTCCACGATTGTCATGGGGTGCTCCCTTACCTTGTTTGTGGAACATTCACTATTCATCATTTTGGAAAGCTCTAAATCGTCCTTGACGACTCAGAGATCCTCTGCATATGAGATTAGAATATCCAAACCTCATATTCATATAGTAAGGTGTAGGACAGTGAATCTCACCACATTTTTGACATAGGCATCCACTGATGATGACCTGAAAATGCATGACTGTGGTACATGCAAGGGTGCATAGGAGGGTAAATCTAAAGCTGGAGACAGTGCATTGATGGAAGGAGATATATTATATGTTGAGAGGGACTAAACTAGGAGTTCCGAGCTGAGTTCCAGTCTGCACCAGTCTGCACCGGGAGCTTGTGGACGCTCATATCAGCTCAGCTCGGATCAGCGGCTCCCGGACACAGAGGACACAGAGGTAGGCAGCTCTGTCCTGTGCTGTTACCTCTGTCCCCATCTCTTTGACCCGCTTTGAACACTGCGGCTTGTTTTTCTGAGCACATTGAACTTGCCTACATCCCGCGGACAGCACCGGACTCTCGCGGACCCCATCCTCTCCCCACTCCCCACTCCTCACTCCCACTGTCCCACCCCTCCCCACCTTCACCCCCCTCCCCCCCTTCCCCCTTTCCTAAAGACCTTCCGTTCCCAGCCCCCACATGGAGGAAGACCCGGGTCAACGACTCTTAAGGGGTCACATGAAATAAAACCTACTCACTGTGAACTCGCCCCTTACTGCTAATGCTGCCTTTTCAACTCCAGCTGGGAACTGCACACTGTCCCTGTTTGACCCAGCTCCGCCCTGAGGTGACACGCTGCTCCAGCAGAAAGTCGGACAAAAGTTCCTAAACCATCCACTGGTTTCAGGCACTACGGACCAAGCGAAGGCACACGTTACATCGCGGGAACTTCTGAACCCTGCATCCGGCACAGAAAGCAGAGGCGGAATCTCTGGACTACTTCCGGGACTGTGTCTGGCACCACCAGCTGACGCTATCCGCCCCCTCACCGCCTCGGCGAGCGGAGGGTCCCCGACAGGGGGTCTGAGGGCGGAAGCAAGGGCGGCCGCAGCCAAACACCCGCTCAGTCATTCTCAGGAGAGATTGGCCCAACAGACCATTACGGTCACGATGCATCCTGCCCCGGAGGACAGACCTGCCAATTCCACCGCCGTAGAAATCATGCCTTCACGCAACCTACCTGCAGCAGCTCACACACCTGGCGAGACTATCAGGAACTTTACACCTGGAGTAACATCCCCCCATCTGGTGGCCGATGTTACAACGCTCCCTTCCCACTTAGACCCACCCCGGAAAGTCAATTCGACTGCCGCCCCACCCCCGGACCTTCAAACTCAAAGCTAGCCCTCAAAACCTCTCCCAGAGATGGACTCTGACCCAGATTCCGACAACTGCTCCATAATGTTGGACAACTGCAATCATAAACCAACTACACATCCTAACAAAAAAGATCAACGTACAAAAAAAAGGTAAACCTGTACCCAAAACTTTGGTAACTCAATCTACGAATACTAAACTGTTTACTACAACAAAAAAACATCAAAACCAACCGGAAGTTACAACGAAAAGCTACAAACAGAACAAAAACACTGCCTCGCAACAATGTCCAAAAAAGAGGGGCCATGGAAAATTCTCCTTACCCACGCCCCTGCTGTCAAATGCTCTGCTGAATTTTTTTAAGACCCAAGGGAAGAGGAAATTATGGAACGATTCCGAACTTTCAGACGCAGAAATCCTGGAAGTTTTGGACAAGACCCCACCGGCATCTAAACGTAGAAAAACTATTGTTGTCTCAGACACCCAACTTCCTCCAGCTGGGAAAGACGCCGTGCAAGCTACACCTAGCTCCGGATCCTCTTCAGATATGTCAGGCCTGCCCCAACTGGATCCTAAATGTTTACATAACATCATTCTAACTTCACCAATAGATCGGCAGGAGAGGAACATGACACCGCCTATCCCGAGGCCGGAGGTTACTACACCACTTTCTCCAATCATTGACGCCCGGTCGATCCATCACGGCCTCTCTGACATCTCGGATCTACTGCAACCAAAAGCCCACCAGCCTCAAAGAGAACTGACCCCCCAACCTTGGACCAAGGTCCATTTAACCACCTCCAAGCTCTCGTCCACACACCAAGATCCTTTTTCCCACAGCATCCCCTCTGAAGGCACTGACTCTCGAACACGAGTGGCCCTCTCAAGGACTGCCAACCCACCAGAAGGGGTAGGCACCAGTTCCAGGCGCAGGCATTCATTGGCAAATCTTACATCCCTAGACTCTAGAGACACCCCAGCGAAGAGCTGAAGACCTATTGACTTCCCGCCACCTGCCCATAAAGAGCCGCCAAATAATAGAAAAGATATGACCACAATTATGTCAGCAATAACCATCGCAATGGCTCCCTTTTGTAAACTTTATGAAACACTAGCAGACGCCTCAAGAGATAATACACCCACTCTAGCCATCATTCAGTCCAAGCTAACCTTTTTGGAAGGCTACATAACTGCCATCGATCTGAAGTACGATATTCCACACATACCAAAGGACGTACCAGTACCCGCAGTGGATAAACTTTTGGCTACCACTTCTTCTTCAAAAAAGCACCCCATCTGACTCAGCGATGCACAAAGCAACACAGACTGTTCAGCTCAAACAGAACAACGAAAGTGCTTCACTATTCTCAAACAAAGCGGAATTGCCAGTAACTGTCAGCATGACCAAACTCACTCTCAAATTAGCCCCAGCAAACAGCTCCGGACTGAATCAACGCCTGGACCGGGGAAAAAAGGTATTAAAATTAGCTATGAAGGACCAACTGAACACCTCTACCCGGCAATCATCCCAGTGCGAGTCCGTCATGACCGCGGCGGGTTCTCAGTCGCACACCCCCCGGCAACACTCACCTTGAGATCGCCCGGGCAGGCTCTGTGACGGATCTGACTCAGTCTCCCAAATCATAGGCAGAATTCCTGGACTCAAGCCTTCTATCAACTACGTCTGTTCACCCTGACCAAGACTCACCTGAAAAAGGACCCACTTTCCGCGACTCCCAACCATCCCTCTCTTTTACAAAGTCTCCAGTCCCATCCCATCCCATGCCCCACCTCTTCCTACGGAGGGAATAACCCGTTCAAGACCAAGCCGGCTCCCACAGACGAATCCCCCTCTAAGACCATAGCCGGGCCTACAGAGCAGAAGTAGAACTAGAACATATTCAACCAGATCCTCACCAGCTCGGCCCTACACCACTCGTAAATTAATAGAAAACCGAGAGGCTGACGCTAACAGGGACAAACCTACCCGTCTTTTTAAAATCAAGCAGATCTCCAATAAAGATAAATACATCGTCCTTAATAGAAGAACTGTGTTAAAAATAACCTTGTCTACAACTAGCCTAAAGAAGCTGAAATCGGATGACTTCAAGCGGATTGAGCCATACCATAGCGACAGCAAGGCCAAAGCCTACCTGCACATCTACGCATCCGCAATCCAAGATATGTGCCGACAAGCTGGAGAAGAATTAAAATCACGAGGCCTTCTTCTGTCTGAATTAAAAATTCCGGATCATAAAACCTCCATCCGGGAAGAACATTCCAAATATAGAAGAAAACACGACCATGGCTCGCCTCACCGACGTGGTGATCGAAGAGAAGAACTGAGGGCCCACTTCTCAGTATCATCAAGGAAACTGAGCGAACGCCAGGAACCAACCGACCGCGCCCCCTGCACTCCACATGACCACCCTGATTCGAGTTGGCCACCAGCCAAATCTGATCAGACTGAAATGTCAACCCGGCAGGATCCACGCTCCACCCGAGGTAGACAAGAAACATCTAGGGACAGCCCGGTTTACCGACCTGCAGACAGGCATCGTCCAGATCAAAGAAAACAAAGCTGGAGAGACCAGTCCCCTCTGACAAAGTCATACTACTACAGACCCCGCAGTCAAGACACATCAGCTCCCAATAACTCCAGGATCCCGGGTGGGCCTTGGGACTGGATAAAAGGAGCTTTGACTTCAAACCGAGTTAAATAGCAACCACCAAATGAAGCCGATGACCGTTTTCATCAAAAGTCCTTGACGTTGGCTTCATGGAACACTAGCGGACATGCCCACCTAGCCGACCGCAATAGTGTCGACCTGGGTCGGTTTGATATTTTTTGCTTGCAAGAGACTTGGCTCCAGGAAAACCCATCAATGGACGGGTATGAAATCATGATCTCTCCGGCTGTTAAAGGCCTGTTAAGCCGTCCCTCGGCAGGCCTTCTCATCGCGGTACGGTCAGGCCAAAACCTAAAGATCATTAAGACCACAGCCAGATCTTACGAAGTGCTGGCGGTTCTAATTGAGTGGAACTGCTCTGTTGAAAATCCAAAGACAAGTACAAAGCCCAGCTTAACGCCTCCCCTCGCACTGATTACCACATATTGGAACCCCCAAAGGACAACGACAACACTCTTCTGTCAAACTGTGGCCGAAACTATTGATGCTATCCTCATCGAATGGAACACTCCGTTCATAATAATCTGTGGAGACCTCAACGCAAAGTGTGACCATCCAAAAGATAAACTCTTAAAGCCCACCCAGTCTACACAAGCTGAAATTAGAGGCCAAGCCTGGACGAACCTCCTGTCAACGAGAAATCTACACAATGCTGCCTGGATTTTGGAAGGGCAACAGTACATACCAACCTGGAAAAGAGGTCAGTCGGCGGCTACCCTGGACTACATTTTCGCCTCACAAGCGATGTGTTTAGAAATTAAACATTTCCAAGTGGTTGAAACCACAGCAAGCGACCATAATTTGTTAACTCTGGCATGGTCCTCTACTGCCTGAAAGAAAAATTATTACTTACTATCGGTGGAGTCCAACCCACAACAATCTCGGCTGCGCCTGACATCTGCCAATGTCAGATCAATCACCCAACAATACGCCACAGAAATTGGGGCTCAGCCATCCAACGATTTAGTCCCAAGACCGAACTACCTGCCTCTGTTGCTGAAATACAAGCAACATCCGCCTTCTGGAAAGTTTTCACTAAAAACCTACAATCATCACTACGACAAACAAATAGCACTTAAAAGTAAGGCAATAAGAAAGCTCAAACGCAGTGCCAAGGCAGACAGCACCACAGCTGCATGGGATTTGTGGAAAAATGAAAACAAACTCTACAAATCATGGATTAGATCTCGCCGGGCCGCCTTATACCAACATGACACAAAATATGCTAAGAGTCCTAATGACAAAAAAAACAGCTGATTTCTGGTCCCTGATAAACAACTCTCAATGGGCCATAGCTACAAACATGATCAATTCAGTGACCGAGCAAGCCTGGGTTGACTTTTTCACTGAACTCTTTGCCAGCCCGACACCCTCCACGAACTGGTGTTTTGACACTACTGAAGCTCCCTGGGTAGATCTATCGACAACAGCAGACATAACTGCGGCCATTCAGAAGTTAAAAATATCTAGAGCCCCGGGCCCGGATGGCCTGACTAATATAGACTTAAAAAAACACCTCAACGAATAGTCCACTTTTATAGGCATTTTGTTTGATCATTGCAGAGCCAGCAGGAAGATTCCACTATCGTGGTGTAAAGCCACCATCATTCCAATTTTCAAGCAAGGAAGCAGGGAAGTCCCGGGCAACTACCACCCAATAGCCCTATTGGATATCATGGACAAACTGTTCGCATCTCTCCTCTTGGATCACTTCCAACGCTGGGCGAAAATGGCCCCCTGCAGTGACCCTTTCCAACTAGGCTTTAAGAAGAACGGCAGTACCACATTGAACATCTTCATACTCAGCATCTTAAAGGCTAAAATAAAACAGGGCTCCCCGACAGTGTACGCTGCGTTCATCGACCTCTCGCAGGCATTCGACAAAGTCGACAGAACGCGACTATGGGGAAAGCTGAAAAACTGGAACTGCCCAGACGCTGTTCTAAACCTGATAATAGCGCTCCACACCAACACCACACTCAATGTCCGGCTGAATAGGCAAGGCGCTCTTTCCAAGGAAATCCAAGCAGATAGAGGAGTCAAACAAGGCTGGCCGCTGGCTCCTGCGCTCTTCCTTGCCTTTTTGGGGGACTTCAAAGAGTCGGAAGCCTTAGTTCGCAGCTTCCCTCCCAAGTTTGGAAACTCGCACCTCTCCCGTCTTCTTTACGCCGATGATATGATTCTGCTCGATCAAACGCCCATCGGCTTACAACGTCAGCTGGATAACCTGGTAGACTATATGTCCAAAAACAATCTCCAAATAAACCAGGCTAAAACCAAAATCATGATTTTTTCCAAAAACTGCCAGCTCCGGAAAAAAATCATGTCTTGGTCACTGAACAAAGTCAGAATTGAAGTGGTCCCCCATTTTAAATACTTGGGAGTCATTATTGCATTATTGACAGGACACCCCAAGAGTAAAAAATGCAGCAACATCTTTGGGCAAAAAAGAAACATTGACAGAAAGTTTGGCAAATTTTCGCTAACTCCGGCTATCAATTTTTATAAGGGAAAAATGGTCCCTGCTCTAACCTACGGTATGGATGCAACGCTCACCATCCCAAACCAACTTTGGCAGAAACTAGAGGGATACATCTGGAAAATCCTCCTAGGCCTCCCGAACTCAATCCCAATCGCAGCTGTCAGAAGAGAGCTGGGCCTTCTCTCGCTAAATGCTACCGTCAGTGCGACCTCGATTTCCCTCTTCAGGAAGACTTTAATCCAAGACAGCCTGCCGATCATCATCATCGGGCAGGAGCTGGCATCAACTAATTGCAAGGTCGTACAAAAATGGATACATCACCAAAAAACTAAACTGGAAGACCTGCAATGTTCAACAAACAACCTTATCATCAATCCTCAAAGAGTCACCGAAAAATTGAAAATCCAAGACTAGATTGTTACTATCGAACAAGCCGCAGCGATCAGGTTTCTAAAACATCTTCCACCCACGTATAATAAGCTGAAATCCCCTCTGGCGTATTGTCTAAAATTTCCAGACAAAAAACTGCGATCCATATTTCTAAGAACACGACTTAATCTGCTCCACACCAGAGAAATTTTAGGGATAAGAAGTTTATCGACTATCAACACCTGCAGACTATGAAAAACCTCTGACTCCATTAAGACTGTTCGCCATCTCTTGTTAAACTGCCCCTCTCTAATTCAAGAACGTACAGCCTTTTTGGCCCCACTATGGGATGACTCTGTCTTGATAGAAGAAGACACATGGTGGTGCCGTCTGATATCTGGGGGAAAATCTCGCTGGCCGGTCGCTACGGCCAAACTACTGGCAGTAGCCTTCATTAAAATCAACGCCCTGGGGCTCCCGACGCCCTCAAAAGTCATGCCATCTGACGGGCTCGAACTATCATAGACGCTCCCCCTCCAGGCAACGAACTCTAACGGAATCTGTTAAAGATTAATTTCCCACGTCACAGATTGATCATAAGTCAACTACTTCATAATTACAAGCCCCAACTTTGCACCTTTTAAATTTTTAGAAATGAATTCCGATTTATTTAAAGGACTCCTTCTTGTAAAAATCATTCTCTCTGATTATACACAAGTAATAAAAAAAATAAAAAATAAAAAATAAAAAAATATGTTGAGGGGTCAACAACAATTGAGCAGGAGACTGGACAGAGGCACAGAGTGCCGGCAGTGGTGTACAGTAAAGGGGGTAGGGGGTGCATGAAGTTCTGATCATGAAAAGATTACCTATGCACTATTCGGCTCAGGCAACAGAACTTGTCACTCTCATCGAGGCATTGAGAGCCTCTCAAGGGCAGTGTGTCATCACCTGCTCAGATTCAGCATATGTCACAACAACAGTGCATGCAGGTCTGTCTCAGCGGAAGAGGAGAGGGTTTCTGCGGGCAGATGGCTCTCCAGTGCAGCATGCAAGGCTGTTCTAAGAACTGATTGAAGATGTGTCATGGCCCTCTGCTGTGGCAGACCACAGTTCCATACACCGCATTGCCCAGATCACGGATTATAGAGTTGCAAGGGAAAGCTCCTGAGGAGGAAAAGGAGCTATGGTTGCAGAGGGGATGCAAACAGTCTCTCACTGATTTATTGTGGAGGCTTGAGAGTTCTGGGAAGGTGGTGATGCCCCAAGAATTACTCTCTGTGGCATTTGAGCAACTACATTTCCCCTCTCACAGCTCCAAACAACATAATGTAGCAGATATTCAGGAAACCTGGTGTGTACCAAACCTCCAGGAGAGCATTTCGAAAAAAGCAATAAGCTGTCTGACATGCCAATGTTTCAGCACAGGGATGGCACTACAGACATTAAGAGGTACATTGCCCCGTCGTATGGGGCCGTTACATGAACTATATATAGATTATGCAGCCATGGGGGAAGGTGCAATGTCTATAGGTACCTTATTGTGGGGTAGTTTGCCACCTTTCAAGGTGGATGGAGGCAGGACCATGTGCACAACCAGATGAGACGTGTGCAGCACGGTTCCTGGTAAGAGGTGTTTCCACGATGGGGTGTGTGCTTAGTATTGAGATCAAATAATGGCACACATTTCTCTAATGCGCTGATTCTGAACGTCGTAGTGCTATTGGGCATGAAACACTGAATGTGCGAAATGTACCACCCTCAGGCTAATGGCGTTGGGGAGAGAATCAACTGCAAACATATCTGCCAAAACTGGACCATTACCACCTGGGGAGCGGACCTATGTGAAACGTTTTGTACGTCGATGGAACAGTCCCAGGTTTCAAGGTCCATATGAGGTGGTGTTCTGTACGCCTCTCGCCATCCGCGCGAAGGAGTTCTGATATAGGGTGCATCTCTCAGATGTCCGAAGAACACCTGAGACAAGGGACATTGCAAAGCTCAATTGACAGATTTACATTTGATGAAGACGTTTAGTAAAGTATCCATACCTGGGTAGTGTCCAGTAACATCACAATATGTACAAGTACCATGAGGGCATGTACGCACTCATCTTGCATTCACATTATATTATAACTGTTCAACTTCAATACCTGCTCATAAAAATTAATTAAAAAATGTATTGATTCTTACAGTTTCTTATTTTCTTCTGTTATAAAGACAATATGCAAAAAAATGACAGTCATTAAAACCTTGATGGGAAAATACAATACAATCAAAACTTGAACAATTTCATCATGTTGGCACAACACACCATCCTGTGATCTCACATACTGACTCATCCATATCAATCACATTCATACACATTCAGAAATCAGTCATACTTGTGCAAAACTCAATATTAACAATTTGTCAAAAAGACCAACTGGTCCAACCACTAGATATTCAATTAACACCCCTGATTTTTCTTTTTTCATTTTTGAAGGTCTGGAACCCGGTTGGCCCTGGTGGGGAAAGGGTCTCTTTCACCCCCTCCTTCACTTTGTTGATAACCTTTTTTCTCCTCTCCAGGAATAAGCAAAGATGCCTGACCGACGTGTTCAAACCTCTGTTATTTAGGGATAATGTGAAAATAAATGTAATTGGTTCTAGGAATTATGTATTATGCTTTTTTGGTATTATATTGTTTTGTAGGACACTGGTCGTGGTTGTTGGAGTGTATGAAGGTATGTCTATTATATGGGGTGGCCATATAAAAGGGGGATGGACAGTTACATATAAAGGATAATGTTAGTATTACTATGTCTATGATAAAAAAAAAAAGAATTAACCAATGTCTCACCCTTTTCCAGCCACCCCTACACGTTTCCTTAGACTTATAAAATGGGAAGTACGAATGACGTATGATTCATATAAGGGGTTGGGCTTTGACACCATTTGACTGTCAGGGGCCAGGTGGATAAGGTTAGGCCAAGAACTAGGATTCATAGTGTCGGTAGTATACATAAGTATGTGGGTGGTGGCTTAGCTTGCAATGTTAAATGGCTGTCAGTTTTCCTTAATGTTTTTCCTCAGAGATCTGCAGAATTGAGTGTTCAAAATGGAGGATTAGGCTTGAACCTAGGCCAAGATGGTGGATCTTCACAGTAGGGTTCCAATCTAGAATGTTAAGGGAAGATCGTATTGTCTGCCCATTCTAAACTGCCTTTCATCACTTTCCCTTTCCCTTTGTATATGCAGTTAAGTATTTAAAAGCTCCCTTAAGGCCTACCTTTACCACCCCCACCGACCTTACCACTTTAAAATTGACTTGGAGGCGGGTGCTCCCATTCCCTGTAGTCTAGTGTATGCCCTAACCGAAAAGGAAAATGAGCATCTCAAAGGTTATGTTGATGAAAATGTGGCCAAGAGGTTTGCACATTTTTTATCGACGATTCATCAAGGATTTTTTGCTGAAGGTGAATCACAAGGTTGCTTCGTAAAGGAGTGAAATTTGAATGGTTTGAGCAAGCGGAATTGGTGTTTCAGGATTTAAAGAAAGATTTTACTGCAGCACCGATCATCATTCATCCAGATCCAGCTCAACCATTCTTTTTGGAGGCAGACGCATCCAACGTCACTGTGGGTACAGTTTTATCCCAAAGACACCAGTTGACTGGACAGCTGCATCCTGTTGCATATTTTTTGAAGAACTTGACTCCTGCAGAGATAAATTCCACTATAACTGATTGTGAACCGTTAGCCATTAAGAAGGCTTTTCAAGAATGGGGGCACTACTTCTTAGGAGCACAGCATACGATGACAGTACTCACGGACCAGAGGAATTTGATTTTTTTAAAATCTGCCAAGACTCTTAACCCCACGTCAGCTTAGATGCTTTTTATTTTTCTCAGAGTTCTACTTCGTCATTACCTTTAAGCCAGGTAGACCAAATTATAAGACGGATGCCCTTTCGCAACAGTTTCCAGGGAGTCTTAAGATTGAAGACCTTATGGCACCAGTATTGGCAGCTGAACATTTTGCTGTGGTGGTTTCAACCCAAAATTTGGATTTTTGGTCAAACAGCAAATGACATTGGAACAGATGCAGGAATGGGTTCGGAGGGATCCTACGAGCAGTATTCAGGAAGGTTTACCTAAAATTGATCATCGCCTATACGTGCCTAGTGCTGACATTAGAGAGGTTGCTTTTAAAGGAACGTCATGAAACCAAATTAGCCGGTCATCCAGGATACCGAGAAACTCTAGAACAAATTCGACAGCATTTCTGGTGGGAAGGAATGAGTATGATTTGTTGAATTTTGTGAGAACCTGTGAGGTGTGTGTGCACAAGCCAAAAGGTGAGTACAGTAAACCTATGGGGTACTTGAATCCTTCACCTGTGCCGCCACGTCCGTGGCATACCATATCTTTAGACTTCATTAGTGGAATTGCCAGAAGATCAGGGGTGTACATCCATTCTGGTAGTGGTGGATCATTTAACCAAAGCAGGACATGTTATTCCCTAGAGGGGAGTGGTCATCGCTACCAGTTAGTCACTACGGTGAATAACTTATAATTACTCTTATGTCCTATCCCCTTTCCTCCATACTGCATGGGCGATTACAACTGAATGTAGCCCCAGGGTGGAGAGGAGACCCTCCTTATGCAAACAAGTTCCTTAGAACCACCAGTCCGAAGGCCGCATATGACTTAGAGCCAGCGTCCAAACAGTAATGCTTACAGAAAGCCAAAGGGGTGGCCTAGGTGGTCCGCCTGCTTATGACTTGCCACGGAACCTGCCGCTGGAATGCAATGGCTGTGGTCTTTGCTCTGGCTGCGCGAGCGTGCATGTTGGCTGACAGTGGCTTGTGCTGCCCCTCATGGGCCTCTTTGATGGCCGCATCCATCATGCTATAGAAGACTTGGATGCTTGATAACCGGGTCTGGAGCCCCCAAAAGTGACAAAAAGTGCGTCAGACTTGCAGAAACCCTTGGTCCTGTCCAGATAGAATTTCAGCGTGCATCTGACATCCAGCCATTGAAAGACTCTGAGCCTCATCCTTGGCATCAGTGAAGAATGTAGGTAAGACTATTTCCTCGTTTAGATGAAAAGCAGAGGGTGCCTTGGGTAAGAACACTGGGTGAGTCTGCAGGACCACCTTATCCCTGTGGAAAGTGGTATAGGGTTCTGAGGCCTGGATCTCGCTGACTCTGCGACCGAAGGTGAGTCCCACTTAAATGTGACCAGCCTGATGTCCGCGGACGCCATTGGCTCGGATGGTTTGTGTGCCAAGGCGCCCAACACCACATTGAAGTCCCACAGTGCGTGTGGCTTCTTGATGGGCAAGTAAAGCCTGGACAAGTCCGCCAGATGTTTCTTGACTATCAGGTTGGCAGAGGAGACCTCCTCAGAGTTTCTGTAGGCCCCTATGGCTGCCAGTTATTTATTTTATGTATTTTTTACATTTATATGGCGCACAGACAGCCCAGGGGCATTGTGGCGCTGTTACTTGTAGGAGACTTAGTTACAGTAGGTACACGTTCAAAGCATTAGCGAGCATGGATGTTATACATATTATGCATGGAAGGCATACACAATCGCAGTATCCCTGGTGAAGGGACGGTAGTCATGTCAGAAGGTGGGGTTGATCAGGCGAACAAGGTGGTTTTTATGGCCTTACGGAAGGCAGTGAGTGATGGTTCAGCCCGCAGGGTAGTGGGGACGGCGTTATAGTGGAGGGAGGAAGGGTAAGGGAAGCTGGCACCGCCTGCTCTAGCTCTTTTGACCCTGGGTACGGTGAGCATGTTGGCATAGGGTGTCCTGGTAGGTCTTGTGGAGGAGGCAGGGTGGATTCTTTGTGACAGACAGGCTGGTGTGGAGAGGTGGATGCATTTGTGGATGAGGGTCAGGGCTTTGAAGATGATCCTCTCCTTTATGGGGAGCCAGTGGGATGCTCTTCTAGCGGCAATGATGTGCTCTCTTTTGGAGATTTCTTGTGCTGCGTGCAGGGCGCTGTTCTGAATTACCTGCTGTTTCTCAGTTTTTAGTGGAGGTCCCTAGGAAGAGGACATTACAGTAGTCCAGCCGGGGTCCAGTGATGGCTCTTGCTATGTTGGTGCAGGTGTCATTGGAGAGAAAGGGCCTGACTGCATTGAGAAGTTTTGCATGGTAGGCAGCAGAGGAGGCAATTGCATTTACTTGCCTAGTCATGGATGGAAAATAAGCCCCCCAGTGTAAAATCTGTCATGTGCAAATCTTCTACAACCATTTTTAATTCTATTGTGCCAAATGCTATTCCACATGTAAAACTATAAGAATAATTTGGGGCTTTTGTGACCGACTTATAGGTCCATGCGCCAACCTGTTTATTGAATAATTCAGAAATTTGTCGCAGTTTAGTGTGGGGCAAAAAGGGGGAATACTATGCCCCGACCCCTTGAAAAAAGCAGTAAAACAAAAAAGCTCCACACTTTTAGGAACTGCGCCACATATTATTTTCAAGGTGAGAAAATATTCATAACAAATAGATATTTATTGAGTTGCCCTTTGTATATAACACGTGTTTCGACACACAGGTGTATTTTTCAAATCAGGGCTAATATTGACTGACATGATAAAGCAATAATTTGTGATCATAGGTAATGCATCAATACATTGATCAGTTATTGAACATTCCTTGTAAGGAAGAGAAAAAAAAAGCAAACAAAATACATTTGGATGTTTGTCATAAAAGGAGTTCCAAGTCACAGACAAAAAAAGGAGGGTGTAGGGGGAGGAGGTTTAAGGTAAATATAAAGACCCAAAAAAATAAAATAGAAATATAAACAAAACCAGAAAATCGTGTTCATCAAATATGTATATAAAACTATATTGTGTTCATATAGTGTTTGAAATAGGGTATACAGATTTCTTACCTATCATCCATATCAAAGGGTTTTCAATTCAGTATGGCTACATGAAAGAGTCACTGGTTTAATCCCCCTGTATCGAGTTAGATTAAAGATCAGCATTAGCTGCCAGTGGGCGCACTGTTTAGGCTTTCCCATGATGATCAGAACACATCTCAGAGCTGATTATATAAATGTCACTGGTTACATGGATGTAATTAGAAAAACATATATAAAAACATATATGGACTACTTATTAATCATGTAGCCGCTTACGGCATACGTACCGAATAAGTGTATGTGCGGATGACAAAAAGTCAGCAATAAGCACAATTTCTAATAATTCCCCTGTTGCTTACGCGGGACACAATTATTATTGTAACTAAGAATATCCGTGTAGGAGAACCAAGGGGCTGCACATCAAACATGCATCTCACGCTGCGGCAATCGAGGGCACCGCAGGTGCGAACGCACAATCGCTGCACGGATCTTCAGCTTCGAAACCCCCATTACGTTAGGTATTGTATAGAAAAAAGCACAGGTTAGGTCCGTTGCTAAATATCAGCTCGGGAGAGGTTGGTGTCTCACCTTCGGCTATCTCACAATCTCCTGCCGTCTGAAGCCGCATCTGCAGCCCTGCATCATGTGTGTATTAGGTTGCCGTAGCAATTGACAGACCTTCTTTGATTTCAATCAAGTGTTATCTCCTTAGTTCGGTCAACATGGGCCCCATCTTGGAGCTGGGTCCCCTGCACTGTAAAATATATACAATGCAGGATAATAGCTCGAGGTCCCGATTACCAATATGAACGATTTAGACAAATACCATCATATGAATTCATGGGTAAGGCCTAAAGCAGAGAGCCATTAACAAATTCTGATTACATTTTCTGATTATATTCTAATTCTATGCAATAGTATTTAATATGTCTTCTACATGTACTTACCATGACCATACCATATGTATCGTAAGGTAAGTGGAGTGTGCATGACAGTACTGCGCTGAGTTATTAAATCAATCAAGCCAAACCAGGCATCTTCGCCATAGTGTTCATAATTAATGACTAGCAAACGAAGAAGAACTCGCAAATTGTAAGCACAAATTAACATGTCACAGGAATACCCATGGTGTGGGGATAAAGTCCTCATATACACATATCAGTGAATTCAAACATGATTGCAGTTCCTATCTCTAGCTTCTTTTCAACATCCAGCCATTCTCCTTGGGGATGTCAACCTAGGGCTCCTGGATAGTAAGGATGTAGCAGCCAAATCCCTTGACTCAGCCCTCAAGGCTCTAGGCTACAAGAACACCATCCTTAGCCCAACTCACACCCAGGGCAGAACGCTCGACTGGATCGCACAGCACAACTGCCTTCTCGTCATCACAGGAAACACCCCCACCCCATGGTCTGACCACCACATCCTCACCTTTAGCATCCTCACGACTAGCTCCCCTGCTGCCCCCTCACCTCAACCGCTCCCACCCTGCCTGGCCAGAAGCTCTCGCCAGCTCACTAAGGAAAGGGTACTGGCCTTCCTCCAAGGTCCAGCCTTCAGACCACCTTTTTCCTCAGACCCTGAAACACTCGCAACAACCTATGATGCTGCCATCAAAGCAGCTATCAACTCCATTGCCCCTCTCAAACCTCGCAAATCCAAACCCACTACCCACTCTAACTCATGGTTCACCCCTGACCTCCTCACACTCCACAATGAGAAAAAAGCTGCACTCACACAGTGGCAAACGTCCCACTCTGACAAAGATAAGTTGATCTTTAAAGCCCTATCCACCAAATACAAAAAGGCAATCACCCAAGCAAAAGCCAAATCTTTTGAATCCAGAATCTCGTAAGCCCAATCTAGCACAAAAGAAATCTTCGCAATCTTTAGGGAGCTCGAGACACCCACTCCCGCCCCCCAGAACTTCACCAAAGACAAAGACTGGTGTGATGAAATACAAAAGGCCATGCAAACCAAATTAAGCCTCCTCAAAAACAAAATACTAGCCACTAAACAAGCCCTACCTAATAAGCATATACCTGTCCCACCACCTGCCCCCGACCCCCCCCTACCCTTCTTCAAACCCATTCAGGAAAAAGACATCAACATAATGAGGAACATCAAACCCTCTAACTACAAAGGTGATGCATGCCCAGCCTCCATTATCAAAGACTCCACGGAAGCACTAGCTCCCTTCCTAACAGCCTTTGTTAATGCCTCCTTTACCACAGGAAAAGTCCCCGCCTCCCTCTAGGAAGCTTGGGTATGCCCTCTTCTAAAAAAGCCAACTCTCGACCCCCCCCCCCCTAACAACTACAGACCCATCAACACTCTCCCTTTCCACCTCAAAATATTGGACAAAGCAGCCTACCTGCAGGTTCAGCACTTCATTGAAGAGAACTCACTCCTTGGACTCCGCCAATCCGGTTTCCGCCCCAGACACAGGACCGAAACTGCCCTACTTGACCTGAAAAACCAGATGGCCGATGCTAGAGACATGGGTAAACCAGCACTTCTCCTACTCCTTGACCTATCCGCGTCCTTTGACGTCGTTGATCATGGCGTCCTATGCCACCACCTTTCCTCCACTGCCAAATTCTCCCCAGAGGCCACAGCATGGATCACCTCCTTCCTACAAGACAGAACCATGCAAGTATTCTCTGACCTAGCCGCCGCATCACCAACCAGCATACTCTGTGGTGTGCCCCAAGGCTCCTGCCTCTCCCCCACCCTATACAACATCTTTACACAACCCCTCTTCCTCATCCTCGACGCTATGGGCATCTCCTACACTAACTATGCTGACGACACTCAGATCCTCCTCACCCTCACAGGTAACTATGACACTGACTCCCTGACCCTGAACAACCTTTACAACACCATCCAAGCCTGGATGGCAGACAACGGACTATGCCTCAACTCTGACAAGACGGAACTCCTCCTGGTAGGTTCCCCCGACACACTAAAAAATCTAGATGCCCAATTCAGTCACTTCACCATTGACTCCATGTGACAATGTGCTGGGTTAATATTTCTGTACAGTAGTGAAACACTATTAAAGACACCGTTAAAGCTTAGATATGGATGCAAGAAGTAGTTCCTGTATGTACTTTCCTCTAATATGATGTCTGTTTTGGTATCCTAGGAAACCGGGGCTGATGAGGAGGGGGAACCCAACGGTTTCAGCTGGGCATATTGACACAGCTAATGAGAGAAAACGGCTGTGAGACTTAGTGCCATTGCACATATGTTAGTTGTTAAAAGGGATCATTTCATAATTTTTTGGGTGAAGGAGTAACGACACGTGAAGCAGTCGAGAGAAAACAAACGGAGCAGCGCTGTTGCGCTCCACCACGTTGTGAAGATAAGGTGACCGTTGTCGCTCATTTTTTCGTAGTGGAGGCAGAAAGGCCGCTGACATATACCGGCATTGTGAGGAGGTGAGAGCTGAAGGAGGTGGGGACCGGAGGCGGCACCCGAACTGAGAAGGAGGTGGGGACCGGAGGCGGCACCCGAACTGAGAAGGAGGTGGGGACCGGAGGCGGCACCCGAACTGAGAAGGAGGTGGGGACCGGAGGCGGCACCCGAACTGAGAAGGAGGTGGGGACCGGAGGCGGCACCCGAACTGAGAAGGAGGTGGGGACCGGAGGCGGCACCCGAACTGAGAAGGAGGTGGGGACCGGAGGCGGCACCCGAACTGAGAAGGAGGAGGGGACCGGAGGCAGCACCCGAACTGAGGAGGAGGAGGGGACCGGAGGCAGCACCCGAACTGAGGAGGAGGAGGAGGAGGGCAAGCGCCACCGGAGTCGCGGAGGGAACATGGACTCAGCAGAGGCGGGGCAGACCCTTCGGCAAAGTTCTGAGCTGCGAAGAGGAAGAGTCGTAGGCCACGGAAGAATCTATAAGGTATGGGCTCCGGTTGAAGGAAAGAGAGAGAGTCGCTGTGAGAAGTTCGACCCAGAGGTGAGAGAGGGTCCGCTGAGTGAACTCTGCTTAAAAGAGCTACGAGTGTGAAAGATCGTACTGAATTAAGTACGTGTTGGCTAAAGTGGCGAAGCATATAACAGGAGAGAAAGACTTCTTAGCAGGGGAATGCTGAGCATAGACATAAAGAGAGAGTGAGAGAGGGCTTTCCAGGAAGGGGAGTCAAGTTATAAGAGGAGCTTCCCCCACACTAAACCAGATGAGAGGAGATAACAATAGACTTTTGAGCCAGTAAAAATAGAAAAGCGTCATAAGCCAAGTGAGCTTGAACTTTTATCATAAGAGGGGGAAGCAATTTCCATTTGCCAAGAGACTTAAGGCACAGACTGTACCAAACGAATTTTAAAGGCAACTGAGAACTGAAAGAATGAAAGAAAAGACCTAGAAAGATAACAGAGAAAGAAATAAAGAGAGTAGAGAAAGAGTGACCTTAAAACGAACATTCTTACCTAAAGAACTTACCTGTTGGCTCCAACTCTGATGCCACACTGACATGAACAATGTCCTGAAGCCCGGGGGTGCTGAAGAAGACGTATCCTTTTCTGGTTGTCTAAAGAAAGAGAAAAAATAGTTTTGATCAATAAAAGAATTGGACTCTCTTTTAGTCCAAACAAACTACTTATTGGCTAAGATCTCATCTTTTAAAGCACGACACCTTTAAAGTATCACACTCCATTCAAATCCCTGTCTCATATTCTGTCAAAACTCTGGGAGTCTACCTGGATTCAGCCTATCCATGGATAGACAAGTCAACGCAATAGCCTCCACAGCTGCATATCATGCCAAACTTATCAACGCTGTCAGACCCTTTCTCTCCAAAGAGAACTGCACCAACATAGCCAGAGCCATCACCAGCTCTAGGCTAGACTACTGCAACGTACTCTTTCTAGGAACCTCCAATAAAAACTTAGAGAGACTACAAGTAATATAGAACAACGCTCTCCGGGCAGCCCAAGGCATTGCTAAAAGAGAACACATTTCTGAGGCCAGAAAACTAGCCCACTGGCTCCCAATAAAGGAAAGGATCGTATTCAAAGCCCTGACACTGACCCACAAGTGCATTCACCTCACTGCTCCTGCCTACCTCTCACAAAGGATACACCCCGTCTCCACTACCAGGCCAACCAGATCACCATACACCAACATGCTCTCTGTGCCACTAGTAAAAAGAGTCAGAGCGGGCGGATCCAGCTTCCCTTATCTCGCAACCACTCACTGGAACGCCCTACCTCCCACTATCCGAGGTGAGGCCTCCCTCACCACCTTCCGCAAAACTCTGAAAACTACCCTCTTCACATAAGGCCCGACACACCAGCACGAATACTTATCATATAAGTTGTAATATATGACCAAATGCAATATCTGTAACAGCATGAAGTTTTGTAGTATTCATAATGTAACAACAGCTATCATGCTTGTACCCTGTAACTACTTATTGCAAGTAACAGCGCCTCAATGCCCCTGGGCTGCTTGTGCGCTATATAAATATAAATAAATAAATTAGAATCTAAGTAGAAGCCTAGAGTTTTTATCGAGTCAGATACTGGAATTTTGATGGAGTCAATGGTGAAGTGGCTAAACTGGGCGTCAGGTTTTTGAGGGTGTCAGGGGAGCCTACACGTAGGAGTTCGGTTTTGTCCAAGTTGAGGCAGAGACTATTGGCAGCCATCCATGTTTGGATGGTGTTGTAGATGTTGTTCAGAGCCATGGAGTCAGTGTCCTAGTCCCCTGTGGAGTCGGTGTCATAGTCCCCTGCAAGTGTGAGAAGGATCTGTGTGTCGTCCACGTAGTCGGTGTAGGAGATGCCCTTGGCGTCAAGGATGAGTAAGAGGGGGCGCGTAAAGATGGTGTAAAGGGTAGGAGAGAGGCAGGGGCCTTGAGGTACGCCACATAACATGATGGTAGGTCATGCAGTGGCTAGATCAGAGAAGACCTGCATGATAGGTGCAACATGTGTCCAGCTGCACGCATGAGTGCATGAGCTGTGCTGAGAAGGAGAGCACACCGTCCAGCGTGCATGGAAAGGGGTCGATCTCCTTAGAGTTTACCCATTGCTAGCACCTGCTCCATTTACTCTTACATTGGCTCCTGGTAGCCTTGCTCCTAGCACCCTGAAACCTCTCCAGGTTAGTCCGTAATAGGCTCAAGTGCCTGAGTGTGATCTGCTCTGGAACCACACTGCAAGGGCCAACTTCTGAGGTGCGTGGTGGAGGACCCTGCCCCCCTGCTGGGACAGGAGATCTGAGGACGCAGCGGAAGGTGAATGGGTGGTCTGTTCGTGAGGCTGAGCAATTCGGAGAACCACGGTCTCGTCGGCCACAAAGGAGCCATCAAGATGATGCTGAGGTGACAAGCTTCCTTTATCTTGTGGATTACCCTGTGCACCAGGGATGTAGAAGGAAAGGCATAGGCCGTCATCCCGTCCCATCATACCTATAATGAGTCTCCCAGGGAGCCAGGGCCCTGCCCCTGCCAAGACGTGAACTGATGGCACATCTTACTCTTCCAGGAGGCAAAAAGATCCACCCGAGGGGGTCCACCCCCCACCCATCTGTTGAAGACCTCCAGTAGCACCTGGTCATTCAATTGCCACTCGTAATAGTCCGCTCCCAGTCTGCTGAGCCTGTCCACTTCCAAGTTGGCATCCCCCAGGAGGTGGACGGCCGCGAGGTAGATGTTCTTCAGGGCTCATTCCCACATGCTGACCGCTAGGCTGCACAGAGGAGGGGGACCAGTACATGCTGGTGGAGTTTTCGGTCTGAATGAGGACGGTCTTGTCCCCAGTGAGCAGAAGGAAAGCTCTGAGAGCTAGCCAGTTGATGCGACTCCTGCTGGGTCCAGACTCCATGGACGCTGTGGCTGTCCAAAGTGGCCCCCCAGCCTTCTAGGGAAGGGTCCGTAGTGATGGTGACCTGCAGGGCAAGCTGTCGGAAGGGCGGGCTGTCTGCAGGTTGCAGTCCCCATGTGAGGTCCGAGTGGAGAGAAGGCAGTATGCCGACAGCTCCGCTTGGGAGCCCTTCTCCTGATTCCATGAGGCTGCGAAGTGCAGCTGTAACCTCCTCCTCCCGAGTCTCGTGCACGGCACGGTCAGTAGAACCGCTGCCATGATACCCAATAAGAGCTGGTACCACCAGGCTGAGGTCACTGCTCCGGTAAGGAAGTGCGTAGTGGCCCTCTTGATGGCCGTAATCTTGTCCTCCGAGGGAAAGACCTTCTCGGAGCTTGTATCCCAGATGAGGCCCAGCAAGGTGAGGCTCTGCGTGGGCTGCAGTGGAGACTTCTTGAGGTCGATAGTAAACCCTGTGTCGTCGAGCATGCTCATAAGTGCGGAGGAAGTATGGGTAACCCTCTCCGGCGATCTCGCCCTGCGGGTAGACATGGTGGCCCCGAGGAGGGCTGCCACTGCATTCATGAGTCTGGTAAATACCCCGAGTGCTCAGTTGAGGCCAAAGGGTAGCACCTTGTACTTAAAATGACAGCCCATGATCCTGAAGCGTAGGAAGGAGCAATGTGGCTGCCAAATCAGGACGTGTAGGTAGGTGTCCTTCAGATCCAGGCAGCACATCCAGTCTACCCTATCTAGTGTCTCTGAAATGAGTGCTGGCGTAACCATCTTGAACTTCTGAAGAGGGAGGGAGAGGTTGAGGGTGGATAGGTCCAACAACTCTCAGGCCTCCCTGGTTCTTCTTTTGTATTGCGAAAAGTTTGGAATAGATGCCTAATCCTCTCTGGGAGGCAGGTACTTCTTCCACTCTCTGGCTCTCTACGAGCAATCAGATCTCCGCCAACAGAGTTGTCGTCCCGATCTGTGGTGGTGGAGGAGAGGAAGGTATCGGTAGGCGGTACCCTGTGGATACTACATAGAGGATGCGGGGGTCCGCAAAGTGCTGGCGTCACAACGGCAAGTGCGAGGAAAGCCTGCCACCCACCGGAGACACATGGACCCAAAGAGACACGTCATGCCTTTTTTCCTTTGAGGCTGCTGCAGAGGAGGGGCACTGGAAGAAGCCCTTGCTTCCCCCGCCCTTTCTGTTGCGTGCGGCGGTGCTGACTCAGCTAGTCTCGACCTCTGTTCCCTGAACGCACCAAACGCCTGCCCCTGGTCGGAGCGTTGATGCGACTGGGTGTACGTCTTGGGCGTGGCCTTAGTCAGGATAAAGACTTCACAGTTTGCGAGCTGTTTTTATCTAATTCCTCATTGGTGGTAGAGTGAAAGAGGTCCCTAACCTCGAACGGAAGGTCCCATATGCGATCCTGGATGTCAGGGTTAAACTTGATAGCCCGATGCCAGGCCGTCCTTCTCATGTCCCTGGCAATGCAGATGGGCCACCCTGAGGTATCAATGTGGGCCACGGTGGAGTCCATGATGTCCTGCGCTACCAGCTTGACTTCTCCTGGACCCGACTTGAAAAGTGCCTGGTTCTGCGCCGGAACATTCGGAAGGAAGTCCGCTATTTTCAGCCAAAGCCTCTGGTTAGCGGCTGCCAGCATGGCATCAGCGTTGGCCTGACGCAGGTGCAGGGAGGAGTTGGAGTACAGCTTCTTCCCATACACCTCCAAGGTCTTCTCCTCCTTACCTAGCAGCGCTGAGGATGAGGTGGCCGAGGACGACAGGCTTAGAGTGACGCTGCAGCAATCACCAACTAATGCGCCTGGGGATGCACCGACAACAAAAGTGTACCCCCTCTGTCTATCTATACTTGCCACCGAGGCACCGATTGACAGGTTGGGCTGAGTGTGGCTTGTGCCAGCCTTTCTTGGCCCGAGCCGAAACGTCCTACTGCATTGGGATACCAGTCTTGGTAGGGGGTCTTAGGGTGAGGACTTCTGCCAAGACCCCCCCCCCTCCTCAGGCTGCTCTACCTCGGGGCCCAAATATTCTGCCAAACCTGCAAGCCTGTCGTGGAAGGTCTTTGCTGACGATGGCGTGTAAGGGTCCTCTTCCTTGTCTTTGTACACCAGAGTGTCGGGCTGGTCCGGAGCAGGTGGAGGGGTGCTGGGCACTGTGGGCTGCAATGTGGAGATCAGAGCCGGAGGCTGCTGCAGAGGTTGGTGTGGAACCGCCTGTACTGTGGGAGGCAGGGGAACTGGAATCGAAGGAGCCGGCAGGGGCTGCGCTGGGGCCTATGGAGCTGGAGCCATGGGAGGAATGCCAGGAACCTTTTGAAGAACCTGTCTTCGGAGGCAGAAGAGGTGGCAGGTGATATTGGAGAGTGGGTGGGGGCTGCTGGGGCCAGAGCGCACTCTGTCTAGGTTGCAGGGGAAACATGCCCTGCGCTGCCGATAAACTGTAGGCCACGTACCTGGTTGACACCAGTCCCACCTTGAAACTCGTTCACCCACCTGCCCTGTTCCTAGGAGTGGCATTGGACGAGTGGCCATGTCTGGCAGCCATTTTTTCAAGCTGCGTGTCACGTGACAAAGTCGTGGTGCATGGCTCCCTGGGCCCGCCCTCCTCCAAGACTCTTGGTGGTGGAGCAAGAGACCTACCCTGCACCTCAGGCCTAGGACTGGAAGGCATATTGCCCTCAGCGGTGTCGCCGGTAGTGCTGCATGCAGGTGCCCCCTCAGACATTCAGCCGGTACTAGGGCACAGCCCCTCGGGTGTACACCCAGTAGAAGAACCTTGCAGGCCCTCAGCACTGTGTCCGGAAGGATCTGACAACCCCTTGGCCATGAGGCTGGTAGCTGAACTGGCCTCCGGGTGTGCTGGTACCAGAACCCGAGAGATTCCTCCCACTGTGGCGTTTCCTCGGGAAGGAGTCGCCCTTACGGGGTGCAATGGAAAATAGCGGCCCTCCTTTTGGCCTCGATCTCTGTCTGACAAACTTCAAGTCCTCTGGTGGCGACCTCTCAAAGAGCTCCCTCCACCTAGCTTGCCTATTTTTCAATGCGCGTTGAGTCAATGTGTCACACGCGGTACAACCATCCCAGCCGTGGTCGGGGCCAAGGCAGCAGAGGCCAAGAGTGTGGGGGTCGAATATAGGAAAGATCCCCTGACAGGCTGGACACCTGCTGAAGTCGACATGCACAGGGGAAGAGCGTGACGCCAGAGGACCAAGTACCTAAATGACAGATAAAAGACAAAAAGATAGAAGAATCCAGGGAAGAGCGCATGGTATTACATGGCAGGGCCAAACCCATGAGCGCTGGTGAAATCGGCCCGTTCCAGTCGACGCAGAAAAGGGCACTGGGGAGTGGCATCGGTGGGCAGAGTCAGGGTAGCGCATGCTCCCAGGGCCGCACCCCACACGCCTCTAAATTTAAAAAGGAAGAAGGTTTTTCTGGTGAAAAAGTTTCTGTCTCCTGTCCCTAGGGACGGATGTGCATGCAGTATGGAGGTAAGGGGCCAGGATGTAAGAGTACTTATAATTACTATAAGTACTTATCCATCCCCTTTCCTCCATACTGCATGGGCAATTACAACTGAATGTAGACCCAGGGTGGAGAGGGGATCCGCCTTAAGCAAACAAGTTCCTTAATACTGCCTGTCCGAAAGCTGCGTCTGACCTAGAGCCGGCATCCAAACAGTGCTTGCAAAAGGCAGAAGGAGCGGCCCACGTGGCCGACCTGCCACTGAACATGCCTATGGAATGTGACTGCTGTGGCCTTGGCTCCGATAGAGTGGGCATGCATCTTTCCAGGAAGTGGTTTGTGCTGCCCTTCATAGGCCTCATTGATGGTCGAAACCATCCACCTTGCTATGGGGGCCTTAGAAGCCTGATATCGCAGCCTTGACCCCCCCCCCCCCCCCCGACTCCCCAAAGGTGATAGAGCCTCAGACTTGCAGAAACTCTTGGTCCTATCCAGATAGAATTTAAGAGCATGCCCGACATCTAAACAGTGCAAGAACCTCCGAGCATTGTATTGGGTTCCGCAAAGATCGTAGATAACACTATTTCCTCATTTAATTGGAACGCAGAGACTACTTTAAGTAAGAATGCTGGATGTGTTCTCAGGACCACCTTGTCTCTGAAAGGTATTGTAAGGTGCTGACGGCACCAGTGCTTGGATTTCGCTAACCCTGCGTGCAGACGTAAGACCCACCAAGAGGGCTGTCTAAATGGGGACTAGTCTGATGTCCGCAGACGTCTTTGGCTCAAAAGGTTTGTGCACCAGGGCGCCAAACACTACATTGAGGTCCCACACCGTGTGTGGTTTCTTGATAGGTGGTGTAGAGCCTGGTGAGGTCCGCCAGATGTCTTTTAACCACCAGGTTGAAGGATGAGAAAACTTCCTCCTCCGAGTTCTGGTAGGCTCCAATGGCCGTCAGATAGGTACGGCGTGTGTCCATTTGCACCCCTGAGTGTGAAAGGTGTGCAGAGAAGGATAGCACATTGTCCAAAATGCAAGTAAGTGGATCAATTCCATTTGACTCTGCCCTGAGGCAAAACCTAGTCCATTTGCTCTTGTACTGGCTCCTAGTAGCACCGCTCCTAGCGCCCTATATGATGTCTAGGGCTAACTTCAGCGGGGAAGGGTGGATGACCCTACCTCCCTGTTGTGATAGAAGATTAGCACGGCCAGTGGAAGGTGTTTAGGAGGCTGGTCCGAGAGGCTGAGAAGCTCCGAGAACCATGATCTCACAGGCTACCAAGGAGCTATCAGAATGATGCAGAGGAGACGTGATTCCCTTATCTTGCAGATCCCCCTGTGCACCAGGGGAGTGGGAGGAAATGCATATGCGTTCATGCTGATCCACTGTAAGGTGTCCAGTCAATTGGTCGACAGCAAACTGGTCGACAGGACATTTGGTCGACACCATTTGGTCGAATGCCAAATGGTCGAATTTTTTTTTTTTTATATATATATATGTGTTTTGTGGGTTTTCGTGTGTCGAAAAAAAAAAAATAGAAAAAAAAGGGGGTTGGGGGAGGGACCCCCCCAAAAAAAAAAAAAAAAAGTGTAAAAAAAAAAAAAAAAAAAATTCGACCATTTGGCATTCGACCAAATGGTGTCGACCAATTGTCCTGTCGACCAAATTTTTTCGACCAATTGACTGGGAACCCCACTGTAACTAAGGAGTCGCCCAGAGAGCCATGGCCTTGTCCTAGCCAGGATGCGAACTGAGGGTACTTGTACCAGGTGGTGAAAAGATACACCTGGGGCTGCCCACATCTGTTGAAGATCCCCTGAAGGACCTGGTCGTTCAATCGGCATTCGTAATTGTCCACACCCAATCTGCCGAGTCTACCCGCCCCCAGGTTGGACTCCCCCAGGAGGTGGATTGCGCTCTAGTGAATGTTGTTCTCCAGAGCCCACTCCCAAATGCTGACTGCCAGGCTGCATAAGGGTGGAGACCTGGTGCAACCCTGCTTGTTGATGCAATACATGCTGGTGGAATTGTCAGTTTGAATGAGGATTGTCTTGCCACTGATAAGCAGCAGAAAGGCTTTGAGAGCGAGCCAGATTGCCTTAAAATCTAGCCAATTGAAATGGGCCTCCTGTGCCTGAAGGGACCAAACTCCATGGACGCTGTGGTTGTCCAGGGTGGCCCCCCAAGCCTTCCAAAGAGGAATCCATGGTGATGGTGAGTTAAGGTGCTGACTGGCGGAATGGCCTGCCTATCCACACATTGCTGTCTGTGCTCCACCAGACCATGTCTCGGTGGAGAAAAGGAGGAATGCCGACAAGCTCCGTTTGGGAAGCCCGCTCTTGACTCCATGAGGCTGCGAAGTGCAGCTGTAATCTCATTTTCAGCCTTGTGCAAGGCGCTTCCAGTCAAAATGCTGCGATGATACCAAAGAGGTGCTGGTACCACCAGGCTGAGGTCACTGCTCTGAGAAAATGCCCTGTGGCCCTCTTGATGGCTGTGCTCTTGTCCTCTGAGGAGAAAACTCTCGGAGCTCATGTCCGAGATGAGGCCCAAGAAACTAAGGCTCTGCGTAGGTTGCAGCTGAGACTTCTTGAGATTGATGGAAAATCCCAATTCGAGGAGTGTATTCATGAGGGTGGAGAAGGTGTGATAGACCGCCTCCGGGGATCTCGCCCTGACGAGCCAGTCGTCCAGGTCCAGATAGACATGGTGACCATGGGCCCTGAGAAGGGCTGCCATCACATCCATAAGTCTGGAAAAAGACTCTGGGGGCTGAGTTGAGGCCAAAGGGTAGAACCTTATAGTGGAAATGGAAGCCCATGATCCTGAACCTCTGAAACCGATGAGGTTACCAAATCGGGACATGCAAGTATGGGTCCTTCAGATCCAGGGAGCACATCCAGTCTCCCCTGCACAGAGTCTCTGCAATCAGCGCTGGGGTAACCATCTTGAACTTCTGAAGAGGGAGGGACAAGTTCAAGGTGGAAAGGTACAACAACTCTCAGGCCAGCTTGATTATTCTCGTGTATGGGGCAAATCCTGGAGTAGAAGCCCATGCCCCGCAGGGAAACTGGGACTTCTTCCACTACCTGGTTCTCTATGAGTGATTGAATCTCCACCAGCACCGTTGTCCCAATCTGCGGGAGTGGGTGGGGAAGGGGAAGAGAGGGAGGAACCAGTAGGCGGTAGCCCGTGGACATCAGAGTATCCAATACTGTGCATGAAGGGCAAGCTTGCGTACACTGCGTACCCCCCCCGCACCGAGACACGTGACCCAGGGTGGGCATGTCATGCCTTCTTTCCCTCTGCTGCTGAGGAGGGCTACTGAAAGAAGCCCTAGCTCCTCACCTTGTGTTGCTTGTGGCAGTGCTGGCTTGGAAACCTGTAGGGCTGGCTCGACCTCTGTTCCTTTAAGCACTGGAACTCGCTGAAGACCCGCCCCTTGTCAGAATGCTGATGTGTCTGGCTGTACATCTTGGCCATGGCCTATGTGAGGATATCGGCTGGATTATGTCACTCCTAAAAGACAGGATATCTAAGGTCCATTGGGGCGACAAGTTCTCCATGGAAAAGGAAATCATTTGTGGAGTTCCTCAAGGCGCAAGCATGTCACCGCTACTCTTTAACATCTACTTGAGATACCTATGCCTCGTCCTTGATTACATCAATTCGTTCTTTACCAACTATGCTGACGATACGCAGCTGGTGATCGAGCTAAACTGCGACTATCAGAAAGATAATGACCAGCTCACCTTGGTCTACAATAACGTGGAACTTTGGATGGACTCCAATTGGATGTGCCTGAATGGACAAAAAACCGAGCTTATGATCTTCGGATCTCCTTCAGTCACAGCCAAACTATCCACCTCGTATAAATCCTTTAAAATAAAAGATACACAGATTCAGGTCCTAAGTAAAGTTAAAACCATGGGTATGATGCTTGAAGCCTCATTGGGGACAAACACACAGGCACAATATATTAAAAAAAAAAAAAACTGTGCTTATCACCTCAGGCTACTGAAATCCATCCGGCCATATATATCCGAGGAAAACAGCGCCACCACTGCCAGAGACACCATACTGTCCCGTTTGGACTATGGCAATGCCCTGATCCTGGGTGCATCTAAGAAATGTATGCACAGCTATCAAGTTGTCCAGAATAACGCGGTAAGGATTGTGAGTTATTCACAATGCAGCCCAGCATCTGAGAGAGGCTGATTGTTTGGAGATTGACTTGTCTCCTAATTCAAGGTGGTTAATTGGTAAAGGGGCCGTTCAGCCCCTGGAAAGCATTTCAAGCTTGGCTCTTGAAGAATCACAAACGAAAAAAGATGGATGTTAAAGGTAGGCGAGCAACAACGGGCATGTGCACATGAATGCGGATAGCACAATTTAAAAGAGAGCTACACTGGTTGAAAATAGAGGCTAGGGTCCATTTCAAGGCCTTAAATGTATGCCATCGTGCATAAATGTATCCATGGAAAAGCCCCGGCTTACTTGAAATCCAGGATTCATTCCTATTTGCCCAGCAGAATGCTTCGATCTACCCACCTCGGTAAAATTACAGTTGCTCCGCATAAACTCAAATGTGGTCTTGGCAGATCCTTCCCTATACTGGCAGCCGGCATTTGGAACAATCTCCCCACTCTTACTCGATTGGAAACCAACTATTTGAGTTTCCGCAAGCAAGTGAAGACCCTCTAATTTAAATAATCGCTTTGTCGAACCTACCTTTTAGGCCCCCTGCTCACTTGTTTGTCTGCCCCGTCTTCATAAGCATTGTCCAGTTGTAAACGTGTCCATATCTCTGCGCCCCGAGGCATGCAGGCTAAATTAAAATAAATAAATAGATAAGGATTTAGCAGTCAGGGAACTGTTCTTATCAAGTTCCTCATCAGTGGTGGAATGAAAAAGATTGCCACCCTCAAATGGAAGGTCCAATATATGTCCGGGTTGAACTTCATAGACCGTAGCCAGGCTGTCCTCATGTCCATGGCAATGCAGATGGCACGGCCTGAGGTGTCTATATGCACCATGGTGGACTCCATGATGTCCTGGGCCACCAATTCTGCTTCCGCTAGCCCTGCCTTGAAATGTGCCCGACTGTGTCCCAGAAATTCAGGGAAGAAGTAAGCTATTTCCCACCAAAGCCTCTGACTAACGGCTGCTAGCATGGCGTCTGCATTAGACTGACGAAGGTTTAAAGAGACGATGGAATAGATCTTCTCCTTGCCTAGAAGAGCCAAAGATGAGGTGGCAAAGGACGACTGTGGCTTAGAGTACGTTGAAGCCGTGGCAATCACCGACAAGTGTGGTTGCCGGTGCGCCAACAGCGAGAGTGGATCCCCCTCCAATTGGCCTGTACTTGGCGTCGAGGAGCAGATTGGTAGACTAGACCGAATGGGGTTTAAGCCATCCTTTCGGCCAAAGTGACAACGTCTTTCTGCATCGGGATCCCCGTTCTAGCCGTGGGGCATAGAGTGAGGACCTCGGCCAGGACCCCTGCCTCTAGTTCAACCTTGGGTAATGGAAGCCCCAAGTATTCAGCCAAACCTGAGAGATGTTCATGAAAGGCCTTGGCTGAAGATGGTGTGTCGGGGTCCTCAACCACATCAGTGTTCACTAGGGTGTCCGGCTGGTCTGGAGCAGGTGGAGGAGTGTTGGGCGCCGAAGGCTGAGGTGTGGAGACCGTAGCCGGAGGCTGATGAGGAAGCAGGCATGTAACTGCCTGAACTGTAGGAGTTAGGGAAACAGGAATCAGGCAGCAAGTCCCTGATCACATCCCGAATGTCAGCAACCGGTTTGCTTGGGGAATTTCAGTTATAGCTCCATTAAAATGAGGATTTCTTGAGGATACACTTTCATTGTGTTCCTTTTTAGCTGTTGGACCTTTCCTTCAGCCTTAGACTGTGGAGGGTGATTTCCGGGTGTCCCTCTCATGGCTGCTGCATCCCTAGCGGGGGTCTACTGGAGAAAACACGGAATGGCAGAAGCACAAACCTTCAGCTACTCGCTTGAACAGACCGCAGAAATCATTAGAGGCCCATCAATATTTGATCAGTCAGGATCCCATGCTGGTGTGGCCCACTCTACATGTTGTGATGATCTGTTGAAACTCAAAAAGAAACACTTTAGGACAGAACTGCATGGACATTTTCTCTGTGAATACCTGAGAGCAGATACCATCCCCGCAGGCTTAATTGTTCGTAACGAACCCTGTATTTTTCTAACGGACAAAGAATATACTACTACTTTTGTCATATTGCCATTAAATGCAGTAGGGACCTGATGGTCCTTACCATTACAACTGCTCAGAGACTCAGTGCCGAAATACAGAAGGAACTAGAAAAGGAAGAAAAACAACTTTTCTTAGAAAACACAGCCATCTCCAAGCTCGCGACCAGCTTTTAAAAACCAACAAAACGTTTGAAGACTTTAAGTGAACTACCATAAGCAAAAAAACTAAGAGGCTACAGTTTGACATTCAGGAATTCAAATTGGAAAATGTTTTCCCTTACACCACTGACGAATATATTGACGCCGCCAAAAAACAAGCTACATCACAACCTAGGAATAAAGGAAGACGCCATTGGGTATCTTTCTCAAATTCAAGCAGCAGTAGCTCAGACGATCAGGACAGGCAAAATTGGCAACGACAACTAGCTTTTGGAAACTTTTTACCGCCCCAACCTTTTTTAGGTAGAGGAGGGCTAGGAGGCCCATTTTGGGGTCAACAATGGTTTCTCCCATACCAAACGCCACGCCGCCAATTCCGGGGACGGCGCCGTCCGAACAAATAATTGACCATCAGAAAGATATGCCGATCTTTAATCTGGCCAAAATCGAATTAACGTCTCCTCAGATTAAAGTTCTTTCAAAAGGACTTTCATTTGTACCCTCGCAACCAACTGATTGGTTTGAAACCGAATTAGAGATCCGCCGGTTCTTGAGAACAGTGCGGTTAAAAGTCTTCTTCGATGAACTCTCTGAGAATGAGCCAGAGTTGGACACCGGCTTACGTGTCCCTTCAACCTTTAAACCATCAGACAATGAAATTTCCAAAGAAATCCTAACATTTTAAAAATGCATCCTTCGAGATCTTGATAAACTCAAAGCCAAGCACAAGCCTATTAGGCATAATCTTTCCTTGTCAGAAAATCAAGCGCTAATTGAATTATCCAAGAACTCTTCCATCATTATTAAACCAGCCGATAAGGGTGGCGAGATTGTTGTGATGTCCAAAACATAGTATTTAGTCATGATGAATGATCTATTACTAGATCAAGCAAGTTATAAAAACTTGCTAAAGATCCCACAGGCGACATCAGAACTGACATTGAGAGTGCAGTACAATTTGCTCATGACCGCAAATGGATCACAGATAAGGAATCCAAATTTTTTATAACAAGTCAAAATCGTAAACCGACAATGTATGCCCTTCAGATACATACAACTTTGGAAAAACCTCCGGGGAGACCTATCATGTCCGGTTGCGGGTCAATATTGGAACCCTTGTGCAAATTCATCGATATGTTTTTGAAACCGATTAGGGTAAAAACAGAAACCTATTTGAGGGACACCACTCACACCAGCACAATTTTTGAGAACCTTGACTTTGACCAATCCACTCAGATACTAGTTACAATGGACATCAAATCGCTATATACCAGTATACCACAAGACCAAGCCATTGACTGTATGCGAGAACTCCTCCTGGAGCATGACACTCAGGATCGGGTTCCGCACAACTTTATTCTGGAACTGATGACTATTGCACTCAACAGAAACTATTTTAAATTCAATGGTCAATTCTATTTGTAGACGAAAGGTATGGCTATGGGGGCTGCATTCGCACCCAGCCTAGCGATACTTTTCATGTTCAAATTTGAATCATCACACATTCTATCTCATACTAATCCTTTCCGTTACTATATAACAAAATGGAAAAGGTACATTGATGATATCTTTATCTGGACTGGATCTAAACCTGACCCGGTACTTTTTCTGAACTGGTTGAACAATGTGGACACAAATATCAAATTCACAATGGAATTTAGCACCACACAAATTGCATTTCTAGATTTGGTTATCAAAGAGGAATCAGGCAAATTGATATGCTCTCTATATCAAAAAACCACCGCCCGCAATACTTTGTTACACTATTCTAGTAATCACCCTTGCCACCTTCGTGACAACCTACCGTATGGACAGTTTCTCCAATTGCTCTAACTTGAATGATTTCTATGAACAATCTGAGAATTTGAGTACTCGCCTGATTGAGAGAGGCTATCCCAAGAGACTGATCAACAAGAACATAAAAAGGGCACGCTTTACAGACAGGGACATACTGCTCGCCCCGAAATCCGACCTCCACTCCCAACAAAGTGATGACATCACTAAAATGACATGCGTCATAACCCATGGGCCACAAACTTTTGCGATCAAAAAAATGATTTCTAAATATTGGCCAATCGTTAAACTTAGTCTGCCCAACGCACCCTTACCACGGTTTGCGTTCAAAAGGGCCAAAAATATTCGTGACAAACTTGTTCACTCCAATTTCAAAAAGGACCCTCCTAGATTAGGCCTTTGGGACATCAGAACTACCATTGGCCATTTCCCGTGTGAATCCTGTTCGGTTTGTCAATTCACCAAAAAACGTAAGGAATTTAAAATTGGGCCAAAAACCTGGACCCTTTCCTCTATGACGAACTGCAAAACCAAACAAGTAGTGTATTGCATCCAATGTCCCTGTGGGCTTCGCTATGTCGGACAAACGTCTCGACCGGTTCACATTAGGATTTCGGAGCATCGCTCAAGAATCCGGTGCCAGACAGATTCTGCACCCCTTGTTAGTCACTACATTGAATTACAGCACTCTGCCAATGATATTGTCTGGTGGATTCTAGATGTAGTAAAAAACACTCCTAATGTGACTCGTTGTCTTCTTCAGAAGGAGGCACGTTGGATCTATCGCTTATCTACTCATATCACCGGTTTGAATGAGGATTTTCTTCCAATATCCTGAGAATCTTTTCCTGCTCCTCATCCTAACCTTTTCCTTCTCCCTGCTTTGGTTCTCTGAGTCCCTCTGCGGTTTCCATTATTCACATTACCCATTATCTATCATCATTAGGCTGAGATTGCAGTTTCTATATTGTTCCCGCAACAAAATTCACTGTCAGCCTGCTGCCTTTTTTAAATTGTGCTATCCGCATTCATGTGCACATGCCCGTTGTTGCTCGCCTACCTTTAACATCCATCTTTTTTCGTTTGTGATTCTTCAAGAGCCAAGCTTGAGATGCTTTCCAGGGGCTGGACGGCCCATTTACCAATTAACCCCTTTGAATTAGGAGGCACGTCAGCCTCCAAACAATCAGCCTCTCTCATATGCTGGGCTGCCCATTAACCAATGAGATTCTTTGAATTAGGAGGCACGTCAGCCTCCAAACAATCCAGTTCCTCCCAGATGTAATTCAACAGGAAGAGATCTCTCATATCCAATGAGATTCTTTGAACTAGGAGGCACGTCAGCCTCGAACCAATCCAGTTCCTCCCAGATGCAACTCAACCGGAAGAGACCTTTCATATCAACGCCCCTTCCTTGTTCTGTTCACTCGTTCGCTTTTTCCGCCGCTTGCAAGCAGACGCTTTCTGTGCGTCCTGCACTGTTGGACGAAGTAAAGTTATGAGTTAGCCGGCAGCCTTTATTAAACTCAAGGTAAGGAGCATCTGTCTCTGTGGAATTGCGACTAGTCCCACACGTAATCCTGTCTATCTCCGCATCTAACTGTTTCCATACGGTTGCAGGGAGTACTATTTATGCCTCCATTTGCATTCTTTTCTCTCTTTCTGTTCAGAGGCAGCCAATTTCGCTTTCCCCTCTGCAGGCAAGAGGCTATCTGCCCTCCGCAGGAAGCAACCCAGCTAACCGTTAGTTGAATGCACCACCGTTCTCTTTAAGGTAGGCACATGTCATTTTTTCAATGAGACACATAGCATTCAAAAGGTGTTCTCTAAAACCATTTATACTCAGACGCCCTTTCTAATTTTTTTTTATTTTTTTTAGGTCCAATTAATTTGATGTCAACTGACGGACCTTAGAAGTCATCCCAGATACTCCGCGGAACGCAATATTAGGAATCCATTTATTCCAGCGTTCTCTACTAAGCCCTTTTGCGAAAGGTAGTCACCCAATCTTTTTAACATATTACCTATGCAGCTTCATTCATGCACCCCCGTTTCTAAAACTTCTTTTATTTAATTGCCAGAGAGCGTGTTTTCTCCGTTGTGGCCCCTTGTCTGTTGATGCAGCCTTGCCGTGTGTTCACCCGGCTTCCACCCATCCAGATGCTCTGCGCTGGGATTCCTGGCTCTCTTTTGCGCCTGGCTATCTCTACTCACCCACAGCAAATTGAATTGGTAATTTTTATGCCTTTGGGCGTTTTACTTTCTCTTCAAGCAATATGGGTAGTTGAATAGAAAGGGTTCATCTCTTTCACATTATTTACTTTGTTTATGTCTGCTTCCCCACAGGGTCCAGTTGTTGTATGGTATTTCGCCCTGACGAAGGCAACTTTAACTAGGTCATGGAACTATTGGCCAGACAGGTGGCAATTTGGCCGAAACGTGGTCTAACAATGTCAATTTAAATCTACTGTTTATGTTACTAATTTTTGACACGCACACGTAGGCAGAACTGTCATAAAATCATAGGACATAGAACAAATTCTACTCCTGTCAACTCTTGAGAACAACTTGTTCTTGCAGTGGCCCAATACAAGTCATAAATAACAATATTGGCTGGGATCTAGGCCACCATACAGTTGGCAGCTCGTTGTCCAGTTTCTTTTAGAATTCTCTTTTGTTTTCTTTGTTCAAAAAGCTACGTTTAAGTTTTTGTGTTTGGTGTTTCTTTTTGACTATTTACCTTCCAACCATTGAACAAATGCATTTATATGTTTGTTATATTGCTTTATGTTTAGTTGTTTATGTATTTACACAACTGTTTCTTTGTTAAATAAACACATTCCATATGGTTTTTCAATCATCAGACTACCCTGCTTGCTTTCAGGGTCTGTTACAGCCTAAAAATTTGAGTGATACTTTTGCAGTACACCTTGACAAATAACTAGTTACTTGAACTAATTATTAATTAAACCCACAGCAGTGTGGACTCTCTTGTTCTAGTTGAGGCTGATGAGGAAGCAGGCATGTAATCGCCTGAACTGTAGGAGTTAGGGAAACAGGAATCAGGCAGCAAGTCCCTGATCACATCCTGAAGGATGGCACCCATCTGAGGGGACCTCATAAGCATGGTATTGACAGAGTAGCATGCGGCTGCTGTGGCCTGTGCATACTCTGCCTTGCTGGTTGCGGGTTGTATCTGCCCTGCGACGCTGAAGGCTAAGCTGTAGGCCACGCACCTGGCAGAGACTGGTCCCACCTGGACACTTCATCATCTACCTGCTCCCCCAACGGGGTGGTGTCTGACAGGAGGCCATTCTGTCGGGCTGCATGTCATATGCCTGCATCATGGTGCTTGCCACGCTGGGCCCGGCCTCCTACAGACCACTTGGCGGTGGAGCTTGAAGCCGACCCTGCACTTCAGGACGAGGACTGGTAGGCATGGAGCCCTCTGCTGTGTCACCGGTAGAGCTGCGTACAGGCGCCCCCTCGGACATTTGTCCAAAGTAGGGCATAGACCCTTGGGCGGACACCCAGTAAAAACCTTGCGGTCTCAACCCCATCTCCGGAAGGATCTAGCAACCCCTCGGCCTGGCAGCCGGTAGCTGAATCAGCCTCAGTACCTGGGCTGGTGCGAGAACCTGAATGGTCCCTACCGATCTGATTTTCCCTTGGGAAGGAGTCACCCTTGCGGTGTGCGATTGGAAAAAAGCAGCCCTAGAGGCGACTTCTCGAAGAGCTCACTCCACCGAACTAATCTGTTCTTCAGAGCGCGGGGTGTAAGCACGGCACACTCGGTACAACCCTTCCAGCCGTGTTCGGGGCCAAGGCAGCAGAGGCAAAGAGCGTGGGGTCAGACGTAGGGAAGAGCCCTTAGCAGGCTGGACACCTGCTGAAGCCCGCTGACGTCGACATGCGCTGGGGAGGAAGTGGCGTCGGAGGACTGCATACCTGATTAAAGACCAAAAGGCAAAAGACAGAATTCAGGCAAGAGTGTGTGGAATTACAAGTGCGGAGCCAAAGGCAGGAGCGTTGGTGAAATCGGTCAGTTTCTGTCGATGCAGAAAAGGGGAGTGGCGCCAGTGGGCAGTCGGGTGAGCACATACTCCCAGGGCTGTGCCTCTAAATTTAAAGGGGGGGGGATTTTTTTCTGGTGAAAAAGGTTCTGGGCTCCCATCCCTAGCGAGGGATGGCCATACATGCAGTATGGGGAAAGGGACACAAGGGTGAGACAGTTTGTAAGTGAAACTTTTTTTCTTTTACTGAGGATTCCCGGCCCAACAACGGGGAATATTCCTGAGCATGTAAATCCATGCCAGACCCCATTCTGGAGAAGATATGCAGCAAGGGGTAGGATAGAGGGTGGGTACAGCTGTACTGAGTGCTGGGGAGGAGAGGGCAGGCGATGTCTAGCAAGTAGGGTGGCACAAGAGGCAGAGACACCGCTTCAAGAGGTGGGCCTGGAGTTATTTTCTGAATTGCAGATGCAGACTGGGAGGAGGTTCCATAGTCTTGGGGCATAGGCGGCTTGTTTTCTGGTCCGTTCCTTTTTGCAGCAGCCCATTTAAAGTCTGCACATGTCCTGGCTTCTGGTGGTGCCCCGTCTGCCGGAGATTGAGTTTCTCTGCGGGGTAGCTGGGGGATTGTCTTAAACATGATGCAGCAAGACTTGCGCGATTTGTTCATGCAGTGAGCCAGTGAAGGTCAATGAGGGCCTACAAGTCCTTCACCTTGAGGGAAGGAACAAAGGCCATCAGAACTAACCTGATCGCTCACAACTCCAGCCTGTTATATGCCACCAGCATTCCATTGGTGATCGAAGGCCGCTCACCTGCAGATTCCACAGCGAGCGCCACAACCCTTCAAAGACACATCCCTAACCAGCTGGGCTTGGAGCCAGACGCCAAAGGGTTCCCCTGTCCTCATGTTCTCTGCTGGTCCAAGCTAGGTTATTGACCCATAGACACTTTGAGAATGTCCTATATGGCATCCAAGTACTGGGACCATTGATTCCATCAGCCATTGCAGAGACCGCATGCACAGTTGGCCTCTGGCACCAGAAAAATGCAGGAATCCAGTGTTAGGGAGAATTCTCTTAAAAGGCTAATTTCCCTTACCTATAGAGTCCACCAGCAGCTTTGCTGGATTTTAAGGGTTTATTTTTTTCTCCTGCTAAGAGTGGGACTCTTTTTCCCACTCTTAGACAGATGGCTGATGTGTGTTTTAGGCTATTTTTGGGCTTATGGTCTATGGGGTTTTTCTTACCCTCACAGGTATCTTTTTACATGTGTGTTACACAGCACCCTCAGTGCAGTAACTCAGGGGTGTCATAGTGACCCCCAAACATAGACTCCATACCCTGGGACAGACTGTCTCCCAGGGCATGTAAAGTCCCCATTGACTTTACTAGTCAATAGTTATGAACAAAACCAGTAAAACCCATCTTATTATGGAAGTACTGGAAAAAGTTAATAGTTTTTCCCTGGTGTTCATTTTCGAAAGGGTACCGTCCAGTCCCTCTCTCCAAAGTTTCTGGCTGGTGGCAGTGGTTACTACCATAAATATTCGACCGCAAATATTTTCCTATGGGATTTTCCCATTGTTCGAGGTTACCACTTTTTCTGAAAGCCTCTAACATACAGCCGGTTTATTTTATTATTAACTTTACTCCGGTAGGGTTTTTTTGCCAGATCTTTAATAATAATCTTTCACGTGTCTTTCTCTGAAATCCTAACCCAGGTCGGGGATCCTTTGTTCGTCCTTTTGGCTGGCTTCTGCACAGAATCCCTCCTTTCGGCACCACTGAGTCTGGGGTAGTCAGGATGTGTGCTAGGGGGGAAATAGGCACCCTGGACAGGGTTGCCTAGGCAACCCAAGTTGCACTCTGCCCCGATAGGCTGGGGGTTATCCCACCAGGATATCCACCCCACTGCGTGAGTGACAGCTAGGCTGTATGAATGGGGGTCTTTCTGCATAAAAGCAGGGATCTGAGGACTGGAGGACAAGACGTCGCCACTGGACCTAAGTAATCCAAAGAGGAGAGAAGCTGAAGACATCTGCAATGACTGAAGAACTGGTGAAGCCCTGCTGCAGATCCTCACCACTTTTCTCCAACAACCCGAGAAGATCTTCACCTGCAAGAGTCTTCTTCCCTTGAGCTGGTAGAGCCAACCAGTTCGCCAATCGCCTTCCAGGACCTGCCTTGGTCGAATCTCGAGTGCCAAGCACTCAGAGACCAGATAGCCAGGCACCCGTCCACCACGACCGTGATTTAAAGGAGCATACCTTTTATTCCATTTTGGCATCACCGCGGCTGGCTTCATCCCTGGGCAGTGCAGTGACTCGAACTTTCCTCCACGACGAGAGCCTCTCTTCCTCTGCTGGATCTCCCGAACTGCAGGAACTGCCAGGAACTACTGCCACCACAGGAGCCTCATCCACTTTTAAGGTACATTGTTCCGCCAGGCCTGTTTCGTTGGGTACTGCTAAAGGTGTTTAAAATCCTTTACTTACCTTCTGGGCTGGCCGCAACTTTCGCCTAACATTATCTTTTGACTTTCTGCACCCTCGGTTTCGAACCGTTAAACCAAGAGTTGACCAGCTACTAGAACCGTTTGATCCTGAGCACTTTGCCTTGTACCACTGACTCTGGTACAGGCCTATTGAGACTGGCTAAATCTGTTACAACTGCCTTCTCTAGATTGCTTTTCATCAAGAAATGTGTTGGTGCACCTAAACTCTTATAACCACCTTTTCCTTCCCCTTTATATATTACTGAAGTGCCATTTTGCTCGGTTTTCGCCTAAGTATTGCTTATGCTGAAGTACTACCTTGCCTAACATGTTCACAATCCAATTGGGAAGTGTTTCTGGTGTGTTTAGGAGTCTAACCCTGTACAACTTGACCTTTCCCTCCCTCTGAAGAAATGGTTAGAGTGCCATTTTTGCTTGGTTTACACTGTCAGTTTGGTCAGTTTTCATTCTTGCTCAAACTTGTCTACAATTTAACTAGGGAGTTGTGTATACTTTTGACTGTTTTAACTTGCTTTAATGATAGTGATGTGTGTCAAATTAAGAGTGTGTAAAATAAATAGATATTCTTTTTGATACAAAGCTTTGGTCAGTGTTTCCTTGTTCCATAGTATTGTAGTCCTATTGTGTAAACCCTGAATACTGCTCATCTCCCTCTTGAGATAAGTGTGACTGCTCAGCCACAGCTACCAACTAAATCTGTGTGGTACAGACCGATACCCAAGGGGATGTATTGCATATACCCGTAGTCCTAATCTTTTGTAGTGCTTCCTAAGGGAACTGCATAGGATTCTGCCTAATATCCATGAGACCCAAGAGATGGAGGAAGTAAGCCACTGGTATGCTGTCGTGGCTCTGGACCATTTTCCTGACACTGGTGAATGCGGAGGTTCGGGGGAGCCTTACGCAACCACGTGTCGTGGAATGGAGCGTGTGTGTTGGTGTAAAATGGGACTTCTGGAAGTTCAGTGATAAGCCGAACCTGTGAAGCAGCAATCCAGCTTCTTTGAGCTGCATCAACACCTGCGTGAATCAGTCGTCCAGGTTGCGATTCTGGATCTCATGAGGTGTGCCACCAGCACAGACATCAGCTTGGAGATTACCCTGGTCGCAGAGGTTAAGCCAAAGGGGAGCACCGTAAACTGATAGACTGCCGATGACGAATCTCAGGAAACGCCTGTGCTTCCGATGGATCAGCAAATTAAAATAAGCATCCTGAAGATCCAGCGACACCAATCAGACCTGAAGTTGCAGAGCATGGAGGATTTTAACATCACTATCTTAAACTTGTTTAAGGCCCTGAGGTCCAGGAGAGGAGAGTCCTTTCTTGGGTAACAAATTAAATTAGCAAGAGTAGCAGCTCAATGCTCTCTGTTCAGGTGGAACCTCTTCCACGGGGCTCAGTTCTTCCTGGAGCTCCTGTTCCAGCTGCAGAGGCAGTCTTCCTGGCGGTTTGCTTAAAAATGGATCGACAAGCTGCGAAGCCCAGGCGTCAGAGGCCAACCCCTTCCACCAAAGCAAATGCTCAGAAATTCCCCCTCCAACCAGGGAAAATTAAAGTTACTCCCCATAGTGACTAGAGTACTAGTCCATAGTCACCTTCCCTCCATCCTTGTGGGCATCCAACATTGGGACTGAACTGTTGGCAGCAAATCTAGCTTCCCCTTTAAATTTAGTATAGCGCGGGGTGCAGCCTCAGGTGTGGAAACAGACCACTGAGGCCCCACCCTCAACCGCCTCACCACAGCCCCTTTTAACACATTGAACGCTTAGATGCCTGGCTATGCCAAATACCCATTATCCATTGGCATACTAGCAGGGAAGGCAGTGATGTATGGTGGACTAAGGACTAGGAGTACCCTAGTCACTACAGTACCCCCAAGTCCATAGTTCCCTTTCCTCTGTACTGTAAGGGCGTCCCTCTATAAGGACAGAGACTGAAACATTTTCACCAGAAAAAAATCCTTTCAATTTAGAGGCACATGGGGCACAGCCCTGGGAGCATGCGCTCCCCTGACTCCTCCCACCAGCGCTGACAATATTAGCATTGCCTAATGACACCAGTTTTATTAAGTGGGAGGATGGTGGGACATATAGATGAAATGGGGACTATGGACTAGCAGTACGTTAGTCACTACGGTGAGTAAGGAACAAGTTACTTGCCTGTAACTGTTGTTCTCCAGCATGGGTCTGGCATGGATTCACATGCTGATGAATAAAGAATACATAGCAGTACACACATGCACAACCAGGGGAGGCGGCAAGGTTCAACATAAAAATCTCTTACCTCCTCACCAGGCACACCGGCTAGTGAACAGGTTGCGCAGCACTGCTTGGCCGACTCTGGACTCCTTCCTGGAATCCCTGTCGATGCAGTAGAATTTCGTGAAGGTGTGCGTCGACCTCCACGTAGCAGCCCTGCAGATGTCCAGGAGGGGCACACTAGACAGGAACGCCGTTGTAGTAGCAATCGCTCTGGTAGAGTGGGCTCTGTCGGCCAGGCAGCGGTCGGTTTGCCAACTGGTGAGTGGGTGATACAGCCGGAGAGCCACCTGGAAATGGAAGTCTTGGACAGGGCCTTCCCATAGTTTACAGGACCAAAGTTCACAACGAGCTGAGAGGTTTTCCAGAAACTCTTCGTGCAGGCCACATAAAACTTCAGTGCTGTAGCCACATCCAGCGAGTGCAAAATCTGGTTCAGCGACAAAGGCGTCAGAAAAAACACAGGCAAACCCAAGGGCGCGTTCAGATGAAAGTCCGACGGCACCTTGGGCATGAAGGAGGGATGCGTCAGCCGCACCACCCATGTCTCGTGGAAAGTCAAGTAAGGTGGTTTACAGGAGAGGGCCTGGCTCTCCCCCACTCGTCGCGCAGAGGTGATGGCCATGAGAAAAGCTGTTTTCTTCAACAACAAAAAAACTTGAGTGGTGCAGAATGCAGAGGCTCGAATGGAGGTCCCATGAGCCTAGTAAACACCACATCGAGTTACCACACCGGGGCCAGAGCCTCTGCCGGTGCAACAAGGATCATCCGGCACAACACTGAGTAGATTGATGACTCGAGGTAACGACGCAAGAGAGGGAACGCATACAGAAAGAGGCCTTCCCAAGGAAATGAGAATACATCCCCCATGCTCCCCTGCTAGGAAAACCTGCTGGCAAAAGTCTGGCACTTGGTGTTCATCCCCGTCGCAAACAAGTCGATCTGGGGATTGCCCCATCTGCGGAACAGGTTCTCCACTAGGTCCTGCCGAAGCTCCCACTCGTGGCACAAGCGAGGTTCCCTGCTCAGAGTGTCGTCCACTGTGTTCTTGACTCCTGCCAGACAAAACAGCATGAGGAGTATCTCCTGAGTGATGGCCCTATGCCTTAAGTCCTGCGCTTCTTTGGTGAGCGCTGGGGGCCTGGTGCCCCACTGCTTTCTGATGTAAAACATTGTGGTGGTATTGTCTGAAGACGCGCACCACCTTGCCCTTGAGGGACGGCAGGAACGATTTAAGGGCCCAAAACACAGCCCGTGGCTCCAGCAACGTCTTTTCCTCCGGCAGCCACAGGCCTCTGGTGTGAAGACTTCCGGTGTGGGCTCCCCATCCCTCCAAGGAGGCGTCCGTCGTTACCATCTCCTGATGTGGTGAGGCCTGGAAATCCGCATCACCGGTCAGATGAGAGCCCACGTCCCACCATCTTATCGCCTGATGGAACTCGTCGAGAGCGATCTTGTCCTGGAAGCTACCGGACACCGGAATCCAACAGGCATCGAGGAACTCCTGCAGTGGTTGCATCCGTAGCCTGCAGAGTCGGATGAAATAAATGCATGACGACATCATGCCGAGTAGAGACTTGATGGCCCTCACCGTGGTGATCTTCAGAGCAAGCAGCCGTTGCACCTTGCCCAGGATGGCCGCCACTCTCTCCTCAGACGGTGATGCCAGACATGACATTGTGTGGAGCCGGGATCCCAGGAACAGGTCTTCCTGCGATGGAGTCAAGCAGGACTTTGCATAATTCACTGAGAACCCCTGATCCGTCAGTAGGCGGATGGCCCTCAACGTGTGGTCGATGGCGATGCTCATTGAGCTGTCCCGGATGAGCCAGTCGTCCAAGTACGGGTAGACATGGATTCCTTGCAGTCGGTGAAGACTAGTGGTGGCGACTTCAATCCAAAGGTAAGGGCCTTGAATTGGTAATGGTTCCCCTGAAACTTGCTGTGTCCCTTGTGAATTGGGATGTGGAAGTACGCATCCTCAAGGTCCAACGACGACAGAAATTCTCCTTCGAGCTGTCCGAGCACATGTTAAAGAGTGACCATTCGGAACTTCTGGGACTTAATGTATTTGTTTAGTCGCCGCAGGTTGAGAATGAACCTCCAGCCCCCGGTCTTGTTTCTCACAAGGAAGTACCTAAAGTACACTCCGGAGAGGCTTTGGCACAAGCTCTATCGCCCCTTTCTTTAGCATGGCCCGAATCTCCAGCAGCAGCTGAGGGATGTGGTTTTCCAGACAGACCACCGGTGGAATTTGGGGACACAGTTGAAACTCCAGGGTGTGTCCATGGGCGAGAGCGTCTAGCACCCATTGGTCTGTGGAGATGGACTTCCATACGCTGATGAAGTTCTCCAGCCGGCTTCCCACCAGGGTGCACGGGTGGGGGCCGGACATCACAGCCGGTTCATTCTTGCATGGACGTCGACGGGCTGCCTTGGGGTCCATGGCGCCGATGTCCCCATCCGAACGTCTTGGAACTGCCCCTGTTGGTCTCTTGGACCGAAGAGCAGGAGGGCTGGTGGTACAAAGAGGAGCTCCCGCCATAACCCTTGGAAGAACGGGGAGACTTTCCTCCTGAGGATCGAAAGGACGGCCGTCGCTGCTGTAGCGTGCCCATGGCATGTGCCGTCTCCGTGTCTGCCTTGATGGCCTGTAGAGACTCATCTACAGCCTTCCTGAAAACTTTCGTCTCGACGCCTGTCGAAAGTTGGTGGCCAGCCACGACGAAGGCAAACGCTGTTGCCCATCTGGCAGAACCCTGCATCAGCGATGTCCATGGCCACCGTGTTGGCGTGGTCCGACGACACCTTGCCTTCTTGCATAATCTCCAACGCCTCTGACCTCTTGTCGGGGAGGAAGTCCAGAAGGGGAGTGCGCTTGAACCACAGCTCCCAGTCGTAGCGTGCTACGATAGCGAGGGCATTGGCTGCCTTGATGGTCATCGCTGCAGAGTAGATAACCCAACGTCCCATAGCATGCAACTTCTTCCCCTCACTGTCCGAAGGGGTGGACGCTGCTGGGGATGAAGCACCCGACGACGACTTCTTGGCCGCTGCAGAGACCACCGAGTCTGGTGACAGTTGGGCCCGCGTGCACCTGGGCGCAGAGTCCGACACCCTGTATTTCTTCTCTAGGCGGTCCCTCTTTGACGGGGCTGTAGAAGGGTTCTTCATGAGAGGCAGAACTTCGTCCCAAATGTCACCCAAGAGTGGGACTGAAAGGATGGTCTCTCTTCACCTCGCGGCGCTGGTATAAGAAGCCGTCCTTCTCTGGCGTGTGCTGGAAGAGATCTGTAGCTCTGGAGATAATCGCATGAAATGACCCTATCTCGTCAGGCGGGGAGGATCTGGGCGGTGGCAATGGGAGGTCTCTCACCCCCCTCCCCCGTTGTCATCCGTGCCCATTGTGTCAGGATCCATCTCATCTCTCAGGGGAGGAGAGGGCCGCAAAGGGAGGCAGTGAGTGCCTCTTCCTGGCCGGCGGTTCCCCTGTTGCCAGAGGGTCGGTCGGAGCCGCAGTCAGGGCTGTCGGCATTACAGGCATCCTCATCTGTATCTCGGATACCAGTGTATTAGCATAGAGAGAATATCCACAGAGGTCTCTAGGGGGCAGCGGAGGTGGAATAGGAAGCTGGGACACAGGAAGAGAGCCAAGGCCCTCGTCCCGAGGCTCTCTGTCACCTTCCTCACCGATTTCTTCATCGTAGGGCCTGACCCAGAAGTTTCCCTCACACTCCTGGATGGTCTGATGGTAGACGAGCTCCTCCTCGGAGGAGATATCAGTGCCCTGAAGGCCCTCTGCATCCCCCCTTTCTTCAAGTCCAGAGGGGACGGTCTTGGGGAGATGACGGCATCTTCTTCTCCGGAGTCTTCTCAATGGGTTGGAATGAAGACTCCCTACTGGCAGGGAGAGACTCTCTTGCCTTCGGAGGTGCGCCCTGCGGGTCCGCCTCTGCAGCCTTCGAAAGGGACGCCACCACGGCCGGTACCACCTCGATTGAAGGCAGAGCCTTAGTCGGGTGTACCTGGGCCTTCACGGTCAGGACTGGTCCATTGTCCTGCTTGGCCTTCGTGGCCGTCCCAGATGCCTTGTCCTGCTTGGCCTTCTCCGTCAAGGGCAGGCTGGCTTTGGACTTCTCCTTGGCCATCTCAGGGGCCACCTTGAGTTTGCCCGGATGGTCAGATTTCCTCTTGGACGAAGATCCCGAGCGTTGGCTGGTGAAGTTGCTAGAGACGTCAGACGCGCCCTGGCTGCTGAAGAGCCTGTCACAATGTCGCTCACAGAGGCAGTGGACTCATGGTGCTTGGTCTTTTGTTGGAACCCCAAGGGAGGAGCGCCATCAAAGGACTTAGAAGCCCACTCAGCTTTTCCAGAATCCGGGAGAGGCATGCTCCTGGGACCTACCCATTGCAGAGGCCTTGGTCTGCAGCCACTCACGCCGATTCTTCAACGTGCATGTCAAGAATTCACAGCAAAATGAACAATCCTCCTTGTGAGTCGGATACAGGAAGTAAAGGCACTGGGAATGTTTGTCATCCGAGAAAACATTCCGTAAGCTGCAGTCAGAGCAAAGCTTGAAAAGGGGGGAGGAATCCTCCTCAGACATTGTGCACACAGCATAGGCCTGAAGAATCTTCCGGAAGCCTCAACCGAAGAAACTCGACAAAATCCGCCCTGCAGGGAAGCTGAAGAATCCAAAAAAGGGGTCCCCATTAATCGGAAGGGTGATCAATGGAGCACAAGGCTCGATTGACCGTAAAATAGAGTATAACTCTTCCAAAAACTGGAAAACATAGTAAAAGCTTGAGAGCTAAGCACAAGGACTCCCAACGTGCTGTAAAAATCTGAAAATAACTGCCAGAGGAGGAGCTTAGGTAGAGGACAGTCATTGGCTAGGGGCAGTATGACCCAAAGCTGGGATTGGTTGTTAGGAGAAAGACAAGTTCCGAAATTAACCAGATTTTTTTTCTTTTACCGAGGATTCCCAGCCTGACTGGGAATATTCATGTGCATGTGAATCCATGCCAGACCCCAGGCTAGAGAACCATCATTGCTTAATACTGCCTGCCCAAATGCTGCGTCGGACCTGGAGCTGGCATCTAAGCAGTCGTGCTTGCAGAAGGCTGAAGGCGTAGCCCATGTAGCCGCCTTGATGGACTGCCACGGAACGTGCCTCTGGAATGCCACAGCGTGGGCATGCATATTTGCCAGGAGTGTTTTGTGCTGCTCCTCATAGGCCTCCTTGATGGCTGCAACCATCCATCTTGCTATGGACGCCTTGGAAGCCCGATAGCCCGGCCTTGACCCCACGGAAGGTGACAAAGAACCTCCGATTTGCGGGCTCTTGGTTCTGTCTAGGTAGGATTTTAGAGTGCGCCTAACATCTAGACAGTGCAGTACCCTCTGAGCTTCGTCCTTCGGATCAGTGAGGAAAGTAGGCAGCACCATCTCCTTATTGAGGTGATTTGAGGAGACTACTGGATTTCACTGACCCTGCGTGCAAACCTAAGACCCACCAAGAGGGTGGTCTTAATGGCGACTAGCCTGATGTCCGCGGACGCCATTGACTCAAATGGTTTATGCACCAGGGCGCCCAAGTCAATTTTGAGGTCCCACAGAGGGTGTGGCTTCTTGATAGGCAGGTAGAGCCTGGGCAGGTCCGCCAGATGTCTTAACCACCGGGTTGAAGGGTGAGAAGAGCTCCTGATCAGAGTTCCGGTAGGCTCCAGAGTGTGCGAGGTGTGCTGAGAAGGAAAGCACATCATCCAACGTGCAGGTCAGCGGATAAACCTCCTTTGTTTCTGCCCAATGACAAAACCTAGTCCACTTGCTTTTATAGTAACTGCAAGCAGCATCGCTCCTAGCGCCCTGTATGATGTCTAGGTTAACCTGCGACAGATGCATATGCTTTAGTGTGAACTGTTCAGGAACCACGCTACAAGGGCTAACTTCTGGGGGCAGGGTGGATGAGCGTGCCTCCCTGCTGAGATAGGTGAGCTGGACCCAGCGGAAGGTAGATCGGGAGCTGGTCCGAAAGGCTGAGCAGTTCCGAGAACCATGGTCTTGCCAACCACCACAGAGCTATCAGAATGATACGGAGGTGCCAGGGCTCTCTATCTTGCAGACTACCCTGTGCACCTGGGGAGTGGGAGGGAAGGCATATGCGTTCATGCTGTTCCACTGTATCGCCCAGCAAGCCCTGTTCCAGCCAGGACGCAAACTTAGGGAACCTCGTGTTGGAGCAGGTGGCAAAGATAGCCACCTGAGGGTGACCCTCTCAGTCGAAGATCCCCCCTGCAGGATCTGTTCGTTCAACTCCCACTCGTAGTTGTCTGCACCCAGCCTGCTGAGCCTGTCCATCTCCAGGTTGGACGACCCCGGGAGGAGTATTGTTGCCAAGTGCATGTTTACCAGAGCCCACTCCCAAACGTTGACGGTTAGAGTGCAGAGGGGAGGCGACCTGGTGCCACTCTGTTGATGTGATACATGCTGGTGGAGCAGTCCATTTGCTTGAGGATCGCCTTGTCACGGATCATCAGGAGGAAGGTTTTGAGAGCGAGCCAGGTGGCCATCAACTCAAACAAGTTGATGTGGGCCTCCTGCCGGGACCAAACCCAATGCCGGGACCAAACCCCAAGTCCAAGGTTGCTCCAAGTCCAACGAGCTACCTTGGACTTGGTTGTCCAAGGTAGCTCCCCAGCCCTCTGGAGGTGGAGTCCGTGGTGATGGTAACCTGCAGTGTTAGTTGCCTGAAGAGCCTGCCTACCCACAAGTTGTAGTCCGTGCTCTACCAGACTAGGTCCTGGTGAAGATGCAGTGGGATGCTGACCAGCTCCGCCTGGGAACCCTTCTCATGACTCCAGGAGGTTGCAAAGTGCAACTCCAAGTGCCTCATTTTGAGCCTTGTGCGTGGCACAGCCAAGAGGCACGCCGCCATGATGCCAAGAAGGTGTTGGTACCACCATGCCGAGGTTGTTCTGCTGAAAAAAGGTCTGTGGCCCTTTTGATGGCTATATCTTGTCCTCCGAGGGGAAGACGCTCTCAGAGCTCATATCCCGGTTGAGGCCCAGGAACGTTATTCTGCATAGGGTACAGCTGTGACTTATTGAGATTGAAGGAAAATCCCAACTCTTGCAGAGTATTCATGAGGGCGGAGGAGGTGTGGTGGACTGCCTCTGGAGACTCTGCCCTGACGAGCCAGTCATCTAGGTTTGGATAGACGTGGTGACCCTGGGCCCTGAGAAGAGCCACCACCGCGTTCAATCTGTTAAAAACCCTGAGGGCTGAATTGAGGCCAAAGGGTAAAATCTTGTATTGGAAATGAAAGCCCATGATCCTGAACCTAAGAAGGAACAATGGGGCTGCCTGATCGGGACTTGGAGGTACGCATCCTTCAGATCCAGGGATCACATTCAGTCTCCCAAGCACAATATCTCCGCTATAAGCGCTGGGGTAACCATCTTCAACTTTTGAAGAGGAAGGGAAAGGCTCAAGGTTGAAAAGTCCAAAACAACTCTCAGGCCTGCCTTGTTCTTGTGTATGGCGAAAATCAGAAGACCAGACCCCGCTGGGAGGCTGGGACTTCACCCATTGTCTGACTCTACGAACAAGCTAATTTCCGCCAGAGTTGCTGTCCCAATCTGTCGGAGTGGAGGAGAGAGGGGAAGGAGTGATAGGTAGGCAGTAGCTTGTGGACACTATTGAGAGGATCCAGGGGTCCACGAACCTTGTGCGCCAGCATTGGGAGTGAAGGGAAAGCCTGCCCTGCCCCACCGGAGACATGTGGACCTGGATGGGCGTGTCATGCCTTTTTTCCGGCTGAGGGGGAATGAAAAAAATAAACCTTGTGCCCGGCCTTGTGTTTGCGCCAGTACTGGCTCGGAGACCTGTCAGGTTGCCTGGACAAATGTTCCCGGAAACCACCGAAGGTTGACCCTTGTCTGACCGCTGATGCGTCTGCCTGTAGGCTTTAGGAGTGGCATTAGTGAGGATGGATAAAGATTTGGCATTCTGAATTGTTCTTATCCAGTTCCTCATCCGTAGTGGAATGGAACAGATCGCCACCCTCAAAGGGAAGGTCCAATATGCGTTCCTGGACGTCCGGGTTGAACTTGGTTGCCCATGGCCAGTCTGTAGCGATGCAAATGGCACAGCCCGAGGCGTCAATGGGCGCCACTGTGGACTCTTGCGCTACAATGTTTTGCCTCTGCCAGCGCTGCTTTGAAGCATGCATGGCTCTTTACCGGACGGAAGTCTGCGATTTTCCACCAAAGCCTCTGGCTGACAGCAGCCAGCATAGCATCCGCATTAGACTGGTGAAGATGAAGGGAAGCCTTGGAATACATTTTCTTCCAGTATGCTTCCAGCATCTTCTCCTCCTTAACCAGGGGCGCAGAGGTGGAAGTAGCCGAAGATGATTGTGGCTTGAAGTAGAGCGAAGCAGCGATCATCGGGGAGTGTGGCGGAGGGTGCGCCAACAGCAAGAGGGGGGGTCCCCCTCCAGTTGCCTAAACTTGGTGTTAAGACGCTTGTTGGTAGGCTGCGCCGAATGGTGTTCAAGCCATCTTTTTTGGCCAGTGCCACAACATCCTTTTTCATCGGAATCCCCATTCGTTCCAGCCGAAGGGCGTAAAGTGAGGACCTCTGCTAGGACTCCGGCCTCCAGTTGTTCAACCTCAGGCTGAGGAAGTCCCAAGTATTTGGCCAATCCGGCGAGCTGTTCATGGAAGGCCTTTGGCAACGACGGTCCGGATCCTTCTAGTCTGTCCACCAAGGTGTCCTGCTGGTCAGGTGCAGATGGAGTGTTGGGCGCTGGTGGCTGTGTTGTACCGACAGGAGCCATCAGCTTTTGCAGCGGCTATGGAGATGCCAAGACCGTTGGAAGGCATAGGAGACTGTGTGGGAGCTGGTAAGGGCAGCTGGGGCTGCACTGTGGGCAGAGCCGCTGGAACCACGGGCGGAGTAGCAGTATTGGAGGGAGCATGTCGGCGGCAGTACTGGAGGGAGCATGTCGCTGATAACATCTTGAGGATGATTCCCATCTGTGGAGACATCATGAGAGTCAGAAACTTCTCGAAAAACCTATTTTCACAGGGTGCTGGGGTGCCTGGAGGCGCGGGCATGGGTTGAGGCCTGGACACAATCTGCCTTACTGTCTGCGTGGTATGTCTGCCCTGTGACAATGACGGGTATGCTGTAGGCCACGTGCCCGGTGAAGACCAGTCCAACCTGGAAACTTGTTGCCCTACCTGTTCTCCAGAGGGGGCTGTGTCAGGCGAGCCACCATTTTATCTGATGGGCCGGAGGCCATCCTGTCTGGATGCAAGCCATGTGCCTACATCATGGAGCTTGCCGTGCTTGGCCCGGCCTCTTCCAAGCCTCTTGGAGGTTGAAACCTACCCTGCACCTCAGGACAGGGCCCGGTAGGCTTATTGCCCTGCCGTGTACAGGCACCACCTCAGACATCTGGTACTAGGGCGTAGTAATATAACCTTGCGGTCCCTCAGTGACATCACCAATAGGATCTAGCGACCCTTCTGCCCGGTAGCTGTAGCAGTCTTGGTGCCTGCCCTGGTACAAGAACCTGAAAGGTCCCTCCCACTCATGCGCTTCCTGGGAACGGAGTTGCCCATGTGGGGTGTGGATGAAAAACATGCCCCTCCCTTGGGCCTGGACTTGTGCTTGACTAATTCCTTCAAGTCCTTTTGAGGAGCTCCCTTCAATGAGCTAGCCTGTTCTTCAGAGCGTGCAGTATTAACGTGTCAGACGCAATGTAGCCCTCCCGAGCCATGGTCAGGGCAAAGGCAGCAGAGGCAGAGATCGTGTGAGGGTCAGATGTAGGGAAGAGCCCTTCACATGCTGGACACCTGCTGAATCCCGCCGACATGACATGTGCCGGGGAGGAGCGCGGTGCCAGAGGACAGAGGTATCCGATTAAAGACCAGAAAGAAGACAAAAAAAACACTTCTCTGGGGAAGAGAGCATGGAATTACTAGGCCATAGGCCTTACCCAGGAGTGCTGGTAAAAGTGGTCCGTTATTGTAGACGCGGAAAAGAGGAATGGGGAGTGGTGCTGGTGGGCGACGTCAGGAGCGCATGCTCCCAGGACCGCACATCTAAATTTAAAGGGGAAGATTTTTTCTGGTGAGAATGTTTAGTCTCCCGTCCCTAGTGAGGGATGCCCATATAGTATGGAGGAAAGGGAACAGGAAGTAAGAGTACATAGGGTGGAGCTGTGATACCCTCTAGGATGAAGCAAAAAGATTCTTCAGAAGCACCTGACCAAGCGCATCGTGCCTGGTGCTGGTGTCCAGTGACCCAGGAAGCATGTCTCTGAAACACGACTGACGTGGCCTTGGCTCTGACCGAATGGGCATGAATCCCCAAGGAACTGGTCTGCCCATGGCCGTGTACACCTCCGAAATTGCCTGACCCATCCAACGGCAATGGGGGCCTTGGAATCCTGAGAGCCGGGGAGAAGCCCCCAAAAGTCACGAACAATGCTTCAGACTTCCTGAAGGATTTCGTCCGATAGAGATACAACTTGAGGAAACTCAAGGTCCAAGGAATGCAGGGCCCTCTCTGCCTAAAATTGCGGGTTCGGGAAGACCACCAACAGGCAGATCTGATTCAGATGAAATGGAGACCACCATGGGCAAGAGGTTTGGGCGAGTGCACAAGATGACCTGGTTGTTGTGAAGTAGTGAAGGGCTAGCACGCGGACACCTGCAGCTCACTAACCCTTGACGCAGGTGAGAGCTACTAGTAAAAGTCTTTAGTGTCACCAAGCAGATGTCCACAGAATCCATCAGTTCGAAAGGCTTGCGCTGCAAAGCTGCCAGCACCACATTGAGATCCCAGACTGGGTGCAGCCTATGCACCGGTGGAAAAAGCCTGGATGACCCCTAATGTGGGCCTTAACCACCGGGTTGGCCACAGAAAATACATGCTCAGGGGAATTCTTGTAACCCCCAATGGCTGTCAAATAAGTGCAGCAATTATCCACCTGAACGATCCAGGTGGGCTGAAAAAGCCAGTACGTCAAGATTACAGGTGACAGGGTCCAGACCCTTTGTCACAAGCCCAATGACAGAACCTAGTCAATTTACTCTTATGTCTAGCAGCATGCAGAGCAACCAGCCAGGTGCAGGGAGTTTGTCTGCACCCCAGCTTCCCTCTAATTATGTTACAATCAATCATCACCTCAGTGGTCATGTGTCAATTACTTCTTTGTAGTTTTGGATTAGAGTCTGCTTCTTGGTCTGAGACAGTTTAAGGAGTATGGGTATGGCAGGGATCCATATGTAGGTGTGAAAGTCTCATCCCTTCCTGCCGGCCTTGTCACATGATTAGGACATTGTGAAATCGACCTCTTCGTGTAATTTCGTATATTTGATTTAATTCTGTCAGTCTTCTACCATCTGTGGCTTATCTTGACCTTTCTGAACAGGATACTCTGTTCTTTTTCTCTTTAATTGTATCCACTGTTGGCCTTTTCCAGACGGATATGATCTTGGCATGGTTACCTTCAGCTGGGTTTCTCTCCAGCTTAATACTTGATTTGTCTGCTGCAACACTCTCCTCTTGAGACCTTTAGTAACCTTTGTTCAATTCTGCTTATGTGCGTAGTGGATTTACACTCATCTATAAAGTGCTTTTGAGGTATATATATGTATATGTTGCCACAATCTATTTACTACTAAGCATAAGCAAGCTTAATGATTTGTTTGCTTCTTGCGGTTTCTTGCATCTGTACACGTTTAAACTAACTGAATATCTTCATAGTGCATATAGCATACGTTTCTGCGTCTTAACATCAAATGCTTCACCTTAGCCTCAAGATGTCACTTACCCATGGTATTTCGTCTCGGTCAGTATTCTTGGGTCATTATATCTTCTATATGTGCGTCAGTCCGATTTCTTATGAAGTCACCATTCGTCTTCTTTGATTATCTTCTTAGCTTCTTTGGGTATTCCATTGTGACAACCAGCATTCTGTCTTGACTGTAAATATGGTTTTCTCAAACCTTACTGTCCATGTTTTCTTAGGTGTCGGTACTACAATAGGTGGTGTTCCTCTTATAGGCACTGGGGAATACCCAACCGCTGCTCTTTGCTGGTTTATTTGTTCATCATACGTCACATACTTTGACGTCAAAGTACCGGGTACTACGAAGGGGGTGGCTGGAGTGTGGATGACACTTGGCACTTCCTCTTCACTCCCCCCCTCTAGGTGATTCATCGATCACTCACTTCTTTCTTTGCATTCACTTATTTCTTCCTCTGGATCTAGACATCTAGGTCTGAAGAAATGTTTCTTTGGGGTCCATATCTTCATGGCTCCCTTCAAGCATCCTGCTGTTGTCACATGCTTATCTTTGTTCCATGTCATTAGTTGACATTCTCCACTTGGATTGCAGTAGATCCATCTTCCCACATATTTTCTATGTTTTCTAGAATACAGGAACGTTGTTCCTTCTGGTGCATAAATTCTGGTCTTCACAAATTCACATATTTCTTCATCAGTCAGGTCCTTGGGCTTCCACCCTGACTCAACATCATTCATGATTTTCATCACTATGGCCTTTTTTGCAGTTTTCTGGCACCGAGATCCTCTTCTTCCTCCTCTTCCTCCTCGTCCTTCTTCCTCCTCCTCCTCTTCTTCCTCCCCCCCCCCCCCATTTTTCTTGTACCATTGTTTCTGAAGCACAGTTTTGAATTCTCCAATGGCACTGTGGGGGTCCTCCTCCATCTTCGACCCGTGTTAGCAGTTTTGCAAGTCTCTGCCATAATGGTTTGCATATCATTTGTGTATTTTCAACTGTTTCTTTATAATATACAATGATCATCCATGCTCTGCAGATCACTACTCCTTTCTCCAATCCTTCTGGAGAAAGCACGGTTCCCCAAATGTGCATATGACCTCTGTCCTTCCATCTTCAAGCATCTTCTGTAGATTTCCCTTTGACATTCAGCTTTTTGTTTGTTTCTCTTCTGATCTCCGCTCCTTTAAATCCAGGTTTTTCATATATGATCACAATGTTATTCGTTTTGCCATTGTTTCTCGTCTTTGTCTTGTACATAATCATCTTCATCTGGGTCAGTTGCCCATTTGAGTGAAGCATCACTTCCCAAGAACTGGCCTCTGGCCGTGCACATTGCTATGTGTGATAGGCAGTGAGCTGTCTTGACATCTATTTCAACAGCTATGAAGATTTTTGACTTCCCCATGCTGTACGGTAGGAGTGCACAAACAAAGCATTCTTCCTCTGAAGTTCGTCTTCCAACTTCCTTCATATGGTGGTACCATATGTTGTTTCCCAAGTGTGCTGTGCTGTCCAGGTAATCGTCCAATTCGTTATGGTCTTCTTGTGTGCTTCTTCTAATTCTTAAGGGCTGTCTGTAGTTTGCTAAAATCACATCTTTGAATACATCCATAGAGCTACTTCTTGCTGGAGGATTCTCCGGTATCTCCATTAATTATCTGGGCCTGTCCACATGTATTATTCTTGTAGGATGAGGTCCAGTAAGTCTTTCCTTTTCCTCCTGTCTCTTTTTGGCTCTGTTTACGAACATCCAGATTGATTCTGCTATTATCTCAGCACGTGATTGTATTGCAGGACTTAAGCTTGTCCCTTTCATCACTGGATCGGGCGTGCTTGTTGGTGCTGTCTCTGTTCGTTCATTCTCTAGAGTTTTTTGTCTCCTTAACAGTTCCTTTTCCATGCGTCTTATAACACCCTTTAGAAAAAGCTTCTTTTTGAGCACTGTCCAAACTGTCCCCATTTTCTGGAATGTGATTCTGAAGTCGACACTAGACCAGGTGTACATGACTAATTATTTGTGTAAGTGTAACTTTCATCAACGCCTTCTCGTGGGGTGGGGGGGGGTGTTTTTTTTCAGTCACTATCATTCTTTCTAGGAACTGGAATGACTATGTAAGGTGTGGGCACCTTTGTAGGTTTCATGCGTACATCATTAGGTCGGTCACAGGAATCTGGACACTTTGTGCACCTATGAAAAACACAGTTTTAATCGTCAATGACAATAATATGATAATGAACACAATGCATGTGTAAATGATACACTTATACGTCAATTTGAAGCATTTGTTCCTGTGCCAATATAAACTTCTTTCCTCATGAGGGAGGACAACGTTGCTGTTCCAGTTTCCCATCTCGATCTAAGGAAGCAAAACTAATTCTTTAATATATGCTAAACATTGCCCCTTTATCTGGATTCTGCTGCCTCTGTTTGCAGGTCACGACTGCTGGACTGATTATCCGCTTTGTCCGAATAATAGACTGACTCTTGTCTCTGGAAACAGTTCTTTTTCCATTAACGAAAGTTCCAAATGAGGCAAAACATTCAGTAAGTCTTAATTTCATGTTCCATATAAACCAATTCCCAGTCTATGCCTCTAATCTGTTTCACTCCAGACGACATGTTGGTTCTTTGACAGCATAAACAAAAGTGAAGTCCTCGGCAACACCTTCACGATCAGTCCCTCGAAGGAAAGTTTACACTCTTCTCCTGTGAGTCTGATGCGGACTAGAAAGTTTGATCTGCATTACGATACCATGGAGGAGCATACTGTAACACTCACCTGACTCCCACGGAGGCGCTGGCCTGGTTTGCGCTGCTGTGACCTCTTCTAAGGTGATGTGCAGGGTTCGGAAGACGGACTGGACCGGGCCCCCAAATCTGGCTTGTCTGGCTCGCAGAAGTATCCTTCTGTAGGCGAAAAATAGGGGATTAACTGTCTGCGGGGTAATGCAATCAGCCTCCCACTTTCCCCTCTCACCCTCCTCAAAACCATTCTGTGATTCCTCGTAGCGTCTCACCTTAGGGTCTGGAAGGACGAGCTCTCCATCCTGCTTCTGATGCAGGGGCGCGTTGATATCCAGTTACTTCACTGGATTTTCGTATTGGTGAGAACCAAACTTGCTTGGCTTCCAGATAAGTTTTTTGATAAGAGGTTCCCCTTGTGTCCATGCATTAATGTACTAATGCTAGTGTCTTTTTCCCCATAGGGGCCGGGGTACGGAATGCCGGGGAACAGGCACCGACCCGAGATGAGAGGTGAAATCCTTGTAGAAATCAGGTAAGTCTTTAATGAGCGTTTTTTGGTAATGTCTTTTCATTCGCTCATTAACGCTGATGTCTCTTTTTCCCCTTAGGGGCCGGGGTCCGGAAATGCCAGGATGCGGCGCGGACCCGAAATGAAGAGGGAATGAATCAACAGGTAAGTCTGAACATGGAGATTTAGCTTTCCTTATTCCCTTCTCTATCTCACCTTTTGTTCTGGTCTTTTTCTCCCTAGGCGCTAGGGCGTGACTGCAAATCCGGATGATCGCTGCTGAACATGGAGGCGCCCAGTAAAGGTGAGTGGAATGCGGCGCTGCAGCGATCGACGCGATGAGCTTTTTAAATAAAAGTCTTCCTTTTCAGGATTGTCGGCGAGATGTCTCCAGGATGCGGATTTAGCAGGTAAGGACTTTTCCTTCTTCTGTTCTCTTCTTCTCTTCCTTTGCAGGTGATCCAGGATGCTGGCAGGCGTGGCAGAAGTCAGGATGCAGGAGCAGACACGTTGAGCGTCCAGCTGCTAGATGCAGAACAACGCGAAGCACGTGTGGCTGTTCGGGTGGGGTTTAAATAGCCTGGGAAGAAATTCCAGGTATCTATCCTTCCTCCAATCAGGTATGTATCCTTCCCCGACCACGCCCGGATGGTAAATTAGTCCCACAGGTAAAGTAGTTCCTTTCAGGCCTCAAGGAGGCCGGGATCCTGCAGCATGGTCTGCATCAGGTAAGTGCACCCAAGCACATCCATAATGAGACTGGCGCCTATGGCGCCAGGACTGATGTCTTTTATGAGCCTGGCGCCATAGGCGTCAGGACACTGTCCAAAGGGCCCCTATATGGGGTTGCTGGGTCCTTCCTTGGGGACTGGATGTCCGCTTTCGGGGACGCAGGGCTTGAACCGGCTCCCCGGGAGCGGGCATCATGACACATACTCAGATGTGGTGTTTGCTGGGTGTCTGATGAAAGTGAGGACCTCAATATTGGCATGTCTCCCCACAAGTTCTAGAAAGTCCCCAATTAAGCGAAGAACACATTACTGGCTAGTCTGCTATTCTCTTGTGACAGGGACATTTGTCTTGTCCTCGCTGTATTCCGGGAGTAAAAGAAACTGTTCTGCAATCACTGTGAGCAGCCTCTTTATTGTCTTTTTGTTTTCAGGGTCTTGAAGAAACTTATGTTCGTGAGCCTTCCTACCAACGACAGGTATGACCTCAATACTAACTCGAAATAGATCACAATGTCTTTGGTGAGGTCACTATTGCGTTACACCATAAGTAAGTCCAAACAGGGATTCTGTGGCAAAAGACTCCAGATACTGTATTCTCGATCAAAATTTGGCATATCTTTTCTTATCAAGGCTTCAGTGTGCCTCAGTCCAAAGTTCAAAGTCAACAAGCTATTTTGTGGCTTACACGTGCAATTCTTCTCCTTCACCCAGCAACTAGGATGCACAGAGTGTGTGTTTTTATGTCCTTCTTCCCTTATTTTGCTCAAAGGAAGTGTCCAGAACTAAGCCACAACTCTGCAAAAAAGTTCTTTGCTCTTGCTTGGCTGGTCATGCGTCCTTCCTAATCAAGGATCTTGTCTGCACGTGCTGTTCTTTCCCATCTGTAGTCTTTTTGCAGTGGGGTGCAGGCAGAGGGTTTTCTCTGATGTATGGCGTGATGTCGCCCAAGAAAATCCAAGCTCTTCTTCCCTGTAACTTGACTGCAGTGGGTGCGACGTCCTCAACTCTAAATGGCCCGTTGAACCTTGGCTCGTCCCACTTTTTTCTCATGTGATTTCTCGCCAGGACCGTGTCCCCAGGGAATATTGGAGGAACACATAATTCTGGAACTTTGTCTGTTGCAGCATCTCCTTCTGTGTTCTGTACTGCCCTAAACCCTTCTTGTCGTCACTGCAGCTGTCCTGAAATTATAGGAAGACAAGATGTCATGCAATTCAAGTAGTTTTGCATTTCCAATCCTAACACTTCTCCTGTTGGCTGAGCATCACATCTAGCTCTATTTCGAGGTGTTAATGGCGTGCGCATCCTTCTGCCCGTCACGATTTCGTGCAGCGTGAGATGGTGGTCAGAACCAGGCTGGTTTCTGAGTGTATACAGTGCCAGTGGAAAACAGTGCAGCCATCCCTTCTTCAGAGTAAGCTTCAACTTGGCTATCTTTTCCTTTAACAAGCCATTGAGCTTCTCGCATATCCCATTCCCTTGAGGATGATACACCAAAGAAAACTTGTGCTTTATACCAAGCTAATCTGTTCAAATACTGCAAATGAGGACCATTATCTGACCTCATCACTTCACACAAAGCCACACAAACCACCTCTCTCCCAGCAATCTGCACGCACTTTACCACACCGCATCAACAACACAAACATCACCTACAGCACTCAAGGTCTCACCCGATCAGATACTCGCACCAAAGCCCAGGACTTGGTGTATACCGAGCTAAGGCTGCCAACAGCACATCACTTCTCCCGCTCCCCTCCTCCCAACTAACACAACCCTTCCTTCCGGTTTACAGATCTGCCAGAGCGCCTGGGGACCAATTCTGTTGGTGACAGTGCGCTATATAAGTAGCCTTAACATAACTCCCCATCTGGGAAACACCTCCCACACCAGGAATTTGGCCGCACAGGTAGAGTCTGGGTGTGTACATGGACCTGCTTCTATCCATCTAGAGAATGGACACACCACAACAATTAGATACCTGTTCCCGTTACATACTAGAATCATATCGACAATCAATATGCAAGTGCTGAAAAGGCCCATTAGTCCTTGTGATAACTCCTCTAATCACACGTAGTGTATGCCCAGCCGTGAACTGCTGCCAGATTATACTGTTTACCATAAAAATGCAACGTGTTCTGCCAAGTTCGGTATGAACCAGTCTTCGGCAATTGTTGCTGCTAGATGCTCCTTTGTCATGTGCGCTGGATAGTGTAACTGTTGCAGTTCTATTTTCAATAAGGCTATAAGCATCACCAGTTTACCAGTGCTGTCTTGTCGCCACAAGCTCTGAGGGGTTTAAAGAACACACTTGTCGCTTCCATAGGTTCTTCTCTTCCTGTGTTGCTTCTCCTTGGAGCTCCATTAACTGAGTTTTTGCCATATTGCTATAGCCTTCTGGCTCACTTCGTGCAACAATCATTCTCTCATGCACATCAAATATTTCCACATTCATTATTATTTCATCGTTGGTTGCCAAACGGCTTCAGTGTCTGCTGCTTGATTTCCACGTGAGAAAATCTGTCCCTTTCGTGTGGGCTGCGCATTTCACAACTGCTATGCCCACTGTAGTGCCTTAATGAATCCGTCCTATAAGGCTGCGTGCTGCACTGGCGTGCTGTCTGCTCAGAGGTAGCCCCTCCTTTTCCATTGCGCTAGGCCTGCGTGCACCATCACCGTCACATAGGCGGAGTCACTGTATACCGTTACTTCCTGGTCTGCATGATTCGAGTGCGAGTATCAATGCCAATAATTCTGCAGCTTGTGCTGAATAATGTGAGGGTAATCATGCGCTAATAAGTACTCAAAATTCCCCATTTGCCATGTGTTTCACCACAGAGGCACCTGTATATCTCGGTCCATTGTTTTGATCGATGCTCGAAGAACCATCAACGAAGACGATTTCTCCTTCAGCCAATGCATTTTCTTTCACTCTTGGAATCTCATCATAAAATTCTTCATAGTTCGTACAATCATGTATTGGCTCTCCTTCAGTGACTGGCTCGGCTATAAACATAGCTGGGTTTACTATTTTGCATCAAACTATTTTAATTGTTGTATTTGATATGACCACTTCATAAGCAGAAGCTCTGAGATATCAATGTGCTTTTTGGTTTCTCTATAATAGCAAATAATGGACACAGGAATTTCGGGGTGGGGCCAAGCCTGATTTGCATATGGTCTTTCCCCTTCTGTAATGGCTTGGCAGGCAAAGAACGATGGTCTGGAGGGTTGCCCAGAGCAATGCCAGAGGTTAAGATTCATTCTAAAACTTCCAGCCATCACCTCTTTTGTTTTGCTATTGTCACCCAGAGTGGGACGGGTATGCCCAGATGTGGGTCCCGTGCCTGCTGGGCCTAGAGACCCAAGCTACTCCTCACTGATGACACCCAACAAGGCTGAAACATGTCTGAGGATGCTTGTGGTCTCATGCAGAAGGAATGTGACCTAGCAGTTCGGGCTGCACTACCCCTTTGGGGGTGGGACCAAGCTCGATTTGTATATGGTCTTTCCCCTTCTGTAATGGCTTAGCAGGTGAAGAACGATGGTCTGGAGGGTTGCCCAGAGCAATGCCAGAGGTTAAGATTCATTCTAAACCTTCCAGTCATCACCTCTTATTTTGCGCACAGGAAGTGATCTCTCATAACTGGGTCTAAATTCCCCACTGTAGTATGCAAGGGGCTTGTACCCCAATGTGGTTTTCTGTGCGAGTACTGCTGTCATAACACTGCCATTTGTGTATGAAAATAGGTAAAATTCTTCTGCATAATTGGGGATCCCTAAGACTGGTGCCGTGCAAATGGCCTTTTTTAGTTCATCAAATCCTCCTTCCATGGTCTCGGTCCACACGATTTTTTCTTTCGTTGCATGTGCTTTCTTTAAGGCTTGTAGCAAGGGCCCGGTATAAGAGCTATAGTCAAAGACCCATGCGCTGACAATCACATAATCCTAGAAAACTCTGAATTTGTTTTATCGTGTGTGGCTTGGCTGTTTTTGAAATGGCTTCAGCTCTTTCAGGGGTAACCTTTTTCCCTTCATGTGAGATCAGCATGCCTATGCACAGCACTTCTTGTTGATATTGTAGCTTTTCCTTGTCAACTTTATATCCTTTCTCAGTCAGTATAGTTAATAGCTGCATAGAATAGTGTCTGCACTTTTCCTCTGTTGTGCTGCAAATTAGAATGTCATCAACGTATTGCAAGACAATACTCTCTAAGGCAATATTGCTTAGGTCCATTTGCACGACTCTATTGAAAATCGAAGGAGACTCACAATATCCTTGAGGTAACCTTGTGCTTTCCAAGCGAACTTGTCTGAACATAAAAGATGTCAAATCTTGTGAGTCTTTGTGCAATGGGATTGAGAAAAATGCATTTTTCAAGTCAATCACCGTGAAATACCTCGCTTCAACAGGTATATTAATTACATAGGATCATGGACGGGTTCGGGACTAGAGTGAATTTGGCCTCTACTATTTGGTTTATCGGCCTTTAATCTTGTATTAGATGCAAAGACCATCCCTTAGATTTTTTTTTAATCAGATAAACCGAAGTATTGCATGACGACTGACGTCACCAAGATGCCCTGCTCCATCATGGCAGAAATTGTCTTAAAAATCCCTTCATCTATCTCCCTAGACATGGAATACTGTCAGACTTTTGGTAATATTGCTCCTGGTTTCAATTTAATTTTCACTTCTCCGACTCCTTTCAGTAAGCCTACGTCATAAGGGCCTGTAGTCCATACTGAGACGGGCACCTTTACCATGTCATCAAAATATTCAGGACGTTTTTGTGCCAGCATCATTCTCTGAGGCACCTCTCTTTTCATCGTTTACACCCAATGAATGAGATTAACCTCAACTGTCATCTCATCTACACCCATTTGCTCTTCAAATAGTTAGTCATCAGTGACGTCAGTCAATCTGTAACCTTCTCCAATGGCGATTACTGCACACCATTCTCGGCCTGCATCATAACTATCAAGCAACACCATCTCTCCTCGCACTATGGCTGCTTGTATTGTTAAGGGAAACACTTGTCACTTTTCCTCATGCATAGGTATTCTTGGTCTGAACAGAAACTCATCTGGGGTTCTCATTGTTTTGTCTGCAAGCCCTGGTAGCTATGACATTAATATCTGCACTCCATAAGCAAATATTTTGGGTTCTAACGGAATAGCTCTCAGCCCTTCGTCCTGCGTATGCTCCAATCATTTCGCACACGTTCAAATAATGCATTCCACGAGTTGAACATACTATGCCCATCTCTGTGAACAAGACGGTCATGTTGAACTATCATTAGGTCTCGCCCCAATATATTCACTAGTGTCTGCCTCGAGTATAGCAGAGGCACTTTAATGTCACATTTTCCTATGGAAACTGGAAGTTCTTTTGTAAAAGGAACACGACTTGTTGCTCCTGTGAAGCCCCGAGTATTTATGGCATCACCGGACAAAGAAGACTTGCCTTCATATATACATGAGCGCGTCGCACCCGTGGAAACTAAGAAATAATATTCCTTATCCCCTATAAAGACATCTACCCTTGGTTCCTCATGAGGGTTCGGTGTCACTGATAGGATAGAACACATCAGGTCTCCCAGTGAGCTGTCCTAGTCCATGTATAATCTTGTCCCATTCTGAGTGAATGGATTTCCCCCGTCACTTGTGGCATCTCCTATTCCAGAATTCAGTACCTGTCCTGGGCCTGTTTGTAACAGTTGCATTGGCGACTGTCGAGACTGTCCCTGTGGAAAATGTGTCACCTTCTGCTGTGGTTGCAAGCTTTGCTGTACTCTTGGTGCTAGCTGCTGCCCTGTGATTCTGTACAAATCCATTTTCAGCCTGCTGCGAGAACACAGACGGATTTACCATCCCTCCTCTTGTGAATTGGGAGCTTTGCACCATTCCTTGACTTCTGTGCGTGCTAGATGCCCTGTCATCCGACATGTTGGCGGTGGTCTGATTATTTGCCCATTTTGCATATCCTGGTTTCCACCTTGCATATTTTGAAAACCACCTTAATTATTTTGAAAACCGCCTTAATTATTTTGAAAACCGCCTTAATTATTTTGAAAACCACCTTAAATACTCTGCCATCCTCTTGGGTAAAACCAGTTATTGCTTTGATCAAACTGTCTGGCTATTGGCCTGCTGCATGTTTGATCCATCTGTATTAGTTATCATTGCCCCATCAATGGCATACTTTGATAATTTCTTCTGCACTAATTTAGACTCTTCACCTTTTCGTGCAGCATCCTTTTTGCGATTCTTGTCTTGCAGCAATCTGCAATAGTGCGCGATGGTCAGCTGTATTTCAGAGCATGGCTTAGCCTCAATCCCTACCAATTTCTTGAGCTGCTTCTGTACCTGTTCCGGCAGCCCTTGGAATAATATATGGCAAAACACGGGTATAGATTTCCCCCAAGATTCCCGCATTTCCAGAACCCACTGTTAGGCAGAATCCTATGCAGTGCCCTTAGGGACCAGTACACACAATTAAGACCACAAGTGGTAATACAAGTTCACCTTTGGTACAAGCCTGTACTATGTTAAAGTGGTAGCAGTAGCAGAGCAGCCAGACTTCTCAAGAGCAAATGAGCAGTAGTAGAGATTACACAAAGGACCACAGTTACTGTGACTCAAGCAAACACTGACTCAAGGTTTTTGGTTGAAAAGTAAAAGTACATTTATTTCTAAACCATCCGTTGGTAAAACACTCACTTCTATTAAATTAAAACCACACGAAAATACACTACACAACCAATTCTCTTGGCACTGAACAACTCAAGGTAAGTTCCCTATGTTTTAACGGACCGGTGTTGTGAAACAAAAGACGTTACCGGGAATACATATGCGATCACTTTTTGACAGTAATGACAGTTCGGTCTTACGAAAGATACGCGTAGCCACAGAAAGAAATGTTACCGGGGCAAAAACACTTAGCACCTGAGTTAACCAAAGAGAGTTGGGGGCAAAAATCATAGGCAATACTTTTGTCAATGCAGACAGAATCAGAGAACACTTGCTGACAGGAAAACAAAAGTCAATAGGCCGGAGCCAGTGTCAAGTGGAACCGGGTTCCTGTTGTCGAGGATCGCACAGTCCGATAGTTCAAGATTCAACGTTGCCAGGAGTACTTGGAGATTGTCAACAGAGGAAGAAAAGGTTATAAGAATGGGGGAAGACAAGTGCAAGCCTTGGATGAGGAGAGAAGGGATTCACCCTAGTTCCTCGAGGCTGGACAAAGTACCTTATTCAATGAAGAATGCGGGGCCACAGCAGTTGTTCCTGGTAGTTTCCTGCAGACCCACGGTTCCTGGAGCTTCAAGTCGTGGAGACAAGAAGGACATCTAGAGGGGCCTGCACTACTCGGGGATGAAGCCAGCAGCAGCGACGGCGAATAAAAAGGTGCGCTCCTTTAAAACAGGAGAGGCTCTTCGGATGGCTATCCAGACCACCACATCAGTGTGCAGCGATTTCGACCATGAAGAGGATCCTCTGGCTGTGGAAGATGAGCTGGTTATCCCCACAAAGCTCACGGGAAGACTACTCCGGACTGGATCTTCTCTGGTCGTCGAAGGGTAGATAGCTCAGGACTGCAGCAGGGCTAATCCGGGATGGGGAAGTTGCATCAGCAGCCTTCTTCTCCGCTTCTCTTCAGTTCCTTGTAGTCCCAGTGGCGACTGACATCCAGCCCAAGAGTCCTGCCTTTTATGTCAAAATCCCCCATTCACACAGCCTGACTGTCAATCACGCAGCAGGGGGATTGTCCGGCCCGGACAACCACCGCAGCCAATCATGGCAAAGTGCGACTTGGGTTTCCTAGGATACCCTGTGCAGGGGGGTGACTACACCCCTTCCTCACATTCAGCCCACCTAGACGCCCGGAGTCGGGCTTCTTGGCAGAAGCCCACCAAAAGACGGTGAACAAAGGCAAACCTGGTTTGCCATGCAAAGTAAAACACAAGAAGGACTTTAAGAAAAAGAAATGGTGAATAAACCTGACCGGAGCCAAAAGAAAGAGGATTTGGTCTAGCGGGTTTATGTTCGAGGCTAATAGAATAGCCTAAAACAATACCACATTTATATAGTATAATTGCGGTAGAAAAGTTAGGGTAGATACCACTGCCACCAGCCAAGTCTAAAAGTTAAAAGAGCGAAACAATGCTCTAGGAGGGTTGTCCGGTCAAAGGTTCGACTGCAAAGGGTCAAATTACCTTTTGATCGAAAACAAAAGATCCAAAAAAAAAGATTGACATTTTTAAATAGTTATTGATATATTTTTTTAGTTTCGCATGTATAAAAAACTTCATTATAAAGAGAAAACAGGGGGTTGGCCCACCCCCCATAAAAATACATTAAAAAAAATGTCAATCCTTTTTTTCGGTCCCTTTACTGTTGAAAAAAAGGCATTCGTGCCTATAACCTCCAGGAGGTACAGATAAAAAGTGCTAAGGATTAACCCTTTCCAATACTCCATGTAAAATGGGGTACTGGATCTGTGGTTAAATGACTATGTAAAGTTACTGGTAACTTTACCCTTTTCTGGGGGACAGTAGTCAGCCCCAGAAATGGAGTCGGTGGGAAGTCTAAAAGACAACCCTGTGTCACTGCACTGAAGGTGCTGTGTAACACAAAAGAGTGGGGCTACTGAAGTGGTGTTCTCCAGAGTTCACAATCACAAAAACAGTTGAAATACACATGGCAAAACACAGGTAAGAGTGGGGGGGGGGGGAAGCTCACACTCTTACCCAGTGGAAAAAATATACTCCAGAAATCGAGCAAAGCTGCTGAGGGACTCACTAGGTAATGGAAATTAGCCATAGAATGAGAATCCTCCCCAACACCCACGCGTCTTAAAAATTCTGGATGTAAAGCAATGGATCATCTCCCTCCTTCATCTAGCTCCCATATCAGAAGTGTCTGAGTATATATGGCACTATATATAGCACTAGAAGCGCTTTACATACTGCGGTTCTGCAATTGTTAAATGGTGCTCCATCATGCGCAGTATTAAGTGTAGTCAACCCAGGGTAACCTGCACGTGTCCACACAACGTCAGCTCTATCACCAAGTATGGCGATTAAAAGACCTTTAATATCCCCAATAGCCAATGTGTTCCCTCCTGTCATTTTCTAACTCATTTATCCATTTCCTGGCTCCAGATGTCAACATTGGGAGCTTATTTTTCAGGTTTTCTCTATCCATCTGTGGCCAAGGTATATCTTGTGGCCTCGTTCCTCCTTTTTCTAGTAAAGGGAACTGTGACACATGAGACTCCTTTTCCTCTCATCATTTTTCTGTCTACCACAGGGGTAATATTCCCGCATCGCCATCTTCTATATTTGCCCTAGACGTGCCTGGTACTGAATCGTACTCAGGAAATAATTCTTCTTTATCTTCCCAGTCTACTACTGGATCGGGTTTTTTAAACTCTTTCCAGATATTCGAGATCCCGTGCTCTCTGTCTTCGGTTGCGTTCTATGTGCTCATCAAACTCTCTACGCTTCCTCTCTGACCCCATCTTCTTGCTTCCTCGCATCTCTTCTTTCATTTGCCCTTTGCATTTCCTCATCTCTTCGTTTTTTATTTTCTTCTCCCGTATTTATTGTTGTTCTTCTATTTTCCTTAGTTCTATTCTATCCTGAACATCAGCTGCTCTCTGCTTATGATTGTGTTTTCTTTGTTCCTCCGCCTTTTCCTGACCTGCTCATCACGATATAACTGCTCTCGTTTCTACCCATCTTTTATGTTAGCCCTTTCGCGTCTCAATCGTTTTTCCTTTTCCTTCCCTTTCTAATTCATCTTGTTCTCCCCTTTGTCTCATATCCTCAATGCCTTTACCATCGAGTTTCAATAGAATCTGACCTCCCATCCATTTGTTCTGTGTGAATGCCAGTCCTATCTTACTTTACGTAGGCGACTCATGACAGGTTGCTATATCCCGTGGCTGCTTTAAGTTCCCTCGGTGGGTATAATCCTTCGTCTTTACTAGCTTCGATTTTTGTTTCAGCCGGGGTGGGTGGCGCAGAAGGCTCTTCACCCCCCTCTGTGCATATATTCAGCATCCAATCTAATGGTGGCTCCTCCTCCTTTTCCTCTTGGTAAATTTTCCAAATTTCTAAACTAACTAGGCATTTGTCTAACTTTTTGCCAGTATACGTGGCATGCAAATATGTTGTCATGTTCTAGAGGACCGGTTTAGATGGCAATCCACCTTGTGGCCATGGAATAAACATTTTGTTTGCGGCCCCTTTAACCTATTCTGCACTGTACTATTTAAGCTTGGGTGCATGCTTTAGCAGCTGTATGCACAAGTGTATCAATGCTTAACCGGTTTATCCTCTCCTTATAGAACACTTGGTTATGCTTTACGTTTCATAAACAAGAATATGAGCGAGCAACAATCGTCACAAGCTCCAATCCTTTTTTTTTAAACTTATTTTTGTTAACTACAACCTTCAATCCATGCCATGCAACATCTTATAAGTTATAATCGTGCCATTTAATTAAAAAAAAAGTACCTTATGACATCATAGATCTACCAAAACACAAAACAGACAGACTCCGGCCGGCCACACAAATGTCATGCCATCTGCTTCCTCAGATGCATCCTGCCCCTAATTTGTATTCAGACATGGAATTTAAGCCCATTTCTTTCAGATCGTCTTTAATCGATCTGGTCCTCTACGTCATCCTATCAATTCAGGACCTTAAATGAAGGCTTCTTCTAGCGCTCTTTAAAACCTAGGTACTGGGCGAATACTCTTATCTCGGCCACTCCCGGTATCCCTCTATATTGCTCGGCCACCCTCGAGTCAATTTATTCCCCATATATACACATACTCTTACTCAGACGTTATTTTTATCCCTCCTCCCTCCGTTACCTTCCCTTTACTTGTTTTTAAAGCATGCAACTTTTTGCCAAAGCATTCAATCTTTTTCACTCACCGTTCGCACGTTTTTCCTCTCCGGACGCTCAGGATCACCACCTTCATTACCACCTTTCCGTGCCGCTAGTTCGATCAGCTGCTCGTAGAAGTGGGAAAGGGTTCTTGGGGGAAAGCACAGGTCCCTTCACACCTAACCTGCAGGGTTTTTAATTAAACTAACCACTATCTACAGGGAGCTTCTCGTTCTTTCAGCCGGATGACAAAGGACTTGTGATATTGCCGAGGACCCAAAGTTACTTATGTCGACGGCCAATGGGTATCTTATCGAACCATCTAATCTCTGCTACCAAGTGAACTGGATAGACCCCAGCCAGCCCATAAGACTGGGGGGGTCTCCAAATAGCCCTTTAAGATGAGTAGCAGCACCCTCGAGATAGATGGGGATGCAGATTAATACTCTTGCATCAAATAACTAGGACAACTCAATAGTTTGGCAAAGGGAGTCCGTTTAATGACAAGTACAAAAAACAGGAGTACAATGAACATCAGCAATCTTCCTTCTCGCTTCAACTCCACTTAATTTCAGAAAAAACAGTATTTATATCAAAAACTCGTCATCGCTGACACGCAATCTTAAAAACCTAACCCGTTATGTTACTTGGCATTTATATAGTGACTTATGTATCATTGGTATGAACTCAAAGTGCTGGTAGGTTCAACGCCCTTGGGAACGACAGTTCAAGTCAGTAGAGAGTGTCGTATGGTGCATGGGCACACCAGATGTGTGCAGCTGGTGTGGTTCTTGCATGATAGCTGCTTCTTAGTGGTAGGTGTTGTGCTGAGGAAATCAGCTGGATGTGTTCAGTCTGGAGGGTGGACTGAGTTCTGGCTGCGTTAGGCCTGAGGAGACGCCTAAGCTAGCCGGTATGTGCTCAGCTAGCTGTGTTTTATTAGGATGAGGTGTTTGTGGGGTCATGGTAGTTTGATAACAGCTAGGCCGAATGTGTCATAGTATAGCTGTGTTCTAGATGAATGATGGTGTATAGGAGAGAGTAAGCATAGCGGTATGATATGGTGGTCATCAGTAAAGCGCCTATGACCAAGCACGAGAGCAGGACACGGGGCGTATATAGCAGCATACATATATAAAGCGACAGGATGGATAGGGTAAACATGTGATACAGATAACATGGGAATACAGGTACATAACAACATAGCATAAACAGGAGATAGAGATGCATCCACTGCATCCACTGCATCTACTCTATTTACTCTATTTACTCTATTTACTCTATTTACTCTATTTACTCTATTTACTCTATCCTTTCGTTCCATCCTTTCCATCCACTGGAGAGGACACTATTGGGGACACTTTCTAAATCCAATTATGGCACAGTGACACTATTTGGCACACTTTCTAGGTTCAACTTTGATGCTATTAGGCACAATCAATGATGTTGGTGATACTGTCTAAATCAAACTCAACACTAACACAAGGACGCAGCACACTGTCTAGATTCAACTTTGGCGCCATTAGGTACAATCAATGATGTTGGGAGCAGTCTACATGCAAGGTTCAGTATAGTGATGCTGTTAGGGTACGAATAATCATTTAAACCTAATATGTGGGAGTACAATGTACCGTTAAAAGGTTAAAGGTTTATTAAGTGAAGGTGGTAGGGCTTTTTGGCGTGAAGGAATTGCTTCAGTCCCAACCCTTGCCACACTTACTTTTTGGTTGACTTCCTTGCTTCTCCTGCGGATATGATCAGGAGCTGCTTTGTTGGAGCCGCCCTTTGTCTTGGGCCCTTCGTCGTAGGGTTACACGGGCAGAGGGCTGCCCTGGGAAGGTCAGTAATGGCCCTGGTAAAATGGCCAATCAGGGCATGGTGGGCGGGTCAGGAGGCGGTGAAACCAGGAAGCGGGGAGTGAGCGAGATCAGGGGCTGGGGGCTGCAATGAGTCGGGGTTTTGGACAAGGGGCACCAGACAGATTTTAAAAAATGGGCAGCAAACGATGGACTACTCACCAGGGTGAACGGCAGCAGAGAGGGATTGGGAACAGACAAGGGGATCTGGGGGAAGCCACCCTGCCCGCGGGCATGGGGGGGGCTCAAAGGTGACCAAAAAAAAGGGTCCTTGTAGTGCCTCATGCATCTGGGCTGCCTGGGTGAAATTGGCTGCTTGTGAGCAGTGTCGGAGACCAGGGCCTGCACAGAGAGTGCAGCAGGCCATTCAGGGGAGGGGGGTGGGTTTGGGAGGCAGGGTGTGGATTGGGAACAGTCTGGGGGAAGCCACACTGCACGTGGGCCGGGGGGGGGGGCTCAAAGGTGACCAAAAATTAAAGAAACAAGGCCCTAGAAGGGTCCTTGCACTGCCTCACTCGCCTTGGCCATGATAAACATCACTAAAAGTAAATCGTCCCATTGGTTCTACTCACTATGGGACCCTAGATTACATGGTCCAATATGATGGGGTTGGCTTTTCCACTTACGTCTAGCAGCATGCAAAACAACCAGCCAGGTGCAGGGAGTTTGTCTGCACCCCAGCTTCCCTCCAATTATGTTACAATCAATCATCACCTCAGTGGTCATGTGTCAATTACTTCTTTGTAGTTTGGCCTAGAGTCTGCTTCTAGGTCTGAGAGAGTATGGGTATGGCAGGGATCCATGCGTAGGTGTGAAAGTCTCATCCCTTCCTGCCTCCCTTGTCACCGTGAAATTGACATCTTTGTGTAATTTCGTATATTTGATTTAATTCTACCATCTTTGGCTTATCTTGACCTTTCCGAACAGGATACTCTGTTCTTTTTCTCTTTAATTGTATCCACTGTTGGCCTTTTCCAGCCCAATACGACCTTCGCTTGTTGGCATGGTTACCTTCAGCTGCGTCTCTCCAATTTGTTTGCTGCAACACTCTCCTCTTAAGACTTTTAGTAACCCTTGTTCAATTTTGCTTATGAGCGTAGTGGATTTACACTCATCTGTAAAGTGCTTTTGAGATAGATATATATAGATATATATATATAGGCACTTGCCATAATCTATATACTAAGCATAAGCAAGCTTAACGATTTCTTCGCTTCTTGCAGTTTCTTGCCTCTGTACACGTTTAGACTAACTGAATATCTTCATCGTGCACATAGCATACCTTTCTGAGTCTTGAAATCAACTGCTTCACCTTAGCCTCAAGATGTCACTTACCCATGGTATTTCATCTCTTTGTCCCTATTCTTAAGTCTTTATATCTTCTATATGTGTGTCAGTCCGATTTCTTATGACATCACCATTCATCTTCCTTTATCGTCTTAGCTTCTTTGGGTATTCCATTCTGACAACCGTCATTCTGTCTTGACTGTAGCTATGTTTTTTTCAATGGGTACCTTACTGTCTATGTTTTCTTAGGTGTCGGTACTTCAATAGGTGCTGTTACTCTTATAGGCACTGGGCAAAGCCCAACCACTGCTCTCTGGTGGTTTATTTGTTCATCATACGTCAAGGGTCTCCTTAATGATGTCCTAGTTGTCATCCAAAAATTGAGCATGTTGAAGCCTCAGCTGGTCAGGAACCAGCACCAGTTTCGCCAGGTCCAGATGCTCCACCGCCTTATCCTGCTGGGTCAGAAATCCCCTGCTGGAGATTAGAAACTGGATGGGACCCTTGGAGCACAAATGCAGCACATCTGAAAACCTGGGAGTGGGTGGGGGGGGGGGGCAAACCAAGCACAGAACTTGGAGGGTCCTTTGAGCAGAGTGGTGGACGGGAACACAACACCTGCAGCCATGTCAACAGATCTGGAAGGCATCTCCCAGAGACCCTAGACCCGTCCTGCCCATGAAGCAAACGGGGGCACTTTGAATTCTGAGGGAATGCAAATAAATCCAGGTCTGCAAACCCCCAACACTGGAATGCAACTCCCACTCTGTGTTGAAACCTAAGCGGCTCAGCTGGTCCGTTTCTGCATTGCTGTCGCCAGGCAGTGGATGGCTGAAATCCAAATTCCCTCCGTCAGGGTCCATTCCCAGACAGATACCACCTACATGAAACGGGTTTGGGGGGGGGGGCGGGAGGGAGAACAGGTGCCACCTTGAGCAAACATCATAGAATTGTCCGACCAGAACAGACCCGTCAATGCGGCCCACTGTCAGAGCAGAATGATAATGTAGGAGGGCTTCCGCCCTGGACCATGCTCCATGAATCGCGTAGCCCCCCCCCCGCCCAGTTTGAAAGGGAGGAATCTCATCACCACCAAGGAAGGCTCGGGTGAAGGAGGCTCCGACTGAAACCTTGCAATCCATGAGCCACCAGCAAATATCAGGCAGCAATAATGTTAGTCACTTTAGTGACTAAGGTACTTAAGTCCCCTTTCCTCCATACTGCATGGGCGTCCCTTTCAAAGGACGGGAGACGGAACCTTTTTCACCAGAAAAAACCTTCCCCCTTTAAATTTAGAGGCGTGGGGGAGCCCTCCAGCACCACAATTCAGTCCCCATTGACGCGTCAACAATTGATTCAACATTGCCTAATGACATTATTATTACGGGGGAGGATGGTGGGACATATGGCGGAAAGGGGACGAAGGTTAGTCACTACGGTGAGTAACTTATAATTACATCCCGTCCCCTTTCCTCCATACTGCATGGGCGATTACAACTTAATGTAGCCCAAGGATGGAGCCAAGACCCTCCTTAAACAAATAGGTTCCCGAGAACCACCTGTCCAAAGGCTGCATCAGATCTAGAGCGGCATCCAAACAGTAATGCCTGCAGAAAGCTGAGGGATTGGCTAAGTGGCCGCTTTGCTTATGACTTGCCAAGGGACATGGCGCCGGAATGCGATGGCCGTTGCCTTGGCCCCAACTGCATGGGCGTGCATGTTGGCCGGGAGAGGCTTGTGCCGGCCCTCCTACGCTTCTTTGATGGCCGAGACATCCAGCAGGATATGGAGTCCTTGGAGGCCCGATTGTCACTTTGGGAGGCTCAAGACGAGGCTAACAGGGCGTCCGATTTGCAGAAGCCCTTGGTCCTGTCCAAGTAGAATCAGGGCACGTCTGACATCTAGGCAGTGCAGCACTCTGTGCTTCGTCCTTAGGATCGCCAAAGAACGTCAGAAGGACTACCTCCTCGTTCAAGTGGAAAGCAGACCGCACCTTGGGCAGAAATGCTGGGTGCGTTCGCAGGATTACTTTGTCCCTGTGAAAGGTAGTATATGGTTCTGAGGCGACCAGCGACTGGATTTCGCTGACTCTACGAGCCGAGGAGGCAGACTAGTAAGGCCATCTTTATAGTGACCTGCCTGATGTCCGCAGACACCATTGGCTCAAATGGTTTGTGCACCAGGGTGCCAAGACCACATTAAGGTCCCACACAGGTGCAGCCTCTTGATGGGCAGGTAGAGCCTTGCAAGCCCCGTCAAATGTTTTACGATAGGCTTGGAGGAGGAGAAGTTTCCCCTCCTCCAAGTTACTGTAATCCCCTAGGGCTGCGAGATATGTACAGCAGGTGTTCACCTGCACGCCAGATTGGGCGAGGTGCACCGAGGGGAGCACGTTGTCCAAAGTACATGCCCTGGTGTCCTTGCTCCGGATGGCCTTGCACCCTGTATGATTTCCAGGTTAGCCTGGTAGAGGCTGAGGTGCCTCCGTGTTACCTGCTCAGGCCCTACGCTGGGAGGGCTAGTTTCTATGGCACGGGGTGGATGACTCTGCCCCCCTGCTGCGCCAGAAGATGTGCTGCACCCGTCGGGAGGTGAATCAGAGGCATCTGAGAGGCTGAGAAGCTCCAAAAACCATGGTCTGGCCAGCCACCATGGAGCTATTAGAATGATGCTGTGCTGGCGAGACTCCCCGATCTTGCAAATCACTGTGAATCAGCAGAGTGGGCGGGAAGGCGCAAGCCCTCATGCCGTTCCACTGAAGCTGAAATGGGATGCCTAGGGAGCCGGGGCCCTGTCCCTGCCAGGAGGTAAAATGAGGGCACTTCTTGTTGTGCCAGGTGGCAAAGAGATCCACCTGAGGATGACCCCCACCTTTTGATCTCCTGAACGAGGTAGTTTAGCTGCCACTCGTAATTGTCTGCTACCAACCTGCTGAGCCTGTCCGCCACCAGGTTGGATTCCCCCGGGAAGTGTACTGCTAGTCTGCACAGAGCGGCGGGGGGGAGATGAGATCTGGTGCCTCCCTGCTCGTTGATGTAGTCCATGCCGGTCTGAGTTATCGGTGATGTGGTATTCCTGCTCCCGTCGAGTCCAGGTGCCGTGGACCTAGAGATCACCCAGGGTGGCTCCCCAGCACTGGAGCGAGGAGTCTGGTGATGGTGACTTGCAGGGTAGGCCGCCGAAAAGACTTGCCCGTCCATAGGATGCAGTCCCTGGACCCCCAATTTGGGTCCAGGTGGAGAGATGGAGGAAGGGAATAGTTTCTTACCTGTAACTCCATTTCTCCAGCATTGGTATCTTTCATGGATTCACATGCTTAGAATAGTCCCCGTCGTCAGGCTGGGAATCCTCAGTAAATTATATAGACCTTTTCCATAGGAAAATTTCAACACTGTTGTGTCCTATCTACGTCGTTTTGGGCCGCGTACGCCTGCGCCACTAGGACGTAGAGGTATAAGTAGCCCCGCCCCCCACGGCTCCCTCAGATTTCGACCCCCAAAGTAGTATGGGGGGACATCTGGTTTGCATGCCAGGGGAGGCCAGCGGGTGCATGTGAATCCATGAAAGATACCAATGCTGGAGAAATGGAGTTACAGGTAAGAAACTATTCCCTTCTCCAGCATTGGATCTTTCATGGATTCACAGGCTTAGAATAGATTGTACAGCAGTATCCCCCATAGATGGAGGTGTGTATGCAAACCAATATCACCATAACCATAATGCATATTTATCATGGCAAAACCACCTTATAGTATGTTAACAGTGAAAACATCACACTTCAAAGTACATTAGCCAAAGGATGTAACCCCTTAATCGGGGCTTACCTTATTGAAACACGTGCCTTAGGACTGCACGACCCATCTGTGTATCCTCAGCAGGTTGCTGTTCAAGGCAATAATACCGGGTAAACGTGTGTGTTACCGACCAGGAAGCCGCCTGACAGATGTCTCCCAGCGGAATTCTGGACCACAATGCCGTCGACGAAGAAGTGGATCTCGTCGAATGGGCCCTTGGACGCTTCTCCAGCGGTTTTCCGGCTTTTGAGTGACAAAAGGAAATAGTAGACACCCATCGGGCTAGTCCTTGTTTCGAGATCGGTTTACCTTTAGCCGAAGGGCCATAAGCCACACATAGCTGTCTCGTGTCTCTGAAGCTTTGAGTGCGATGGAGGTCAAATTTTAAAGCTCTTTTCACGTCCAATGTATGGAGAGTCTTCTCCGCAACCGACGAAGGTGTTGGAAAAAACGTCGGCAGCACTATAGAAGAGTGCTTATGGAACATGGTAGGTACTTTAGGAATGAAATGAGTATTAGCCAACAACTTTATTACTGAAAAATCTCAAGTACGGTGGATCGATCACTAAAGCTTGTATTTCTGACAGTCGTCGAGCCGAAGTAATAGCCACCAGAAAAGCCAATTCACACGACAAAAATTTCAATGACGACAATGACATCGGCTCAAAAGGGGGCTTCAGCGCTGCCAGAACCAGGTTAAGACTCTAGCTTGGAGGAAACTTTTTCACGGGAGGAAAGGTTCGGAACAATCCTTTAAGGAAATGTTTATTCAGCCGGTCACTAAATAACGGAGTTGAATGTCTCTTCCGAGTAAATCTCGAAATGGCAGTCAGATGCACTTTTATGGATGAAACTGACAAGCCTTTTTGAGCTAGGAGTAGCAAGTATGGTAGAAGCTGTTCCGGTGTGATATCAAGCGGGACCAGACCTGGTTGACCCGAGCACCATATGCAGAATCTCTTCCATTTGTATGAATATGAAGCGTTCGTGGACGGCGCCCTCGCCGCTTGCAAAATGCGATGAGTCCGCTGGAATCTCTAACGTACCAAATTCGGAGAAATCAGGAGCCAGGCTGTCAGACTGAGGCTGTCGGGGTCGTGATGCCAAACAACCCCTTTCTCCTGAGACAGAAGGTTTGGGATTTTCTGGAACCTCATTGGTTCTGCCGCTGAAAGGTGGAGTAGATCGGAGAACCACACTTGTCTGGCCCAGTACGAGGCCACCAGGATCACCCGACAAGGATATCTGTGGATCCATTGCAGCGTCCGACATATGAGCGGAAACGGGGGAAAGGCATACAGAAACGTGTCCGTCCACGGGAAAGAGAACGCTTCCCCTAGTGAGCCTTGCTGTGGCCAACTGCTCGCGTATTGTGGGCATTTCTTGTAGTCTCATTGCAAAGAGATCGAGGGCCGGACGACCCCATTTTTCGAAGACAGTGTAGTTGTTGGTCGTTCAGTTCCCATTCGTGTAGTCGGTTCATCTCTCTGCTGAGAGAGTCTGCTTGCACGTTTTTGACTCCTGGCAAGTGGAACGCCAATAGATCTATCTTCTGCTGAAGGGCCCAATTCCAGATCTCCTGGGCTTCGGTCGACAGAGTTCTGGAGCGAGTTCCTCCCTGTTTCCTTAGATAAAACATTGTTGTTGTGTTGTCTGTCATAATCCGTACAACCGATCCCTTTATCCGTGGAAGAAAGGATTTCAGGGCCCAACGCACCGCCCTTAATTCCAGCACATTGATATGAAGGCCGGACTCCTCCGATGACCAACGCCCCTGAACCTGTAGGGAATCCAGATGAGCTCCCCATCCAGTTAGGGAAGCATCCGTCACCACTGTCATCTGGAACACCGGTTCCAGCAAGGGCATTCCCTTTGTCAGATTTATGGAAACTCTCCACCATTGAAGTGCCTGCACAAGTTTGCAGATGGTCAATTTGTCCGACCAACGCCCTTGACTCTGTGCCCATCGATCCGCCAAGAATTCCTGAATCGGTCGCATGAAGAGATGACAATTGTTGATTAAGGGTATGCAGGACGACATGGTCCCCAGTAGGGACATGTACCTTCGCACTGACACTCTGGTGTTGACTTTCCAATCCGATGCTTTTAGCTGCAGTTTCAGGACCCTTTCGACGGATGGCTTTACCAGTCCTGACTGCGTCTGGAACTTCGCCCCCAGAAAGACCAAGGTCCTTGATGGCAATAAGGAGGACTTTTCGAAGTTTATTGCAAAGCCCAAACTTAGGAGGCACATGGTGGCATTCAGACTTTTCTGTGCCCTTTCCGGAGACAATCCCCTCACTAGCCAATCGTCTAGATAAGGGTACACATGATGACCTTCTTTCCTTAACAAGGCTGCTACTGGAGCCAGACATTTCGTGAACGTCCTGGGAGACGATTTTAGTCCGAATGGGAAGACCCTGAACTGATAGTGGGTTCGTTCGATGATGAACCGTAGAAATCTTGTGTCGTCGACGCATCGGGATATGGAAGTATGCATCCTGAAGGTCTAGCGACGACAAATAATCTCCCGGTTGTATCGAACGGATCACTTCTTGGAGTGTAAGCATCTTGAATTTTAGATTCTTGAGAGCTCGTAGATCTAGAATGGGACACCATTTTCCATTGGGTTTCTTAAAGTAACGGGAGTACACTCCATCCTCTTTCTGCCACCGGGACCAGTTCTATAGCCCCTTTCTGCAGCATAAGCGTCACCTCTTGCATTAGTATTTGAAGGTGGGGCTGCGTCGAGAACACCGGTGGAATGCGTGGTGGCTTGCCCTTGAACTGTAGAGAATGGCCCAGATGTATTGTGTCCAAAACCCATTGGTCTGTTATGCGCGCCCACTCGTCGACGTGACGAGACACTCTGCCCCCTAGGACGCTCTGTAAGTTGTCTTTGCTGGCTTTTGGCCTGTTTATCCTTTGTCGACGAGGAGTAGGCGCCTCGTCGTCTGGAGGTTTGGCAATCTCTGCCTTTTCGAGTAGCTTGGGCTGCACGTCTGTAGCCTTGGGAAGAGTAGGAGGGCCTGCTGAAACCTCTGTCTCTAGATGATCCAAACCGGGAGTTACCCGATGCTCCTCTGAAGGGACAAAAGGAACGAAAATTCCTACCACTCTGGTGGGGCTCCAAGGGAACAAACCGTGTCAGGATCTTCTTTCATGCCCTTGAAGGCTTCAGCCACTTTCTCCCCAAACAGGTGTTCTCCTTCGCACAGCATATCCATTACCTTATATTGTACCTCTGGTCTGAACGTCGTGCACTTAAGCCAGGCTTGCCTTCGTAACACTATTGTTGATTTGCTTAAAGCCTGATTCCGCCAGGTCGACAGCAATGTTAATGGAATGATTGGAGGCCTCTTCTCCCTCACGTACGAGCAGCATGGCAGACTTCCTGTGTTCCTCCGGCAGATGGTCCAAGATAGGAGCTAGTCGATGCCACATCTCCCTATCATACCTGGCCATAATAGCCAGGGAGTTGGCTGCTTTAACTGTAGTCACTCCAACCGATAGCACTTTCTTCCCAAAAGCATCTTGTCTCCTGGCTTCGTTGTCTGGCGGGGTCGTGCATTTGTGTTGCAACCTTGCCTTTCTGGCTGCCGCCGCAGATACCACTGATTCCGGCGAAGGTTGAGATGTCAAGCACTTGGGAGTCGATTCCGGAGCCTTGAATTTCTTTTCCAATTGACCTTTTACTGCCGGTTCTGAAAAAGCGTGACGCATGGTTTTTAGTCCCTCCTGCCAGACATGGTCTAAAATGGGGATAGCAAATATCGCCTTTCTTCTCTTGCACATATGATCGAACAGAAAATCTTTTTTTCTCTTCTTCTGGGACTAGGCCAAACTCAGCACATGCCTTACCCATCATGGCATAGAAAGCACCCACATCATCAGGTGGTGATGGCTGCGCCGGGCTCTTTGGAGTTTCCATCTCCGCTTCAGAGTCCCATGTAGGGTCCCTTGAGCGGGATAACGAGAGGTCTGAACCCGACCCTTCACGTACCGACACTGAGTTCTTCCTGTGGACGAGAACGATCTTCCTCAACCGGGTAAGCGGTAGGAATTCTGGATGGAGGGCGAGGAGCCGGGCCTGGCTCGTCGACGACTAGCGAGGCCTGTAACACTGTCGGGACAAGCTGAGGTAACCGAGTGTCCAACCGCTCCAACAGCTTCTGTAATGTGTTTAACACCTCCAGGGACAGAACAGCCTGGGGATTCAGTAAGGAAGAGGTAACTGGAATGGCACTTCCACTAAAGAGCGACCCCGAACCAGTTGGTTGTAATCCCAGATCGGTTGGATGTGCGACCGGATCACGGTCATCCACCGCTGACGAGATGGAGAAAGCCGCTTCTGGTTGCAGCAAGGCCTCAGGTGGGATCGGGTCAAAAACCTCCGGTTGCCATCCCACCGACGGGGCCACCGTCGACGATGACATCTTTTCCATAGGCGCCGTTTGACCTGACGAAATAGCCGTTGGAAGAGCCGTCGCCGAAGACAAAGCAGGCGTCGACGACCAGATCGTCGTCGATGAAGTCTGTGGAGCAGGGCCTTGAGGCGTTCCCGCCGTTTTTGACCTCGACTTGTGGGACGAGGACTCTTGACTCGAGGTAGACTTATGATGGTCTCCTGAGGAGGATTTCGATGAGTCTTTTCTCTCCTTTTTAGAGGAGGAGGAAGACTAAGCCTTATGTGAAGAGGAGGACTTCGCAGGATGTTTCTCCGAGGGGCGTTTTTCAGATGAGCGCGATTTCTTCGCCGGAGGCTCCGCCGACCCTGATCGACGAGGGGGGACAGGAGACCTAGATCTCGAGGCTGTAGAGCCTACCTCCGATGCCGGGTACGCACCCGCTCCGTCATTGAGCCAAGTAACCAGGCTTCTATTGCAGTCTTTTAGGGTCTTTTGTGAGAAGCCTTGACAGATCTCACAAGTGTCCGCCATATGATGAGGGTGAAGGCAGTAAATACAGTCCATATGCCCGTCTCCTTCATATACTTTAAGACCGCATGTAGCACACCGACGAAATAACGCCTTTCCAGACATTCTTCGAAAAGAAACAGGCGAAGAAGAAGAACGCACAACCTAATAAAATAGTAGATACTCGAGGTAATCCCACTACTGGAAGACGGTTTAAATCTGAGGGAGCCGCGGGGGCGGGCCACTTATACCTCTAGGTCCTAGTGGCGCAGGCGTATGCGGCCCAAAACAACGTAAATAGGACACAAGTGCTGAAATTTTCCTATGGAAAAGGTCTATATAATTTACCGAGGATTCCCAGCCTGACGACGGGGAATATTCTAAGCATGTGAATCCATAAAAGATCCAATGCTGGAGAACGTTGATAATCTCACATTGAGAGCCCCACTCCTGGTTCCATGAGGCCGCGAAGTGCAGCTGAATCCTCATTCTCAATCTCGTGTGGGGGACGGCTAATAAAACAGCAGCCAAGAGAACCAGGAGATGCTGGTAGCACCATGCAGAGGTCACCTCTCTGCTGAGAAAGTAGGGGGTGGCCCTCTTGATGGCCGAGATCTTGTGGTCTAGGAAGGTATTTCCGTCAGAGGACGTGTCCCAGATGAGGCCCAAGAATGTCAGTCTGCGTGGGATGCAGCTGCGACTTGAGATTGAGTGAGAAGCCCAGATCATGGAGTGTGTTCATAAGGGCATGGGAAAAGTGGAGAACCGCTTATGGAGATGTAGCCCTGACGAGCCAGTCAAGGTATAGGTAGATTTGGTCTGCACTCTGAGAAGGGCCGCCACCGTATTCATGAGCCTGGTAAAGACCATGGGGGCCGAGTTGAGGTCAACAGGAAGGACCTTGTATTGGAAATGGTAGCCCGTGATCCTGAACCGTAGGAAAGAACAAGGGGGCAGCCAAATCGGGACATGTAGGTACGTGTCCTTCAGATCCAGGGAGCACATCCAGTCTCCCTTGCACAATGTCTCTGCTGTAAAAGCTGGCGTAGCCATCTTGAATTTTTGTAGGGGTAGAGAGGTTGAGGGTGGAAAGGTCCAGGACAACTCAGGCCCGCCTGGTGGTTCTTCTGAATGGTGAAAATCCTGGAGTAGAAGCCCAAGCCTCGCTGAGAGGCTGGGACTTCCTCCACTGCCTGGCACTCTACAAGCAACCGAATCTCCGCCAGAAGAGTTGCTACTACAGAGAGGATCCAGGAATCCTCAAAATTCTGGCGCCAGAAATGTGCATGGAGAGCAAGCATGCCCCCCCACCCCCACTGGAAACACGTTGACCCGTAGGGGTGTGTCATGCCTGCTTTCCCTCTTACGCCTTGAAACGTGGCTGGCTCTGCATAGGGAGTTAACGATTTCCCGCCATAGCCTTTGGTCAGCGGCCGTCAGCATGGCATCAGCCTGACAAAGATGTAAGGACGAGTTGGAATACAGCTTCTTCCCGTGTGCCTCCAAGATCTTCTCCTCATTTAGTCGCGTCGCCTAGTAGGAGGCCGACTGAGGCTAGAGTACAGTGATGCCGCAGCGATCACCGAGGAGTGTGGGCAAGGATGGGCCGATAGCAAGAGTATATCCCCCTCCATCTGCCTGTACTTGGCGTCCAGGCGTCAATTGACCAGCTGGACAGAGTGGGGTTTGAGCCAACCCTTTTTGGCCAGGGTGACTACATCTGTCTGCAGTGGAATTCCTGATTTGGCAGAGGGGCGTTGTGTGAGGACTTCAGCCAGAACCCCCTCCACCAGCGGCTCCACCTCGGGTTGGGGTAGGTCCAGGTAATCCACCAGCCCTGCAAGAAGTTTCATGGAAGGCCCTGGCTGAGGATGGCGTGTCCAGATCCTCCTCATCTGTATCCTGTGGGTCCAGAGGATCATGCGTAGGTGAAGGAGTAGGTGGAGCCGGCGGCTGGGCTACGGGGGACCAGAGCCGGCGGCTGGGCTACGGGGGACCAGCGCCTGGGCTACGGGGGACCAGAGCCGGCGGCTGGGCTACGGGGGATCAGAGCCGGCGGCTGGGCTACGGGGGACCAGAGCCGGCGGCTGGGCTACGGGGGACCAGAGCCTGGGCTACGGGGGACCAGAGCCGGCGGCTGGGCTACGGGGGATCAGAGCCGGCGGCTGGGCTACGGGGGACCAGAGCCGGCGGCTGGTGCGGAACCGCCTGAGGAATCGGCTGGGGTGCTGGAGGCATAGGGAGGAATCTGTGGAGCCGGTAGCATCGTAGGAAGCACATCCCTGAGGGCGTCCGAGGATAAACTCCATCCGAGGTGACTTCATGAGCCAGAGGAACCTCTCGAAGAACCCTTCTTCACAGGCCGGAGGTGGGTAGGGGGTACCGACAGGGTAGCGGGAGGCTGCTGGAGCCGCTGCATACCCCGCCTGTATGGACGCAGGGGGAACATGCCCTGTGATAAGGATAGGCTGTGGCCATGTACCTGGTTGAGGCCAGTCCCACCTTGACACTGCCAAACTACTGGAATGGCATCGGACGGGTGCTGATGTCTGGTGTGGCAGCCATTTTGTCGAGCTGCTGGTCACGTGCCAGCATCGTGTTGGGTCAGCTTGCTGGGCCCAGCCTCCTCCAGGACTCTGAATCGCGAGGCCTAACCTGCGCCTCAGGCCTAGACCCGGTAGGTGATACACCCTTGCTCTGTGGGCCGGTAGAGCTGCTTTTAGGTGCCCCCTCGGCCATATTGCCGGTACTAGGGCATTGCCCCTCTGACCTAATGACAGTAAAGGGCAGAGCCCCTCGGGTGGAGACCCAGTCAAAGAACCTTCCGGTCACTCAGCACCGTCACCGGGAGGATCCGAGAATCCCTCTGCCAGTAGGCCGGTAGCTGGAGCAGCTTCGGTGCGTGTGCTGGTACCAGGACAGTCCCTCCCGCGCGGGAGTCCTTGCAGGGTGCGCTGGAAAATAGAGGCCCTTCCTTGGGCCTTGCTCGATGTTTCACGAAGTTCTTGAGGACCTCTGGAGGCAACTTCTGGAAGAGCTCCCTCCACCTGGCTAGTCTGTTTTTCAGCGATTTCGATGACAGGGCGTTGCACGCTTTACAAGCTTGCCAACCGTGGTGTGGGCCAAGGCAATGTAGGCAGAGGGCATGGTGGTCTGAAGTTGGGAAGAGCCTGTTGTAGGATGGACACCTGCTGAACCCTGTGAAAAGTCCACATGCGCCGGGTAGGAGTGCGACGCCCGAAGACAGAGTACCTGAATGACAAGACAGGAAAAAAAGACAGAAGTAGCAGCACGTGGAATTACATGGCTGAAGCCAAACCCAGGAGCGCTGGTGAATTCGGCCCATTCTAACGCAGAAAAGGGGACAGAGGTGTGGCGCCAGAGGGCGCAGTCAGGGCAGCGCATGCTACCTGGGCCATGCCTCTAAATTTAAAAGGGAAGGTTTTTCTGGTGAAAAGGTTTCCATCTCCCGTCCCTTGGAAGTGACACCCATGCAGTATGGTGGAAAGGGGATGTGACGCAAGAGTAATAAAATATATATCTCTGCTGGCTGGCAGGTCAGACACAGTCCGTGCAGAAAAAGCATACAGCGGGGGTAGCCTTGGCACTAGGAGATTAAGAGTTTACGAGTCACCATAGTTGGGGACCAGGCTGGGGACATATGGGCACGGGCTGAGTACTAGGGCAAGTCTCGCAGGTAATTAACATGGAGCAGCCTTTAATGAGCTATGGGAATGGGATGCCCTACGAAAGATGTACCCAATAACCCTGACTTAGATTCTTTAATGCAGTGCACAATAGGTGATGAGGAACCATTTAGGTTTATCCTTCATTAAAGGAAATGTGGAGGGTTGAGACAGTACAGTTCTATTTTATTATAAAGAGGCGATTCAAGAGAGGTCCAGAAGGCACTAGATAAAATTGTGGGAGTTGAAGCCAAAGGGCGGGCGGAGATACAAAGTATAACAGTGCACCATTGTAAGAGAATCAGGGAGCAGGATAGGGAAACACCCAGAAGCGGTACACCGATGAGGCAAAACTAGTGGAAAAGAAACTAAATAAGGTTGTTGTCCGAGCACCAGTGACTGCACTGGTTCAGTGGGAAAAGGACAGGAGACACTGAACAAATTGTGAATACCACAATTGCGCACTATGGGGCGGAGGACAGGGACAATGGGGGGGGGGAGATAGTACCCCAACCCAATGTGGCAGTATGAAGGAAAGGGAATGCAGGAACATGCCTGGGATGGGATTTAATGATGGGCCATCACCTCCAGGGCAGGGATTCCAAGGGCCTCAACAATTTGGGCGAGGGGGTCCAAATCAGTTCCTTTATGGGGCTGATGTGCAACTACAGGGTGTGGGAGTACAGTTCAACAGGATGTCAGGTGGAACGTGCACCCCATTCAAAGTAGTTGCAATGGCGGGCCAGCCCCTTTTCATTCCCTGCAACAAATACATATTCCGATTAGGAAAGACCAGAGAGCACTGGCATGTCCAATCTTATTGACAACCACACACTCTGAAGAGGAGCCCTTGGAGGAGGAAATAGGAAACAAGCAATTTATTTTTATGGTAAATTCAGGTGCAAATAAACCATACGTTATGGATGTGAACTTTCAATTATCGGGTAAAATTATTTCTAGTTCTACACTGAGGCGCGGGATATAAAAAGGGGGAGGGAAGGTAGTACGAGCCCCTTGTTATATTCAAAGAGTTCCCATGTGAACTTGTTGAGTAGGGATCTGCGCAGTAAAGGAAACATACCTATCATTCAACAGATCCAGGGGTAGTGTGCCACTCCAGGGATGTGTGCAGCTCGAGCAATGTTAATAATCAATGCTCCGTCGCCGTTCCGAAGCAGTCCTCCACTCCTTTTCCTCCCGCCACCTGACCAGACCCTGCAACATGGTATCGCTGAATTCAGTGGTGCTAAGGCCTTCCACCACAATGCAGCAGGTGAGTACTCCTTATCTGACCACCCCCCCAGGAGTATTTGAGGCCCCTGTATGGGAGTGAGGGGCCCCCACTCCCCAGGCCCCCTCACGCCTTACACTCCTCATTACAAGACTTGGACCACGTGCCTCCGGTAGTGGGGTTGCCCCTTGCCCTTATATAAAGTTAACCACGGTTGACCGCTACATAGATGGTACTACTGAGTAGGACACGGGGCATCCATCTTTTGTGCCCCCTTTCGACTCCATCTTGGGTAAACAGGCCTCACTGTGATAGTACAGCAATGCTCAGCTCCCCTTCCACTGCAACAGCCAAGGACAGACACACACAAGGCGCGCAGGCAGCTGGCTGGCCCCCACCCTTGCACTCCCGCTGCGAAGGAAAGCTCTGCGCTCCCATTCTCACGCTGAAGCTGGAGAAAGTTGCAACAACCAATATGATCGTTTTCTTCCTCCGAGATCACTGCTAGCATGAGAACCAGCATGTGAACCAGGATGCGCTAAGCCCTTTTTGTTCGTTCGCCCCCATAAACGTGCAAGCCACCCACCCCCATTTAGAGCAATTTATTGCCATCCTGACCCTGCGCTCCCTGTAAGGTATTCCTTTCAAGTGCCAGACCCTCGCCTGTGCTGCGAAACCCACCCAACACACCCACTACTAATCTTAAGCATCTTACCACAATATATGTTTTTACTTATACTAATAGGTCTAAAGTTTAGGAGATGTGTGAAACAGCTTGATTCTTTTTACATGTACAATAAAGGTCAAGGCCTCCAATTAAAACCACGAATGACCCAATTGTACTGACAATAATTACTATGTGTGACTTGTGCAGAAATATGAAAAGTAGCATAAAATGTTTAGATAATTTGTTATTTAGTGTTTTTCGATTGCAACATATTAGCTTAGGTAGTGACCACAGTGAACGGACACTGACCTGCGTGGAGCACAAGATATTTGACGTCCGTCATCTCGTCAGCCACTCAGCCAACCAGAAGGAAGAGATGCCACCAACACCTACAGCACCACACCGCCTGGTAATGGTGTAAATGGAAGGTAGGGTTTTTGTTGGGTTATTTCCTAGCTGGAAAAATATACCATCCTTTGAACTCTTGCAGCCGCGTCCCAGTGCCTCATTCCCCGACAGGGGTTGTGTTGGTTATTTTATTTTCTCTCACACATAGTAAGCCGGGGAAAGGCACCTACATTTTTGGTGACCCCCGCAACGTGATTTAGAGGTGTGCCTCAAGGCCTGCACCGCCCGGCAGCGAGATCCAGGCCGCCCCCAGCAAGACCATCGCCTCCGCGGTTGACCAGACTCTGCACATCAAGAAGGGTCAAGGGTTCCCGGTTGACGAATACCCGACCGAAAAGGCTGCTCGCCAAGGCAGGCCACGGCTTGGTTGGGGGACGGACCTGAGCGATGTCCGGCCGTGACCAGCGACCCTCGGAGTACCTGACTGAACACGTGGAGTCCCGGTTGCAAAGACCCCAAAAGGAAGGTAAGGGGCAATACGGGAAGAAGGGAATTGGCAAACAAAGGGAAGGTAGTTAAGAATAGGGTCTGTGTGAGTGGCGGTGAGGCTTTTCTGATCTATCCTTTATATGGCCATTAGGTGTTGTAAGAAGTGAGAAGAGGAGAAGTGGTATCCTAGCCCGTACGGGGTAGAAGGCAGCGCCGCGTAGCATTTGTCCCGACCAAGTGCAGAATAGAGATAGAGAAAATAGTAGGGGTCTCGTATATCGAGTAGACTTGGAGTAGTTTTAGAATATTCTTTTTCCGTGAAGGTAATAAATCTTGAGAGAAAATAAAAGTGAAAGGTGGACAGTGAATGCGAAAAAGTAGAATAGGGAAGAAGAAAAACCAGTAACAGGAATAGGGAAAGAACAAACACGCGAAGGCAGTGCATGTGTATGTTGCATGATTATATGTTTGTTTGTCGGTCTGCTTTGTGTATATGTCCTGTTGAACACGCTAAAGTATTTCAGTACAAGTAACTTGTTGATTAATAAATAATGGACAAAGAAATAAATTGCGAGAGGTGACCAGGTAACACCTCTCAGAAAGAACAGCTAATGTGACATACCATAATTGCGAGCATTGATAAAGGGAATAGTTTACCTATAACTCCATTTCTCCAGCATTGGTATTTTTCATGGATTCACATGCTTAGAATATTCCCCGTCGTCAGGCTGGGAATCCTCGGTGAGTTATATAGACTTTTCCATAGGAAAACTTCCGACACTTTTGTGTCCTATCTACGTCGTTTTGGGCCGCGTACGGCAGCGCCACTAGGACGTAGAGGTATAAATTGGCCTGCCCCTGCGGTTCCCTCAGATTTCGACCCCCAAAGTAGTATGGGGGGATCTCTGGTTTGCATGCGTAGGGGAGGCTGGCGGGCGCATGTGAATCCATGACAGATACCAATGCTGGAGAAATGGAGTTACAGGTAAGAAACTATTCCCTTCTCCAGCATTGGATCTTTCATGGATTCACATGCTTAGAATAGATTGTATAGCAGTATCCTCCAACATTGGAGGTGTGTATGCAAACCAATATCACAATAACCATAATGCATATGTATCCTGGTAAAACATCACATAGTATGTTAACCGTTAAAACACCACACTTAAAAGTACATTAGCCGAAGGATGTGACCCCTTAATTGGGGCTTACCTTATTGAAACAGGTGCCGTAGGACTGCACGACCCATCTGTGTATCCACAGCATGTTGCTGTTCGAGGCAATAATGCCGGGTAAACGTGTGTGGTACCGACCAGGAAGCCGCCTGACAGATATCTCCCAGCAGAATTCCAGAACACAATGCCGTCGACGAAGAGGTGGATCTCGTCGAATGGGCCCCTGGACGCTTCTCCAGCGGTTTTCCGGCTTTTGAGTGACAAAAGGAAATAGTAGACGACACCCATCGGGCTAGTCCTTGTTTTGAGATCGGTTTACCTTTAGCCAAAGGGCCATAAGCCACAAATAGTTGTCTCGTGTCTCTGAAGCGTGGAGTGCGATGGAGGTAAAATTTTAAAGCTCTTTTCACGTCCAATGTATGGAGAGTCTTCCCCGCAACCGACGAAGGTGTTGGAAAAAACGTTGGCAGCACTATAGAAGAGTGCTTATGGAACATGGTATGCACTTTAGGAATGAAATGAGGATTAGTAGCCAAGACGACTATTATTGAAAAATCTCAAGTACGGTGGATCGATCACTAAAGCTTGTATTTCTGACAGTCGTCGAGCCAAAGTAATAGCCACCAGAAAACCCAATTTCCACGACAAAGATTTCAATGATGACATCGGCTCAAAAGGGGGCTTCATCAGCGCTGCCAGAACCAGGTTAAGACTCCAGCTTGGAGGAAACTTTTTCGTGGGAGGAAAGGCTCGGAACAATCCTTTAAGGAAATGTTTAATCAGCCGGTCACTAGATAACGGAGTTGAATGTCTCTTCCGAGTAAATCTCGAAATGGCAGCCGGATGCACTTTTATGGATGAAACAGACAAGCCTTTTTGAGCTAGGAGTAGCAAGTATGGTAGAAGCTGTTCCGGTGTGATATCAAGCGGGACCAGACCTGGTTGACCTGCGCACCATATGCAAATCTCTTCCATTTGTATGAATATGAAGCATTCGTGGACGGCGCCCTCGCTGCTTGCAAAATGCGATGAGTCCGCTGGAATCTCTAACGTACCAAACTCGGAGAAATCAGGAGCCAGGCTGTCAGACGGAGGCTGTCGGGTCATGATGCCAAACAACCCCTTTCTCCTGAGACAGAAGGTTCGGGATTTTCTGGAACCTCATTGGTTCTGTCGCTGAAAGATGGAGTAGATTGGAGAACCACACTTCTCTGGCCCAGTACGGGGCCACCAGGATCACCCGACATGGATATCTTTGGATCCATTGCAGCGTCCGACGTATGAGCGGAAACAGGGGAAAGGCATACAGAAACGTGTCCGTCCACGGGAAAGAGAACGCTTCCCCTAGTGAGTCTTGCTGTGGCCACCTGCTCACGTATTGTGGTCATTTCTTGTTGTGTCTCGTCGCAAAGAGATCGAGTGCCGGACGGCCCTATTTCTCGAAGACACAGTGTAGTTGTTGGTCGTTCAGTTCCCATTCGTGTAGTCGGTTCATCTCCCTGCTGAGAGTCTGCTTGCACGTTTTTGACTCCTGGCAAGTGGAACGCCAATAGATATATCTTCTGCTGAAGGGCCCAATGCTAGATCTCCTGGGCTTCGGTCGACAAAGTTCTGGAGCAAGTTCATCCCCGTTTCCTTAGATAAAACATTGTTGTTGTGTTGTCTGTCATAATCCATACAACTGATCCCTTTATCCGTGGAAGAAAGGATTTCAGGGCCCAACGCACCGCCCTTAATTCCAGCACATTGATATGAAGGCCGGACTCCTCCGATGACCAGCGACCCTGAACCTGTAGGGAATCCAGATGAGCTCCCCATCCAGTTAGAGAAGCATCCGTCACTAATGTCATCTGGAACACCGGTTCCAGCAAGGGCATTCCCTTTGTCAGATTTATGGAAATTCTCCACCATTGAAGCGTCTGCACGAGTTTGCTGTTGGTCAATTTGTCCGACCAACGCCCTTGACTCTGTGCCCATCGATGCACCAAGAATTCCTGAATCGGTCTCATGAAGAGACGACAATTGTTGATTAAGGTTATGCAGGACGACATGGTCCCCAGTAGGGACATGTACCTTTGCACTGACACTCTGGTGTCGACTTTCCAATCCGATGCTTTTTGCTGCAGTTTCAGAACCCTTTCGACGGATGGCTTTACCAGTCTTGACTGCGTCTGGAACTCCGCCCACAGAAAGACCAAGGTCCTTGATGGCGATAAGGAGGATTTTTCGAAGTTTATTGCGAAGCCCAAACGTTGTAGGAGGCACATGGTGGCATTCAGACTTTCCTGTGCCTTTTCCGGAGACAAACCCCTCACCAGCCAATCGTCCAGCTAAGGGTACACATGATGACCTTCTTTCCTTAACCAGGCTGCTACTGGAGCCAGACATTTCGTGAACGTCCTGGGAGACAATTTCAGTCCGAACGGGAGGACCTTGAACTGATAGTGGGTTCGTCCGACGACGAACCGTAGAAATATTTTGTGTCGTCGACGCATCGGGATATGGAAGTATGCGTCCTGAAGGTCTAGCAACGACAAAATCTCCCGGTTGTATCGAACGGATCACTTCTTGGAGTGTAAGCATCTTGAATTTTAGATTCTTGAGCAGTTTGTTGAGAGCTCGTAGATCTAGAATGGGATGCCATTTTCCATTGGGTTTCTTGACAACAAAGTAACGGGAATACACTCCCTGTCCTCTTTCTGCCACCGGGACTAGTTCTATAGCCCCTTTTTGCAGCATAAGCGCCACCTCTTGCATTAGTATTTGAAGGTGGGGCTGCGTCGAGACCACCGGTGGAATACGTGGGGGCTTGCCCTTGAACTGTAGAGAATGGCCCAGATGTATCATGTCCAAAACCCATTGGTCTGTTATGCGCGCCCACTCGTCGACGTGACAAGACACTCTGCCCCCCAGGACGTTCTGTAAGTTTTCATTGCTGGCTTTTGGCCCGTTTATCCTTCGTCGAGGAGTAGGTGCCTCATCGTCTGGAGGTTTGGTAATCTCTGCCTTTACGAGTAGCTTGGGCTGCACATCTGTAGCCTTGGGAAGAGTGAGAGGGTCTGCTGAAACCTCGGTCTCTAGATGATCCAAACCGGGAGTTACCTGCTGCTCCTCTGAAGGGACGAAAGGAACGAAAATTCCTATCACTCTGGAGGGCTCCAAGGGAACGAGCCATGTCAGAATCTTCTTTCATGCCCTTCAAGGCTTCATCCACTTTCTCCCCAAAAAGATGTTCTCCTTCGCACAGCATATCCATTACCTTATATTGTACCTCTGGTCTGAACGTCGTGCACTTAAGCCAGGCTTGCCTTCGTAAGACTACGCCATTGTTGATTTGCTTAAAGCCTGATTCCGCCAGGTCGACAGCAATGTTAATGGAATGATTGGAAGCCTCTTCTCCCTCACGTACGAGCAGCATGGCAGATTTCCTGTGTTCCTCCGGGAGATGGTCCAAGATAGGAGCCAGCCGATGCCACATCTCCCTATCATACCTGGCCATAATAGCCAGGGAGTTGGCTGCTTTAACTGTAGTAGCTCCAACCGATAGCACTTTCTTCCCAAAAGCCTCTTGTTTCCTGGCTTCGTTGTCTGGCGGGTTCGTGCATTTGTGTTGCAACCTTGCCTTTCTGGCCGCCGCGGATACCACGGATTCCGGCAAAGGTTGAGACGTCAAGCACTTGGGAGTCGATTCCGGAGCCTTGAATTTCTTTTCCAATCGACCTTTTAGTGCTGGTTCTGAAAAAGGGTGACATGGTTTTTAGTCCCTCCTGCCAGACATGGTCTAAAATGGGGAATAGCAAATATCGCCTTTCTTCTCTTGCCCATATGATCGAACAGAAAACAATCTTTTTTCTCTTCTTCTGGGACTAGGCCAAACTCCGCACATGCCTTACCCATCATGGCATGGAAAGCACCCACGTCATCAGGTGGTGATGGCTGCGCCGGACTCTTTGGAGTTTCCATCTCCGCTTCAGAGTCCCATGTAGGGACCCTTGAGGGGGATAATGAGATGTCTGAACCCGACCCTTCACGTTCCGACTCTGACAGTTCTCCTTCCTGTGGACGAGAACGATCTTCCTCAACCGGGTAAGCGGTAGGAATTCTGGATGGAGGGCGAGGAGCCGGGCCCGGCTCGTCGACGACTGGCGAAGCCTGTAACACTGTCGGGACAAGCTGAGGTAACCGAGTATCCAACCGCTCCAACAGCTTCAGTAATGTGTTCAACACCTCCAGGGACAGAACAGTCTGGGGATTCAGTAAGGAAGAGGTAACTTGAATGGCACTTCCACTCAAGAGCGACCACGAACCAGTTGGTTGTAATCCCAGATCGGTTGGATGTGCGACCGGATCATGGTCATCCTCCACTGACGAGATGGAGAAAGCCGCTTCTGGTTGCAGCAAAGCCTCAGGCGGGATCGGATCAAAAACCTCCGGTTGCCATCCCACCAACGGGGCCACCGTCGATGACATCTTTTCCATAGACGCTGTTTGACCTGACGAAATAGCCGTAGGAAGAGCCGTCGCCGAAGACAAAGCAGGCGTCGACGACCGGATCGTTGTCGATGAAGTCTGTGGCGCATGGCCTTGAGGCGTTCCCACCGTTTTTGACCTCGACTTGTGGGACGAGGACTCTCAACTCCAGGTAGACTTATGACAGTCTCCTGAGGAGGATTTCGAGGAGTCTTTTCTCTCCTTTTTGGATGAGGAGGAAGACGACGGAGCCTTATGCGAAGAGGAGGACCTCGCAGGATGTTTCTCCGAGGGCCGTTTTTCAGATGAGCGCGATTTCTTCGCCGGAGGCTCCGCCGACACTGAGCGACGAGGGGGGGACAGTCGACTTAGATCTCGAGGCTGTAGAGCCTACCTCCGATGCCGGGTACGCACCCGCTCTGTCATTGAGCCAAGTAACCAGGTGTCTGTTGCGGTCTTTTAGGGTCTTTTGTGAGAAGCCCTGACAGATCTCACACGTGTCCGCCGTATGAGGGTGAAGACAGTAGATACAGTCCATATGCCAGTCTCCTTGATACACCTTAAGACCGCATGTAGCAGACGGACGAAATAACGCCTTTCCAGACATTCTTCGAAAAGAAACAGTCGAAGAAGCAGAAGAACGCACAACCTAATAAAATAGTAGATACTCTAGGTAATCCCACTACTTTGGAAGACAGTTGAAATCTGAGGGAGCCGCGGGGCGGGGCTACTTCTACCTCTACGTCCTAGTGGCGCAGGCGTACGCGGCCCAAAACGACATAGGTAGGTGTCAAAATTTCCTATGGAAAAGGTCTATTTAACTTACCGAGGATTCCCAGCCTGACGACGGGGAATATTCCAAGCATGTGAATCCATGAAAGATCCAATGCTGGAGAACGTATTTTCACATATTATAACTGACATATCAAGTGAGAGGTGGGAAGGGACTCAAGGGTACCAGAACACACAAGAAAGGAAAAAAAAAAAGCATTGCCATGGGGGGAGTAACGCGACTGGCACATATTTGCCAGCACCTTCCACTATAAAGCGACAGGATAGAGAAGTATCACGATCAGTGGATCACTGAGATAAAAGGAGATGGGGTTATACCAATTTGGCCAGAGTGTTGGACCTAGTATCAACACATTTGCTAGCCCGATACAAAGAGAAACAGTTACAGAACCGGAGAGAAGTGTTAGATTTATGGCGAATGTTCGAGGAAGTTACCCCCACAGCAGAGGTAGGTAGGTACAAGCCGAATGATAGAAAAGCAGAAAATACCTGAAGAAGTAAGCGGGACACCAAAAGGGGAGTGCTCAACTACAACTGAGAAGGGAATAGTTTCTTACCTGTAACTCCATTTCTCCAGCATTGGTATCTTTCATGGATTCACATGCTTAGAATATTCCCCGTCGTCAGACTGGGACCCCTCGGTACACATATATAGCCTTTTCCTATAGGAAAACTTCCGACACTTTTGTGTCCCATCTACGTCCTTTTAGGACCCGCCTACGCATGCTCCGTAGGCCGTCCCAGTATAAGAGGCCCGCCCCATGGCTCCCCTTCAGATTTCGGCCCCTCCAAAGTAGGAAGGGTTAAACTTATTGCATTCCGGGGAGGTTGGCGGGCGCATGTGAATCCATGAAAGATTCCAATGCTGGAGAAATGGAGTTACAGGTAAGAAACTATTCCCTTCTCCAGCATTGGATCTTTCATGGATTCACATGCTTAGAATAGATTGTATAGCAGTAACACTTGAGACGGCGGTGAGAATGTAATGTAATATACCCTCACCATACTACACAATGCATATGTTCAGTAGGAATAAGTTAACTCATATAACCTTACCCACATAAAGTATACTGTCATCAAAAGGTAGAAAACAGATTCTCCACAGCGTGGAGCTTACCTTACTGAAACAGATGGCGCAGGACAGCTCTTCCCATCTGCACCTCGTCCTCGTGCTGCCTGGCAAGGCAGTAGTGGCGGGTAAACGTGTGGGGCACTGACCATGCCGCAGCTTGGCATATGTCCGTCAGCGGAATTCCTGCCCATAAAGCTGTTGAGGACATCGATCTTGTAGAATGGGCTCTAGGATGTCCTTGCAGTGGCCTTCCGGCCTTGGAGTGACAAAACGCAATCGTCGATGAGACCAATCGAGCCAATCCCCGTTTAGAGATTGCTTTTCCTCTCGTCGACGAACCATATGCGATGAACAGTTGTCGAGTAGACCTGAGTTCCTGTGTACGATGTAGGTATCATTTCAGAGCCCTCTTAACGTCCAGGGTATGAAGAGCTTTTTCTGCTGCCGATGGTGTGGCGAAGAAAGTAGGGAGAACAATGGACGAGTGTTTGTGATACACTATCGGAACTTTTGGGACGAACGTAGGATTAGTTTCCAGGACCACTTTGTCCTTAAAGAATCTTAGGTATGGCGGGTCTACGACCAGCGCTTGCAGTTCCGAGATTCTCCTAGCTGATGTGATAGCAATCAAGAATGCCAACTTCCACGAAATGAATTTTATGTCGGACGTGGCCATAGGCTCAAAAGGCGGTTTCATTAAGCCTGCCAACACTATGTTGAGACTCCAAGTTGGGGGGGAAACCTTTTACTGGGGGAAAAACTCGAAATAACCCCCTCATGAAGTGTTTCACAAGTCTGTCGCTAAATAGAGGAGACGACTGCCTCTTCCTCGTGAACCTAGAGATGGCCGCCAGGTGCACCTTTATCGATGTGAAGGATAACCCCCTCTCCGCCAAGAGGAGCAGGTAAGGTAGAACTTGTTCCGGCGTCACCAACAACGGTTGTAGGCCTTGTTGTCCTCTACACCATTCACAGAACCTCCGCCACTTATAGGAGTAAGATTTGTTTGTAGAAGGGGCTCGAGCCGCCTGCAGAATTTTTTGACAATCCTCCGAAACGTCTAAAGCACCGAACTCCGAAAAGTCAGGAGCCAGGCTGTAAGGTTGAGACTGTCTGGGTCGTGATGCCACACCGTGCCTTTGTCCCGGGATAGTAGGTTCGGGACTCTCGGAAACGCTATGGGATGTTCCAGCGACAGGTGAAGCAGGTCGGAGAACCACGGTTGCCTTGGCCAGTATGGTGTCACTAGAATTACCCGGCAATTGTATCTGCGTATCCACTGTATTGTCCTCCGTATGAGGGGGAACAGGGGAAAAGCATACAGGAACATGTCCGTCCATGGGAAGGAGAATGCCTCCCCCATGGAACCCTCTTGAGGCCATCTGCTTGCGAATTGCTCGCATTTCTTGTTGTCTTTGGTCGCGAAGGTGTCCAGAGGGGGGTGACCCCATTTCTCGAACACTTTCATCAGGTGAACTGTGTCCATTTCCCACTCGTGTATCTGGGCCATGCTTCTGCTGAGGGAGTCTGCTTGGGAGTTCCTCACTCCTGCGAGGTGGTGAGCCACGATGGCAATGTCGTGCTTTAATGCCCAATGCCATGTTTTCTGGGCTTCTATGGAAAGAGTTCTTGATCGCGTCCCTCCTCGTTTCCTCAAATAAAACATGGCCGTTGTATTGTCGGTCAGTACTCGTAGTCGCGAACCCTTGATGTGTGGTAGGAATGCCTTCAAGGCCCATCGTACTGCTCTGAGCTCTAACACATTTATGTGTAGGAGTGACTCCGTTGAAGACCAGCCACCTTGCGTTTGGAGAGCACCCATGTGAGCTCCCCATCCGGTTAGGGACGCATCCGTGACTATGGTTCGCTGAAACTCCGGCTCCTGTAGGGGTACACCGTTGTTCAGATTGTGGAAACTCTGCCACCACTGAAGGGTCCGAAACAGCTGGTCGTCGTCAATGGTTATCCTGTCTGACCACGATCCTTGAGCCTGCGTCCATCGGTCCGCGAGGAATTCCTGGACAGGCCTCATGAATAGGCGACAGTTTTCCACCAGATGGATGCAGGATGCCATGGCCCCTAGGACCGAAACGTATTTTCTCATTGAGCCTGGTGTTTCGCCGTAGTCGGCTCGCTTGCTGATTGAGTCTTGAGGTTCTGTCGAGAGAAGGTTTCACTAGCCCTAACTGGGTCTCGAACTGTGCCCCCAGGAATACCAGCGTTCTCGATGGCCGCAGAGAGAATTTTTCGAAGTTTATGGCGAATCCCAGCTGTTGTAGAAGCTGCATGGTGGCTTGTAAACTTGTGTTGGTCGACGCTGTGGAGGATCCCCTTACCAGCCAGTCGTCGAGGTATGGGTATACATGGTGGCCTTGCTTCCTTAGCCAGGCCGCTACTGGAGCCAGGCATTTCGTGAACGTTCTGGGGGAGGTCTTGAGCCCAAAGGGAAGAACCGTGAACTGGTAGTGAGTCCGCCCTATTACAAATCTCAGGAATTTCCTGTTTTTCCGACACATTGGACTATGGAAGTACGCGTCCTGTAAATCCAGGGACGCTAGAAAATCCCCCTCTTGAACGGCGCGGATCACTTCCTGCAGAGTGAGCATCTTGAATTTTAGGCTCTTTAAAGACTTGTTGAGATCGCGTAAGTCTAAAATGGGACGCCATTTGCCGTTCGGCTTTTTTACGACGAAATATCTTGAGTAGACTCCTTGACCTCTGTGATGTTAGAACTAGTTCTATCACGCCCTTTGCTAACATGAGTGTTACCTCTTGTTGCAGTATCTTCAGATGGGAATGAGCGGTGAACGCAAGTGGAATGTGCGGAGGGCTGTGTTTGAATTGTAGAGAGTGTCCGTTTCTTATAGTTTCCAGCACCCATTGATCCGCCGTTATTCGTTCCTATTCGTCGACATATGCGGACACTCTTCCCCCCAGAACGGTGTGTTGTATGTCACTGCTGATCTTTATTTTGCTTGTCTCTCGACGACGGATATGATGGTCTTTGTCTGGAAGTTCCGTCGGTTTGCCGTTTGGGAAGCACGCCTGTATCCCTGGGAGGGGTAAGCCGATCTGCCAAAGGATCTGTCTCCAGACGCAGAGAATCTTGAATTACCTGAAGCCCCTCTAAAGGGACGAAAAGACTTGTAGCTTCGGCCACTCTGGAGGGCACCCAATGAACGTGCCGTGTCCGAGTCCTCTTTCATTCCCTTTAGGGCTTCGTCCACCTTCTCACCGAAAATAAGGTCTCCCTCAAAGGGCATATCTAAAACTTTGTATTGCACCTCTGGCCTGAAGTAGGTACACTTAAGCCATGACTGTCGTCGTAATACGACCCCATTATTGACTTGCTTGAAGCCTGACTCAGCGAGGTCCACCGCGATGTTTATTGCATGATTTGAGGCTTCCTCACCCTCTCGGACAAGTAACATCGCTGCCTTCCTATGCTCTTCCGGAAGATGATCAAGCAATGGAGCTAGTCTGTGCCACATCTCCCTATCGTATCTGGCTACAATCGCCAGAGAGTTTGCGGCCTTTACTGTGGTTGCCCCCACGGATAGCACTTTTTTGCCAAAGGCATCCTGGCGTCTCGCTTCGTTTTCCGGCGGAGTTGTGCACTTGTGCTGGGCCTTCGCCTTCCTCGCCACCGACACCACAGAGTCTGGCGTTGGTTGGGAGGATAAACACTTGGGGGTAGACTCTGGAGCCTTAAACTTTTTCTCGAGGCGTCCTTTCACTGCCGGCTCTGAAAAAGGGTGACGCATTGTCTGCAACCCCTCCTTCCACACGTGGTCTAGTATTGGTATTGAGAACACAGACCTCCTTCTCTTACCCATGTGGTCGAACAAAAAACAGTCCTTTTTCTGTTCTTCCTGTGACAACCCAAATTCTTTGCATGCCTTCTCCATCATAGAATGGAATGACGCAATGTCGTCCGGAGGGGACGGGTGAGCTGGGCTTCTAGGGGTTTCCAACTCCACCTCTGACTCCCAGGTTGGATCCCTGGAGGGGGATGATGAGATATCCGACATGGCTCCCCTGTCAGACTCCGAATCTGGCAGCTCACCTTCCTCTTGTGCCAGTGCTGAGATTGGCGTGCGTCGGTGGACGGGACGGGCCCGGCTCGTCGACGGGTGACTGTGGCAGGTTTGCCTGAGGTAGTCTCTGGTCCAACGACTGTAGCAAGGACTGAAGCGTGGACAGAATTTCCAACGACAAAACAGATTGAGAAGAGGGGCAGATACCGGTATACCGGTATACCGGATCCCCTCGTCGATGACTTGTCAGCCACTCGTAGCCCTAGGTCTGCTGGGCCAGCTATTCTCTCGTTCTCCGAGGACAGCGACACAGCCTGTTCTTGCAATAAAGTATCCGGGGGGATCGGATCAAAGGCCTCCAGGCCTCCTGTAGAACCCCCGTCGACGAGGCTATCGTCGCCGCTGTTGTCGGTGGGGCGGTGGATGCCACCTGCGTAAGTGGCAGGGTGGAGGCTGATGACTGGACCGCCGTCGAGGACGGTGACTTAGCATGTGGTTTAGGCAGTCCCGCCTTTTCCACACTTGGCCTGCTTTTACTCGACTCTCGGTCGATCTATGATGATCGCCCGAGGAGGATTTCCTTTCCTTTTCATGCTTTTTTGATGAAGATGATTTCTTCGACGAGGAGTCTCTAGCTGAGTGACTCCCAGATGACTCTTTTTCCGTCGGTCGAGATTTCTTCGCCGGTGGTTCCGACGAGGTAGCGCGGCGTGATGTTTTCGCCGATTGTGTGGAGCCTACCTCCGAAGGGGGGTATGACCCGCTCCATCATTCAGCCATGCCACAGTAGTCGACTCCGGTCTTTGAGGGTTTTTTGAGAAAACCCTTTGCATATGTCGCAGTTATCCACCGAATGATGAGGGTGGAGGCAATATATACAATCCATATGTCCGTCCCCCTCGTAAACTTTTTTCAAGCCGCACGTCGCGCATGGATGGAACAGCGCTTTTCCTGACATGGAGGACATCTACTCTAACTCCAGGAATACAACCTTGTACAAAATAGTAAGAACGCGAGGAGATCCCACTACTTTGGAGACGGTTGAAATCTGAAGGGGAGCCGCGGGGGCGGGCCTCTTATACTGGGACGGCCTACGGAGCATGCGTAGGCGGGTCCTAAAAGGACGTAGATAGGACACAAAAGTGTCGGATGTTTTCCTATAGGAAAAGGCTATGTGTACCGAGGGGTCCCAGTCTGACGACGGGGAATATTCTAAGCATGTGAATCCATGAAAGATCCAATGCTGGAGAACGAAGTAACACAAATCCCTTAATGACCAGGCCAGCAGTAGGGTTTAGTGAGCCCCTGTATATACCACCCACCTCCACTGCTCAGTGTGGGGCAACAGCCCCTGAACCCCCACCATATGACAAAGGAGGCCTGTACGGCCCCACAAGTGCACCTCCTGTGAACATAGCACGTTTAACAGGCGATTTAAATCGCCAGCTAGCACACGAACAAATGGAAATAACACGGTTAAGAGCTCTATGTGACAAAGGGCAAATGCTGCCAGGGGGTGGGGAGGTACCCCCGCTGTCACTGGCAGATCTCTCACCCCCGATAGGGGCAGCAAGCAATGCAACCCCAGCAGCCTCGGTATCAGGACAATCTATAGCATCGCAAAGGACGTCATCACAGCAAAGACAAGAACAAGAGTGGCAGTCAGGACAGTTCCTGTTCCAATTGAATAACAAGCCAGTGAGAATTATACGCCCAGATACACCAGAGAGTCAACAAAGTGGAGATCAGGATGAAAGACAAGGAAGTGAACCCAAGGAAAATTGGGAGGATAATAACGAGTCAGAGTCAGAAATAGAAGTATGGGATGATTTAGATGAATACGAAGAGGCAGCTGCCGCAGAGGGTTCCCCACTGCCAAACTGCCGTTACCCAGACACTATCACCACCATTATGGCAGGCTAGAGTAAGACAACGAACAGGGAGGACAGAGACCATACTGGAAAGTAAAACGAAAAAAGGGAGAACGAGCAAAACAGGAAAGAAACAAACTACAAATGTCACTGATACATAAAGGAGCAGGTAGGCCAAACTATATTCCGTGGGCCCAAATGGACAAAAACCTGTTAAAACTCCTCCCCCCGCTGACGGGAGGAGCAGGTAAGTGGATACATGTATTTGAGAAGAACACGGCAGGCGTGCCGTTAGCTATAGGTGATGTGAAAAGCTTATTATCAGCAATCGGGGACCAAGCAGACACAATATGGGAAAGGGCAGGGTTCCCGGGAGTAACAATGAGCTGTGATTGCCACGATGGATCACCATTCAACAATGTTCGAGCACAAGTGTGGGATGCATTGCGGCGTGCATTTCCAGACGTTCCAGATTTACATGCAGTGATGCAGTGCACGATGGAGAGTGAGGATCCTGCGCAATTCCTTTTGCGAGTGCAAGACTTATGGAGAAGTGAAACTGGTACGGCATGGAATCAATCAACAGCCTTATTTTATTTTATCATTAAAAAGGGGTTGCCAAAGAGGTGCAGAAGGCCTTGGACAAAATAGCTGGGATCGAAGCCAAAGGGTGGCCTGAAATTCAGAGCATAATTGTACACCATTGGAGGAGGATCAAAGAGAAGGAAAAGGAGGTCACACAAGAGAGGCTGGCCGACGAAGCAAAATTAGTGCAGACAAAATTAGTGAAGGTCACCGCCATTACTGCCAGTGAAACCGCAGACAGAGGAAACGAAGGAGACGAAAACGCAGGAGGAAGTCCTGTTGGGATAGCAGCGCAGTGGGTTGGAGAGGACCAAGGACAGTGGAACGGAGAGGAACAGCCATGCCAAGGATCACAGTGGCAGAACAGGCTGGCCCAAGGAAGAGGTGGGTACCGTGGGCAGAGGGGAGGATACGGAGGAATGGGAAATAGAGGGTATGGTGGGCAAGGACCAAGAGGAGGACAACAGGGGTCATGTTGGAATTGTGGAAGGTGGGGACATTATTCACGAGATTGTAGAATGCCACCATCAGGGTATTTTCAGGGGCAGCAGCAGCCCATGAACAATGAACAGGGGTGGGGCTGCCCACACCCAGGTAGCCCTTGTGGAGCTCCAATGGGGGGGGACAACAAGATCAGTACTGCTATGACCCCCAAATGAAACAGACAGCCAGCCCCACAACAGCAGCCGCCGCCACAAAGGCAAAACGCACTACAGTCCATGGCAAGACAAAACTCAGTAGGGAACAAACAATAACCCTTTTACAGCGGCCGCAAACGGTGCCCTTGCACCATTCCGTGGCGTAACGGTCGTAGGTGACAACATTTTTTCAGTGCCAGGTCAGCAAAGATACCAAGACTAGGACAGCCCACAGGGAGTATTTGCGTGTCCAGTCCTATCCACCACACAAAGTGCAAATGAGGAACCACTAGTGGTGGCAGAGATAGGAAACAAGCAGTTTATCTTTATGGTAGACTCTGGAGCAGAAAAATCATGTCTCAGAAGGGAGGTTTCAGCTCTCGGGAAGAAATTTGGAGACGCAGGGGTTCTCTGGGGCTATTTTAAAAGTTTCTTATACAAAAGATCTTGATGTAACAGTAGGGGGAAAAACAGTGAGCGCACCCTTATTGTATTACAAAGACGCGCCAATCAATTTGATGGGACCAGACTTGCTCATAAGATAAACATGACCATAGCCTTTACTGAAAGAGGGATAGTGTGCTCGACGCCAGGGGTATGCCCCGTATGAGCACTCCTGATAATAAGCACAATTACAAAGGAAGTTGCAGTAAGAGGGATCCCCATGGACATGTTAGTCTATGGAATACAGGTATTAGCCCGAGTAGTGCCTGAAATAACACAAAAAGAGTGGAGAATACCATCAGACTTCATATTCCGCCCAATCACATCAACAGATGCCAGGCACAATTATATCTATAGACATTGAGGCAGTTCAAGTTTCCAACAAACGCATTGTGATCATAGGCCTGGATGCGCAGGGACGCAAGTGGAGAAGTGTGCTATGCATAGAGCTGAACATAATGCTAAAAGATATAACTGATGAATAATTGTTTACCGATTACGTGGGGGATGGAGAAATAATAATGGAAATCAGCATACCATGTGACATGATCCAATACAGAGAAATACACAACCCACTCATGGCTAACATAAAGGCCCCACTGACAATATTTGAGGAAGACATGGCCAGGGTAGCACCTGAAATTTGGACTACAGGGCCACACGATATGGGATTGTTGCATGAGGTGACTCCCATAAAGAAAAAATTGAAATCAGGTGCCCTCCCACCCAGAGTGAAACAATACCCAATATCCAAAGCAGCAGAGGAAGGTATTAGAGAAACAATGAATGCACTCCTAAGTCAAGGTATCTTAGTGCCATCAACTTCCCCATGCAACACAGCGATTTTTCCGATTAAAAAAGCAAAAGGAGGGGCGTGGAGAATGTTCCAGGACCTCCGCCCACTCAATGACGTCATCCAAAAAGAGTTCCCATTAGTGCCTAGTGGCATCTATATTGTGCAGTATACCAAAAGAGGCAACTTGCTTCACGGTCATTGATTTGAAAAATGCCTTTTTCTCTGTGCCACTTGCACCAGAATCGCAGTGCCTTACAGCCTTTACATTAGGAAACAGCAGATATGAACACTGCAGACTCCCACAGGGGTATTGCGAGAGCCCACGCATTTTTAACAGTACTACGAGAAGACATTGGCAACATAGATGTAGGGAGCACCATTATACAGTACGTAGATGATTTACTCGTCTGCAGCAAAACAGAAGAAGAGTGTAGAGAAGACTCAATAACATAGCTTAACGTATTGGCTTCCAAGGGATACAAAGTGGACAAAGGAAAGTTACAATACTGCCTTGCAGACGTTGTATATCTCGGCAGGCAAATATCTAAAGATGGAAAAAGAATACTACCAGACAGAGCTGCTGCCATTCGACACATTATACCAAAAACAGTGAAGGACATGCAGAAATTTCTTGGCATATGTAACTATTGCCGAGCATGGATCCTCGATTATGCAGCATACACGGCCAATGCTACAAGCACTGAAGGAAGCACAGAACAGGGCCCCAATAAAATGGACACATGAGACAATTGCCCAATTCTCCCGATTAAAAGATCTTATTGCAGACGCCCCAGTCTTTGCAAATCCAGATTATGAAAGGGAATTTTTCCTGTTTTCACACAGCAATGGAACATTGATGACAGCAGTATTGACACAAAAGACATCGCTAGGCCACAAACCATTAACGTACTACAGTGGAATATTAGACCCAAGATGTAGCAACAGACACCTCCATGCCGGCAGCAGATAGCCCGGAGGGGCCATTAATGCCAGGGGAACACATCTATGTTAGAAGTTTTGTAAGAAGGTGGAATTCACCAAGATTTGAAGGTCCATACACAGTGGTGTACAGCACCCCAATTGCAGTTAAAGTAAAGGGACTGAAATACTGGGTGCACCTCTCAGACGTGAGAAGGGCGCGCAGTGTTGCACTCCCCCAAAATGAAACAGACTGAATGGCATTGCTAACAGGGTCTGACAGGATGAAAACTGCAACTATGACAGGGAAAGTATAGTGAAAAAGCAAAATGTTTTATATATTCTGTCTTTTTTTTCTCTTTAAATCTCATATGAATCGTGTTATTATTTCTATTTTTCTTCATTGTTTTTATGATAAATGGAAAGAAATTGTTAAATGCCTAATTGAGCAAAAAGATGAAAAAGAATGAACAATTGCAAATATGTTTCTTTTCATGATGACTTAACGAATTTGTCTCGCCCACATAGGTTCAACATGAGCCAATGCGATGAAACGGCTGAGCAGGCTGAAATGTTAGATAGAAATAGGGATGCCACTACGGCCAGTAGATTGAGCAATGTAGAATGTGTTATAAAATATGCTGCCATGCTATTTGCAATAATGAGGTTTTATTTTATTTGGTATAACGTCTGTGGCAAATGAAATGAACAAAGGGGGGAGCGGGGCTAACATGACAAAACCAGGGTCTAAACTAATATGGACTGGAGTAACAACCATTTGGAAGGACACTTATAACATTGAATCGAATAGTATAAATAAGTCACCCTATGAACAATTGCATGTAAACAAAACTGCTATTCCATTGTTGAGTAATACTATGGCCAAGGGAATAGAGCTTGGATGGAATGTAAATGACGATTACTATTGGTTGACTAAATTCAGAAATACAAGCATGCACACGGCACCAGAAACCACTACTGAATACACACGTCACCATGAACAACATTGATGGATGCATGGTCCAGAATATTCCCGCTGCAATATTGAGTTGGTATCCAATTAAAAAACAAAAGGAGAAAAAAGGGGGGCGGGAAAAAAAACAGGTGATATTTAGCACAACCTGGGTTAGATGAAATAGAGGACCCCTGACACCCTGACCAATCAAATAAATGGTATTCAGACATGAGCACCGCAGCAAAGCAAGCAATGAAAGTTGCTACGTGTGCTCACTTATTCCTCATGCAACTGGAACCCCAAAAATGTTAATTCCACAGAAAGTACCCTTGTCTGAGGCCCAATGTTTGATTCATCTGATGCTGTGTAGAATAAAGAGACATTTCAGGCACACAGTCATCATGGAAAAATTGGAAAACTAACAAACATGCACCAGCATACAAGGAGTAATTTGCCTCCAAGAGCCATTTTTCATCATAAAAGGGACAAGGTATGCAGAGGACAAGTGGCATGATGAAACGATTGAATGCAAAGCTGAGGGGCTTCGAGTGCTGCCAGACGAAAAATACGAGTGGGCAAAAGAAACGTGCATCCCCATCTGGTCACAGCATATCACCAAGCTAACATGGGTCACACCCCTGGAGAGACCCATAAAGATTCAAAGGGAAATACTGCACAAACTTTGCTTCCATGGAGAAGGGAAGGTGAATATGGGAAATGCACAGAAGTGCAATAGAACTTTAATACCAGATATGAAAAAAGGCACTGCTGCATTAATGGACATATACTGGATCTGTGGCAAACGAGCTTACCTGCATCTCCCAGCATCCTGGAGGGGCACTTGTGCCCTAGCCACACTTCACTCAGCACTAATGGTGATACCAGAGAGCCACGTTCAGTTTACAGCAAGGCCTTCGGATGAAAGTTCGACAGCAGGCCAATCGGCTGACATATCAGCAGCAGGGCAATCGGCTGAACCATTGACAGCGCCCAATGAGACAATCACAGAGCCCCCAGCATACAAACTATTGTCAGAAGAAACATTGAGAACCAAGTTGTCACGCAGCAAAAGATCCAATTATATTTCGTCCAAATCGTCAGAACTCCTTGCTGAAATCCTGCAGCAGTACAAGCTTTTCTCATCTGCAGAGACATTTTGTGCATCATTTCTAGCACCAGGCGTTCAAGCCAGCACAAACGAGAAATGGCTGCAGATAACACGCTGGGAGCTCATCCAGCTGGCTAACGACACTGAAGGATTGAACATCATAAAAATAGAGCTCCGTGCACTGTGCCTGATGACGATGCAAAATAGATATGTTAGATCTTATCACAGCGGTGTTTGCAAAAAAATTGGGGGCGTGCTGCACGTTCATACCAACTTCAGATGCTGATAACGGGACACTGTCACACGTGATAACAGCAGTGAATAATTTAGGAGAAAGAATGAGAACTGAAGGTGGAGCAGACAACACGTGGTTCGACAATCTGTTCAGCTGGATACCATCATGGGTGAACATAGCAGCGAAGATACTCATTCCCATTATGGTCTTTCTTCTCCTAATATTCTGTGTGTACCAACTGGGACTAAAATGCTGTGAAAATATGCCTAATTCAGCGATGATCATGGTAACAGTGGGCCGACAGACAACGGTGGCTACCATGATAAATGCCCAAGTACAAACTGGAGAATACACCACACCGCAGTATAGAATGACTGCCATCTATAGGCAGTATGGGGACGTGGTCGATAATCTACATCACACTACCATTAAAGAACCAAAAGGACTTGCTGTGGTATAACGAGGTTTGGATAAATTTAGATGGGGATGGTCACCCCAGAAGAATACGCAAGAAGGGTAACAGCTTAAGAAGTGTGTGCAAAGCATGGATGCCAATAAAGGGTACACCCGCTTGGGATGAGGCTGAAGCCGAGCACTACCGAAGGGAGAACGAGATAAGTAGTTTGTTACTTTAGATGTAACGAAAGGGGGAATGTATGGGAGTGAAGGGCCCCCAGGCCCTACTCGCGCCGTACACTCCTCAGTACAAGACATGGACCATGTGCCTCTGGTAGTGGGGTTGCCCCTTGCCCTTATGTAAAGTTAACCACAGTTGACCGCTACATAGATGGGACTACTGAGTAGGACATGGGGCATCCATCTTTTGTGCCCCCTTTCGACTCCATCTTGGGTAAACAGGCCTCACTGTGATAGTACAGCAATGCTCAGCTCACCTTCCACTGCAACAGCCAAGGACAGACACACAAGGCGCGCAGGCAGCTGGCTGGCCCCCACCCTTGCACTCCTGTGAAGGAAAGCTCTGCGCGCCCATTCTCACGCTGAAGCCGGAGAAAGCTGCAACCACCAATATAATACAGTTTTCTTCCTCTGAGATCACGGCTAGCATGAGAACCAGGATGAGCTAAGCACTTTTTGCTTGTTCGCGCCCATAAACGTGCAAGCCACCCACCCCCATTTAGAGCAATTTATTGCCATCCTGACCCTGCGCTCCCTGTAAGGTATTCCTTTCAAGTGCCAGACCCTCGCCTGTGCTGCGAAACCCACCCAACACACCCACTATCCTTAAGCATCTTACCACAATATGACAATGCATTACTTACCGTAAAAGCATTTCTGATGGTTGTATCTGCTTAGATTCACATGCTGTGCATAGGTCCGACATCCAGTGGTCACTGCGGAGTATTGCATTTTGTTTTTCGTAGTCGAAAAGGGACGTCGACAAGGCGTGTCTGAAACACTATCCCTATAGTGACGTGCGTTGTACCCACAATCCCTCACGCATCGAGGTCCCTCCGTTTGTATTTTTCTGCCCTGAGGGAGCCTTCTAGACGTGAGTGAGTACAGAAAAGAGATATAAAAGGAAGTCTATGTTCCTTCCATCCGAGCGGGGAGGAAGGGTGGGCGCATGTGAATCTAAGCAGATACAACCATCAGAAATGCTTTTACGGTAAGTAATGCATGGTCTTCTGATGTTTGTTAATCTGCTTAGAATCACATGCTGTGCATAGACTAGCGAGCAGTACCCGGAGTTGGCGGTGGGTTATGAGAGGGAACAGTAGACAAAAGATGTCTTAATACTGCCTGTCCCACCTGGGAGTCAGATCTCGAGTGTGCATCTAGACAGTAGTGTTTTGTAAAGGTGTGCACAGAACTCCAGGTAGCCGCTTTGCAGATGGACTCAAGGGGAACATTTGCAATGAATGCTATGGACGCCCCCGTGCCTCGAGTAGAATGTGCTCTTGGCCTAAAGGGCAGTTCTCTCTTAGCAAGAGTGATGCATTGAACAATCCATCTAGAAATAGTGGACTTTGAAACTGCATCCCCTTCTCTTCCTGCTGCCACCGAGACGAAGAACTGATTAGTCTTCCTCAGTGGTCTGGTTCTTTCCATGTAGAACATGACCGCTCTGCGGACATCTAGTGTGTGCAGAGTCCTTTCTCCCAAGTTGGAAGGATTTTGAAAGAACGCTGGTAGTTCTATAGACTGGTTTACGTGGAATTTTGAGATGAATTTCGGAGCAAACCTTGGGTGAGTGCGTAGAACCACCTTATCTCTGTGAACTGTAACAAAGGGGTCTAGAACAGAAAGAGCCTGTAGTTCACTTACTCTTCTGATGGAGGTGATCGCTATTAGAAAAGCAGTCTTAAGAGTGGTGAGCCCATGAGTCTGGTAAGTACCACGTTAAGGTCCCATCCGGGAGCTGGGTCAGCTATCGGGGGGGGTGTATTCTCTTTACTCCCTCCATGAAGGCCTTTATAACAGGGATCTTCCACCACAACACTGAGTTGGGAAGTGGTGTATGCAGAAAGTGCCGCTAGGTGGACTTTAATGGAATTGAACACTAGACCTGAATCCAATAAATGGGTCAGGTATAGAACAATATGTGTGGGAGAGCAGTCAATCGGGTTGATGCTCTTTCCTCTGCACCAGATGACAAATCTCTTCCACTTGCTAGAATAGCAGTGGCGAGTGTTAGGTTTTCTGGCTTCCCTGAGGATGTCCATGCATCTCTGCGGGAGCTGTAGATGTCCAAATTCTATGATCTCAGGAGCCAGGCTGCTAAGTTCATGTTCTGGGGGCATGGATGCAGAGTCCTGCCCTGGTCTTGTGACAGCATGTTGTACGGGCAGGGGAGTTTCACTGGGGGAGATAAAGACATCTCCATCAAGTGAGCGAACCATGGCTGTCGGGCCCACATTGGGGCCACCAGTTTCATGGTCACTTGTTCCTTGTGCATCTTGTGCACCACCTTGTTGAGAAGGGGAGTCGGGGGGGAAAAGCGTAAACAAATTTCCCTGACCATTGAATCGACAGACCGTTCCCCTTGGATTGGTTCTGGGGGTACCTGGAGGCGTAACTTTGGCATTGTGAGTTCTCCAGGGTTGCGAACAGGTCTATTTCTGGGAATCCCCATTGCGTGAAGACGTCGAAGACGATGTCTTCGTGCAGTCGCCATTCGTACTCTTCGGGCAGGGGGAAATCTCTGCTGAGTTTGTCTGCCAGCAGATTGAGTTCCTCTGGTACATGTGACAGTAGGAACATATTTTGTTTGAGAGCCCACCTCCATATATTTTGGGCCAGTTTGGACAGTCCTGGAGAGTGGGTTCCCCCCCTGCTTGTTGATGTAATACATGGCTGTGGTGCTGTCTGTAAGGACCATCACTGTCCTGCCTTGTAGGTGTTCCTGGAAGGCTTTTAGCGCCTTGAACACCGCTAGTAGCTCCAGAAGATTGATGTGTTTGGATGCTACGTTTGGAGTCCACACTCCGTGAGCAGTTTGATGGGATAGGTGAGCCCCCCATCCTGTGAGGGAACCGTCTGTGGTTAGAGTGGCTTCCGCCGCGGGAGTGGCAAAGGGTTTCCCTTTTCCCAGGTTTTCCTTTGTCCACCACCGTAGCGAGAGAACTAAGGCCTGCGAGACCACCACTAGATCGTCCCATAGTCCGCTGGCCTGACACCACTGGCTGTTGAGCCACTCTTGCATTGGGCGCAGGCGCGCGTGAGGTACCAAATAAATACACGACGCCATCATGCCTAGCAAGCGCATTGCTTTGCATACTGTCACCTCTCGACCGGTCACATATTGAGGGATCTGAAACAGCATGTTTTGGACTCTCTCCTTGGAGGGGAAGACGAGGCCGTCCTTTGTTTGAATTAGAGCCCCTAGGAATTGTTTGATTTGGCTGGGGTCTAGGCTGGACTTCTTTTCGTTGATGGAGAAGCCCAACTGGAACAAAAGGTCTACAGTCTTTTGGGTATTGGAGAAGCATGTTTCGTAAGAATCCCCTGTTATGAGCCAGTCGTCGAGGTAAGGGTAAACTGGGATGGACAACCTGCGCAGGTGGGCCGCTGCCACTGCCAGCACCTTCGTGAATACCCTTGGTGCTGATGCTATGCCGAAGGGTAGCACTCTGAACTGGTAGTGTTTGCCCTCTATCATGAACCGGAGGTATTTTCTGTGCGCTGGCAACATTAAAATATGAAAGTATGCATCTTTCATGTCCAATGTTGTCATGTAATCTCCCTGTGATAGCAGTGGGATCACTTCTTGTAAGGTCACCATACGAAACTTTTGGGGTTTGATAAACTTGTTCGCTGGGCGCAGATCTAATACAGGGCGCATGGTTAGATCCTTTTTGGGTACAAGGAAGTACACTGAATAAATACCTTCCGTTACCTGAGATAGAGGTACGACCTCTATGGCTCCTTTTTCCAGCAGTTGTTGTACTTCTTGGAGAAGGATGGCAAGATTTTCCGGTGTCATGCGACGTCCCCTCGGGGGTTTGTATGTTGGGGAACTGTTGAATTCGATGCAGTATCCGTGGGCTACGGTGGAAAGTACCCAGCGGTCTGACGTTATACCCTCCCATGCTGGAAGAAAGGATGTTATCCGGCCCCCGACCGGTGTTGCATGGGAGGGGACGCGAATCTTCGCGTCACTTGGTGTTGTTGGGGGCTTGGGAGCCTCTGGGGGTGGCCCTCCGGCCTCTTCCTTTGCCCCGGCGCTGGCCTCTTTGGCTGTACTGCCCACTATTGGTCTGGAAATTGGTGGCAGGGTACTGTTGCTGCTGGTTTTGTTGTTGGCGTTGTCCACGAAAAAAGCGTTTATTGCCATAGCCGCGCCTGGTAGAGGGCTTAGAGATTTGGTCAAGAGTTTTGATAGTGTCGAACTCTTTTTTAGCCATCTCCAGAGCCTCATCCACCGCTTTCCCGAAGAGGTTTGAGTCTTCAACAGGTTTATTTATTAAAGACGCCTGTGTCTCTGGTTTGAACCCTGAGTTGCGCAGCCATACGTGGCGTTTTAGGAGTATTCCCTGAACCAGGGAACGTCCCGCTGTTTCTGCAGCATCCAGAGAGGTCTTTACAATACTCTGGTTGACCTGGGTTCCTTCGCCAATAGTTGTAAGCAGGCGTGTACGTAATGGTTCCGGCGCTTCTTTGGCGTCTTTGCGCAGTTTGGCCCACTGCGTGTCCGCATAGCTAGCGAGCTAAGAATTGTTGTTCGCAATTCTTGCCGAAAAGGCAGCCGAGGATGTAACTCTTTTTGCAAGGGCATATAACCGCTTGCCCTCCTTGTCAGGTGGTGCCTCACTGGTGGAAAGTGGTACCCCTGCCCTCTTTCTTGTATTGGTTACTACCAGGGAATCCGGAATGGAATGTCCCCTGATGTACAGCGGGTCTGAGGGTGAAGGAGTGAAGTTTTTCAATTCTAGGATTGACCCCTCCGATTAGTGCGGGTGTGGACAGCGAAGGGATGATTCTTCTCTTCACCGAAGCGAGGAGGGGAATGGTCTGACTGACCGGGGGTTTCTCCTTAATTACTCTTTCCACAAAGTCTAATTCAGGAGAGAGCTCCCCAGTGTCCAGTTCGAAATGTGCTGCTGCTCTGCGCAACAGGGCATTAAATGTGGGCTGATAGTCAATGGGAGACGTGTTTCTAATAGGTGAATTGTCAGGAGGATTTAGGTTCAGGACATCAGTGTCGGAATATATTGATGGGGATTGCCAGGGGTGAGAAGGTCCTTCTTCTGGATTTTCTCCGAAGCCTTCTCCTACCAAGTCTGGGCTGTCTTCCAGACCTTCCCTCCTGGTTCCGTCCCTCTTCCTCGTCCATAAAATCATCCTCTTCCTCAAAATAATGTTCTTCCCCAGTGAGGTCATACACACTATGGAAGTCTGAGGCTGTGTCCTGGTGGGGATTGACTAGTCTCGGGATTTTGGCCCTGGGGTCCTCCTGAGGCCCTTCTCTTATTCTCTTGGGAGTGGGAGGGTTCTGGGTATTCATAAACCTCTCCATTCTTTCCATGCAGAGATGGAGCCTTTCCATGGTTTCATGGGGTACCCCCGAGCGGTCTAGCGGGGGAAAAATAGTGTCTTGTAGCTGAAAACGGCTCGACCTCTCCCACAACGTCGAGGAAAGTGTCCCGTCCCCTCCGAAAAGCCTTCAGGTGTGTTGGGAATCCCCTCGACTGAAGGAGATAGTTCTTCGGCGTGTCTTTCGACCTCTGCGTAGCACTCGGCGTGTCTTTCGGCGTACCCTTGTGGGCATCGGCTACCACGATCCTCGCCAAGCTCTCAGCGACTCGTTTGTCAGCGGAGGGCTGTGGTTTCGACGTTATGGGTGTCGATCGCTCTACGGCGGCATGCGCTTTCTGCTGATGCGCGCCGGCCTATGATTTGGGGGCGGCACCCTTATTTGCCGAAAGCCCAGTCGCTGGTCGCGGCTGCGAGAGGGGCTTCGAACCCGAACGGTCCGAGGAGGCCGCCGGTGGAACCTGCGTCTCCTTGGGCGCTGATGCTCTCTTCGCCTTCGACGAAGAAGAGCCATGGGTTGTGTGCTTATGTGTGGTCTTGTGTGCGTCAATGTCGCCGGGGTGTTCATCCCCCATAAGCAGGGCGTGAGCCGAGCCCGTCGGGGCCGGGGACAGACGAAGCGCATGTGCGCTCTTTAGGGCGGTTTTCGACTTCCGTAGCGGAGGTTGTGGTATCACGTTCCTCGTCACTGTCGGTGGTAGCAACGGTGGGTGAAGCGTCGGCCTTCGACATAGCGTAGGCCGCCCACCTCTTGACCCTACGGTCTTTTAGAGTCTTAGGCTTAAGAAGCCGACAAGCCGTGCAACCTTCCTCTTTGTGAGCGAGGGGCAAGCAGCGGTTACACCGTGAATGCTTGTCCTTCCAAGTAAACTTGCCCTTGCAAAGCGGGCAAAACCTAAAGGGTGTCCTCTCCATAGCCGAGGCAATAAATCGTGATAACCACCCCAAGGGAAAGGAAGGGGAAAAGGAAAGGCATTCTCAGAAAAGAACCAGAGATGTCCCACGACCCCCACTCTCCCTACTGTATATGGCCTGCAAGGCCAGGCCACGTGTTCGGCAACGCCGAAGGATCTCCTCCGCTCGTCCCCTCCGTCGAAGATCTTGCTCGGCGGAGACAGCTTCACAACAGCGTCGAGGGGGGGGGAAAAATCGATATGTTCTATATTAATATAGGAAAACGACCAAAGGTCGAGGAGATGAAATCTGCAATGTCTCTCGAGGAGCTCCGCGTAAAGGCGACCAGTAGCTGGGCGGAAAAAAACAATCTGAGGGACCTCGACGCGCGAGGGATTGTGGGTACAACGCACGTCACTATAGGGATAGTGTTTCAGACACGCCTTGTCGACGTCCCTTTTCGACTACGAAAAATGCAATACTCCGCAGTGACCACTGGATGTCGGACCTATGCACAGCATGTATGTTTTTACTTATACTAATAGGTCTAAAGTTTAGGAGGTATGTGAAACACAGCTCGATTCTTTTTACATGTACAATAAAAGGTCAAGGCCTCCAATTAAAACCACGAATGACCCAATTGTACTGACAATAATTACTATGTCTGACTTGTGTAGAAATATGAAAAGTAGCATTAAATGTTTAGATAATTTGTTATTTAGTGTTTTTCAAATGCAACATATTAGCTTAGGTAGTGACCACAGTGACCAGACCCTGACCTGGGTGGAGCACAAGATATTTGACGTCCGTCATCTCGTCAGCCACTCAGCCAACCAGAAGGAAGAGATGCCACCAACACGTACAGCACCACACCGCCTGGCCAATCGGGTCCATTTAGTATTTTTTGTTAGAGTTACTTTAATTGACATATATTTGAGTAATGATGTAAATGGAAGGTAGGGGTTTTTGTGGGTTATTTCCTAGCTGGAGAAATAAACCATCCTTTGAACTCTTGCAGCCGGGTCTCAGTGCCTCATTCCCCGACAGGGGTTGTGTTGGTTATTTTATTTTCTCTCACACGTAGTAAGCCAGGGAAAGGCACCTACACCCCTGATGGTCCCCCATACCCGTTGTGCCCCCTTGATGCTCCGAAGCAGTCCTCTGCTTCCATTTCCTCCTTCCACCCTCCAACCGCCTCCTCCGGCCCCAGCAACATAATTGGCTCAATACAACGGTGGTGCTGAAGCGGGAGGATCCTACGGGTCAGACTGATGCTCATAACTGAACCTCACTTGGGCTAAGGGCCCCAAGGCAAAAGGCGGCTCCAGAGTGTCCGCAGGGGAAGCCAGCGACCAGCCGTCAAGTAGCAACGACTAGGACTACGAGTGGCTGGTGGAGAGCAATTACTCCACCCTGAAACCCAGCCACTTAGCATACTTACCTATACCTGTACAATACTAATAAAGAAGTTGAGTGGAAACTAGCACAGTGATCTAACCATCACACACTTTGGATTCATTTTTGTACTTTTCGTTTTCTGTGCTTGCTGAAATCCACTTACCAATCATGGCAGATTATATGTGTAATAGGGATGAGGATAGGGCTGCTTTGTTTGCTCCAAGTGTGTGGGGGAGGGGGGAGTACCTCCAACCCCTTTAGAAGTAGCTACAATACGGTTAAAACACAAACAGAAATTTATAAAATTGGAAAGATATCAAAACGAGAAATCAAATATTGAGAGCATGCGTCCCTAGCTAATTAGCTAGAGAATGGCATCATTCCCAGAGGCCTATGGATAGTAATATTCCCTAATTTTGAAAATAACTAAAATGCTGACTTGGCAGAAGATTGGGAAAATAATCTGAGCTCCAAGATCATGGTAGAATTACTTCACACATGTCACAAGGGAGCATGAAAGGGTTATTGCACAAATCAATGCAACTAAGGGAAGAGATTAGAGGAATGGCTAATGCAGAAGCTACTAAAGATAAAAATTATGAAAAAATGCATGAGATCTTACGTGACTATCAGGATGAAATCAAGATGTGAACATTTAGAAAATTTCAGGAATGACAAGACTGTAGGCAGGATCGGGTGTATACCTTCCAGCCTAAATACGATAATATTACACCAAGAACTTAAATTAAGAACAAATATGCTGACACAGGAAAGGAAATGCAAGATCAACAAATCTCAAACAGGTCAGATTTACAATACCACCTACGGTTTCTACACCAACACCGAGAGGGGGGAAGCGGAAGCTCGGACGAGGATTAGGGCCAACCAGGAATCCTGACCAGGTCAACATCGAAGAAACGTCAAGGTGTAACAGCCCAATTTGGTCACTAACTTGTCAGATAGACCTTTAACAAGTGCTGAAATCTCGGTGCTTAATAAAGGTTGTTCTTTTGCACCAAGTGTGGGGACAAATGTCAATTTTCAAAATGGTCTTTAATAAAACTAATTTTTAACTCGGGTCCATACATTTAAGCCTAAGGTCACCTTGAACCCTCTTGGCACATTCCATTTCAGATATTACCAATATTGAAACACTAACATTAAATCAAGAAACTGACACAGATTTGGACACCATATGTAATGATCTAGATGTTCGACCCAGACATTTGCAAATAAGGGAACTCAAACCGAAATCAAAATTCACACCACCAATTGGGAACGGACAATGTTATTGAAACCTTTCACAAAGCCATTACCAAAGATATTCATGAATATCTGGATAGCAATCTGTATAACAGAAAAAAGCGCAGATCCAATCCAAGTAAAGATTAACTTCATGCTCTGGAGCATTTGGCCAAGGATAAATCCATAACAATTAAGGAGGCCGATAAAGTAGGCAACGTTGTGGTAATGAATACCAAGGGCTATGTATCTATGGCCATAACCCATTTGAACACGCCACAATGTTATATCCCTCTGAAATCTAATCAAGAAAATTGTGGAAGCTCTGCTCAGTTTAATCAAAATATGGTATGATCAAGGGTTTTTAACTGAGGAAGAGAAGGCATTTCTGACTAACAGAACCCGCAGTACCCACCCTATACTTCTTACCCAAGATACACGTATTTCGATACTCTTCCATCAGTAAGACCTAGCATGAGTGGTAAAGGATGGGTGACTGAGGGTCTTTCCCAATATTTGGATGAGGCATTGAAACCCAAAGTTCTAAGAATGCAATCATATTATAGTGCACATGTACTTCAATTTTTCAGGACGTTAAAATGAGAATCATACTATCCATTGGCTACGTTAGATGTTTCGTCCTTGTATACAAGCATTTACCATGATTCCAACAATTGACTACATTTTCAAAGATATATCCGCTTCTTACATGTCAACATGCTTACGAGTTTTCAGATTTACATTAAATAATGTATTTATCTTTAATGACCAGTATTGTGTGCAGGCAAAGGGGGTTGCTATGGGTGCTAAATTTGCCCCCTGGCTGGCTAATTTGTTCATGTCGCAATACGAGGAAACAAATCTTTAATCAAGAATTGTTCAAGACCTATATAACGCCTCCATGCAATAAGATTGAGGTTTTGATTGTTTGGAAGGGAACATCATTTGACCTTTTTCTTACACATACCAACACCAACCAATTTGGTATAAGCTTCACTGGTTCTGCAAGTGTGAATTGTGTTTATTTTTTGGATTTACATATTTGTTGAGAATGGATCCATACGGACCAGAACATACCATAAGCCAACCGAGGTTAATTCTGTGCTGTATGCGGAGAGTAGTCACCAGAGGGCTATGCTTAATTTCCCTGCAGGGGAAATTTATAGAGCCAGGAGGAATTTCAGCAAAGATAAATCAGAAGGAGTCACAATTACTCATTGGAAGATTCACCAATAGAGGATAGCGCTAGAATGTGATCAAGGCTGCAAAAAATAATGAAAAGAAACAATTAGATCTATTACAAGACTGCATGAAAAAGAAATCTGAAGGACAGATATCGATTATAACAGTTTTCGCAAGATTCCTCCATTTTGTATCGTATGGTTTCCACGCATTAGCATATTTTAAGATTAGATAAGGATATGTTACGCTTTGTCAAAGGAACCCAAGTTCACTTATACTAGAGCAGTTACCATAAAACAAAAAGGTGATAAAGAAATGTGGGAGCTGCAATTATTGCAAATATGCTCAGAGGAACTGTCAACTTCTCAGACACTAATGGAGTTACCATTAAGATCAAGGAATTTATTAACTGTAAATCATGCTATGTAGTGTACGCTATGTGTGTGGAAAGCTTTATATAGGCAGCACTATCAGACAGTTGAGAATTAGAATAAGAGCATTGGCAAGTCTGAGTGCTGAGCCTAAATCACCACTGGCCATTCATTGGCAAGACCAACATCAGATGAGCAATAAGGATGACATTAGATTTATAGGACTAATGAAAGCTAATAAGGGTAAATGAGGTGGTAACCATAAGCTTAATTTGAGGCAAATAGAATGTAAACTTACTTGTTATCTGAGAAGCACTTTAGTGGGCCTGAATTGTGACCATGAGGCATGTGTTTGTGAACAATTGTTCTGTGATTATGTCTATGGAAGATGGACAGTCATTTAAAGGTTGTGTTTTCTAGTTAGGTCTTGGTTGAGCTGTAAAGCCATTCCATCTTTGTTCAGATCACTAAAAAGGCACCCAGAATAGAAATTAATGATCCTTTATTTATCATTTTACACCTGAAACATTTGAAATTCTACTAATGTCGTGAACCTATGTAAAGAGGCTCCAGTACCTTTTGGAAGTATGACAATCGAGAGTAGTAGAGACATTTAGATTTTTCGTAATATTTTCTATCACTGACATTTAGAATTACAACAGGGACATTACTAACAATGGAAAAAGCAAGTCTTATATAGTTTGGATCTAATGTATTGATACTTAACCTTTCAGTTGTGCTCGTTTTCTAATGATTGGGCAACAGGACTCTGTGCCCGTGAAGTAGTTTGGTCATGGCGAACCCAGGAACGGTAAGGAACAAGTTACTTACCTGTAACTGTTGTTCTCCAGCATGGGTCTGGCATGGATTCACATGCTCATGAATATTCCCCGTCGTCAGGCTGGGAATCCTCGGTAAAGAAAAAACCAGTATCAGTTTCGTTTCTGATCTGTCTTTCGTAGTAATAACCAATCACTGGTCTCTGCGTCATACTGACCACAGCCAATGACTGCCCTCTACCTAAGCACCGCCTCTGGCAGCCATCTTCAGATTTGGAAGCACGTGAAGTGGCAGTATGACCAAGTGAAGAGCCGCAGAGGGGTAGGCGGGAGGGTTCGCATGTGAATCCATGCCAGACCCATGCTGGAGAACAACAGTTACAGGTAAGTAACTTGTTCCTTCTCCAGCATGGGGTCTGGCATGGATTCACATGCTCATGAATAAAGAATACATAGCAGTACACACATGCACAACCACGGGAGGTAGCAAAGGCTCAACATTAAGCATCACATCAACTCAACATTAAGCATCTTACCTCCTCACCAGGCTCACCTCAGGCGAACAGGTTGCGCAGCACTGCTTGGCCGACCCTGGACTCCTCCCTGGAATCCCGGTCGACGCAGTAGAATTTCGTGAAGGTGTGCGTCGACCTCCACGTAGCAGCCCTGCATATGTCCAGCAGGGGCACACCAGATAGGAACGCCGTGGTAGCTGCGATCGCTCTGGTGGAATGGGCTCTCGGACGGCCAGGCAGCGGTCGGTTTGCCAACCGGTGACAGCACATGATACAGCCGGAGAGCCATCTGGAGATGGAAGCCTTCGAGAGAGCCTTCCCCTGATTGACAGGTCCAAAGTTCACAAAGAGTTGTGACGTCTTCCGAAAACCCTTCGTGCGGTCCACGTAGAACTTCAGCGCTCTAGCTACATCCAGCGAGTGCAAAGTCCTCTCAGCCGGCGACGAAGGCGACGGGAAGAACACAGGTAACACCAAGGGTTCGTTGAGATGGAAGTCCGACGGTACCTTGGGCATGAAGGAGGGTTGCGTCCTGAGCACTACCCTCGTGTCGTGGAAAGTCAAGTACGGGGCCTTGCAGGAAAGGGCCTGGATCTCTCCCACTCGTCGTGCGGAGGTGATGGCCACAAGAAAAGCTGTTTTCCACGATAGAAACTTCAACGGGGCCGAGTGCAGAGGCTCGAACGGAGGTCCCATGAGCTTGGTCAGCACCACGTTGAGCTCCCACGCCGGGGCCGGAGCCTTCACCGGCGGGAACGATCTGAACAGTCCCTTCATGAACTCTTTCACCAGACGATGAGACCACAAGGACGTCCGGCCCGTGGTTCTGGTGTATCGGGAGATCGCAGCAAGATGAATCTTGATGGACGCATGTGCCAGACCAGCTTTGGCCAGCGTCAGCAGGTACGGCAGTACTTGGGGAGCCGTAATCCGTAGAGGGTTAATCTTCTGTGCGTGGCACCAGACAGAGAACCTCTTCCATTTGTGTCCGTAGCATTTAAGAGTCGAGGACGCCCTGGCCTTTGCAAGAACCTCTCTGCAATCGGCCGGTATGTCGTATCCTCCAAACTCTAGTGCTGCAGGAGCCAGGCCTGCAAGTTCAGCGACTTCGGGTCGTGGTGGAGGATGGCGCCTCCTTCCCTGGAGAGTAGATCCGCGTCCGCCGGCAGCTTGATCGGCGGGGACGCTGACAAGTCCAGAAGGTCCGGGAACCATATCTGCCTCGGCCACGCAGGTGCGACGAGGATCATCCTGCACCGTGACCTCTTGAGCTGGTTGACGAGCCGGATTAGCAGAGGCAAGGGAGGGAACGCGTAGAGGAACAGGCCCTCCCAGGGGAACGAGAAAGCATCGCCCATGCTCCTCGTCTGGGGAAACCTGCTGGCGAACCTCCGGCACTTGGTGTTCGTCGCCGTCGCGAACAGGTCGATCTGGGGTGTGCCCCACCGTCGGAAGAGGCGATCCACCAGATCCTGCCGTAGTTCCCACTCGTGGCACGAGCGCAGCTCCCTGCTGAGTGAGTCGGCGATGGTGTTTTTTATCCCTGCCAGATGAAACGGCACCAGAAAAATCCCTTGGGCGACGGCCCAATGCCACAGGTCCTGCGCCTCCTTGGACAGCGCTGGGGACCTGGTTCCGCCCCGTTTCCTGATGTAAAACATGGTGGTGTTGTCGGTGAAGATCCTCACCACCTTGCCCTTGAGGGACGGAAGGAAGGACCTGAGGGCCCAAAACACTGCACGGAGCTCCAGGACGTTGATATGTAGGGACTTCTCCGTCGGGAGCCAGAGTCCCCTTGCGTGCAGATTTTCGGTGTGCGCTCCCCACCCTTCCAGGGAGGCATCCGTGGTCACAGTCTCCTGGTGGGCTGGGGTCTGGAAGTCCATGCCCGCCGTCAGATGCGCGCGGGTGCCCCACCACCGTATCGCTCGTCGGAAACTCTCGTCGAGCTTGATCCTTTCCTCGAAGCTGCCCGTCGTCTGGATCCAGCGCGCATCCAGGAATTCTTGCAACGGGCGCATCCGGAGCCTGCACTTGGGAATGAGGTAGATGCAGGAAGACATCATCCCGAGGAGGGACTTGATGGACCTCACTTTGGCCACCAACATCCGTTGCACCTTGCCCAAGATGGTCCTGGTCCTCTCCTCCGACGGGGAGGCCAGAAGGGACACTGTCGAGCCTCGCTCCCAGAAACAGTGCGACTTGCGCGGGCACCAGGTGGGATTTGGCGTAGTTCACGGAGAATCCCAGGTCCGTGAGGAGTTGGACGGTCCTTGCCGTGTGGACCACGGCGAGCTCCCTCGTCTTGGCGCGGATGAGCCAGTCGTCCAGGTAGGGGTAGACGTGGATCCCCTCGCGGCGCAGCTGCGCCGCCACCGGTGCAAGGCACTTGGTGAATACCCTGGGTGCCGACCGTAGTCCGAAGGGAAGGGCTTTGAACTGGTAATGACGCCCTTGGACCACGAATCTGAGGAATTTGCGGTGCCCCTTTAGGATGGGAATGTGGAAGTAGGCATCCTCCAAATCCAATGACGATAGGAAGTCTCCTTCCTCCAGCTGACCCAGGACGTGCTGGAGGGTGACCATCCGGAACTTCTGCGCCTTGATGAACTTGTTCAGACGTCGCAGGTCCAGGATGGGGCGCCATCCTCCCGTCTTCTTCTTCACGAGGAAGTATCTCGAGTAGACTCCGGAGCCCCGAAGCCTCTTTGGGACGAGTTCGATGGCGCCCTTTCTGAGCATCGCCTTTACCTCCAGGAGAAGTTGAGGGACGTGAAGTTCTTTCCTGGCCACGGGGGGGACGCGCGGGCACCTTCTTTGAAACTCGAGCGCGTGGCCCCGGGCCAGGGCGTCCAGCACCCAACGGTCGGTGGAGATGGACTCCCACACGCTGACGAAGCCCGCCAGCCGGCCTCCCACCGGGGTGCTTCGGTGGGGGCCCGACCCCAAGGCCGGTTCAATCCTGCTTGGACGCGGCCTTGCCGCCTTGACCTCCTTGGCGACGACGGCGGGGTCCGCTAGACTTGCCTCGTCCTCTGTAGGCCTCTTGCGACGACGAGCGGGCCGCTTGACGGTAGGAAGCGAAACCGCCGCCGGAACCTTTGGAGGCGCCCTTGCCTCCGCCGCTCCGAAAGGGCGTCCGTCGTTGCAGGACTCCAAGGGCCCGGGCCGTCTCAGTATCCGCCTTGATGGCCTGAAGGGAATCGTCCACTGTCTTCCCAAACAGGTTGTTCCCGTCGAAGGGCATGTCCAGGACTCTGGTCTGGACGTCCTGCCGGAAGTCCGTAGCTTTGAGCCATCCACGACGTCGAAGGCAAACACCGTTGCCCAGCTGGCGGAATCCAGTGTCGGCGATGTCCGTCGCCACGGTGATGGCGTGGTCCGAGGCCACCTCACCTTCCTGCAGGATCTCAAGGGCCTCCGCCCTCTTGTCGTCCGGCAGAAAATCCAGCAGGGGAGCCATCTTGTACCAGAGCTCCCTGTCGTAGCGGGCCACGATAGCCAAGGCGTTGGCCGCTTTAATCGTCGTCGCTGCCGACGAGATGACTCTACGCCCCATAGTATCCAATTTCTTTCCCTCGCCGTCCGGCGGGGAAGTCGATGTGGAGGCCGCACCCCCCCCCGCTTTCTTCCTGGCTGCCGCGGAGACGACGGAGTCCGGGGTAGGCTGCGCCCGGAGGCATAGGGGGGCCGTGTCCGGGACCCGGTACTTTTTCTCGTACCGGTCTCTTCTAGCTGGCGTCGTGGAAGGGTTCTTGAGGAGGGAAAGGCCCTCATCCCAAATGTCGTCCAACAGAGGCACTGCGAGGACCGTCTTCCTCTTGGCCTCGCGCCGCTGATAAAGGAAGCCTTTCTTTTTCTTCTCCTCAGGGCAGAGTTGGAAAAGCTCGGAAGCCCTGGAGATCATGGAGTGGAAAGATCCGATCTCGTCGGGCGGAGAGGCCCTGGTGGGAGGCGACGACGGAAAATCCTCGTCGTATGCCTCGTCGTCCGTACCCGTCGCTGCCGTGTCAGTCCCCGTATCATCCCCTCGGGTGGACGGGGAGGAGGGCTGGAAGGGGCGCGACGGTTGAAAAGGAGGTGGTGGATGGATCCTTCTTTTCTTGGTAGGGGGAACACCAGAAGGTCCCGGTTCTGGATCCCCCGACGGGAGAGGTTCCTCCGTCGGTAACGGTAGCCTCGTCCTTATCTCGGAGCATAAGGACTGTATGGCCAACAAAATGGCCGCCGAGTTGTCTTGCGGCGCTGGCAGAGGGGAATCCGACGGGCGAGCAGGGGCCCCGTCGGTATCCTCGACGATGTCGTCGTCGTCACCTGCGTCGGGGTCCATTCCGACGGGCTGGCCTTTTTCCACGCCTAGGCCGTGGCTTAAGACCTCGATCAGTTCCTCTTCTGAGGTTGAGGCCAACTCTACGACGACGCCCTGCCCCCCCTTCTTCCCCACGGAGGGTTTCACGGGGGTCCTATCGATGGGCACAAAGGAAGACTCCCTCCGAGGAGGCAGGGAGATTCTGGGCCCTGAGGTCGCCACCACTGGTGCAGCCACCACAGGCTGAGCCAGGGCCGCCGTGACCGTTTCGATAGAGGGCTTGGTCGGATGGATCAAGGCCTTCACCACCTTAGGTGCGCTCACCGTCTTATCCTTGAGGGAGGGGGCACTGCCACGCTCCTCCTGCCTTAGAGCTCGACCGGGGCCTCTCCAGGAGCTTCGCCGGGTGCTCGGCCTTCCTCTTACCCGACCCAGAGCGTTGGCTCGTGGTTGATGGTGCCGGGGAGGGTGCGCCCTGCCTGGCGCCCGCAGAGCCCGACCGTTCGGCGCTCCCGGTGCCAGCGGACTCGCGGTGCTTGGCCTTATGTTGGGCCCCCGTCGCCGGGGCGCCCTCAAAGGTCTTAGAAGACCGCTCGGATTTCTTCTTCTTCTCGCCAGACGGGCTCTTACCCTCCAGCCAGTTGGCGAGACGTTGATGGCGGTCCTTCATGGTCCGTTCCGACATGTTGCTGCAAAACGCACAGTCCTTCTCCACGTGCGTCTTGTCCTCATGAAGGCAGTAAAGGCAGAAAGAGTGTTCGTCCTCCTTGAAGACGTTCTGCAGCTGGCATCCAGGGCAGACCCTGAACAGCTTTCCGGGCGTCGAGCTTCCCTTCTCCTGGGCCATCTCCGAGACAGGGCCTGAGAAGCTTCTGGAGTCCTCCGAAGTGTAGCTCGACGAAATCTTCACCCTTGAGGGGCACAGATGAATCCGACACGGGTCCCCGTTGATCGGATGTAGGATCGGTGGAGCTTGAGGCTCTTTTGACCGAAAGAATCGAAGTTTTTTGTAAAAAGCACGAAAAAATAGCACTAACGCTCGAGAGCAATAGCACGAGGATCCCAACACATGAACGTGCGGTAAAAATCTGAAGATGGCTGCCAGAGGCGGTGCTTAGGTAGAGGGCAGTCATTGGCTGTGGTCAGTATGACGCAGAGACCAGTGATTGGTTATTACTACGAAAGACAGATCAGAAACGAAACTGATACTGGTTTTTTCTTTACCGAGGATTCCCAGCCTGACGACGGGGAATATTCATGAGCATGTGAATCCATGCCAGACCCCATGCTGGAGAATAAGTCCTTTTCTATGCACAAAGTATAATGTTATAGCTAGGACCAGGTCCCAGCACTTACAACAATTTTATCAACACGTTTAAACATGAATTGATGTGCAGATTATAGAATGCCTATGGTGATAAATGCATCGGTCTCGTCATAAAACCGCCATGAATGATGTACTGCAAGACGTTTTTACATCTGACATCACACGCTATTGCACGTGACATCACGTAAATTGTCTATGTTCCCGTTGTTCACTGCGGGAAGGAAGCCCCTGTCCTAACGGAGAGGCTAACTGCACGGGATTGATCGAGACTAACCACTTAATAGGTAAACCAACAATAGAGCTGGTGACTGAGCATAGGGTCTTTTATTTGTACATGAAATGGCAATGGGAGTGTTACGTTAATTATGGTTAACCTGACTATACATAGAAAGTATAATTCACAGGTTACTGGTCTCGATTTAGAGTTGTATCTCAAATTCAAAAGGAGATTGTGTCCGTAATTATTAGTCTATGTACAGAGGAATGGCACGATTGGAAGCCAGCAACTATCAGCTGTTTTTGCAGCTTTTGTGCATATACACACGTTGCAGAAAGTAATTAGGTGGAAAACAGTATACTTTATTAGAACTTTTATCCTGTATAGGTGTTTGAGGCTACTGGAAGCCAGAATTGAATTTGCAGAAGTGGTTGGCAGTTAAGTTTGAGATTATTTCTGGCACCTTCTGCACCATTTCCTCCACAGTATTGCAGTTGAACTCACGTGCGGCCCAACTGGCACTGCAGAGTTAACTTGGAGTGACATCTACTGATGTAGTAAACAGGCAGGAATTCGGGCCGTAATAACTGGTTCAAATTAATTCTCAGCATGCAGATATTTTAGTGAAATCTGCAAGACTGGAAACGGTACAAAATATAAAGATGCTTTCAAGTTGTAGACTTACCGTATGAGGGAACAATGCACAGAAACCCATTGCAGAAAATGCACCAATCTTTTCCAGGAGCTGCTTTTACTAGCCTGCTCATCACAATTCACAACCAGTTAAGGAGGGAAACGAGAATTTTATGTATATAACAGAGGAAGTCCATACCTATATCCTGCAAAGTTCACCTGACCACCTTCAGCTGGACACCAAACAGGCAGACATTCCATGCCACACTTTTTACATCACAAACCAGGTAGGCAAAAGTTAAAGCAATATCCTTTGTTGTAGAGGTTCTGTGATATGTAGCAGTTAAACGAACGTGCCCTGCACCACAATTGTTCAATCTTAAAGTGACCTTCGGTCCTGGAAAATGGTTCAAATTCGGGAACCAGCCAGAAGAAATTGAGCAGTTGAACATGCACAGCAGTCCCACTGACAGATGACCAAAAAACAGCAAAGACAATTTAGAACAATTTATTTTATTGGTCTACATTCAGCTTACTCCAGATGTATTGTCTGAATGGTCCAGCGACATACAAAAAAAAAAAAATCCCACCTTCCCCCACAGTATCCTTAAAATAAAATCTTCACTTATAAAACTGAAACACTAATGCATTAAAATACAGAAATCTTGTTAACACATCACAAATTATTTATCTTGCAAAAAAATTCAAACAGATGAAATGCCCAATTGTTCAAATTCCAACAAAGGAAAGGATTTGAGCAGAGCAAAAATACAGTTCAGTGAATTCAAGGATCGAATCAGTGAATTTAAATGGTAACAAATGAACCATTAAATATGCAGATGTCCAAAATACATCAAGTATGGAATTGTAAGTAGGGCTCAACCATAAGGTGACAGGATCATAAAAGCACTGCAACATGGAAACATGGGTTTACATGTCAACTGATGTCATAAAACAAGTCGGGGGTAAAAGTGCCAAATATCCAAGCCTTCACTCCCAGACGAAAGTTTATCTGTATTGGTAATTCATGCTGTGATCAGCATTCCGTCCGTAGCCGCCGCCTCCTCCCCCACCACCACCACCTCCCTGTGGGGGAGGGTAAGTGGTCTGAGAACTGTTGAAATTCTGCCCCGCTCCCTGGTTGTAGCTTGGCTGGGAATAACCTAAAAAGGAAACAGTGTGAAATAAACTTAATAAGTCTCTGCATAATTTCAGAGAAATAAATCTGATGCACATACAAAATACTATCATTTGTATCCATCAGCACCCTTAAGGAATGGCACTCAAATTTAAACCTAGGAGGTTATGCCCCATCAAGACCAGACTTCTACCCGGCTCTAGTTCATCAGTTTTGGTTTTCCTGGTTCCATACAACATATCTTGGAAGTAATTTCTTTCACAGCATGGCTTAAAAAAAAAAAAAATCACTGAGAAAAAGTAATATGCCCAGAGAATCATCAGTTAAAAAATGTAATCATTTATATCAAGAAAGTGCCAGCACGGTTTGCTTTCATCAATACACCATCACTTAGTCTTACCAATTTCATGATGCTCATTGCCTTTGTCAATGTTCTTAACAAATAGTGCCAGCTGGTTATCATTTGGCCTTGCAGTCGAGGAGTATTTTGATTCTGTGAACTCAAAACCACCCACAGATGTCTGAGGAGAGGGGATGCACGGATGGGCAAGTTGCTTAACCAGCATTCAATATTTCACATCTGCAGGCTTTCAATTAAGAAAAAGCAGCATTTGAAAACCGGAATTAGAGCAGGTGGGAGGTTGCAAGAGTAGATACCAAAGGGCCACTGGACATCCACCTGGGTATCCAACCTACAATATTGCAATCCTTGTGTAGGCAGCTTAGACTGGGAAAGGGCAAAGACCAACTAGATGGTCACTCCGATAAAAAAAAATCTATTAGCTCAACTGCTGCTCTATTGCAAGATTGGAGAACACCTGTAAAGGGGTACAGATTCATTTGGAAACTCTGTTTTAGCAAACTTACAAAAGTGAGTGCTCATTGATGAAAACCAAGTACGTCACCAGCATTCCAGTACAGACATTTCCAGAATGCCTGCATCAGTTCTTATGGCCTTCCCTCTGGGCCTCATCTCCACAAACATGTTGTGAAAGTCTTACAAAATACATTACAAATTACTCACCATAGTGACTCTTTCTGGAAGTCCATACCAGCTTCCTACAGTCTCCTTGGATAGCCATGCCCTCTGTATGAAGAGCGGAGCATTTCTTGCAAAGCATGGAAAAATAAAAGCAAAAATGTTTCCAAAAAAAGCCACAAGTAAATAAATATGGCGGCCTGTGCGCAAATGTTGCACCAGTGGAATGTAGGCGCAGGCCCTGCAGGCCTCACAAACATCCCACCCTTCAGGGCTCCAAATCCAACACCACAAGAATACAGCAAAGGATTGAGCGGTAGGTTGAAGGCGATTGGTAGGCAACCAACTAGGGTGGCCCTACAGCCTTACTAGTACGTCCTGTTCTCCCCCTTCAAACCTCCTGGGATAGATCAAGAAATTAATAGTTACGCACCGTAGTGACTAACGTACTCTTAGTCCATAGCCCCCTTTCATCCTTACTGCATTGGGCAACCCGCTCTAGGGAAGGGAGACATACCGCTGCGGAACGTGGTATAGGGCACACCAGAGCCTCATCTCACCGCCTCTGCGAGCATAGAGAGTCCCACTAACAAAGCTGTCTTAATGGTGACCAGCCTGATGTCCGGAAGCCATTGCCTTAAATGGTTTGTGTGCCAAGGCGCCAACACCACATTGAGGTCCCACACGGGGTGTAGCTTCTTGATGGGCGGGTAAAGCCTGGACAAGACCACCAGATGTTTGACCATCGGGTTGAAGAGAAGATCTCCGACAAATTTCTGTAGGCCCCCATGGCAGCCAGATTGGTGCGATAATGTGTCCACCTGCATGCCCGAGTGCGCCTGGTGTGCCAAGAAGTTGAGCACATCGTCCGGCATGCACGTAAGAGTTCTCAGTGACAGAACCTACTCCATTATGTATTGGCTCCTGGTAGCCTTACTACTCTCACCCTGAATGATCTCCAGTTTAGCCTGTGATAGCAGGAACCACGCTGTGAGGGCTAACATCTGAGGTGCAGGATGAAGGAACCCCCCTCTCCCTCCACAGTATCGCCAGCCACCAAGGAGCCATCAAGATGAGGTGACAAGCTAACTTTATCTTGCAGATTACTGCCATTTCCCATCAACCTCTGGTTAGCGGCTGTCAGCATGACATCCACGTTGGTTTGACGCAGGCCAGCGAGGCGGCGACTACAGCCTTTTTTTGTATGCCTGCAAGATCTCCTTGCAGCCGAGGACTTCTTGAGGCTTAGAGTAACGCAGCAGCGATCACCGACGAGTGCAGCTGGGGGTGTGTTTATAGCAAGAGTGTATCCCCGCTCCGTCTGTCTATACTTGGCATCGAGGCGCAACAGGCTGGTCAGTGTGGGGCTTGAGCCAACCATTGGCCAGAACAACATTCTGCATCGGGACACCAGTCTTTGTAGGGTGGGCCTTAGAGTGTATCTCTGCCAAGAGCCCTTCCTCTGGCTGCTCCACCGCAGGATGAGGAAGTTCCAGATATTCTTCCAAACCTGCAAGCCTGTCCTGAAAGGGCTTCGCCGACAAGAGTGTCAGGGTCCTCTTAGTCTGTATCCGCCTGGGTTTCCGGCTGGTATGACAGGAGGAAGAGTGCTGGGTGTTGTGAGCTGCAGTCTGGAGACGGAAGCCAGAGGCTGCTGTGGAGATTGGCTCGGAACCGGCTGCACAGGGGCAGATTCAAAGGAGCTGGCAGCAGGGGCTGCCCTGGGGGCCTGTGGTGCCGTAGACCTGGGAGGAATGACTAGGCGCCGGGGGAGTGACCGGAGGGAGCAAGTCCCTGACTGCATACCTTAGTATTGGGGGGTGTGAGAACCGGTCCTCGGAGGCTGACGAGGAGAAGGATACTGACAGAGTGGCAGGGGGCTGCTGGGGCCGGAGTACACTCAGTCTGGGTTGCAGGGGAAACCTGCCCTGCGCAACTGAGGATACACTGTAGGCCACATACCTGGTTGACACCGGTCCCACCTTGAAACTTGTCGCCTGCTCTGTTCCTAAGAGTGGCATCAGACGAGCAGTCAGGTTGTCTGGTGTGGCGGCCATTTTGTCAGGCTGCGTGCCAAAGTCATGGTGCATGGCCCCTCCGGACACAGCCTCGCCGAAGATTCTTGGTGTTGGAACACAAAGCCCATCCCGCACCTCAGGTCTCTCTGCGCAGATAGGGTCCGGAGACCCCTTGGTTCCTCCCGCATGGGCCTTTCCTCAGGAGACGCCCTTGCGGAGCACGATGGAAAATAACTGCCCTCAGCTGGGCAAACTTCCAAGTCCTCTGGGGGCGACGCTTGGAAGAGTTCCCTCCACCTGGCTAGCCTGTTCTTCAGTGCGCGTGGAGTCAGTTGCACGCGGTGCAACCCTCCTAGCTGTGGTCAGGGCCAAGGCAGGAGAGGCAAAGAGCATGGGGGGCAGAGGGTCAGATGTGGGGAAAGTGTCCCTCGCAGGCTGGCCACCTGCGAGTGTGAGGCCAGAGGACCAAGTACCTAGATGACAGACAGAAGAATCTGGGGAAGATCGCATGGAATTACATGGCAGGGCCAAACGCAGGAGCACTGGTGAAATCGACCGATGCAGAAAAGATCGAGTGGCACTGGTGGCGGAGTCAGGGTAGTGCATGTTCCCAGGGCTGCACCTCAAAGGGGAAGGTTTTTCTGGTGAAAAAGGTTCCGTCTCCAGTCCCTAGTAAGGGACGCCCATACAGTATGGAGTAAAGGGGACGGGTCACATGGTCAGCACCTAGACACCAAAAAACGTTTGGGTTAATCGGCAACCTCTTCGAATTGCATAGTTTGAAGCATGATGGTTTCAAACCAGACATTGCATGTCGAATACAAGTCAACCACTGGACGAAAAAAAATCCAAGGCAGAAATGATTTCTCCAACGAGAAGAGCCATAGCACGCTGAAAAAGGTAAATGAGGGGGCATAGTGACAGCGACATGTCCAGAGCCCACAAGAAGGCTGAGTCAAGGTACACTACGTCAAAAGTTTTCTGAGCAGTTGATGCAGGAATGGATATCGGATGAGGACTCTGCGGGGGAAAGGGCAATCCTTTTAAAAAGATATACAGCCCTCTTCTAAAGGTTATTGTAGAGCCTGATTAGATGAAGACATTTTAGTGAAATCAATCTTGATTGGCCCACTACAAAAACCACATTCATACCGCTATCATAGCCTTTCCTCGGCCCACGCTGCCAAAAAAAGGCGAAGTTCAATGTCCACTTTAGGTTTGTGTTGGCTCGTAGCAGTGCGAAGTCTCAGTGGGCATTGTAGAAACACAAAGACTGCAGCTCTCCTGAGGTGGGGCGCTACTACTGCCATCAGCTTAGTAAAGACCCTGGGGGGCAGAGCAAAGCCAGAACGGAGCACTTCGAATTAGTAATGTGTCACTGATTGCCATGGTCCAGTCTGGGATAGCGTCCTCCCCTGTTTCTTGGGAACTAGGCGGTATTGGGAGTACCAACCCAAGCCCATTTTCTCTGGATAGCACAGCTTCTAGTGCTCGCTTCAACGTGGGTGGTCTGTCCAGAGGTCTCTTCATAAACAGGAGGCAGAATATTAACTGGATGAGGAGAACTCATTTTCTAAGGCACCATCAATGTTACAGCAGTAGTAGTAAATCAACCCTCCCTACCTGGCCACAGACTGCCCCGGGGCGCTTACTCCACCTCTCCCAGAAGGGTACATCTTCTGTAACCCAATCATCTGGACCTAAATGCAAAATTTGGCTGTGCAGGCTGCTGCACTGCCAACCCTAGTGACATTGCCATCATCTTTGGGGCCAAAAAGATGCACACCAGCAAAAGCAAGGTCAGATTAGACTGAAAATATGGGGGAAACCAAAACCCTGCAGATAAGCAGAACTGTGCAAGACAGTCAAGGTGCCCATGGCGCCACCCATAGTCTGTTGCAGCCAAACCTGCTTACAGCACTTGACGGGGCATTTCTTTGCCACCAGCAACTATGTCCAAGAAGCTATTCCTGACCTCTGGGAGGGGGATCAGATGCTTCCGAAATGGTGCACCAGAGGATGTGGGAGAATTTGTAAAAGCACGCAAAGCATTTACAGCTTTAAGAGCCATGCTGCCCGGAGTGAAAACTTTCTCCGCCAAAGTCCCTACCATTCGGGAGGTTGGACATCGACAGCTTGGATGCAATTGTTGCAGCACGACTATACCTTCAGACGAGTTAGCAAAAACAGATGATCGCCTCTTGCTGGCTTTTATTTCAATGTGAGCGCCAAGTGGACTGCTGTGTAGGGCACGGGTGTTGCAAGGCCATGCCCCCATCCGCTATGACAGCATCAAAAAGGTCAAGCTCAATCGTACTGCAGGTCCATGATCAAGGATATCAGCAAGATTTTACTGCGACAGGTTGACAATGTGCCGAGCCTTATGGCCACAGCGACCTTCATATCCTTGTAGTGTGTGTTCGGGTGCATGCATGGATTTAATTACACATCTGGAGATGTAGCCACACCACTGGCATCGTTGAGACCCTCTGCCAGTTGCAATAACCACCCTGGTCTGCCATATCTGGCAACTGACCCAAGACCGCCCCCAACCCCCAGCACAATCCCAAGTCTTTTCAGGTCAGCATCCTCATCAAAAATAAAACACACGGACTAGAACATTGATAGTGGCCGAGGGGGCAGCCGACTATCGGCACAGGAGGTTTCTCCATTGGAGAACATTTGGCCTGCCATGGCTGCCTTTGTGCCAGACCGCCGGGGATGGTTTGAGCCGCGTCCACCTGTGGCGCCGAAGCCATATCAGCCAAGGCCATTTCCCCCCTCGCCTCCCTAAACCCTTGGCTGGGTACGGTATCATGCTCTGGACCTTGGAAGCGGGCAAGTGCATCCTTTTACATGGCACACAATATTGCATCAGTTTATGAATGACGCGGCTGTATAGGAGGTCAGCAGAGCAGCACTACGCACCCCAATTGAAAAAGATCAACCGCAGCTGACACTGGATAGCCAATAAGAGGAACCTGGGCAAATTCAATCAATTGAACAGCCTTGGCAAAGGGGCATGGTAATGGCTCAGCATCTATGTACTTTTAAATAAGATTATGTGATCCTGGAGGGTGTTGGTCAAATGCTGTAAGGCCACATTGGTGCTGTTACAATCCTCAGAAGCCCATCATGACTTGCCAATGGATTAATCATCCATTGCATCTCAAATTTTATCCAAGAATGCTTTTCCAATAAACTGATAAAAAAAAGTTCAAACACTGTAAATACCACCCATGGATGTTACTCTATAGTGCTTATTGAAATGGTCATCGCAATGGTTTGAGATACTCCCTTTTTGGCCGTTTAAGACACAAAGATGTAACATTCAGGTACCAATTCTTAGTGGACTGGTCATTGAGCAGATTTCCATGACATACAGCTGGAAAATGCAAACACCAGTAGCATTACTGAAAATCAGTCCAATAGAGTTCACCACTGGCAGGTGGTACCAATACCTCCAATGGTGGCAGTATTTTTGTTAAATACCTGTTGCAAGAAATGTAACTGTTTAAAACATACTTTCAACGTGGAGGTGTGGAATTGGATTATATGCATTAGTGACTCAGACCATTACTGTACTTTATGCACATATGGGTCAGCAATTCTCCAACAGCTACCACAGGGTGCATTTATGTAGATACATGCAAATTTTACTAACACATTCAAGAAATTTTTTTTTGAAGAAGCCTACAATCTAGCCCCAAGGCATACTTGGCAGGTATGGGAGCAGGTAGCACCTGCTTGAGCGTGGAGCTGGGCCTGCACTGTTTTTGCCACCCTTTGCAAGAAATGCTCATATCACAAGAACAAATATTCCTGGAGTATGAAGGGAGGAAACAGGACATACAAGTGACTGCCAGGCCAAAGTTACATCTTGACAAAAATGTCAGCTCTGTTGAGGAAGGTTTGTACGGCGGTGAGCACATGGAGATGCAGTCAAACATTTTGCAAGCCCCATTCGATTCAGAGGATAGGACGGACCCAATATACATTTTTTTTTTTGCAGAATTCCCTCTTCTAACTGACCCTACTCCTAAACCGGAATAGCTACATGATCCATTCAAAAGCTTATGTATCTGTAAAGGCTCTCAAGACAGGTTATTCCCTACAAACCCTCCTGCATTAGTTTTGCAGCCCCTTACACCATGGGTCCCCTCCCCTCCATTCGGTTTCTGGGAAAACAGTTCTAACGTAAGAAGCTAAGTGCAGACCCAGCCAATTTGATGTGATGTAGATTATATGGGTGTTGCGGTACTAAAACTATTGACTGCATTTGCCATAAGAGCAGTAGCAAACCATACACTGCTCTGAAACGAGCACAACTTACCTTGGTATGAACCTGCACCACCAGCTCCACCACCATATCCACCAGAATAGGAAGAGCCCCCACCAGACCCATAGGCTGCACCTCCTCGGCCACCGCTGCCACCACCACCACCTCCTCCTCCTCCTCCTCCTGCTGCTGCTGCTGCTGCAGCAGCTGGTGGAGGCGCATTACCATCGCCACCAGCATATCCTCCTGTAATAACATTTTTGAAAAATATTAACTCACAGCTGGCTCATGCAGTGCTTGCAATTGCAGGTCTCGGTGAAATTAGTTGTAGCATGGCCTTGTGTAAAAGTGTAGTTGTAGCATGGCCTTGTGTAGAAGAGTGCTCTTCTGGGATTCAGACTACAGATCAGAAAAAAAAAATGTCAACATAGGACAGTACTGAAGCTCACTTAGCATAGCCAACTGAGTAATAGAACACGGCTGCACTACATTCACCATGGCAAACAAAGGACCTACCTGATAATGTAGGTTAGAGGGCAATATTAAAAATTCAGTCAGCTGCTCATAACCATGCATTTGTGAAGCAAACTGGTCTGCTGTGGTAAGTATAAATTCAGTCCAAAACCCCAATAAGAAGGCAAGGCAATTCGAGCACCGTGGACTGAAAGCATGTTCAGACTTACCACGATATTTGGTCTCCGAGTAGTTGTAATCTGTTCCCCCGGTGCCACCGCCACCAGCACCACCACTTCCAGAGTAGGAATTGGAGTAAGAATAGTTTCCGGCACCACCGCCGCCGGCGCCGCCACCACCACCACGTCCTTCGTTGAAGCCCTTCTGTTTTGCTGGAGATGGCCCATAATTGCCATATTGATTCTGGTTGTAGGAGGGAGGCTGATTCTGATGTGCGCCATAGCCCTGATTGAAGGCTGCTTTTTGTGGTGGTTTCTTGGCTACATGTGGCTTATTTGGGGGCGCAGTGCTGTAGTTGTCACTGTAATTGTAGTTGTAGCCACCTCCAGCTCCATAGCCGCCGCCGCCGCCGCCACCACCACCACCACCACCACCACCAGATCCATAGCCGCCGCCAGATCCACCACCCGTGCCTCCACCATTGCTGTAGAACTGACCTAAAGAGAAGTAATTTGTTTTATTGGTTATTGATCTGGCACTTATACAAGACAGTGTTTCAAAGCGGCAAAAGGGAAAGGAGCAAGGGAACAAAAACAGTGGAAAAGACTTCATAAATAAAACAGCAGTACCACTAGGCCTTGACATTTGTATGTGCAAGTGCGGTGCCTGTTGGGGAGGCAACAAGTACATGGCTGGAGATATCACAAGTTTAAGTGAGTCAACTCGTATAAGTGCAGGTCTGAGACAAACCAAGAGAGGGGGCTGGGGGGTGGATGCTGGTGGCAATTGGGCAAATGGCCAGTATCCCAATGAACGCGAGGGACCGGGCCGCCAATCTCAGCAGCTATGGGGATGGTTAGCACGGGATGGGGAGAAGAGAAAGGTCTTGGTGGTTTACAGGAGGAGGTGAAATGGTTCAAGGTGAAGAGCAGGAGATCCAGAGGGAGCCAGCCAAGGATCAACCTTCCCCCCAGCTCTCTGCTTGGAGAAGCTTCTGATCAGCAGAGAATTGGGGCAAGAAGATCAAAAGGGATCGGTAGGCAGTATTTAGTGAGGGAGTTGCAGGTAGCGTGGTCCCATGCCCCCAAACAACCTTATGGAGGATGCAACAGGTCTCGAATTTGATCCTTGCAGCAACTGGGAGCCAGTGGAGAGGACTGGGGAAGAGTATGGTGCCTGGGCTTGAGGCCAAGGACAGGTCTCACAGCCCTATTCTGGATTATTTTAAGAGGGTGGAGGGAAGAAAGTTAGGTTGAGAAAGAAGCTGTTGCAGTAGTCTAGCCTGGAGAGGACCAGAGACATTGGGGCAAGGTGAGGAAAAGTGCCTCTAAAGGGGGTGAAGTTGAAAGTGGGCCTTCTTGGCAAGGTCCAAGATGTGAGTAATGAATGGGGTGGCTTCAGTGGAAGGAGGAGAGCCCATAAAGGGCGGCCAGAGGGCCGAGGGGAAAAAGGAAGGAGTGTCCCGATAAGAATAATCGGTCTTCTTGGCATCAAGACAGATAAGCAGACAGGCAATCCGGGATGATAGGGGATGAGGGGAGCGTGAAGTTGTATGTAGTCTGCGTAGCGCTGGAAATGAGAGAAGGTAAAGATCAGATGAACAAGTGGTGCAAGGAAGATATTGAAAAGCCAGGTCGAGACGATAGAGCCCCCAGGGAACATTCATCTCAGGAAGATAGCTCAGGGGCAACGCACTAGCCTTGGAAGCAAGACACTGGTTTGATCCCCGGGTCAGCGCTTAGAAACCTCTGGGTATTAAGTGCGTAATAAACTATCATCACTTAGAGTAGTGGTGGAGAAGGAGCCCAGTAACACCTGGGATGGCCCGTCAGTGATAAAGAACACGTTACTTGTAACTGTTCTCCAGCATGGTTCTGGCATGGATTCACATTCTCATGAATATTCCACGTTGTCAGGCTGGGAATCCTCAGTAACTAGCAGTACAGACACGCAACCATGGAAGATGGCAAGGCTCGGAAGCAATCCCATACCTCCTCACCAGGCTCACCTTCAAGCGAGAGGTAGCGCAGCACTGCTTAGCCGACTATAGACTCCTCCCTAGAATCCCCGTCGAGAGAATTTCATGAATGTTTGCATCTACCTCCATGTAGCAGCCCTGCAAATGTCCAACAGGGACCAACCAGACAGGAATGCTGTGGAAGCAGCAATCTCTCTGGTAGAGTGGGCTCTCGGACGGCCAGGCAGCGGTCAGTTTGCCAACCAGTAACGGTGACAGTGAGTGATGCACCCGGATAGCCAACTGGAAATGGAAGCCTTGGACATAGCCTTCCCATGGTTCACAGGACCAAAGTTCACAAAAAGCTGAGAAACTTTCCAGAAACTCTAGCGTTCTAACCACAGCCAGCGAGTTTAAAGTCCTTTCAGCCGGCAACTAAGGGGTTGGAAAAAACACAGGGCTCGTTTAGATGAGTCAGATGGCACCTTGGGTATGAAGGAGGGGTGAGTCACCGCACCACCCTCATCTCGTTGTGTCAAGTAAGGTAGTTTACAGGATAGGGCCTGGATCTCGCCCAATTGTTGTGCAGAGGTGATGGCCAGGAGAAACCTTGATAGAAGCGTGAGCCGGCCACAATTTAGCCAACAGCAGCAAATATGCGAGGGGCCATGACCCATTTCTTCTCAAACAGCACCAAATCGCAAATCTCTTCCATTTGCGTCCATACCATTTCAAAGTAGATGACGCCCTGGCCTTGCCTAGTTCCTCCTTGCAGTCTGCTGGAAGATTGTAACCCCCAAGCTCTAATGCTGCAGGATCTAGACCTTCAGATTGAGCGATCCCAGTTGGTGGCGCAGAATTGCACCTCCTTCCCTGGCAAGAAGATCCGAGACCACTTGCAGCTTGACTGGAGGGTACAGTCATGCGGAGGTGGTCTCTGCCTGGGCCAGGCCGCGCACCGAGGATTATCTTGCACCGTCTGAGTGGATTGATGACTCGAAGCAATGGCAACTGAGGCAACTCATGCAGAAACAGGCCGTCCCATGAAAATGCGTCCCCCATGCTCCCCAGCTGGGGAAACCTGCTGGCAAATCTCTGGCACTTGGCGTTCGTCGCCGTCGCAGACAGATCGATCTGGCGATTGCCCCATTTGTCTAACGGGATGTCAACTTGGTCCCACCAAAGCTCCCACTTGTGGCAAGAGCGTAGCAACAGTGTTCTTTACTCCTGCCAGGTGGAATGGAAAACATCCCCTGAGCAATAGCCCAATGCCACAAGTCCAGCGCCTCCCTGGAGAGCTTCTGCTGATCTGGTGCCCCCTGCTTCCGGAATTAAAATGTGGTTCACAAACCATACAACCACAACCTTTTCCCCCCTTGAGGGATGGCAGACACAAAAGGCCTCTGGTGTAAAGAGTTGGTGTGGGCTCCCCAATCCTTCCAGAGACATCTCCTGGTAGGGGGGTGGAGGGGGGATTGCTCTGGAAATATGTCCCACCATCTGATCGCTCGTCAGAACTAGTCATCGAGCACGATCCTGTCCGGAAGCTTCCGGACACCTAGACCCAAACAGGCATCGAGGAACTCCTGCAGCGGCCTCATTCACAACCTGCAGAGCCGAACTGGGTAAATGCACATCATGCCAAGCAGCAACTCGATGGTCCGCACTGTGGTGATCAACAGTGCCACAGCCATTGCACCTTGCCCAAAATGGCCGATATATTTTCCTCAGATGGTGATACCAGGCGTGACAGTGTTGAGCCGAGACCCCCAGGAACAAGTGTCCTGTGATTGAGTCTAGCAGGATTTGGCATAATTCACTCAGACCCCTAGATCTGTCAGTAGGCAGACGGTCCTCGCTGTGTGGTAGACGGCGAGGTCTCTTGATCTGACCTGGATGAGCCAGTCGTTCAAGTAAGGGTAGACGCGGATCCCTTGCACCGCCGCCAGGTACTTGAAGACCCGGGGCACAGACTTCAGCCCGAAAGGAATGGCCTTAAATTGGTCAGGTTTACCCTGGGCGACAAAGCGTAGAAACTTGTGGTGCCGTTTGTGGATGTGGACATACGCATCCTCAGGGCCAGAGTCTTATCAGTGGGCATGTTCGAAGCCTCCCTCCTGGGAGAAAGGGTCATCCTTGCATTCGCATGGGCTCTCTGCGGGGTCCACCCTTACAGCTTTTGAAAGCGACACCACTGGAGGCAGAAGATTTTGCCGTGTGCACCTTGGCCTTCACAGTGAGGAAGAGCCCCTCGTCTTGCTTGGCCTTCAGGGCCAGATCGGACCCTTTGGTCTTCTCCGCCGTGGGTAGGCTGGACACTGTACCCAGCTTGGCCTTCTCCTCCAGCTTACAGCGGTTCAGACTTTCTCTTGGATGAAGAACCAGAGCGTTGACTGGAGAGCGGAGATGGAGGGTGTGCCCTGACCTTCGCAGGACCCGCAGCAGCGACCCCGCCAGAAGCGGACTTGTGGTGCTTGGCCTTGTGTTGGGCCCCCAGGGGGGGGGGGGGGGGCACCCTCAATAGACAAAAGCCAGCTTAGTTTTCCCAGATCTGGGAGAGGCATTCCCCTGGGTACCACCCGGTGCAGAATCCTTGGCCTGCAGCCACACTTCCAACCGCTGATGTTGGTCCCTCAACATGCGCTTAGAGAAGCCACGGCAAAACGCTCAATCTTTCTCCTTGTGTCGGATACAGGCACTGGGTATGCTGGTCATCCATGTATACATTCCGCAAAACACAGTCGGAGCACAGCTTGAAGAGGGAAGTGCTGTCCTTTTCTTCCGACATGATCCACACATTGTAGGCCTCAAGAATCTTCTAGAAGCCTCCCAAAAATAAATTTTAAAAAAATTAATCAGAAAAACAGGTCCCCGATAGGAAGGATGAGCACACGGGCTAGATATATGACCGAAAAATATTTTTACTCAAAAAGCAAGAAACGCAGCACAAGCTCGAAGCGCAAAGCACAAGGACTAACACGTGAACGTGCAGTAAAAATCTGAAGATGGCTGCCTGAGCAGAGGCTTAGGTAGTCATTGGCTGGGGCAGTACGACCCAGAGCTCAGTGATTGGTTAGGAGAAAGACAGTTAAGAAATTAAACTGATTTACAGAGGATTCTTAGCCTGACGGGGAATATTCACGAGCATGTGAATCAATGGCAGACCCCATGCTGGAGAAAAGATTGGTTTCAGCCGAATACACAGAATTATCACTCGAAGCTGAATAGTTTGCCCAACAAAATACAACTCTCGCTTCTTACTCTGCCCCTTATATGATGACCATCTACGGTATTTCCCAACCCCCCCACCCTTTGTGCCACTCGTCATTTCTGTTACTTAAGTTTGCATCTCGAGCCATCCATCATCACCCACTTAATGAATGAGCGATTGGTCAGTCTCTCCAGCACCTGGACCAAGTACAGCAGCATTCCCCTAGCGAAAGCAGAGAAAACCCAGGCAGATCAAACGTTAGTTCTGGGTAATGCCGCAGTGCCTCCCAAGGCGAGGCCATGTATCTGTTGCATGGAGGCAGGCGCGAGAGAGGGGCACAGCTTTCCTCCAAGGTCAGTGCCCCTCTGTCTTTTAGATAAGAGACAGGCTGCAGGGTCTGGCACATGAAAGGCAGGAGGGGTGAGGTAATAAATACCTCACCCTTCCAGGAGAATATATGGGTGCAGTGCACCCTGGATGTCTAGGTAGTTTAGTCAGCAGCAGGCTGGCCTGGGGGGGGGGGGCAGGGTTGGCGCTCAGCCCCCCATACAGTACAAAGAAGGGCCTCTTGGGGCCTATATAATGAGCTGTGAGCAGCTACTAAAGCACAAACTGTTTGGTTGACCCTGCACGGGGACCCAAACAGTACTTGGGAAGTTCACTGTGAACTCAGTGTCTTCCCATTTCCTTTTTCTTTGCCTCAAACACCCGCCCACCACAGAAAAAGAGGAGAAAAACATTGAGGAAACTCAGGACACCGTACGGTGGCCACAACAAGTCGTGGGACAAGAAAGGCAGCACGGGCCAGAGGGGGTCATCTCTGGACCCAGTGCCCAAAAGGATGATTTATTACGATTATGTATATTGATTTACCTATAACCATCTTTTGTATCAATAAAATCCTACGGCCTTTTATTGCCAACACTTGACCAAATTGTTGTGGTAAGTCTTTTAAGGGGGAGGGGGCAAGGGCTGGGAGGCGCAACGCCAGCCCGGAAAACATATGTATGTCTGCTGCATATGGGTTCAACAGTTACACTGGAGAGGTACATCAAGGGGCTGGGGAGGGGTAGTCTAGAGCATGGGACGTCAATGGGTCACCCGACAAACTCGGCAAGCAGAAAAAGAATGCAGCATTTCAATGTGAACGCAACTCTATTGCTTGCCAATTCAGAGCCTTGCTTGATCACATTTGTACTGCTTTCCTCTGATTTTTGGCATGGATTGTGTGCACAATCATAGATGGTCAGGCTTGGCAGAGACTCTCAAAGTATTCTGCTTTGTTTCAGTGTGTTTGCTTGGAGTCACTGAAAGTTGAAAGCAGAGCTAGGGAGGCGTGAATACATTACTGTGGAAAATAGACAGGACATGTCAGTACTCCTGGCAAGGTAAGGTAGGAAGCAAAAGGCAGGGGGCAGTATGACTGGCTGGTGGCAGTATGACCCAGAGCTCAGTGATAAGAGAGTGAAACAGTTTTCTTTTATCGTGGATTTCCAGCCAGACAAGGAATATTCAGGAGCATGCGAATCCATGCCAGACCCATGCTGGAGAAATCAAGTTACTCACCATAGTGACTAGAGTACTCCGTCCAAAGACCTTTTTCTCCATCCTTGTGGGCGTCCACATGGGGACAGTACCAGAACTGTTGGCAGTGAAAAATTGAGCCTCCCTTTAAATTTAGTATAATGTGAAGCCTGGGGCAGGCCTCAGCCTCCAGCACCTCACCTCAGTCTCCAGTGAACAGACGGCTGCTTAGATACCTGGTTCTTAGTACATAGTCCATAGCATCCTAGCAGGGGGAAGGCAGGATGTATGGAGTAAAGAAGACTATGGAGTAGGTAGTTTAGTCAGTACAGTATCTTTACTCCTACGTCTCTTGCTTTCCTTTAAGCGCTTTGAAACACATTGTATGGGCAATAAGGGAATAGTTTCTTACCTGTAACTCCATTTCTCCAGCATTGGTATCTTGCATGGATTCACATGCTTAGAATATTCCCCGTCGTCAGACTGGGACCCCTCGGTACACATATAGCCTTTTCCTATAGGAAATCTTCCGACACTTTTGTGTCCTATCTACGTCTTTTTAGGACCCGCCTACGCATGCTCCGTAGGCCGTCCCAGTATAAGAGGCCCGCCCCCACGGCTTCCCTTCAGATTTCGGCCCCTCCAAAGTAGGAAGGGTTAAACTTATTGCATTCCGGGGAGGTTGGCGGGCGCATGTGAATCCATGAAAGATACCAATGCTGGAGAAATGGAGTTACAGGTAAGAAACTATTCCCTTCTCCAGCATTGGATCTTTCATGGATTCACATGCTTAGAATAGATTGTATAGCAGTAACACTTGAGACGGCGGTGAGAATGTAATGTAATATACCCTCACCATACTACACAATGCATATGTACAGTAGGAATAAGTTAACTCATAACCTTACCCACTTAAAGTATACTATCAAAAAGGTAGAAAACAGATCCTCCACAGCGTGGAGCTTACCTTACTGAAACAGATGGCGCAGGACAGCTCTTCCCATCTGCACCTCGTCCGCATGCTGCCTGGCAAGGCAGTAGTGGCGGGTAAACGTGTGGGGCACTGACCATGCCGCAGCTTGGCATATGTCCGTCAGCGGAATTCCTGCCCATAAAGCTGCTGAGAAGGACATTGATCTTGTAGAATGGGCTCTAGGATGTCCTTGCCGTGGCCTTCCGGCCTTGGAGTGACAAAACGCAATCGTCGATGAGACCCATCGAGCCAATCCCTGTTTAGAGATTGCTTTTCCTCTCGTCGACGGACCATATGCGATGAACAGTTGTCGAGTAGACCCGAGTTCCTTGTGTACGATGTAGGTAAAATTTCAGAGCCCTCTTAACGTCCAGGGTATGAAGAGCCTTTTCTGCTGTCGATGATGGTGTGGCGAAGAAAGTAGGGAGAACAATGGACGAGTGTTTGTGATACACTATCGGAACTTTTGGGACGAACGTAGGATTAGTTGCCAGGACCACTTTGTCCTAGGTATGGCGGGTCTACGACCAGCGCTTGCAGTTCCGAGATTCTCCTAGCTGATGTGATAGCAATCAAGAATGCCAACTTCCACGAAATGAATTTTATGTCGGACGTGGCCATAGGCTCAAAAGGCGGTTTCATTAAGCCTGCCAACACTATGTTGAGACTCCAAGTTGGGGGGGAAACCTTTTACTGGGGGAAAAACTCGAAAAACCCCCCATGAAGTGTTTGCCACCAGGTGCACCTTTCTCGATGTGATGGATAACCCCCTCTCCGCCAAGAGGAGCAGGTAAGGTAGAACTTGTTCCGGCGTCACCAACAACGGTTGTAGGCCTTGTTGTCCTCTACACCATTCTCAGAACCTCCGCCACTTATAGGAGTAAGATTTGTTTGTAGAAGGGGCACGAGCTGCCTGCAGAATTTTTTGACAATCCTCCGAAACGTCTAAAGCACCGAAATCCGAAAAGTCAGGAGCCAGGCTGCAAGGTTGAGACTGTCCGGGTCGTGATGCCACACCGTGCCTTTGTCCCGTGATAGTAGGTTCGGGACTCTCGGAAACGCTATGGGATGTTCCAGCGACAGGTGAAGCAGGTCTGAGAACCACGGTTGCCTTGGCCAGTATGGTGCCACTAGAATTACCCGGCAATTGTATCTGCGTATCCACTGTATTGTCCTCCGTATGAGGGGAACGGGGGAAAAGCATAAAGGAACATGTCCGTCCATGGGAAGGAGAATGCCTCCCCCATGGAACCTTCTTGAGGCCATTGCTTGCGAATTGCTCGCATTTCTTGTTGTCTTTGGTCGCGAAGGCGTCCAGAGGGGGGGTGACCCCATTTCTCAAACACTTTCATCAGGTGAACTGTGTCCATTTCCCACTCGTGTATCTGGGCCATGCTTCTGCTGAGGGAGTCTGCTTGGGAGTTCCTCACTCCTGGGAGGTGGTGAGCCACGATGGAAATGTCGTGCTTTAATGCCCAATGCCATGTTTTCTGGGCTTCTATGGAAAGAGTTCTTGATCGCGTCCCTCCTTGTTTCCTCAGATAAAACATGGCCGTTGTATTGTCGGTCAGTACTCGTGAACCCTTGATGTGTGGTAGGAATGCCTTCAAGGCCCATCGTACTGCTCTGAGCTCTAACACGTTTATGTGTAGGAGTGACTCCGTTGGAGACCAGCGACCTTGCGTTTGGAGAGCACCCATGTGAGCTCCCCATCCGGTTAGGGACGCATCCGTGACTATGGTTCGCTGAAACTCCGGCTCCTGTAGGGGTACACAGTTGTTCAGATTGTGGAAACTGCCACCACTGAAGGGTCCGAAGCAGCTTGTCGTCGTCGTCGCTGGTTATCTTGTCTGACCACGATCCTTGAGCCTGTGTCCATCGGTCTGCAAGGAATTCCTGGACTGGCCTCATGAATAGGCGACAGTTTTCCACCAGATGGATGCAGGATGCCATGGCCCCTAGGACCGAAACGTATTTTCTCACAGAGCCTGGTGTTTCGCCGTAGTCAGCTCGCTTGCTGATTGAGTCTTGAGGTTCTGTCGAGAGAAGCTTTCACTAGCCCTAACTGGGTCTCGAACTGTGCCCCCAGGAATACTAGTGTTCTCGATGGCCGCAGAGAGGATTTTTCGAAGTTTATGGCGAATCCCAGCTGTTGTAGAAGCTGCATGGTGGCTTGTAAACTTGTGTTGGTCGACGCTGGGGAGGATCCCCTTACCAGCCAGTCGTCGAGGTATGGGTATACATGGTGGCCTTGCTTCCTTAGCCAGGCCGCTACTGGAGCCAGGCATTTCGTGAACGTTCTGGGGGAGGTCTTGAGCCCAAAGGGAAGAACCGTGAACTGGTAGTGAGTCCGCCCTATTACAAATCTCAGGAATTTCCTGTGTTTCCGACACATTGGAATATGGAAGTACGCGTCCTGTAAATCCAGGGACGCTAGAAAATCCCCCTCTTGAACGGTGTGGATCACTTCCTGCAGAGTGAGCATCTTGAATTTTAGGCTCTTTAAAGACTTGAGATCGCGTAAGTCTAAAATGGGACGCCATTTGCCGTTCGGCTTTTTTACGACGAAATATCTTGAGTAGACTCCTTGACCTCTGTGATGTTGGAACTAGTTCTATCACGCCCTTTGCCAACATGAGTGTTACCTCTTGTTGCAGTATCTTCAGATCGGAATGAGCGGTGAACGGAGGTGGAATGTGCGGAGGGCTGTGTTTGAATTGTAGAGAGTGTCCGTTTCTTATAGTGTCCAGCACCCATTGATCCGTCGTTATTAGTTCCCATTCGTCAACATATGCCGACACTCTTCCCCCCCCAGAACGGTGCGTTGTATGTCTCTGCTGATCTTTATTTTGCTGGTCTCTCGACGACGACGGATATGATGGTCTTTTCCTGGACGTCTGGAAGTTACGGCGTCGGTTTGCCGTTTGGGAAGCATGTCTGTATCCCCGGGAGGGGTAAGCCGATCTGCCAAAGGATCTGTCTCCAGACGCAGAGAATCTGGAATTACCTGAAGCCCCTCTAAAGGGACGAAAAGACTTGTAGCTTCGGCCACTCTGGAGGGCACCCAATGAACGTGTAGAGTCCTCTTTCATTCCCTTTAGGGCTTCGTCCACCTTCTCATCGAAAAGAAGGTCTCCCTCAAAGGGCATATCTAAAACTTTGTATTGTACCTCTGGCCTGAAGTAGGTACACTTAAGCCATGACTGTCGTCGTAATACGACCCCATTATTGACTTGCTTGAAGCCTGACTCAGCGAGGTCCACCGCAATGTTTAGTGCGTGATTTGAGGCTTCCTCACCCTCTCGGACAAGTAACATCGCTGCTTTCCTATGCTCTTCCGGAAGAGGATTAAGCAACGGAGCTAGCCTGTGCCACATCTCCCTGTCGTATCTGGCTACAATCGCCAGAGTTTGCGGCCTTTACTGTGGTTGCTCCCACGGATAGCACTTTTTTGCCAAAGACATTCTGGCGTCTCGCTTCGTTTTCAGGTGGAGTCGTGCACTTGTGTTGGGCCTTCGCCTTCCTCGCCGCCGCTGCCGCCGACACCACCGAGTCTGGCGTTGGTTGGGAGGATAAACACTTGGGGGTAGACTCTGGAGTCTTAAACTTTTTCTCGAGGCGTCCTTTCACTGCCAGCTCTGAAAAAGGGTGATGCATTGTCTGCAACCCCTCCTTCCACACGTGGTCTAGTATTGGTATTGAGAACACAGACCTTCTCTTACCCATGTGGTCGAACAAAAAACAGTCCTTTTTCTGTTCTTCCTGGGACAAACCAAATTCTTTGCACGCCTTCTCCATCATAGAATGGAATGATGCAATGTCGTCCGGAGGGGATGGGTGAGCTGGGCTTCTAGGGGTTTCCAACTCCACCTCCGACTCCCAGGTTGGATCCCTGGAGGGGGATGATGAGATTTCCGACATGGCTCCCCTGTCAGACTCCGAATCTGGCAGCTCACCTTCCTCTTGTGCCAGTGCTGAGATTGGCGTGCGTAGGTGGACGGGACGGGCCCGGCTCGTCGACGGGTGACTGTGGCAGGTTTGCCTGAGGTAGTCTCTGGTCCAACGACTGTAGCAAGGACTGAAGCGTGGACAGAATTTCCAACGACAAAACAGATTGAGAAGAGGGGCAGATACCGGTATACCGGATCCCCTCGTGGACAACTTGTCAGCCACTCGTAGCCCTAGGTCTGCTGGGCCAGCTATTCTCTCGTTCTCGTCTTCCGAGGACAGCGACACAGCCTGTTCTTGCAGTAAAGTATCCGGGGGGGAACGGATCAAAAACTTCAGGCCTCCAGACCTCCTGTGGGACGGTGGATGCCACCTGCGCTAGTGGCAGGGTGGAGGCCGATGACTGGACCGCCGATGACTTAGCAGGTGGTTTAGGCGGTCCCGCCTTTTCCACACTTTGGCCTGCTTTTACTCGACTCGTGGTCGATCTATGATGATCGCCCGAGGAGGATTTCCTTTACTTTTCATGCTTTTTTGATGATGATTTCTTTGACGAGGAGTCTCTAACTGAGTGACTCCCAGATGACTTTTTCCGTCGGTCGAGATTTCTTCGCCGGTGGTTCCGACGAGGTAGCGCAGCATGATGTTTTCGCCGATTGTGTGGAGCCTACCTCCGAAGGGGGGTATGCCCCCGCTCCATCATTCAGCCATGCCACCAGCCGTCGACTCCGGTCTTTGAGGGTTTTTTGAGAAAACCCTTTGCATATGTCGCAGTTATCAGCCGAATGATGAGGGTGGAGGCAATATATACAATCCATATGTCCGTCCCCCTCGTAAACTTTTTTGAAGCCGCACGTCGCGCATGGACGGAACAGCGCTTTTCCTGACATGGAGGACATTTTCTCTAACTCCAACTCCAGGTATACAACCTTTTACAAAATAGTAAGACAACGCGAGGAGATCCCACTACTTTGGAGACGGTTGAAATCTGAAGGGGAGCCGCGGGGCGGGCCTCTAATACTGGGATGGCCTACGGAGCATGCGTAGGCGGGTCCTAAAAGGAAGTAGATAGGACACAAAAGTGTCAGAAGTTTTCCTATAGGAAAAGGCTATATATGTGTACTGAGGGGTCCCAGTCTGACGACGGGGAATATTCTAAGCATGTGAATCCATGAAAGATCCAATGCTGGAGAAAAATCATATCCATCCTCAATTCCTTCGATTCCCCCGAACAGGGTGGAGCTGTGGACACCCACCTCCTATCTAGGACTAAGCAAAAGGGTTCTTCAGAACTACCTGACCAAACTTCACGCCTGGATCTGGTGGCCAGTGAGTAGTGCTTCCAGAAGCACGACGGAGCGTGCCAAGTATCCGCCCTGCTGCTGACATCCCAAGAAGCAGGTCTCTAAAACGAGACAGCTGTGGCCTTGGCTCTGACCGCATAGGCATGATTCCACTCGGGAACAAGTTTGAACACGGCTGTGTACGCCTCAAGAGAGGGCCTGAACCATTCAACTGGCGATGGACGCTTGAGAGCCAGGAGAGGAGCCCCCAAAAGTCATGAACAATGCCTAAGATATCGTGAAGGATTTTGTCCAAGAGCTAAAACTTAAGGACCCTCTTGAGGTCCAAAGAATGCAGGGCCCTCTGCTGAAGTGGGTTTGGGAAATACACAACGGGCAGATCCGATCAGACTGAAAGGAGACCACCCTGGGCAAGAAGTTTGGGTGAGTGCACAAGATGACCATGTCGCGAAACACACTAGGACAACGCCTGCAGCTCACCAACCGTGCACCTAGGTGAGCCAGCACTAAAACCTCTTTAGTGTCACTAAGCGGATGTCCACAGAGGCTCATTCACTGGCAGAAAAAGCCTAGACAACCCCTTACAGTGGGCCTTCACCACCAGGTTTGATGCAGAAAACATGCTATGGGAATTCTTATAAGCCCAAATGGCCGCCAAATAAGTGTCACATATCCACCTCAACTCCAGACTGAGCCAGGTGTGCTGAAAAAAGCCAACATATCATTCAGAGGACAGGTGACCTTTGTCACGAGCCCAAAGAACCTAGTCCATTTACTCTTAATACTGGGAGCGAGTCAAGGGGCCTCCTGAATATCCCAGTTGTCATCTGAAAAATTGAGCATGCCGAAGCCTCAACTGGCCAGGAACCAGGCTGCCAGCACCAGCTGGCCTAGGTCCAGATGTTCCACCGCCCTGCTGAGTCAGGAATATCTTGCTGGAGATGGGAAGGTGGGTGGGACCCTGGGGGCACAACTGTAGCAGATCCGAAAACCAGGGTCTCAAAGACCAGTGGGGTCAATCAGAATGAGGCTGCAAGCCACTGAAGCACGAAACTTGTAGAGGGTCCCCGCTGGAGCAGAGGGGTGGATGGGAACGCATAACATCTGTGGCCGTGCCAAGAGATCTGGAAGGCATCTTCCAGAGACCCCTATCCCCATCCTGACCATGAAGCAAACTGGGGGGGGGGGGGCACTTCAAATTCAGTGGGGATGTGAACAAATCCAGGTCTGCCAACGCTGGGAAAGAGGAACAAGGAGTCAGTGTGCAACTCCCACTTGTAGGAGTTGAACCCCAGAAGTGGGGGCTGGACTGCTGAAGCCTTAAGCTGCCACCCCTTTGGGCAAATCCAACCTCACCAGCCAGTAGTCCAAATAAGGGTACAGATGATGGCCCTCCAAGCATCAACTTTGTGAAAACACAAGGTGCCGATTTTCAGGCCCAACGAAGGGCAGCACTGTGTACTGAAAGTACTACACATCATGAACTGCAGACATGGTACACATCCTTGAAGTCCAGGGAACACATCAAATCCCCTGCACAGATTATGTGTGCAGGAGTAATCATCTTGAAGCGTTTCAGCAGTAAAGACATGACTGGTCCAGGACAACCCTCAGGCCAGCCAGGTTATTGGGCACTGCAGAAATCCTGGAATAGTACCCAGAGCCCCCCTCTACAAGAGGAACTGGTTCCATTGACTGCAGCTCCAAGAGCGAAAGGACCCAAGAGCCAGGGACCACATCTGACAGGAAGACAGACCCCACTGCCCCCCCCCCCCACACCAAACAGGGGAGCTGGGTTCCCAGACGTCACTGCTTTTTGGAATTGGAGGCAGGCGGAGCGGAAAATGCTGCATAACAGCCTCGGCTGCTTCCTCCTGTTGCTGGCCGATCTGTCTGGCTGTGTACTGCAGTCTCGGAATGCCTTGAAGCCAGAGAAGGCGTAGGGCTTTAACTATGTCCTGCCTTGGGCATGAGGGAAGGAATTCTGACCTGGATGTCAGGATGGCCAAGGACTTGGCAGAAGTTCTCAACTAGTCTTGAATTAAAAAAGTCCACGCCCTTCAAGAGCAGATCCAGGATCTGTTCCTGCACGTCAGAAGGAAACATTGGCGTGCATCCATGCCGTTCTCATTTCGACAAAGGCACAGCCCTCTGCTGGCTGTGTCCATGTGCGAGACCGAAGACTCCATGAGGTCCTGCGCAATGGCCCGGGCATCTGCCAGCCCGGCCTTAGGACGCCAGCTATTCCAAAGGGAGGTCAGGCAGAAATTCCCTGAGCCCCCGCCACAGCGTCTGGTTAACCAGCAGCCAAGAGGGCGTCTGCATTGGCTGGACACAGATGCTGTCCCGATATGGAATAACAGCGCTTTCCCATGAGATGGCTCCAGTGAAGGAAGACTGCCATGGTTTAGAACACAAGGCAGCACGCAGCCACCATGGAGAATACAGCTGCAGGTGGGAGACAAGGACTGGTTCCTGCAATCCTGCGTTGGCCCTGGGCTTCTCCCAGAACTTTGCCTTAACGGATGCTGAGGGTTCATCCTGGCCATCATTGCCACCCTTCCCTTTTTTCAATGGCTGTTGCGAGGGGGGCCGAAATTTGCAGTACAGGATATTGGGGTGGCGGGGTAAGAACATCCAGTAGGGCCTGGACCAAAGGTAAGGACCAGCACTGGAGGAACGGTACCACCACCCAGAGGGGCCTGGGCGGAGGGCCGGTGAAGCATCACCTGCGGGAGGACTTGTCCTTCAGGAGCTCCTTCATCTGAGGGGGAAACATGAGGAACAGGAAGCACTCCAAAAGGAGAGGTCCTTGCGCCTCTGATGCGCTGGGCCTCCACTCCTGGTCAAAGCACATAAGCCATATGGCTGTGATGGGTAGATGTATCCATGAGGAGACCAGAAGCCCACACCATAAGATCTGCTGCCGCTTCCACCATTTTGAAGCCTTGCACCGCGCCCTAGGCAGGAGGGCACAGAGACCCAGAGCCAAGAGAGGCCTCAGACACAGGAGGATACAGCTTGGGTCTTGCACTGGAAGCGCACTCGGATGGCCAGTAGCTGAAAGGACCAGACAACCTCAGAGAGAGCACCGGTAGGCAGGACGCCCTCAGCACCTGTGCCGGTAGCCCTGTTGGATCATACTGAGGAGACTCTTGGAGGTGGGACTCAATCCCTTACCCCCTGGGGTAGAAGAGGACGAACTCGATCACAATTTGGAGGACAGGGGAGCTGGGACAGCCCACGGCCTGTCCCCAGAACACCCAGAAGGAGCCAGTAGCCTTGGAGGCTTTGGGCCTGCCAGAACCTGAATTATATGAACCCCAATCCACGGGAACCCATGGGAAGGAGTTGCTGCGCTGTGGAGCTACCAGGTCTCAAGAGGCCTTAGAAACAAAGTCCTTAAGGTGGAAGATCTCCCTCCACCGCAACAGCCGATTTTTCAATGCCCTTCGACCGAGAGCGCTGCAAGCCAAATATGCGTCTCATAGGTGGTTGGCTCCAAACAGAGTGCATGGGGGTCCAAGGACGGGAACGAGCGGTCGAACGAGGCACAACATGAGAATCCTCGGCAGCTGACATGCACAGGAGAGGAGCAAGCGGAAAAGAAAAGTGTCCGCGCTGGCTGCCAGGTCCGACACCATCCATGTGGAAAAGGGGACCGAAGTGAGGCACCTGGGCATTCCCACCCCGAAAGCTGTGCACTACATTAAATTTAAGCTCAATTTTTCACTGCCAAAGGTCCTGGTACCATCCCATGTTGGGGATGCAATGTCTGAGTACTGGTAGAGAGCGACCATATAATTACTATTCGGTAGTACAGGGCTATTCTAGGAGAGCTTATTTTAGTTGATCATTGGTGAAGTGTCACGCAGATGCAGGTCGTAGGTCTCACACCAGTTCCATGGTCAGATCACGACCTAGGCTTTGTTGAGATGTCAAGACTGGGTTGGGAGGGGACATTAAATATGCAACGATTGCCTTCTCAGAGGCAGGGAGGTAGGTCAGGGGTTACTGCGAAGCATCAAGGAGTACTTTCAGTTTAATGACAACTGGGAGGTTCTACCTCCACCCTTTGGGAAGGTTTTAAAGTCACCATTAGGGGGTGAGCTTTTAAAGATAGGCTCACAAAAACTGGAGAAACAATGAGGGAGACGCATTGAAGATGTGCAGTGCTCCAGCCAAAGGGTCCAGGAAACAACCAACTCAGCTTTATCATGGAGCTCAAGATGGGAACTAATACATTCCTCAGACTCTACAGTCGTATATGACAAAAATAGTGGGGTGGAATTTGTAAGAACTTGTGTACCGCCAAATATACAGGCAACGGAACCCACAGAACCAATATTTATTTTTCAGATAAATTGGTGCTGCCTAGAATATTCCCAATGGCGTACGAAATCCTGGATTCCCTGATAACGGAAGAATTGATTACAAAGTTTTAAAAAGTTCTAGATATTTAGGAGTAAGGATTCCTACCAATGTAACTAGATTATGTGCTTTAAATTCCAACTGAGTTCTTGAGAAGGATCTTTGTCAACGCTAACCCTCTTGGTTTGGTAGGATGACTGTTCTCCCAAGTCTGTTTTTTCCTACACTGAGCCCTACACGCCTCAGAGCTATTGGTTTTATGAGATTGGTCATTTATAACGCGCTTAATACCCAGAGGTTTCTAAGCGGAGACCCGTGGATCAAACCCATATTGCTCCGGGTCATCTTGCTTCCAAGGTGAGCACCCTGCCCCTGAGCTATACTACAGAAACCAATAGGCATTTGTACAACTCCTTCCACCATTAGTGTGGTCCCAACACGCTGCAGTATGTAATATTCAGAGTTCTAGAATGTGTGCATTTTAGCAAATATGCAAGAAACAGGGCATGTGGGCAGGTGAAGATAGTCTAAGGAGTGTATGAGAGTGTGCAGCTAATTGGGGAGAGCTGTCAGGTGTTGTGAAAAGTGTAGTGTGCACCCGTCATGCTGCATCTGTACCCTGATTTGCAGCACCTGCCCTACCTATGGCACAGCAGTTTCAGGTCTACCTCCGAGTGGCAGAAACTTTAACCATACCAGTTAGTGTGGTGATGGTATTACAGCCACATCCAATTCTATATCACAAAGGTCAGCTACCGTGAGCCAAGCTCCGCTGTGGAAGGTAATGGTTATCTAGTCAGCCCGGTTGAGCCCAATGGGACAAGAACCCAAATGGCCACGCCTATGATCTTTGAGAGCAACACCCTTTGGCAGGCACAGCCACACCGCAGGCAGCTGTGCCCTGGGCACACCCATCACAGGATCAAACCTATTAATAAGGAGAAGCCTCGTCAGGGTGCTTCATTCCTGAAGGCAGTTGATCCTAGTGAGAAAGTAGGTGGGAGAGGTAGAGCACTCCAGAGAGCTCTGTACCATGGAAGAGCTCCACCATTTTGTTTCTGTCTTCTTCCTCTAGAGCAGGGGACAGCAACCTTTGGCTCTCCAGGGGTTTGTACTACAACTCCCATCGACCCTAGTCAACTTGTCAATGACAAGGAATCAAGGGAGTTGTAGCCCAAGACTACGGGAGCCGCAAGTTGCAGACCCTTTCTCTAGAGCGAAGCATTTTGGGTGCAAGGTCAGAAGGGTATGGTCCACTGGTGTGAGGCTACTCCCTTTGAATTGATGTGCTCCTTTGATGTATTGGCCGAGGCAGCTGCCCCTTACCGGCCATCAAAAAGGAAGCAAGTGGGCGGACATTCAGGGTCCTACCCTGTCATTCAGTAGGGTCCGCCTGTCTAGCCAGACTAGACCCTTTTCTCAGCTGAGCTGGCTCACAAGAGCAGACAGTGAATTAAGTAGTAAGGTGATGCAGCATGCTTTAACTCAGGCATGTCTATTTTATGGTTTACCCTGCCACTATCATGGGCCGTTTATGGAATAGTTTTGGTTTTTGGCAAGACTTGGCTGTCATTGCAGCTGTCAAAAATGGGAAGCTGCGACCTTCGAATATGTTCCGTAGCACTGGTAGAGCAGGCACTGCAAATCAGGATAATGGGGAGGGAACAAGCTCCATGCCTAAAGCATAGCATATGAAAGGGGACTTTGAACAGCACCTAGTAACATGCAAAATCAAATGCATTTACCTCAAAACTGCAATTCCACCAAGGAGGAAAGTAGCATGCCTTCCAGGGGACAATGCCCCGCTTTTTAACAATGAAAACATTCTCGTATGCAAGATTTTTTTATAGTGGGAAGTCCCACCCACACGAGCAGAGCGCACCCCACATCATCATGATGTTTAGAGCGTCCCCTCACCCCAAAGGACTAAATGCATTCACCTCAATCTTCCCTATATAAAAACAGTCACCTGAATCCCATCTGGGCCTCTGACGCCCAATGACTAAGCTGCCCCTATTCTTCAGGAGAGCCCTGCCCCTTTATCTTGACAGGGCATTTCGGGATCATAACCTGGAGCGTGAAACCAGACGTTTGAACCTACGATTTGCAAAATTCATTGGGAAAGCACTTCATGTCTTACATGTGCCATGGATTCGGTTAATGTGGTGCACATTCCTTTGGTCCGCTGACTTGCATGGTTGGTTCCATAGTGAATCCTTCCACGCAGCACAACCTGTAAAATCATGCCAGCTCAACACCTATGGAACACTTGGCCATTTTCTACACGTGCTGGGGCGTCGGTCTACTTAGCTGTAGGTTGTGTACAGGCACTAGGGTCAACATTGGGCTGCCATATTTAAAGAACAGTGCTACAAATCTGTGGCAAAAAAGAAAGACGCAGGAGCTGAAATTAACAAGGATACCCCAGAAAGAAGCCAAGCCAACCTGTTAACCAGCCAACGGCAAGCCATGCTAATAACCTAGCAACCTAAAGTCTCCCCACATGTGACGGTCTGGAAACTGCATCTAAAGCATTGGATTCCAAAAGGGCAGTGCCGCAACATACACATGGTTAAGCATATAAAAAAGGTTATATCTTAAAATGGCAACTAGGTCATATACCTACGATGTGTGACCAACAAACCTATTCACCGGCAGAAATAGCTACAAAAGGGTGCAAAATGTGCACTCGCAACTAGACTAGTTATTAATTGGATGATGCAGAATTCGATGGTAAGCGACTTCAAGGACGGCTAGTAGCTGTACTAATCTTGCCCCAACCGATACATACAAAACGCTGCCCCAGGGGCACTTGAAACATTTCATAAATTCCTTGCAATACAAAGGTTATTGTAGAGACATCAGGAGTACGCTTGCGTACAAGGCTCCATCAACTGGGACTGAACTCCTCGCCGCACGCATCGGGAGTACGCCGTTTGCCTTGACTCTCCATTTCCTTTTGAAGTTTCTCGGAGCAAGTTTAAAAGCGAAGCCGTACCATGATTAACATTTTAGGCGAGAGCGCTCTGTGGATTTTCTGGACAGCTACAAGTGACAAGCTGGAAACCAATCTAATATTGCTCCACTGTTCTATATTGAGTTAAGTGAGGTTTCGCTTACTAGGCTCTGCCCACACGGACTGGGCCGCGCGCACAAAAGCACCCACGCATCAGGGTTGCGCAGTTTAGCTGTTCTGCTGGGTGAAGGGGGCATTTTTTGTGATAGAATCACAGGCTGGGATGCAATGAATGGCTTAAATGTTGGAAGAAACCATTAACGCCTTATGAACAGCGGCGATGGGGGTTTGGGAAGGGGGGGCGGGTTTCAGTTCACTCGCAGTCACTTTATGAAGATGCTCTGGAGCGTAATACTGTGGGGACGGAAGGAAGTGTGATCAGGGGGTAACAGGTGCCCAGGACTACATTTTGGATACCCCCCCGCCCCCCATCCTCACGAGGTGTCAAATTACCATGTTGGCCATGAGGGAAACGAGAGGGATGTATCGGTGGAATGTCTGGAACAGGTCATTCTAATTCTAACCAGAATCTGAAGTTATAGAAATGAAAGTCCAAATTGTCCCCCCCCCCCCGCCCTTCCTTGTTACCAGCCACGAATTAGGCCTGCCTAATTTAGTAACCATGCAGCAATATGAGTGTTTGAGTATGGTGGTCTGTGCATAATATTATTTTACCATCACAATGATGTAGTTCAACTCAACCCAGTCTGTTATTTTCCTGCCTATTTGGAGGTAATGACAAGGTTGTTGGTACAGGGTGATCTGAAAAGTGTGGGGGGGTGTAACACCCTAAATATGGGCATGTTTTCAATCTAGCAGTGAAAGAAAGGAAGACCAAACTGCATAGAGATTGGAATTATCTAGAGGGGTAGAGAGAAAGGTATTGAGTGCGTAAAAACCTGTAAATTGAAAGAAGTCTATAAGAACTGACTTAAGTTTGAACATGCCAAACTACATCAAATAGATGGGGAAAGCATGTTAGCTAGTTGGAAAGGTAAACACTTCTAGGGCCTTCTGGGAACTAGTAAATCAAACTGAGGAAAAAACACACTAGTTACAACCCGATTTCAGAGGCATGACTGCTGTATTTGGGTGGAGAATTGATACCTCAGTAAGCAACATTGCAGTGAAGATGAGATCTAACCAGTCAAGAGCAGGAGGGCCGAATAACTTAACTAATACAGCCTGGAAAGAAAATGCTGGCCTGGTCTCAAATTGTACACATTCAATTCAACACTATAGTTGGAATTAAAATATATCCCAGAGTCATGGAATACCTCACGATATCAATATTTAAGAAAGGCTCCTACCACTCAACTATAGAGCCATCTTAAGTGGTTTGCAAAGACTTTCTGCTGGCGATTATATGAACTCCAAGATGAACAGTGATAATTAAATTATCCAAAGTCGATGGCATTGGTAAAACAAGGCACTTGCAATTAAAGATATACAATACTTGGGTTATCCTATCGTAAGGAACAAAGGATTTTTTTAACCTGAAATCAAAAGGTGTTGGGGCTGACCAGACATGAGTCAGATAGAAAGTATTGAACATTTTCTGTTATGCCAGGCAGGGAAAATATAGACTTGAAGTGCTACCTTGCATAGGTTATGTTTAAGATTGTATTTCCAAAATGGTCACTGTCGGAATTTAAAAAGGTAATTTCAAGTCTATTGGATCTGCCAAGATGAGTTCCTTATGGGTCATTAGATACGAGTTGGGTGTGCAGTCAATTGCCAGTATAATTCCCTGGAAGAAATCTAGTCCAGAATGGATAAATGACATAGTAAGCTTTATGACTGCGAGAGGGTCCTGGTAATGGAACAAGTTACTTACCTACAACTTATCCAGCATGGGTCTGGCATGGATTCACATGCTCAAATATTCATTCCCCGTCCTCCGGCTGGGAATCCTCGGTAAAGAAAAAACCTGTCAGTTTCACTTCTGAACGGTCTTTGTCCTAACAACCAATCAATAGCCTCTGGGTCATACTGCCCTCTACCTAAGCCCCTCTGGCAGCCATTTTCAGATTTGGTGGCACGTAACGTGGCAGTAGGACCAAGAGAAGAGCTGCAGAGGGGTAGGCGGGAGGGTTCGCATGTGAATCCATGCCAGACCCATGCTGGAGAATAGTTACAGGTTAAGTAACTTGTTCCTTCTCCAGCATGGGGGGTCTGGCATGAATTAAATCTCATGAATAAATACATATAAGTACACATGCACAACCACGGGAGGTGGCAAAGCTCAACATTAATACCTCCTCACCAAGCCCTCCTTCAAGTGACCAAGTTGTGCAGCACTGCTTGCGCGCAACTCTTGACCCCTCCCCGGAATCCCTGTCGATGCAGTAGAACTTTGTAAGGTGTGCGTCGACCTCCACGTAGCTACCCTGCAGATGTCAAGCAGGGGCACACCAGACAGGAACACTGTAGTTGCAACTGTCGAGTGGGCTCTCGGACGGACATGCAACGGTTGGTTTGTCAACCGGTGACAATGGGTGATGCAGCCGGAGAGCCACCTGGAAATGTAACCCTTGGAGAGGGCCTTCCCATGGTTCACAGGGACAAAGTTGCGATTCTCCTGTAAACTTTGTGCGGTCCACATAGACCTTCAGTGCTCTAGCCACATCCAGCGAGTGCAAAGTCCTCTCAGCCGGCGACGAAGGCGTCGGGAAGAATACAGGTAACACCAAGGGCTTGTTTAGATTAAAGTCTGACGGCACCTTGGCCATGAAGCAGGGGTGCGCTAGCAGCACCACCCTAGTCTCGTGAAATGTCAAATAAGGTGGTATACAAGAGGGCCTGTTTATCTCCCACTCGAGATGAGCCACAAGAATGGGGTTTCCACCACAAAACCTTCAGTGGCACCAAATGCATAGGCTCAAACGGGGGACCCGTGAGCCTAGTAAGCAGCTCCCACGCCTGGCCCGTAGCCTTCACTGGTGGGAACGAGCGAAACAGTCCTTTGACAAACTCCTTGACCAAACAATGCGACTTGATTGTCCAGGGGATCTGGTGTAGTGGGAAATAGCCACAAGATGAGCCTTAAGCCTGGGCCAACAATAAAAACAGAAGCACCTGCAGAGTAGCAGTCAATCTTCTGGGGATGGCACCAAACTGTAAACCTCTTCCACTTGTGCCCGTAGCATCTGAGATTAGATGACGGTCTGGCCTTGGCGAGTACCACCTACAATCCGCTGTGAGATCGTAGCCCATAGACTCCTTCAGGTGCAGCGATCCTGGGTCGTGGTGCAGAATCACGCCTCCTTCCATGGCGAGAATATCTGCAACCGCCAGAAGCTTTACTGGAGGGGACGCCGACATATCCAGAAGGTCCAGGTGCCAGATCTGCCTCGACCACCCCGGTTCAACGAGGATCATCCAGCACCAGGACCATTGATTAGTCGAAGCAGCAACGGATGGAACGCATACAGAAACAGGCCGTCCCAGGGGAAGAGAAAGCGTCCATGCTCCCTGGTTGGGGAAACCTGCTGGCGAACCCCCGGCACTTGCTGTTCACAGTTGCAAACAGAACAGGTGATCACTTAAGTTCCCACTTGTGGCAAGAGCGCAGCTCCCTGCTGCGAGCCAGCAATGGTGTTCTTCACTCCTGCTAGATGAAACGGGATGTAGAACATCCCCTGGGCCCAGTGCCAAAGGTCCTGCACCTCTTTGGGAGAGCGCCAGGGGATCTGGTTACCCCGGCTTCTGGATGTAGAACATCACAATGGTGTTGCCCGTGAAGACCTGTACCACCTTGCCCTTGAGGTGGTAAAACACTGCCTGCAGCTCCAACACATTGATGTGCAACGCCTTCTCCTCTGGTAGCCACGCACAAAAACTTAGTGCGCTCCCATCCATCCAGGGAGGCATCCGTCATGACAGTCTGATGAAGAGGTGGGGTCTGGAAATCCGTGCCCGCGCGCGCATGTGCACGCACACCCCATCACATTGCTTGACGGAAACTCTAGTTGAGTGCGATCTTGTCCTCGAAGCTCCCCACTACTTGGATCCAACAGGCATCAAGGAACTCCTGCAGCGGACGCATCCATAGCCTGCACAGCCAAATGAGGTATATGCATGACAACATCATGCCGAGTAGTGACTTGATGGACCTCACCCATGCGACCTTCAGGTCCCAACAGCCGTTGTACCTTGCCCAGGATGGCTGCGATCCTCATCAACGGAGACGCCAGGCACGACACTAGTCAGGGTCCCATAAACAGTGCGTTCGAGAACCCCAGGTCCGTCAGGAGTTACTGTTGTGTGGTAGACAGCGTTGCCCTTTGACTATCCTATTGGATGGTGGTTCCTCCAATGGCCTCGGCGCCACGAGCGCAAGGGGCATCAGTGTCTGGATTTTCAAGCACAGGGTATGCAGAGCCATCAGAATGTCTGAGAAATCCCCAGGAGGCTGCTGGGGTGGAGGCGAAGGGGACCAGGGTGTCTGCAGTTCAGGCTTGTCTGCTCTGTCGTCACCTCCCTATTGCTCCTCATTGGTCTCCTCGTCACTGTTCTTGGGATCCTCCTGTAGGGCCTACTCTCCACCCATCCCCCCTCCTGGAGGACGGGGAGCTTTCTATGAGGAAATGTCCGTGCCCCCCCACCCCATCACTGCGACCAAGGGAGTCTGTTTCGGTGAATGATGGGCATCTTCTAGGTCCTTCTAGAATCTTGTTGAAGGACTGGAAGGACTCCTTCCCTCCCACCCCCCTCCTAGCAGGCAGGGAGCCTTTCGCCTTTGGGGCAGTGCTCTGCAAATCCGTTATGGCAGCCTTCGTGAGGTACACCACTACTACTTGGGTCTTCGTGGTCCTGGCCAAGTCTGCTGCCTCTACTTGAGGGTCAGGGACCTTCTCCCCCCTTGGCCTCAACTGTTGTGCCGTCTGGGTCTTCTCCAAAAGCTTACCCGGATGGTCCAACTTGTTTTTTTAAAGAACTTTAGCGATGGCTCGTGATCGAAGGTGCTGGTGACGCTGAACTCCCCCTGGCTGCCGAGGAGCCCGTCACAATGGCACACCTGGAGGCAGGACTCTCAGTGCTTAACCTTGTTGGGCCCCTGCGGGAGGGGCACCGTCAAAGGACCGCTCAGCTTTCTTCTGGGCAGGGGAGGCATGCTGCCGGGACTCACCCAGAGCAGGGGCCTTGGCCTGCAGCCACTCATTGAGGCGCTTGCGCCAGTCGGCAAGCCAAGCCGTCATCCGCCACATGCGCGTGATGTCGAATGCAGGCAGTAGAGGCACGGGGAATGTCCATTGCCTGAAAAAACGATCCATAGGTTGCAGCCGAACCAAACCTTGGAGGCCAGAGATCTTCTCCACCATGACACGCGGAGTAGGCCTTGAAGCTTCTGGAATCCTCCAAGAAGCAACTGACAAAAATCTGCTCTGGAGGGGCACTGAAGATCAGAAAGTTGACGGAGCTTGAGGCTCGATGAAATTAAACAAAATATTAAGAAAAAAGATTTAGCAAAACGCAGTAAAAGCTCTGGAGCTATAGCACGAGGATTAGCCTGCGGTAAAAAATCTGAAGCTGGCTGTCAGGAGGGGCTTAGGCAGAGGGCAGTCATTGGCTGGGGCAGTATGACCCAGAGGCCAGTGATTGGTTAGGAGAAAGACAGTTCACACGTGAAACTGCCATTTTCTTTAATGAGGATTCCCAGCGTGGCGACAGGGAATATTCATGACCATATGAATCCATGCCAGACCCCGGTTATCTACCCATACTGATGACCAACCCAACAAAAGGTCAAAAATCAGAGCGTGGAGTGGGGCGAAAATAGGCTTCAAGTATTGGCTTTTCATATGTACTCTGAAGTGGTCCCACCACAAAAACTCCCTGGATCAAGTATCCGAGCACAAGCGTGAGAAATAGTTGGTTTGGATTCAATGTAATGAAAACGACTCAAATAATGTTTGTGTAACCCTTCGGATTTGACAACGGGTCATTGCAGACCTTGCAACATTGGAGCAGAGAAGGAATCCAATACATATTGTGCCCAGCCTTGCAAAATGTGAGGACAGTATTTTAGAGGGTTCGTAAACCGGGAATGGATCCCTCGGTATCCGTTCTGGCTAACTTCATTGCATTTTGGGGGGGGAATTCAATGTCCTTTTCAGTGCATCAATATTTTTTTTTTAAAGGGTCTGTAATTAGTCTGAAAATAGGTGATGAGGGAGCTGAAGTTTGTTGTAGGATTTAAGCGATGGAAGAGATCTTGTGATATTTTATTTAGTAGGAAAATATTGTAGGTGTTGTGGATGCCGATACTAAAATGTTTGTAACAGTTTATATAAACTATACAAAAAAAATAAAATATTAGAAAGACATCCAAACCATCTGCAAAACAGCATTAAGCCACAAATTGGATGTTGCTCAAGCCGCCGCTAGTTATTTTGCACGTTTGCTCAAGCAAAAGCTTACTCCGCACTCATTTAATCCATAGTCCCGTTTCCTTAAACGGAAACGAAACAGCTTTTTTTCTTCCCCAAAGCGAAGTCTTACTTTCCCATAGACAATCAGTACATATGGTTGGTCTGGATTATTGGCGTCTCACTCAAGATGGGTTACTAGGAAGGCTTCAACTAAAGCAATCAGACACCCGAAGGTTCAAATGAATCAGATCAAGCAAACTTCCCGGTGTGTGCACAAAGGACACCCAGGAGGTGATTTTAGGATGCATCTTCAGACACCATGCCCTATAATTTTTAATGAGGCTTCTCAAGCAGAGCAGCCACGTGATCGATGTTCACATATGAGCTGCAGCCGCTCTTTGCAGATGCCTCTGAAAGCATGAGGACCTGACCCATCCTCACATGCAGCAGATACAAGATAATGTTATAACTTAACAAAAGCTTGTCCACTGGGCAGTCTTTTAAAAACCTGGTTTCAACGTGGCCTTGTACAGTACCATATACTAATAGACTACCGACCAGATTGAAGACTACAGGTAACTAGTAAAAGTTGTCAGCTCTGCATACATGTCTGCAAGTACAATATTCCCTGTACCCGTTGCCTAGTCTTCTCAACATACCCTCCTGCCCCTCATCCCCTAATCCTTGTCAGAAGCCTTTGGGCATAAGGTATAAATGGGGTATTTTGCAGTCAGCTGCCCCACCTCAATCAATAACCTGTCCATAGAAGAGGGTGATCACTAGAATAAAGCCACTTGAGCAACGCTGGTGAAAAGGAGTACATCTAGTTCAATTTTAGGACTGGTAAGATTGACCACACCAACAGCACAAGAGGACTGACATCGCTCCGATACTCGCACCAAAAGCGCAGCGCACGGTGTATACAGAGTTGAAGCTGCCAACAGAACACCACTCCCCTCACTATCCTACTCCCTTCTTCACCTACTAACCCAGCCCACCTTCTCGTTTGTTGCAGATCCGCCAGAGTGCCTGGGGACCAACGCAGTTGGTGACAGTGCGCGGTACAAATATCTTTAACTGTTCAGTCGGTTGACCACAGGCCAGCAAATGTGTTGAAAACAGTGTAGTGTTGCGGAGCAACTAGGTCGCAAAAAAAGTATAATCTTGTTACAAAAACATTTATTATCCCAAACAGCAATTCTAAATAAAATCATGCTCAAGACTTTATAAAATTAAACAAAAACGTAGGCTCTGAAAAGAACCGTAATAGCTGCAGATTTTAACTGAGGAAGCAGACTGGTTGCAATATACATTAAAATGCAAAGAGGACCGAACACTGGCTTTTACATTCAAGAGAGATTTGGGTATGTGGAGACAACCAGACTTCAGATTGTGACTTGTCCAGTAGCAGATAAACTTGGCAGGTAGGCTTTAGAGACCTAAACTCCTTCACGAACAGATCCACATGAAAGTGCTCTGCGTAAAAATGTCATTTTGTGTTCTACAGTGTTTAAGGCCTTACATTCTTGTCCTCGGCTGTACACAAGGAAACTCCATGCATTTTAGTACTGCATTGGTATTTACAAGCAACAGTTCCACCAGATTCAACTCTTACTGCTGGTGTTTTAACACTAGTCTTCTCTGCAACACATTTCCATCAAATACCATTTACTGGTAACTGCAAATCAAAATTTAAAACTGCAATAAATTAAAATGCTTCCATAAAAAGATGGCACTCTTATTGTGTATTGTACTACACATTCCTGACGTGGTTGCATACATCAGTAGAGCTGCCCCAAAAAATCTGCAGTCTCAAAAAAATAAGCTGCGGTGATAAGTCATTGTTGGAAAACCCAGTGAAGCACGGGGGTACAGCACGGAGGTTTTGGAGTTCATGAGATTTGGAGTAAAAAGCTTGTATGTGCACAACCATTTAGTTGATTTAGGCAGATGCAAAGTCATGATAGCCGAAGCAGTCTGTGAATAAGTCACCTACAAAAGGGGGAGACAGCAGAGAAAAAAAAATTAGAATTTTGATTATGGCAAAATGTGCCACATATTAAGTTTCTATTTTAGATTTCTCTGCTCATGTCATCCCCAAAAGATGTATTAAGATCAGATTGTGGCGAGTCCTTCACATGGCTCAACCAAAGCAGAGAAATTTAAAAAAAACCAATGAAAATACCAATAGGTTTGTTTTTTGGAGACAGGGCTGCCTAACTATTGTAGTTTAAAAAGCAGTCATTTGGAGCATTTCGAGCGAAATCTTTTGAATTTCTGCAACTTGCCATTAGACTAATTGTACCACACTTACTGTATCCTGCAGTGGCATTATTGGTGTAGCCATAGTTCCCGCCACCGTAACCACCACCGCCTGCAAGCGATAACACACAGTAAGCTAGAGTTCGTGGCTTAAACCATGGAATCAGAAGTATTTAAAGAGATCTTACCCGAGTTGAATCCTCCATAACCACCTCTGCCTCGCCCCCGGCCTCTGGGTCCAGCTCCTCTTGCGCCTCGACCACGAAGGTTGGGCGGGGGTGGTACCTCATTGTGCATGCCTCCACCCATTCCAAAACCAGGATGCGGCTGTAAACAAGACGGGTATTAGATTTGAAGCCTCCAGTACATTGCCAGTTTAAGATAGAAAATAGTTAAAGTAGCCAAATGTTTTGAGGATTGCAACTTAGGCTCCACTAGAGGAAAAAAGGGTACACAGTTGGGGGAGCAGGGTCGGAGTAATGTCCAAGAAGAAAGGTTTTGCAATTCATCCCTCAGTAGGGAAATTGCTCATTAAACATTCTTCCTCAGTTCAGTTGTACCTTGTTTCACCGGACCTTTTGACAATTATAAGGTCGCGAATGGGACATGCTGAATAAACATTTACTTTAAAAAGTGGAATGCTTCTCAGCCGCCCGATCCGATCCTTTAAGCGAAATAAAGAATTCAGTCTAAAATTAGTGGAGACAAGCCGATTGACAACAGCGTCCAAAAACCTATTGTCAAAGGCGGCAGTGGACACCAGACTACCTTTAGAGAGGAGCCAAAACATGTTCAATGGGTAGAATCTATGTTACATACACAAGATAGGCACCAGATAAAAAGTATGCACGACATGAAATCATGTACAAGATCGGCATAAAGGTGCACACAGCAAGGTGAAGCTTTTCTAGCAGAGCAACTTCTTGCAGGAGGAATATTCTACAGTAGTGCATACATTGCCTATACAAAAAACTCCCTCATGACAGACATTTACTAACTACAGCATGAACAAGTCAAATATGAGGCCATTAAATTCAGTGTGTTGGGCTTGAACAGCAGGTGGGCCTACATTGAAAATGCTTTATACAATGAACGCTCTACATACTTTAACTGGGAATTTGGGGGCTCCGCCACCCCGGGCCATCATCATCGGCGGCTTCTTTTTCTTAGACGGTTCTTTGAACACTGGAGCGTCTGGGAACAGTTTTTCCAGGGAGGCTAGAGCAGCATATGCTTTGGCCACCTTTTTGTTTGAGCCAGCACCCTGGAATTTTTGCCCATCCACTTCCACCTTTAAGAGAACACGCAAAAAAGTTAATGAGTCACTAAAGCTTGGCAAAGCAATTTTCTACAAATCGGTTTGTTCAAACAAGGCACCTAAAATACTGGACTTAGTGTATATTCTGCAATAGCGCCTCGATGCCCGAGGGCAGTTTGTGCGCTTTATAAGTGGACATAAATGAAATAAGGCCGACATGTACACATCTTTAAAGAGTACCATTCTCAGTTGGCCAATTCAAAATAAAAGTTCTGTAGAACGCTTTATAAAAGTTCCAAAGATGCTCAATTAGGATATGTACAATAACTTGTTACAAGTTAACATGACTAAAATCCAGCCAAGTGTAAACCAGCTGCCGACGTCTTGGCCAATGACACCGCTGGCTTGCACACATCAAAGCCCCAAGACTAGGTTCCTTCTGAAGCAATATAGTCTAGTAAGAACTAGGTGAAGGCTTGGTTAACATTTGCATTAAGTAGATGGTAATTACATGAACTGCGTCTCACCTCCATCACAAAGCGCTTATCGTGGCTGCCACCAGTCTCGGAAATCAATTCATACTTTAAGCCGCGTCTCTTCTCGTTCAGCTCCATTACAGGATTTTTGCCATGCTTGGTCAGGATTGGTCCTTGTGCCTTTACATTCTATTAAAAAGAACAGATGGTGTATGGCACCTTTGGCATGGAGTGTGTAAATCTATGAAATCGTTTGTAAGATTTTCACAGTCCTTAAAATTCCATACTTGCCCCAGACTATGGCAAGCCTCTCAACCGTACGAGTAAACATTTTTAAAAATGCCCCCAAATCCCAGAACTTTACTTTTGTCATTAAAAACCATCAGTCCTCTTGAGAGCGCCCGCCGCCCACATGGATCCGTGCACCACCACCGTGGTGCGAAGAAGCAGTCCCAGTTTCAAGACAACTACTGTAGATCAAAGGTTACTTTACCTCGTCATCTGGAGGTAAATCGGCTGCAGTTTCCACTACTGGAGGAGGGGGTACGGTTATTTTTGGCTTCTGCTCAACAACTGGCTCAGGTTCCTCTTTCACAGATTCCTTTTCTTCTACTCCAGTAGCCAATCCCATATCCTGCAGCACCTAATTCCGGTCAAGCATAAACCAAGAAACTAGTGAGCAAGGTACAACACATTCAGTGCTTGCAAGTCACCATTGTTCAAGCCATAAACACTTCCACCCATAAGCCAAACGTTGGACTTCACCTTTCTAAATACAACCCCCCCCCCCTGGGAATCCCTCAGCCTTGGCCCCAGACCCAGGATAAAATAGTGGAAACGCATGCAGCATCTCCTTGCACCAATTGGATCTGTAACGATTTCAACCTGTGATGTGAGCATTTTCACTGTCACATCACCACAAAATAACCATGTCGCCAGACAGCAAAACCCAACAGCCCAGTCAAGCCACACAGACCATATATGCAGCATGCATGCCCACCTTATGGTGGCCAGGGCCACACCCAAGGACTCGGGCAAAAAAATAAAAAATTATATCATTTGACGCACTTATGATAGCAACCACCAAAAAGAAATGTTAATGTTTTCGGTTTACAGTCTTTACAACGAAATTGCAGCAGTTAGACAGGCTATAAAAAAATCTTCCAACTACCTTTACTGACACGAAATGGATTTTTCGAAACAACCGTGGGGCGGATTCTGAATGTCTAGCCAAGCACAGTCGAAGGTAAAATAGCTTAACTGCAATGTGTAGACTCTAGCTACAATTACTACAGAGTACTCCAAGTACTCCAGTCAGGCAGAGTATGTACAGAAATGGATGTATAACTCCCAACACTACATTGGAGAGAGTAAAGCAATAGTTTGCATGGTTAAGAGAAATAATCATGTGAAACAAAGCAATAGAAATTTAAACTTCGACAAAAAAAAAAAAAAGTGTTGTGGGTGCTTTTCCCCTACAAAGTCCCTAGTGCTTAATATGCCCAAACGCTGCTAAAAATTGGTGCCTAGTGCCCATTCCACAATATCTAATATGCGCGTTGCCAATGGTTGGGGGTAATGCTCCATAAGTTGAATTAAAAAAAAGGTATTTTTCGGGAAGACACCCATGTACGTTTACTGCGACTTTCGAATATCGCCTAACATTGTGCCGTTGCACAGTATTAAAAAAAAAACATTAAAAAAAAGCCGGACCCCGCCATTGCTGCCACCATCGAAGCGGGTGTGTCCAGGGGGACACGAAAGTTTAAGGGAAGAAAGGGGCCCTGCTGCACCACCGCTGACCCACGTAAGTGGGTGGGAACTGACACCGCTGTGATGTTAGTCGACATTTTTTCATTGGCGGAATTACAGGCGGTACAGTGATCAGATTGTGCCAAGACAGCACAGTTTTGGCGCGAGGGTGTGAATAGGTATGCAAACTTGTCACCCCAATTCGAGTTCTTCAGCAACTTTAGGGGTTCACCGGGCCCCACTTCTGGGCACTGCTGCATGGGCAACCCACAAGCGAGGCAGGGTAACTACCGTTACCATCGCAGCTGGGAGAGGGGCAGCACAAAGCCACGGAAGGGTAAGGCACCCTTCCTCCAAACAGCAAGGTACTAAAGCGCCATAAGGAAAACCACCGTCATGGAGGGCCCAGGTTCAAAAGAAATGCCACCACCAGGGGGCCAGACAGTCGGCTATCCGGGCTATCTGGCCGGGGGCTGCGACAACAGCAGCCCCCACCACATTCACAAAGACCGAGGGCCTCCCGGGGTCCTATAAATACGAGCAGCATGCTCCGTTTTCTGTTTGTGGACCCTGAATGGGGACCCAAGCAAACAGGAGGCTCACGGTTTACTCAGTGTCTTCCCAGAACCTGTCCACCCTACAAAAAGGGGAGAACAAGTACAAGGCACTGTATGGTGCCCACAAGTCGTGGGACACGAGAAGGCGGCACGGGTCAGAGGGTAACCTCAGGACCCGGTGCCCAAAAGTATGATATCATGATATGTGATATTATTGCCATAACTCATATGTACAATAAAATTGCCAACAGTTGTGAGCCTATCATTACGGGAGAGGGTTTGGGGTTCGGTCAATACTAATGCATGCATATGGGTTCAGCAGTTACTACTAGGCTTTGTACCAAAAGGAAAAGTCCATGAGCCGCATGTCGCTGAAGCACGGATTGGGTCCAGCCAAGTCGGTAGCTGGAGGATCTTGAGTTTGAGACTGGACAGCCAAGTCGGTAGCTGGAGGATCTTGAGTTTGAGACTGGACAACTGGAGACCCCCGTGCACGACCTCCACGGAACAAGTGCCCTCAGGAGACATCCACAGCACAAAATATGCATGATTCAGCTGGAGTTTCCACTATCAGGCCGCAAAAGGACCTGCATGACTTTGCTTCCCTCAGGAAGGAGGCTGAACAAGCCTCATTACACATTAAATATTGGAGTTCCATAGAACAGCAACTTCTAGAGCGAGGTAGCCACGTTAGTCCACTGGGTGGTCCAGTGGCCCTGGGACATCATACAGGACAGAGCAGTCTAGTGGCAGTCGAAGCACCAGAGGGCCTTTAGAGATCACAAAAAGCAGGGCATCACCAGGACTTGCCTGGAGGGAACTGCAACCGTCACCCATGGTCAATCAGCAGGGGTTTTGGAATGGTTGGTTAGGAAAGATCCTTTACCCCTCCATTTTTATGGATCCCTAAATGTTTTGCTTTCTGACCTGTACTTTCTACTGTCCAGTGCTTAAGCTTCACTACACCGACATGTCCTTCTTGCAGTCAGTACTGGGAAACAGTTTCCCTTAGTCCCGTTATCTTGTTGCCGCTTATGGCACGCATGGGAGAAATTGAATAGTTACGAGAGACCCAGGGGCCTCAATCTGGATGAATCCTAGAGGGAAAAGTTTTTCTGGCATGAGTGGTTCCTTTGGGCGTGAAATGGCCTGGAGACCATTACAAGAATGGGTGTTGGATGACGGGGAAAGAAATTCAAACTACCTTTAATATTCCAAATTTCAGTGGAGCAGACTCGGAAAATTAAGATAGCTGCTGGGGAGATTGAGGTGAGAGATGGATTGAAATTACCTGTTCAGAAGTAGCGATTTTGTCTGACTACAAGTCAGAAAAGCATTGATTTTCAGAAGCGTTCTGGTGGGTAAAAAAAATCCCGAGAGGGTGGAAGACAGCAGAATCTGGATATCACAGTGTGGCTTGCAGAGATGCATAATTGGGCAAAGATTGAAATTCTTTACGGAAGAGAAAAGAAAATTGCGTTGTAAGATTTGGGGGAAATTCCTCATACTGAACAGGTTGCAAATGTGAAGGAGATTTGATTTTATTGTATTGCCATTATAAGATGTATATATTATATGGCATTTTGTTTATAATCTAAACAAAATGTTCAAAGATAAAAAAGGAAACTGCCCGAGGCCAAACTGGTTGCAGTGTCCAAATGGTATTCTTGAGTTATACCACGAGTGGCCCTGAGTGGACCACTGCTGGGATGTGAGCCCAATATTTGATTGGCTAGTTTAAGTTTGTTACTTGCCTTTCTGGTTAAGAAGAGGGCCCCACCCATGTTTCAGAGATCCATGAAGAAACCGAAGGAGTAAAGGATCCTGTCCATCTGCAAAACTTGCAAGGCGACTGAACCCGTTAGGACGGAGGCATGGTGACAAACTTATGCTGCTGTCCTGGAATAGCCGTCTTGTGCTGATCTTCCGTCGTTGGTTCTAGCATCAAGTGTCGGCGTGCATCGGAGGCAGTCGTCCACAACAGCTTTCCTGCACCCAGTGCCGTGCTGAGGGGCTCGCCAGAGACGTTCTCCATCCTTCAGACATTGCACCAGCATCAAGTGCTCGAACCTGCAACCCCTGGACATCCGAGGACTGGAAACTGAAGGCAGGAAAAGCAACCCTGGACCCTCTTCTGTAGACCTGCCAAGGCCCAAGAAGAATATGGGAGTGTTACACCTGGAACGCCCACCATCTCCCTTTGAGAATAGTTTTGGTACCTAACAAGTTTGGCTTTGCTGTGGCTTCCTCACACAAGCATTCCTTAAAGGAGAGTTCCAGGACTTTTTTTTTATTGTCCCTACGGGTCGGCCATGTGTTTGTAAGCATAAATCGGTAGATCGTAGGAAACTTTCCTATGGACCTTACCCGACTTTTCGCCCCTTATCGCACTCGAAATCAGCCTCCATTTTGTGATAATCCTATCATTCCGCCGCATCGACCTGGCTCACCTGCCTTTGCGGCACTAAATCAAATCCCCCGCCCCTGAGCCTGACATCAGCAGACGCGTACTGCCCATTTCAAGCACGTCTCGTGTCAACAATCGCTGCGCCTCAGCTATTGACGTGTTGCCATGGAAATGGCAGGACGCCTCTTTCCCCAATAAGTATAAACAGACCGTTTCACAACATACAGCAGCAGATTTTCGATTCCATTCCTCTCTCTGTGTTACTTTGAGTATTCTGTGACTCGTTTCAGTGCTCTGGTCAGCTACCTTCGCCGCTTGTAGCCCGTGTGAACAGATACCAGTACCACCGCTATAAATTATTTTACTATCTTTACCGCACAATGGCCACAATAATGCCGTATATGTACGAGCCCGAGTACACCGAGGAAGAACTACTGGAAAGGCAAGCACGCGAAAACGATGGGGATTCGGACGGCAGTTGGGAGGACCAGTCAACGGATGAAGAGCCTGGACCATGTCGCATGGACGGCGTCTCCACCTGGTGCACGTGCAATCGGTGCGAGCTAATGCCAACTGAGGAGGAGAACTGCTGCTGCCGTGAAAATTCCGGGTGCTTGGCCTACATTTCGGAAAGCGAGCAAAGTCAGCAGGAAGGCGAGCAAAGTCCGCAATGCATCACCGAGCTGCCAGAGTTCAGGGAAGCCTGCCTCTCACGGACAGTGTTGAGGATGATGATGGTGCTTATGCACGAACTTCGTGGCACTGTTCGTCCGCGTAATCCGAGTAACGAGTAAGTATACTCTGTTTGTGATGTCAGTGATGCCACCACTATTTCATGGTCGTCTCCCACATATAAAATTACATTTACATATCATTGGAACGCATGTAAATTGGTTCCATATAGTGCATTTTCTAGATATAATTTTTTTCTAAGAAAAATGACATGTGTTACCTGAATCGACATTGATAAGAAAGTTTGGTCAGTTTAATACAGTTTGCATCTTTTTTTTTCACAGGTGGTACAGGCTGGTGGCCTATCGTTGCTTCACTTGGTGGCTTCACGGGAGGCTCGGACACCGCGTTCGGAGAGTAATACCTGCCTGTGCGGTACTTGCCATTAGACAACATTTCCCCAGTGACAGTGGACAATACCGCGGATTTTCCCTCGATGTGCTGCAACCTCAACTTTACAATGTGTAATGTTTATTATTTATGTTTAATTAAAATCTAAAATAAAGCCCAACATATATTTTAACAATGGTTGTTTTGATTTTTTAAATGAATCTAGTGTATATTCTCCTGGGAGGGTGAGGTATTTATAAACTCACCCCCCTGCCTTCCATGTAGTAGATCCTGCAGCCATCCTCTTACATTCAGTTAGATGGCCTCTCCTTGGTGAGGCCCTGCGGCAAACGGGTCTTGTCTGCACGACCACCGCCCCGATCCACCCCCCGCCCTATCAAAGGCAGTTCGCACCGGGGTACTTGAGCTGCTGGCAAGTGGAGCTGTCAGGGAGCGATAAAGGCCAAGAGGTGCCAAAGACCATGTACACTTCAAAGTGGTCTATAGAGCATGGGTTTGTTGTTCCCATGTCTACCTCCAGACCCCGTGTCTCCTGCCAAGCATCCCCCTCACGCTGGACGGCCCCCTGCAATCCACATAAGTGTGTCTCCATTCACGAGTCTTCCTGTGTCTTGTCTGCACGACCACCGCCCCGATCCACCCCCCGCCCTATCAAAGGCAGTTCGCACCGGGGTACTTGAGCTGCTGGCAAGTGGAGCTGTCAGGGAGCGATAAAGGCCAAGAGGTGCCAAAGACCATGTACACTTCAAAGTGGTCTATAGAGCATGGGTTTGTTGTTCCCATGTCTACCTCCAGACCCCGTGTCTCCTGCCAAGCATCCCCCTCACGCTGGACGGCCCCCTGCAATCCACATAAGTGTGTCTCCATTCACGAGTCTTCCTGTGTCTTGTCTGCACGACCACCGCCCCGATCCACCCCCCGCCCTATCAAAGGCAGTTCGCACCGGGGTACTTGAGCTGCTGGCAAGTGGAGCTGTCAGGGAGCGATAAAGGCCAAGAGGTGCCAAAGACCATGTACACTTCAAAGTGGTCTATAGAGCATGGGTTTGTTGTTCCCATGTCTACCTCCAGACCCCGTGTCTCCTGCCAAGCATCCCCCTCACGCTGGACGGCCCCCTGCAATCCACATAATGCCACGACATATACACGTCATTCATTCACAAACACACCCCTGGTTCGAATTCTTTATAACCCACCTCATATTTCTAATGAGAACTTCTTTGCGCTTTGCTAGTCAACCCGTGAAGGTGCTGGTTATCTGCTCTTCGTCTCTGTGAACTTCCGTGACCACTTTGAGCAAACTCGTCAGTTTGCAACCTGTGAACTGCTCCCTGTTCTACGACAAGAAACTACTCTGATCCCTGCATCTAACTGTTTGTTCGTCAAGGTAAGTCCATGTACCATAATCATTTTGCGTCCAATTTTTTAATTTATATCTATTTGCTAGTAGTCATCAAATTGCATCCATGTTTTCTTTTCGTTCACGACAGTACATGCAAGGAACTAGTCACATGTTCTGAGTTTAGTCAAATTACTTTTTCTATTTTTTGAAAGTTATTGAAATACTTATCCGCATGTGAATAACGTGTATAGTTCCAAGAACCAAAACGGACCTTGCATTGAACCTTTTATGTGTCATTTACTGTTTTAACACATTGGTATTCATAGAGAATTGTTGATCTTTACTTTTCAGAACTTTCCATAATGCCTGCCTGTTCCATTGGCGGTTGCCCTTCGAAGACCCATAACAAATCTGAAGGTACTATAATGCATGTTTTCCCTAAGACAATAGATCAGATAAGAGGATGGGTCCGATATTGCGGATATCCAGCCTCTGAGCTAGAAAGTAGAGTCCTAGAAGTCTTTGCGGACAAGAGGGGTGATCGATACCGCATCTGCAGCAGGCACTTTAGCCCAGACATGTACTCCACATCATTGCTAATAAAGAAGAAAACACCGCGAGCGAGGCGAAAATTGCTCTCAACCGCTATTCCCACTCTATTCGTCCACATGCCTCCACTGGTGAGTCAAGTTTACGGATCTAGTTCTCGGCCTTGCGGTAGTGTGTAGCAGTAGCTAACAATAATTTCCCCATTTATGTATCCACTCAATATGAAGGCGGAAGATTCTCCATCCGTGTCGTTATTGCAGTCATCAGCCACTTCAAGCGCCTATCGGGTAATCTTACTTAGCTATTCTGACACTGACTTGTTTTAGGCATGTAAATCAATAGTTTTAATTGATCGTGTAATTATTTTACCTAATGGTACACCCTTGTACTCGTCCTCTAGTCTTTGTTTTCAGTTATAATTATTGTTATCCAAAATAATGCAAGTACTGTCTTTCAGGGAGATGCTGAGGAGTCCAACGCATTGACGACAACCGTAGATGTCACTCAGATGCTAGAGGTACGTTTCTTTCGTTTTTAGCCATTGATATGTCCTTCTGTCGTCGCCCTCCTATTTGTCTTCTTTTTTCAATATTGTGTTCATTACTAATGAAAGTCCTATGTTTCAGGGAGTCGATGGAGCATTAGTCCAAGTAGAAGGGGGAGCATGCAGTTACGGGTCGGCGCAACAGCTTGCAGAAGTGTGCACCGCAGTTACATCGTCCCTTGATGTTCTTATGCATTTCGAGGTATGGATACTGACAGTTCGATCAAGCGAAATCATATGACGTGATTACATCCGCTATACTTCCTTCTTTATTAACGCAAGTACTATGTTTCAGGGAGATGACGGAGCTTCTTCTACAAGAACATCACCCCTAGTAGTTGATGCAGATCTCTGGGTGGTGACACTTCCAACGATCGAGCAAATCGAATCATATTTACATATCCATTATTTATTTTAGACAACTGATCATTTGTGCAGGTCTATTTAGATGAGCCGTTGACGCCTGCTCAAAGTTTATGTTCTTTTTAACAAAATAGAAAAGCATACTAATGCAATTACTGTGTTTCAGGGAGTTGCTGAAGCGTCATCTTCAATAATATCATCAATGGAAGTCTATGCGGAGCCCGAGGTATGGATCTTGACAGTTCAATCTAACTAGATCAACAATGCGTGAACTATTGTCGTTTGAATGTTCTACACAATGCGTTCATTCGTGTTTTGCTATTGAGATGTACGTATGGGTATTGGTCCCCAAGTACATTTTGTGTTTTCAATATTATTATACATACTAATGAAAGTTCTATGTTTCAGGGAGTCGATGGAGCCTCAGTGAGTGATGGATGTGCTTATCATGAAAATATAGTCGTTGCAGCGCGAGAGGAAGTGGAGACATGCACACACGAGTCGGAGCAACAGCGTCCAGATGTTGAAGTTCGAGGCAAGAAAGTTTCAAAGAAAAGAAAGCAAAAGAAGGTTAGTGTCCTGTTCACTATATTATGTTGTCTTTCACTGTCAATAGTTCAATACTGTAAGTTGTGTTTAAACTGAACATCCCTTTTCTAATCTGTCCTCTAGTTGCGAGTGGGTGTAAGAACTAAATCTACACAGACAGTGAAGCGAACGAGAGATGTTGCTTGTCAAACCTTTTGGCAGGGACTTGAGACTGGAGATGCATCGTGCCAATGGGAAGAATATGAAGTGATTGACAACGGAGCTATACCACCACCAGCCATTGATAGTGAATGTCCTCCTGGTAGTTTGGATGCAGTCGGAGATCAATTCACAGAATCCACACCCGCAAAAAATAAGAGCGCGCGAAAGTTGAAGACATTGTTTTTTTCTCCCATCTCCGGACAAGGAACAGATGTTGCAATGGAAGAGAATGACGTGGACGACAATGAAACACCATCAATATCACTCAGCATAGCGGAAGACGATATCAGAGATTGTACCTTTCATGCGAGTGACATGTCCTCAACGTTACAGGCCGAACCAGCTGGGATGCAGAGTGAAAGTATAAGGAAAGAGGCCAAATTCATTGTATTCGATAGCTGTTTGATGGATATTATTATGATGATGAAATGTGGGCATTCGGTTGGTGGGGAAGTATGTGGGGAGCCATTGATTAATGTGACTCGTGCAATTCGAGGCACTAACCTTAAAATACATGCCACCTGTACACAATATCATCCGTTCGCATGGTCTGCACAACCCATGCTGGGGCAACTGCCAGCAGGCAATCTACTTTGTGCAGCGGCCGCACTTTTTAGTGGTTCAAGTTTTAAAAAGTTACAGTATTTCTTTCAGTTTGTGGGAATCCATTTCATTGCGAAAAGTCAGTTCTACAAATACCAAACCGATTATCTATTTCCAGCCATCAGCGAAGCTTGGAGAATGGAAAAAATGTCAATGGAAAGTACATTCGCGGGCAAACGCTTCAGGCTAGCCGGTGATGGACAGTGCGACAGCCCAGGATTTTCAGCCAAGTACTGCACCTACCACTTTCAGGACATGGAAAGTAAGAAAATTGTGAGTTCGGTGGTCGTGCAGGTGTCACAAAGTACATCCTCAGTGGCCATGGAGAAAGTTGGCTTTGTAGCATCATTGCAAGAACTACAATCGCGGGGAATGGTGATCGACCTGATAGCCACGGACAGACACGTTTCAATTGCCAAGACAATGAGAGAACAGTACAAAAATATAAATCACCAATTTGACGTTTGGCATCTTGCAAAATCAATCAATAAAAAATTGTCTGCTGCAGGTAAAAAAAAAGAATTGCAAGGTATTTCACAGTGGTCCAAGTCAATCAGCAACCATCTTTGGTGGAGCTCAAAAACATGTGAAGGGTCGTTGGAAATTCTACTGGAAAAATGGCGGTCAGTAATGTTGCACTGTAGCAACGTACATCGATGGTCGACAAATGAGCATTTCCACAAATGTGAACATGGCCATTTGTCCACAGAGGAGGCACGGAAGAAGAAGTGGTTGATTCCTTCATCACCCACTCACAAAGCCATTGAAAAGATTGTATTTGATAAAACTATAACAAAAGCTTTGAGGGGACTCACGGAATTCTGCCACACAGGAGATTTGGAGGTGTTCCACAATATGTGCCTCAAGTACAGGCCCAAAAGATTGCATTTTGGCATGGAAGGCATGATAAATCGGACTCTTTTAGCGGTCTTGGCACATAACCATAATGTTGGCCGTCAACAAAGTAGGACGACCGGAACTTTAGGGACGCTTCGCTACAATAAGGCCTTCACTAAAAGAAGTAAACAATGGGTGATCAAACCAGTGTTTGAGGATATGCAATATGAGTTTATTGAGAGACTTATCGTAGATGTCCTCGATAGGCACATACATGGAGTGGTGAACGAACCTATGCAGGGGACAACTGCATTGCCACCCAACATTGCCTCTGTTCCATGTCCACCTAAAGCAGAGCTCATTGAGAAATACACATCACGGTTTAAATGATTGTAATTTGATTGTCTGTTCTCTCGAGTCTCCTCATGTTGCAGGCCCATTGCAATTAAACCAAACAGTAATATAAATCATTTTTACTAAAATTATAGAATGTTTCCGTATTGCAAAAACATGGCCGACCCATAGGGACAATAAAAAAAAAGGCACGCAGACAAGATGTCCCTAAAACTAACTGCAGCTAACTAGAAATGTGTGCTCGCTCAAAGTGAAGGTCAGCTGCTTTGATGTTTTGCTCGGGTGGCGGAACGGCCCACGACCCAATATAAGGTTCTATTGTGATTTGACCTTGACAGGCCGGGACCATCCTGAAAGACTAAGAAAAGATAATGAATAAAATTTCAGAAACGAAACGATGAGCCACGTTCATTAGAAGAAGTAACGTCGGCAAAGAAGGAGTGGTGTTTCGGGTCTGCCCTACACAGAGACACAATGGAAAATGCAAATATAATGTAAGTAACTTTTGATGAGTTTATACCGCAATTTCATTACTATACAGTGGCTTTAAAGACGGGTTCAGTTGTACTTGTTCGTTCTATGTGGCATATTGTTTTCTACCGCGCACTATCTTGAGGAGAAACATCTGCTTTTACTGAAGCACCTCAAAACCTTCCTCTTTGCTTCTGCTTTCTCTCTCCCTCTCCCCTGCTACAACTGGTCCACTGTCTGCGACCTCAGTCCTGGGCCCTTCCACTCTCCACCTGCACTCCCCCCCCCCCTCCATGCCTCGCCACGCCTTTAAACACTTGTGTACACCCAGTAGCGCTGTCCTCGCTATGAAATGAATAATTTTAATAAGGATCTGATGGTGAGACTAATTTCATTTTTTATGTTTTTAGGTACATCATTCACTACTGTCTGTGTCACGAGTACCAGACACCGGCGGACGGCTTCTACAGCCGCCAGTTGCTTCTCCGCGTGAACAACGTTACCACCCTGACCATTTTATGGGACGATCGCCAAGTACAAGTATGCCCTTACGCGGTACTAACGGTTAGATGCAACATACCTACCATTGTGGTGGCCTAGCGCCTCGTTGTTGGAACAGCCATGCGATTATCAGTGCGACAGAAGAGCTTATTTTTATCGTAAACCAACACCCTGTGTACTGCACACGAACATCGCTTCCCTCAAGACGAACTAATTTGGATCGAGAGCAAAGAAAAATGCAAATCGCTGAATATTCTCTAAACATTTGATGTCCAATAAACGTACTTTGCCAAATGTACAATCTTGCCGTTTGCTTTTAAACCACGGTTTCACATTCCGAATTGTGGTGCTGTATTGTGAGATGCTCTAAGACCCTGTGTACAGCAAAGGACCATCGCGTTCCTCAATACGAACTTTTTGGAACATGAGCAAATAAAAATGCAAATCGCTGAATATTCTCTAAACATTTGATGTCAAATAAATGTACTTTACCACATTTACAATCTTGCGGTTTGATTTCAAAGTACAGTTTCATATTCCGAATTGTGGTGCGCTGTATTGTGAGCTGATCTGTGTTGATTTCCGGGGTCTGTGTGGAGTCGCGTAGAAGACGCCTGGGCGCGTTTGCCTACGCAGCACAGTCACGTCACGGATAGAGGCGGGGAATATGAATGTTTTGATAAAGTCTGTTTCAGGGGCGGGGGATTTGATTTAGTGCCGCAAAGGCAGGTGAGCCAGGTCGATGCGGCGGAATGATAGGATTATCACAAAATGGAGGCTGATTTCGAGTGCGATAAGGGGCGAAAAGTCGGGTAAGGTCCATAGGAAAGTTTCCTACGATCTACCGATTTATGCTTACAAACACATGGCCGACCCGTAGGGACAATAAAAAAAAAGTCCCGGAACTCTCCTTTAAGTGGAGGACATTAACAACTTGTTCTCTACCCCTTGGAACTCTTCATTGACCCGAGAATCCCTCCACCAACGTTGCCCCGTCTCACATTAGGGCTCACTGTCCCATACATTGCAGGGCTTGACTGTCTTGCTGCATAGTAATACTCATCTTTGCAGGGATGTGTTATTTTTTTGTTCTTCTCCAGTGATTGTATCCACCATAAGCAATATTACAAGCCACCCGCCACGCCAGAGTATAGAAATAAGCCTCAGGCCTAGTCTTTTATTCCAGAAATAAGAGCCAAGTCGGTCAAGCCCACCAATGGTAAGGATCTGCACTATTAAACTGGCAGAGGCTTCATGAGAGCTTCTGGCCAACACTCCTGCAAAGCAAGATGCATGACTTCCAGGCAGACACAGACTGGCCACACAGCACCACGTGGAACTGGAAAGCCCCTTGCATATATGGCAATTCCGGACAGAAGATGGCAGGAAGGTGGCCATGGCACAAAACGAAAGTCAGCTGGCTAATAGTACCTGGAAATATCATTATGCTGTAAAATAAATGTGCACAAGCAAGGGCCAAAACACATGCAGGAAAGTATTTGCTGTCACAAGCCCTATTCTGGACAGTGGGTGACTGCCACAACAAAGTTGCACAAGAAAAAATTAAGTAACCCAGTGTGGAGTGTGCGGTATAAATCAAGACAGTATGTGTACTGCTAGTCTCGGGGAGTGATCAATTGCCTCAAAGTGAGGAAATTAATGAGGGCAGGCCAGACGGCAAACAGGTGTCGCATTGGGAGTCAGAAAGCAGGAAAATATTTTTATAACACCAATCTCATCCGACATTTGGAAAGGATTTACCTTTCACTGCAAGTACAAGTTAATGTAGAAAGAAACCTACTGTGGAAGCAAAATCAAAGCAAGTCAGTGATCCACGCGTTGTCCCACTGAAACCCTTAACATACCTCTGCCACTAGCATACAGCTACCACCAACAAAGAAAATTCAGTATAGCTGGGCACACATGGGCACTGTGCCCATACAGCTTCCCCTCTCCCTCCATCAGACATACCCTGACTGCGGCCTTAAACTCAAGCTCTTGCCGGCTGCACTACCACCGTTTGTTGCCTTTAATTATTCATATTTTTCTCCTTTGCTCTACACTCTCCACTTCTCACCCTTCCATGCACTTTTCCCCACCCCCCCATGCACTTGTGTGTTCTCAATGTCACCGGGCCTAGTAAGATCTGTTCTCCCTGCTCCCTTATAGCGCCCTCTGAAACACTTGGAGCGTGATAGAAACAAAATAGCACTATCCTAAACCACCAACAGCGCCCACACAAAAACTAAGCGTAAATGCACACAAGCATCCCTCGATCTAAACTCTTGGAACCTCCACCACATTGATTGCTGTCCGAGGGCGTTGGCGTTCCAGTCACAAAGCGCATTGAGGTCATACAAATGGGGAAGAGTGCTACATAAATAACCAAATACAATACTTACAAGCCAGGTATTTTCAGATCTGAAAAATCGATCGGTGGCTTTGGTTCTTACCTTGATAGCAACATGAAGCCTGGCAATCTTCTTGGAGGGACCAAATGCTTCAAAAGTGCTGTCATCAACCTCTACAGCCATAGTAAATATTGGAGCATGAACAGGTCCCGTTTGAGAAACTAGTTTGTACTGCAGGCCAGGTCTTAATTGATTCAGTCGCATTAGTGCGTTCATGCCAACTGGAGGATCAGCTTTGACCTCTGAAATAAAGGGACATGTAAACACTTCAGACGGGGTCTAAGAGATGTAAACAAAATCCAACCATAAGGACGAGTCTGCTCGTCCTTTTCGCATAGACTTGAATAGCCTGGCAAGGAGTTCAAAGCTAGCCTGGTGGACAACAGGCCAATTTAGAGCGTATTAGCATATTGACCCATATGGTGAGCGTAATAAACTGGCCCACGATAGATTGTCTCAGTACACCCGTGGGATATTAAGCAATCCACACGTGTTTAATATCGACAAATAGATTAACAGGAAGGAAAGATACCTTTCTTCTGAACCCTCTTCTTTTTCTTGCTTGGAGACTTATCTTCTCCATCTTCCTCCATTGGGCGTTTTACTGGAGCAACTGCGTAGGTTGTGCTCGGAGGGATCTGGACAGTATAAGAAAAGGCTGTGGAATGAAAAGGAAAGATTTTTTAAAAAACAATCCAATCCACTTTAAAAAAATACCCCCATACACCGCTGTTATCCTAGACCAGCCCAATTGGATCTGTAACTTGATGCAATTATGTTCACCGTCATATCACCACAAAATAACCAGGTCGCCAAACACAAAAACCCAATAGCCCAGAGAAGTCACTCAAACTTATAACAGACCCATATATGTAGCATGCACTATTAATACCAAAGCGTTGTTGCTAGTTCGAAGCCCATTTAACGTCTGCAGATTGGACATGGCGAAACACCCACTTGGTACACAATCACTGATTCCCATTCCCAAGTGAAATGGGCGTGGCTCCATAGCACAAGCTCTTGGTTCACTCGAGACTGAACTGTTCCGAGCCTTTACCAACCAGTGAAGCCCTCCTGCTACCGGCTTATTTTAAATACATTGAATGTAAAAGCATTCTACCCATTTTCTGCTTCGTGTGCAGGAGTTGGAAGACACTGAACTAATACAACAATGGCCATCTAAAAGCAAAACAAATATAACCGCACACTCTTGCATGGCTCAAGATTGAGCATACTGGATATCTTTTGCAGGGCAGTGTGCCCGGTGAGTGCTCGGGTTGCAGGAGAAACGCACTACGAAGACTCCCAGATCAAGGCCAAAGATGTTGAGCCCATTCCAAAGTGGTCACCTCCACTTCTCCACTGGTGCGAAAAGGGGTAGCATCGCCTGAAGAGGCTACGAATTATACACACTAGCACTAGTCCTCCTTCACCATGCTGCCGAGCAGAAATTCTACACTGCCCCTCGTTAATTTAGAGACCTGCTCAGACCTAGACCATCTGCATTCATTAGGTTCTACTGGCCAAAAGTATTCAGGCTTTCCAAAAACAAATCCGTGACTGCAAGCTACAAGGCACAGTCTAAGCAGTACATTCGCATGCTTTAATCCAAAGAAGATTCAACTGGGCGCCAGGGCACAACGCGTATCGCTCAATTAGCAATTCTGAAACTTGCATTAGGTGGTTTCAAAGATCAAAGAGAAGAGGTAGAACGTTGGTAGCTTCATTCAGACCGTTGAATATTACACAGGTGGTCATGTGGAAAAAGAAAGGAAAAAACGTGTACATGCAGAGTAACAAAATTACATACCGTGTCATGTCGGGCCAATGGAAACAAATTTAAGATTAGAGTACCCAGAGTTCTAAGGCTAGGAAGGCAATCACAAAACACCCCTTTCACTCTCAATTTGATTTAATGCCATTTTAACCAAGTCCCCCCCAGAGCAGGAGAAACCAAAGCTGCCATCTCTGGCAGCTCCGAATTACAGTCCACCTAACTGAAATGGCCCTCGCACATGAATGACAGTGAATTGATTGTCTTGAACTTCTATCTCATCGACCCCAAATGCTTCGGCATATCCGATACATATACTTGGATTTTGAAAGTGGGGTCTCAGCAGCACTCATTTGGGGTGCAGTCATAGTCCCTCGGATTTAAGGAAAGAACTGGCCCAACCCAGAGGGTCTCTGAACACCTTGCATGGTTTTAAGTGCAAAAGGTGGCAGGCGAACCGAAGTTAAGATGTGGAAAAGGGATGCAAAGTAAGCTTACTGGTCCTCTATTTGCATGTTGGAGAAATATGGGAAAGCAGCCATTAAGTTGTTTTACCAGCCAGATGCACGAGCATTTAGAAACTCCAGGATGCCTCGAGGGACCTATAGGACTTCCACTCGCACCACCTGGGCATAGACGATATTCGAGTCACTAAGTAGGATGATACTTCTCAATGCTCCAGACAACCTTTTTGTGTAAAGTGATTGGGTGTGCATGGAGCAGTGTTACTCAGTCTGATACTTGATTATGGGCAGTCTATTCAAACGCTATGAATTTGCACAAGGCACTCAGTCGAACCATGTAGAGTGGCACAAACTGAGGTCTTGCTAAGAGTTGCGGATAAGACTTGATAGTAGAAGTTAACCGCCACCAGGAGCAGTTATGCACTTAGAACAGCTTTCCAAAGGAAAATCTGCAGATGTAAATCTCCAGACCTACATTACCGATATTCATCGTTTTCCATAGGAGTGGTGGGGAGAGCCATTTCCACGCCCCACACAGCATCCAAACTGAAACTATGACGGCTCACAAAAAAAAGCGTCGAAATTGCAACACGAACATTGCGTCACATCACAATAGAAACCATGGGGTCAGAATTAGGATTCCTAGCTGCTTCAGTGTAGTGAGCATCATCCCTTACGGAGGAGCTACTTCTGGAAAACCAGGTCACAACAAATCCAACTTGTGCACAAGATGCAAACTACATTTTCCCCCCACAATAGGTTGTACAATGTGCTTCACTATCCCTTCCGTGGGCCCCTTCTTAAACCAATAAACATCCGACAGGTTTGTATGGCACCACTTTCTTGGCTGTAACCATGAAATGAATAGCTCCCAGCAAAACGTGGTAAACGGAAGCCACATTGTAACCAATAGCCGATCAGAGTCGCAAATATTTTCGATGCAGTTTTAACAAGATGACAGTTTTATTTCCCGGGAATTTGGTAGTACTGCTGCTTAAAAACAAAGCTTCATTTGGCACACGCATTTCCTGCACGCGTTTAACACCCTTGACCCAGCGCATTTACTAAAACATGGAGACCTTTGAAGCAAACACTTACGCGTGCTGGTGTATTCCACGGCAAGGTCCTTCGGTTTCCCGATCACCTTTGGGGGAAGAACGTCCATCCCTAAAACTTTGTGAAGTTGTCCAAAGGCTGCGAGCCGCAATGCGTGCTGTAACATAAAGCATTCTCAGGCGAGGGTGCAAAAACAATCTTCAATATGCCCATTAGTTAGACTCGCACATATTTCTATAAAAAGGTACACATCGGTCAACGCTACGGGTCAAAACAGTCAAAGGCGAGTGTGAGGTTGGTTACCTGGGCGCTCTGAGTTATGTCTTCCCTTTCTTGGGGATCTAGGTGACCGATGGCATCAGTTGCCTCCTTCTCACAGGGATCATAGAGACCTGGACCATCTGAAACATTTAACAACTCTTCATGAAGAGTGGTCAGAGTTTAGAATTAGTTTCTCTCAACAGTACCGGAATGTTCACCCTTGGCGGAGGTTACAGATGAGATGTACATGAAAATCTACCCAAGCATGGCTCTGGATTTTGCTGGATACTGGCATTTATGTACACATTGTGACCTCAAACGCAGAAAGGGTTGGTTATAGGAGAAACAGAACAGCTAACCCATTTGTGTTCGATATTGTTTGTGAACTAGTCCCATGCGACATGTCACCTGTGCGCAGAAATATCTACCTGGCATGAGGATTCCAGATGCAAGACACTCCAGCACCCTCCGCACAGCTTCACCAGCCCCCATTGGCCTGTTGGCTGTTCCTATCGCCTTCTCACAGAGAAGCTCCAATGGCTGTCCAAAAGACACGCAAAGTCAGTCATGTTGAACCAGAAAGAAAAAGAACGCATCCTCCAAAAAGGGGCAGAAATGGATGTCGACACTCTAGGGTAAATGCCATACAAAATAGCGGAAAATATGGGCGCCTTGCACCGCAGCGCATATTACAGCTGTAAGCAGAAGTGAAAAGAAAAATATTTACCCAGCCTCTAAGAGGTGACCATGTAGGAACACGGCTACAGAGGTCCCGAAGAACACGAATAACGATCACACAAGACTTCAACCCATTTGCTCTTGCCTAAAACGGGTAATGGAGAAGATTAGCATAAAACACTACACAAGATACAAAAATAAAAAATAAAGTATATAAATATAGTGCTACTTTGTCAAGGGTAAGCCATGTATGACTTGAAAGTTTAACATACGTTAAAAGGTTAATTTAACATTTAAATTACTCTTAACACAAAGCAGCAGCTATTAATCTATATGAACTGTTTCCTCGGTATTTAAAGTGCTTCTTTAGCAACTGTTCCTGGACAGACGCTAAAGCCTGCACAACTAATATCCAACATACATTAAGTATTAACTCAGTTAATTTAAAACTATATTCTACTATAAGACAAAAAAAAAAGAACAAAATGCAAACCTGGAACCACTTGGCGTGTCGGAGTGACGCCAAGGCAGCAAGGCATTTCTGCCTGTCCAGAACGTCCGGGGGATCGATGACTGATAGCGTTTCTATTCATGGATGGAATAAGAAGACAAGGCACAGTTTGACCAAGGGGGGTCTGTCAGGTGGAGAGGGGAGGAGGCAGCTTCCTAAAGGGCAGCTGAGGCTCCCTACATAGTGTGTCCTCAAACAAACTAGGCCCTAGTGTACTGCCAAACAAGAAATAAAAATTAAATGGATTATAACTAAACCAAAAAAATATGACATAAGGGAAACCAAGCAACACATGAAGGATGGCCTAGGTTATGTGCATGAGCGATTACCCTGCCCTGGGAGTGTTAGTGTAGAAATGGAACTGGTGACTCCTAAAAGCAGAGATTCTGGCTGTGTGTCTACAATCGAGGGAACCCCCTCCGCCCGCAAGGCTTGACTGCCCTGGCCCCGGCCCGTGACAGAGAGAGTCCTGTTGGTCAAAGGTCCAGCGTCCCTAAAATCGACACAGAAGGCTTGATACGATCAGAACCATAGAAATGATTAATTGAGCACAAAATTAACAGTCTGTGCTGCAGCAAAATTGAAGTTGCGTTGAAGTAACTTAGAGGGTTTTAGATAAGGCTAGTGGAGCAGTTAATATGCATACAACCTCAAAACATGGAAATACTCTGTTTCGAATTATTCGAATTCAGTCGCTTAAGGACATGTCGACTGTAAGCATTTAAAAAATCTAACTTTATCCAAAACTCTGCACCTCTCCCTAAAATCCAATTGCACGCCGTTTGAAAAGCAGACAAGCGGCTCAATAGCTCTGGTCATTTTTGCTGCAACACACACTGGTCATGACAGTTCGACAACATGCATCACAGCTAGCCTTCGGTGGCATATACATTAAGACACGGTGCATCCATTTCTAAACACAAGTCCCGCCAAACCCACCCAAGTTACTGCAGGCCTCAATAGGCAATAATGAATAAAGGACACCATTCGTTTGGCCACGAGATTCACTTGCGGTTAAGCGCCAATTACGTAAAACCTCTAGTTTAAATAAAAAACTCCAATAAGAAACACGCTACCTTGGTAATATTTTTAGCTGCATAAAGTGGGCAGATTAAGTTAAATTAGGCGTATAATAGCCAGCAGCGTACGCCCTAAGCGCCCCCATCTAAGGTCTCAAGTCAAGCCCGATGGGGAGAATCGCTGGCTGGATGCCTGGCGGCTCCAGGCTCGTACCTCCGGAGGACGCCTTCTCAGCTTCTTCCCGAACCAGCGGCGACGTCAGGCGGATGGTCAGCTCCAGGGGGGGCTCCTTGGCGTTCTTGATCAGGATGGCCGCATCATGGATGCACTGAATCACTTCATACTTCTCTTCCGCCACGGACTGCAAGGCAAAACAAGTAGGGTTTCTAGACGACCCCAACACCCCCACCTACTTACTGCAAGCCACCATGCCGGCCAGTACAGGGCATACTCACAAGAAACTGGAGCTCCAAGTTGTCGGCGACTTTCTTGAGAAGCGCAATGGTCGGCTTATCCTTGCACAGCAGGACCAGCTCGAGCTCCAGGTCGCCCTTTAAGAGGAGGCCCTTGGCAACCAGCCCGACTCGCATGACTCCGCGCAGCGTCCGGGTGACGTTCTCTGGGGTGGGCTTGGTCTCGGGCCTAAGAGGAGGAGGAAGGGGCAAGTTAGGCGGGGAGGGGGGCAGATCGCTTGGGTGCGGGGCGGGGGAGAGGGGGGTGAGAGAGCAAGACCTACCCCTCCTTGGCATCCTCGTCGGACGCGGTGGCTGCCACCGCCGCCGTCTCCATGCACTCGGCGTCGGCCTCGCTCTTGGGGTTCTCCCCGGTGACCTTCTCCTGCTCGTCGATCCAGTCGGACACGGCCTTGAGGGCCCGCTCGGTGTGGGAGACCATGTTCTGCACGGCCTCCAGCTCCTCCTGGGTGGGGTAGACGGCCGAGTGCTTGGCCATGACATGGCGGTCATCGTTCTGGAAGATGCGCATTGGACGCTGCAAAGACACACAAACAAGAGGGGGTCACACACACTCCCACAGTCCCCCAGCAGCAGCAGCACCATCCCCGGAAAGCTCGCTTACCATGGCGGCGGGGCAGGGAGGCGCTCTTCCGCCTCACACTCGAGCTCTTCCTTCCTAGCCAAGCATAAATCGAAAAAAAGGAGTCACTTGAAATCAGCCCGAGAAAGCAGCAGATACACACCCCCCACCCCCCGCGGCGCCTTCCCCCCCGCCAGCAGCACAAGCCCCCAGGGCCCAGGCGAGCGGCAGCCACCCGGGGGCCCATGTCCAGGGGCCGCGGACCACAATTCCCATCAGCACCCGCCAAGATGCAAGCCATGCGACAACACAGCTGGCCAGCCACTGGGGCCACCCAACACCCTCCCTCAATAAATGGCAATAGCCGACCCTTAGCAGCAGTACCTTGCCCGTTACCCAGCACCGCCCCTCGCTCGCTGTACTGCGGTCGCCCTACGGCCCGGGTCTCCGTAGCCTCACCCCATGCACCTGTACCTGGAAGCCGCGCTCCATGGGGGCATTTGCTAAGCGAGTAGCTGGAAAATACATGTTTTTCTCTCTCACAATTGGCTCCAGGTTTACATTTCCCCACCATGCGGTAAGAGACCATTCCCGGTAGCATGTGCACTAGGAGCAGGCCGTGCGCAAGCAGCAGGAGTAGAAGGTGTTCTGCCTCCCTGTGTGGGCACCGGTACTCCCCTCAGCTGCAGGGGGGGCTGCGTGAACAAGTTTCCTCCAGTCCTCGCCCCCATATGTCCCTTCCCAGTTAGTTATGCAAGCCCTCTGCTGACAAGATGTGTGGGGGGGCTGCACCTGTGCGCGCCGGCCCGCGGTCCCCTCACGCGGCGCACCGCCAGCTCCCGGCGTGCACCGCGGCCTAGCAGCACCCGCGCGCCCCCAGAGGACAAAGACCGGCCTCCGCCGCCATGACAGGCCCGCTGCCGAGTAACCGCCACACTCGCGCGCACACACCGGGGCAGGGCCGGCGAACCCGCGCCTCGGACATCCGATCATTAACAGCCCTGGGCCCTCACCCGGAATGCGGGAGCCTCGCCCGTGTCGTGTAACGGCTCCTCGTAATGCGCCCGCTTCTAGAACCTTCCTCTGGGGGTTAGCAGCACAGGCTGCGCCAAGGACTGCCTGCCGTTGGGTGGGCGGTACCATGAAATGCTAGTCCGACGGGGGAAGGCTCCTCAAAGCCGGCGTAGAAGCCAAAACCCTAAGCATCAGAATACTCACTGGTTCTCCGAATACTGCGTGGGCCGCCGTCGCCGATTTCTTAGGGCTGGTGTTACTCCTCTCGTCCCCCCCTCCGCGCGAACTCCTTAGTACGGTCCGCACTCCGAACAATGCTAGACGGAGACACAAAATGGCGGCCGGGAGGGGGGAAGAAGATAGAGCGGTGAGAGGAGCGTCGGCGCGTGTGAAGAGAGCGGCGCGCGCCCGGCTGCGTATATATACGGGGCTTGTTCCTGAGCGATGAGGCGGAGCTTTCTCACAGGCAAGCCTCGGTTTGAGTCAAGTATCCTCCTCTCAATTGGTCCTTTAATGCGGCGGGTAGGGCAAAACGAGGCTTGAAACGCAGCCCGCATCTCCACACCAGGAGTTCTTTTTCTGGGCGGGGCAACTCATGCTGTGTCCCATGGCAACGCTGTATGGTCAGAATAGAAGGAGAAGAATCAACCTACATGATTCTATGTCAAGACCGGAGGCTCTGATTATGCTTTCTCTTCAACTTTACTGATCAGCAGCAAATAAAATATTTCCAAAGAACATGAATACAAATTTGTAAAAACTACAATAACCATGTTTTTTGAACATTTGTAGTTCATTTCTATTGGTCTCTAACTGACCACGTGACAAACTTTAAACCAATAAGACAGTCCTCAATGAACTAAATCTCTTGTCCTCTTTCCCTTCTTCCTCTTTCTTTGCTGCTCGGCAGCGAGTTAAGTACTTTCTTCTATATTCATTTCGAAAGCTATTATATGTATGTTTGTGTAATCTGGGTAACGCGTGGTGTTTACTTTAACAGGCGGAACATTTCCGCGACGGAAAGGCGGCTCTAGGGAGCAGCGACCGCGACGGGGCTGGTGCTCCGGCGGCCGCAACGCCGGCGATCCGTCATAGAGGGCACTATTATAACGGAAGAGAGAGCGCGACGGGACCGCGTAGTTCCGGCGCTCTTTCCTTCGTTATAATTCGTGTGAGTGGAGTCAATTCAAACCGACCATTGTGTGATCGCGGAGACTCTCGGATATATATACATTATCTGTAAGAGCAGCAACAACACGCATCGCTCGAGCGTAGCGTCCTGTTAACAGCTCTACAGCGCCCCTGCAGGCAATACGCCTTCACCGCACCAAAATCGGGCACAGTCCCAGGTAAAACCTGTAAATTTGAGATCTTACTCATATATATTTGGATAAGATATACCCAAGGGTATACATACTTATATATATTGATTATATATATATATTATATTTAGATATCATATCATATTTTTTGCCCCAGGGCCTGGGAATCATGAGTTCCTCTAGTGATGAGGGAAAGGCTGGGGTCAGCCAAAAGAGGAATCATTCAGAAATGAATGTTGTCTTCCAGAAAGCCCTGGGGGCTTCTCTGGGACATAATCCGCAGCAGATAGCGCTGATGGAGGATTGGCTCAGACTATCCCAGGGCCTGGAGGCGGATAAGAGCATTAAGGCTCGAATGAAGACAAAAGGGGGCAGTAAATCAGCTCGCAGGGCAGATGAAGCCCATACCCCCCCGAGCACACCACCCAAAAAGAAAGGTGGCAAAAGAAAGAGAAAGGGTAAGACGGTGACTCGCAGGGGACGAGTATCATCCTCAGATTCCTCAGAAGAGGGCGAGAATGATTGGGAGGAGGAATACCCCGATGAAGAGGAAGTGTTATCTATATCCTCCTCAGACGATGATCAGGAAGCGTTAAAGAAAAAGAAGAAAGAGGAGGAGGAGATAGCAGAGGAAGGGGATTTCGATCCAGAAACCCTGATACATCCCAGATCCTCAGAATGGGAACCTCCCAAGAGGATTTCAGCATATCTGAAGAAGCGCCTGAGAGCGCCATTAGCCAAAGAGGCGAGAAGCAAGATGAGGGCGGAATGCCCCAGACCTCTTCTCCCTGAGGGAGCGGCGGACACGCCGGTTATAGATGACAAAATGATAACCTTTATGAGTAAGTTTACCAAAGATGTGAGGAAGGGCCTAGACAGATCCTGGCGTTCGTGTCAGGACAAGATGTTAGATATGACGGGGCCCCTCACAAAAATTCTCCAGATGGGAGAAGAAGCGAAAACGAAAGGAGAGCCAATTGACCCGGCAATCCTTATCGGATGGACACAGAGGGCGATATGCATGTTAGGAAACGCTAATCATGCTATTACGACAGAAAGGAGGAGATCGTTACTAGTGAAGATCGATCCAAAATTGAGTGAATTGGCCTCCTCAGAATCTGCCACTTCGGCAAAAGGGAAATTGTTTGGAGATTCCTTCATCAAGGAGCTCACGAAATTCGTAAATTCATACGCAGCTTTAGACAAAGCTCAAGCTTCCCTTAAAAGAGTATTTGGGAGACAGATTTTTGGACGGGCCAGCAGAGGGAGGGGTCGTTCGGCTGGCCGGTTCCAATACAATCAATCCTATCACGACAGATCTCAATGGAGAGATTATGAGGAACGCAAACAAACACCGTTCTTCCCTTCGAGAGGTAGAGGAAGAGGCAGAAACTGGCGAGGTGAACGTCAGCAGAACAATCCAGGTGAGACCACCAATGCCAGGCGTGAATACCATAGAAGTGGGTGGGAGAACCGCCCAATTTTTACAGAATTGGTTGAACATATCAGGAGATACCTGGGTGATTCAAACTGCGCAGGGTTTTTATATAGATTTTCTAGACACACCCCAGCAGGAGAAACCACCAAAGGGAATAGTTTTGAACAGAGAGGACAAAATATCGTTAGAAAGAGAGTTGAGAGGTTTGGTAAACAAAAAAGCCATACGCCCAGTCTTAGATCAGTCTATAGGTTACATAAGCAATATGTTTCTAGTAAAAGGGAAACACAAGACAAGACCTATAATAAACCTGAGAGGTCTAAACAGTTACGTGGTATACAGACACTTCAAAATGGAAGGGATACACCTACTAAGGGATATTCTAATTCAGGGAGACTGGCTAGCCAGGATAGACTTGAAGGATGCATACCTGACTATTCCCATAGCAGAGGAACACTGCAGATTTCTGAGATTCATCTGTGGAGGAACGACATGGGAGTTTCGATGTCTCCCTTTCGGACTGGCATCAGCCCCATGGTGTTTCACCAAGATGATGAAACCAGTAGTATCGCACCTCAGAGCTCTAGGGATACGACTTATAATTTATCTAGACGATATATGTCTGATGAGCCAAGAGAAAGAAACACTGGTAGGACAAGTGCAATTAACAATAGAATTATTAGAGTCCCTGGGCTTCATTATAAATTGGGAGAAATCCAGCTTAATCCCAACACAGAAGATAGAATTCCTAGGGTTCATAGTGGACTCGGATCAGGGAACTCTCAGTCTACCCATTCACAAAGTGAACGAGATCAAGAAACAATTGAGACACACACTAGCAAAGGGCGAAATATCTCTGAGGGACATAGCGAGATTGGTGGGACGCCTTGCGGCTTCGATTCAAGCAATCTTCCCGGGGCCATTACATTACAGGGCACTCCAGAGATTGAAGATATATCACCTCAGAAAGGGCGCTTCATACGAATTAAAAGTGAACATCTCAACAGAAGTGAGGGAAGAGTTGGAATGGTGGCTCATTCATATGGATGCATGGAACGGGAGAGCCATATTTGGCTCATCCCCGGACCTGATCATAGAATCAGACGCCAGCAGATGGGGCTGGGGAGCCCGTTGCGGGAATCTATCGACAGGGGGCAGATGGTCGGATCAGGAGACGAAGCTCCATATAAACTGTCTAGAATTACTGGCAGGATCGTTTGCAGTCAAATGCTGGACACAAGAGAGAGTACAATGTTGTGTCCTTCTAAAGATGGACAATATCTCAGCAGTCAGATATATCAACAGGCTGGGAGGGACAAAATCCAGAATTCTTGCGGAACTAGCGAAGGAATTTTGGGAACTTTGTCTGGAAAGAAGAGTTTCAGTAAGAGCAGAATATCTGCCGGGACAACAGAACGTAGTGGCCGACTGGAATTCCAGATACCTCAGAGACTCCAGCGATTGGAAACTGGACGAGAGGGTGTTCCAGGAACTAATGTCCCGGTGGGGTCCATGCCAGATCGATCTTTTTGCATCGAGGTTGAACAGACAATTACCCCGATTTTTCAGCTGGAGACCAGACCCGGAGGCAGAGGCGATAGATGCTTTCCTGCAAGTCTGGGGCCATCAGAGGAATTATGCATTTCCCCCGTTCTCCATGATAATGAGGACCCTTGCTCAGGTGAGACGTCAGAGGGCATCACTAATCCTAGTAACGCCAGATTGGAGAGGTCAAGTATGGTTTCCCAGTCTTCTGGAGATGTCTTATCAAAATCCACTGACTTTACCCAAGGGAGAACTAATAATACGAGATCCCAGAGGTCTCAGTCACCCTTTGGTGAGGTCAGGAGGAATCAACCTGGTAGCGTGGGCGATTTCAGGGGATCTTGGATTAGGCCAGGACTATCGAATGAGGCTGAGAACATTATCAACGAATCCTGGGCCCCCGGAACACACAAGGCTTATAGATCAGCATGGGCTAGATGGTGTAGCTGGTGTTTGGAGAGGAACATACATCCCGATGGAACGGATGTAGTACATGTAGCAAATTTTTTAGCTCAGATGGCAGCACAAGGTAAAGCTTATAGAACCATTAACACGGCCAGGTCTGCGATATCGGCTGGACATCCTAGAGTTGATGGTCTAGCGATTGGGGAACACCCATTAGTTTGTAGACTATTAAGAGGAGTAAAAATGATTAAACCTCCTAACGAGAAATATAGTGAATTATGGGATGTTGATAAGGTCCTGAGACTATTTTTGACATGGCCAGATAATCAAGATTTGACACGTAAAGCAATTTCAGGTAAATTAGCTATGATTTTATGTCTGCTAGCATGTAAAAGATCGTCTGATATCAGAGCACTGGAGATTAATAGGCAGAGTATGTCCCCCAATGGAGTGACTTTCCTCATTTCGAAGAGGACTAAGACAGGTTTGAAATCTGTTTCATATGAAGCTTTTCCAAATCAACCAAAATTATGTCCAGTTAGATGCATAAAGGCATACGAAGATATGACGAGGGAAATAAGACCCCAGGGGGTAACTCAACTATTAATAGCGATTTGTAAACCTTTTAAAGCGGTTAGACCGGCGACCATAGCCAGATGGCTTAGGTGGGTGATGGCAGAAGCAGGCATAAATATTGAGAAATATGGCGCTCATTCAGTCAGAGGAGCGATAGCTACTAAGGCATATAACATAGGAGCTAGAGTAGAAGACATCATGAAATCGGCGGATTGGTCGAATGAATCGATTTTTAAGACTTTCTATTTTAAACCTTTAGAAAGTGCAACATCGTTAGTGGTAAGTAAGCTTTGAACAAGCATAATCAGAGCCTCCGGTCTTGACATAGAATTCAGATTTTCCACACATTCGTTACAGAAAGTCATAATTCTATTAAAGACACGGAGGCGAAGGATTATCCCACCCGATCAATCGTAAGAATGTAATGTTTACATAACATGTTTTCTGTAACTATTATGCAAAATCGTTTAAGAAGTATAATGAATATGATGATGTTGCTAATGTTCGATGTTTATACAAGTTATTACTAGATGTGGTATTATACGATTGACCCACCCTGTACTCGATTTATAGTCACTGTTATAAATTATGTTTTTCTCTAGGGACGATGTCAGATGGCAAACAAATAGGAAATTGAGAGAAGAGAATATCAAAGATGTACAGAACTCATCCTCGCAGAATCAAAGAAAGAGGAAGAAGGGAAAGAGGACAAGAGATTTAGTTCATTGAGGACTGTCTTATTGGTTTAAAGTTTGTCACGTGGTCAGTTAGAGACCAATAGAAATGAACTACAAATGTTCAAAAAACATGGTTATTGTAGTTTTTACAAATTTGTATTCATGTTCTTTGGAAATATTTTATTTGCTGCTGATCAGTAAAGTTGAAGAGAAAGCATAATCCTTCGCCTCCGTGTCTTTAATAGAATTATGACTTTCTGTAACGAATGTGTGGAAAATCTGAATTCTCCCACTTCTTATAAGTATGGACCTCAATGCCACTCGTTTTTAAGGTGACAACTTGAACGTGGTAGGTAGAACATGGCGCACAGAAAGTACTGAATGAGGACATTTCATACATGGCAACATTCTGTGACCAAAAATCTGTAGGAATCTTAGTTTCAAAAATATTGAAAAAATCAATATTTGTTGCCACTAAATCGGTAGGCGGCAGGACTACTTAAAAAGCGGTATCCTACTGCCTAAATCAGTAGAGTTGGCAAGTATGTAATTTGTGTTATCCCGGGAGTTTGGTCCACAAGTGCGTTAGCCGCACAGGAAGGCAGATGGTTGAACGCTGAGTGGAAGCCCAAACCCAGAGTCCTTCAGTGGCTAGTGAGCCAGTGAGCAACCTGATCAAGGACCAAAGTGTCCAGAGTGATAAGGAAACTGCAAAGAACACTGATGGTCAAGAGTACCATATTGAAAAGTCCCATCAAGAGAAAAGGATGCAGGCACCAAAAAACATACAGACAAGGAGATTGTTATGGCCAAGCAGAAGCTGAGGCACAATGTCAGGGTCGCCCAGGGTTGTAATTCTATGTCAAGACTCGGAAGCTCAGATTATGCTCTGAACTCTTCTTTACTACGCGATCAGCAAAGTAACAATAAACAATTATGAAAAACCATGAACACAAAAACTACAATTCCCAAAAAACCGCAGTGAATTCGTAGTCCGTTTTTCATACGTGTTAGGTTTAGAGTAGTCTTTGTATTCCTTTATTACGGAGCATAATAATAATTTGTACACATGCGCGAGCCTCATTCTGGGCCGCGCATGTGCGTTTAATAAAAACGGACCCGAAGGCGGCATTCGCTGCCGGGACCCTGAACAGCACAGACACGTCCGCATATTCATTGTACAGGTGCGTGTGTGCTATGAAGGGCGGCCTGGGGCAATCATAAAACCAACATTGGCGACGAGGAAGAAGCTATGTGGGGTGGGCGGAATCCTCGTATGGACATTCCAGAACGTGATAGAGGTGATCCGACACGCTCATGGAGTGCCGATTCCTACGCAGAGTGTTGTCCGCCATGTTGGCATATTTCACACGACGGTTGCTGCCTGTGAGGGTGCTCGTGCACCTTTTGTGTTCCATTGAAAACCATTTTTGGGCACCTCACAGCTATCTGTCTCCAGATGGCTGTGAACTGATTGGAATCAAAGTGGTGTGCTGTTAACACACATGCCACAACCCAGCTGAATTGAAGATCCAGGTCACAGGTTCTGTCTACGCAGTGCTGATTGAGGAAACCCATCCCTGGGGTGCCGAAAAAAGTCAAAAAACAATATTACAGACTTTTGGAAGCAATGTGTTAACACATATAACCCTAAATTGCATTTAGCACTTTATCAGGTTTGGCGAGTGGCAGTTGCTCTCATGAAATTAAACTTAAGGGGGTCTCTCCCCGTTAGGTAAATGACATTTTGTTTCGTTGTGCAAGTATGAAATATTTTTAGTATGAATCAGAATAGGATGTTTTCTCATCTCTTTTAGATCTCGATCCAAATCCATATGAATTAACTTCCCAGAAATTGTATTAAGGATTTTATTAAGATTTGGAATCATATTGTATCTTACTGTGTTGTACTTTGTATTTTAGATATTTGATGTTAAATTATGTGTAAAGTTTTTTACATTTGTTTAAAACTGTATCACATTAATAAAATAATAATAATAATTACAGACCTATTTAATTAAAAATTTGAGGACAACACAGCGGGTTATAGTTACAAGGGTATTGCCTAGCTCTATAAACAGAGTTTCTGTTGGGCTATATTCTACGGCCTGGAATCCTTATTGATGACAAACTATCATTGGCTCAAAGTACTTGAAGGCACATTTTGGAGATCCGTATTAAATCTCACTCCTTCAGTACCTGTTGAGTTGGTGTGATTGGAGTTTGGTTTGAGAGCTTTAGATAGTTTGGTACTGAGGAGAAAACAGTGTTATACAGCAAAGCTGTTAAATCTCCCAAATGCCCTCTGTTAAATATAATGGGATCGATTATGTAATCCTGGGAGAACAGTGGCAGCCTATGAGATCAAGCCAACTCGGCCGAAATAACGTTTTGATCAGCTGGGTTGGGAGCCAAATTAAGAGGGCGATTATTACTCACTGAAGTCCGAGTTTGAGCGAAAGTTAGATTCCTGGGATTGGGTCGCTAACCCCGCCCATACGGAAACTTTAAGGCAATATCACGATCATCGTCATTTTAGCTAGACATACTTGAAAGCATGTAAGTATTTGGTTAAATGTCCATCGGTATTTATCAGAAGATTTTACTTATTGCTAAGATTTGATAACCTCCCTACATTGACATAAATGGGTCCGCAATTAGGAATCTCTCGAGTGAATCGTACTTGTCGTTTGTGTAAACATCCACAAACTTAGGAAACCATACAACATTTGCTGGCGTCCTGCGAAATTATGGCCTCTGGGACAGTACTTACATAACTTGTGTGCCCAGCAAGAAGATGGTTTTTAACAATACTGCAGACATTCGGGTAATATGTCACTGGTATTGTCTTTGTAAGATACATGGAAGGAGGTGGAACCTAAATTGATGATCCTGCAATGAAAGTCTGTATAATTACGCAGGGTAAAGACTGTGACATGTTTTGACGTTATGATACGTGTAAGGAATTCATGGGGTCAACAGAAAAGACAGAGACAAGTGATCCCAGTTCAAGGGTGTTTATTAAGCTGTATAAATGGGTTGGAAAAACGCCTAATCTAAACCTAAATCTAAGATGGGAGCAAGATACGACCATCAAATAATAATAAGGCAGTCCTAGTGGCGTCTTGCCAAATAAAACGGCCTATACTAAAAACAAACTATTGCCAATCCTTGCAGCAAAGTACAAAAAGAGTGTGGTATAGTGTTCACAAGAAAGGTAAGAAGTGTTCACAAGTTGGGATGTTATAGCCGGGAGTCTCCCTTCCTCACGCTTTGAGCACGGGACCAGGCGGAACGCCTGATCACAGCACACTCTCGGGCTTTCCCAGTACATGGCTACAGTTCCGTTCTGTGGTATCAGGATCTTCGGTGGTTAAGTCTCTTTTCTACAAAACTTCTCTTGCCTCTGAGGACCTGATGTGTTCAGAATAACAAAACAACAAAATGTCCTTTCCGTATGTACGCTGGGTGATGACTTTTCACCCCTGGATCCCCCTCTTCCGGGCTCAGACCCTTCTTGAATGTTAGCTTCCTGCTGTCGGGTTCACTACAGCTTTTATTTCAAAGATTTTACCGGTTGCATTCACAAGTCTAAATGTCTTTTTAAACAATCCACTGTTGACCTCCATCGGTCGGGTTCACTCGTGTCAACACAGTGTTCAAGGGGCATCATGCTTCACCCAGTTCTGCAGGCATCCCTCAGTCGGGTTCACGTGTGGCAGTTATACAGTTCCTTCTGCTTTATCACTATAAAGGATTTATTTCCCTTAGCTTTCCAATTATTTGTGGATCAAAGACTTTCGATTGTACAGGGGGTTTTACTCGACCACTGTATGACCACTTTGACCTTTTTCTTGCGGCTCTCCTTGGGCCTTCTAACAGTTCTTTGATTCCCCTTATTTTGCTATTTGTAACCTTCGCTCAACAAAGTATTTTTTTTATATCAATTTTCCCTCTGACTCACTGGCTGCGATGAACCGTTTGGCTTTTGTTTTCTCTGGAGTCAAGGACGGTACCACGGTAGCAAACGTCTCTCTCCGTTTTGGTTATCACTGTAGGAGGGCTCTGTGTACCGTTGACATCTGCTACAGCACACTCTGGCTATTGTTCGTGGTTTTATTATTCCTTTCACGGAGGCTTCGCAGGTCTGGATCGAAAAAGGCAAGGCCGCCTTTCTCCTCCACTTGAACTGCCATTCTGGAATAGCCGTCTCATCGTGCAGTCTGCCTTGCTCGTTTCCAGCCCAGTCAAGTTCCTCAAGTGTCTCCCTCGGCCGGCCTCAGACCCATTTTTAAAGTTCAGCAAGTAAGCTTCCCTCAGCCGGGCTTGAGCCTCCTTCCAAAGTTCACAATTTCAACAAAAAGTTTTTGGTATTTCTAGTCCCAGAATGCACAGGGTACATTTTTCTCCCACTTCATTGCTCCACGAAATGGCATTTTCTGTTATTGGGAGCTGCTGGAGCCAAAAGGCGATGTTAGTAGAGTCCAGGGTCTTTCCCTCTGCCCCTCAGATACCTGGGTTCACGTGCCTGGCCCAGGGGAGGAGTTTAACTGTTGGTACCTCCAGGCAACCCCAGCTGCCCCTGGTCTTGCCTTCTGGAAGTACAGTCTCCTCCTCCACACTGCAATCTCCTCTCTGGTATCAGGGCCAGTGTATTGTTGGAAAGGAAGGCCTGACTTTGCCTGGCCTCATTAGTGGGACAGTCTACTGTCGAAAGAGGGGAGTCTGTTTACTGTGTCTGTAGTTCTATGCTGGTAATCCTCTTCCTCCCAATCAATCTCTCTCTTCCTCGTCTCAGTGTTTGATGGAAAGAGGGGAAAGGGGTTGAGAAGTCAGTAACTCCTGTATAATAGGATGCGGTGTAGAATGGGAAGGGGATACCGTATTGCCTCACTAGGTGTCCCTACCCTGCTCCCCCGGGTTCTGTATAGTGAAAATCCCTTAGGTTTTCCACATATGTTATGTATTAATTCGATAGGCATTTATTGATATGATATGGTAGGTTATTTATAACGTGCTTAATACCCAGAGGTTTCTAAGCGCAGACCTGGGGATCGAACCTTTGTTGCTCCATGTCATCTTGCTTCCAGGGTGAGCACGTTGCAGCTGAGCTATCCTCCCGAGACAATTGGGACATATTTTATCATTTTTCATCATTCATGGTTTTAGTGTCACAATGTTTTATATTGAATTATGTTGTATGGAGATATATTTGAATTTTATATTGTAATTGTATATGTTTTATAATTGATTTGTGTCTATATGTGAAAAGTTGGAATTGAAAACATTATGATGAACACAAATAAATAAACAATACAGTGAAAAATAAGGAGTACAAAAATAAATAAAAACATGGCTCAGCATAAAGGCACACATTAAACAGAGCCAGAATATATACAATGAATAAAACAGAATCAACCCAACAAAATGAATCATAACGGAAAACCAATACATAAAATCTAACCAGACAAACATGAAAAGAAAGAAAGATAAACATATAGGAAACCGATTGTCAATCTCTGAATAGGCATGGTTCATACCACTTAAATTGGCATAAAACATAATTATTGTTGTGTGATGGCATGCGCACTGTGAGACGCGTGTCCCTTACAAGGAAAGCCTGGGTGCAAATGGACCCATCCTGCAAGAGTGAGATCATAATGTGATTTGTGGTTGAACAGGAAAGTGGGGGTAGGGAATGGGCACCTTAAAAATGACCAAATTAAAAATTACCATAACGAGATTCATGTCTTCACTAAGGTACTGGAGAGAGTTTAAAAACAACTGCACGGCCAGTACAGTGAATTTGCAATAGTGCGGAAAGGCAGCATACCTCCATAAGCTTTCACTCTCATGCGTGGCAGATAAAAGTGCAATGTCCAATACTAAAATGACATGACTTCTTACCAACAGAATGCCCTATTGCACCGTGATTGGCTTCTCCAAAGACTAACAGCAAAGGGGATATACACATTGTAAAGTGCATAGTGCTTAACCCTCCCCCTGGTCTCCCCTGGCTCCCTGCAACCCCTCCTTCTCTTCTCTCACCCCATGGCTCTCTCAGTCTCCCCTATATTTTCTAACTGCTTATCCATCTCATATCCTCCCTCTCCCACTAAGTCTGGTAGGAAGAAACTAAAATGGGCATTCATGATTTGCAACCCTGGTCTACCCATCGCAGACACCTACATCAATGTCCCCTCTAGACAGACTATTGTATGGGAGCGAGGGGTCCTCAGGCCCCCTCGCGTCGTACGCTCCTCAGTACAAGGCTTGGACCGCGTGCCTCCGGTAGTGGTATTGCCCTTTGCCCTTATGTAAGGTTAACCACGGTTGACTGCTGCATAGATGGGACTACTGAGCAGGACACGGGGCATCCATTTTTTGTGCCCCCTTTCGACTCCATCTTGGGCAAACAGGCCTCACTGCGATAATACAGCAATGCTCAGCTCCCCTTTCCACCGCAGCAGCCAAGGACAGAGACACAAACACACACACAAGGCGCGCAGGCAGCTGGCTGGCCCCCACATTGCACTCCCCCTGCGAAGGAAAAGCTCTGCGCTTCCATTCTCACGCTGAAGCTGGAGAAAAGTTGCAACAATCAATATGCTACAGTTTTCTTCCTCTGAGATCACTGTTTGCCTGAAAACCGGCATGTGAACCAAGATGAGGTAAGCACTTTCTGCTAGATTCGTTCTCATAAAACGTGCAAGCCACCCACCCCCATTAGAACAATTTATTGCCATCCTGACCCTGCACCCCCTGTAAGGTATTTCTTTCAAGTGCCAGACCCTCGCCTGTGTTGCGAAACCCACCCAACACCCCCACTACTAACCTTAAGCATTTTTTATCATATATGCTTTTACTTGCACTAATGAATTTGAAACCTAGAAAGAAATACGAAACATAGTCTGATTCTTTTGCATGCACAATAAAGGTCAAGGCCTTCAATTAAAGCCACGAATGACCCAATTGTACTGACAATATTCATTGTGTGTATCTTATGTAGAAATGTGACAAGTAGCATAAAATGTTTAAAATAATTTGTCATTTAGTATGAAACAATACTAGCTTAGGTAGTGACCACAGTGACCGGACCCTGACCTGCAAGGAGCACAAGATGTTTGACGTCCGTCAGCTACTCAGCCAACCAGGAGGAAGAGATGCTACCCACACCTACAGCACCACACCGTCTGGCCAATCGGGTCCATTTAGTATATTTTGTTAGACTTACTTTAACTAATATAAATGTTGGCACTGATGTAATGTGTTAGAGAGTTTTTTGGGTTATTTCCTAGCTGGAGAAATAAACCATCCTTTGAACTCTTGCAGCCGGGTCTCAGTGCCTCTTTCTCCGACAAGGGGTTTTGCCTGTTATTTTATTTCTTTTTCTCTCACACGTAGTAAGATGGGGAAAGGCACTTACATTTTTGGTGACCCCCGCAACGTGATTTAGAGAGGTGCCTTGAGGCCTGCGCCGCCCGTGTCAGGAATCTGAGGAAAGCTTCAGGTAGGCGCTTCTTGCTTTGCAAGAGGCGATAAACTACATTTCCCATGAGGCGTGGGAGAGGTGTAGTTCTTCTATCGCGCACTACAACAGCTGCTCATTAGCAGCAACGGTTAAAGCTCGCCGCCGCCCGTGCCTCGGTGCAGGTAATTAATGATTGTTAGCACGGCGGACGGCCGCTTAGGAGCAGGCATGCAGAAATTCTCAGACGCAGAAGGACTTTTGGAGTTTACCCGGGCCGCGACGGTGACGAACAGCTGAATAACCACGGGCCGCGGCGGTGAAGTGGGCTCTCATAAGCTTCGGGCATCGCTCTTCAGGGTCCGGATGTCCTTGTGAGGCATCCGGACCATCAGTGAAGTGTTTTCATATTCTGGAGTTGCTATATGCTTACTTGTTTATTAATTGACTATTTCAACGCTGTAGTGGGTCTGTGAGGTAACACACCCTAAGATACATGCCAGGCATTAGACACGTCATGTGTAGAAACATGCTATAAAACTCTGAACGGATAAAACTGGGCACTGGAAAGGACTATCTAAAGAACACGAAGGGCATGTTCATGTGTGTCTTTTTTCCTAAATCATTGTTTGTGGCTTCATTGTGCCCGACGGGCCATGTGTCTCGCGTCATCATAAAAAGGGACACCCTTTTGTTTGTGCCATTTAGCTTGCAAGCAAACCTATGTGTGTTCAAGAAATGACTGTCCAAGTCCTACGTTATGTTCAATCAATATGTTATGTTCCAAGTCTATGTTCTAGGTTATCCGCTTGTATTCTATGAGATGCAAAGTCGAGTTTAAAGAGCTATTATGATTCATATGTAACAAGTTCATTACAGGTATAGGAGGTCAGGTTAGGCGTTCAAGAAAATAGAGGTTCAGGTTCAGGAATACCGCTGTATTGTATGTATTTGCTTGTGTATGTTCCCCTCCTTTCCTTTGTCACTCCATCCCCTTTTCCCTAACTCCATCTTCCCCCCATTGGCTGCCACGTGGCTTCCTGTGATATCAGTCTTCAGGCGCCCGTGCCAACCACGGTGGGAGGGGTCAATCTATTTGGCTTCTGTGGTTCGGAAGAGGGGATTGAGACCCCTATTCCCTTATAAGCTTGACAGACCGGCAGCGAGATCCAGGGCGCCCCCCAGCAGAACCATTGCCTCCGCGGTTGACCAGACTGTGCACACCAAGAAGAAAGGGTCAAGGGTTCCCAGTTGACGAATACCCGATCAAAAGCTGCTCGCCAAGGCAGGCCACGGCTTGGTGGGGGGACGGACCTGAGTGTGGTCCGGCCGCGAGCGGCGACCCTCGGAGTACCTGACTGAACACGTGGAGTCCCGGTTGCAAAGACCCCAAAGGAAGGTAAGGGGGAAATACGGGAAGAAGGGCATCAGAAATAAAGGGAAGGTAGCTAAGAATAGGGTCTGTGTGAGTGACGGTGAGGCTTTTCTGATCTATCCTTTATATGGCCATTAGGTGTTGTAAAAAGTGAGAAGAAGAAGAGAAGTGGTATCCTAGCCCGTAGGGGGTAGAAGGCGGCGCCGCCTAGCATTTGTCCCGACCAAGTGCAGAATAGAGATAAAGAGAAAAATAGTAGGGGTCTCGTGTAGGCTCGGAGTAGTTTTTTAGAATATTCTTTTTCCGTGGAAGTAAGAAATCTTGAGACATAATAAAGGTGAAAGAGGTGGGGAGTGAATGCAAAATAGTAGGTAGTATAGGGAAGAAGAGAAAACAGGGTCAGTAACGGGAATAGGGAAAGAATAAATGCGCGCAGGCAGTGCATGTGTATGTTGCATGATTATATGTTTGTTGGTCTGCTTTTATGTATATGTCTTGTTGAACACGCTAAAGTATTTTAACACAAGTAATTTATGATCGATACAAGGTAAAAGCAGAAGAAATAAACTGTGAGAGGTGATCAGGTAACACCTCTCAGAAAGCTAAAGTGACATATGGTAATTGTGAGCATTGATAAAGAACGTATTATTTCTACATATTGTAACTGATATACCAAGTTAGAGGTGGGAAGAGATTCAAAAGGTACTAGAATACACAAGAAAAGAAAAGAAACATTGCCATGGGGGGAGTAACACCACTGGCACATATTTGCCAGCACCTTCCACTTTATAGCGACAGGATACAAAAGTATCACGATCAGTGGATCACTGAGATAAAGGGAGACGGGGTTACACCAATTTGGCCAGAAGGAGGATCATTTGACAAAAGAGTGTTGGACTTAGTATCAACACATTTGCTAGCGCGATACAAAGGGAAAGAGTTACAGAACCGGAGAGAAGTGTTAGATTAATGACGATTGTTTGAGGAAGTTTCCCCCACGGCAGAGGTAGGTACAAACAGAATGACGGAAAAGCAGAAAAACCCTGAAGAAGTAGGTGGGACACCAAAAGGGGAATGCTCAACAACTACAACCGAAAACGAAGTAACAAAAATCTATCCCTTAATGACTAGGCCAGCGGTAGGGTTTAGTGAACCCCTGTATATACCACCCACCGCCACTACCCAGAGCGGGTCAACAGCCCCCGAACCTCCACCATATGACAAAGGAGCCCTGTATGGCCCCACGAGTGCGCCTCCTGTTGATATAGCACGACTAACAGGTGATTTGGACCGTCAGCTAGCACAAGCACAAATGGAAATAACACGGTTAAGAGCTTTATGTGACAAAAGGCAAATGCTGCCAGGGGGAGGGGAGGTGCCCCCGCTGTCACTGGCAGATCTCACACCCCCGATAGGGGCAGCAAGCAATGCAACCCCAGCAGCCTCAGTATCAGGACAGTCTATATTATCGCAAGGAACGTCATCACAACAGAGGCAAGAACAAGAGTGGCAGTCAGGACAGTTCCTGTTCCAATTGAATAACAAGCCAGTGAGAATTATACGCCCAGATACACCAGAGAGTCAACAAAGTGGAGACCAGAGTGGAAGACCAGGAAGTGAACCCAAGGAAAACTGGGAGGATAATAACGAGTTAGAGTCAGAAATAGAAGAAATATGGGACGATTTAGATGAATACGAAGAGGAAGCTGCTGCGGAAGGATCCCCACTGCCAAACCACTGCTACCCAGACACACTATCGCCACCATTATGGCAAGGTATATTAAGACAACGAACAGGGAGGATAGGAAACATATTGGTAAGTAAAGCCAAAAAAGGGAAGACAAGCAGAACGGGAAAGAAACAAAAACTACAAATGCCACTGATACATAAAGGAGCAGGTAGGCCAAATTACATTCTGTGGGCCCAAATGGACAAAACCAACCTGTTAAAACTCTTCCCGCCGCTGATGGGAGGTGCAGGTAAGTGGATACATGTATTTGAGAAGAACACGGCAGGCGTGCTGTTAGCTATCAGTGATGTAACAACAATATTCTCTATCATTTGTTTTTTTGTCTTGTGGGTCTATTGCCCGCATCTGGTTTGTTTGTTTCAAAGCACTCAAGGAGGGTGGGAACATGGGGAAAAAACAAACAGTTGCCCCATAGCCCTAGAAATTCGGAGAGGATAATAGTGTGCATGCTCCACACTCTACACCCGCTCCCCACTCTACACCCGCTCCATACTCTACACCCGCTCTAGACCCTACATTCACTCCACACCAACTCCACACCCTACATCCACTCAACACCCTACATAAGCTCAACACCCCCACACCCTACATCTGCTCAACACCCTACATCCACATCACACCCTACATCTGCTCTACCCACTCTACAACCGCTCCACACTCTATACCCACTCCACACTCTACACCCGCTCCACATTCTACACCTGCTCCAGGCCCTACATCCGCTCCATACCTTACATCAACTCCACACCCTACATCAACTTCACACCCTACATCAGCTCAACACCCCCATACCCTACATCCGCTCAACACCCTACATATGCTCAACATCCTACATCCGCTCCATGCTATGATCCACTCCACATTCTACATCCGTATCACACCCTATATCCGCTCCACGCGATCATCTGCTCCACGCGATCATCTGCTCCACGCGATCATCTGCACCACGCTCTCATCCGCACCACGCTCTCATCTGCACCACGCTCTCATCTGCACCACGCTCTCATCTGCACCACGCTCTCATCCGCTCCACGCTCTCATCCGCTCTACGCACTCATCCGCTCTACGCACTCATCCGCTCTACGCACTCATCCGCTCTGCGCACTTCATCCTCTCCACCGACATTCATCCGCTCCACCGACTTCGTCCTCTCCACCGACTTCATCTGCTCCACTCACTTCGTCTATTCATCCTACATTATCGGTTCAACCGATGTCACTTGTCACACGCACTCGATCCGTCCCATGTTCTCCATCTGTCCCATGCACTACACACGTCTCATGCACTTGAATCGTCTATTCTATTTGTTCCATTTATACCATGCACTCTTACATTCCATGCCATCTATGTTTCATGCACTCCACGTGTTCCATGCACTATGTGCACTCATCTGTATCATGTCTTCATCTTTCCATCCTATCCACTTTATTCCTCTTGTCCATTACATTAATTTCATCCATTTCATCAATTTCAACCACTTTACTGCTTGCATACAATTTATTCTTTTTATCTACTTCACTGCTTTTATTCACTTTATTCACTCTATTCTGTTTGTCATTTTTAGTTTACATTAGAGGTTATTAGTTTTCGATTTCTCGCTTGGATCTTGATGTTGGATTGTAATTTATGTTATGGTTATTTATGATCTAGTAGTTTGGGCTAGTTGAATTGCTGTTTATTCCTCTCGTCCACTTTGATCCTCTTGTCTATTACATTTATTTCATTAATTTCAACCACTTTACTGCTCTCATACAACTTATTCTTTGTATCCTCTTCACTGCTTTGATCCTTTTTACTCATTCTATTCTGTTTGTCCTTTTTAGTTTACCTTAGAGGTTATTAGTTTTCCATTTCTCGCTCGGAACATGATAATGGATTGTTATGTGCTCCTGAAATCTAGGTGTTTGCACTTCTGCTGTGCCTCCAATTTAGGCATTCACAATCTGTCCTGGAGCAGACTAGCATTGCGTCACATCTAGACAGAAATTGTGAAGATTAGCAATGTGTCACTTCTAGACAACTGTAATACTAGCTTGAATCACATCTAGACAAAATTGTGAAGATTAGGTCTGAACATAGTGAACAGCAATCACTGTCCCCCATTGGGCTGTCTGGCCCTATCATATCCCCTGTCTCCAATAGCATTTAGCCTCACTGTGCCAGATAGACATACCTCGTATTTATCCTGATTTTTGTAAAATTGTGCTAGATTGAAAGATCTATTTGGGCGTTTTTCTCCCATTATCCAGGTGTCCCAAACCTGGGTGCTACTGTATTTGATTGCTGAAAGGCCCTTTAGGCGTCTTCTTCCATTATCCAGGTGCCCCATTCCCAGGTGTTACTGTATTTGACTGTTGAAAGACCGATTAGGCGTTTCTCCCATTATCTAGGTGTCCCTAACCTAAGTGCTACTGTATTCGACTGTTGAAAAGACCAACTAGGCTTTTTCTACAATTATCTAGGTGTTCCTAATCTAGGTGCTACTGTATTTGACTGTTGAAAAGACCCATTAGGTGTTTTGTACCATTATCCAGGTGTCCCAAACCTAGGTTTTACTGTATTGAATGCTGAAAGACCCATCAGCCATTTATCCCATTATCCAGGTGCCCCAAACCTAGGTGCTACTGTATTTGACTGCTGAAAGACCCATTAGGCATTTTCTCCAATTATACAAGTGTTCTAAACACAGGTACCACTGTACTTCACTGCCTACAAATCTAGGTGCCAGTGTATTTAGTGTCTACTGCTGTACCCTAGTAAGGTATCTCTCCCACCACCCAGCTCCAGGTGCCATTGCATTCAACCATTCATTGTTACCCCCTGATCCCCAAAATCCAGATTCTAAAGCGCCTTACTTCCTACTGTAGTACCCTTTGTTAGGCGCGCCCCCTAACCCTTTACTTTTGCAAAGTCACTGCACAACAAACCTTCGCCCTCACAGTTGTCCTGCCTCTCTCCCCATCACCCTCCTCATCCCCCATGCCCTCCCCCTCCAGGACTCGCCCTGCTGCTCAGACATTTGCACCTGAGAGACTACGAATAACGAGACCGATGTATGTAACCTGACCGATCAGGTGGAAGATAGAAGACCACACAAAGTCCATCTGGGTGGAGACCCTAACAGACCCTACCCTCCGGATAGCTCGGGAGAGGGCAACCCAAGGAAGAAGCCCTGACACAACAGGGGGAACGGGTTTTGTATTCCGATAGAATTACTCTATAGGATCCACCAAGCAGATGATGGAAGAGAAAACGAACAGCTGGTGCTGCCAGGTTCCCATCGCAAGGTAGTAATTCAGTTGGCCCACAATCACCCATGCATGCAGGGGGCATATGGCCTCCCTCAACACACAACAGAACTTGTTAAAATGCTTATATTGGCCTGGAATCTATGGAGAGGTAGCCTGTTTCTGTAAAGAGTGCTCAATATGTCAACTGACCAGCAGAATCATACCATCCCAGGCACCCCTCCTCCAATGGCTGCCAGTGTAACCGTCCCCTTCATGAGAATATGAATACATATCGTTGGACCCTTGGAACCAGAGGCCTTCTTGCTCAAGGGTATCTGAGCCAGACAGGTCTGTGACCAGTTGATTCCATTATTTGCCCGGGTTGGACTGCCCAACAAAATACTAACGGACCAAAGCACGAACTTCATGTCTGCAGTCATGAAACAAGTATGTCAACTCCTTCAGATTACTCACTTAAAAACATCAGTTAATCATCCCCAAACTAACGGACTGGTAGAACGGTACAATAAGACCATTAAGGAAATGCCACAAAGGGTCATAGGACCTGAAGGAAAGAACTGGGACCAAGCTTTACTATACATCCTCATGGTACCCTGGGATACCCCTCAGTCCTCCATAGATTTTTCCCCATTGAAACTATTGTTTGGGAGGCAATCCTGCACTATTCTGATGTTATGAAAGAAGAATGGGAACAAAGTGAGGAGATACCACTTACCAGGTATGTGGGGAACCTACAGACCAACCTAGATGCCTTATGAGAGCTGGCCAGGGATCATCTTGGCAAAGCGCATGTGGCCCGAGAAACAGAATATAACAAGAAAATCTGTCTAAAAGCGTTCAAACCCAGTGACAAGGTTCTGGTGTTACGACCCACCAGTAACAACAAGCTATTGGCTTGACGGAGAGGCCCTTAAGTGGTTAAGGATGTGGTGAGTCCTGTCAATTACCGATTTAACCAACCAGACAGGAAACAACTGGAAAAGGTGTACCATGTGAATCAATTTAAGGAGTGGTATGACCCCAGACCTACGGCCTTTATGACTCCATGCCAACAGGACAATGAAGAACAATTTGCCGGATCACCCGAAGCTACTCTAATGGACGTACAGTGGGGAACCACATTATCAGAAAAGAATAAGCAAGAAGTGAGACATAGGCTAAGGAAATACGAGAGAGCCTTTTCAAGCCTGCCTGGAAAAACTGACCTTGCAGAACATTGCACCAACACAACATCTGGCCTGATCATTCAAACAAGAGCATATTGTATTCCTTAGACAAGATGACAGTTACTGAAGGACGAGATAGAAGCAATGCTGCACATGGGTATCACTGAACCATCTGTAAGCCCTTGGTGCTCTCCTATAGTACTAGTGCCAAAACCAGATGGCGCAACAAGATTGTGCATGGATTTCCTGATGTTGAACTCCATTTCCAACTTTGAAGCATACCACATGTCGCGAGTCGATGAGTTGTTGGAGATATTGGGTTCTGCACAGTACCTTAGTACAATTGACTTCACAAAAGGGTATTGGCAGATCCCCCTGAACCAACAAGACAAGGAGGAAACCACCTTTGCCAGCCCCCAGGGTCTCCTCCAGTTCCGAGTGTTGCTGTTTAAACTTCACAGGGCTCTGGCAACCTTCCAGCGATTGATGGATGTTGTTCTGAAGTCCCATGAATCGTATTACTCAGTGTATCTCAACGACATTGTTGTTTTTAGCAGTTTCTGTGAGTCGCAGGTTTTGCATCATGAAAGCATCGTGGGTGCGTTAGACACTGTGGGTCTGCGCATCAACCCCAAGAAAACTGTGATTGAAGCAGTGGAAACCAAATATTTGGGTTACACCGTGGGGAAGGATACCATACGTCCCCAATTGATCAAGTTTTAAGCCATTGAGAGGATACCCATGCCCCTCACTAAGAAGCACGTCAGAGCCTTCCTTGGCTTTGCGGGGTATTATTGCCACCCATAAGACCCCACCTCAATATGGTAACAAGGGTCTGACGTGCATTGCATATGCGGACGACGTAGTGATTCTCGACAGAACCAAAGTTGGGTCACAAAATTCTCTGACATTATATTCGTTCTCACAAGAGCTGTCCCTCAAGCCCAATATCAATACAACTAAGATCATGATATTTGGGAACTCTATCGCCATAAGGAAGAATAAAAATTGGTGGCTGGGAGGAGAAATAATCGACACCACCAACAGCTACCGCTACCTGGGAATTAACATCACAACTAAATCCATGGCGACCTCTATTCTAGAGGTAGTAACTAAAAATGCCTGGTGGAATGGTTAGCTCTAAACAAAGCCATCAATAGACAAGGTGGCAGGAATATAGAAGCTAAACTCCTAGCCTACAAAATGTCAATAGTCCCAACAATCATCTACGCCCTAGAAGTTTTCCCTTGGAAATGGGGTGTGCCTATTGAGAAGTTGGGAGGAAAGATTATGCGCTCAATGTTGAGCCTCCCCTTGGTACACCTGCACAGGCTATTAGACTCGAACTGGGCCTTGCACCCATAGGCATGCGCTGGTCACTGGCCTCATGTAACTTATGGGCTGAGATAAAGTTTGACTTAGCAGGTCCAGACAGTCTATTGGCGCTTACCACCCAACATGCAAGAAGATACGAATCCAGCAAATGGTTCAGCGAGCTTGAGGCTAGAAGTACAAACTATATGCACAAAATTGGCCTAACGCAAACACCAAAGACTTGGTTAGACTATAATTTGTCTAAAATTCCTGAAAAGGCTAGGCCCAACGACATAGACTCCGCATTGACCCACCTTGGCACCCTGAGCAAATTCAGAGAATACGACCAAACAGGCCTTCGACAGAAACAGCCCGTGCCTCTACCTAACCAGGGAGCGATACCCAAGAATGACTAGGTTTATTCTGTCATTAAGACTACAAACCATCAAGGTGTTGGAAAACACAGGTGCATGGAGGGGCATTCCTGGAGAACAAAGGAGGTGTAGATTATGTGGGAAACACCTTGAGACGATTAGACACCTCCCAACCCAATGCAAAGAACTGGAGGCAGAATACAAGCTAGCGTATGAAAATCACTGCAACCCTAATTTGGACTTGTTCTGGAGTAAGCTGTGTGCTGCTAAGTCGTTGGTCTTAAACCACGCGGCGTTCCATGTATGGGAGTTAATCACCCAAAAACTTGCCATAATAGAGGAAGAAAACATACAGTGACTTTCAGATCGTTGCACCTGGGAAAACCCATGTATTAAAATGTATTTTAACAGGATTGAAATGTAAAATGTGATAATAAAATTGCCACTTGATCTTTTTATGTAAGTGTGAAAAAGATTCTAGTTATCTAATACACTATAAAGGAAAGAAAAAAGAAAAACAAAAAACAATTATTGCCGGTTCATCCACCTGTTCTCTTCAATTGTGGTGCCCTTGACTGACGCCTTTAGGTCGAACAGGTCTGGCGGTATCTCCCTCAACCCGAGGGCCCAACAAGCCGTTAGGACAGTGAAGAACTGCATTTCTAGCAAACCAGTGCAAAGGTGCCCTGACTTCAAATATTATTTCTTCCTGGAGACAGATGCCTCGGGTGATGGCCTGGGGCGGTGCAGTCCCAGGAGGATGACAACCTATCTTCAATCTGTTTCATCAGTCGCAAGCTGCTCCCTCATGAGATCCCCTATTCCACGATTCAGAAGGAATATCTTGCAATCAAGTGGGTCGCCAAGACCCTACGTTATTACCTCCTGGGTTGGTGTGTCACTGACCACGCTCCCATAAAGTGGCTGTCCAGACACAAAGACTCCAATCATTGCGTGTTGCAGTGGTTCCTCTCCCTCCAGCCTTTTGACTTTCTCACGGTGCATAAACCGGGTCGATTACTGCTGGTGGCGGATTACCTGGCCAGGTGCTGTTCCAGGCCCAACCGGCCTGGGGTTGTGGTGGGGGTTTGTGAGGAGCTACCTGTGCGGACACCAGCGATTCCGCTACTCCGTGGTACAGGAGTACTAAAAACGGACCATAGACGCCCTCCATGGTTTTCTGACTTGGTGCCGGCCCTGGAGTCCCATGACAAGCTGCGAGTGAGTGGCTCAACACATGAGTCATGGAACAGCATGTCTATCTATCTACGGGCAGTCACAAAGTGCAGAGGGCAAATGTGGATGCATCCTTACTGCCATGCCGTTTTGGATCCCGTGATCTCCCGGTGTGCCTCCTTGGCGTAAACAATCCCCAGTTCTTTCCGTCATCCAAGGCAGAACGGCGGCCATGGGGCATCCACTATGGGACTGACTCAGGACCTCCCTAACAAGGCCCTCTCTGTTTGGTGGAGTACCAGGGGGTTTACTATAAAATGAAGTGGGGGTGTGTTGCCTGAGCTCATGCAGCAAGGCTGCATTTCTACCGAGCTCCCACTGATCCTTCCAGATCCTGCTTTGAGGCGGCTAAAGCGGCTTACTGTGACATACAGGGGCACCTTCATACACGGGATACTGGCACCCAGCTGCACAACTTTATTCCAACAAATATCGGAACTGCTGAAGTGAAGATAATCCAAAAAGAAGAACCGGTCCTGGATGACCCAAGATGGCTGCCACAATGGCTCTTTATAATCTATAGAGCGGCTGGAGGCGTGATTATACCTTGTTGCTCGCTGCGGGCTGCCTGCAAAGGGATCCTTCCCAAAAGGACTGCCAAGATGGGATCAGAGATTGCTACAATGACCCTGTGGATTCTGTCTTGTGCCTGTGGCTGCGCGGTGCGCAGACTGGGAGGGACACTCTGCCTTCGCTCACCGCAGTGCTGCTGGCACTTAACTGAAATGAAGATCGCTACCCCGACACGACGCGAACCGGAGCGCTGAGGTGCAGGACCGCCCGATTCAGTGCCCGTGAGGCATACAAGTTACATATACAGATGCCTGCATTCTTCCAGGTATGCTTACAGATATGGATTGAGAGCCTGAAAGCTTGCATTTTTCGTTGCTTTTGTGCAGCACATGAACTGGTCCTCAACCTCTCACTCCTCTACCCTCCTTATACTGGCCGGACCACATCCAGGGGGGCTCATTGGAGCTTTGATGTCGTGCTGAGTGCCTCCACTCCCCCCAGTTGCTAAGCCCCGAAAATGCATGGCTGTTGGAAAGTTTACGTATGTTGAACTTCCTCCCCCACATGTGCGCTAGAGTTGCCGGCCCACTGCCTAGGTCTTGTATTGTGCTGTTCTGCTGGAACTTTGCCCATTCCCACTGTGTGCTGTGACTGCATAAAGAAACTGGGCCCCATTAAACACCTCTGCGCCTTGACATCCCTCCTCACGCTCCAACAATCTTGGTTGAGAACCCCGAGCACCACAGTCCTTTTCATTTGTAATGGTCGTATTATGTGCAGAGATCACAAAAGAAGCACTGATTTGCCTTGTGTTTCTAGGCGCCACTTGCCTAATCCTTGCTGCCTGCTTTTGGACACATGTTGGGGCATATACCCCTGCTTGTCCTGATTGCTCTCCTCCATAATGTCACATACTAAGAATAAGGGCAAACCAACTATCATGGAATCGTTTGCCAGCCAAAACAAACGTGACACCCCTCAGTCCATGGACATCACACAGGCGGGGGAGGAAGAGCCAGCAACAAACCTGTGGGAAGATCAGGATCTGGCTGCAATAGCCGCTTTGAGATCCTCATTGGAGACAAAAATAAACAAGGTCGAAGTTGATGTCCAACTGCTCTGGCAAGATGTCAGGCAGCTGGCTGAGAGGGTCACGACTGTTGAAAGAAACGGTTGACACCACTAAGGACTTGGCGACACAGGCCAAGGAACTGGAGATAAGAAACAATGCCTTGCAACTACTACACGCAGAGGATGCCAAGGGCCAGTCCTGCAGGAACAATATACGTGTGTACGACTCAGGGAGGCGACGGACAGCTCAGACAGACCTTATATATTGAACATTTGTTACTATAGGAGATTGGGCCCGGTAGACTGTCACATGGCTTTGCAGTTAAATGAGTCCACCAGTCATTAGAAAAGAGACCCCCAACTGGATCCTACCCTAGACTGGTTATTGCACAGATTCAGAATTTTTGTGACAGGGAAGTGATCCTGAAATACTCTAGGAAATGTGATGAAATACAGAGATAGCTCCAAAATCGCTATTTATCCGGATTACATATTGCGGTCCAAAGGGCCAGGAACTTGTTACTGCCAGTCAAGATGGGACTCAGACATGCAAACCTCAAATATATGCTCATGTATCCTGCTAGACTAAAGATCATCTACAATGGCAGAACACATTTCCTCGACAGTCCTGCAGTGGCGACCATGTGGTTGGAACATAATCTGGCCAGCGAGGACAGGGCTAACACTTTATCTAATGTACAATTCTACCCAATCCGGTCACACAGTTGGACGGCCCTAAACCTTCCGATGCTCTTTGCAGATATGGGTAGATGCCTGGTTTAAGTTGTGGGATGCCGGGAGATCCAGGAATTGTACTTATTTGTCCTGTTGCTTGCACCATTTTTGTGTCTTTGAGGTGTATCACTGTGTGCCCTGGATTATGCTGCACTGTAGTGGGCGATAACAGCCTGAGTAGTTTCGCTTTTAGTGGGGGCAACGTTTGGTCAACCGCCGCTGGACTAAATTGCCTGCTCTAAGTTAATAATGGGTGCCAGCCTGGTGGTCTGTTGCTGGCCCCCGCTACCTGGTACACAATGGCCTGGTTTGGCCGTCGTGGCACGGGAATGCCTGAGCAACGTATGATTGCTGGGCAATGTTATACAGTTTGGTTATTGTTAATATTTTTTTTGTTTTCTCCACGCATTTTGGCTCACATGGTGCTGCTTTTGGTCAAGTGGCTGGACAGGGACTGTGTGCTTGGAAACTATTTATTGCTATGTAATTATGCGGGTGGCCGGACGCTTGAGTGCCAGTGTTGCTCCTTTGGTTTCGCCTTAGGGGACTGAGATTGGATCACTTGTTTGATGCATGGACTGATTGGCATATACCACAACCATGGCCCCCATTAGCATATTGACTTGAAATGTGCGTGGGTTGGGTTCTTACCTCTGCAGGAACAGGGTCAAATCTTAGCTAAGACGGATAAAGATATCTATAACCTTAATTCAGCTGACCCACCTACTAGCGGAAGAACAAGAGAAAGTCCTTGAGCGCTGGGGTCGGACAGGCTACGGTGCCACATACTCTAGATACGCTAGGGGAGTACTTAAATGGATTGATGGTTCGCTGCCATTTCAGCTGTTGGAAGTTGACAAAGACAGGGAAGTGCAGCATTTGATCTTACGGGGTTACCGTGACCACATAGAAGTGTGCATCGTTAACTCATATTTCCCAAATCATAAAATCCCATCTCAAGTCTGCACATTGTGTGCTCAGGTAACATCCCGGCGTGAGTGTTTCTTCCTTTGGGGGTTGACTTCACTTGTGTTAGGGATGTTGTGCTTGAAAGATCACCCCGCCTCCCACGGGGCGGTCCAGCAACAGTTGCTCTGAATGCAGCACTAACTGACCTAGATTTATTGGACGTCTGGAGGGAACTACATCCAGATGTTAAGGATTACTCCTTTTACTCTTCTCCGCATGACTTATACACCAGGATTGATTATTTTTTCATTGGGCTGTGACAGGTGGCTGACGTTTGTAATGCAGAGTATATGGGCCGTTCGATATCTGACCATTCCCCCTTGGGGATCACATGGAACTTTAGGAGCCCTAGACTCCGATTCCGACGTGGCGCATGCCTACTGGTGCTCTTACTGACGAAATCTTTAAAAGTAAGGGCCTCATTACCCGGTAGGCAGTGAGCCATGGCGCTATTAGCGCCATGGCTCATGCCGGTAAAATACCGGCACCGCCTTGGCGGAAAGGGGATTTACCGCCCCATTCCAAGGTTGGAGGGGCGGTAAATCCCCTTTCCGCCATTGCCCTTCCCCATTACCATTTCTGCCCCATAGGGGTCTATGGGAATGGGGAAGGCGCTAATTACGTCACCGCAATTTTGCGGTGCCGTAATTCGCTCCGAGGTCCCTTAGCGGGTTGGATTTTAACGCCTGCTAGAAGCAGGCGTTAAATCCCCCAACCCGCAAAGGGACCTCGTAGTAAGGCGGTAGGGATTTACCGGTACCGGTATTTTACCGGTACCGGTAAATCCCTACCGCCATCCGTGTAATGAGGCCCTAAGTTAAAAACCTCATTGTCTGAACTTTTAAAGCACAATGTGTGAAACGTGGAAGAGTGGGGCACTATTTGGGAAACCATGAAGGTAGTGACCAGAGGAGAAATTATAGCTAGCACTGGGGGCATCCGTTGGAAATTGAAGGAGTTGCAAACTATGGCGGAAGAGATCCGAATGCTGGAGGACCGACACACAGGCCTGCGGTCGGAAGAGGAGGCATTAGCCGAGACCCAGTCCCATTGCCTTGAGGTGTGGGAGAGGTAGTTTAAGTTTGACTATGTCATGCGTACCACCAGACCACATTCAGAAGAGGACAAACCTGGGAGGCTTTTATCGTGGCTTTGTAAACAAGAACATCATAGACCCCTAACTACCTCGCTCCACAATGAATGCAGGGCCCCATGGAGGTTCCAGCTTGCGATTAATGACATCTTCATCACATAATACTCTGTTATATAGTCATAATGTACAAGTGCCTCAGGGGGACGTGGCAGAAGCCCTTTCCCTTATTGCACTCCAGAGGCTTACTGACATGCAGCAAGTGATGGACTCCCCCCTGAATTTTATAAAACATATAGCTCTATATTAGCTACAGTGTTACTAAAGGTTTTTGAAGAAGCCTATACTAACGGTGAGCTTCCGGCTAGCATGAGGGAAACCTTGGTGATGACTATACCCAAGCCTGGGAATCCAATGGACAGATGCAACTCATATCATCCCCCTGGCTATGTTAAATTATGATGTGAAAATACTCACTAAAGTACTAGCGGGGCCACTTCGTAAAGGTATTACAGATTTGATACATATTGACCAACCCAGATTCTTCCCAGGCTGTACTATCACCCTGAACCTCTGCAGGCTACAATATGTCATTGAGCAGACTAATCCCTGTTCGGAGCATTGTGGGGTGGCGTCAATCAACGCGATCAATGCTTTCAACTCCCTTTATTGGGAATGGCTGTTTGCTGTGTTGCAGAGCTTTGTGTTAGGAGAGTGTTTTCTTCGCTGGGTGATGCCGTTATATTCCTTGCCTACTGCTGGGATCAAATCTGGTAAACAGATATCTGGAGTGTGGGATAACAATGGGGGACGCGTTAAGGTTGTCCGTTATCACCCATGCTGTATATATTGGCTCCGCAACCCCTGGTGGTCTAACTGTGCCAGGAATACTTGATTGCAGGTATTATAGTTGGTGGACATCTTGTGTCGCTATTTCTTTTAAAAAAAGTTAATTGTGTAGATAGTTCAAACAGACTTTTACATATCGCACATAAAAAGAGGATAAATGAAAACAAACCAGAAAAACATAAATCAGAGTTTTTACAAAACAACCAATAAAATACAAAATTTCAATTGCTTACTTTTGCTTCCTCTGCACACATATAATAAAGTATATACATACATACCACCGGTTTAAAATTTACAATACAAAATCAATAATCGTAACAAAAGAACACAGCATATAAGATACCAATATATACAAGTGTATCACAGTCAAAGGATCAGCGATTATGGGCATCTATAATGGCCATGACGATTCACAAAGAAGCATCTTCACAGCTACTTCCTAACCCAATACTAAATATTTGTGACTAGTTTCACATCATTTTCAAAGCTCAGTAAATATTTTTCTATGCATTTCCACACCTGTGTAATTGCTATAGTGAGACCGTGATTGTAACCAGATATACGTCTCAGCCAGCATAATTCACTGGCAATGTCATCAAGAACATCAGCATACTTATTCAAATAGCATTCATAAGAGGACCTCATAGCAGGGCAGAAAGTGAAGAGATGCCTAGCTGACTCAATGATTTTAGTGTCATTACAGATTCTACAAGTCCTCTTTTCCAAAGAGATACCCAGCCAGGCTCCCGTAACCTCCAGAACCTTCAACCTATTTAGTCGAAGGTTCATAAATATTCTTTGTGTTACCAGAGAGGGAAGGAACCTGAGGTAAACTTGGGTCTCCTTTTAGGAAAAGTGCATCCTACAAAAAGTGCTGAGTGACATCATATCAGATACCTTTTCATGGGTAGCCACCCAATCCCATTTGTCTGCACTATTCTTTAGGGATTTAAGGAGGGCTCCTTTGCCATATTCCCAATGAGGACACCATCCTATTTTAGCGAAGAATTTCTCATTTCTTATTTTAAAGTTCGGCAACGCATCACTTTTATTTTCCACTATGGCAGTTTTAATAAACTAGTGGAACATGGTGGAAACTATCCTCTCCTCCCCCTCCTACTCTCCTCCTCCTCCTCCTCCCCCTACCTCTTCTATGTCCTCTTTCTCTCCTGTCACTCATTCTGATGTTAACCTCCTTCTAACCAACACTCCTCCTACTGCTTCTCCTGCTGGCCCCATTCCTACCCCCCTCAACCCTAAAATCTACATCCTCCTTATACCCTATCTCACTTCCTTCAACATCTGCCTCTCAACTTCCACTTTCCCTACTCCTTTTAAACACGCGACTATCATCCCTATTCTCAAAAAACCTTCTGCTAATCTCCATCTTGCTTCCAATTATCGCCCCTTCTCTCTCCTACCCTTCCTCTCCAAACTTCTCAAATGCATTGTCTATTCTCAACTCTCTTCCTTCATCTCTAACCACTCTTTCCTTCCCTCTACCCAATCCGGCTTCCGCCCTCTGCACTCCACTGAAACTGCCCTTATCTCTGTTCTTAACTCTCTCCTCTCTGCACGCTACTCAAAACACTCCTCCATTCTTATTCTCCTTGACCTTTCCGCTGCTTTTGATACTGTTGACCACCCTCTTCTCCTCAATTCCCTCTCTTCATTTGGCTTCAAGGACACTGTTCTCAACTTTCTCTCCTCTTATCTCTCTAATCGCACCTTTTATGTCTCCTGGGGTGGCTCCACCTCTCCCACATATCCTGTCAACCATGGAGTCCCCCAAGGTTCTGTCCTTGGCCCCTTTCTTTTCTCACTCTACACTTCCTTCTCAGCTCCCATCATCTCCTCTTTTGGTATCTCACACCATTTCTACGCTGATACCCAGCTTTTCCTCTCCTTCTCTCCCGACATTCATGATAAACTCTCTTCTTGCCTTTCTGCTATTAAATCCTGGATGTCCTCTCACTTCCTTACTCTTAATGCTGGCAAAACTGAACTCCTTTTCTTCCCTTCCAACACTCTTCCTCCTCCCTCCCCTCCTGCTTACATTCTCTTTCCCCTTCCCAGCTCTTCTTCTCTCCCCATGCTCGTAACCTTGGTCTTCATATTGACCCTCTCCTCTCTCTATCTCACCACAGATCTCTTACTGCCAAGTCTTGTCGCTTTCACCTCTACAACATTTGGAAAATTCGAGCCCTCCTTACCTTTCACGCTACTAAACTCTTAATCTACTCCCTCATCTTCTCCAGACTCTTCTACTGTTCCTCCCTTCTCTTTGGACTCCCCTCCTCTCATCTCTCCCCACTCAAATCTGTCTACCACTCTGCCATCCGCTCACTCCGTCTTCTCTCACCCCTTGATTCCATCTCCTCTTCTCTCACCTCTCTAGGTTGGCTCTCTTTTCACTCCCAGCTCAAATTCAAGTTCCTCTCTCTTGTTTTCAAAGCCCCCTATGGTCTTGCCCCCCCTACCTCTCCTCTCCTCTTACTTTCTATACCCCTTCTCGTTCTCTCTGCTCTGCTAATCTTTTCCTACTCTCTCCTCCTCCACCATCCTGCGCCCCCTCCCACTTCCGCTCTTTCCAACTCCTCGCTCCCTTCCACTGGAACCGCTTCCCCCTGCTCATCCGCTGTTCTCCCTCGTACCCTTCCTTTCGTTCTTCTCCAAAATCTTCTCTTTTTCACTCCCCTCCCTCACTCTTACTCCTGCTCTTCCTTACCCTCTCCATCTTATCTACCTCCATCTTCCCCACCCCCTGCTCTCATCTATTCTTACTCTCTCCTCTCTTCTTCCTCACACCTTCTTGCCTTCCCTCTTACTTTCGCTCTTACCTCCACTAATACCTACCATTCCCTTGCACACCTATGCCCCTCCCTACTCCATCCTCACCTCAGCAATATTGTAAATTGTTCCTTATACTGTTTTCGAGTTGTGATTCAGTTGTCATCTTATGCTTGTTGTATTTTTGCTTGTTCTGATGTAAAGCACTTCGGACTAAAGGGCTATATAAATTCAATAAAATACAAATAATAAATAGTAGTGAATGCAAAATGGCACACATGATCTTTATAAATAGTTTGCCTCTATTTATTTCAATGAAGGTAGCCAAGGATACCAACCCCAATTTCAAGCGTATAGCTTCAATAGGGGTATAGTTAGTAAAACCCAAAATTCTTCAAGGCCATCAGCCCAGTTACCCCATTCCTCAAAAGATGTTCCCAAAGCATGTAGGAATGCAGCAGATAACCTTTGCTTATATACATTCAGGATACCAAGTAGACTGTACCCAGCAGTACTCTTTGAGAAAATCTTAATAGCCGTCATGGTAGACAGTGCCATGGCTCTCCTATTTTGTTGCACTATTACATTTTTCTTATTTTCAGTGGAAAGATCGTACCCCAAATATCTATAGCAGGCTGTTTTATGAATAGACCCCAAATAGCTATCAATATGCATTCTACTAATACATTTCCTACCTACTGCCATAAAATGAGTCTTGGCAAGGTTAATCTTTAGTCCATTTACGTCAGCATATTTGCACACCTCCGGAGCACTGCGAGCTATACCTACAAAAGTGTTGTCCATGATTATTAGATCGTCAGCATACCCGATTCACCCCACTTTGCTATTTCATATTTTGGGGAATGCATTGCACTTTTCAACAAATATCCTGACACAGTCAGCTAAAAATAGGTTAAACAGGGCAGGCGACAAAGCACAACCTTGTCTAACTTCCCTTCTAATAAGGATCTGTTTCGAAAAATTACCCAAATTACTCAATCTGACTCTGGCAGTATTGTTTTCATAGATCATTGTATAAGCGCGCAGGAGGTGATCAGGCATTCCCATTTTATCCAATTTGGCCCAGAGTGTGGATCTGTCTATGGTATCAAATGCAGACGAAAAGTCTACAAACAGTAGATATAGAGGAAGGTCATTTTTAAGTTTTGCCTCCTCCAGTAGCGTGTTTATGACAAAGATATTAGTAGTCGTCGAACATCCTTTTCTGAAACCCGTCTGAAAAATTCTGTAGATGCTATCCCTCACTATCCACAAATTAATTTCCTTCAGAATTAGGGAACAGAATAATAATAATAATAATATTATTATTATTATTATTATTATTATTATTATTATTATTATTAACAATTTAATAATTTAATAATAATAATAGACGGTCAAGTGGCACAGCGAGTAGAGCGCTCGCTTTGACACCCATGCAGAGCTTGCTAACACAGGTTTGAATCCCGGCAAGGCCAAACTCAGCCTTTCATCCTTCCGAGGTCGATAAATGAGCACCACACACCGTGGGTAATAATAAGCAGCGCTCAGATACCTGAGGGTTCGTAGCGCTATATAAATGCCAAATTATTATTATTATTAATTATTATTAAATTATTATTAGCAATGTGTTATCAGTTGTGCGGCATCACATACCATCTGTACATTCAGTGAGTGGTACAGTTTCCTATTGCGGAACACCATCTCAATGGCACGTGGTACTGTTAGCTCGATGTAGGTGCAGTCGACTGCACCTATGCAATTTGGCATGCCTGCAATGGCATGGAAGGCCAACTTGGCGGCAATGACCTGGGGAAGGGCGATCTGTTCAAACACATGGCACATGGCGCAACAAGGCATTCGGTACCTGTACCAAGATTTTAGAGAAACAGGGTTGTAATAGCCCGTGCAGCTCAGCAACTGTGTGTTGATAGGTTCTGGTGCCAAGAAAATGCAGTACAGACACAACCTTTAGGGGAGGGGTGGCGGGGGGGATTTCAATGTGGCTGCTGATGTCGTCCTCTATCATGTTGGTGATGTACAGGTTTGGTGGACGGTCCAGCCAGTATAATGTGTGGATCTATCCTGGGGTAAGGTTCCAGGGTGAGGCCCTGATGCGTGGTATTGCAGGCTGCCTGCGGGGTGGTGCCGGCTGGACAATGGGGTTTGCTATGGGTACAGGCTTAGCTAGTTGCCGCCTGCGCCTCCTACGCCTCCGCCTCATCATCTGCACCATTACTGCCATCATGTGCAGTGCTGCCTGTTGGTTGAGTAGGCTCAGTCCCAATGCTACTAGAGCTGCTGCCTGCAAGGTTCTGTTTGTAGTTGGCCTGGGTGTGGTGCCCTTTCGTAGGCTCCCAGTGGCCTGCTGAGTCCAGGTGGGCTTATTTGGTGCACCTGTGGCCTGATTTGGGTCCCCAGGCATCGTTTAACGCCATGTATGCGGTGGCGGCGATACTGCCACCGTGCTCACGGTTTTTGTGCCATTTTTGTGGTGGTGTTTCCATGTCCATGCTACTTGTGATGCTCGTGGTGTTTAGTATTGCCGGTAACGGAGGGATTTCCATGCAGGCAAAGTTTAAGGGTGCTTTCACTCGGCGGTGGCGGTTTATGGTGGTGCTATTTCTGGGTCCGCAGGTCATGATTCGGCGATCGCGGAAACGGTGCCGGTATGGTTACACCGGCAGCGTTAAGTCCGGACCGGAGTACTTGTGATGAGGCCCCATGTCCTATGCCTGACTTGTAGACAGAGGATTGTCTGTGCCAACAAGTCTGATCTGCGGACATACATCGACTACAATGTAATACCAATACTGAACGTGGACACTAGCTGATCTGCATTGTATAGGACATGTGTTAAGGCTTATTGTTAATCCCATGAATACACCGTTGCCATTGTGACTTGTTTGTATGTGAATTTAGGATGATCCATGAGTATATAGTTGGACAAGCCAGAAGTGAACTCGGCACAAACTCTAAACCCTGTATAATTAACCTGTAGAGGGGCTGGACATTATGATTGGAAATGTATAAAATGTGCAACTGTTTAGACGTCCAGTACCTCTCGCTTCTCACTCCGAAAGGGCTGGTATTTGCTGTGATGTACTGAGGGCCAGATAGATATCTGTATCTGATACTTTGTTTCTTTGTAACTGTACAGTTTTAGAATAAGGTGTATTTCCTTTTGGGGTACTCAGCCTCGATATTTCCTTTTGCTCTTACACTTCTGCTGCCCCTTTGGGGTCTGCTTTACCCTCGGGTGCATCTTCTGTGCGACAGGACAATGCCCCGGTTTACATGGCCACCCAGTTTCCTCTTGCTCCCCCAGAACGATTCTATGGTGACCCTAAAACCTTCCAGACGTATATCAATCAATGTCGACTGCATTTTCTGTGCCGTCCCTCCTCATTTCCAGACGCCACAACCAAGGCAGCCTATGTTCTGTTATATTTGGGCGGTACGGCTGCCATCTGGGCTAATCCGTTATTGGAACAAGGAAGCCACTTGCTTTATGATTGCGATGCATTGATAACAGCTATGTTGCGTGTTTTTGATACCAGGTACAAGGCTCAAGCGACAGACCTAGAACTATTGGCCTTACAACAAGGGGATACCTCCTTGCTAACGTACTTGGCCAGGTTTAATCAATTAGTGGCTGAAACTGGATGGCCAGAGGATAAGAAGGCTGCTCTATTCTACAAGGGGCTTTCGGATGGGCTGAAGGACGTTTTGGCCACAGTACCTGTGGTCCCTACTTTTTTCCCGGAATTGTTGGATCTGGTTCTCCAAATCGACACCCGTAGGGCTGAGAGAAAAGGAGAGAAGAGAGGATCTCTTCCTGTTCAGGTTACTGTTGGGTCCTCCCTTGCAAATAACGGGGAACCCATGCAGATAGGGGCTATCTGGGGCCCTTTGGCAACAGAAGAATGGGAACAGCGAAAAGAGAGCAATCTGTGCTTTTACTGTGGCTCCTCAGAGCATTTCTTTGAGACTCTGCCCAAAAAATCCCAAGAAGCAGGGAAATGCCGGGGCCCGGCAATAGAGGGAGCCCCTTCGCCGAGCGAAATGGACCTTGGCTCCGCTGTGTCAATCATAGTACATGCTGCCTTGGCATTTCCCATGAAAGAACCATGGCTTGTTCAGGCTGTCTTGGATTCCGGGGGGACTGGGAACTACATTGCTGCCCAGTTTGTGCAGTATTGGTGTATACCGGTCACGCCCAAGGAACAACCAGGACTAATGAATGCAGTTGACGGTACTACTCTGTTATCTGGTTTGGTCACGGAACACACCATAACTCTTACCATGGCTCTTGACTTTGGACACACGGAGGAAATAACCTTCAACGTCATAGCTGCGCCACAGTTTAAGATCATCTTGGGGTTACCCTGGTTGGTTCTACACAATCCGTTAATTGACTGGCAACTTGGCTCTGTCACTTTCTCCTCCAATTATTGTAATGATCATTGCCTGCTTGCAACCTCTGATATTGTCAGTCCGGGTTATCCTTTGCCGGACTCAGCTCCCACGATAGAGGCAGTTTCTGCTGTTGTTCTGCCAAGCGAGTATAAAGACTACAAGGACGTCTTTGATGAGGTCGGGGCATAGGTGCTTCCGCTGCACCGCCCTTATGATTGTCCCTTTGACCTTGTGGAGGGGGCTTGCATACCATCAGGACGTATCTACTCTCTCACACAAAAGGAGAACGTTGTACTCAAGGAATACCTGGACAAGGCACTTGAGACTGGTTTCATACGTCCCTCTCACTCCCTGGCTGCATCCCCCATTTTTTTTGTGCCCATGAAAGAAGGGGATCTAAGGCCTTGTATTGACTATCGTGAGCTTAACGCAATTACCATACGGAATCAATACCCGATTCCCCTCATTTCAGTGTTGTTGGACCAATTGGGTTCCTCTTTGTATTATACTAAATTGGATTTATGTGGAGCCTACAAAATGGTGAGGATGAGAGCTGGGGACGAGTGGAAAATGGCATTTAAAACCAAATACGGCTTGTTTGAGTACCTTGTTATGCCGTTTGGTCTTTGCAACGCACCAGCTACGTTTCAGAGGTTTATCAATGACGTCTTGAGTGATATGTTAGATCAGTATGTCATAGTTTACTTAGATGACATTTTGATATATTCCTCAACCTATGAAGACCATGTGCAACACGTATCTAAAGTCTTGCAGCGTCTACGAGAAAATTGTTTGTACGCCAAATTGGAAAAATGCCTGTTCCATGTACGGGAGGTCGAATTCCTTGGTTATGACATCACGAGCGGAGGCATTAAAATGAGTTATAATAAGGTTAGAGCCATTTTGGATTGGGCAATCCCTACTACAGTAAAGTCATTACAGTCGTTTCTTGGCTTTGCGAATTTCTATAGGTGTTTCATTCGTTCATTTTCTGAAACTGTAGCCCCGTTGACTGCACTGACCATCAGCAAACGTCATTTTGACTGGGGTCCTGAGGCCCAATCGACGTTTGACACTTTGAAAGCAGCTTTTACCACTGCACCGTTGCTTCAACATCCCCATTCCAATCAGCCCTTTTTTGTAGAGGCGGACGCCTCGGAAGTGGCCGTGGGTGCAGTAGTACCGTCCCAGTTGTGTATTGATTCTGGCCTTTTACACCAAGTGGCCTATCACTCAAGTAAATTGACTCCTTATGAGCAAAATTATACAGTCACTGAGCGGGAGTTGTTGGCTATAAGGGATGCTTTCACGGTCTGGAGACACCACTTGCTTGGTACAACCACACCGGTACAGATATACACCGACCACCGGAACCTCCTTGCTTTAAAGTCAATCAAGTGTACTACCGCGCGCCACGCCAGGTGGCACAAATTCTTTTCTGTGTTCAATTTCACATTGACTTTCCGCCCCAGTTCACTACATTCAAAGGCTGATGCTTTGTCCAGAATGCATGGGTCTCCTTCACGTGCCTGGGATGGTAACATTCTTCTGCATAACCAAGTTGTGTGTGCTTGCACCCTGCAGCCATCATTAAAAGACATCATCCAGAAGTGAGTGGCCACGCGACCGACTGAAATCCAGGACTATAACATGGACATTATTCGGTCCTCACCATATGTTCAAGGGCGCGTCTATCTCCCGGATCCGACGACTAGATGCATTGCACTACAATGGTGTCATGATTCCCTTGTGGCAGCTCACCCTGGCAAATGCAAGACAATTGAATTATTTCGGCTTTGGTGTTGGTGGCCGTCTATGCACCAGGATGTGGCGCTTTACATAATCTTGTGCTCTGTTTGTGCACAAAGCAAATCCTCCACGAGTAATCCAGTGGGTCTCTTGCAGCCACTACCTATCCCTGAACGTCCCTGATCCATGGTTTCGATGGATTTTATCGTCGATTTACCTCCGGTCCAAGGTTATGATACTAAATAGGTAGTCATTGACTATTTCTCCAAATTGGCCTTTTTTGTCCCTTGCAAGGGTTTACCTACCGCTACTGTTCTAGCAGACCTTTTTCTGAGGAATGTGTTCCGGTTTTTTGGGCTTCCGGACACAATCGTCTCGGATCGCGGAACACAATTTACATCTCGCTTTTGGAGGCATCTTACGTCTTCTATTGGCATCGAAGATCGATACTCCAGTGCCTATAATCCGCAGACGGACGGCCAAACTGAACGCTTAAATGCCACCCTTGAACAGTATTTGCATTGTCTCAGCCTGCAGTAGCAGGAATCTTGGTTTTCCATTTTGATACATGCCGAGTTTGCTTACAATAATTCTGTGCACACTTCAACCGGTTCTATGCCTTTCTTTGCTATGTATGGTCAGAACCAACGCACACTTCCTCGTGACTTGTCCCTGGAGGTTGCTAACCCGGCGGTGACTGGTTTCCTTCGTGACCTTTCTGCCATACATTCGGCGGTGAAAAAGCACTTATTGGATGCAAAAGAACACTCCAAGTTGTTTGCAGATCGTCATTGTTCGACCGCACCTTCGTATCAGCCTGGTGATAAAGTATGGCTCTCCACTAAGAATCTTCGATTTCCTGGTCGGAAGTGTTTGCTTCTGTGTTTTGTGGGCCCATACCCGGTACAGGCTGTTATCAACCCAGTTGCGGTCAGGCTGGAATTGCCTGCATCATGGAAGGTCCATCCTGTCTTCCACGTATCGTTACTTAAGCCCTGTGTGGAAGGTACCAGACTCCTGGATCGTCCGCCTCCGCTTATGGTTCAAGGCTCTGAGGAGTATGAGGTTTCTCCAGCATGGGGTCTGGCATGGATTCACATGCTCATGAATATTCCCCATCGTCAGGCCGGGAATCCTCGGTAAAGAAAAAATCAGTATCAGTTTCGTTTCTGATCTGTCTTTCTTAGTAGTAACCAATCACTGATCTCTGGGTCATACTGCCCCCAGCCAATGACTGCCCTCTACCTAAGCCCCTCCCCTGGCAGCCATCCTCAGATTTTTACTGCACGTTCAAGTGTTGTGAGTCCTCGTGTTTTAGCTCTCGAGCTTTTACTGCGTTTTTGCGCTTTTTCAGGAGATTTTTCTCATTTTTCGGTTAATCGAGCCTCAAGCTCCACCGTTTCAACTTCTGATAACGGGGACCCGTTTTGGAATTCTTCTACGCCCATCAAGGGTGAAGTTTTCGTCGAGTTACGCTTCTTGGAGGATTCCAGAAGATCTGTGGCCTACCTCAACGGACATGGCCCAGGACAAGGGAAGCTCGGTACCCGGATCCAAGCTGTTCAGGAGCTGCCCAGGATGCAGATTGCAAAATGTTTTCAAGGAGGACGAGCATTCGAGATGTCTCTACTGCCTTCATGAGGACAAGACGCACGTGGAGAAGGACTGTGCGTTCTGCAAGAACCTGTCAGAACGGACCAAGCAAGATCATTGTTCCTGCCTCGCCGCCTGGCTGGAGAAGGGCACAGCAGGTGAGAAGGCGAAAAAGAAGTCTGAGCGGTCTTCTAAGTCCTGCGAGGGCGCCCCGGCGACGGGGGCCCAACAGAAGGCCAAGGACTGCGAGTCTGCGGGCACCGGGAGCGCCGAAAGGTCGGGCTCCTCAGCTGCCAGGCAGGGCACGACTTCCCCGGCACGAATAACCACGAGCCATCGCTCTGGTTCGGGGAAGAGGAAGTCCGAGAACCCGGGTAAGCTTCTGGAGAGGCCCTGGTCGATCTCGAAGGGAGCCGAGGGGGAGCGAGGCGATGACCCTCCCCCCAAAGCGAAGGCCCAGAACGCACCTAAGGTGGTGAGGGCCTTGATCCACCTGGCAAAGGCCTCTATCGAGGTTGTCGCAGCGGCCCTGGCGAAGCCGGCAGAGGCTACGCCAGTGGAGGTGGCCTCAGGGCCCAGAGTTTCCCTGCCTCCGAGGAGGGAATCCTCTTTCCAGACCCTTGTTAAGACCCCCGTGAAGACCCCGGCAGAAAAAGAGGGGGGGCGGTGGCCATTACGGACTCGGATTCAGACTCCGATGAGGATCCTGTGGAAGCCGTGAAAGGCCTCAACGGAGAGGTTCATAGGCCTCAACGAGAGGTTCGAGACGGCTCGATCCCAGGGGACGGTTCCCGTTGGTGTGATCGAAGATAGCGACAACGAGGGCCCAGTGGAGCAGCCATCCCGTCCGTCGCAGCCATTACCCGAGCCCCAGGATAGCTCGGCGGCCATTTTGTTGGCGATCCAATCCTTATGTACTGAGATAAGGACAAGGTTACCACGGACCCCGACGGAGGATCCAGAACCAGGCCCGTCGGGAAGCCCTCTTAACAAGCGGAGGAGAGTCCACCCCGCTCCGCCCTTCGTGCCCGCGCGGCCTGTGAACACCTCATCCCCCTCGCCGGACCCTCGGGAGGATACGTCGAAGGATACGGCGAAAGGGACGGACGACGACGGCGGCGATGACACAACGGACATCCCTTCATCACCCCCCCTCGGGCCTCTCCGCCCGACGAAATTGGCTCTTTTCACGCCATGATAGCCAGGGCATCTGAGCCCTTCCAGCTCTGCCCTGAGGAACAGAAAAAGGAAGGTTTTCTTTACCAACGATGAGAGGCCAAAAGAAAGACGGTCCTTGCGGTGCCGTTGCTCGACGACATTTGGGACGAGGGGCTGGCTATCCTCAAGAACCCTTCCACGACACCCGCCAAGAGGGACAGGTACGAGAACAAGTACCGGGTCCCTGATGCCGCCCCCTTGTGCCTCAGGGCCCAGCCCACGCCAGACTCTGCGTCTCAGCAGCGGCCAAGAAGAAAGCAGCGGGTGCGGCGGCTTCAACTTCCACTTCCCCGCCGGACAGCGAGGGCAAGAAGTTGGACTCCATGGGACCACGAGTCATCTCGTCAGCGGGGACGACGATTAAGGCCGCCAATGCCTTAGCGATTGTGGCCCGTTACGACAGGGAGCTTTGGTTCAAGATAGCTCCTCTGCTAGACTTCCTACCGGAAAAGAGGGCGGAGGCCCTACAGATTCTGCAGGAAGGAGAGGTGGCGTCGGATCACGCCATAACGGTGGCAACGGACATTACCGATACCGGATTTCGCCAACTGGGCAACGGGGTTTGCCTCCGACGAAGAGGATGGCTCAAGGCGACGGACTTTCGCCAGGACGTCCAGACCAGAGTGTTGGACATGCTGTTCGACGGCAACAACCTGTTTGGAAAGACAGTGGATGAGTCCCTCCAGGCCATCAAAAGAGACACGAAAACAGCCCGTGCCCTAGGAGTCCTTCAGCAACGGTGGCCCTTTCGGAACTCTGGAGGCAGACAGGGAGCCTCGTCCCAGGAGGCCTACAGAGGCCGTGGCATGCAAGGAGGGTCTCGCCGCCCTCGGCAAGGAGGCCAAGGCGGCAAGGCCTCTTCCAAGCAGGACTGAACCGGCCGTAGCGTCGGGCCCCCACCATAGCACCCCGGTGGGAGGCAGGCTGACGAAGTTCGTCAGCGTGTGGGAGTCCATCTCCACCGACCGTTGGGGGCTGGACACCCTGGCCTGCGGACACTCGCTGGAATTTCAAAAGAAGTGTCCTCGCATTCCTCCCGTGGCCAGGAAGGAGAATCCCATCCCTCAACTGCTGTTGGAGGTAAGGGCGATGCTCAAGAAGGGTGCCATCGAGCTCGTCCCCAAGAGGCTCCGGGGCTTCGGAGTATACTCAAGATACTTCCTCGTCAGAAAGAAGACAGGCGGTTGGCACCCCATCCTGGACCTGCGTCGGTTGAACAGGTACATCAAGGCACAGAAATTCAGGATGGTCACCCTCCAGCACGTGCTGGGACAGCTGGAGGAGGGCGACTTCCTATCATCACTGGACCTGGAGGATGCTTACTTCCACATCCCCATTCTCAAAGGACACAGAAAGTTCCTCAGATTCGTAGTCCAGGGGCGTCACTACTAATTCAGAGCCCTGCCGTTCGGATTAAAGTCGGCACCCAGGGTGTTCACCAAGTGCCTCGCACAAATGGCGGCGCAGCTGCACCTGCAAGGGATCCACGTCTACCCCTACCTGGATGACTGGCTAATCCGTGCAAGGTCAAGAGAACTCGCCGTCGAACACACAGCGAGGACCGTCCGCCTGCTCACGGAGCTGGGATTCGCCATCAACTACCCCAAATCCCATCTGGTCCCGTCGCAGGTGGCACTGTTTCTGGGAGCGACGCTCGATACAGTGAAGCAACTGGCATCTCCGTCGGAAGAAAGGACGAAGGCCATTTTGGGCAAGGTGCGGTGCCTGTTAGCCACGGATGTAGCCAGAGTGAGGTCCATCAAGTCCCTCCTCGGGATGATGTCCTCATGCATCTACCTTGTGCCCCTTTGCAGACTTCGGATGCGTCCACTACAAGAGTTTCTCGACACCAGCTGGATTCAAGCGGCGGGCAGCTTCGAAGACAGGATCCCGCTCGACGAGGAGTTCCGTAGGGCGAGTCTATGGTGGGGTGCCCGGGCGCACCTTGCGGCAGGCATGGACTTTCAGGCCCCGGCGTATCAGGAGACGGTAACGACGGACGCCTCCCTGGAGGGATGGGGGGCCCACACCGGAGATCTCCACGCAAGAGGCCTCTGGCTCCCAGAGGAGAGGTCTCTTCATATCAACATCCTGGAGCTACGAGCCGTGTTCTGGGCGCCCAAATCGTTCCTTCCGTCCCTCAAGGACAAAGTGGTGAGGATCTTCACCGACAACACCACCACAATGTTTTACATCCGGAAGCAGGGAAGCACCAGATCCCCAGCCCTATCCAAGGAGGCCCAGGATCTGTGGCACTGGGCCATCGCCCAGGGGATGTTTCTGGTTCCCTTCCATCTGGCACGAATAAAAAACACCATCGCGGACTCACTCAGCAGGGAGCTGCGCTCGTGCCACGAGTGGGAACTACGCCAGGACCAGGTGGATCGGCTCTTTCAATGGTGGGGCAAACCCCAGATCGACCTGTTTGTGATGGCGACGAACTTCAAGTGCCAGAGGTTCGCCAGCAGGTTCGCACAACCGAGGAGCATGGGTGATGCTTTCTCGTTCCCTTGGGACGGCCTGTTCCTGTACGCGTTCCCTCCATTGCTGTTGCTGCTCCGTCTCATCAACCAGCTCAAGAGGTCGAGGTGCAGGATGATCCTCGTCGCACCGGCGTGGCCAAGACAGATCTGGTTCCCAGACCTTCTGGACTTGTCAGCGTCCCCACCTATCAAGCTGGCGACAGACGCGGATCTTCTCTCCAGAGAAGGAGGCGCCATTCTCCATCACGACCCGGAGTCGCTGAACTTGCAGGCTTGGCTCCTGCAGCACTAGAGTTTGGAGGATACGATATCCCGGCTGACTGCAGAGAGGTTCTTGCAAAAGCCAGGGCGTCCTCAACTCTCAAATGCTGTGGACATAAGTGGAAGGGGTTCTCTGTCTGGTGCCGTACACAGAAGATTAACCCTCTACGGATTACGGCCCCTCAAGTATTGCCGTACCTACTGTCGCTGGCCAAAGCTGGACTGGCTTACACCTCCACCAAGATACATCTGGCTGCCATTTCCCGATACACCAGAACTACCGGACGGGCGTCCTTGTGGTCTCATCGCTTGGTGAAGGAATATATGAAGGGACTATTCCGATCGTTCCCGCCGGTGAAGGCCCCTGGCCCGACGTGGGAGCTCAACGTGGTGCTGACCAGGCTCATGGGGGCCCCATTCGAGCCTATGCATTCAGCGCCGCTGAAGTTCCTGTCGTGGGAGACAGCATTCCTTGTGGCCATCACCTCCGCACGACGAGTGGGAGAGATCCAGGCCCTATCTTGCAAGCCTCCATACTTTACTTTTCACGACACAAGGGTGGTGCTGAGGACGCACCCCTCCTTTATGCCCAAGGTGCGGTCGGACTTCCACCTCAACAAGCCCTTGGTGTTACCAGTTTTCTTCCCTTCGCCTTCGTCTCCGGCCGAGAGGACTTTGCACTCGCTGGATGTGGCTAGAGTGCTGAAGTTCTACGTGGACCGCACAAAGAGTTTTCGGAAGACATCACAGCTGTTTATGAAATTTGGACCTGTGAATCAAGGGAAGGCTCTCTCGAAGGCTTCCATTTCCAGATGGCTCTCCGGCTGCATCATGCACTGTCACCGGTTGGCAAACCGACCGCTGCCCGGCCGTCCGAGAGCCCATTCGACCAGAGCGATCGCTACTACCACGGCGTTCCTGTCTGGTGTACCCCTGCTGGACATCTGCAGGGCTGATACGTGGAGGTCGACGCACACCTTCACAAGATTCTACTGCGTCGATCGGGACTCCAGGGAGGAGTCCAGGGTCGGCCAAGCAGTGCTGCGCAACCTGTTCACTTAAGGTGAGCCTGGTGAGGAGGTAAGAGATACTTAATGTTGAGTTGTTGTATTGCTTAATGTTGAGCCTGTTGCCACCTCCTGTGGTTGTGCATGTGTATACTACTATCTATTCTTATATTCATGAGCATGTGAATCCATGCCAGACCCCATGCTGGAGAAGGAAGAAGTTACTTACCTGTAACTGTTGTTCTCCAGCATGGGTCTGGCATGGATTCACATGCGAACCCTCCCTCCTTTCCCTCTGTGGCTCTTCACTTGGTCATACTGCCACTTTACGTGCTACCAAATCTGAGGATGGCTGCCAGGGGAGAGGCTTAGGTAGAGGGCAGTCATTGGCTGGGGGCAATATGACCCAGAGATCAGTGATTGGTTACTACTAAGAAAGACAGATCAGAAACAAAACTGATACTGATTTTTTTCTTTACCGAGGATTCCCGGCTTGACGACGGGGACTATTCATGAGCATGTGACTCCATGCCAGACCCATGCTGGAGAACAACAGTTACAGGTAAGTAACTTGTTCCTAATGCTATCTTGGATTCCAAGTTATCCAGGTGTGTGCGTCTCTTTCTAGTGGACTGGAAGGATTATGGTCCGGAGGATCGGACCTGGGAACCCGCTTCTAACATACATGCTCCTCGACTTCTCTCGCATTTCTTGTCATCCAGGAGGGTGAAAGTCTCATTGGGGAAGGATACTGTCAAGAAATCACGGCAGACTAAGGGGTTTTGGTGTTTGCATCATCCCCAGAAGTTGCCTTCTGGTGCTGCTGCTCCCCAGTTACCCCGTTGCAAACGACATATGATTAGGGCACTTCGTTCTACCTCATTGCTCTGTACTTCTTTCAGGGAGCGTTGGGGATTGCCCTGGGAATGCTGGCGTTTCGTGTTCCGTAGGTCATGTGGTTCGTCGCGGTCAGCCTTTCCCTCATGGTCACGTGAAAACATTGTACCTTCATAGACTCCTCCCACAACTCACTCGCTGCTTCTGAATCTTGTATTCTACAGCTATGCCACATTTGTGATTGCCCGTGTTTTTTTAATCATTGCTACGTTGTACGGATTTCCCTTGTCTAAGCCCTTGTCAGCATTGTTTTTGGACCTCTCTGTTACTGACCGCGGAACGAACATTGGCCACTGTTTTCTCTTTGGATTTGTTTACGTTTTATGCCCGAACGTTGCCAGGAATCTCGGAACGCCTTGGAACCTTGCTTTCTCTTTGTGATTCGATTTTGTTCCCTTGTCCACAATACTCGGAACTGTATGCCCCGAGTCTGTACAGAACTCCTCCGGTATTAAGAACTTCTGCGGAGTGAAACAGCTATGCAACCGCCTGTCATCTTTGTTCTTTTATACCAGCATCACATCGGTCTGCTCATCAGCAACAGCTACCACCTGATTTGGCATTCTGGACTAGAGACTGCCTTGTGAACGCTCTCAGGCGTCCTCGTTTCGTCGGGTGTAGGGTCTGGATTGCTCTGAACCAAAGACATCATTGTGGGACTTATTCAGGCGTCCTCTTGCCGGCGGGTGTCAGGCATTATTGGATTGTGTTTCCTTTCTGGACTCCTGCAACACTTCTTCTATATTGATGCTGTTTCCACCTCCTTGGTAAGACTTCCAAACTTCTATACTTTGCAATTCTTGTTACTTGATGATTGCTGTCCTTCCTGTCTGTTTATTGGTACCTTATTGTCCTTCCTCACAGTATAACGACCCACCACACCTTACACAGACTATTGCCATGGTGTTCATCTACTCCTGTTAAGATCAGCGGTGTTCCTGAGGCGTCATCCATCTTTAGGCCAATAGACTCCTCAGGCAGTTCTTACGTACTCCTGAGGAGTACATTGGCAAAAAGAACTTATCGGCTACACCACAAGTTCAATTGCCCGATTAAGGACTGATCCGTGGAATCCCAGGAAGGTCCTTTCATTCTCGTTTTGCTAGAATATGAACCTTTTCTTGTTTGGCCTCTAGTAACCTCTGGTTCATTCTGCTTTTCGTGCAAAGTGGAATCGCACTTATAATACAGTGCTTTGCTGTGAGGTAGATTATGTATAATGGCGCTTGCCGCACTAGTCTTCTACTTAGCATAGCAAGCCGCACTGTTTTCTTAGCTTTCTTGCGGTTCTAAGCATATTAACAGGTGTTAGCTGGTTGAATATCTTCAACCTGCTTACAGCGTGAGCTTCTTTGTATTTCAACATCGTTCTCCCCTTTTAGGTTCACAATATCTTTATTCATGGCGTTTCGTCTCTGTGTGTCATCCTCGGGTCGTCACTTCTTCTATCTGTGAGTCTGTCTGGGCCCTCGTGACGTCACCATTCGTCTTCCATTAAGACCTTTTTGGTTTCTTCCGGAACAATACTGAGACAATCTTCATTTCGTCTCATTTGCTTGTAGGGTTTTCTTAATGGATACCTTACTGTCCATGGTTTTCTGGGTATTGGAACTTCAATAGGTGTTATTTTTCTGATAGGTACTGGGCAGAGCCCTACTGCGGCTCTCTGCTGATTTATTTGCTCATCTTACATCACACGTCACATATCTTGGTGTGAAAGTTCCTGGTACTTCAAAATGGGCAACTGGAGTACAGGCTTTATTCGGGACCTCCTCTACAACAGTATGTCATTAAGGCAGGCAGGGGCCACCAAATGCTTGAGTAGCAATGTTTCGGAGGTAGCAACCATTTTCGCTACAAAGCTAAGCTGGGCCACAGGTAATAAAATTCCAACTTAGGTAGCTGCACCCCGTCTTCTTTATAAGGCAGGCACAATACTATAAGAGCGAGCTTGTGTCGGGCAGAGCCCTATAGAAATCCTTTAATCAATGTGTCTAATAGGTGGAAGAAGGGAGCTTTAATGTAGTAATGAACATTTGTGAAGTAATACAGAAATCTGGGGAGGACAATCATTTTGACAATTGCTATTTTACCCATGAGTGAAAGTGGCAGTCGGGACCAAAAGTACATAGATATTTTAAGACCCTTCACTACCCCAAGATTGTTGCGGGTGTGTGTATCTTCAGTGTATGCATGACTTGAACGCCCAAGTATTTAAAGGAGCACTCCTTCCACTGGAGCCCCAGGTCCGGCAAGGCAGACTCACTCACCCCACGAAGACCGGTCAGAGGAAAGAGACAGGACTTCTTTCTATTAGAGGAAATCCTGGAAAGTGTTGTAAAGTTGTCCAGAAACATTGGTAGGTTGTGTTGTGGTTCACACAAATAGAGCACATCATCAGCATATAGCGACACAATAAAAATAATTGTAATGGGTAAAATTAACCATAAAAATACAAGATGGAAAACCTTTTTTGAAGAGCTGGATTTAAGGATTGTAAATGGATCAGTAAAAGATGATATATCATCAGGCCTTACGTGGTGCCGGGGATCGTACCTGTCCACCCTGGACTAATTTTTTTTGTCAGCGTAAACATTTACCCTGTGGCATTAGAGTTGCAAATCAGTTTTAATGAGTTTAGTGACCATGCAATACTGTGTCTTAGTTTTGTTCCTTCCATTAATAGGATGCGGTATTGGGATAAGATTGGTGCTCTAAAGGTGAATCTAAGTAGAAATAGATTAGGCTGGTCAGATAGAAATCTGGATAAAGTAAGAAAATGGAGTAGAGGCCTAAGAGACGAATATATAGATATGGAGACTGCTGAGGAAATTGTTTTTGGGATATCCTCCTGTATGTATGGCTTTATACCTATGGGTAAAACTTCTTCGATGTAACAGAAATCCAAACCGGAGAGATCATATGATAAGATCATAGCCACTGAAAAGAAAAAGATGTCTGGCAATTAGAGCTAGTGATCATATGCGTCTCCATTTTGAAGATGCTAATGCTAGAAAGCGTAAAATAAAAAAATGACTATAGAAACTGAATTAAAAGGTATTGTATGTCTGAGAATAATGAAGTATGACAAAATATGGTTAGGATCCTACTTGATGGGTACTCAAGAAAAATGTGGTATTAATATAAAAAGGTTACTGGTGGTGGCCATGAAGAGCTTATTTGGAATATTGACAAGGCTACCTTGGAAACTTATCTCAGGAACAAATTCTCTGGTGAGGTTGTCCCCCTGGAGAGACCCTTGCTGGAATTAAATATAGATCGGGATGACATAATAGCCACCATTAAGAGGATGATATCCCCGAGGGTGCCTGGGCCTGATGGCCTTTGTAATTTAATTCTTAAAGTTAATCCTGAATTTTGGGCAGACATTCTCATGACAATCTTTGGCAAGATTATAAAAACGGGTATTATACCTGAATCTTGGAGGATATTGCACATTATACCCGTTTTTAAGAAGGGCTCCAGACTTCTCCCAGAGAATTATTGCCTACTGGCCATGACATATGTAACCAGTAGAGTATGCTGCGCACGTTTCCCGGGCTCAACACATGACTCAATGGCACTGCGGATTTCGACATTGCCATGGTACATGGAACGCTATGCTGGACAAAGCACATGGCTATTGGGTGAGTACAGCTGCCAATGCCCCGGCCCTGTGGAATGGGGGTGTGTGTCCAGGGCAATGACCAATGTGAGTGGGCTGCTGCGACTGCACATGCATCACCCCCCGCCCATTCACTGAATAGACAGCACAACCCAAACATCACAAAGCAACATATGACAGGTTGCCACAGTACACCGTACACACCCTGCCACATGACACACACAGCCAATACTGCCACTGGCCCATACACCTGGGGCCACTGCATACCTCCATCCACAAGCTCGATCGCAACCCAAGAGCAGCCAATGATCAAGACAGACATGAGCAGCATAAGAGTGGCTCTGAAATTGACCTTGACCTCTTTTTGATCTGGCTTAATAATATTGACAGCAATATCCAGTTCACCATGGAATGCAGCAATGAAAAAATTGCCTTTTTGGACCTCATGATTAGTCATGAGAATGGCAGTTTGAAATGCTGCCTCTATCGAAAAACAACTGCCAGGAATACTTTACTGTATTTCTCGAGTAACCATCCACAACATCTGAGAGAAAACTTCCCATATGGACAATTCCTCCAGATCATGAGGAATTGTACCAAGCTCTGTGATTTCTACCTCCAATCAGAGAACCTCGCTAATCGTATAACAGAAAGAGGCTACCCAAAGAAACTTATCTCTGGAGCCAAGAAGAGGGCAAGATTTACCGACCGAGAGATCCTTTTGACTGAAAACACTGCTCCAAAACACGGTTCGGAACACAATAAAATGACCTGTGTTATTACGCATGGACCCCATACTTTCCAGATAAAAAAAACTTATCTGTAAATATTGGCCCATTGTCAAACTAAGTCTGCCTGACTCGCCTGTACCACGATTTGCTTTCAAAAGAGCTAAGAACATAAAGGATACTCTTGTACATTCTAAATTCTTGTAGCCTGCACCAAGATTAGGTCTATGGGACATCAGGACCACTGTAGGACATTTTCCCTGTGGATCATGTTCAGTTTGCCAATTTACCTCTAGAATGAAAAAATCAACATTGGGACAAGGACCTGGAATCTGAATTGCCTGTCCAACTGCAAAACTAAACAAGTCATTTACTGTATTGAATGTCCCTGTGGGCTACGATACGTAGGCGAGACAAGCCAGCCCGTCAATATCAGAATATCTGAGCACCGTTCTCGGATTAGGTGCAAAAATACATCAGCACCCCTAGTGAACCACCATTTGGAAAAACACCATACCCCCAATGATATCAAATGGTGGATCCTAGATGTGGTGAAGGAATCCTCGAATATACTACGCTGCCTTCAGCAAAAAGAAGCAAGATGGATCCACAGACTATCTACTCATATGCATGGTCTGAACCAGGAATTTGTGCCTATAATATAAATACCAGGAGTCTGTGCATGCCCTTTTGCACAGAATCACTCCTCTGTGTTATCTCCTAGCTCTCTGACCCCCCTCTTTTTCATTGTTTTCATTTCTACCCTGACAATATGGGATTTGCAAGACCTTGTGCATCTTCAACTAAATCTCTTTGGTCTTTCTCTGCTGTGAGCAGAATCCATAGATGCACCTATACATCACACATAGATCACTCACAATAACCAATTTACAACAAGAGGCACTTATTTCACTTGCTTATTTCATTTACAAAATGCTCCTTTCCCTAGGAACACATTCCTAATTGACAAATTTGCAGGGCTTGTGGTTCATGCTTTTTATGTTTTTCAATTATTTTCGTCAGGTTTTTGAATCTTTATTTGCAAACTGCACACTGTTTTAGGGCAAAGCACTATGTTATGTTACTGATTTTCATCATTTATAATCTGTCTTGCACATATTGTAAGACATCTGCACTTTATATGCCCAGGTACTCAGCAGGGCATTCCCGCATTCTGTTGTCAGCCTTCCGTTCATCAATGCATGCATATTTGAAATGGAAGACGTAATCACCTGCTTTCCTTTACTTTCCACCCAAACGTGAGTCAACATCATGGCCACGTATTCAAAAGCCTTAACCCGAGCAGTGAGAGACACAGCTTTTGCTGATTATGCAGCCCTAAAGGCACACCCGCAGGCATGTCACAGCCTTCCTGTGACGTGGCTGCGCACCTTTCTTTTTGCACCATCAGACCCCCTCAGGCAATGCACAATCACTGCGCACGGTGACTGACAGGGCCGCTTTCCACTCTCTGTGCGGGACCACCTCCATGCCAGTCCTCCCGCTCGGGCCAAACAGACGTGCATCTGCGAGACACAGGGCCTCATTCCGGGTTTGGAGCTAACCATGGAGTAATTAGCTCCATGGTTGCCTCCGAAACCGTCCCAAATCCGGCATGGTGACTGGAGTAATTACAGGTCCATTCCAGGGTTGGAGGGACCGGTAATTCCCCATTCACCTTTTGCCCTTGCCCATTCCAATTTCTGCCCCATAGGGCTCAATGGGAATGGGGAAGGAGGTAATTACGGCACCGTAAATTACGGTACCGTAATTACTTCCGAAGTACCTTTGCGGGTCCCGTACTTAACTCGTGCTAAAAGCAGGAGGTAAGGAAGGACCCGCAAAGGGACCTCGGAATACGGAGGTAAGGGATTACCGGCATCGGCACCCTTACCGGTGCCGGTAATTCCTTACCTCCAACCTCGGAATGACCCCCACACCCTTTTGGATCCAGGAGCTCTGCCAAATCGTGACTCAGCCCTCGCAGCGACAGTTTTTTCTGCTCTGCACTGCCTTTGGAATCAGCCATGCAGTGAGGACGCCGTAGATGTGCTTCACTACACACTGTCAGGTAAATGCCTGGTTATTTGATTTCTTGAAAAAATGCATATTTAACTTCTTTAGTAAGGGTGAATTATACGACCAAGTGCTACGTTAACTAATGTGCACCTGGGTATTTTTGAGCCCTCACAGTGAATCCCTCTTTCACTTTTACACTTAAGGCATTACAAACATAAGCTTCGCCTTGTGAAGCATCCAGCAAGACAAGTTTTCTATCTCGGCTAGCCCAGCTGCCATAACCCACAGTTCTCGCTTTGTCTTGCCTTGGGGATCCGTACAATCACGCTGTTTGAAAGCAAGATTCCGAAAACAAGGTACCCTTGTCTACTACTGTCTCTTCCATGCCTATAGTTCCATGCAACAATGTTGCAGGGCTATCTACCAGCTATTTTTAGTAAAGGGTTTGAAGTAACCACAGGGGGCTAAATAATAATCAATTCAAGAATTTTAAATAACAAAACTTTTTGTAATTTGCAAATACATTGGCCCACACAAACATCGGCCGAAATAGTAATTATCCGTTATCTCACAATTCTACATGTGTGTTCTTCCTTGACACACTTTTTAGAAAAAAAAACACTCTTAGGTTTGACGTGTAACTCTCTTAACTCCTTCAGAACGAATACGCCTGATGAGGGAGCTAAATTTATCTGCCTTCAGGTCCATGGTGCACTTCTTGAACCTGTGGGGATCTGCAGCCCTTGCTGAGTGAGCACTAAATTCAGTCCTTGCTAATGACCAGGGTAAGGATCATGTACTAACCAGCTTTCTCAATATTTGCAATCCTGAAATCCTAAAAATGTGATTTGTTCACAGCCCATTAGTTTTCTGAAAACACTCCTTAAAACCACTTTTGTTTTCATTTTTTTGTCTGCCTCCATACAGGGTAAAGTCTCCTTCTTCTTTCTCTTTTCGCCCTGAGGAAGGCTTCGAAATATTTTGCCCAGCAGGGGGCGCTCCCGCCGAAACGTGATTTTGATGTATTTTCAAACAATAACATTTTTTCTGTAAGAGTCCGTTGATGAGTCTGGATCTCCTTACAACACTAGCACGTCAGCAGACCTGCATATATAGGACTGCGGAATTCTGAATATTAACAGCAGCCGCAGCATTTTTCTTTCAACTCATGACCATTTTGTTCTATTTTCTAATGTCTATGACCAAACTCTGATGCATTCTTTGCACACCACGGCCCTCATTACGACCCTGGCGGAATTCGGAAAACGATGGCGGAAATGCAATACCGCCATCGAATAGCGCTCGGTGCGACTATGACCCGTCACCGCAAAGTACGAAGCCATTAGCGACACCGTAGTGAACGCCAACGCTAACTGCACCAAGCACGCGCGCGCGCGCCATGCCAAACCGCAAACACCACCATGGCGCAAGGGTACGCCAATTCCGACCCTAGCGGACATGTACCTAACGCCATCAAGCATGGCGGAATGTACCATTCCGCCATGGTGAGAAGTACGGCATCGCGAATCAACCGTAAACGGCCCCACTGAGTGCCTGTACACCGCTCCCTGCCCACAAAGTACAACTCCCCGTAGGTGCAATGAAGTCACAATGCAACCATTGAAATGTACAAGTCACCCATGCATGCCAACGAACAAAAGAAACACAACAGGGGCCAATGGGAGCTGCAGGGCACAGATGGCACGAATACAGAAGCCATCCCAATGGACATGACCACAGTCCCCCACCAAGAAACGCACGCAAACACAGGCACCTGTGACCAGCAATATTCCGAGAATCACATCATTCCACCAGTCCACCTGGCTGACCGGCATCTGTTACACAAAACCCAATCCCCCGCCCCTGAGCATGACAACATTCAAACTGTCATATTGGCAGCCCCCATCCCTGACCTCACGGGCTTCGTAGGCAAACGCGCCCAGTACAGTACCACGCAACTAAACTCCGAAGCTGGAACCCAATGCAGATCTCCTCACAATACATCGCCCCCCAAATAGGCATATGCCACATCACTTGCAAAGAAGAACGCTACACGGGCCAAATCAGAATAGAAATTTAATGCACATCAAAATCACCAAGCCCATACAGCCATCAGGCCATGAACTCCAAAACACTTTTCACCATTGTGGGCTGCATCCGCAAGAAATGACCAGCCACTACTTGTGTGACGCCCTGTTCCCTCATGGTACACAGAGCCACATTCACGTACGAAAAGGCAACATGGAAGCGCACAGAACCGCAGGGCCGTCCCAATGGGGAGGCACTAGTCCAGCTGAAAGGCCGAAATGTTGCTCCGAGCCACCAGTACTGCGTAAGGGCATGTGGCCCATTGGCGATCGTCCCATAAGATCGTAATGCTGCTCCACTGATTAACACGAAGCAGCAGGTGTCGGGAGTAAAACCCATCTGCAGGAGTGGCATACAGATGGCAGTGGCAAAAGGGGAGGAGATACCTGTCAACCAAAAGAAAAGAAAAAGAACAGAATGGCCATCAGAACTACATTCGAACAACTCACTTCAATGATCACACTAAATCCACAGCCATATGCATGCTAGCCCACTCCAAAGGATCATCACCACCCCAAAACCACTTGCGACTCATAACCATCTATATCGAGGTGCAAACACCATCACAAACGAGTGTACCTGTGCATGCGTCTGTCAAAACAGAATCCATCAGATGGGAATGTTAACGTGCATGGACACAAGTGTCTGAGGGCGCGTCGAGACAGGGAGGGCTCAACAAGGCCAGATAGACGATGGTCCCACTATGGCAGCCCTGCATCACATAGCGTAGGGGAGGCGGATAGATCCCAAGAAGACCTGTACATGGCAAACTCTGTATCAAATCACCTGCCCATGCATCCATTCATCATTCCCTCATCCCGGGATTAAAACGCCTGAATATTTACTCACATAACATTAGAAATATCCATTGAGTCTGTGCGTTATGCAGCCTGCAAAATCCACAGTGCCCCAGCCCGGAATTCCAGTGTAGTGAAGTAACATGTATTTGGGAACGTCCGGCCTCATCGCCCACGTCGCCATTGCGCATCCCAAACCATTCATATCAATCATTGCATCCTCGCCATGGCCCCTGTCTCAAGGACATTGAACAATAGTACGTTATATTTGCAGTCAGACCTGTGGGCATTTCCTCGCCGCTAGCTGAAAACCGAAAGCGCCGCCCTTCGAATTCCTCATTTGCAACATCACGTCGAAGAGGCATCTGTGGCCGTTTGAAATCACTAATTATTCCATCGAGTGCGGCTGTGTGTGAAAATGGCAACTGCCTTCACCCACAAATGGGACGCCCCGCCCGTCGTTGCAACTCGGTAGAGTGATGCATGAGGGCCCACCGTTACTCGAGTACTACGTTCCACTGACCCTTCACAAGTCTGTTCACGACTGCACAGATAGTATGTGAAACAATGGGACCACAGCAGAATGAACATATCAACCAATGTTACACGGCCATCGGGTACAAATACATGATTGCAATAGCAAGATGCCATTCCCCGAATTGCAGCGTTGTGTGCGGGACGTGCTCGGCCAAAGGGGAGAGCAGTTTGCACAGGTGGAATGAATCACCACAGGTGGAGGCCATACAGCCTGAAAACACATAAATTGCACAGCCAGTCTCCTCCCACAACCACACCGAAATGCTACCGGCAGGACTCGCGATGTTGGCCCTGGGGGACATGATAGCACTGCAAGTACTCCAACTCCAAGAAGAAGACGAACACCAACTGCAACCGGCCGCACGGAGGAGACGCAGGAGGAGGAGGAGGCCAAGGCAGGGCCAGCAAGGGCCGCCAGCACAGCCACTACCACCACGCAGGCAGCCCGCAATCCCACGCCTCCGAGCACATCCGTTCAACCTCACTGATGAGCAGATCCACACCCTCTGGACCGGGACACCATAGCCGCCATTGTGGACATGACACAGGCTGACCTTGTCAGCATGATAGATAGCCCAACCGCCATCCCACCCCTACTGAAGGTGGTGTCTGTACTCCACTTCCTGGCCACAGGCACCTACCAGCACACAGTCGGACAGTTGCATGGCATTTCTCAGCCACTGTTCTCACGGACACTATTGCAAGTGCTCGATGCCCTCCTGCAGCACGCAGACGACTACATCTCCCTACCACGCTCGGAGCAGGAAATTACCAACACAAAAGTGGGATTCCATGCACTTGCCGGCATACCGGGTTGCATTGGTGCCATCGACTGCACTCATGTGGAATTGGTCGTCCCACATGCCATGGAGGCCCAGTACCGCAACCGAAAACAATTTCATTCTCTGAATGTACAAATGGTGTGTGACTCCAACAGGATCATTACACATTGTTGTGCCCGATTCCCTGGATCAACCCATGATTCTATGGTCTTGAGGAACTCTACAATACCACGCTACATGGAGCGACACGCAGGGAACAGATCCTGGCTACTCGGTGAGTCTCATTACATGCATGATAATGTGGGGTATGTGATTCGGCAATGACCTGGCAGGAAGGGGGGGGGGTGTGCGTACGTAGCAATGGCATTCCACATCATACGTTTCTCGTCCACATACAGGTGATGCTGGATATCCACTGAAGAGATGGCTCCTCACACCAGTCCGGAACCCACGGGACCAGCATGAGGAGGACTACAACCATGCCCACTCACGTACCCGTGTAGTCATTGAACAGGCATTCGGCCTACTGAAGGGTCGTTTCCGCTGCCTCAGCAGGTCTGGTGGGGCACTCCTGTACCGCCATGAGAAGGTTGCAAAGATGGTGATGGCATGTGTCATGCTCCACAACATGTGCGTACGTAGAAATGTGCCCATGCCCCCTGACGCAGAACTGCAAGCACCTGATGATGGTCATGATGAGGGTGGGGATGTGGCAGCACCTCATGGAGTCTGCGAGGCACCGGAGGGCCGTGACATTCGTCAGCATCTCATTGATGTATGCTTCTAGCACTCACGCCTGGTGGCTGATACATGGACACGGGACTCGTGGCACTGTGTGTGTCTGGGACATGCACAATATGGACTGTACGCCTATGATGGCCTAGTACACAAAGATCAATGTCCACACATCTCATTGGTTGATCGTGCACTGTTTATGGCATATGTGATATCATGTTGTACACCCTATCGACCCGCCACCCAAGTGAGCCCAACACACCCCCTCCACCCTCCTACCTCCCCCCCAAACACCAGTGTCCAAAGATGCTCATTGTCAGTGGGCAGTCGCTATTGCAAGCCCCCTCTGCGGGTATCAGGGGCACCCCTGCCTGTGGAGCGCAGGTTCCTCCCAGATCTACGTTGGGGGCTGCCCTGGACGGAACTTGCAACGGATGATGTCTCTGCCTGCTCACGTCCATGCATGTCCCTAAGGGTTTGCGAGAGCTCAGTGAGCACACGGCGCACTGCGGCAAGTTCGGCACATACGTCCTTGGACGTCGCATGCAGTTCCCCCCTCAGGCTCTCGGTGCATCTCTCCATTTGGACTCCCAGGCTCTCGGTGGTACTCTCCATTTGTGCCCTTAGTGTCTCTGTACCTCTCTCCATTTCTGCCCTAAGTGTCTCAGTTGATGTTTCTATGTCTGCCTTAGTGCCCCCACATTCATCGGCATGGTCCTTGAGGAGCGTGGCCAGTTGCTGCTGTTGCACGATTAACTGGTCGAGGGACTGTTGCCTCTGCTGGGCCATGGCCATTTGCGGGGGTGTCACAGAGGGGCTGTTGTCCTCATGTTGCCTTGCCACAGGGCTTGTGGGGGATGGCCAGTCGTCGTCTTGTGGGTGCCCCTGCGTGGTATCCTCATGTTGTACGGGATGGGACAGACAGGGGGATTGGGACAGGTCATGGATGGATCTGACTTCGACATCCCCGTCTTCTGTGTCGGAGCATGCTGCCATCAATGGGGTGTCACCTATGGTGCTGCTGCCACCAGAGGCAGTGCATCCGTTGGGGGGACCTGTGGTGGTGGTGTTGTGGGCATGCTGGCTGCTGGGGTGCCTGTTGATGTTACCTCCTCTGTGCTGCCACCTGATTTGTGCTGCTGCCGTGTCTTGATGCGTGCAGCTGAGGTGGAGGGTCTTTGGCCGTTGGTCTTGGCCCTCTTTGCAGGTGTGCTGGTAGGGGTGTCCTGAAGCTCGTCGTTTGGATCGGACCCTGTGGTGGAGTAAAGGAGGGCGAGGGTTATTGATGGGTCTGTGGGAATTGGAATGGCATTGTATCACATGCATTGGGGTGGTACCTGAGGGTGATTTGGGTCGGGGCCTTGGAGGTGCTTTCATTTGTGTGTGGAGTGAGGGTGCAGTTGTTTGGCAGCCTGCAGTTAGGGTGTGCCTGCTGCACGTGTAGTGCGTGTTTTAGGGGTTTTTAATTATTTATGTATTTATTGTGGGTTTTAACGTGCGCTATCAGGCCGATGTGTGTGGACGTTCTCCTGGACATGTGTTTCTGTTGCACTATGTGGACGCATGGTACTTCACATGGATGGACTTTGTGGATTTGGCATTGTTTTATTTGGCCCACCTACCTGAATCTTCGGATGTCTGCACTCCTTTCTCCATCCCTCCGACTCCCTCTATGCTCTCCATTCCGATGGTGGAGGCACAGATTTCTTCCCAGGGGGTCAACTTGATGGGTGATTCAGGACCTCCCCCGGTGGCTGTGGCAATGTTGCGGTTGGCAGAGAGTATGCTGCGGACGCGTATCCGCAGGTCGTCCCATCGCTTACGGCATTGCTGTGGGGTGCGGGGTGCGGTCCCCACCGCACTTACCCGCTGTGCCACCAGAGCCCATATGGCCTTCTTGTTTGCAAGTGCCGTCCTGGTCATTTGCGTGCAGAAGACGACGGCAGCATTCTCCTGGAGGGTCTCTGTTAGCACAGTGAGTTCCTCACGGGAGAAGTGGACCTGCCGCTTGCGGTCGCACGCTTTCTTCGCTACTTTTCCCATTTTTCTTGGTTTCGCTAGGGTGGATGACGGGTTGGGGTGTGTTTCAGGGTAGTGATTTTAGTGGTTGTGTGGTTTCAGTGGTTTTATAGGTGTACGGCGGGATGTTTCCCGTTCCGGGCCCATGTTTTAACTTCCGTTTCCGTATATTTCCGGTCACCGTACTTTCCGGTAGGCGCACACTGCGGTGTCCGCTGTGATGGGTGGCGGTATTGCACCTAGGGCGCCGTACGGCGGCGGTGTGGGCCGTTTTGGGGTCATTTCCGCCATCGCGGACTTTGCACTTCCGCCATGCCGTGGTGCTCGTGCCCGATGGGTCGGAATGGGCCGCACTTTGCTCCTTCGTGCAATGGCGGAAACGCTATTTACGCTGTGGCGGTCCGGTCAGTCACTTTCCGCCAGGGTCGTAATGAGGGCCCATCTGTCTTATTTTCTAAATGTTGTTTGACTTTGTACCTTTCCTCTGTGTTTATTTCAAGTCTTAACTAAGGCTTCTGTTCTATTATGTTCTATTTTTGTGATTCCGCATTTGTCTTTAACAAAAAATGTTTTCATGATGATGTTTTCTTTTGTTATCTAACAATGTCATTTTTTAACTCAAACATGTTCAACAATTTTTTTTTGTAATTAAAAGATGTTCTATTAAAATTTATTTAACAAAAAGGATTGTTTTCAGCATCTATAGAAGCTTAAAATAATTGTGTTATCTGCGTTTGGATACACATTAGGTAAAAATCAAAATTAAAAAAAGGTAAAAAATTTCTTTTTAAAAAAACATTTTCTTTAGCAGATTGGATACTATTGGTATATATACTGGTGGCAGCTCCATGCTTAATCTGACAGGTGCTCTGAGTATCCTCTATTTTGGGATACCCAGGTCCTGCCATTGGAATCAGTTGATTCCTGATGGGATACAAGATGGCCCCTGTGGCCTCTTGCCTTCTATTGCCTGTTACCTTACCTTTCCCGAAATCCCGGGAAGCCCTGACTCTGTCCCTTCCCCCTGAGTAGCTGTTGGGTGGAAGTTCTATATATGCTAGCGTGGGGGAAGTCTAGGCCAGACCGGCTGGAGCCTTCACAATGACTGTATGTTGTGGGTACGCCCGTGGGGTGGGACCTGGATGAATGGAGTGTGTGACAAATATGCATTTCATGTTATGGTTGTCTAGTATCTGGTGTTTGACACAATGACTGAGACAGCCCTGCCCGAAACTGGTATGAATGTAGTGGCCAGTGCTGAATGGCAGAGTGCTTGTCCGAATCCACATTCCGTGTTGTGAGTGTCTGGATGGATACAAATAGCCTGAATGCACTGTGAGCCTGATTGGCTGCCTGACTGCCCTTCTGAATGAGTGGTTGCCTGAGTGTGACCCAGCAGAGTGAATGGGAGATCAACAGTATATCTGGAGGCCTCTCACTGTTGGAAATCGTTCAGAAGCTGAAGTCGAAACGGATGCGTACCCCTGAAGCCCACTGGAAGAAGAACTGCTGCTGCTGTCCTTCGCTAATCTGAAAGCTGCTGTGCCTTCAAGGAACTGATCCAAGAGAGGACCTGGTTAGGAGACCTCTTCCCGAGCCTCGAGGGAGCATCGTGCACCAGCCGATCTTTGCCAAAGCTCCCTGGAGGTCAAACCCTCGAAAGGCTGCCGCCCGGGGACGGGGACTGCTGCAGAATCACGAAGAGAAGCGCCCGGACATTGAAGTCCATCACCGTCGCCGACCGCCGTCGCCGACCGGTGCCACAGTGCTCCTTTGCCTAAGAACATTGAAACAAGGACTCCCTTGCTCATCCTCGTCGACCACTTTCATCCTGCCGGAGAAAGTCAAGGTCGCTGACGACCGAGGAGAATCCACCGGTGGGTTTCCCGCCACCCAAAGACCGCAGAGACACTGACGACTCGACGCCCTTGCTGGGCCAAAGTTGGGAAGGACAAGGAAAAGTGGACCTCTCAGAAGGCTGAGGAGTCCCAGAAGCAATCACAGTCGGGTAAATCAAAACCTTCCTCTCCTAAGACCCAAAAATCTAGTAGGGATAGGTCCTATGTGGGTGGGAGTAAGAGTAGTGGTCCAACTGCTGCAAAGCAGGCTCCCAGTGGGTTCAGTACTGTAGCCCGCTTTCTTTTTTTATTTTTTCATTTTCTTAACTTGATTTAATTGTTTAAAAAGAAACAATTTTTACAAGATTGCTCCTTAGAAATCCGTCTTACAGTCTAGAGTCGAAAAAGGATGAAAAAAAGAAAAATCCCAATCCTACCAGCCTCTGCTACTTGAAGAGAAGAAGGAAGAAGGGGGAAAATTTGGTCGCTTCAAGTTATGAGGTCTATTTTGTCAGTTTCCGGGCGTTTCAGTAGCCCGAGGCTTTCGTAGAAGCCTGCCACTGCTATGGTCCATTTGATGTTCACTCCACTCATCAAATTATTCCATTTCTCCTCTTCGTCAACGTAATCAAATTTGCCAAATAGATGTCCCAAGTAGAGGATGCGGGCCCCATCCACCCCTCTACAAGTGAGCAGCAAGTGTTTGAGTGTTTCAATTGCGTCTGGTTGGCGACAGAATCGACAGAGGCTGGTATTCACTTGTTTTCGCCTAGGTAATATCTCATTTGTGTATAAGATATTCAGGCGGATGCACATGAAGTTTTCACAAAGCTTCTTCGATGGGCACTTCAGTAGATAGGCTCTCGTTTCGTTGACTTTTGCTGGGTTGTCCGGCCCGTTCTTCATGGATTTTACTAGTTGTACTTCGTCTATTGTTTGTATCCAGTCTCTCTCCATCACTCGCCTCTTTACTTTTCCTGGGTTACGAATGAGGTAATCTTGGGAGCAACCTGCCCAGTCAAGGCGCTGATTGTTTTTCTCCTCCCATTGTTGGAGCATCTTACACGTACCGGCTCTAATTTCTTGCTGTATTGCCTTGAGTATCAGTGGTGGATATGGCAAGAGCATCTTTCGGTAAAGCATCAGTTCGTTCCGTGTTACGATGGAATTTAGTGACTGGAGTGTTAGTTCTTTCCTGATTACAGCCACTGGAATAGATTGTGGTAGACATAGTACTTTATGCCAGTACAACCCTTCTACTTTCTGCCAAGAGTGGCAATATGTAAGGCATCGATTCTGCGCCATACGTTAGTGTAGGGATGACTTTCATCCTATAGAATGTCAAAAGCGGTGCTATTGAGAATCGGCCGTACGTCTTAGACAGTATTCTGGTCTGTGTTGTTAGAAGGCGTAGTTTTTTCAGAATAGTTTCACACATCGGAGTTTCTTTCATGTTTTTACTCAGTGTGACTCCGAGGTACTTGAACTACTCAACAATTTCCAGGATTTCCTCTCGTACCTTCCATACAAAGTTTGCTTTTTTACTCATGCCTTTTCCCAGGATCATGACTTTGGTTTTTTCTTGGTTCATTTGTAGATGGTTGGCTTGGAGGTAGGAGTCGAGGTTTGTAAGTTGTCTTTGCAAACATATCGGCGTTTGGTCCATCAAGACAATATCATCTGCACATAGCATTCTTCATATTCTCTTCACCTAGTCTTGGAGGGAATATGCGTACTTTTGCCTCGTGTTCTTTATAATCCGAAGTATATGCGTTATAGAGTGCCGGGGCAAGAGGGCATTCCTGTTTCACTCCTCGTTCGATTTTGATCCAAGATGACAATAGACCCTGCTGGTTCAGGCGTACACACATCGACATGTCACTGTAAAGTTCCTTGATGGGATTGAGGATTTCCGGTGGGCAATTATGATTTTCTAATTTTTCCCACAGAAGGATTCTGTCCACACAATCAAATGCCTTTGTTAGGTCAATGAAAGCCATGTAGAGTTTAGGATGGCCATCAATGACTTTGGCCTTCAGAGTACTTATGGCTAAGATGTTAGCTGTCTTTCCTAGGTTTTTTACAAAACCAGCTTGTAACGGGTCAATCATTTTGCCAGAAGTTACCCAACCTTGGAAACGTTCCAGGATGAATGCAGCAAAGAGTTTCCCGATCGAATCTAATAATGATATGGGCCGGTAGTTGCTTGGGTTGTCTCTCACACCCTTCTTAAAAATTGGCACAACTATCGCCTTCTTCCAAGACGGGCGGATGGTTGACGCTATGTTGCAGTTCTTGAACACTTCTCCCACGAAGTGGGACCAGCTTTCGGCCTTTTGCTTAAGATCAAAATTGGTAATCCCGTCTGGGCCAGCTGCGCGTGAACCATTGAGTTTTTTTATTTTGGTGATGATGGTTTCTTGATCCGTTGGAAACTTCCATTCTGCTTTTATAGAAGTCGGAGAGAATGTTGGAGATTTCGTGGGGGCTTTGTAGAGTTGCTCAAAGTGTTTAATCCAACTCAATTCACTCACTGCGTTGGTCAGTGGCTGGTTCTCACCCTTTATTTTTCCATTATTGAGCGCCGAAAATTCCTTTGTTTTCTTGCTGCAGATAATGCGCAGCATCATTTCAGCATTGTCTTGGTTTCGCTTCCAGCCACAGTTGATATTTTTTTTCACTTTATTTGATTCAGCAATATCAATTTCCAGTCCTGATTTGTTTGCTTTTCTTTTTAGTTTTCTGACAAACTTCCTTTTCTCCACCAATTGTTTGTTAAAGACATGAATTTTCAGGGTTGGCCGTTGAACACCTTTTTTGCAGGGTTTTTGTAAACTGTCAGGGCTGATGAGTAGTCTGTAATATTCTCGGAGTTATATCTGCCCCGACTCGTGCACGCTGCATATTCTTTCGTCAATGCGATGTTTGCAGCGGCCGAGAGTCGAATACGAATACCCTGTGAGTCGGATTCTAGAGATGAGTGCGTTCTTCGTTTTTCATTTATGCTTGTGTGCCACTCGTGGAGCAGTAAATTACGATCGCTGTTGATTGTTCGTCTCACCTTGAAGGAGGCGAAATATTTTAGAAGGCTTCTAGACACATGGATGTAATCAATAACAGCCTCTTCACCCTTTCTTTCCCATGTTGGAATATGGCTCGTCTTTGCTTCATTTATCAAATGCAGGTTATGCAGGTCTCTGGATTTCATGAGTCTGGACCACAACGCGGCCCTTCCTCGCGAATTTCCCTTGCCGGCAAATAAGTCGGCGTTCATGTCTCCTGCAATCATCATGTGTTTGACATCTTCCTCAATTAGGGCTGCATCAATTGTCAATTCCAACTCCGTCAAGAATTGTTCATTCGATATTCGCAAAGGGTTCCAGTAGGTATTTAGAACCAGGATCTTTTCTTGCGTCTCTTTTTTAATACTTGAGGAAGGAGCAGACCAAGTGATTATCGATGCCAAGATGAATTCAGTTCTTTTAATAACCTTTGTCAAAGTCAGGGCGTTTCCTGATTTGACAGCTGTTATTATTCCTGACCGGGGTCTTCGTTTGGGACCTTTGTGGGCCGGTGAGTGCGCCAACTTGAATCCGTCCAAGAAGGGGTTTCGAATGAGCCATGTCTCCTGCAGACATAGTACGTCAAAACTGGACAAAAGCACGTCCGATTTTGCAGTCAAATTGGAGAAGCCCCTAGTGTTCCAGGATGCCAATGTCAGTATAGGTATAGTTTCTGATCCCTGGGGATTAAGATCCAAGGCCCCGGTGTCCTTGTATGGTGGCTATTTTGTTCTCAGCTGTTTGACTTGCTTCTTAAACCAGTCAGGGTTTTCATTTGAAGTAGTGGGCACTTGCTCTCCGAAACTCCAGCCTTGCTTGCCTTTGGAGGACGGGCCAGTTTCAGTCGTTAGGTGTGATCTTTTTTGAGTCGGTTTATCCAAGCGATCCTCTTTCCAATGAGACCTGTCTGCTGAGTGGTGTAGCTTTTCTTTTGTCTGTTCTCGTGACTGTATTTCCTCGTTGGTTGTCCAAATGTTCTTTGCTGCTTTTTCCCCCGCTGATCCACGAGAGAGAGTTACTCTCTCTGGTGGTCCTTGTGGTTGACTTGGGAGAGGGCGTCTCAGTCTAGGCGAGTTGTAATTCTGTTGGGCCCTAGTGTTTCTTCCTTTCAGCAACACTCTGGGGCTTCTAGGAGAAATCTCCTGTGTTGTTTTTCCACGAAATTGAGCGTCACATTCGTTGCGAGGCTAAGATCTAGGCCAAGGTGTTTTAACCAGTGGTCGAAGTGAGCGGGAGCGGTCGGGAGCGGTGCTCCTCTACTTTCTTTAATTACCTTTTACAGCTCCTATACTTTTATTTTAAAAAGAAACCGTTCTGGAATGGTTTCGTTTTAAAATAAAAGTGTAGGAAGAAGTTGAAACTTGCACTTTCAGTGCACTGCACAGAACATTCCCTTAAACAGCAGGTTCAAGTGTTTGTGGGGGTGTATTGTGTGTGGGAGGGGACGTGGCGATGTGGTTTGGGGGTGGAGGGGGCAGGCCAGCAGGGAACATAGCTCCACTACTTTTTTTCATACACTTCGACCACTGGTTTTAACTCATCTTTAGTGCTCCATAATCATTTTTGGGCTTTACTCAAGTTGATATGTAGATACGTGGAAAGGGTTTTTTGCTCCCGGTTATCTTGGTTATAAAGATTAGAAATGATATCCATAACACTTTGGTTAGTACAAAGTGATTCGTTTATTTGCGGTCAGCCGACACGTGTTTCGACCCATACGGTCTTTCTCAAGGCTGAACAGTGTTCAATGGTGACAAGTGTTTATGTGATTAGTGACAATTGTGTGACAGATTATATTATGTTCCATTGTGGTGTAGGGGTGATGTGCAGTAAGTGACAAAAAATAGCAAAAAGTAGCATCACATCAAAAAACATTGACGTGTTAATTTATAAAAAGCATTGTTGCATGCAAACAAGGAGAAGGGGAGGAAAAGAAAAAGGAGAAGGTTAGCAAGTGGGCAGAAGGGGAGGAAAAGGGTTTTTCTTTAATGAGGTGGAATCCTCTTACCTAGTCTGTTTGCTGATTGCCCTCAGTGGGGTGTTTGTTCAATATGGAACTGTCCTTACGGCAGTCCTGGCTCCTATTGGGCCCTGTAATAAGGAAGTACAATAACGGTGGATGTAAAAGCATTGTGGTACGAATTACCTGATTGATTTCTAGTTGGTTCCCAGCTAGTGAGTGTTCTTGGCGGCGTCGAAATCACATCACGTGCAAAATCCGGCTCGTGTGTGTTTCTTGGCCGTGTGGGTCGTCCCTAGCGATTTCTTTGGTCCATTATGGGGCCCCCTGTGTGGGTGCTGTGAGCTGGTCTGGATTGACATCAAGAGCTTTTTGGTAGACGCTCTTGTGTGTGGCCAGCCACTCGAGGGGTTGGTGTTGTTCCGGGTCGCTCGAGTGGGGAGCTGGTCTATGGGAATGTCCCTGCTGGTTAGAAAGTCTGCTAACCATGAGGGCGGGCGGGGAGGCTTACCTTTGTATTCTGTCTGCGTTCCAGGGCAGTGGTCTGCTCCTTTACTCCACCGCTATGGTGGCCGCCATTATAAGGCGCTTGTGAGCTAGCTGAATCACGTTATGTGACAATTGCGCATGCTCAGTGGCATAGCGTTCTGCGAATGTCACTGTGCATGCGCGTGTACTGTCGTGTCTGCGCATGCTCAGTGGAGCACTGCTGGCACTGTAGTGTTCGGAGTGGTGAGATCTGAGAGGAGGTTGTATGTGGCCATTGGCCCATGGCAATTGGTTGGTTGCCAGGGAAGGGGGAATTAGCGTTGGGAGGCGCATAAACGAGAAAGTGTTACTATATGTGGAGAGCCGTGAGGATACTTAGGCTTGGTGGGAAATTCATGTTCCAGTTTGTGTGTGCAGGGGAGTTTGTTGGACCCCGGGCCACATAAGGATTCTATGTGATGTGGGGATAGATACAATTAGTATGTGTGTCAAGGACATGGGTTGGGCATAGAGTTGCCCTCAAGTTAGAAAAATATAGGGAGAGGAGAGGAAATGTTTACAGGAAGACATTTAGATCGTGGTCTTTGTTCAGGCCATTTTTAACACATCTGAAGTGACAAATTAGCCGTGCTTCTTCTTGTCTTAATTTCTGAATTCTGTCTCCTCCTCTTGGTCCCAGCCGTACCATTTGCTTTTAAGTTCCGGAATTGTCATTGCCATGTTCTGGATACCCAGTTCTTCTAAGCATTCTTGCTTGCTTTTGTCATTTTCTACGAGCGTACTGAGGAGATGGATGTAAAGACCCTTCTCACCATCCAGCAAAAACAACTTTGTGGACATACAAATAGACCTATTTAAATTTACAAGACTTCTCAAACTCAAGAAATTCTTTGCCACCAAAACATCGGTATACAAACCAAAGGAAATAACACCAAAACCTAGCATACTCACGATAGGGGATGTTGAAGACATCCATCTCCTCAGTACGCTCGTAGAAAATGACAAAAGCAAGCAAGAATGCTTAGAAGAACTGGGTATCCAGAACATGGCAATGACAATTCCGGAACTTAAAAGCAAATCAAGATTTACGCCTCAACATTTCCTCTCCTCTTCCTATATTTTTCTAACTTGAGGGCAACTCTATGCCCAACCCATGTCCTTGACACACATACTAATTGTATCTATCCCCACATCACATAGAATCCTTATGTGGCCCGGGGTCCAACAAACTCCCCTGCACACACAAACTGGAACATGAATTTCCCACCAAGCCTAAGTATCCTCACGGCTCTCCACATATAGTAACACTTTCTCGTTTATGCGCCTCCCAACGCTAATTCCCCCTTCCCTGGCAACCAACCAATTGCCATGGGCCAATGGCCACATACAACCTCCTCTCAGATCTCACCACTCCGAACACTACAGTGCCAGCAGTGCTCCACTGAGCATGCGCAGACACGACAGTACACGCGCATGCACAGTGACATTCGCAGAACGCTATGCCACTGAGCATGCGCAATTGTCACATAACGTGATTCAGCTAGCTCACAAGCGCCTTATAATGGCGGCCACCAGAGCGGTGGAGTAAAGGAGCAGACCGCTGCCCTGGAACGCAGACAGAATACAAAGGTAAGCCTCCCCGCCCGCCCTCATGGTTAGCAGACTTTCTAACCAGCAGGGACATTCCCATAGACCAGCTCCCCACTCGAGCGACCCGGAACAACACCAACCCCTCGAGTGGCTGGCCACACACAAGAGCGTCTACCAAAGAGCTCTTGATGTCAATCCAGACCAGCTCACAGCACCCACCCAGGGGGCCCCATAATGGACAAAAGAAATCGCTAGGGACGACCCACACGGCCAAGAAACACACACGAGCCGGATTTTGCACGTGATGTGATTTCGACGCCGCCAAGAACACTCACTAGCTGGGAACCAACTAGAAATCAATCAGGTAATTCGTACCACAATGCTTTTACATCCACCGTTATTGTACTTCCTTATTACAGGGCCCAATAGGAGCCAGGACTGCCGTAAGGACAGTTCCATATTGAACAAACACCCCACTGAGGGCAATCAGCAAACAGACTAGGTAAGAGGATTCCACCTCATTAAAGAAAAACCCTTTTCCTCCCCTTCTGCCCACTTGCTAACCTTGTCCTTTTTCTTTTCCTCCCCTTCTCCTTGTTTGCATGCAACAATGCTTTTTATAAATTAACACGTCAATGTTTTTTGATGTGATGCTACTTTTTGCTATTTTTTGTCACTTACTGCACATCACCCCTACACCACAATGGAACATAATATAATCTGTCACACAATTGTCACTAATCACATAAACACTTGTCACCATTGAACACTGTTCAGCCTTGAGAAAGACCGTACGGGTCGAAACACGTGTCGGCTGACCGCAAATAAACGAATCACTTTGTACTAACCAAAGTGTTATGGATATCATTTCTAATCTTTATAACCAAGATAACCGGGAGCAAAAAACCCTTTCCACGTACCAAACAGGGGCTCAGGCTTAACCCCAAATCGGCTCCTGTGATCTTGCCTAACTCACAAACTAAATATAACTGTTGCACAGCACAGGCAGGTTCCATTCCTAGAAGCCTCAACCCACAGTACCTTGATATGTAGATAGGAGCTGTCCTTTCTTCCATTTGGGTTTGGTTCCAGGATATCAATGATGTCTGGCGAGGAAGATTGGAGGGACTTAATTTGGTCAAAGATGTTGGTTATCGCCTTATAGTTCAGGGTCCAGTTGTCTCGTTCTTCTCGGCATCTTTGCAGCTTGAATGTTCGTGTCAGTATTGATTTTACACTGGAGTTATGATCTCTTTCCCAGGAGTTTTCTTTACGGTTGTACAGCACCAAGTTCTCCCTTGCGTCGTGGACCCTTGACCTGTGATGTATTTTTAGTTTAGTTGGTAGGCGACGTAAATTCGTCCCTCCCGTTGAGTGATGTTTGAGTTCTTCGTCTTTTTCTGCTTTATCCTTTCGAACCTCTGGCTTCATATTATACCCTTTGTTGTGGAGCTGGGGTGAGAAACATTCTTGGCCTGCCGCTGAGTGTTTTTGCTTTAGGCCTTTGGGCTGAAACAGTTCCAGGCCTCTTTGCGCGCTTTTTTGTTGATATCTTTAGTTTGTGTCCGACGTGCTTGTGGTGACAATCTGATGTCGGCTAAAAGCACTCTCTTATTCGGGTTTGTCGTCTGGCGAAGGTCTGGAGATTCCCGTTTGGTCTCTTTTTGTTGCGGGGCTTTTGGGATTTCAGATTCAGAGTCTTCGACTGTGTATAAGCTCAAGTTCATTAAGTCGATTGAGTCGTATGATTGTTCACCAACTCTTTGCTCCTCTTCTCCTAGCTTGCTCTGAGTTGGCATTATAGGTTTTTTTTTCCGTGTAGGGATATGAAGGCTTAGATCCGTGAGCTTGTTGCCACTTTTTAGATTTACACTCGGCATTCCTTTCCTGGGCCCTGGTTTGCCATTCACATCCTTTATTGTACTGCTTTGTCTTAAGGCAGGCTTTTTCTTAGAGTCATTTTGAGTTGCGCCTTTCTGTGAGAAAATGTCCAATGTTGGAAAAATGTGGTCCGCCGTGAAGGTGAAAATTGTTGGAGTTGATTTCAGCTTTGAACTTGCGTTTGCGTTCGGTGTAGTATCTGATTTTCTTCTTTTTTGCCTAGGGTTTGATTGATTTCCACCAAAATCACCAATCTGTGATGACAATGGTGCAGGGGTAATAAGGGAGTGGTGGTCTACTTTTTGAAGTCTAGTTGGTGGTGCTGATATAGGCGGCAGGGCTTCGTTTGCTGCTTTGGCCACGTTGCTCCCACAATGGCATCTGTTTGAATGTGTAATGATCTTGTAACTTTTGCCTCTGGTTCTCTTCTGTTACCTTCCTTCCTTGCATTCCCCCAATTTAGCCTTTTGTCTGAGTTGATTGGTTGGTCTCAGTGGGGACTTCCAAGCTTGGCGGTCACAAATTCCTCTAAAATGAGTATCTTTGTGTGCATCATAGCTATGAGCGTGTTTTGATCTTTCATCGAGTCATTTAGGGATTTGTATAATTTTCCAAAAGGTGCCAATGCGATTGTGACTGTTGAGAGGATAGTCATTGGGTCTATTTTCTTTTGGGGAGAGTCCTGCAGTTGCTTATTGGAGATCTCACTCAGCCATCTGTTTACTATAGGTGACGTTCCCCTTGGATCTCTGGTGCTTGTTGTTTTATCAGCGTTGAGCCTCTTTTCAATAGATTTTGGTGGAGGCGGGCTTATAGTTAATTGTTTCGGAGAGGGGTGTTTTTTCAGAGTTGTGTTGGTAATTGTCTCTTTCTCTCTCTGGGCCATCTCTTTTCCATTGAGGAGGTCCCTTAGGTAATTTAATGGAATTCTGGATTCTGATGCCACTTCCTCCTGTGCCATCTCTTTTCCATTGGGAAGGTCCCTTAGGTCATTTAGTGGGATTCTGATGCCACTTCCTCCTGTGCGGGGCCAGCATCTTCTCCTGTGCTCTGTTGGGACGAGTGGGGCTTCGTAAGCGAGTCCGGTTCGATGTTTAGCTCTGGTACAGACGGTAGAGTGATCTTGTTTTTCTCTCCCCCTATTATGGGTGACTGCTGTCGGCCCATCTCTAACACTTTTTCGCCAGTTTTTTTAGGCGCCCCGTCCAGGTAGTTTTGTAGCAGATGGGCTTCCTTTCTGACAGCGGGTATTGGAAGAATAATTACCCCTGTTAAATGCATCGCAGTATCTTCTACGATTGACAGGAGTTCGGCGTTGGTGATGTCTTGGTGAGTAGATCCTTCTTGGCGGCCTTTCCGGCCAAAGTATTCTTTTAGCGTGTTCATAGAACTAAATGGATTGAGAAGGCTTAGTTTATTTTGATTTTTGTGAATTCTTTTATATGGTGCTTTTAGACGTGTGGCTTTTCGGGCTGACGTTTTTAGAGTATTCCCCACGATTTTGCTAGTGAAATGATGTTTAGGAAGCACACGTTCCTCCTTTCCTGGGAAACCTCCGCTGGTAGGTTTGAGAGTGCGCCCTGACCGCCCACATTCACGGGGAGAGCTGGGATGTCAGTCAATGCTGCGGGCCCTCCCAATTCCCCGCCCAGCTGCTGCCGCCCCTCCAGGTCGCGGCTCGGGGAAATGCTGCCACGTGGCAGGAGCCCTTCTCCCTGCCCCGCGATCCCACACCCCGGGGGGGCCGTGCCTTGCGGCTGGATCCCCTCTCCATGCCCGACAGGCCAGAGGCCAGACAGCGAGGGCAGCGGGGACAGCGGAGTCCCAGGCGGAGGCGAGACAAGATCATCGATTTCTGGGTGTACATGCACCACAGCCAAGATGTTCAAAGGCGGTCGCTCTGCCCCGAGGCCCGGATCCAGCGCCGAAGGCCCCACCTGTTAGGGAGAATTCTCCTTCTAGGGCTAATTTCCCTCACCTAGTGAGTCCCCCAGCATCTTTGCTGGATTTCTGGAGTTTATTTATTTCCACTTGTTAAGAGTGTACATCTTTTTCCACTCTTACATGTGTTTTGGCCTTTGTGTTTTTACTCATTGAGTGATCTTGGGCGCTGGAGCACACCACTCCAGGTGCCCCTGTTCTTGTATGGGTTACACTGCACCTTTAGTGTAGTAACCCAGGGTTGTCTTTAAGACTTCCCCCTGACTCCATTTCACTTCTGTCCCCCAGAGAAAGGTAAAGCTGCCATTTACTTTACCTAGTCATTTTTACCACAGACCCAGTACACCCCATTTTACATGGAGTACTGGAAAGGGCTAATCTGTACCCCTTTTCTGTCTGTACCTCCCTGAGCATTGTTTTGCTCTTTTAACATTTAGACTTGGCTGGTGGCAGTGGTATCTACCCTAACTTTTCTACCGCGATTATATTAGATAAACGTGGTACTGTTCTTGGCTATTATATTAGCCTCGAACATAAACCTGCTTGACCAAATCGTCTTTCTTTTGGCTCTGGTTGTGTTTATTCTCCATTTCTTTTTGTTAAAGTCCTCCTTGTGTTTTACTTTGCGCGGCAAACTAGGTTTGCCTTCTTTGTTCACCGTCTTTTTGGCAGGCTTCTGCAGAGAAGCCCTCCTCAAGGCGCCTAGGTGTCTAGGTGGGCTGAATGTGAGGGAGGGGTGTAGTCACCCCCTACACAGGGTATCCGAGGAAACCCAAGTCGCACTTTGCCATGATTGGCTGAGGTGGTTGTCCCAGCCGGACAACCACCCTGCTGCGTGATTGACAGCCAGGCTGTGTGATATGATATGGCATTTCTAACGCGCCTATACACAAGTGTTTCAAGGCGCGACGAGGCGGGGGAGGGGGACAAGGGGAGACAGATAACGATCCTACTAGGCCAGGTGTCATTCAGATCGCGCAAGTGCAAGGGTAGAGGGGAATGGGAAAAGTGCAAGGGGAAAGGGAGAGGGGAAAGTGCAGTACATGGTTAGTAGAATACAAGATAAATAATAGGGCCAGCTGGTGGCAAGTGCAAGGTAAGTGCCGGGAGAAGGGGCTGTAGGAAACAGACACGCCAGAGCCTGACCAGTGATACCCAGGTTATCACAGAGACGGTTGAGCAGGATGGTGTGGTTGAAAGTGTCAAAGGTCGAAGAGAGGGCGAGCAAAATGAGAACACAAGGAGTGTTAGAGTCAAGGTTTGAGAGCAGGTCCTCACGGATGTTCAGGAGAGCAGTTTCCGTGCTTCTGGCAGCTCTGAAGCCAGACTGATGGTCATGAAGACTACCAAGAGATTCAGCATGGAGATTAAGCTGGGAGATGGCCAGTTTCTCCAGGAGCTTGCCCAGGAAGGGAGTGATAGAGATTGGGCAATTGTTAGCTGGGCAGGAGGGGTCGGAAGAGGGTTTCATAAGAAGGGGGTGCACAAGGGAGTGCTTGAGGGGGGATGGGAAGACTCCAGAGGCGAAGGAGTGATTGCAGAAGTCTGCCAGGGCAGAAGCCAAGGAGTCGATGTGGTCCTTGATAGTTTTGGAGGAACAGGGGTGGACCTGTTTTGACGAGACTTTCATAGATCGGACTTGTCTCGAAACCTCGTCAGCAGAAAAAAGGGGAAAGGCAGAGAAGGAGGGAGGAGGGGTGGCTGCAGAAGGGCCAGAGGAAGAGCAGGGAATAGAGGGGGGGAGGTGATAGGAGGAGAGTGAGGACAGGATGTCCTGAGTTTTTGAAATGAAGTGAGAGGCCAGTGCCGTGCAGAGGGCCTGGGAGGGGACAGGAGAGGTAGAGACTGCAGCAGGGCCATTTCCTCTCTGCCACCCTGCTCTTGCGTTTAAGGGTGACGAGATCCGAGTCATACCAGGAGTTACATTTGGCCTTGGGCTTCAGGCGGATTCTCATGACAGGGGCAAGGATATCAAGGGTATCAGATATAGCAGGGTGGAGAGTGGAGAGGGCTGTGTCAGAGTGGGAGTCAGCCGAAGGGGGGGCGAGAAGGTGGTAGCGAAAGCCTCAACTGACACGCGCTTCATGGGTTAGATGACCGCAAAGGTGGGTGGCAGTGATGAGGGTGGCTTTGCCTGTGGGGAAGGGACGGTGAGGTGGGAGGATAGGAGAAAGTGATCACTCCAGGAGAGAGGAGTGGAGAGAGGGACAGAGAGGGGAAGGTCAGAAGAGATCAGAGCATCAAGAGTGTGCCCTGCAGAATGGGTCGGCCCAGACGGGAGAATAGAGAGTGAGAGAGAGTCGCAGAGGTCGCGAAAGAGTCCAGAGGGAGGACAGGAGGCATCAAGGGGGATATTGAAGTCTCCAAAAAAGAGGAGTTGAGTGGTTGAGGACAGGAGTGAGGAGGAGAGGTCAGCCCACTCAGAGAGGAAGGAGGAAATTTGACCAGGCGGCCGATAGATAGTAGCCACGGTAAGGGAATGGCTAGGAGAGAGAGAGAGTCGGCAGACAAGGCATTCAAAGGAGGAGTAGGACTGCGTAGGAGTGACAATGGCAGGAATCCACTCAGGGAAGATAAGGGCCACACCCCCCCAGCACTGTTGGGCCTGGGCAAGAAGAGGATCTTGTAACCGTCAGGTAGGAGTGTGTCAAAGCTGGTGACAGAGCTGGACGTGAACCATGTCTCAGTGAGACTGAGGATGTCAAGGTCCAGTTCCTCAAGAAGGCGACAGATATCAGCGGAATGTTTGACAGCAGAGCGAGAGTTGAGAGTGGCAATGTGGAGAAGGTTGCCATCGTTGAAGGACTTCCGGGGAGGGGTACAGATCAGAGGTACACCCTGTGGAGGTGAAGAAGAAGGAGCCCGAGAGAGGGCAGGGTGAGAGGGTGGAGGCAAGGTAGCCGAGGACAGAGAAGAGGGGACAGCAGGAGAGGAAAGGAAGTTGATGAGGCGCGGGAAGCGTCTATCAAAGAGGTGGAGGTTGGCCTGAGGGCCTTGGACCAAGACGGTCCCATTAGCATAGACATTAATGATGGCCTTAGAGGAGCGGAAGGGGGCCAAGAGGACATCCCAACGGGTGCCACCATTAATGGGAGAAGAAGAGAAGGGAGAGAGCACAGAGACCATATGAAGGGTCCATTGGTCAGGGGAAGGCACGAAAAAGAGGATGTCAGTAAGAGTTTCCTTGTAGGAGGCACTAGTGTAGGTGTCAGCGATAGGGAGGCCTGGGTTGGAGACCAGGATATCCTTTTAAAACTTTTTCCTACCAGATTTAGTGAGGAGAGCAGGATAGTCAATGGAGAAGCAGTTAGAGAAGATAGGAGAGCTAGAGAGGACCATGGAATAAGGAGGGAGTGGGGGGGAGACAGACGAGAGCAAGTGGGCAGGAATGAGCAGCAAGCCCTAGTTTACCACAATTTCAGAGCAGCAGTAACACAGTAATATGAGTTAGGTACCCAGTGTAAAGGCCACCTGAGTTTGAGAGTCCTGCAAGGGGAGAAAAAGCCCTAGTTTACCACGATTTCAGAGCAACAGTAACACAGTAATACGAATTAGGTACCCAGTGTAAAGGCCACCTAAGTTTGAGAGTCCTGCAAGGGGAGAAAAAGCCCTAGTTTACCACGATTTCAGAGCAACAGTAACACAGTAATACGAGTTGGGTACCCAGTGTAAAGGCCACCTAAGTTTGAGAGTCCTGCAAGGGGAGAAAAAGCCCTAGTTTACCACGATTTCAGAGCAACAGTAACACAGTAATACGAATGAGGTACCCAGTGTAAAAGGCCACCTAAGTTTGAGAGTCCTGCGAGTGGAGAAAAACAGACCTAGTTTACCACAATTAGCGGTACACAGTGAAGTGTAGAAACCAGGTGAATGAAGTGGAAAGGTGTAGGTTGGTGGGCTGGGCGAGCAGGTGGAGCTGACCAGATAGAATGGGTGACCGGCGCCTGGCGTCCCCTGTGGACACCTGCAGACACAGCGAGCCGAAGCCGTAGGAGCCGCCCTTTGCCTAAGGGGCCCTTAGCCGAGGGGGTTGCTGGGCAGGGGGCTGCCCAAGGGGGTGGGATTTAAGGCAGGAGGAGAGGAAGGGGAAGGGGGGTGTGGGCGGGCAGGGAGGCGGGAAGGGAGAGGGGAGAGGAGGACCAGGAAGTGAGGTGGAGGGAGGGGGCAGGGGGCAGCACAACACGCACAGAGCGCCAAAACAACAGTGCCTGAAAACTTAACTGAAGCCCAACAGGGCCTGGAAGGCAGCCTCACAGCAAGCCACACAGGGCTACGGGCGACCACTCAATCCCGCTCTGGCTCAACAAAGAATCGAGCATGGAGAGCGGTCGTCGCATAGTCCCGGAGGATCAACGAGGAGAACCAATCAGAGGGGGGGGTGGGTGGTCCGGGAGGCGGGAAGGGAGAGGGGAGAGGAGGACCAGGAAGTGAGGTGGAGGGAGGGGACAGGGGGCAGCACAATGCGCACGGAGCGCCAAAAACAACAGTGCCTGAAAACTTAACTGAAGCCCAACGGGGCCTGGAAGCCAGCCTCACAGCAAGCCACACAGGGCTACGGGCGACGGTTGGGCTTATTCGCCATTTCTTTTTGTTAAAGTCCTTCTTGTGTTTTACTTTGCACGGCAAACTAGGTTTGCCTTCTTTGTTCACCGTCTTTTTGGCAGGCTTTGGGGGTTTTGCGCATAAAAGGCAGGTCTCTTGTACTAGAAGTCAGAGTCGCCTCTGGAACTACAAGGAACCGAAGAGAAGCGGAGAGAACGACGGCTGCTGCAACTACCCCGTCCCGGTGAAGCCCTGCTGCAGTCCTGAGATAGCTACCCTTCGACGACTAAGAGAAGATCCAGTCCGGAGTGTTCTTCCCTTGAGCCTGGTGGGGATAACCAGCTCATCTTCTTCAGCCAGAGATCTCCGCCGTGGTCGAAATCGCTGCACACTGCTGTAGTGGTCCGGATAGCCACCTGCTGAGCCTCTCCTGTTTTTAAGGAGCACACCTTTTCGTTGCTGCTGCTGCCGGCTTCATCCCTGTGTGGTGCAGACCCCCTTCAGACGTCCTTCTTCACAACAAAGCTCCAGGAATCAGGGGTCCGCGGGAAACCAACAGGGACAACTGCCAGGGCACCAGCTGCATCGTGGAAATAAGGTACTGTGTTCTACTCGAGGAAACTGGGTGAACCCCTTTTCTTCATCCTCAAGGCTCGTCCTTTTCTTCCCTCTTTCTTATAACGTTTGCTTCCGAACATTGACAATATTCAAGTACTCTTGGGCTATACAGAATCGTGAACTGTCTAACGGTGTGATCTTCAGCACAGGCCTCCGGTGTCACCTAAACCTGGCTCCGACCCTTTGACTTTTGAACTCCTGTTTCTGAGTGTTTCTCGGTACTGTCTGCCTAACCTAAATATTGCCTGTGATTTTTGCCTCCAACTCCCTCTAGGTATCTCAGGTGCTAAGTGTGTTTTTGCCCCGGTAGCATTTCATGTCACGGATACGCGTTTATTTAGTAGACCGAACTGTAAAAAAGTGATTGCAACCGTATCTGCGGTATCGTGTTTTGTTCATAACACTGGTTCATTTAAACACAGGGTACTTACCTTGAGACTCACTGTACAAAGTGAATTGGTTAGTTGTAGTATATTTAACGTGTGGATTTGTTTAAAGTTGAATAGAGGTGTTGTGTTTATAACTGATGGTTTAAAAATAAATGTACTTATTTCTTTACCTGAAACCTTGAGTCAGTGTTTGCTTGAGTCACAGTTATTGTGGTCCCTTTGTGTAATCTCTGGTACTGCTCATATACTCTTGAGATAAGCCTGGCTGCTCTTCTACTGCTACCACTATAACCTAGTAGTACCGGCTTGTACCAAAGGTAAAAACTTGTATTGCCACCTGTGGTCTTAATTGTGTGTAGTGGTCCCTAAGGGCACTGCACAGGATTCTGCCTAACACTGGTGTACATCGGTGAGTATCTGGAAGTAGAGTGATTACACTTAGAGTGCTGCTATTGCTTGGGTTCAACTAACCACAAGGTTCACACCACTAAATCTATTTAACTGAGAAATCATGTCAAGTATGGAAAACTGAAGAGAGTCTTTTACTCTATACTGCTGAGGTTCTTAGAACCATGTGTAGAGATATGAATCTCTCTGGTAAAGGAAAAAAGTCTGAACTGGTTGCAAAGTTAATGGGAAAAAGTCTGGAGAGTGGGTCAGAAGGGCCTTCCACTCCAGCCAAAGTGGATTTTGATGTTTCTGATTCTGAGAGTGTTCATTTAGAAGAAGTAGATTAGCACTGTTTGAGTACAATCATGGGATTCAAGGTATCTCAGGGAATCAGTTGATTCCTTGGCTTTTCTCTAGGCTTCCCCCTGTTGCAAGTGATGCTGTAATGGAGTTGGGGGAGGAGGATAAGCAGGATTATGAGTGTGTGAAACTAGCATTAATAGCATTAATAGCTAGGTTTGGGAAAACCCCTTCCAGTATCTTAAGAGGTTTAGAACCCTCAAAAAGCATGATGGTACCCCTTGGGCTACCTAGGTGTGTGACTGTTTGAAAAACTTAGATGGTTGGGTTAAGGGTTACAAAGTGAACACTTATGAAGGTTTGAGGAATCTTATAATGTTGGAGTCTATTTGTGATGCCTGCTCTCCTGAGCTTAGACAGCACTTGGCTGATTCAAAGGAGATAGATCCTAAGAAGTTAGCTAAGGCTGCTGACTTGTGGGTTGCCAACAGGGCTACTCACAAGGATTCTGGGGCAACTCAGAAGAAGGAAGAGGGAAAGCAGTCCAAGAAAGACAACAAGGAGAATTCCAATAATTCCAATCCAAAAGAGGGCCACAAACATAACCAGGGTAAGCCACAAGGTAAACTGAATCAGGCTAGTGTACCACCTGGTTCCACACCAGATGGAGGTCAGAGCAAGCCCCCATTCCGGAGAGCATTTGGGAAATGCTTTGTTTGTGGATTGCCTGGCCATGTGAAAGGAGATCCCAAGTGTAAAGGTAAACCTTCAGGGATCAACACTGCCTCCTTAGCCTTCTCCCAGGTGGATGAAGTACCTATGACAAGTGGAAACTTTCAGCTACTAGCTGATGAGCCCATGAGAGTCTCAGCTAGTGTTTCTTTAGTGTCCTTGGGTCTTTGGGAACAACAGAACTTAGATGTCTACAACTCAATCCCAGATAATGCTAAAGAGTATTACAAAGTTAGTGTTCTTGTGAATGGTCAGGAAACCCCTGCCGTCAGAGACACTGGAGCCAGCATAACTGTGGTTGATGAATGTTTTTTCAAGGTGGAGGATGTTGCTAAGGCACCCAAACACCTAACCAAGTTAGCTGGAGGCCCTGTGCAAATGGTTCCCCAGTTACCAGCTCTCATCCAGTGTAATGACATGACTATCAGAATACCTGTAAGTGTGCAAGATAACGTACCTGGGAGGGTCCTGTTGGGTAATGACATTAAAACTCTTGGAGTTGTGTCTAGTACCCCCAGGCCTCCCGAGCAGAAGGAAGCAGGAGCTCACAAGGTCTAAAAGGGAGAGAACCTTAAGAGGCTCTCCTGGGGACATGATAGACGAAGCTATCACCACAAGTCCATAGGACTTACTTACTGCCATTGCAGGGCAAGAAAAGACAAAAGGGAAACCGAAGTCTGCCAGCAAGAAACTAGCAAGCACTCCTGTGCCCAGAAGGACATCTCCAAGACTGCCCAAAGTCACACCTGTGACTCCCACACCAGCTGAGGCTGAGTGTGAGGTTCCACCCTGTATGGTCAAACTAGATACTGAGGAATCAGATCTAGAAGAGGATCTTACCTTGGTAGGAGAACTTGACCCTGTTGACCATCCTGAGCTGCAGTTGTTACTGGCAGAAGGTGGACCCAACAGGGAGGATTTCAGCAAGGGACAAAGAGAGTGTCCTACCTTGGAAGGTCTTTGCCAACAGGCCACTTCTCAGTTCAATGGAACTGAGCCTGGGAAGTATAGTTTGCACTGGGAAGATGGCCTCTTCTACGGTGAACCAACTGAGTCAACCCCTGGAGACTACAAAAGACTTGTAGTACCTCTACTGAACCGACTCCAGTTTCTGCAGTTAGCCCATGAGGTACCTTTGGCTGGTCACTTAAGTTTTAAGAAGACCAAAGAAAGGATATCTCTGCACTTCTACTGGCCCAAGATGGGTACAGAAGTAGACAAATTCTGCAGAAGCTGCCACACTTGCCAAACCTCTGGCAAGAGTGAGTCCAAGAATGTGGCACCCTAAGTGCCTCGCCCAGTGGTGGGAATTCCTTTTGAGAGGGTGGGGATTGACATTGTTGGTCCTCTTGACCCTCCCACATCTTCAGGCAACAGGTTTATCCTGGTTGTAGTGGACCATGCCACTAGATTTCCTGAAGCCATACCTATGAGGAATGTTACGGCTCCGGCTGTGGCTATGGCCCTACTTGGTATTTTTACCAGAGTAGGTTTTCCTAAGGAGGTGATATCTGACAGGTGATCACATTTTATGTCCCACTACATGCAAACCATGTGGAAAACCTGTGGAGTTACCTACAAGTTCTCAACTGCCTACCACCCCCAAACCAATGGGCTGGTAGAGATGTTTAACAGAACTATGAAGAGCATGATAGGTTCTTTAGAAGAACCCCTTAGAAGAAAGTGGGATCTTCTACTGCCATGCCTTCTCTTTGCTTATAAAGAAGTCCCCCAGGAGGGAGTAGGATTTAGTCCCTTCAAACATCTCTATGGCCATCCAGTCAGAGGTCCATTGGCCCTGATTAAGGAGGGGTTGGGGAGTGCTCCTTCCCCCAAGCCAGTCAGAGTGACTGGCTATGTGATAGGTCTCCGGAGGAGAATGTCACACATGATGGCAGAAGCAAGTGATAACTTGTGGGCTGGTCAAGCTCTGGTCAAGCATTGGCATGACCAGAAGGCTAACATGGTTGAGTTTACTCAAGACCAGCTTGTTCTTGTTATGGTCCCCACAAGGCAGAGGGCCTTGCAGGACAAATGGATAGGACCCTTCAAGGTTGTGGGTAAACTTGGAGAGGTGAGCTATCTAGTGGATTTAGGCAACCCTAAGGAGGCTCCCAGAGTCTTTCACACCAACCGTTTAAAGGCTTATGTCTCTAGACCTGACATAGGAGTTCTGCTTCTAGCCTCAGCTCAGGAGGAGGAGGAGAGTGAACCTCTGCCTGACCTCCTCAGAGGATTACCTTTAGATGAGCAAGTGGAAGGAGTTAATCGCTCTTCCAGTCTCACATCTGACCAGCAGGATGAGTGCAAGTTACTGTTAAATCAGTTTGCCTTCCTGTTCTCACTTTCACCAGGCTTGACCCCTTGGGGCCAGCATGACATACACACTGCTGACTGTTTGCCTGTCAAAAGCAGGGGGTACAGAATGTCTGACAATATCAGATCTCACATAAGGAATGAGGTCAACAAGATGCTTGAACCCGGGGTTATAGAGCTCTCTACTAGCCCATGGTCTAGCCCAGTTGTGCTTGTACCAAAGGCAGGATCCAAGGAGTTGAGATTCTGCGTGGACTATAGGGCTCTAAATGCGGTCACCACGACTGATGCCCATCCTTTGCCTAGGACAGATGAGCTGGTGGACAAACTTGGTGCAGCCAAGTACCTCAGCACATTTGACCTAACGTCAGGCTATTGGTAAATAGCCCTGACAGACCATGCCAAGGAGAAAACTGCATTCTCCACTCCAGCTGGCCTCTACCAATGCAAGGTGATGCCTTTTGGGTTAAAGAATGCACCTGCTACATTTCAGAGGATGGTCAATCAAGTTCTGAATGGGATGGAGGACTTCTGCATGGCATACTTGGATGACATTGCAGTGTTCAGCCCTACAGGGAAAGAACATGTTGAACACCTAGGTTATGTATTGCAGGCTCTGGAACAGGCCCATCTGACCATAAAGGCAAGCAAATGTCAATTTGGTCAGAGTTCAGTGGTCTACCTTGGGCATGAGGTAGGAGGAGGTGAAATAAGGCCATTGCCTATCAAAGTACAAGCTGTACAAAACTGGGCCACCCCTACTACTCAGAGCCTTCCTAGGTCTTACTGGGTACTATAGGAACTTCATAGAGAACTATGGGACCATAGCTTCTCCCTTGAATGTCATCTCCTCTCCCAAATTTCCTAAAAAGTTCAGGTGGAATGAGGAGTGCAATCAAGCCTTTGAAGGTCTAAAGAAAGCCCTTTGTCAAGCTCCAGTCCTAAGAGCTCCTGACTATCACCAACCCTTCATTGTACAAACGGATGCTTCTAATGTAGGTATAGGTGCAGTCCTTAGTCAACTGGATGAGAAAGGTAGGGAACACCCCATTTGTTTCAATAGCAGGAAGTTAAAGGATCCTGAGATAAGGTGGGCAACAATAGAAAGAGAATGTGTTGCTATTGTGTGGGCACTGAAGAGGTTTAGACCATACTTGTATGGATCTACCTTCATCATTCAGACTGACCACCAACCCTTGAGATGGCTGATGCAAATGAAAGGGGAAAACCCAAAGTTACTCAGATGGTCAATCTGCCTGCAAGGATTTGATTTTTCCATTGAGCACAGAGCAGGAAGTCACCACCAAAATGATGATGGTCTCTCTAGGATGTTTTTAACCGACTAGAGGTATGAGATCCATCCAGGAGTGGATTACATCCTCCTGTCCCTTAGTCTGGGGGGCGAGCGTTAGGGAGAATTCTCCTTCTAGGGCTAATTTCCCTCACCTAGGGAGTCCCCCAGCAGCTTTGCTGGGTTTCTGGAGTTTATTTGTTTCCACCAGGTAAGAGTGTACATCTTTTTCCACTCTTACATGCGTTTTGGCCTTTGTGTTTTTACTCATTGTGTGATCTTGGGCACTGGAGCACACTACTCCAGGTGCCCCTGTTCTTGTATGGGTTACACCGCACCTTTTGTGTAGTAACCCAGGGTTGTCTTTAAGACTTCCCCCTGATTCCATTTCACTGGGGCTGACTACTGTCCCCCAGAGAAAGGTAAAGTTGCCATTTACTTTACCTAGTCATTTTTACCACAGACCCAGTACAACCCATCTTACATGGAGTACTGGAAAGGGCTAATCTGTACCCCTTTTCTGTCTGTACCTCCCTGAGCATTGTTTTGCTCTTTTAACATTTAGACTTGGCTGGTGGCAGTGGTATCTACCCTAACTTTTCTACCGCAATTATATTAGATAAACGTGGTACTGTTCTTGGCTATTATATTAGCCTCAAACATAAACCCGCTTGACCAAATTGTCTTTCTTTTGGCTCCGGTTGGGTTTATTCGCCATTTCTTTTTGTTAAAAGTCCTTCTTGTGTTTTACTTTGCGCGGCAAACTAGGTTTGCCTTCTTTGTTCACCGTCTTTTTGGCAGGCTTCTGCAGAGAAGCCCTCCTCATGGCGCCTGGGTGTCTAGGTGGGCTGAATGTGAGGGAGGGGTGTAGTCACCCCCTGCACAGGGTATCCTAGGAAACCCAAGTCGCACTTTGCCATGATTGGCTGAGGTGGTGTCCCGGCCGGACAACCCCCCTGCTGCGTGATTGACAGCCAGGCTGTGTGAATGGGGGTTTTGTGCATAAAAGGCAGGTCTCTTGGGCTGGAAGTCAGAGTCGCCTCTGGAACTACAAGAAACCGAAGAGAAGCGGAGAGAACGACGGCTGCTGCAACTACCCCGTCCCGGTGAAACCCTGCTGCAGTCCTGAGCTATCTACCCTTGGTGGGGATAACCAGCTCATCTTCTTCAGCCAGAGATCTCCACCGTGGTCGAAATCGCTGCACACTGCTGTAGTGGTCCGGATAGCCACCTGATGAGCCTCTCCTGTTTTTAAGGAGCACACCTTTTTGTTGTCGCTGCTGCCGGCTTCATCCCTGTGTGGTGCAGACCCCCTTCAGACGACCTCCTTCACAACGAAGCTCCAGGAATCGTGGGTCCGCGGGAAACCAACAGGAACAACTGCCAGGGCACCAGCTGCATCGTAGAAATAACGTACTGTGTGAACCCCTTTTCTTCATCCGCAAGGCGTGTCCTTGTCTTCCCTCCTTTTTATAACTTTTGCTTCCGAACATTGACAATATTCAAGTACTCTTGGGCTATACGGAATCGTGAACTGTCTAACGGTGTGATCTTCGGCACAGGCCTCCGGTGTCACCTAAACCTAGCTCCGACCCTTTGACTTTTGAACTCCTGTTTCTGAGTGTTTCTCGATACTGTCTGCCTAACCTAAATATTGCCTGTGATTTTTGCCTCCAACTCCCTCTAGGTATCTCAGGTGCTAAGTGTGTTTTTGCCCCGGTAGCATTTCATGTCACGGATACGCATTTATTTAGTAGACCGAACTGTCAAAAAGTGCTTGCAACCGTATCTGCGGTATCGTGTTTTGCTCATAACACTGGTTCATTCAAACACAGGGTACTTACCTTGAGACTTACTGTACAAAGTGAATTGGTTAGTTGTAGTATATTTAACGTGTGGATTTGTTTAAAGTTTAATAGAGGTGTTGTGTTTATAACTGATGGTTTAAAAATAAATGTACTTATATTTTTTACCTGAAACCTTTAGTCAGTGTTTGCTTGAGTCACAGTAATTATGGTCCCTTTGTGTAATCTCTGCTACTGCTCATATACTCTTGAGATAAGCCTGGCAGCTCTGCTACTGCTACCACTATAACTTAGTAGTAAGGGCTTGTACCAAAGGTAAAAACTTGTATTGCCACCTGTGGTCTTAATTGTGTGTAGTGGTCCCTAAGGGCACTGCACAGGATTCTGCCTAACACCACCATCGCTGCTCCAGTTCCGTCACTAGAGGTGAGGTTGTGCAGCCGAATATTTTTTCCTCTTTATTATTAGGGGTGGAAAGAATCCTTTCCTTCAAGCTGGGTTCTGCTGCTGCTGCTGCAGTTATGATCATTTTGGCGGGTGATACTGAAATCTCTGCGTCCGGAGAGTGGGAGTGGCAGTCTATGTTTTCCACTTGTGTGGGCAATAGTGTTTGTGCAGAGGTCACGGCTAAAGGTTCCACGTGTTCAGATGGACTAACCGCCACACTGTGTGGAAAGTTTTCCCTCGTCGCTCCTGATATTCCTTCTGCCATAAGTGCGGGAACTTTTTTGATGAATCACCTCTTCCCTCCCTCCCGTCATTAGTTAGCTGTTGGAGCTTCTGTTGTATTTGAGGTGGGCTCTGTGGCTCTTTATTCAGATAGTATGGGAGGGTCATTTGAGGGTCCATTATAGAATGTGTTGTTGGGTGTTTCCCCTCTGGGAGGCTTTCTCCTGCAAAGCCTAGGAGGCGTCCTCTTTTACTTCTGGTGTTTATCCCCTCACCTTCACCGTCCAGAGGGCGCCGCCTTGCTGTCGCTGCCATAGACTGCTCTCGACTCTGCCACGACTCCGCGGCCGCTCCGCGGTCTGGGTGGGTTAATAAGTCCTCCCACAAAGTAGAAAGCAAAGGAGTGACTTTGCCACTGGAACAAACTGAGTGGAGTCTGTACTACAGAGACTGCTCTCGACTCTGCCACGGCTCCGCGGCTGCTCCGCGGCCTAGGTGGCTTTATAAGTCCTCCCACAAAGTAGAAAGCAAAGGAAGACTTTGCCACTGGAACAAACTGAGTGGAGTCTGTACTGCAGAGACTGCTCTCGACTCTGCCACGACTCCCCGCATTCCTGGCACTTGTTGGGACTTTGGGGCTCTGTATCACAAGAAGGGTGACCCCAAGTGTAAAGGTAAAGCACTTGGAGTCCAGGCTGTCAGCCTGACCTACCCTTACCCTGACCTTACCCTGACCTACTCTTACCCCATGCCTGAGGTGGAGGCCTCGGTCCTCCCCTCCTCTACAGGAATCACATTCGGTGCTCCTGTAGAGATTTCCCTAGTGTACCTTGGAGCCTGGGACCAGTACGCAGAAGTACTGGTGACAATCCCACAGAACACCCCTAGGTTTTTAAGAATTGTCCTCCTGAATGGCCAGCCTTCTACTGGTTTGAGAGACACTGGGGCGAGCATGACAGTGGTGGACAGGACCCTGCTCAAACCAGAGGAATATGTAGGTGCTCCTCTGAGAACCACCAGGTTAGCTGGTGGGACTCCCAAATTATTGCCTGTAGCCTTAGTCAACATTACAATTGGAGACAAGGCAGCAATGCTGCCTGTCCTGGTTCAGGACAATGTACCTGCTAACATTTTGTTAGGAAATGATTTGGTGGAAATGGGGATGATCACAGATGGTCTACCCATGCCTGCTGTGGCAGTCACCCAATCACAGGTCACACCAAATCCGGCTGCAAGTCTGGTACCCTCACCGATGGGGAAACCCAAGGCACAACAAAGACGGAAGAGTAAGTAGGCCACCTCAGCGAAGGGGGCCCCTTCCCTCCCTGCTGTTTCAGCAGCACCCACTGGAATTCATGCTCCAGACAGGCTAGGTCCAGTGGTAAACCCAAACACATCTCCTGACGGCGACGAGGCAGAACACCCTCCTGCGGGAGAGGTGCTCAACCCGGAGGACCACCCCAACCTTCAATGCCTGTTGGCTAAAGGGGGACTCCCCTGTGCAGACTTCTGTAAGGGTCAGAGAGAGTGCCACTCTCTCAAAGGTCTGAGGAAACAGGCCCTGTCCCAGGCACAGGGAGAAGTGCCTAGGATATTCCGGATATATTAGGAGGGTGACCTCCTTGTTAGTGAGCCCACTAAACCTGAACCTGGTGCCCTCAATTTCATTTTTAAATTTCTTTATTAGCATTTCTCTTAATCACAATAACAGCATATTGTCTTCGACATATTTTAAAGACAAGTACAACTGAACAAACATAAACTTAACAGATGTGTTAACAAAATAATCAGTAACTGTGAGGTAGCTTCAGTTCTCACTCAGGGAGGAGCACGGGCGTGGTATTCCGAGGGGGGTGGGGGAAAGAGAGTGATGGTATCCCATGAGCGGTGAGGGCCTGTATCTCAATTGGTTTGTTGGTATTGGTTGTGTGGCAATGAGGTATATTGTTCAGGGGGGCTTATCGTTTTATGGGTGGAATGCAGCCCAGGTTAGGGCTTTCCATGCATCGATTGATACACTTGCTTCGTCCGTGGATTTGGATACACCAGCTTCCCATGCTGTGGTTTCTGCTTCCACCCATCTTTCCAACTCACTGTGCCATACTGCGTACTGTGGCTCTTTAACCTTTTTCCATGCTATAGCTATGGTCCTTTTAGTTAGTATGCATGCCATGTCCATAAAGTCCGCAATATGCTTTACTTTGGCTAGTCTGGGGTAGGTCCCTAATAAACATTCCTTAGGAGACCATTCGTACCGCTTTATCCCGGCTTTCTTGCAGGTGTGTTCCACCTTGGACCAGAGACAGCGTACTCTGGGGCATTCCCAGAAGATATGTATCAGTCCAGCCTTCTCAACATTGCACCATGTGCATGTGGGGTGTGCCTGCTTATTGAACTTGGTCATTTTGTTAGGGGTCATGTACATAAGACATAGTACGTTTAGCTGTATCAGTCAATTTCTGGTGTTTCTAGACACCTCTTTGGGGAACGCCAGTGCCCTTTCCCATTCCCTGTCCGTGATTTCTTGTCCCAGATCTGTTTGCCATTTAGACTTCAATGCGGCACTTCAGGGGTTAGGTTTGTCTATCAGCTGGCTGTATATTCTGGACACTGTTTTCCATTCTTCAGCTAGGTTATACAGCAATGGTACAAGGGGGTTTGCTATCGGTTCCTCTGGCCACATATCCCATTTTGTTCTCGCTACCCTCTTGATTCGCTGATACCACTGGAATTGGCCTGCTGGCATGCCCGCCATTGTGTGGAGTGAGATAAAGTCCCTAAAGGTTCCACTCTCGTACAGGTCTCCTCATGTGCAAGTCCCTCTCCTCTCCCTTGTCTGATGTTCGCAAGGTCCGATGGGGTCTTGCATAGATCTGATAGCAACGGGATCTCGGGTGAGTATGTGTGTTCTAGGTGTGGGAGGGTCTTAGTTCTGTGCCAGATCTGCCTCCCCAGGGTTACCAGCGTGGGGGCGTCACTTAGGCAATTCTGGGGGGCCCAGGTGAGTTCTTCCAGGTGTAGTGGGGCAACTAGGTGTTGGAGTAGTGTCGTTTCTGGGGTGTCCTCATCCGAGAGCCAGCGGGTCACGAAGCTAAGTTGTGCCGCTAGGTAATACTTTTCCATGTCTGGAAGTTGGATACCTCCTTCTTTGTGGGGCAGGGTCAGTGTGGATAATGCTAACTTATGTCTGCCTGTTCCCCACAGGAACCCCCGGATCAGTGTTTCGAGCAGGCGGAAGAAGGGGGCCTTGATGTAGTGGTGCACGTTTTGAAAGTGATAGAGGAACCTAGGGAGGATTATCATCTTGACTATCAATGCCCTGCCCATCATGGATAAAGGGAGTGTGGACCAGAAGTTAGTGGATTTGCGTAATGCCTTGATTGCAGCTTCAGTATTGTGTTGGTGCAATGTGTGTAATATATTTGCCATTGAATTCCTACTGCAGGTAGGTCCTCCAATTTCCTGCCTCTTCCTGCCTCTTAAGTGCGCAAGAGGGAACAGGCAGGACTTCTGTCTGCTGAACTTTATGCCTGATACCTTAGTGTAGTTATCTAGAACACTTAGCATGTTGGGCACGTTTAGATGTGGATCTCTGACATACAATAGGACGTCGTCAGCGGACAGCGAAATTCTATGGTACTTCCCACCCACCCGTATTCCGGCATCAAAAAATTGCTTTCTGAAGAATATGACTATTGGCTCCAGCCCCAATATATAAAGCATGGGGGAAAGTGGATAGCCCTGTCTAGTGCCTCTGCATATGTCCCACGGTTGGGATACGAGCCTCCTCGAATCCAAATTCCCTCAGGGTTGCCTCGAGCCACTCTCAATATATGGAATCGAATGCCTTTATTGCATCCAGTGATAATAGTGCGTAGGAGCCTTTCTCCTGGTTCGTTTGGGCAATGACATGTTGAAGTCTACGGAGATTTGCTGTTGTGTTACGTCCCGGAACAAAACCGTTCTGGTCCGCATGCACGAGTCTTCCTATTAGTCTAGAGAGCCGCTTTGCTAAAATCGTGGTCAGTATCTTAATATCATAATTAAGCATGGCAAGCGGGGGTTGGAGTTGCACTCCTCTGCTATTTTCCTGGGCTTGAGCATCGGGATCACTAGCGTCTCCCTCATGCTTTCTGGGAGCATCTCCAGGTTGTATGCCTCCTGATATACTTTGTGTAGTAGTGGCGTGAGTGTTGATTCATACATTTTCAGCCCTTCGCTACCTGGTGTTTTGCCGGTGGCCAATGATTTTATTGCCTCCATGATATCGTCAGTGGTGATTTCAGAGTCCAAGCTTTCTCTTTGTGTGGGGGTGAGTTTTGGGAGCCCTATTTCCTCGAGTGTGTTTTGGATTTCATCATGGGGGACTGGTGTGTCATGTGCGTATAGTTGGGAGCAAAATGATTTAAAGGTGTCATTGATGTCCTGTTATGTCTGTTGGGGCACTCCGTTTGCATCTTTCAATGTGGTCTTTAGGTGCTTAGGGTGCTCTTTCTTGCGCCAATCGTTCTTGGGGTGGGTCATACTCCAGTGAAGCGTCCGGGTGGTTGTCCCGTCTGGAGTGTTGCGTATCAGTTCGCCATGTAGTATTCTGTACAATCCGAAAATTTATCGTATCAGCTTAGCGTGTGGTTGGTAAGGTCTCTTCCTTTTTTGTGTTCGCTCCCAGCCTGCCCGACTCAAGTGACTCGTTCTTCGCCTTGGTCTAGATTGTTGTGTTCCATCCACATCCTGGCTGCCGCCGGCGTCTCCAAGAAGACCGGTCTCCCTTTATGTATCCCCTTTAGTCTGGACAGATATAACAGTATGGGCCTCATTACACGGTAGGCGGTAAGGGTTTACCGGTACCGGTATTTTACCGGTACCGGTAAATCCCTACCACCTTACTACGAGGTCCCTTTGCGGGTTGGGGAATGTAACGCCTGCTTTTTGCAGGCGTTAAAAACCAACCCGCAAAGGGACCAGTGGAGCTAATTACGGTACTGCAATTTGCGGTACCGTAATTAGCGCCTTCCCTATTCCCATAGAGCCCTATGGGGCAAAAATGGGAATGGGGACGGGCAATGGTGGAAGGGGGAATTACCGCACCGCCAACCTTGGAATGGGGCGGTAATTCCCCTTTCCACCAAGGCGGTGCCAGTATTTTACCGGCATGAACCATGGCACTAATAGCGCCATGGTTCTCCGCCTACCGTGTAATGAGGCCCTATGCATTTAAGTTGCAACTGTCTTGGTCTTGCCTTGATTGGAATGAAGGAGTTCCTTGCTCTCTGGACCATTGGCGTATAATCCGGGTATATAGTTATGCTGGAGTTGTCATGGTGGATCACCCCACCTTACCTGGAGAATCTCAGCATGCTCTCTCTGTCCCGAAAATTAAGAATTTTTGCTATCATGGGGCGGCGATGTGAGCCAGGTGGTGGTTTCTTTTGCAGGGACCTGTGGGCTCTCTCCAGCACAAATCCTTGTGATAGCTTTTCCGCCCCTATTTCTTGCAGGATCAGGTTTTCTACAAACTCGGTAGGGGTCAGGCCCTCATCCATTCCGGGATCCCCAGCAGGCGCACGTTATTGCGCCGAGCACTCCGTCGGCATCCTCGGCCCTGGCCTCCAGTGTTGTGTTCTTCCTTTCCAGCTCTGCCAATCTCTTTCGAGACCCCTGGTGGTGTCCATTGTCTCTTTCAGATCTTTCTCTGTGTTTGTAACCCTTTCTGTGAGGTTGCGAATGTCTTGCCTCATTAGTTGCATGTTGGACTTTACTTCGCCAATTTTGGTATCAATAAAGGTTTTCAGGGCAGCGATTGCTTCCAGCACTTGGCTGTCCTTAGTCTCTGCTTCTTTATCTGGTTGCGGTGTCACCTCGTTCTTTGGCTGGCCTTTGGGTGCGGCAGCATTGAATGAGTCCATAATTGTGGTCTTCTCCTTGGTTTTCCCTCTTGACTGAGGCATATCTTAGTGTTGCTCAGAGTGATAATTGCAGCACGTGTGTGCTCCTGCAGTTCTGGATCTCGTTGTGTGTCGGATGTAGCCCAGCTGCCTCTCCCCTGGGCCCCTGTCTGTCTCTTGTGCGTGCTGGCCCTGTGAATGGTTCCAGCTGCCCTAGCACCAGTGTTATTTGTATGCCCTTGTGGCCCGGTAGTCTTTAGCCCCCGGGCTGATTTGGGTTGATCCACCCGGTGTATCAGCATGTTTTTGTGCTGCTTCGTTAGGCTGTTTCCTGTTTCTGTCCCGGGTGGTCAAACCTGTTGGATTCCTGTTGAATCCGGCCCAGGGAGCCCAGGCCCGCGGTTTTGTTTCCAAGCCTCTCTCTAACCATATGTAGGTGGCTGGGTGCTGCATGCAGTCGCTGGCATGTGCCGACTTGGGTTCGGGGCAGCAGCGTACCTCGTACTTCGTGTGGTATGGCCCTATATGCAATGTTTGGCCGTGTCCGTTGGGCGGTTGCTCTTACCTCGCCTTTTCGTGCTGGCCTGCGGGTCCGTTCTGCCTCTCGGTCCCTCGATTATGCGGCCACCAGCCTGTCTCTGGGTCCTCTGGGCATAGCCAGAAGGTGTGTCCGTTCTGTTCGGGGCTCCAGCGTAGTCCCTCTCTGCAGCTTCATTGTCGGGCATGCGCTGTCCTGGTTGCTGTACTCCTCTGTCTTCCGCTGAGGGCACAGCCTTCCGCGTTCCAGGAGCCGCAGGGTAGGCGCTCCGCCGCTCGTCCGACTCCATCGCCCTGCAGGCCGCCTCTATCAGCTGTCACTGGATTGCTGCTTCTCACGCTCCTCTATGTCCAGTCCTGGGTACGCCAGCGGCCGCCTTGGAAGCGGACACAGGCCTATTCTACGGGGCCGTCTGTGTGTTCCGAGGGCTTAGGGCGAGCCCCTCTCCCTCCACTCGATGCGATTCTCCTCAGGCTGCCATTTTCGCCGTACCCCCGGGGCTTCTTTCTGGCACTTGTTCGTCGGGATACAGGTGCCAAAACACATCAAGTCTTCGCTGGTGAGCGGGAGAAACGCTTGCTCTTCAGCGGTAGTACTTTCGGCTGCGTTGGTCACAATGTTTGGCGAATTAGAGGATAATTATCAGGATCAAGACGGGAGCACAACCCCGGTGCAGCCTCACTCCATGAGCTCCGGCCACGCCCCCCCCCGAACCTGGTGCCCTCAAGAGGTTGGTGGTACCCCAAGTTTACAGGCCCTTCCTACTGCAGTTGGCGCATGAGGTGCCCTTAGCTGGTCATCTTGGGTCCAAGAAGACTAAGCAGAGGCTCTCTGCCCATTTCTACTGGCCCTGGATGGGAGTAGAAGTGGAGTCCCACTGCAGGACCTGCCCAACTTGTCAGTTGTCTGGCAAGACTGGAGGCAGTGTCATTGCCCCACTGTAGCCGTTGCAAGTGGTTGGCACACCATTTGAGAGGGTGAGCATTGACAATGTCGGTCCCCTTGACACTCCCACTTCAGGTGGACATTGGTTCATCGTGGTCTTGGTTGATCATGCCATCAGGTACCCTGATGCTATACCCCTTTGGACTGTTACTGCCAAGGTGGTTGCCAGGGCTCTCCTGGGCATTTCCACCCATGTTGGATTCCCTAAAGAGGTTGTCTCTGACTGAGGATCCAACTTCATGTTGAGTTACATGAAAACCATGTGGAAAGAGTGTGGGGTAACCTACAAGTTCTCCACCTCTTATCATTCCCAGACCAATGGTCTGGTCGAGAGATATAATAAAACTCTCAAGGGCATGCTGGGTGCTTTGGAAGAGCCCCTAAGGAGGGAATGGGATCTCCTCCTACCATGCCTGCTGTTTGATTACAGAGAGGTACCTCAAGAGGGTATTGGTTTCAGCCCCTTTGAGTTAATCTTTGGCCATCCAGTGAGGGGGCCCCTTGCCTTGATCATAGAAGGTTTGGAAGCCACTCCTCCAGGTCCTGCCAAGCAAGTAGGGGACTGTGTGTTAGGCCTCAGACGGAGGATGACACAGATGATGGGTCAGGTGACAGCGAATCTTAAGGCCAGCCAGGAATTGAACAAATACTGGCATGACCTCCAAGCATCACAACTGGTTTGGACTCCAGGGCAGGAGATCCTTGTGATGGAGCCTACCAAGTCTCGAGCTTTGATAATCTACAAGATGGGCAAAGTCAATTATCTGGTTGACATGGGAGTCCGTGGGGTAGCCCCTCAGGTATTCCACGTCAACAGGCTCAAGCCTTTCCATAGGCGAGCAGTAGTCTCATGTCTCTTGTTGGCTTCCAAGCAACAAGAGGATGAGAGTGAGCCCCTTCCTGATTTGCTGCATAGCAACCCTCAGGATGGCTCAGTGGAGGGACTGCATCTCTCTCCAGAGCAGCAGAGGGCCTGCAGGGCTTTGCTACGGCAGTATGCGCCTCTGTTCTCATTTGACACCAGGCCTCACCCCGTGGTGCAGGCATGAAATTTACACTGGTGACAGCGTGCCTGTCAAAAGCAGATGTTACGGGATGTCAGACACTGAAGAACCACATCCAGGGTGAGGTCGCCAAGATGTTGGATCTGGGTGGTATTGAACCCTCAACCAGTCCCTGGTCCAGTCCCGTGGTCCTTGTGCCCAAAGCAAGTTCCCAGGCGGGTACCAAGGATTGGAGTTTCTGTTTGGACTACAGAGGAGTCAATGCCGTCACCAAAACTGACGTGCACCCATTGCCCAGGGCTAATGAGCTTGTGGACACCATAGGTGCTGCCAAATTTGTGAGCACCTTTGACCTTACTTCAGGCTATTGGCAAATAGCTCTAACCGACCATGACAAGGAAAAGGCTGCATTCTCAACCCTTGAGGGGCTCTACCAGTTTAGAGTCATGCCTTTTGGGTTGAAAAATGCACCTGCCACTTTCCAACGTTTAGTCAATCATGCACTCAGTGGGCTGGAGGCCTTTTGTGTGGCCTACTTAGACAACATCGCCGTCTACAGTTCCACTTAGGAGGAGCATTTGACTCACTTGGATAAAGTGTTGCAGGCCTTGAAAAGGGCTAACCTTACTATCAAGGGCACCAAGTGCCAGATAGCTGAGGGGAAAGTCACATATTTTGGTCATGAGGTAGGAGTAAGTCAAATCCAACCTCTCCCCAGTAAAGTACAGGATGTACCTGACTGGGAGACTCCTACTACTCAAACCCAGGTGAGAGCCTTTTTGGGCCTCACTGGGTATTATCGCAACTTCATGGCGGACTATGGAACCATAGCTGCCCCTCTGACAACTCTGACTTCGCCCAAACAACCAAGGAAGGTTAATTGGACAGAAGACTGTCAGAGGGCCTTTGTTGGCTTGAAAGAAAGTATGTGTAGGGCACTTGTGTTGTGTGCGCCTGATTACAGCAGGCCCTTTATCGTCCAGACGGATGCCAGCAACACCGGAATTGGAGCTGTCTTGTCCCAGTTAGATGAGAGGGAACATCCGATCATATTCATCAGTAAACAACTCAAGGGTAGAGAACTTAGGTGGGCTACTGTTGAAAAGGAATGTTTCAGTATAGTTTAGAGCCTTAGGCGTTTTAGGCCCTACCTTACAGGGTCTACCTTCAAGGTCCAAACAGACCATAAGCCCTTGAAGTGGCTTATGAAGATGAAGGGTGAAAACCGGAAACTGCTCACGTGGTCCATTAGCATGCAAGGGCTAGACTTCACCATAGAGCATAGATCAGGGAAGAGTCATGATAATGCAGATGGCTTTTCCATAGATATGTTGACCGTCTGAATGAGGGTGTCAATCTCGTGGGAGATTAGACGCCCTAACCTCAGTCAGGGGGGGGGTGCGACTGTGATGCTGGAAATGCATCGGAGGGACAGGGCGTCCGTATCCTTGTCCTTTATTGCCTTATCATGTATGTTCTGTCTTGTTTTCCACACAGGAGTTCATGTGGTGCGGGTCTTCCTCTTTTTGGTTTGGTGGACAGACACCTGGGATACCCTTATGGCACTCATGGGTGGGAGTACAACCCAGTACTCCTCGTGTATGTTTTGGGCACCTCTGTGTGGCCCACAGAGCAGGGTACGGGCTGGTGGCAGCTCCATGCTAAATTTGATAGGTGCTCTGAGTATCCTCCATTTTGGGATATCCAGGCCTTGCCATTGGAATCAGTTGATTCCTGATGGGAAACAAGATGGCCCCTGTGGCCTCTTGCTTTCTATTGCCTGTTACCTTAGAAGCCCTGACTCTGTCCCTTGCCCCTGACTGGCTGTTGGGTGGAAGTTCCATATATGGTAGTGTGGGAAAGTCCAGGCCAGACCAGCTGGAGCCTTCCCAATGACTATATGTTGTGGGTACACCCGTGGGGTGGGACGAATATGCATTTCATGTTATGGGTATCTAGTATCTGGTGTTTGACACAATGACTGAGACAGCCCTGCCCGAAACTGATATGAATGCAGTGGGGAGTGCTGAATGGCAGAGTGCTTGTCCGAATCCACATTCCGTGTTGTGAGTGTTTGGATGTAGAAGAATGGCCTGAATGCACTGTGAGTCTTATTTGCTGCCTGGCTGCCTAAATGCCCTTCTGAATGATTGGTTACCTGGGTGTGACCCAGCAGAGTGAATGGGAGATCAACAGTATATCTGTGGGCTTCTCACTGACGGAAATCATTCAGAAGCTAAAGTTAAAACGGATGCTTACCCTTGAAGCCCACTGGAAGAAGAAGAACTGCTACTGCTGTCCTTCGCTAATCTGAAAGCTGCTGTGCCTTCAAGGTACTAATCCAAGAGAGGACCTGGTTAGGAGACCTCTTCCCGAGCTACGAGGGACCATCGTGCACCAGCCGATCTTTGCCAAAGCTCCCTGGATGTCAGACCCTCGAAAGGCTGCTGACCGGAGACAGCGGACCGCCGTGGAATCGTGAAGAGAAGCGCCTGGACATTAAAGTCCATCACCATCGACGACCGCGGTCGCCGACCGGTGCAGCAGTGCTCCTTTGCCTAAGAACATTGAAACTAGGGCTCCCTTGCTCATCCTCGTCGACCGCTTTCGTCCTGCTGGATAAAGTCAAGGTCGCCAAAGACTGAGGAGAATCCACCTGTGGGGTTGCGCCACCCGAAGACCGCAAAGACGCTGACGACTGTAACGCTCACCTGATTCTCGCAGAGGCGCCGGTCTTGACTGGGCGACTACCGTATCTTCAAAGGTGATGTGCAGCACCCGGTTGGCTCTTTGGGCTGGACCTCTGTGCCCTGTATGCCTGACGTGCAGAGTAAGATGTCTGCAGATAGAAAATACGGGGTTAATGAACTGGGGTTATTGGGGTGTCCCTATCTCTTTCCCCTTCTCCTCTCCTGTAGACCCCCACAGGTTAACGCTCTCACCTTAGGTAAGTGAATGCCGAGCTCTCCATCTGCCTCGGGGCAGAGTGCTGTAACCAGTTTCTTCACTGGATAGGTAGCGCAGGCCTCTTGACTTCAGAGGACTGCTGTCCGTCGTTTACTGCACGAACGGTAAGTTTCGAGTAACTCAAATGTCTTTAAAGTCTTTAATAATGATGTCTCTTGTTTTGCAGGGTTCCGGCGATGGCGGATGACGGGCTGAAGTGAGTTGAAGATGGAACCCGTGTGATGGATAGAAGCGCCTGGAAGCACGTAAGTAAGCGCTTGTTGCCAGCTTCACGATGCGCTCTAACTGTCTTTTTATTTTGCAGGTACAAGTTCGGAGCGGCTGCAGGGTGCCGGGATACCCACTGGGTTAGATGTGGAAAGGAGTAATGGCACGTGAGTATTAAAGTTCCCCAATGTCTTTAAACGCACCTTGTTTTGTCTTTCAGATGCGGGATGCAGCGCCGACGGCCTCCGGAGCGTGCGAAGAGTTGGTAAGCTTTTGTCTTTCAGATGCCGGAATGCAGTGTGAAGACCTCCGGAGCGCACGAAGATTAGGTAAGCCTTTGCCTTTCAGATGCCGGAATGCTAACCTGTTCTTTCTTGTCTTTATAGGTGTTGCTGAAGACTGGATTCAGGATGGTAAGCCTTTTTCCTTAGGCCCAGGACCGGATGCAGAAGACACGATGAGCGTTCTGCTGCAGAGGGTGCAGAATAACGCAAAGCAAGATTCATCCACCGGGTGTGGTTTAAATAGCCTCCTGTAGTGCTTAGGTGTCTCCTTCCACAGCCACGCCTAAGTAAGAAAAGAGTTCCTGGTAAGAAAAGAGTTCCTGCCTTCCAGAAGAGTTCCAGTGTTCTGAATCTAGGGAGTGGCTCCAGCCCCACCCAACAGGAAAAGTAGTTCCAAACAGAAGAGGATCAGAGGCTCAACTGGCAGGCAAGTAAGCAGCATAGTCTGCTGCAGGTAAGTCCACCCAAGCATTATGAGCCCGGCGCTTCCAGCGCTGGGACTGGGCATATTTATGAGCCTGGTGCCACTGGCGCCAGGACTGGGTCCAAAAGGTCCCAATTGGGACTGGTTGGCACTCGGAACCTGGGTTATGGATCTGCTTCCAAGGGAGTTGGGAAAACCCTGACCTTTTGGAAGCAGATATCATGACAGTACCCCCCCTCAAGGCCCCTCCCAAACCGGGCTTCTCCGGGGGTTTTGGCTTGTCAGGAAATGTTCGGTGAAATCTTTTGATTAGGCGAGGAGCGTGGACATATTCAGCAGGTTCCCAGGATCTCTCTTGGGGGCCGTAGCCTTTCCAGTCAATTAGGTAGAATAGTTTAGATTTGGAGATCTTGGAGTCCAGAATGCTTTTGACTTCAAACTCGAGTTCTCCATCAACTAGGATAGGTTTTGGAGATTTGGTTAGTCGGGTTTGAGGTTGCACAGGTTTTAATAGAGAGACGTGGAAGACCGGATGTATCTTCATGTGCGGGGGCAAGTCCAACTTGACCGCTACTGGGTTTACTATGGTAGTGATGGAATAGGGACCAAGGTATCTTGGGTTGAATGTGCGTGGCCCTTTTAGAGATAGATATTTGGTGGATAACCAGACTTGATCCCCTACTTGATAGTGAGGGGCTTCCTTCCGATGTTGATCTGCTCCTTTCTTGTATTGTTCTTTAGCCCTTTGAAGGTGAGAAACAGCTTCCTTAAAGGCTTGGGTGATTGTAGAATGCAGGTAGCCTACTGCTGGTGTTTCAAGATCTTGGAGGGGATCCAACTCCGAGGTTCGAGGGTGACTGCCGTACAAAAGAAAAAACGGGGTTTTCCCAGTTCCCGAATGGACAGAGTTATTGTAGGCATACTCGGCTATCCAAAGGATATCTTTCCAAGTTTTTTCAGTTTGTTGCAGCATGCAGCGTAAATACTGTTCCAGAGTTTGATTGGTCCTCTCGGTTTGTCCGTCGGTCTGAGGGTGGTGACTGGTCGATAGTCTCACATCAATTTGAGCCGACCGACAGCAACTTCGCCAAAAATGAGAAATAAATTGACTACCTCGATCCGAAATTAGAACCGAAGGAAAACCGTGCAGTCGGACGATGTTTTCGAGAAATTCTCGGGCCAGAGTTGCTGCTGTTGGCAAGCCTTTGAGCGGAATGAAATGCACCATCTTGGAGAATAAGTCCACGATTACTAGAATCGTATTGTATCCGGAGCATGGAGGTAGATCGGTGATGAAGTCCATAGAAAGCGTATGCCAAGGGCGAGGTGGGATGTCAATAGGGCGTAAGAGGCCTGCTGGTCTTTCCTTTTGACTCTTGTTTTGGGCGCATACTCCACAGGACATTATAAAGTCTCTGATATCTTTTTTCCAAGACGGCCACCAGAAGTAGCGCTTGATCTTTTCTGAGGTCTTGGCTATACCGGGATGACCTTCCATTAAAGAGTCGTGATAACAAGAGATTACTTTTTTCTGTAAATCTGTGCTGGGTAGGTATAATCGTTCTTGGAAATACAATAAGTTGTCCTTTACTGCAAAGTCCTTTCCCTGCAGATGCCAATTCTGTATGTCTGCTGGAGTTACAAGTTGCCTGGCTTTATCCTTAACTTCCTCTATGGATTCTGTGGCAATTACACCCAGAATTCTTTGTTCGGGAATGATTGGTACAGGTTTAGGGTTGATCAAGTGTTCTTCCACTCCCATCCGAGAAAGGGCATCGGCTTTACCGTTCTTTGTACCAGGTCAATAGGTAATTATGAAGTCAAACTCGGCAAAGATTAATGCCCAACGGAGTTGTCTAGAGGATTGGGCTTTTGCGGTTTTCAAATATTGCAGGTTTCGGTGATCCGTAATCACAGTAACGGTGTGTTGGGCCCCCAGCAGATAATGCCGCCAAGCCTTAAAGGCAGACTTGATAGCCAGAAGTTCCTTGTCAGTAATCGTGTAATTGACTTCAGGAGGCGAGAATTTGCGGGACCAAAATGCCACGGGATGCAACTGATTGGTCACCGGGTCCTTTTGTGATAGAACTGCCCCCATGGCAAGGCTTGAAGCATCAGTTTCCACGATGTAGGGGAGTTCGGGGCGAGGGTGTTTTAAGATTGGTGCAGAGATAAATTTAGTCTTCAAATCCTGGAAAGCTTGTTCCGCCTCGGTAGACCATTCAAAACGTTTGTTTTTCTTTAACAAGGCAGTGATGGGCTGGACTATTCGAGAGAACTCGGGGATAAACCTGCGGTAAAAGTTAGCGAAGCCTAACATGCTTTGCACACCTTTTACGGAGGATGGTGATGGCCATTTGAGAACTGCATCGACCTTCTTTGAATCCATACGCACTCCGCCAGGTGATAATATGAATCCCAAGAATTCAACTTCAGTCACGTTGAAAACACATTTTTCCAACTTAGCGAAAAGTTTGTGTTGACGCAATCTTTCGAGGACCATTTTCACGTGTTTCCGATGTTCAGATTCCGATGAAGAATAAACGAGAATGTCGTCGATGTAAACAACAACACACACATCTATGAGCTCTCTGAGGACATCGTTCATAAAATATTGAAAGGCGGCCGGGGCATTGCAAAGTCCGAAGGGCATGACCTGATATTCAAATAGCCCATACTTGGTGCGGAAGGCCGTCTTCCATTCATCGCCCTCTTTTACTCGTACCAAGTGGTAAGCTCCTCTAAGATCCAGCTTTGTATATATGCATGCTTTTCTGACTTGGTCCAGGAGTTCAGGGATCAAAGGTAACGGATATCTATTCTTAACGGTGATCTGGTTCAGCGAGCGATAATCGATACAAGTTCTAAGGTCTCCTTCCTTTTTTGGAACGAAGAACAAAGCTGAAGAGGCAGGGGACTTGGAAGGACGAATAAACCCATTTGCCAGGTATTGATCCAGGTATTGTCGAAGGTGAAGGTTCTCAGGCTCGGTGAGGGCATAAATTCTACTACAAGGAGGAGTAGATCCAGGTATCAGGTCTATCTGGCAGTCATAAGACCTATGAGGAGGTAGAGAGTTAGCCTGCTCCTTCCGGAAAACATCTTGGTATTCTAGGTATTCGGAAGGTAACTGGGGAGTCTCTGAAGAAATTGCTGCCAGTGCAACACCAGGTGGAGGGTGACAAGTAGAGACACATTCTGGAAACTGGACCGTTCTTGCTCGCCAATCGATCAGAGGATTGTGTTTCTCTAACCAAGGTATTCCTAGAATAATCTGGAACTGAGGGGCCTTGATCACATCGAACACGATCTTCTCATGGTGTCCATCTTGACTTACTAGCGTCACCTCTTGAGTGGTATGCGTTACTGGCCCGGAGGCTATCTCCGTACCATCCACCGTAGTAATGACGTCCTTTACAGCCTTGGGACAAAGAGTTAGATTCATCCTCAAAACCATTTCATGATCCACATAATTGCCGATGGCACCGCTGTCGACGTAAGCTTCAATTGCATGTAATCGATCCGGATTATCAGGGCTAATGAGGACCATAGGTATCACGAAATGCGAGGTCACGGAACTGGTTTTCACGCTCGGCAAGAGGACCTCTATTCTTGTCGGGCGAGGTCGTTCCCCTGCTCAGAGTTTGTAACTGTGGTAACTGCAGCTCCTACTGCCTTCTTGGCAGGTTTCACCGGACAGTCTCGAAGAAAGTGCCCTGAGTTTCCGCAATATAGGCATAATTGCAACTGTTTTCTCCTTTCCCGCTCCCTTTGTGTTAGAGGACCTTTCAGACCCCCTATTTGCATGGGTTCCCCGGAGTCTACTCCTTTGGAAGGAGTTGGCGGTTTGGAAAATACTCGAGCATCAAACTTGGAACGATCGGCCTTCCTGTTCTGCAGTCTGTGATCTATTTGAACGACCAAGTCTATATAATCCGAACAGTCTTGTGGGGGATTCACTACTTGGGCTAAAACGTCTTTGAGCTCTCCACGTAGACCTCTATAAAACAGCGTAATCCTTTTGTCCTCAGGCCATTGAGTTTCCACTATTAGTCTATTGAAAGATGCAATATAAGCCAAAAGGTCTTGATTACCCTGTCGCAACGAAAGAAGCTCATTGTCCAAGGCCTGCCCCGTGCATGTCTTGCGAACAGTTTATCCATACTAAGCTGAAAGGCTTGAAAATCATGGAGAACCGGATCATCTTGATTAACTAGAGGGATCGACCAGTCTGCCGCATTGCCACTAAGGTACGAAAGTACAAAAGCTACTTTAGCTTGATCAGTTGGAAAGGCTGCTGGCCGGCATAAGAAGTGCAACCGGCACTGATTGATAAATATCGCAAACCTCTTTGGGTCACCAGAAAATCGTTCGGGCGGAGCCAGAGGTACATCCCCAGGTAGGTTGATCTGCACTGGATTCATAGAGGATGTTGAAGGAAGATTTGCCCCTGATGCGGGTAGCGGGGTCTGTCCGGCTTGTGACTGTAGCAATTGTCTAGCAAGATCATCTGTTCTCTCCTTGGAAATAATTAGTTCCCTTCTTAGAGCGTTCGTTTCCTGACGAGCTGCATGCACTTCTGCCCTTAGTTCCCCAAGTAACCGGGCTAGGTGGTCAGTATTCAAGGTTTCCATAGCGCCTGGGCGAGAGTTTTGCGGTAGGCTTTGCGTTCTGTAACGCTCACCTGATTCTCGCAGAGGCGCCGGTCTTGACTGGGCGACTACCGTATCTTCAAAGGTGATGTGCAGCACCCGGTTGGCTCTTTGGGCTGGACCTCTGTGCCCTGTATGCCTGACGTGCAGAGTAAGATGTCTGCAGATAGAAAATACGGGGTTAATGAACTGGGGTTATTGGGGTGTCCCTATCTCTTTCCCCTTCTCCTCTCCTGTAGACCCCCACAGGTTAACGCTCTCACCTTGGGTAAGTGAATGCCGAGCTCTCCATCTGCCTCGGGGCAGGGTGCTGTAACCAGTTTCTTCACTGGATAGGTAGCGCAGGCCTCTTGACTTCAGAGGACTGCTGTCCGTCGTTTACTGCACGAACGGTAAGTTTCGAGTAACTCAAATGTCTTTAAAGTCTTTAATAATGATGTCTCTTGTTTTGCAGGGTTCCGGCGATGGCGGATGACGGGCTGAAGTGAGTTGAAGATGGAACCCGTGTGATGGATAGAAGCGCCTGGAAGCACGTAAGTAAGCGCTTGTTGCCAGCTTCACGATGCGCTCTAACTGTCTTTTTATTTTGCAGGTACAAGTTCGGAGCGGCTGCAGGGTGCCGGGATACCCACTGGGTTAGATGTGGAAAGGAGTAATGGCACGTGAGTATTAAAGTTCCCCAATGTCTTTAAACGCACCTTGTTTTGTCTTTCAGATGCGGGATGCAGCGCCGACGGCCTCCGGAGCGTGCGAAGAGTTGGTAAGCTTTTGTCTTTCAGATGCCGGAATGCAGTGTGAAGACCTCCGGAGCGCACGAAGATTAGGTAAGCCTTTGCCTTTCAGATGCCGGAATGCTAACCTGTTCTTTCTTGTCTTTATAGGTGTTGCTGAAGACTGGATTCAGGATGGTAAGCCTTTTTCCTTAGGCCCAGGACCGGATGCAGAAGACACGATGAGCGTTCTGCTGCAGAGGGTGCAGAATAACGCAAAGCAAGATTCATCCACCGGGTGTGGTTTAAATAGCCTCCTGTAGTGCTTAGTTGTCTCCTTCCACAGCCACGCCTAAGTAAGAAAAGAGTTCCTGGTAAGAAAAGAGTTCCTGCCTTCCAGAAGAGTTCCAGTGTTCTGAATCTAGGGAGTGGCTCCAGCCCCACCCAACAGGAAAAGTAGTTCCAAACAAAAGAGGATCAGAGGCTCAACTGGCAGGCAAGTAAGCAGCATGGTCTGCTGCAGGTAAGTCCACCCAAGCATTATGAGCCCGGCGCTTCCAGCGCTGGGACTGGGCATATTTATGAGCCTGGTGCCACTGGCGCCAGGACTGGGTCCAAAAGGTCCCAATTGGGACTGGTTGGCACTCGGAACCTGGGTTATGGATCTGCTTCCAAGGGAGTTGGGAAAACCCTGACCTTTTGGAAGCAGAGATCATGACAACGACTCAACACCCTTGCTGGGCCAAAGTTCTTCATTGACTCCGTGCGGCAACAAACACTCGTCGTCGAGGTGCACTGCACACCTTAGCTTGCAGGACGTTTTCGACCGATCGTCAACGAGCACTGCAAGAACCAAAGCTGCTGCCGTAACAAAGTGTTCACCCTTTTTCATTGTGCGATCTCGACGATCTGTGGGTCCTGCCTTAAAGGGAGCCACTCAAGAAGGACCCATCGACGACCCGGTGTCGAACTGTGCTATTCCAGGTACATTGGGGTGTAGAGCTGTTGTAGAAGGAAATAAGACTCCTAGAGACAATATATGGACTGGGCTTGTAGTATATGTTTATTTACAGGTTGCCCAGGCGGGGGAGCCTCATACAGAACTGTGCCTAGTGGTAGGGGCCCAGTATTCTGCCTATTGTTTTAACCAACCTGCTTTCCTCCAATGTCTATTGTTGGTTCACTTTATTAATTGATTTGTATGCCATTTGAACAGTTGGTGCATTTTAATGGAATCAAGAGTAACTGTAGAACCACATTGAGACTGTATATGTTTACCATTGTAGAATTGTCAGAGTAAAGTGTGTTATTGCATGTGTACATAATCAAAGCCTTATTTATATAAAGACCGTTTTCACTAACATAGTGTGTAGACATTCCTTTGTGGGTGCTTCGGGACTACACTGTACTTAAGAACCAGTCCTCATCACCTCCTGAGAGCTAAGCCTTGGTTGCTCGACCACAATACTAATATAGAGAACCTTGGCTGGGGTGCTCGGCGCCTCTCCTCTGCCATATAGAGAGCAGGAGTACAGACACCCCCCTCCGGTACTTTACAATCTGCCTCAGAGAGAGCTCTACACAGTAGAACTTCCTGAGGGAGCAAATTCAATGCCATCTGGTATAATGTAGAGAGTACCCTTCTAGAGATAGCTCAGTTGACCAAATACTTCAAAAGAGCCGATACCTGTGGCTCGGAGGGAAAATACGCTGACCAGGTATGGAACGCCTCGCCTCCCAAGTCCAAATGTAATGAAATGCCAACCCAAACTCTCCTCCTAGTTTTGTCTTGACCTGTTCCCAGGAAACAAAGCTCCCATCAGTGTAGAAGACAACATGTGATTAACCCTGAGTCATGACCATGCATTCTTAATCATCACGTCACATGTCGGGGCCAGACACTGAATGTTCCACGCTCCAAGTTCTGGGGTATATGGATGCTGTACTTGCAACCTCTCACACAATCTCCTCCAAGCATGAACTGTGAACGATACCAGAAGAAAGGGGCACCTATCATTAGTCTTCATAGAAATCAGGGTACTCTGCAAAGAGTATGGATAGACATATCCCCTCTCTATCCGAACATGCAGATATGACTGGGACCCTGGCATTCAATATGAAACAAAACCTGGGTGGCTAGATGATACAGTTCCATGTCAGGTGCATTAAGCCCACCCTGTTCTCACTATCTCGTGAGAGACTCCCATTTATCTCTGGGAGTTTTCGGGCTCCACACTAGCTTAATTAGCCACAACCTCAATTCTTTAATAAACAGAGACCCAGGCCACACAGGAATGTTGAGAAAAATATAAAAGCGTAGGGAGGATTATCATTTTTATAGTCGCAACTCGTCCCATAAGGAGGATTGGAAGAGCAGTCCACCGATCCATTTATTTCAATAACTGCGATCTACTCCTACTGACTTTCACACCCAGGTACTGGGTGGATGTCTGGTACCATCAGAACAATTCCACCCCCAGGGGCAACCGGGTGGCCTCAAGGATCAAGTCATGTTCCGAAATCACAGTTTCATCAGTCACTGGAATATCAGTTTGGTCTCTTCCTCCTTTCACCAACCTAGCTAAATACCTACCTGGTCTCCCTTCTTCCCCATATATCTGTGCCGATTTCGGAGCTGCAAGGAATCTCACCTTCCTATCAGCCTCTTCTCTGAATTGATCCAGGGCTGTTCTATCACCCTCAAGTTGTCCCCACTTACGCCCACCCTGGAGATCTTTTAGTTTGACCTCAATACCTGCTAATTGTCTACAAACTGCCTTCAGCACTCAATTTTCCAACAAAATGCAACGCCCCCTCAAGTACACTTTGAATGTTTCCCAGCGTACCGAGACAGAAGCTACTGACCCAGCATTATTAGCAAAAAGGGAAGTTATAACCTCTAGCACCTCACTTCAGTAAACCACCTCCAAAGAAGCCTGGTCCTTAACACGGCAGTGGGGTCTACAAATAATCAAGATTCTCCATATGAAACTGCCACACAACAGAGGAATGGTCGGACAGCGTCCTTGGTAGCATACAATACTTCAGCGTTTTGCGTACGAATTCTTGTGAATAATCATCGATACCCCTCGAGAATATGAAGAATACGAAGTGGAGAACCTAGCATACCCCCACAACCTTACAAATACCTCATTCAGCCTACCTGTTAAATGCGTTTCTTGGAGAAAGAAAATCTTGGCTCCATGACGCTCTCCATACGTTAAGACCTATGCATTTTGGCCTGATTATTCAGACAGTGCACATTCCAACTGCGGAAGGTGCTGTCTCCGGTATCAATTTCTTATTCGCCATACATCTATCTTGTATGCAACACCATACTTCTTGTCCATGAAATACAATTGTGCGCCACCTGCAGGACTCATTACTGTGTGAACCATACTGAATATAAAACCCTAGATTCCACCTGCCTCCTGCCCCACCACTGCTAACCTCCTAACAGCAGTGAAATCCAAACCGTACCAAAACACATTCAACCCCGAAAAACAAAAGCGGGTGACCACCCTGAAATGCCAGGTGCACCACCCAACTCCCCCCAGCAGGAGATCAGCCTGCATCCATACTACGCCAAGATAGACAGCTAACTAGACCAAATCATTACATACCTGAAAAGAGAAAAAAAATACACCCCAAAAATTCAAACTAGTTCAGTGTCGAATTGCACAAATGTGTCAACCACGCCAAGAGGCCTTCCAACCACATACATCAACCGCCATGGTGTGTCGCAAAAGCAAATATCCAACAAATATCCATAACTGAGAGACATGCTAGCTCTTTAACATTGAGTATGCTTCACCTTTTAGGCAAAGCTTCAAGGAATGCATTTACTGCCGCTGTGTCATTAAAGAAATGAGTTCTATTGTCATGATTCACTCCTAAATTGGATGAGTAAAGCATTGCATACTGAAGTCACTTCTCAGAGCTGGCATTTTACTGCAGCAAAAGAGATCTGTGCCTTTTGAACAGAAGGGGTGAAGTCAGGATAAAAAGAGATGCCTGTTCCCTGACAGTGTATATTGGCAAACGCTCGGGCCTTACGGAGTATAGTATCTGTGCCTCAATAATTCAGAAGAAGCACAATCACCAGGCACGGGCTCTGACCTTATCTGGGATCCACTGCAGATAACCGGTGTGCACGCTCAACAAGAAACTGTGAGGCTAGAGATAGGGCAAACAGGACTTCCTTAATGAAATCCTCCATAAACACATTCATGTAATGTTGCGAGATTGACTCAGGATCCCAACCACCCGAATATTATTATGGCGATATCGTGCCTCCAGATCATTTTCCAACCGCACCGCCTTCACTTCTTGTTGGAAAGCCTGAAGAGGGCGATTCACTTCCATGGAATCATCCTCCAGCATCCCAATACTCAACCTCAGTGATCCTGCCACTCTCTTTTAAAAAAAAATGTATTTATTGTGTTCCACAGTACAAATGTACTTTTTACACATTACATAGAAATATACATAACCAACAAAATTAATAATCAGTTCATACAATCATGTAATTCAATGCCAAATTCCCAATTCATTAATCATAAAACAATATTATCCAGAGAAACTAGGACTTAAAAAGGTATTTCAGCGTTCTTTAAAAATTCTAAAACATGAATGCACAAACTCAATTCATTACAATTTAAAATTCTCCTCCACAAGTCTTCTCCAGTAGTAAACCTTCTCCCAGCAAGAGCTTGAGTCCTAAAATGTATCAAATTAGGGCACTCAACACATAAGTGCTTTAAAGTCTCAATCTCAATCTTACAGTGGCGGCATAATCTTTGATCTCGCGGAATATTGAGACGCCTGCCAGTGTTTCATTGGTTAGTACCAGATTCAACCTGATTCTTAATAATTGAGTCCTGAAGCTCCTTGATGGATGTTTTTTCAGGTAGGGAGCAAGCACGTTAAAACTCTTACAAGACCATACAAAATGGTCCCCAAAACATTTAGCGTCCATAATCGTGGATCTCATGCTTGACCAGATGTACCTGTAGCATGCTAACCTAGCCACTTTGAGTGTAAGGCCCAGTTGATCAAGCGAGATTCCTGCGCCTAAAAGCATAGATTCACAGTTTAGGACCCAATCATTAAGCACTCTGCAACCACCCTGTGACTTTACCAAGTTTAGTTCCACAAGCACAGAAGCTGTTGGATGGTTCATCATATTTGTAAACAGCTGGAGCTTAGCCCAATCCACCATAGTGTGGATAGGAAGCTGTCCCAGTTCAAACAAAATCCCTGCAAGAGGGACAGACTGAGGCAGTTGCAAGAGACCTCTCCAGAGGACACCCTCCAATTTTGACCAATCTACAAACTGACTCCTGGTTTGGGTGCCATAAATTCGTTTTGGAACCAGTTGCTGCTTGTATAACTTCAAAGCAGGTAGGAAGGAATATCTACCAAACTTACCATCAAACACTCTTAGTTTTACCAATGCCCCAAGGAACCTAGCCTTCATGTCTTCTTGCAATTCTGGTCCTGTGACTTTATCATTGACTGTGAGGCCTAAATAAACAGATTTGTTCACTACCTCCAACTATCCATTTTCCAGAGACCAGGGTACAGTTTTACAACGTTTTTCCCCCCTTTTAGAATAAGTATCTTTGATTTAGTTGAGTTTAGTGATAGGTCTAAACTCCTCAGGAATCCCTCTACTGCTGTTAAAGCTCTCTACAAACCAATAGCTGTCAAATCACAAAGGACAATATCGTCCGCATAGAGCAAATACTGGATTACCAGGGTGCCCAGCCTAGGAGGAAAAGAATTAAATTATCCAAAGCACCCTCCCAAGCCCAGCAGATAGAAACAAACCAAGAACGGAGCCAATACACACCCCTGTCTTAAGCCCCTGTTAGTATAAATCCAGGGGGTATAATTACCAAAGGCATCCAGCCGAACCCTAATCTTTGTATCTTTGAAAGCATTAAAGACAGGCCAGGATTGAATCTTAGCTTGATGTGCTAGTAAGTCCAGGACAAAACAATTTGTGGCTGTGCTCAGGCCCTGACGAGAACCCGACTGAAAGACGTCCAAGGCCTTAGATTCACTCGCCCATTTTTGCAAGACTTTCAACAACATTTTTGCAAAAATCTTTTTTGAAGCGTCCAGGAGGGATATTGGTCTGTAATACAATCGTAAGGACCTATCTCCTCCCTTGAATATCACTACTATTGTAGCTGCAGACCAAGTCCTAGGGAAACTTTTACTTGCAAGGATGTTGGTAAATAGGTCTGAGAGCACCGGTGCCCAGACCAACATATTGTCTTAATAGGTCAGATTTGAGAGACCGTCCGGCCCCGGCGCGTTTGAGCATTTGGATCTCTTTATTAAATTAATAATATCGTTCAAATCCCAAACCAAGGCCCCCTGCCAGTCTCCCTGAAACCAGACCACTGGGAAAACCATCCCTTCCACCCTACACAGGTCAGAAAAGTAATTAACCCATGCCGTATCACTAACCGCCTGTGCCTGTAAATAAGACTGTGTCCCTGCTGGCTTTATTAATTCCCAGAACTTCTTTGTCCTATTGCCTAACATACATTCCAGCATTCTCTCTGCATCTTTAATCGATAGCACAAATTTCTTTCCTTTTACCCAATTCCTATAGGATTGTCTCAATCTCCGGACCTTGTCCTTATAATCTTCTGGTGCAGCCCTTTTAAGGGACCTCACCTCACTATGCAAGTGCTTTTTGTGTTTTTCTATCTCCAGGTCAAAACAGTGTGTCCCTTTCAACTTTCTCTGCCCCTGGTTTAAGCCTCTATCTGAAGAAAACCTACCCAATAACTCTAATTATCTCAGGGAAACCCTCTGGCGTGCATATAAATGCCATCTTGCCTACAGGGAGGTTTACCATTTCCCCAAGGAAAGATTTTGCTATTCTTGGGAACCACTTTACCTCACTCTTACCTTGGTTTATTGCTACTGTAAGAATTTCACACTACTTACTTTTCACAGGACCAAATATTCTATAAATCAAGATAAAATGATCACTCAGCGTTATTGATCTAACTTCCAAGGTGTCCCCTTTTTCAACTGAATCCGGTGATACAAAGACATAATTCAGTGTTGTCTTCCATAACCCATTCTGCCATGTAAAAGCAGGAGGGATGTCCTTTTGTATGTTCCCATTGACACGTACTAAGTTCCAAGCCTCTAATTCTTGCCTGATTCTTCTACCCCTTTCCCGGGCATCTTTACCCACAGTTATCCTTTTTTGAACCAGGTAACAATCATCCTCTAGACATTCCGCACTGAAATCTCCCACGATCATCATTGAAGCCCCATCCACTGGGAGCTCCCCCAACAGTGTAAAAGACAAGGTTGTGAGGGCCTCCTTCAATTCTTCCATTATGGGACTAAAATAAACGTTTACCAAGAAACATTTACTTAAAGGCCCCCCTTTCCATTCCAACAGGACCACCAAGAGGTCTGCCCTATCTGTTTCTATCTTGTGAATGGTGACTCCCAGAGCCCGTTTAACAGCTGTTATTAGGCTCCCATATGGTCTACCCCTCAGACCCCTTCGTGCCTTGATAAATACAACCTCGAAACCTTCAATCACTGGTATGTCCTGCAGGAAAGTTTCCTGTAAACAGATTACAGAAAATGATTTAAATAAATCATGGTTATTCATTATATTCTTGTATCCCCTAGAATTCCATGTAATGAGTGACCAATTAGACCATCATGTGTGATCTGGGTATCTACCCCCTTCCCGTATGCCCTCCCCTCTCCCTTTCAATGAATCGTAAATGTAACCTCTAGAATTGAGAATCTCCTTGTTATAGGTGTCAGTTGATTGGTACATCGTGCCCTTCCTGTCTTGGTAAATAGGGGCCATCCTAGACAATATTGATGGCCCTGAGACAGTTACTTCAAAGCCCAATGTCAGGAAGCGCTCTCTCTCAGCCAAAATAATTTCTTTTGTTAGAGGCGACCTCAAGTGAAGCTTAACCATATCTAAACAATCATCAAATACAAATTCGACAGTTCTTATGTCCACTGAAGATAGCAGTCTCAAATTGGGAATTTCCTGCATCAGGGCCAAAATATAATGTCTGTGCAGTGGATAGCTATTAGAACTCTCAAAAAGTCGGTTAAGAAAAATACATGGAGAGTCTACGTTCTTTACCACTTTTGTGGGTAATTGTCACACTGTTGCCGCTAGCATTTTTTAGGAGACCTGTCCTGTATTTCCACGTTAGATCCAGGTCCCGCCAAAACTTTAGCAGACTTACTTTTGGGGACTCCCGAACCCACTTCTTCCACTACCCTTGAGGGTGGGACAGGCATTATTAAATGAACCTCTCTCAAGGGCAAATTCCCTGGTACCTCCTTTGCCACCAATGTTTTTGAAAAAATAGCGTATAATTTCTCTACCTTAGGTGGCTGGCAATTTAAGACCTCTTCTGAGAGTATGCCGCCCTGCCTGTTTAATGGGCCATACAAGGGCACTGAAGTATCTTCTCTTAGTAGACAGCACTTCCCAAGGCCCTTACCTACTCCCTGGTCAATGTTGAAGCGGTCCCCTGTACCCACAACTTGGTTGTCCTCTATAACTTCGTCCTCCTCCGGATAAACCGAAATATTGCTCAAACCAAATAAGGGACTTTTCTCCTCCTGGATGTTATTAACATGTGGTGTAGGCTTTCCAATTTCAACTATTCCCACCCTGTCTTTACTGGGCATTCCTTTTTTAACTTTGAAAAAGTCACTTTTCTTACTTTACAACACATCCCTGTCGATCTGCATGTGTTTGTCCACTGCCATCCTTAAATTACGCAGACATTTTCTAGAACCCTTGTTCTGCTGGGACGGCGGGGGCTTAGTGTTTTTAGATTTTTTTGATGTTGCCCCAAACTAATTCAATTACAAGGGCTCTTTCCCTTAGGGCTGCTACTCAGGGGTTTCCTTTTTCCCTGATCTGCTGCAAACCCCAGACACAACACTGAAGGAGGGCCCGTAACAGATTGTTCTTCAACCTCTGCATAATCAGAGATCCCCCCCAGCCTCTCGTTTACCACCAGGTTTTGCCTAATTAGAGCCCCCCCTTGCACCGAAGAACCCTCCCCTACCACACCACTCCCTTTTAGGTGTACAGTGTTAAAGACTGAGACTGCCATTATATACCCCTCTAATAAATGTACCTTGTTCAGGATTTCTTTCACTGTTTTCCTAATGTCCCGGATTTCAAAATTTAACGTGTCATAACCTCTATCCATAGAATCCATAATTCTGGACAAGACTGGAAATGACAACTCATCTGTTAAAGGCAATTGCTCCTGGAGAGGAAAACATTTTCCATCCAAACCTTCTTTGTCTGCAACAAATCCTGCCCCCATGCTGTTTATATTTAAGGTCATTTCCAACCCATCTTGACAAACCCCCTCTCCCCTTGGGAATCCAAAACATGTGAGGCCACCCCCTTCAACTACTTTATTATGTAGTTGAAGTTGAGGTGAACCCTCACTACTGCCCCTTTCTCGTAAAGGGGATTCTGGGATTACCCAATCTTTATATTTGAAGTCTAACAAACCATGAGCTTTCCTGGCTAACTCGTGTGAAAGCAAAGGTGCCAGAATTGAGTTATCAGATCCTAGGTCAATTTCGCCTAGCACTGCCTCTGTCACCATAGAGTTAACATTTAATTCAATGTTGGCAGGAACCCGATTTATATTTCCCACAACCTCAGCAATGGAATCCATATGATATGATATTTTATTTGTATCGTGCTTGTACACAAGTGTTTCAGAGCGCAACTAGGCAAGGAAGGGGAACAAGGGAGAACACAGCACAACATAAAAACGATCTTACTAGGCCCAGTGACATTGGGAACGCGCAAGTGCATGGGAAAGGGAAAAGGAAAAAAGTGCATGGAAGGGGGAGAGTGGCAAGTGCAGAGCCGAGGAGCGCAGATAAATAAAATAAATAAAAATAAATAGAAAATGGAGGCAAACTGTGGTAGTGCAGCTAGCAGGTGGCAAGTGCTGTGTTTAAGGCAGCAGACTGGATAAGTCTGAATAAGTGCAGAAAAAGAAGAAAAATGGGGGGGGGGCTGTATGGGTACAGATACAGTCCCCAGTGCAAGGGGTGGCCAAGAGACAGTGCAGGAAGGTGGCAGGGTGAGCAAGTACCTGGGCCCAGGGGACAGAGGGTGGCCAGGTGCACAGTGCCAAGAGAGCAGATCAGCAGAGGAGAAGGGGAGCGAATGCAGAAGCAAAGAGTACGGTTCTGAGGTGCTTCCGGAACCGGAGATGGTTCTCCTCAAGTTTTAGAGTGGCAGGGAGGCTGTTCCAGAGGGAGGCCCCAGCCGAAGATAGAGATCTACCCCCAGCTTGTTTTTTTGAAAAACGATTGACCTGGAGGGAGTTAGAGGTAGAGGAGCAAAGAGCTCGAGAGGGGAGGTATTTGTGGAGGGATAGCTGAAGGTATTTTGTACCCAGGCCCCAGAAAGCCTTGTGGACAATGCAGAGGGTTTTGAATGTAATACTTGTATCCACTGGGAGCCAATGGAGAGATTTCAGAGCTGGAGAGATACGATCCCAGGGTTTGAGGCCAAGGACAAGTCTCTGAGTCCTGTTCTGGATAAGTTGTAGAGGGTGGAGAGTAGAGGCAGGTGGATTTAGAAAGAGGCTGTTACAAAAGTCCAACCGAGAGAGAACCAGAGCTTGGGAGACAGTGAGCTTCTGAGGGAAGGAGAGGAAAGGAAGAATACCTCTGAGGAGGTGCAGTAGGAAGTTTGACTTTTTAGAGACCTCAGAGATATGGGCAGAGAAGGAAAGTGTGGAGTCAAAGATGACCCCAAGGTTCTTAGCCTCGCAGGTAGGGGTAGGAGGAGGGCCAAGGGAGGCAGGCCAGAGAGTGAGGCAAAAGGATGGAGATGGTGTGCCGATGAGGAGGATCTCCGTCTTGCTGGCATTCAGACAAAGATCATTGGCGGCACACCAATCTTGAATGGCAGTTAGGCAGTCAGAGATTAGAGAGGGAGAGGAGGTGGCCGAGGGCAGCTGGAAAATGAGTTGCGTGTCATCAGCGTAGCACTGGAAATTTGAGCAGAAAATGGCAATGCAGTGAGTGAGAGTTGCCAGGTATTGGTTGAAAAGCCAGGGTGAGAGGTTAGACCCCTGGAGAACCCCACAGGTGGAGAGGAAGATAGATGATAGGAAAGACCCCAGTTGGACCTGGTAGGGTCGATCAGAGAGGAAAGAGGTCAGCCAGGCCAAAGCCTGATCAGTGATACCCAGATTATCACGCAGATGGTTGAGCAGGATGGTGTGGTTGACCGTGTCGAAGGCAGAAGAGAGATCAAGAAGGATGAGGACAGAGGGAATGTTAGAATCAAGGTTGGAGAGCAGATCTTCACGGATATTGAGGAGAGCAGTTTCCGTGCTTCTGGCCGCTCTGAAGCCAGACTGGTGGTCATGGAGACAACCAACAGAACTGAATGAAGGTTAAGCTGAGAGATGGCCAGCTTTTCCAGGAGTTTGCCCAGAAAGGGGGTAATGGAAATTGGGCGATAGTTTGCCAGACAGGAAGGATCAGCAGTGGGTTTCTTGAGTAGAGGATGCACAAGGGAGTGCTTTAGAGGGGAGGGGAAGGATCCTGAGGCAAACGTGTGGTTGCAAAAATCAGCAAGGGCAGGAGCGAGGGTGTCAATGTGGTCCTTGATGGTTTTGGAGGAACAGGGATGAATCTGTTTTGACGAGGCTTTCATAGATCGGACTTGTCTAATGGCCTCGTCAGGGGAGAAAATAGGAAAGGAAGAGAAGGATGGTGGGGGGGTGGTTAAAGGGGGTCTGCAAGCACAGACAGAGAGGGAATAGGAGGGGGAGGGGAGGCGAGGGTGGACAGGATGTCCTGAGTTTTAGAGATAAAGTGCGAGGCAAGGGCATTGCAGAGAGCCTGGGAGGCAAGAGGATGGGAGGAGACTGCTGCAGGGTTGGCAAGCTACTTGCAGATTTTAAAGAGTTCGGCCGAGTTGTTGGATGCCGCAGAGACACAGGCTTTAATGTGGGCTCCTTCTTAGTGCGGACAGAGAGTCGGTATTGCCTTTGGAGCAGGCGACAGGCCAGTTTGTCAGAGGATGAGCAAGAAGACCTCCAATTCCTCTCAGCCGCCCTACACTTATGCTTAAGTGTAGCTAGGTCGGATTCATACCAGGAATTGCACTTGGCTTTGGACTTCAAGCAGATCCTCATGACAGGGGCAAGAGCATCAAGAGTATCAGAGATAGAAGAGCAGAGAAGGGACAGGGTTGTGTCGGGGTGTGAGTCAGTCAGAGGAGGAGGAGGGGGAGAGAAGGTGGCAGCGAAAGCCTCAGCTGACACAAGCTTCATAGGTCGGATGTCGGAGAAGGTAAGTGGAAGTGTTGGGGTGTGGTTGGCTTGGGGGGAAGAGAGTAAGAGATGGGAGGAGAGGAGGCAGTGGTCACTCCAGGAGAGAGGTGTGGTCAGAGGAATAGAGAGGGGGAGGCCAGGGGAGATCAAGACATCAAGTGTGTGTCCTGCAGAGTGCGTCGGGCCAGAGGGGGGGGGGCCGGTAGAGAGTAGCAACAGTAAGAGTGTGGCTAGGAGAGATTGGGAGCCTGCAGACAAGGCATTCAAAAGAGGAGTGAATCTGAATGGGAATGATAGTGGCAGGAATCCACTCAGGAAAGATCAGGGCTACGCCCCCTCCAGGTCGAGTGGATCTGGGTGCGGAGAGGATCTTGTAGCACTCAGGGAGTAGAGTGTCAAAGCTTGTGACAGAGCTAGCCGTGAACCATGTCTCCGTAAGACCTAGGACATCAAGGTCCAGTTCTTCAAGGAGGTGGCAGATTTCAGAAGAGTGTTTGACAGCAGAGCGAGAGTTGAGAGTGGCAAGATGAAGAAGGTTGCCGGCCTTAAAGACCTTCCGGGGAGGGGTATAAATCAGAGGTACGCCCTGCGGAGTTGTGGAGGTAGCATGAAGAGTGGCAGATGAGGAGGAAAAAGTGGGTAAGGTAGCCAGGGAGTGAGATGAGGGGACAGCTGGAGATGAGGGGAAGTTGATGAGGCGAGGGAAACGCCTATCGAAGAGGAGGAGATTGGCCTGAGGACCTTGGACCATGACAGTGCCATTTAGGTAGACATTAAGGATGACTCTGGAGGAGTCGAACAAAGCCATGAGTACATACCAGCAAGTGTTACCATTAATGGGAGATGAGGAGACAGGACAAAGCACCAAGATCATATGGGGGGGTCCATAGATCCGGCGAAGGAACAACTAAGAGGATGTCGGTGAGGGTCTGTCTGGAAGAGGCGCTGGTATAGGTATCAGCGATGGAGAGTCCAGGGTTGGAGGCCAAGATATCCTTTTTAAATTTCTTTTTTCCAGACTTAGTGAGAAGGGAAGGGTAGTTAATAGAGAAGCAGTTGGAATAGATGGGAGAAACAGAAAGCGCCATGAGTGGAAATGAGAAGAGGCAGAGGGAGGAGTAAGCAAGTAAAGCAGTATTGAACAGTCACTGGGCTAGCAGGTTACAATCAATGGCCAAAAGTTAGATGCAGATATACACTGAAGTTGAACTTTCAAGTAAATGCAAAAATACACCCAAGTCTGACTTTCAAGTAAATGCAAAAAATAAAAAACACTCAGTTTGACTTTCAAGTATATGCAAAAGTACACCCAAGTCTGACTGTCAAGTAAATGCAAAAATACACCCAAGTCTGACTTTCAAGTAAATGCAAAAATACACACAGTTTGACTTTCAAGTAAATGGAAAAATACACTCAGTTCGACTTTCAAGTAAATGCAAAAATACACCCAAGTCTGACTTTCAAGTAAATGCAAAAATACACCCAAGTCTGACTGTCAAGTAAATGCAAAAATATACCCAAGTCTGACTTTCAAGTAAATGCAAAAATACACTCAGTTTGACTTTCAAATAAATGCAAAAATACACCCAAGGCTGACTTTCAAGTAAATGCAAAATTACACCCTGGTCTGACTGTCAAGTAAATGCAAAAATACACCCAAGTCTGACTGTCAAGTAAATGCAAAAATACACCCAAGTCTGACTTTCAAGTAAATGCAAAAATACACTCAGTTTGACTTTCAAGTAAATGCAAAAATACACCCAAGTCTGACTGTCAAGTAAATGCAAAAATACACCCAAGTCTGACTTTCAAGTAAATGCAAAAAATACACTCAGTTTGACTTTCAAGTAAATGCAAAAATACACTCAGTTTGACTTAAAAGTTAAATGGGAGACCCGTAGTTAAGGAATTTAGATTGGTAGTCAGATGGTAGAGGTGAGTATAGATAAGCCTCACATGAGAACATGACAGGAAGAGTTGAGTACCCTCTGAGAAGGAAGTACAGGTAAATCAAGGAGGGAACTAACCCAAACAGAATATGGTAAGAGAGTCATGGCAGTCCAATAGTCCAGGGAAGCAGCCTCAGTGACAATGAGGGTTTGGCTGTTGCAGAATCTCATGATGCAGCCTGTGAAGCAGACAGAGAAGCTGACAGGAACCTTAGAAAGTAGACCTTTGAAACAAGGGCCAGCTGAAGCCTGCCGGTGCCCCGATTGGCTTGAACACAAAGCAAACAGCCAATCACTGCAGACGATGGAGGGAAGCACTTTAGATACACAGCCTCATGCAAACAAGGAGGCTAGGCAGCCATGATGGAAAACCTCAAACACACTGTGAGGCAGCAGGAAACAATTTCATTGAAATGAGTCAGTGCAGTTAAAGCAGCAGAAGGTTAGAACACACTGCCAATTTGCACAATGTAATTTCAGAAATTAAAATGGTTTGCCAAGTGAAAAAAAATGTTTTTTTCCCCCGAATTTTCGTTTTTTTCTTTTTAAAAGCTTCTTTTTTGTTTCTGGTGCTGCAGTGACAATGGCAATGCACCTACCTGGTGCAGAAAGCGTCCATAGAATTTGAGGGTCCCTGTATTGCCTCCTGCTCCACCTTCACTTGCTTAGACACTGTGGGTGGGCTACCTGCCAAGGTGTCTTCAACTAATGGTTGTAGTTCCCCCTGAACTCAAACTAGGGTCAGTTTGGGTGGAAATGGGAGAGTGATTATTACCTGGGGAGGACCCCTACGCCCCTGTAATGGGGATTCCTCTGGTAACACACCCATACTTCTAAGTTTAACACCCATTTAATGAGTGTTAGTCTAACAATTAATCACCTGCAATAAATAACCCAAGAACGCTGTAAAATTTGTTTAATCTGAACCTTACTTAATAAAACTCGGGATAATGAAAAGGAATAAATTAATAAATAAAAATGTATTTAAAAAAGTTAAAAATTGTTATCCAAATGTATATTCCTAAAAACATCAGGCAGTAAAATGCAAATGTCAGAATAACCCCTCCTAGAGTACCTCTGTCTGTGTAAAAATACGTCCGTAGGAAATAAACACAACCTCAAACCCCAATCCTAAATAGAACAAGCAGTACAATATAATAGTTATCCGAAATTGCAGCAAAGTACTTCTTCACAGACTCCACTAAAATCACAAAAATGGGGAGAGACCTCTCCCAACCCCAAACTTACTGAAAAAATACAGTGTTGCCTAAACCTTAATTAGTGAGTCTCAATAGGGAGAGCCCTGCTCGCAACTCCAAAACTGCCATTCTCCCAGAAGAAAACATAGGGCCTCATTACGAGATTGGTGGTAGTCATGGCGCTATTTGCCAATAACGTGTCCGGCACCGGTCTCGTTCAATGGGGACTTACCAGTGTAGTCCGACCTTTGCGGGACCGGTAAGTCCCCATTGAAAAAGCTATTCCCCATTCCCATTTGAGCCCCCATAGGGCTTAATGGGAATGGGGAAGGTGCAAATAACGGTACCGCAAATTGTGGTACCGTTATTAGCTCTGAAGTCCCTTAACGGGTCCCGTCCATAACGCCTGGTCAGACCACTCGTAATGAGGCCCACTGTGTAGTAAGGAAGGCACAAGGAACGCCTGACAGCTTGAGGAGCTGCCAGAGTCCGTCTCTCCTCCCCCGCACCTGAATCCGTCAACACGTAAATTATAGACAGCAAAGCACAGTACAACAATTTCTTACGTGTACTCCCAATCGGAGCAAGGTTGCGATAATGACTAATAGTTCCTAGATGACTGATTTGAATGGAAGAGTAAATAAGTGCCCCTTTTCCAATAACGTGTAATCAAGCTAACTCTCACCCGCCACCAGCCAAACAGCTCCAAATAGACACACCTCGCCCTTTACACCTCAGGGCCTGCCACTCTCTTTCTCAATTCTACTTTGCGTACAATCCATTTTGAACAGTAAATTGTCCAACTTATCATTCACTGAGTCCAACCCCCAACTTCATCTGAGCCTAAATCATAACCATGTCTGTGTTTTGAGGTGAGGCCCCACCACGCTTTCTGGATCGCAAGTCACTCCCAGTGCCACCATCCTGTCATCCAGATCAATGTTGTGACCAGTACTAGGAGCCACAGATTTGGCAGGGGATCTTGTTGGGAAAAGAAATGTTAGCCTGCGTTTTGTTTCCCTTCTCCATTCACACCACTGTCCAAAATCAGTGCTCCCATCTTTCAATTATGGAAACGAACACTGCACCTTGCTCCCAGGCCCAGTGGGGGAGCCCAACCGGAAACAGGATCCATTCACTCCAATGCGTGAACAGAATGGCGGCCACTTTGATCTAAACAGCAAACTGTACACTGATCCACCAGGCTTTTGATGGTCGCTCCACACTGGTCCCTCTGGACTTCTATTATGGCAGCAGAGCTGCACACCACGCAGCGAGACACCAACTCCTCCAAAAGCACTTTTGAGTTTTCCAACTCTTTCCCACCAAGATGCTCTGCCTCACTGCTGCCACCAGAAACGGCTGATGTCAGGGGCGGTTGGCCCAGCTCCAGTTCTCCTAACAACTACGGCCCGGGCACTAAAGGTGGGAGCCTGTCACCGGCCTCTGCAACCTCAGCAGGCCACCCACACGCAACTCTAGGATCAGCCTTGCGTTCTTCCCCTCACAGGTGCTCCAGAAACCCTGCAGCGTATCCACAGCACCACACCACCAAGGCAAATACGCATAGCAGGCTTTGAGGGGTGTATACCATTGGAGGTCTGGATGCTGGGCTAACTTTTCTCTAGTAAATACGTATCTCAGCCAATAGCGGCCAACTTGGCCGGCGCCACCTAGTGTCTCCTACAGTCATGTTTTATGAAGTTAACCCTTACCTAATAATTTAAATGTTTTTTAATAGCTGTAAGCAGTTGGTGCATTACAATTGAATTTAAAGGTAACAGTGATATCACATTGAACTGTATATATTAAGTTAAATTACCGGTTTAGATTTCTAATACAAAGTGAGTCTTATTTATTTGTGTATATCTACCTGCCTTATTATCCTTTAATCAAATCTAGTATGTGGACATTCCATTGTGGGGCCCTTGGGGATTCACTGTACCTAAGAACCAACCTGCATCACCTCATTTGAGTCTCAGAATTGGCTGCTCGTCCATAGCTACCATAGAGAACCTTGGCTGGAGTGCTCTGTGCCTCTACCCCAACTATGTACGGATACCCCCTCCAGTTGTTACACTCCTGCAACCAGCTGGGTCTCTGCTGAGCGTTCTCAACATCAGACCCATGAACTGAAGCCATCCCTTGGACCACAACATAACATTTGTATGCTCACTGATAAAAGGCCTGCTGGTTTGGTCTAACCCCTCAACCACAGAGACAGGATTTCTCAAGATACTCCTAAACTACAACCACCCAACAATATTCATAAAATACAACCAGAACAGCAAACAGCCCACCAACCTGATTAAATATCAAGAGTACAGGATCAGCTGGGAGACTGTTACTCTACCGAGTCGGTCAAGCTCATCAATTACAGATAAGACTCCTCAAGAGCTTACCAAATTAGCTCCACAAATAACTCTTTGCTTTTAGTATTTTACCAGCATTACACTAGATACCCAAATCCTCACGCACACTTCAGCCTACACTTGCAAGTACCTCTTTGATCATATTGATCACTGCAGAACCATTGAAAGCTCTGCTCTCCAAAGCTAGCAACATGTTTAGCCTTATCACATACCACTCCCTCCTCCTACCACACCAATCCCTTTCCCATTATAATCACATTGGCAGCCAGTCCATGTTAGTTTCCCCCACTGGGTTAATTACAGACTGACTTGTTAACAGCACAAATTACCTAGATTCGCAGTGGCTCAAAGGACCAGAGTACTTCCACCCGGGTCCAATAACAACTCAAATTATACACCTGGCTCCACCTCACACTCCCCCTCTGTATTCCAGAATCATGAGCCAGGAGGCTTCCATTACATTATCGTTGGCTTGAAAATGCAAACTGAAGTATTCTATTGTATTGTATTGGTTATTTATATAGCGCTCTTTCCCCACTTGTGTGGCCTCAGTGTGCTTTTTTTCTTTGGTTGGAACGCTCTTGGTGACCGTAGTCGATGTGGTTGGAAATTCTAGGGAGTTTAGCTTAGATGCCTGTGTGCATGTTGCCGTTCTAAGACTTGGGTGGCTTGCAAGGCTCGACTAAGCAGCCCAGGACAGGACGGGTACATGGGTGGGTGCTCTTGGGGGTTAGAGATAGATTGTTATTGTTGAGAGAGTCTATGTGAGTCCAGCTATACCGTGTTTCTTTTCGGGTGGTGGTTGCTGTATGCTAGTGGCAGAGGTGTTGCGGTACGTCAGGTGTTTCTGTCTGGACGGCTATGTGTGAAACTAGGGCGGATGTGCTTAGCCGTAGCCATATTCTATCATGCATGGATGTTTGGCCGTGCCTGAGGCCTGTGTCCACACTAGTGGTGTGAGATATACATACCATAGGGTTCGAGGTTGCTTATTTGTCCAGGTCTAGAACTGTCCTATAGCAATGGGCTTAGGTTAATTCTGTTGCCGGTACACGAGAATAATATACAGAGATGGAGCCTGAACCTAGATTTCAGAATCCTGTATAGTGGGGGAAAGGCCTAGGTTTCACAGTGCAGAAGGTTTAAGCATATGTTGCACATAGACTGAGGCTATGCCTATATTTGAGGATCCTGTATAGTGGGAGAGAGGCCTAGATATCCCAATGCAGTATGTTTCGTCATACAGTAAACCAAAGATGGAGACTGCACCTATATTTGAGAATCATGTATGGAGGTCAGGGGGCCCAGGTTTCAATGTGCGGGAAGGCCCCAATATATAATAGACAAACTGAGGAGTCTACCCTTGAATTTGAGACTCCTGTAAGTGGGGGGGGAAGGAGGGCTAGGCTTAACAAGGCTGGTGGGTTACGCCTATTGTACAGTAGATATCTGCAATCTGACAGTCATCAACGATTTGTTGTACCTAGATTTGAGAATATGTTTGTGGCAGGGGATTGCTAGTGTTGGGTGCTTCCTGTATGAGTGATGCGGGTTAACAGAGGCAGGGATTACTTAGTGATGGGTGTGTGCTACCCTGTGCTAATTGTCTCCGTGTTAGTCTTGTCTCATGTGGCCTGGGAGGCAGGGACGCAGTGAGTATATAGCAAGAGTAGCCACAGTGACGGCTGCTGACTTACCTCAAGTGCTTTTTGCGTGGAAGTGTTGTTGAGGGTGGGTTGATGGTGGATCAGGAGTATCACAATGAATGCTGCTGGCTTACCTGCAGTGATCGTCGGCTGGCAGTGTTGTTGAGTGGTATGTGGTGGTGTGACAGGTGAAACTGCTGCGAGAACTGCCGGCCCCTGAGTTATGACTGAAGGTGATGGGGTTTATTAGAGGTGTATTCACAGGGTGTAGTGGCTTAGGACAGTATTGGGAAGAGCCAGGTTTTGAGGGCCTTCCTGAATTTAAGATGGTTTTCAATCGAGTGAATGTGTAAGGGAATGGAATTCCAGATGGTTGGCGCTTGGACGGAGAAGGCAGAGCCGCCAAGTCTTATGGAGCTGTGGGTTGGGAACGCTAGGCGAAATGGGGTGCGAGATCTGAGGTTCCTGGAAGGTTGGTATGGGACAATTTTGTCTCAGAGGAATTCAGGGCTGGTGTTGTGGATTGCGGAAGGTTGATGGTCATGGCTTTGAAGGTGATGCGTCGAGCAACAGGTAGCCAGTGGAGGACTCTCAGGGTAGGGCTGATGTGTTCTCTGGTGGGCAGGTTAATGAGCAGGCGTGGTGCTGCATTTTGGATTCTTTGGAGTTTCCTTAATCGAGATGCCAGGGCTTCCAGGTACAGGCAGTTTGCGTAGTCAAGACGGGAGAGGATGATGTAGTTGATGGCTGAGAAACGGTGGGGATAGGTGAGGTAGGGGAAAATCCGCCTTAGGATACGCAGGTGAAAGAAGCAGGTTTTGGATACACTGGTGGTGCATTGGGTGAGGGATAAAATAGAGTCCAATTCGCATCCAAGGTTTTTTTACCAGGTTTGAAGGTACCGGTGCTTTAGTGATTCGGGCCATGGGATTGGTTGGGGGTTGAGTGATGTTTTCCCGCAGAGTAGGATTTTGGTTTTCCCAGGGTTAAGGATGAGGTGGTTGGTCGTCATCCAGTGATCAAGATCAGAGAGGCACAATGACAGGTCTGGGCTGCGAGATCCTTCAGAATTTGGGATTTTGAGGATGATCTGTGTATCATCTGCATAGTTGTAGCATGTAAGGTTGTAAGAGCGGACGGTTGCAGGGATGGGTTGTATGTAGAAGTTGAAGATTAGCAGTGACGTGGACGCTCCTTGGGGGACACCTTTACAAACTAGCCGTGACCAGTAGGATGTGAACTGGTCGAGGTGCATGATTTGCGACCAGTTGGAGATGAAGGAGGAGATCCACGAAAGGCTATGCTTTTGATTCTTAGTATTTGTAGTCTGGTTAATAGAATCGAGTGATCGATGGTGTGGAAGGCTGCGGAAAGGTCTAGCAGGATGAAAGCTGCGCAGCCGTCTGCGTCGGCTGCTCTTTTTAGATCATCCCAGATGGAGACTAGGGAGGCTTCTGTTCCCATTAGTCATCTTAAACCTGATTGTGCTGGGTTTAGGAGGTTGTTGGCTTCGGCAAATTGGCTGAGCTGTTTGTAGGCCTTTGTGGTCAATCAGTTAGGCGATGAAACGCGTATTGGAGATAGGTCAGTAGTTTTGGGGAAGAAGTGGGTCAAGAGTCGGTTTTGGGATAATGGGTTTGGTGTAGGATGTTTTTAGGGCTTTTGGGCAAGATCCTGATGTGAGAGAGTGTTAAGGATTGAGCGTGCAACAGTACCTGCACAGGTGGCAGTTAGTATTTTATTTTAGCATTGTGGGTGAGCACAGATCTTCTGAAGGGCGGCTGACTGCTACCAGCAACAGGAATTCTTGGTGTGTAATGGGAGCGAAAGAGTCAAAAGAAGATTGTGATTGTGGTGGGGTTTGTGTGGGGGACTGCGGGCGAGTGGGTGGTGGTGACAGGATTTTTAGTTTGGCGCGGATGGCATTTCTTTCATTCGCAGCATTGTAGAAGTGGAGCGAAAGGGTGTCGCATAAAGCTTGGGAGCTTGGTGTGGTCAGGCAAGAGCATGAGGGGGATTTGAATTCTGCTATGATTGTATGTAGTTCCTTACTTGGGTTGCAAGCATTTTGGTAAAGTGTGTGCAGTTTGCTGGGCGAGAGATGGTTGTGTAAATTTCCGGGTTGGTTAGGTGTGCAGAGATTTGAAAGTTGTGTTAGTGGGGTGTGTATCCTGATTCTAGTACATCTTGTTCCATTTAGGTTGCATTCCTATGGTGGGGTTATTGCTGATTTCGTTTATTGACCGTCTGACTATTGTGTGTGATGGCGCGGCGCGCTCCCAACTGTAGGTGTAGGAGCTAAAGATTGGTTCCCTCTGGTGTAGGAGCTAAGGATTGGATGCTCCCTATTCCCTTGCTATCTATTGTGAAATAGGTCTCCTGGAGCTTGGGGGTGGTTCAGGGTCCGGGTGCTATTGATGAATTGTCCTAGTGGTTTATAGTCTTTCCATCGAAAATAAAATCCATCTAAATAAAAGCACAGAAAATGAATTCATCGAAATGCTATCTTTATCATTTAAAAGTACATATCCTTCAAAACCTGTCCATTGAATATAGGAATACGTTCAACGAAAATAGCAGATGCAAGAGTAAAGCACCCTTTGTTATGAGGTGAGGCAAAGTGATTGTTGCTTGTAACGTCGCATTATCCGTTTTGTGCTGAGAGAATCAAACTGATTAACGAAGCAGTCAGATTACAACATTACTTCACACTATTGGTAAACGTTTTTATATAACATAGAAGTATCGATAAACAACACCATAGTGATAGATTAACTTAAAAATTAATTTAAGTTTCTTTGGTTTTACAGTCCATAAAAATGGCAGAAAGTATGAAATCTATTACCTCAAAAATGGGAAAAAAGCAGCTAGCTTACTTAGGTTTCACATACAACCAAGAAAAACAGATTAATGAAAGTATATGTAGGAAATATACGGAATATTAAAAAAACTACAAAGAATGTGCTATCAGTCACGGGGAAAGGATAATTCCCCAAATCGATCATAATAATTTGCCAGATAGCACAAATATAATGATAAAGAAAACACTTGATGAAATTAAAAAAAAGCTAATGAAAACAAAGAAGAGGCAATTGGATCTGTCATAAAGCACGTATGCACAAAACTGCCCTTTCACGTAGCCGCACAGATGCCAGAAATAAAAGTACCAGAAACATTTAACGAAATTGAGATTCCAGTTCAATTACAGGCAACTGAGAAAAATGACAATTTCATGCTTTTAAGTAAAGATATTAATGAACAAAAACTGCTTATGTTCGGAACATCAAGAAACGTGGAGTACTTAAAACTATTGAAAATCTTGCATGGGGATACATCTTTTAAAATATGCCCAAAACCATTCGGACAATTCTATAGCATCCATGGAATGTGCTGATGCCCAATAAAACAGAAGACATTTTAATCACTTCAAATTCAAGGATATTTCTTTCATTTTACACAGGCAATATGGAGGAAATTACAACATCTAGGAATGCAATCAAGGTACATTAGTAATTTGGAATTTCAGCATTATATAAAGCTAATATTTGCACTTGCTTTTGTACATATTGATCACGTTGAAAATTATTATGAACCTTAAACTGAATCAGAGTTTTTTTTTTTTTAATTAACACTTCCTCATACCACTATTAGACTACTTCGACAGCACGTGGATTGGACAATTAACCAGAAATGGCACAAGAAGAAGAGCAAGATACAGCAAAAAAAGTATGGAACTAATAACAAAATGGAAGGATGGCACAATGGACTAAATAAAACTTTTAAAACACCAAGTCCAACACTGTGGAATTTTTTAAAACAACTCAAAATCGAACAATCGAATCAAGAAATGGTGATTGAACAAACAATATCCAAAGAAAAAACACATAATCAACGTAAAAAATACAGAGATATGGAGGAAAGGTTAAAGCAATGCATTCAAAATTTCGAAAAAACAGACAAATGACTATTTCTAAACAGTATAGCTTTCAATATTAAATGTTAAACTTAACATAACTCACCAATTCCAAGGTAATCCTCAACCAGGAAACAGGAATAATTTCCAAAAGTGGCAAGTTAAAAACCAATAAAGAAAAAAAAATAATAATAATAATTTGAAAAAATATCCATAGAATCCAAAGACAAAAAGATTCCAAAAACACCAGAAATCGATAAAAAATGTAATCCAGATACATTTTTGACAAGAAATAAAAAAACCATTAAAAAAATCCAAAGGGGACTGGCCACTAGGGGGCGCACGGATAAGTATCCTTTCTGTGTGAGCTATGCTCTGAAGGCCCCAAAAGCGGCTTGAGCTCCGCGCTGAGGGACCCCCTCACCACTGAAAGTCAGAGATTCTGACGTCTGAAGGTGCCCCCAACACATGAGAACAAATCTGAAGAAAATCGGGGCAGATTTCGCCGAGAAACTTGCATTTCACGACACGACAGAAAGCTGCGCCACGAAAAGTGAATCCCTCGGCGCCGGGCGGCCCGAGCATAAGCCGTTGGCAACTGACGAGTGCCAAGACCACCGTGCCACTGAGGAGTCGGCACACCGGTAGGACCGTAGAGAGCAGCGAACCCCTCCGCGACCAAAAAGCTGATCCAGAAGAGTAAGAAACGCCCGTGACGTGCGTGGCCAGGACCGGCAAACCTGCAAACAGCGCATGGCCCCCAGCCCCCGGTGGTGGACGCGTTTCCTTGTTGGCCCCCGTCAGCGTGCCCCTGCAGGCCTCCCACTGAAGAACACGCACTGATGGAGCCAGGACCTCGCAGCGGACGACTCGCAGGAACACGAGACTACACAGACGCTGGGACAGGTCTACAATTACCTAAGTGCTCGGTCTCATCTGAAACAGAGCTGTCCGCCAGTAAGTGGATCACTCTCCTCGAGCGAAAGGGACAGTAATATCGCAGTGCCACCGGCCTCATTACCGCGTGGAGCTCCTTACCATCGCGGGATACCTGGCAGTATACCCCATGGCCTATGCAGCAACCTCCCCCGCCGAGCGCATACCACTCTGCCACCATAAACTTTAGCGCACAAGGAGGGGGGACACAAACAATATCAGGAAAGCTACACCGAAGTGGAGAGCGGACCTGGGGCCCATGGTGGCAGAGTCAACCACGTTCCAACCCCAAAGATACAGCTTGCCCCACGGTGACCGAGGTAGGCCCCTCCCCCTATATCATTACTTAATGCAACAAATACCATTAGTCCAACATACCGCACATGCGACAGTGCGTGCAGGCAAATAAGGACCACGTGCACACAACAGATGAAGATGGCACCATAATGCACAGACTCGGGGTAGAGCACAAGAAGACCCCAGAAGCAGCTTCACACCTAATCAGAGTGCTCTGAGACTCTGAATTACTGTAATCATTCTGAAAGCACCTCAAGGTAAAGCGGATAGCGAGAAGGCGTCCCTTCTGCACTGAGGTATTTGGTGTCCCGCGTACATGGGAAAAGCGTTATAAGGCAGCGGATGCTTCCAACCCCGCGTATAAATAAAAGTGTAAACGCTGAGGGCACCACGAGACATTCAGCCACACCCAAACAGCCCATTTAATACTGCTGAATGGGGTAAAACCACCCACTGTTGTACCCAAAGGAGGCACAATCCTCCCCTGAGGAGTAAGATTGGACTCAAATGACAGTAAAGGATCATACAGTAGAGAAACTAAACTTAAAGACAAGGTGGAAAAAACATGCCTGCTGCGTGCATTCAACCCAGCCCCACCCATTAGAAGGTGATAGAGGGTTGGGCCACTGCGCAGCAGGGTGTGTGCCCTCCTTACGAAGACGCTCATTCGGCAGACATGGAATAGGTGCCTGGGGTAACTCTGTGTACACCACACAAATCCTTGAACCTTAAAAGTCACATCAACAAGAAGGCTGGGCCCCCACTTTTGGGGTGTGCGCTCTCTTCTCCACCAGAAGGGACTACATACTCCTCCAGTATTCACGTGATCTGGAAGACACACCACAACGAGACCAGTCAATTGAAGTACCTATTAACACGATCATATGGACATCAGGGAGAAACCCGCACCATACAGATTCTCCCCACATCCCCACACAGCTCTGATATGACCAGCTCCTCACACGCCAGAATGAGAACCCAGGGAGAGAAGCAGCTGCGACCAAGGCAGACGTTGCAGATTTGTTGAATGAAATGAAAAGTATGAGGGCCGATATAGGCGGAAAGGTCGACAAAATAACACAAAGAATAAACAAGATGGAAGAGAGACTTGAAAAGGTCGAACACAACCTATCCGCAATTAGCACACTGGAATCGCAAATGGACCAGAGAATCGCGGACATTGAAGTGAGAGAAGAGGAATTCCGCCTAAAAATTGATGATTTACAGAACCGCGAGCGACATAACAACATACGTATTTTTGGTATCCCATAACGCAAAGGTGAAATAGAGCTAGACCTAAAAAGGACATTGCACACACTGATGAAGATCTTGTTTGAGGATGATTCCATCGATGAGCCTAAGATAGACCGTATACACAGAGCCGGAGGATCTGCGGGGGACCTAAGACAGTCTTGGCGTGGTTTCACAATTATGCGGATAAAGCCAGGGTCCTGGAGAAGGCTAGGTGTAGTCCCCAGATCTCCCTACATACAGCCAAGGTATCGATTTACCAAGATCTATCGGCCCTTACACTGGCAATTAGAAGAAAATGTGCCCCGCTCAATAAATGGCTGAAGGAGAAGGGTGTCCGAAATAGTTGGGGATACCCCTTCTCGCTAACATTTGAATGGGAAGGGAGCACGATTAGACTCAAATTAGAGAGATATCCAGAGCTGTACAGCTGATTTACTAGGCACACAAGGAGAGGAGGCTAATGGTGAAGAACGAAGGGCAGATGACAGAGAAAGGAGAATCAAAGGCCCAAAACGAAGACGGATACCTGGGTCGAGGAAATTCAGGAGGATGAATGCGTCCCCGGACATGGAACATTAAGTGGGTAATCGCAGGTACACCCTGGAAGTGGGAACTTGCGCACATGGACCCGAGATGGAGGACCATCAGATGACTTTGCAGAGGCAGACGGGAAACACCGGTGGTCGAACACTGAGAGTGCCATGTACGAGCTTCACAGCTACGTGAAAGTTATCGGTAGACATGCGCACCTCAGTAGGCTGCTCAGGGAGATGTGTGGCATTGGTAGAGGCACAAGCCCGTAGGGCATAACTGTCATGGCCACAGGTCCCAGAACACAAAAACCACACCATCTAGTGATGAGGGCAATGGGTCACTTGACTCACTTATGTCCCTTTGGAACTCATAAACAGAGGGGCCCTGGCTGGACTCAGTCCTGGCGCCTTTGGCACCAGGCTCATAAAGAGATGTGAGCAGGAACACTTTATTTCAGAGAAGGAGTGCTTTTATGTTATTTCAGTGCAGGGGTGCTTCTATTTTACAAGAACTTTCCAGGTGCGGAACGCCTTTATTCCAGAGAACATCCCCATGTGCTGACTCATCGGGCGTGGCTCCCTAGGCCTGGTCTTCAGGTGCTGACTCATTGGGTGTGGCAGGCAGGCTGAACCTGGTGGGCGTGGCTTCAGAAGCTCAGCTATATAAGTTGCTCCATCCTTAAGCCCAGTGCTTCGCGTTACTGTGCACTCTCGTGCAACGTGACGCTCATCCTGCTTGGACCAGTTTACTTACCTCTGAAACCAGGCATTTTCCAGCATACTCACTTCCAGGAAACTGGTGCTTCATCGCTTCATCTGCAGACTCATCGCCTGACATCCAGTGATCTTGATCCCGACGCCGCAGCACCGAGCTCCGCATCCACGAACCCGGATCCTGTGAAGAAGAAGAAAGACAAGCTTTGTTCCTTGTTCCCTCCAGCTTCAGCCTCAAGCTCTGCAGCTTCTGCCGGACCGGCAACATCACCTGCAAGGGAAGAAAGCAAAAGAGCAAATATCAAAAGTGTAACGGACAGCAATACAAGACAACAAACTTTACAAGTCAACAAAAACAGACAAGGAAAGACAAAGGCAAACAGCAACACTTACCTGAAGTATAGTGGCTTATTCTCAGCTGGAAAGGACTACCACATGCCAGGGATCAGTGAAGGAACTCGGTCCAGATCATACAAGCGCCCCTGCCAGAAGCAGCAGGACGGAGTGCTTGCCAAAGCTAATCAACAGGTGAGCTTTCAAGGGGCAGCGCATCCCACGGGTCCCACGGTTTAGGAGAAGGGGTCTGGTAGAGGATCAGGCTCACAAGCTGGCATACTCATGCACCCTATTCTCCACGCAGCAGCATCACCTATTACCACCAGTCACCACATAAGCGCAGCAGGCGAAGTCGGACTCGAGCGACCTCACCCCCGGGAGGGCTGCAACCGTGCCCCAACGCCTTCACAGAGACCAGGTGAGTGTAACAATAACCCATAGTGATGAAGGCGAGGAATTCTCTAAAAAACATGATTTGTTATAAGATTGCTGAAGGCGGGGGTGGGGGGAGTTGGGGCTCAAGGTTAAGTGGGACATTATGAGATGGGGACTGGTGCAGATGACTCAGAGGGATCGGACGCCTGGAGGGATGGAGGGGGAGGTGAGAGGGGGCGGGAGGGAACTGGAACAGTCTACCCAGAGTTGGGTGGTGGATATTGAGGAAAAATGATAGAGATAGCGGTGTGGGCTCACGAGGAGAATGGTACAGGCATGAAACAAGAAATAGCGACAATACCTGTTTCCCTGGGAGGTGGACCTTTCAGAGTGGGCACGCTAAATGTGAAGGGCCTGAACTCACCCACAAAGTGATCACTGGTCTGTACGGAGTTTAAGAGGGCACGATTGGATGTGCTCTTCCTCCAGAAGACCAAGTACATGCAAGGGGAGGAGCACAAGGTCTTGCACCCCAGACTGGGAACGGAATATTGGGGCTCCAGCTCCCTGCGAAAAGCAGGGGTGGGAATACTAATAAAGAGGGGGTTGAAGCTGGAAGAGGCTAAGGTGTGGGTGTACATAGAGGGGAGGGCGCTTGTGATCATGGGGAAGGTATGTGGTAGAATATGCACATTTGCGACCCTCTATGCTCCGAATATGGGACAATCTAGGTTCCTACAGCATACAATTCCAAAGATGATGCTGGAAGCCAAAGGATACGTGGAATTAGGGGGTCTTTAATCTATGGGCAGACCCCGACTTAGACAGGAAATCTGGCAACCCACAATCACGTGAACCCGCAGATGGTGGCTGAGTAGGGGTAGTGGAGATGTTGAGGATATATGGACTACAGGACATCTGGCGAGCTCTGCACCCAGACGCAGAGGGATACACCTTTTATTTAGCACCCGAGTCCACGTTCACCAGAAAAGATTATTTATACCTTTCTCAGGGAGTGGACCAAGTAGCTACCGTTTCCGAAATAGTTCCTATCTCATGGTCGGACCATGATTTGGTCACTGTTAATATTAATCTGCAGATTTTACCGCACAGTGGCGCGAAATGGCACTTTAATGAGAGCCTGTGGAAAGATCATGTCTTTCGTGAAGAAATGAAGAAAGGGATAGAGGAATATTTTGAACTCAACAATACGGGGGAAGTGCCCAAGAGAATGATCTGGGAAGCCGGTAAGGCGACATGGAGGGAGATATTGATTGGGGAAGGTGCGAGAGAGAAGCGAGAGAGGGCACTGATAGAGGCATTCCTACTAACCACCCCACAGACACTCCCAAGCATAGCCTTACTAATACTACGACTAAGCACAAGGTTCACAACTCAACCACCATACCTACCGGCACCAAAACTACCACCCCGCCCATAAGAGGCACCAAATCAATGTGTGATCTGTAGTAGCCCATGCCACAGACATAGCAGACCTCATTCTAGTCCTGGCTCCATGCAGCCGCTGGCCCAGCTCTATCGTTCACCATCCCTGATGACTATACTATCCTCCGAGCGGATAGAACAGAATCCAGAGGCGGAGGCCTTGCGATAATTGCCAAAACACACCTCAACATCAGACTTGACACCACAAACCACATCCCTTCATGTGAATCACTCACAGCTAAGGTTCCCACAGCCAACTCCCAAACCATTACCATCCACTTATTCTACAGACCTCCTGGACCCCTAGGTTCCTTCGAGATTTTAACTTAGGCCTAAAAGACCCCAAAGACCCCCAGGCTACCCTCATTAACAATATCCTGTCAGAATTAGGCTTCACCCAAAGAGTGTCCACCCCTACCCACAACAAAGGGAGAACCCTTGACTGGACAGAAGACCACAACTGTGTGGCCTCCATCACCGCTATCACCCCTCAACCATGGTCTGACCACTACCTCCTCACCTTCGCACTCGAAGCCTCAAGCCCCATCACCAATAACCTATTAGCCACATCTATCCCCACGAGAAGCAAGAAAAACATCACAGTGGAAAAACTCTTACCCCTCATTCTCCCAACCTTGAACCAACTCTCAGCTACCTCCAACCCCCAATATCTTGTAGAAAGCTACAACAAACGTATGTGCTCAGCCTTAGACGCTATTGCACCGCTAAAACGTAGAAAATGTAAGCCGAAAAAACACTTGAACACCTGGTTCTCTGCCCACCTAAAAGCTCTCAGACTAGAGAAACGCAAAAAGGAACAAGCCTGGAGACAATCCCCTACAGACATTAACAAGTTGATCCTTAACAAAATAGCTTCTACCTATAAAAAAGAAATCATTATCGTCCAATAAAGTTGCAGGCCTTCAAATCAAATTCAACAACAAGAAAGAATTACTAACGAACTCCACTAACACCCCCCATGCCCCACTCATCAAACCGTCACTAACACCCCCCACGCCCCACTCATCAGAACCCTATACCTAACCCACTCACCCGCTTCAGCTTCTCCAAAGTCTCTACGTTAGAAGTGGAAAAAATCATACTCAGCCTTAAACCATCTAATTGCCAGGGTGACCCTTGCCCCTCACAAATCATCAAAGATGCGGCAAGAGACCTCTCACCATTCATTATCAAACTCATTAACGCCTCCTTCTCATCAGGTACCATCCCCAACAACTTCAAAGAATCCTTGGACCTCCCTCTACTCAAAAAACCCTCACTAGACCCTTCTACACCCACTAACTACAGACCCATCACTACCGTCCCCTTCCTGCTCAAAATATTAGATAAGAAAGCCTATTAACGAATACAGAAATACCTCGAACAAAACCATCTCCTAGGAATCAGGCAATCAGGGTTTAGACCCCAAGATGGGACAGAAACTGCTCTCATCGATCTTAAGGCCCAATCGACACTCTGAGAGATAATGGGAAAACTGCTTTACCGCTTCTCCTAGACCTCTCTGCAGCATTCGATCTAGTTGATCATACAATTCTATGCAACCACTTGGACTCGGCTGCCCACTTCTCCCAAGAAGCCATTGGCTGGATTGAGTCGTTCCTGAGCAACAGATCTATGCGCGTCTTTTCCACCTCGGCTTCCGCTGACCCCATCCCCATCACATGTGGGGTCCCTCAGGGTTCCTGCGTCTCCCCCACACTGTATAACATGTTCACAAAGCCCCTGTTTGATGATGTTGACGGTCTGGGTATCACCTACACTAATTACACAGATGATACCCAGATCCTCATCCCATTGACGGGAGATTACAACAAGGATTTGGCCTTGGTGAACAAGGTGTACCTCATCATCCAGGCATGGATGGCTTCCCACAGTCTATGCCTGAATGATGACAAGACTGAACTCATCATCCTCGGATCCACCCCAAATCTAAACAAACTGGACCATAACTACACCAGCTTTATTACAGACGGCAAACCCATCAAATAAGCCAAGGAAGTGAAAACCCTAGGTATCTACCTGGACTCCGCCCTCTCCTTCCATAAACAGGTTAGCTCCATGGCCTCCACCTCAGCCTACACATGTAAGCTTATCAGAGCAGCCAAACCCTTCCTATCCACCCAGAACTGCATTACCCTAGCCAGAGCTCTTGTACTGTCGAAACTGGATTATTGTAATGCCCTTTATGTAGGAGCCAACAAACAGGTTACCAATAAAATCCAGACCCTACAAAATAATGCTCTCAGAGCAGCGCTTAGCATCCCCAAGAGAGAACACATCTCTAACATCAGAAGAACCCATAACTGGCTCACAACCACTGATAAAATCCTGCTCAAAATAGCCTCCTTAACACACAAATGCCTCAATAATGCAGCCCCCCCTACCTAGCCGACAGAATAATAAGATACACCCCCAATAGGCCCACTAGAACTAGCAATACTAACCTGCTCACAGTTCCCAGGTTCAAACGAACCAAAATGGGCAGACACATCTTCCAGGTGAAAGCAGCCCAAAACTGGAACTCCTTACCACCCTCCTTAAGGACACCGCAAACCTACCCACACTTTAGACGTAATTACATTCAGTGGCTAAAGAACAATGACCAATAACTGACTTTGCCTTTGTAAATTTTGTAAATATGTATAACCATAAATTGTATTTCACTGTATTACTGTATCCACTGTAACTGTATTAACATATGTACACACTGTAAATTAATGTACAGCACTGTAACTAAGCTGAGAATAACCTTGCTGCTCCTGCGCCCTCATACCTTCGGGTCTGGCGCGCATTATAAATGAATAAACATAAACATAAACCTAAACAGAGACCAGGCTGAGAGAGAAAATTGCACAGCTGGACGCTGCTGCCCGTGAATCTAAAGAGGATCGGATAGAAAGGGTAGCTGAAGCTAGGCAAAAAAGAGAAGAGCTCCGGCTCCTGGATGAGGCCCAGATTTGCAAATTCCAGTTCCTAAAACAAAAACACTATGAAAAGGGAGATAAGGCAGACACCCTACTCGCGGCTAGATTAAGAGGGCAACGTGCTGAATGAGCGATCCATAGCACAGAGAAGGAGGATGTGTTAACAACAGATCCGAAGGAGATTCTAGAGGCGTTCGCAAAGTTCTATGAGGGATTATACAAGTCGGAGAACGCCAAAAGAACAAATGGAGATAGGCCAATACCGCAAGGGGTGAACATGCCACAGCACTCTCACGAAGATAGGGAATTACTAGATGCCCCAATTACAAGTGACGAGATCGAGAAGGCGATCAAGAGGCTACTGATGGGGAAAGCACCGGGTAATGATGGATATATGGCCGGCTTTTATAAAACGTTCATGCTCTCTCTGCTCCCCTTAATGGTAGAGCTATTTAAAAATATCCTCTCGACGGGGGTGGCTACGGACTCCTTTACCAAAGCACTCATTTCAGTGATCCCCAAGGAAGGTAGAAATCCTAATCAATGTGGGTCTTACTGCCCGATCTCACTGTTGAACATCAACGCTAAAATCTATACACAAGTGTTAGCCGCCAGGTTTGAAACCCACATGCCCGACTGATACATTCTGATCAGGTGGGATTCATCCTAGGGAGGCAGGGGGCAGATACTATGCGCAAAACATTGCAGCCGATTCATGAGTCAGCGAAAATGACAGGAGACCCCGCTCTACTGTCAGTAGACGCAGAAAAGGCGGTTGATAGAGTGGAATGGGGATTCCTGGAGGCGGTATTAGAGAAAGTGGGACTGGGGCACACATTTAGGAAAGGAGTCAAAGCTGTATATACCTCACCGAAAGCATCGATAGTGGCCAACTCCGAGTACTTGCGATGGTTCCATCTGGAGAGAGGCACACGACAGGGTTGCCCCCTCTCAGCAATACTGTTTGCGTTTTCCTTGGAGCCTCTCGCCCAGAGGCTTAGAATGGATCGACTGGTCGAAGACCTGCAGGTGAACGGGAACGAATATAAACTGTCCCTTTACGCTGACGATATTCTCCTGCATATAAAAAACCCCATGACGTCAATACCAAAGGTGATACAACTGATAGTTATGGAGCACTTTCGGGTTTTAAAATCAACCGATCCAAGTCAATACTATTCCCACTACGTGAACCAGACCCAAAAACCACCAAAAGATTAACCACTCTTGGTCTCAAAATTGGTGGAACCACCCTCCGCTATCTGGGGATAAATTTGACATGAGATTTGAACACGCTATATGAAGCCAATTACCCTAGCCTCATACATAGTCTAAACGAAGATTTTAAAAAATGGCAGATTCTCACAATCTCATGGATCAGAAGGCTCAATGCAGTAAAAATTGTGTGCCTTCTGAGATTTCTCTACCCGTTTCAAATGCTTCCTTTACAACTCCCAGAGACATTCTTTAGTGAAACCAAGACAGCCATCCTAAAGTTCCTATGGCAGGGAAAAAAAGAAAGGATAGCCTATGATACCCTTGTCTTACCTAAGGAAAAAGGGGGAGTTGGTCTCCCCGACCTCACAAAATACTACCAGGCTGTTCAACTTAGGGTTATGGTTCCCCACCTGAGAGGACGGACGGAGTTGCAGTGGGTGGAACTTGATAATTACAACCTAGCACCGGCCACCGTCTCAATAGTGGTTATGGGTCCCGAGGGACAAATTGCTCAGAAAGCTCTGAAACCACCCAATACTGGGCACATTATGGGGATATGGAAAGAAGGGGTAGATATGAGAGGAATAACCACATGACCATCTCCTCCTGAGCCATATATGGGTGCCGGGAATCCGAGACGAGCTCCCGAATCTCAAACGGTTGCAGGCATGGTTTGAGGGTGGGGCCACTCTGGAGAGGGGGACACTTCCTTACGATCCCTAAACTTGAGGACTCTTTGGGAATACACCCAATATCAGTGTTCTCTTTCCTGCAACTTAAGGGGGTCCTCACGAGGAAAGAATGGAAGGAAAAGATACCGCGCGATCTTACACAGTTTGAGAAACTGCTAGATACTACGACAGAAACCCAAAATTTGATTTCAGCCATGTATAAAACCCTGATAGAGGCAGGGAAGGGTTCCACTGCCCGTCTGAGGGGAAAGATGGGAGCGGGATTTAGGAAGAGAAGTTGATCCGGGATTATGGGCGATGATCTGCAGAGGAGCCGCGCCGTCAAGCTTCTCCACAGGTGGCAGTATGACTCTGGCAGGCTATCCAAAATGTTTCAATCAACTAGTCCCATGTGCTGGCGTCAATGTGGACAGAAGGCCAACTACTGGCATAGTGGTGGGGTGCCCCAGGGTGAAGGTGTACTGGGACGAGATCCTGGGGTGGATCAAACAGGTTGATGGGATCACCAGGGAGGTATCACCCCTCTTAATTCTATTTGGTTTGGAAGAGTATGATGGGGAGGTGAGAAGGTTAACTGGGATAGTGGCTCCGCCCCTCCTGTCGGTGAGGGCTTGCCTGGTGACTAAATGGAAAGCCGAATTCCTATCAAGTAAGAGAGACTGGGTTACGTTCGCCACAAATATTTGTGTAATGGAAAGAATCACAGCATCACTCCATGGGAAAGCAGCACAATACGAAATGATGTGGTGCAACTTTGTGAATAAATATATTGGTGGTACCCCACAGGAACCATCCGAGAGGACATGAAAGTTGTTGCATCCTTGTGTGTACGACTACAAAAACAATGTAGGGCCCATCCTGAAGAGGTTTGACATCTGCAGACCAACAGATAATGAAACCATCTCCATAATTGTTGTGGAAGGGACAGTTACTAACTCGAGAGTGTTCACCAAGACCACGCACGCCAGTAAAGAGAACACAAACAAGGAATGGAGCCTATCGACGCAAGGGGACAATGTTCCAGGGGAGGGGAGGGGGGAGGGGAAACAAAAAGTTGGTTCAATATTTTCATGTTGTTCTTTTGAAAGGAGGGGAGGGGGGATTGCGAGTTCCCAGTTTTGATATGGTACAACTGAAATGCAAAAGTTGTATATTATGTTTTGCAAAACCTAATAAAAATGAATTTGAAAAACAAAAAATCCAAAGGAAACACGAACTCCGCGAGGAACATCCAACTTGCGAAAAAGAACTTCCAAAATGGCGATCACGTCGTAAGTATGACATAAATAACAAAGAAGTAGTAAAAAATGCACTAAACAGGAAAAGTGAACAAACATTGACATCTACTGGTCAAAAAATAAAATGATTGCAACAGAACTTTAAATAACACTACACTGAATTATTTAATATAAATGTGTTAACTATTTAAAAAATGTTAAAGTTATTACAATAATTAAAGTTAATCTTCAAAAGTTTGAAATGTGGATATTTTAAATTTAAATAAACATAAACCAGTGTTGAAAGAATTATTGTTTCCATTTATTTTAAAGAATTAATGTTTCCATTTATTTTCAATCAGTCAATCCAACGAAATGTATTCAATGGAAGTGCATTTAGATGGAAAAGCTTTCAACTAATACATTTTGTTGGATTTTAATTTGATTAAACTAATTTTTGATGGATAGACTGGATACTGTCCTAGTGCTTCCGTTTTGGTCTGCCTATGTATTCAGTCTTTCATGTCCTCCTATCATGGCTATCTCTCAGTTAGTCGTTCGGTATGTCGTGGAGTGTCTTCCTTAGATTCTATTTTTAGTTGACTGTAAGTGGGAATCGTGATCGGTGTCTTCATTCATCTTTGTTTTTAGTTGTGTGTGTGTCCCTGTGGGCGGTCTTCTAGTTACTAAGGGGTCGATTCATGGAAATAATGAGCGCCGAAAATTCCAGCGCAGAGGTGCCAAAACGTGCGAATCGCAGTGCAAGTGCGAAAATCGCAGTGCAAGTGCGAAAATCGCAGGGAAACATTGGATGTGCGCTAAAAATGTGCGCCGTGCACGCCGGCGCACAGGTCATCCAACAGCGTGCGCCACGGCCACTGCGAAATCGCACATAGCGCGGCGCACATCACAAAAGTAGGCGGAACACGGGGCGTAACACTCGGAATGGGGAACAACGCGTGAAAATATGGGCGTCACAGGGGAAGTACAGGAGGCAAGTGCGCGGAACGCCCACACGCTCGCCTACAACCCGTATTCATGGAATCGAATAGGGCAAACCAGCGCACGGTCAAAGGCGTGCACAGGGCCAAACAAGTACGCCACAAGAAAGCAGGCGGTAGCGCCCCTGCGACTGAAAAAAATGTGCGCCAAAATGTGCCCTAACAAAAAGCACCCATATACAGGCATGATGAATGGGCCATAGAGTGGCCCTCTAGGACAAATGAGGTGCAAAGGGGCACAGACAAACATGGACACCCGCAGTGTGAAAAATAGCGTGTGCGCGTGTTCCTGGGTGCGCGGGAAGTTCCACACGCGATTGGCCTGGGTACGTGTACTTCGGGGTGCGCGGGAAGTTCCACACGCGATTAGCCTGGGTACGTGTACTACAGGGTGCGCGGGAAGTTCCACACGCGATTGGCCTGGGTAGGTGTACTTCGGGGTGCGCGGGAAGTTCCACACGCGATTGGCCTGGGTACGTGTACTTCGGGGTGCGCGGGAAGTTCCACACGCGATTGGCCTGGGTACGTGTATTCCGAGGTGCGCGGGAAGATTCACACGCGATTTCAGCAGGGTACGTGTATTTCGGTGGTGCGGGGGAATGCTACACGTGATTTGGCCATGTGGGTCCTCCCAGGTATTCCCTCTACACCTTCCACGGCCCCTGCAGGCAGCCCACACCACAGGGTACTACCCTGCACCCCTGCTCATGTCCCACAGGCAACCCATCCACCATGGCCATGCCCAGCAGCCAACACACATGTCACCTTGCACTACTGATCACCAACACATGTCTCCCATCACCCCCACCCCCCAGCAGTGCAGAGGCAGCCTCCACCAGGCCCCCACTCATGTCTCCCATCACCCCCACCCCCCAGCAGTGCAGGGGCAGCCTCCACCAGGCTCCCACCCATGTCCCCCTGCACCCCCACCCCCCAGCAGTGCAGGGGCAGCCTCCACCAGGCCCCCACTCATGTCTCCCATCACCCCCACCCCCCAGCAGTGCAGGGGTAGCCTCCACCAGGCCCCCACCCCCCAGCCACCAGGGGCAGCCACCACCAGGCTCCCACACATGTCCCCCTGCACCCCCACCCCTCAGCCACCAGGGGCAGCCTCCACCAGGCCCCCACTCATGTCTCCCATCACCCCACCCCCCAGCAGTCCAGGGGCAGCCTCCACCAGGCCCCCACCCATGTCTACCACCACCCCCACCCCCCAGCCACCAGGGGCAGCCTCCACCAGGCCCCCACTCATGTCTCCCATCACCCCCACCCCCCAGCAGTGCAGGGGCAGCCTCCACCAGGCTCCCACACATGCCCCCCTGCACCCCCACCCCCAGCCACCAGGGGCTGCCTCCACCAGGCCCCCACTCATGTCTCCCATCACCCCCACCCCCCAGCAGTGCAGGGGCAGCCTCCACCAGGCCCCCACTCATGTCTCCCATCACCCCCACCCCCCAGCCACCAGGGGCAGCCTCCACCAGGCCCCCACCCATGTCTACCACCACCCCCACCCCCCAGGGGCAGCCTCCACCAGGCCCCCACTCATGTCTCCCATCACCCCCACCCCCCAGCAGTGCAGGGGCAGCCTCCATCAGGCCCCCACCCATGTCTACCACCACCCCCACCCCCCAGCCACCAGGGGCAGCCTCCACCAGGCCCCCACTCATGTCTCCCATCACCCCCACCCCCCAGCAGTGCAGGGGCAGCCTCCACCAGGCTCCCACACATGTCCCCCTGCACCCCCACCCCCCAGCCACCAGGGGCAGCCTCCACCAGGCCCCCACTCATGTCTCCCATCACCCCCACCCCCCGGCAGTGCAGGGGCAGCCTCCACCAGGCCCCCACTCATGTCTCCCATCACCCCCACCCCCCCAGCAGTGCAGGGGCAGCCTCCACCAGGCCCCCACCCATGTCTACCACCACCCCCACCCCCCAGGGGCAGCCTCCACCAGGCCCCCACTCATGTCTCCCATCACCCCCACCCCCCAGCAGTGCAGGGGCAGCCTCCACCAGGCCCCCACCCATGTCTACCACCACCCCCATCCCCCAGGGGCAGCCTCCACCAGGCCCCCACTCATGTCTCCCATCACCCCCATCCCCCAGCAGTGCAGGGGCAGCCACCACCAGGCTCCCACACATGTCCCCCTGCACCCCCACCCCCCAGCCACCAGGGGCAGCCTCCACCAGGCCCCCACTCATGTCTCCCATCACCCCCACCTCCCAGCAGTGCAGGGGCAGCCTCCATCAGGCCCCCACCCATGTCTACCACCACCCCACCCCCCAGCAACCCGGGGCAGCCTCCACCAGGCCCCCACTCATGTCTCCCATCACCCCCACCCTCCAGGGGCAGCCTCCACCAGGCCCCCACCCATGTCTACCACCACCCCCACCCCCCCAGCCACCAGGGGCAGCCTCCACCAGGCCCCCACTCATGTCTCCCATCACCCCCACCCCCCAGCAGTGCAGGGGCAGCCTCCACCAGGCTCCCACACATGTCCCCCTGCACCCCCACCCCCCAGCCACCAGGGGCAGCCTCCACCAGGCCCCCACTCATGTCTCCCATCACCCCCACCCCCCAGCAGTGCAGGGGCAGCCTCCACCAGGCTCCCACACATGTCCCCCTGCACCCCCACCTCCCAGCCACCAGGGGCAGCCTCCACCAGGCCCCCACTCATGTCCAACTCATGTCTCCCTGCACCCCCACCCCACAGCAGTACAGGGGCAGCCTCCACCAGGCTCCCACACATGTCCCCCCTGCACCCCCATCCCCCAGCCACCAGGGGCAGCCTCCACCAGGCCCCCACTCATGTCTCCCATCACCCCCACCCCCCAACAGTGCAGGGGCAGCCTCCACCAGGCCCCCACCTATGTCTACCACCACCCCCACCCCCCAGGGGCAGCCTCCACCAGGCCCCCACTCATGTCTCCCATCACCCCCACCCCCCAGCCACCAGGGGCAGCCTCCACCAGGCTCCCACACGTCCCCCTGCACCCCCACCCCCCAGCCACCAGGGGCAGCCTCCACCAGGCCCCCACTCATGTCTCCCATCACCCCCACCCCCCAGCAGTGCAGAGGCAGCCTCCACCAGGCCCCCACCCATGTCTACCACCACCCCCACCCCCCAGCCACCAGGGGCAGCCTCCACCAGGCCCCCACTCATGTCTCCCATCACCCCCACCCCCCAGCAGTGCAGGGGCAGCTTCCACCAGGCCCCCACTCATGTCCAACTCATGTCTCCCTGCACCCCCACCCCCCAGCAGTGCAGGGGCAGCCTCCACCAGGCTCCCACACATGTCCCCCTGCACCCCCACCCCCCAGCCACCAGGGGCAGCCTCCACCAGGCCCCCACTCATGTCTCCCATCACCCCCACCCCCCAGCCGTGCGATTTGCCTGGGTACGTGTACTTCGGGGTGCGCGGGAAGTTCCACACGCGATTGGCCTGGGTACGTGTACTACGGGGTGCGCGGGAAGTTCCACACGCGATTGGCCTGGATACGTGTACTTCAGGGTGCGCGGGAAGTTCCACACGCGATTGGCCTGGGTACGTGTACTACGGGGTGCGCGGCAAGTGCCACACGCGATTGGCCTGGGTACGTGTACTTCGGGGTGCGCGGGAAGTTCCACACGCGATTGGCCTGGGTACGTGTACTACGGGGTGCGCGGGAAGCTCCACATGCGATTGGCCTGGGTACGTGTACTTCGGGGTGCGCGGGAAGTTCCACACGCGATTGGCCTGGGTACGTGTACTACGGGGTGCGCGGGAAGTTCCACATGCGATTGGCCTGGGTACGTGTACTTCGGGGTGCGCGGGAAGTTCCACACGCGATTGGCCTGGGTACGTGTACTTCGGGGTGCGCGGGAAGTTCCACACGCGATTGGCCTGGGTACGTGTACTATGGGGTGCGCGGGAAGTTCCACATGCGATTGGCCTGGGTACGTGTACTTCGGGGTGCGCGGGAAGTTCCACACGCAACTGGGCCTGTGAGAGTGGGGTACGTGTATTCCAGGGGTGGGCGGGAATATTTACTCGCGACTGGGCCTGGGAGAGCGTGCTACGTGTATTCCTGGGGTGGGCGGGAAGATTCACACGTTCGCCTACGACGTGCCGAAAAATAAATGGTCCAATCCTGAAACACGTACGCCAGCATGAAGCAGGCGTACGTCGACCCGCGCAGCATAAAAGTGCGCGCAAACAACACTCAAGCTCATACGCCAGGATGAATATACCGTTCCTAGCAGCAGTGGCCGTGGGTTACCAAAGGAGGAGGAGGAGGATAGTGAGGGCCAGAATTTTCACTCCCAGAACCAGCCCTTTTGGGATGCCTGATGACCAGGTGTATGGGAGGTACAGGTTTCCACCACACATAATACTGGACCTGGTCAGTGAGTGGGAGGATGACCTCACATCACCCACCCTGTGCTCCCAAGCACTCAGCCCCCTGGAGAAGGTCCTTAATGTGCTGAACTTCTTGGCCACAGGATCATTTCAGCGGACAAGTGCCATAGTGGGTGGGGTGTCACAGGCCACGCAGTCACGCTGCCTACACCAGGTCTTGAACATCATCACTGCACGCCAATCAGTCCGTAGGCACATATACCTGCCCAGGACACCTGCAGAAAGGCAGGCTGCCACCCTCGATTTCTACGGTGTGGCACAATTCCCAAAAGTGCTAGGTGCCATTGACTGCACCCATGTGGCACTACGTCCCCCCACGGCATCTGAGCACATCTATAGGAACCACAAGCACTGGCATTCCATCAACGTGCAGGTAGTATGTAATGCTAAGGGAATCATCACCTCAGTATATGCCAACTATCCAGGGTCCACCCACGACAGCTTCATTTACCGAATGTCTACCCTAAACCGGGACCTAGAAGCTGGGCGGCATGGCGATACATGGCTGCTTGGTGAGTATGAATGCCACTGCACATGCACGCATGTCAGATGCAGAGTTATGTCACTACCCCACTAATGATACCCATCACCACCTCACCAGGGGACAGTGCCTACCCGCTGAGCACCCACATGATGACGCCAATTCGGAACCCCATCACGCCTCCAGAGGTAAGATACAACACAGCCCATATTGCAACCCGGGGCATAGTGGAGTGCACATTCGGAGTGCTCAAGTCACGCTTTCGCTCCCTTGACCGTTCTGGCAGGCGGCTGTTATATGCGCCCCCAGTAGTGTGCAGGATCATAGTGGCAGCATGTGTCCTGCACAATGTTGCAACACGCCGGGGCCTGCCTGTGGACATGGTGGTGCTCCCACATCCCCAACCACATGCACGGCCGCTGCGCATGGGAGGGGAGAGGGCACGGGGTGAGGCAGCCCGTACGCAGCTGGTGGCTAATTACTTCACATAGAAATCACACCCCAGTGGAGTGCACACAGCCCTGGCACATACCATCTGATAAGCAATGATGACTCGACCTGACAATTAAGACGAACAAAGGGACAGTCAACTGTCAGAACCATAGCAGCCTGAGATTGTTCATGTGCAAGTGTCACAATGTGTGCATCCCTACCTACACAAACACCACCAATGCAGTGTCATCAAAAGACACTTCCATGCTGCAGAAATGAATACCCACTCGCAAAATACTACATGAAAACAGTGCCATGTCACCCAACCCCTCCCCGGCACGGCCACACAACACACCATGGCATGTCATACAATGTGAGAGGAAAGAAATGAATCCCCACAATATGCCCCAAGTGTCACCAGCTACAGTGTCCCTAATGGAAACATGTCCACACATGAAATGCTCACAGTAATGCAGGACCTACAACACACATTACCAAATACTTACCAAGAATACCAATCACCTACACAACCTCCAACCTACCTTAAACATGACATTACAGACTTAAAAATTTGCTAGCCTCACTACCTGATGATGCCAGCCCTCCGAATACTTCCAAGTATACAGTGTTAGCGCCACGCAAGAGTGTAGGTGCACTGATTACAACATGGACTCCAGTTCCAAGGTGGACCGCATTGTAAAGACATGAGGAATGGACCTGCAAATTAGGAGGATGAGATGGATGCAGAGGCACACATCAATACACCATGCAGTGTACAATACAACAACAATATGCACTATGAATGTATACACAGTATTGACTACAGACTGCCCACACAGCTCATGGGTGTCCAATGTCACCATGTACGTCAATGTCACTTGGGCACACCCTTTGAAAGCCCATGGAAACGGGAAGCAGGAGGGGTGTGTGGCACAAAAACCCAAGCATCTGAACCAAATTCATGACAAGCCTGCATGTGCCCAGCCACAATGCAGCGTATGCCCACGGGAGCCACACAAGGCAACACACTGTCCCAAAAAAAAACAAAAAAAAACAGAAATGGCCATTAATGGGCCCGGGGGGGTGGGGGAGGCCACCCAGGAGGTCCGAGGACAGGGTGCACACCAAAACCCACCTGTGTGGATCTTGCGAAAAAAAAACACCTCCATGGGCTCATGGCCTACACGGCTACCCTATTGTGGGAGTATCACTGCTGTCGCTCTCCTCACCCTCTGCAGCTGCATCAGGAGGTGGTGGCACTATGGGAGGCAGCCCACGCAAAGCCCTAGTCTGTTCCTTCATGGCTGCAAGCATGCAGGTGTGGTAGGTCTCGTTCTGGAGGATAAGTGTGCGGAGGTCCCCATGCAACAACTCACGGGATGCCCGGACCTCCGCCCTAGTTGCCTGCATCTCAGCTGAGAGCGTACGTGTGAGACGCTCCAGCTGCTGTTCTGTCCTTCTGTTTGTTGAAGCCTCAAGCTCAACAAGAGTCGTCCTGAGGTGAAGGAGTTCTACCCTCAGGGCTACCCTGTGGCCCTGGGACTCTATGGAAATGGCTTCCTGCAGAGTCGCCAGTGCCGCCCGCCTGTCCCTGTCGGACGCCAACATGTCCTCCCTGTGTGACTGGCAGATGGAGTCGGTTGCCTGCTGTAGTCGCTCCATCAGCCTTTCGGGGGGGACAATGGAAGTGGCCACCCTATCCATGGCCTGAGCCATCATCTCTGATTGGGTTGCCATACCGTATATGGATTGCTCCCATGCGGTATTGCCAGGTGGCTGACGGCCACCACGTCGGCGGGCACCACACCTGTCTGGGGCAAGGCGAACTGCGCCTTGCTGTGCTGGCACTGCCTGAGGCTGCAGGACTGCATTCCCCCTCTGATCTGCTGGCCCAGGAACAGGATCAGATGTTGCGGAGTGTGACCCTGCATCCGTAACCACCAAAGGCGTACCTGCCAACACTGACATCCCCACTGAGGGTTCTAACCCTGGTGCAGGTGGGTCGGACAGAACAGAATCCCTCCCACGAACACTCACCTGCGACGGCACATAGGTCTCATCATCCGAATCGACACCTGAATACAGCTCGGGGGAGGTGCAGCCAGAGACACCCCTTGCAGCAGTTGTGGGTTCTCACCCACCACCACACCACGTCCCTCACTGGTGGTCAGTCGGCCCTCAGACCCCTCCTGGGTCTGCACCATCTCCACAACCCCAGCAGTATCAAGTGCATCATCCCCTGCAAAGACATAAAAGAAAACAAATGGAAACAGGCATTAGCACTATGGCACACAATTAGGGCTGAGAGGCTACAGAAACAGTACTTGATTGACACATGTCCCACATGACTAAAACCCTCCCATGCATGCACCGTCACTGCGTGTGAAGGGGAGGCAGATGGCACACATTGATGACACCAAGATGGAAGATGAACACATTTGCTGCATGCTGCCTAGCAGTGGCATCACACATTGGCCAGTGATTGGCAGGTCAAATACACATGCCATCACACAGATGGCATGTACCCTAGCCATGAAGTGAAGAGGGAGAGGAGGTCACCAATTGTTCATTCAGTCCAGTTTGTTCATGTAATTGATTTTTTCATTGAAATGGTTCAAATGTTTAACCTGCAGCTGCCAGTCCAAAATGGTCCTATAGCACAGGGACATGTCTAAACTAATCATGTCCAGGAAACTAAGCCAGTCCACTGTACCATAGCCATGTCAGACATGTGACAATAGGACTGAGAAATCCCGAGTAAAAGTGGTGGTATGCAAACAATGTGCCTGAATAAACAGAGGTAAATAAGCAACAATGTTGTGGCAAGATGACACTCCAAGGGCAACTGGCGTGGTGTTGGGCTGGATGTCTAATGTTGGCAGAAGGGATGCTGCTATACCCAAATGCTGGTGCCAAGAATGTATAGGAAGAGGCACATGGGTGACCCAAACCACTCAGGCACACACACCCTCACCTGGCACCCAAACAGAAGCCCTCCCACACACACCATGCACATGGATGACACACACATGCATGTGCACTCACCGGACAATGCCTCGTAATCTGCCAGTTCTCCCACGCCTTGGACCTGTTCCTCCGTGACGTAGGTCCCAGCAACCTGCTCATGTGGAGTGAGTTCTATGTCGTCTGCTGGAGACCCACCTCCAGTCACTAGAGTTGCGCCATTACTTGAGGCCAGTTTATTCTTTGCCCTGCGCTTCAGGTCATTCCAGCGCTTGTAGCATTCATTAGCTGTGCGCCTCACGATTCCAAGGGCACTTATGATGTCCGCAATGGTCTGCCAGTGTGCCTGACGTTGTGCAGGTGTGGTCTTGGATCCTGCAACAATCATCATTTTGCGGTCATGTGCGGACACATACTCTACAAGTGCATTCAGTTTGGCCTCATTGAAGCTGGGCTTCCTTGACGGGCCGGACTGTGTAGCCGTGTCTGGGGCATCAGCCTCTACTGGATGAGCACTCTTCCTCTTCCGCTTGGAAGGTGGTGGGGATCCTGAGTGTCCTACGCCGCTCTGGACACTAGGGGCAGGAGCGTGGGATTGCACACTCAGCATGGGAGTTAGTGCAGGCATTAGCTCAAGTGTGATGGTGTCAGGGGGAATGTCAGCATGATGGACTTGGACCGACACTGTCCTGGCTGGGTGTGTGAGAGGTGGGGTGGATGGAGCCGCAGCTGCTGCTGCAGCCCCCCCAGCCTGCCTACGCGGGGCAGCAGATGACCTAGCTGCCCCTGATCCACGTGGCCTGATGACACCAACGTTCACCGGCGCACGTGGCCTAGACCTGCTGACCTGGAAGTCAGCCATGGAGTCACCCTGTGCAAGGTCTGGTTCCACAGTGGGCTGGTCCAACAAGGGCTGAGCATGGATGGTGTCAGCCACGTTAACCTCAACCAGGGGGGGGGAATGGGTGTCCCTGACTGCTTCTCCACACATGGGGGGCTAGGGGCACCCTGCAAGTCACGGCCACGTCCCCTACCGGATCCACCACGGCCACCACTTGGGGCTTGGCCACCTTTGCCACCCTTACGGCTTGGTCACCTCCCAGCCATGGCACTGATGTTATTGTGCGTATGGGAGTCGATGTGAACTATTGTCCTGGGCAATTGGCGGTCAAAGGGCTTGGGTCCCAGATGATAATCGTACCCCAGTTCTCTAGCAAGGCTGTATGTCACCCCTGGGGAAAGATGACGGGTCACGCAACGCACAGGCACCCCAAAAAAGGGAAGTAAGGTGCACGCAACCCCTCCTAGACCACGTGCGTGGAAAAATAAACCTGCACTACGCTGTGGCACCCAGAAACACAAGAATGAACGTATGCGTGTCACACGCAGCCTAGAATGACCTCTGAAGGGGTACGCGACACACGGGGCAAGCACAGATGTTAAATACGTGCGCGACTCACCGTCTGCCAGGAACAAAAGTGTGAAAAATATGCGCGTGTGGGCGTTGGCAACACCCCCGCCAAAAGAAGAATTGTACGCTGTCTGAGGAGACAGGACAACAGTAGAAGGGAACGCTGTTTTAGGAAACAGGCCCAGGAAAAAGAGGAAAAGAGAAAAAGCTGTCAGAGGTAACAGGGAGTACGAACTGGAAACGCTGTGAAGTAAATCGCGTGTGAACCGACAAGAAGTACAGATTTCACCCACTCGCTCTCCACGAAAAGCACGTACAAGGAAATGGCGTTCTACACGCACCTTTTATACACACGGACGCGCATACGCGATGAGGCCATTTCCACCAATTACGCGCTTTGACACTCGGACGTGTATCTCTTTTTTTTTACACGCGCTATTCTCTATGGCCATGCGCGTGACGTCACAGCTGCGCATGGTGGCCTTTGGGCCAATGAAATCGCATATGCGAGCACACGTGCAGCAGCCCTTTGCGATTATTTGGGGATTTTGAAGGCTTTTCCTTGCGCGAGGGCGTTCTTGGGGGCGTAACTGGCGCTGCTGCAGGGTCGCTGCGCCACGCTGCGCCACGGCTGGTTTTGGATGCGAAAATCCATGAATACACTGTGCGCGGAAATCGATTTTAGAGCACGCGGCTGGTGCAGACATTTGCAGGGGCACGCTGTGCGCCAGCCGCGTGCGCCACTTTTGTGCACATTTCTATGAATTACCCTGCAAGTGTAGAGCCAGGATTTGAGCAGTCTCCTGAATAGTAGGTGGTTCCTTGTGTTACGTATATTCTTTGGTAGGTCATTTCAATTTTTCGGCACCTGGTGAGAGAAAGAAGCTCCTCAGAGTTTTCTTTTATTGTAGGGTTTTGGTTCCAAACGGATGTTGTTGCTTGATCTGAGAGTTCTTATTGGTTGATATAGGTGTAATTTGTTCAGGGAACTCAGCGCCTTGTTTGTATATTGCTCTGTGTGCAATGCACATTGTTTTGAATTTTATCCATTGTTTTATTGGTAGCCAATCTAGTGTTTTTAGCGAAGGTGTGATGTGACCCCTTCCGGGTAGTTTGAGAAGCAGTCTGGCTGCTGCATTTTGTATGCGTTGTAGTTTTTTTAGAAGTCGTTCAGGCATACCCAGGTATAGGCTATTGCCGTAATCTACTCTGGACATGACGAGAGCGATGATGTTGATTGTTTTGTTGGCGAATGACAGTAACGGTAGGATCCTTTTTGCCGCTCGCAGGAGAAAGAAGTATTTCTTCAGTGGAGCATTTACTTGTGGCTCTAGAGTAAGATTGTGGCCTAGACCTGCTGACCTGGAAGTCAGCCATGGAGTCATCCTGTGCCAGGTCTGCTTCCACAGTGGGCTGGTCCAACAAGGGCTGAGCATGGATGTTGTCAGCCACGTTAACCTCAACCAGGGGGGTGGGGGGCATGGGTGTCCCTGACTGCTCCTCCACACATGGGGGGCTAGGGGCACCCTGCAAGTCCCGGCCACGTCGTCACGGCCACGTCCCCTACCGGATCCACCACGGCCACCACTTGGGGCTCGGCCACCTTTGCCACCTTTACGGCTTGGTCGCCTCCCAGCCATGGCACTGATGTTATTGTGCGTATGGGAGTCGATGTGAACTATTGTCCTGGGCAATTGGGGGTCAAAGGGGTTGGGTACCAGATGATAATCGTACCCTAGTTCTCTAGCAAGGCTGTATGTCACCCCTGGGGAAAGATGACGGGTCACGCAACGCACAGGCACCCCAAAAAAGGGAAGTAAGGTGCACGCAACCCCTCCTAGACCACGTGCGTGGAAAAATAAACCTGCACTACGCTGTGGCACCCAGAAACACAAGAATGAACGTATGCGTGTCACACGCAGCCTAGAATGACGTCTGAAGGGGTACGCGACACACGGGGCAAGCACAGATGTTAAATACGTGCGCAACTCACCGTCTGCCAGGAACAAAAGTGTGAAAAATATGCGCGTGTGCGCGTTGGCAACACCCCCGCCAAAAGAAGAATTGTACGCTGTCTGAGGAGACAGGACAACAGTAGAAGGGAACGCTGTTTGAGGAAACAGGCCCAGGAAAAAGAGGAAAAGAGAAAAAGCTGTCAGAGGTAACAGGGAGTACGAACTGGAAACGCTGTGAAGTAAATCGCGTGTGAACCGACAAGAAGTACAGATTTCACCCACTCGCTCTCCACGAAAAGCACGTACAAGGAAATGGCGTTCTACACGCACCTTTTATACAAACGGACGCGCATACGCGATGAGGCCATTTCCACCAATTACGCGCTTTGACACTCGGACGTGTATCTCTTTTTTTTACACACGCCATTCTCTACGGCCATGCGCGTGACGTCACAGCTGCGCATGGTGGCCTTTGGGCCAATGAAATCGCATATGCGAGCACACGTGCAGCAGCCCTTTGTGATTATTTGGGGATTTTGAAGGCTTTTCCTTGCGCGAGGGCGTTCTTGGGGGCGTAACTGGCGCTGCTGCAGGGTCGCTGCGCCACGCTGCGCCACGGCTGGTTTTGGATGCGAAAATCCATGAATACGCTGTGCGCGGAAATCGATTTTAACGCACGCGGCTGGCGCAGACATTCGCACGGGCACGCTGTGCGCCAGCCGCGTGCGCCACTTTTGTGCAAATTTCTATGAATTACCCTGCAAGTGTAGAGCCAGGATTTGAGCAGTCTCCTGAATAGTAGGTGGTTCCTTGTGTTACGTATATTCTTTGGTAGGTCATTTCAATTTTTCGGCACCTGGTGAGAGAAAGAAGCTCCTCAGAGTTTTCTTTTATTGTAGGGTTTCGGTTCCAAACGGATGTTGTTGCTTGATCTGAGAGTTCTTATTGGTTGATATAGGTGTAATTTGTTCAGGGAACTCAGCCCCTTGTTTGTATATTGCTCTGTGTGCAATGCATATTGTTTTGAATTTTATTCATTGTTTTATTGGTAGCCAATCTAGTGTTTTTAGCGAAGGTGTGATGTGACCCCTTCGGGGTAGTTTGAGAAGCAGTCTGGCTGCTGCATTTTGTATGCGTTGTAGATTTTTTAGAAGTCATTCAGGCATACCCAGGTATAGGCTATTGCCGTAATCTACTCTGGACATGACGAGAGCGATGATGGTGATTGTTTTGTTGGCGAATGACAGGAACGGTAGAATCCGTTTTGCCGCTCGCAGGAGAAAGAAGCATTTCTTCAGTGGAGCATTTACTTGTGGCTCTAGAGTAAGATTGTTGTACATCAACACCCCCAGGTTTTTTACAATCGATGATGGTGCTGGGGTTGTACCAAGTTCACTTGGCCAAGGGATGTAGTGGTTGTCTCCTCCGTTTTTTGTGATGATTATTATTTCTGTTTTGCCTGGGTTGATTTTGAGGTAGTTCAAGTTCATCCAGTTGACTCCATGAAGGGAGTTCTCTAGTGTTTTTTTCTTGAGTGTCTTGTATTTTGAAGATTATTTGTGTGTCGTCAGCGTAGTTGCAGCAGGTGAGGCTGTATCTTTTGATGATTTTGATTAGTATGTTAATGTTAAAGGATATTTGTACAATGCACTATCACCACTGGAGTGGTCGCCTGGCGCTCTGGCTGATCTGAAAGGAAAGGGGGTGGTGGGTGAGTTAGTCGGAACGAGCGGGAAGTGCAAGAGAGCATTGATGTGCTGTTGGCAGCTTCAGTTTGGTTAACACTGTTCACTGAGCTTGGGGTGCTTTCCGATCGGTAGCCGTCGTGTGCTGTTGTCTGAAGGTATGTGTGCTTTGTTTTGTTGTTGCGGTGTAGTGAAGTTTGTGTGGTTTGCTGTGCTTTAGGATTATGGTTGTGTTTGGTTAGTTTGAGAGGTGTATGCAGAGGGGTGAAATTGTTAGTGGGTTGGTAATTGGACTCGCTATATAGAAGTGATATGTGCTAAGTTTACACGTTCTTTCTAGATGTGTTGCGTGGATATCTCCGCATTTCTATCGAGATCCGGCACTGGCTGATGTTCACAATCCCGTCCATATATGACGCACGCCAAAATTCACAATTATATCTAAATGTTGGCACTGGCCCAACTTCAAAGCCCTGTCTAGATGTGAAGCAAGCTAGTATTCACAATTTTATCTAAATGTGGCATTGGTAATATTTTCAATACAGTCTAGATGTGGCAATGGCTAATATACGCTATTCTAGCTAGATGTTGCACTGGCTGACATTCACAATCCTGTCTGGGTGTGACGCAGACTAATGTTCACAATTCTATCTAAGTGTGGCACTTGCTAACATTTGCAAATATATCTAAGTGCATTACTTGTTAACATTCATAGTTCTAAGTGTGGCACTTGCTAACATTCGCAATCCGATCTAGATGCGATGCAGGCTAATGTTCACAATTCTATCTAAGTGTGGCACTTGCTAACATTCGCAAACGTATCTAAGTGTGGCACTTGCTAACATTTACAATCCCTTCTAGGTGCGACGCAGGCTAATGTTCACAATTCTTTCTAAGTCAGGTACTTGCTAACATTCCCAAATCATATCTAGCAGCGAGGCAGGCTAATGTTCACAAATCTATCTAAGTGTGGTACTTGCTAACATTCACAATCCCATCTAAGTGTGACGTGCTAATATTCACAGTTCTAAGTGTGGCATGTGCTAATATTCACAGTTCTAACATTCGCAATCCCATTTAGATATGACGCAGGCTAATGTTCACAATTCTGTCTGAGTGTGGCACCTGCTAACATTTATAATTCTGTTGGGTGTGATGCAGAGAAAGTGGTGTATTCACCATATATTGGGACAGAGGCTACGGTACGATTTGAGAGTCCTGTACAGTGGGAGTGTGTTACGCTCACCTGGCATCCAAAGGGACGCCACCCAGCCGGTTTACTCGCTGGTATACTTCTCAGTTTTACCCAGATGTGGTCTGCGGGGAAGGTTCTGCCTTGTGGTAGAGTTAGGCGTGCTCTCCGTCCTGCCTTCTTTGCAGGGGCGCGTTGTCTTTCGTGGGTGTGTGCGGTCCAGTTACTTCACTGACGCCAGCCCGTTTGATATTTTTCAGGTAGGTTTTATTGCTGTTCTTTAGTATTGTTTCTATCCTGCATGCCTTTCTTTGGTTTATAATGTCTCTTTTTCTCCCTTAGGTATGCGGAGCTTCAGCGCGGCAAACTGGCTTGGTTGAGCCCCACTGGTAAATGATGGCGCATTAAGAGCGCTATGATGCGGTAAGTAAGCGCTATGTGTAGCGCTGCGATATCTTGCCTTTGCTAACCTGTGTTTTCCTTCTTTCCTTGTAGGTCGCAGTGTTCTTCAGCGCATGTGGAATGTCCGGAGTGGTGCCAGCTGAGATGCGACCAGCCAGGTAAGTCTTTTGAGCAGTTTGTAATTTGCAATGTCTCTACTGCTTTCTTTAATGTTGCCTCTATCTTCCTCTTTCAGGTCGTTCTGTCCGGGAGGCATGCAGATTCAAGGAAGCTGTTCTCAGGAGCTGCGAGTAGCTAAAGATGAAGACTGCAGATAAGATGCTGCTGCTAATGATGTTCCTTTTGTCTCCTTGCAGGTGCTGCTTCTCCGAGGTTCGGGGGTATAGCTGGACACGGTGAGCGTCACGTTGCAAGCTGCAAAGTAACGCAAAGCGTGTTGTCTTGCTCGGGTGTGGTTTAAATAGTCCCAACAAAATAGTCCAGGTAAAGTAGTCCCTAGGCTACCACACCCAAAACACTAGAGCGCATAGCTTGGTTCGTAGGAACCAAGCTATGTGGATGCCTCCATGTTGGCTGACAACACAATAAAGTAGTTCCCAAGCACATTGTTTTTCATGGTGTATGAGCCTGGTGCCATAGGCGCCAGGACTGGCCCCAGGAGGGCTTTTGAAGAGGATGCCAGGCTCTAGAGGCCCGAGTCTTGACTCCACCTGGCCAATGGGTTTGCCAGAGGGGGTTTTGGGCAAGGGTCGTGACAGCACTCCCCCCTAAGGCCCCTCTCACGGTGTTCCTTCTGTCTGGCTCAGGTTTAGTTGGGAAGTTCCGATGGAATTTCCTGATTAGACGCGGTGCGTGGATGTTCTCACTGGGCTCCCAGGATCTATCTTGTGGTCCAAATCCTTTCCAATCGACAAGATAATATACCTTGGACCTAGAGTATTTAGAGTCCAAGATATATTTGACTTCGAATTCTGGTTCTCCGTCAACAAGTATGGGCTTAGGTGGTGTCCCAATCCGTGTGCCGGGTTGCATTGGTTTCAACAGGGACACATAAAAAACTGGGTGGATTTGTAGATTAGGTGGTAAATCCAGTTTCACGGCTACTGGGTTGATAATTGCCTTAATGGTATAGGGTCCTAAGTATCTGGTATGAAAGGTCCGGGTTCCCTTGATGGGTACGAATTTAGCAGCTAACCAAACTTTGTCTCCTACTTCATAATCAGGGGCCTTTTTCTGGTGTTGGTCGGCGAATCTCTTGTTTTTCTTTGGCATGAATAAGATGCTCCTTCGTCTTCTTGAAAGCCTGAGTAATGGTTGTGTGTAGAGTCTTTACCGCTGGCATTTCCAAGTTGGCTGGAAGGTCTAGTTCAGAGGTACGTGGATGTCTGCCATAAAGGGTATAGAAGGGTGTTTGTCCTGTGCTTGAATACAAGGAATTGTTATATGCATATTCGGCTAGCCATAGTAAGTCTTTCCAATTCCTTTGTTCGTGGTGTAGCATGAACCGTAAATATTGCTCGAGCGTCTGATTGGTTCTCTCGGTTTGGCCGTCCGTTTGGGGATGGTGACTGGTAGATAGCCGAACGTCGATCTGCCCCATAGCACAACATTTTTTCCAGAAGTTAGAAACAAACTGGCTGCATCGATCAGAGACCAGAACTGAAGGGAAGCCATGTAGTTTAACAACGCCCTCCAGGAATACTTTTGCTAAAGTGGCTGCGTCTGGGAGGTTTTAGAGAGAAATAAAATGTGCCATCTTCGAGAATAAGTCCACAACTACAAGGATGGTATTGAACCCTTGGCAGGGAGGTAGATCAGTGATGAAGTCAAGGGAAAGAGTGTGCCATGGAACTGGAGGAATGTCCACTGGTTGTAGGAGACCAGATGGTTTTTGTTTCTGTGATTTATTTTGTGCGCAGACACCGCAGGACTGAATATACTGAATGATGTCCTTACGCCAGGTAGGCCACCAAAAGTTCTCTTTCACCTTAGCTAGGGTTTTGGCGATCCCAGGATGCCCTTCGATCAGCGAATCATGATAATTTGAAATAATATGCTGTTGTAATTCCTTCTTGGGTACATATAAGCAATCCCTAAAAAAGGGTAGATGGTCCTTGTGGTATATTGTTCTCCTTGAGTTTGCCATGCGAGGAAAACATCAGGATTCATTGTCCGTTGAATTTCTTTTCGTAGTTCTGCTTGTGTTAAGGCTGTCGTGATACCCAAGAGTTTGTCTTCCGGTATAATAGGTACTGGGTCTGGAGTTGTATATACCATTTCATCTATGCCCATGAGAGATAAGGCATCCGCCTTTCTGTTTCTGACCCCTGGTCAAAATGTGATTACATAATCATATTCGACGAAGAAAAGGGCCCACCGTAATTGCCGTGAGGACTGGGCTTTGGCTGTTTTGAGATATTACAGGTTTCGGTGGTCTGTGATGACTGTAATGGTGTGTCTGGCCCCCAGAAGGTAGTGCCTCCAGGCTTCAAAGGCGGATTTGATAGTCAGGAGTTTCTTGTCTATGATGGCATAATTAATCTCTGGAGGTGAGAACTTTTTTGACCAGAAAGCCACAGGATGTAGTTGGCCATTTCCGGGTCTCTCTGTAAAAGGACAGCCCCCATTGCTAGACTGGACGCATCAGTTTCAACGACATAAGGGAGGTCTGGACGATGATGTCGCAGGATTGGAGCAGAGGTAAACCTTTGTTTAAGTTCCTGAAAGGCTTCTTCTGCTTCTTCGGTCCAAGCAAACTTTTCATTGTTTTTTCGTAATAGTACTGTGAGTGGGTGCACAACCTGAGAGAATTCTGGGATGAACCGGCGGTAGAAATTCGCAAACCCCAGCATGCTTTATACCCCTTTCAGAGACGTCGGTGAAGGCCATTTCAGAATGGCATCTACCTTGTGCACGTCCATTCTGATGCCTCCTGGAGTAAGGATAAAACCAAGACACTCTACTTCGGTGACATGAAAAAAGCATTTTTCAAGCTTAGCAAACAAGCGATGTTGACGGAGCTTGGTGAGGACTGAACGAACGTGCCTGACATGATCTTGTTTCGAGGCTGAGTATACTAAGATGCCCTCTATGTACACCAAGGCGCACACATCAATTAACTCCCTCAAGATGTCATTCATGAAATATTGGAATGCCGCAGGAGCGTTGCATTACCCGAAGGGCATGACTTGATATTCAAACAAGCCGTACTTAGTACGGGAGACGGTTTTCCATTCATCTCTGTTTCTGACTCGGACCAGGTGGTACACTCCTCGAAGGTCCAATTTGGTGTAAATCTGGGCATCTTTAACTTGGTCTAGCATCTCAGGGTTAAGTGGCAAGGGGTAGCGGTTCTTCACGGTGATCTGGTTAAATGTGCGGTAGTCAATACAGGTTCTCAAGCCCCCTTCCTTTTTTGGTACGAAGAACAAAGGACTGGCTGTGGGGGACTTCGAAGGACGGATAAAGTCGGTTGCAAGGTACTGGTCTAAACAGGATTTCAAATGAAGGTTTTCTGGTTCTGTGAGAGCGTAGATCCTGCCGCAAGGGATTTGTGCACCAGGAACAAGGTCTATCTGACAGTCATAGGGCCTGTGCGGCGGCAATGTATTGCCTTGGTCCTTTCGGAATACATCCTGGAAATCATGGTATTCACTTGGCAAGGTATTAGTTACTCCCAGGGTTGATACTGTCGCTCCGGGAGTCATGGGGATACAGACGTCGGGTTTCTCCTCTTGATAATAGCAGGCAGGGGAGCAGTCATCGGGGAAGGTTAATTTTCGTGCCCGCCAGTCTATCAAAGGATTGTGAGCAACCAACCATGGCATCCCTAGTATTAGCCTGAACTGAGGTGCCCTGATGAGATCAAACGAAATAGACACCCAATGTCCGTCCTGGCACAGCAAGGTTACACTGGCTGTGCACTGGGTTACTGGTCCGGAAGCGATTTCTGTCCTATCCACAGTGGTTACCTTGTCCATAGTTGGCTTAGAACACAAAGGAAGCCCCATCTCTGCTGCCAGTTCTTGATCAATATAATTTCCAACTGCTCCGCTGTCGATGTATGCTTCAAAGGCATGCATTCTTGACGACCGTTGGTGGTTAATTAAGATCACTGGTATTGCAAAGTGCGAGGTCAGAAACTCTTTCTTCTCACTCGACAAACTGACCTCTACGTTTGTCGAGCTTGGTAGTTTTCCGATTCCTTAGCTTCATCCTTCTCTGTGGCCCGACTGTTCTTCTTGGGGGTTTTACTGGACAGTCTTTCAGGAAATGTCCTGGTTTTCCACAATACAAACAAAGTTGTTGTTGTCTTCTTTTGTCTGGCTCTTGTTTTGTTAATGGAGGCCGTATCCCTCCAATCTGCATGGGTTCTACAACATTTTCAGGTACACGGGATGTTTTTCCTTGGTCAAACATACACGTTTCGAGGGACCGTCTTAGACCGGTCTGCTTTTCTGTCTAGCTGCACGACCAGATTTATGAATTCAGCACAGTCTCTGGCCGGATCAACCACCTGGGCTAAGACGTCCTTTAATTCACCTCGTAAGCCTCGATGGAATAACGTGGTTCTTTTGTTTTCTGGCCACCTACCTTCGGCAACCAGTCTGTTGAAGGTAGCAATGTACGTAAACAAGTCCTGATTCCCCTGTCAGAGGCATAAGAGTTCATTGTCTACTGCTTGTTCCTGGGTATGGCGAGCAAAACTTTTTTCCATTTCTCTCTGGAACCCCCCAAAGTCATGTAATAGAGGATCGTCAAGGGTCACCAACGGCACCGACCAATCTGCTGCACTACCACTCAGGTATGATAAGACAAAAGCTACCCGAGCTGGGTCATTTGGAAATGCTCCAGGCCTACAAAGAAAATGAAGGCAACATTGATTGATGAATGCCGCATACTTCCGTGGGTCGCCTGAGAACCTTTCTGGTGGTGCCAGGGGAACTGTTCCAGGTAACGTGATCTGTACTGGAGTGGGGGTAGTAGATGGTAAGGTGGGGTTTTGCATCAGTGGATTGCTCCCGGGCAGAGTAGTCTGCCCTACCTGTGATTGCAGGATCTGCCTACTGATCTCCTCCGTACGATCTTTAGTCACTAGCAAGTCCCTCTGGAGAGCATTAGTCTCTTGTCGGGCAGAATGAACCTCAGCACGAAGCTCTCCTAGTAATAGGGCCAATTTGTCCATTTCTGATGTCTCCATGGCGCCCAGGTGGATTTGTTATGGTAGGCTTCGCGTTCTGTTACGCTCACCTGGTATCCACAGGGACGCCACCCAGCCGGGTTACTCGCTGGTATACTTCTCAGTTTTGCCCAGATGTGGTCTGCGGGGAAGGTTCTGCCTTGTGGTAGAGTTAGGCGTGCTCTCCGTCCTGCCTTCTTTGCAGGGGCGCGTTGTCTTTCGTGGGTGTGTGCGGTCCAGTTACTTCACTGACGCCGGCCCGTTTCATATTTTTCAGGTAGGTCTTATTGCTGTTCTTTAGTATTGTTTCTATCCTGCATGCCTTTCTTTGGTTAATAATGTCTCTTTTTCCCCCTTAGGTATGCAGAGCTTCAGCGCGGCGCACTGGCTTGGTTGAGCCCTGCTGGTAAATGATGGTGCATTAAGAGCGCCATGTGCGGTAAGTAAGCGCTATGTGCAGCGCTGCAATGTCTTGCCTTTGCTAACATGTGTTTTCCTTCTTTCCTTGTAGGTCGCAGTGTTCTTCAGCGCGTGTGGAATGTCCGGTGTGGTGCCAGCCGAGAGGCGACCAGCCAGGTAAGTCTTTTGAGCAGTTCGTAATTTGCAATGTCTCTACTGATTTCTTTAATGTTGCCTCTATCTTCCTCTTTCAGGTCGTTCTGTCCGGGAGGCATGCAGATTCAAGGAAGCTGTTCTCAGGAGCTGCGAGTAGCTAAAGATGAAGACTGCAGATAAGATGCTGCTGCTAATGATGTTCCTTTTGTCTCCTTGCAGGTGCTGCTTCTCCGAGGTTCGGGGGTATAGCTGGACACGGTGAACGTCACGTTGCAAGCTGCAAAGTAACGCGAAGCGTGTTGTCTTACTCGGGTGTGGTTTAAATAGCCCCAACAAAATAGTCCAGGTAAAGTAGTCCCTAGGCTACCACACCCAAAACACTAGACCGCATAGCTTGGTTCCTAGGAACCAAGTTATATGGATGCCTCCATGTTGGCTGACAACACAATAAAGTAGTTCCCAAGCACATTGTTTTTCATGGTGTATGAGCCTGGCCCCAGGAGGGCTTTTGAAGAGGATGCCAGGCTCTAGAGGCCCGAGTCCTGACTCCACCTGGCCAATAGGTTTGCCAGAGGAGTTTTTGGGCAAGGGTCGTGACAAGTGAGGCAGGATATATATATGCTTGAGAATCAAGTTGTAATGGGCGGTTGCTAGTGTTGAGTGTTCCCTAAGAGAGTGATGCAGGTGACATTCTTCTGGCAAGCTATATTTTGAGTTATGGTAATGTAGAGTGGCAGGGCTTTCTGGATTAGAGTAATTGCTCTACTCCCCACCCATTCCACCCTTACTTTTGTGGTTGCTGCTGGTCGCTGGCTTCCCCTACTGACACCTGCAGATACACTGACTGTTTTTGTGTTGACTGTTTTTTTGTGTTCAGCAGTGTGGCTGTCAGCTGTGTCCTTTTGCACTCCAGCTTCCACATACCTAGAGCGAGAAGATTACAGAGTTTGCAGTGCATTCTGGGACTTTACGTAAAACTGTCAGTCCCAGAATGGAAAGAATAAAACCAGGACTGCATGACCTATTCATCCATGGGCAGGGGAAACCTGAGGATACCTTTTATGAAAGTACATTTCATGCCTTTAAAATCGTAGTAAGGACACTTCAGTGATCTACTGATAAATGATAATCAGCCAAACACCAAAATAAAACATTGCACATTTTAGGTCATTGATTTTAAGAAATATTTATTGTGGTCTCAGAAATAGAACAGTCTTGGCCCTTACAATTCCTGACATGGCTTCACTCCTTACATAGAACAATTTCTTAAGAGTGCAAATGTATTCAAGATTGGCACCCTGACAGAATGAAATGCTGGGTATGTGCCAGCACCACATGAATTAGTAAATTGTCAATAACAAAAGTATTGCCACTTATACATGCACAAAACAAACTAATACTCCGTGACATTTAAATAGTTGGTGTTATTAGGTACAGTCAGCACTCTTTAAGAGTTGTATGAAGGGCACTAGACACAGAAAGTGTCTTTAAATATAAAAACAAAGAAAACAAGTTTACTTTACAAAAAATAAATTCTCTTGCCTATGAAACTGGCCAGACTCCCCGTTCAATAGCATGTATTATCTGCATGAAACATGGCCAGTATATAATGCATTTAGATGCCTATAGAAAAGAAACCATATTGCATGTGTTGTCCCTCGTAAATACTTGTTTAATCGCTCGCAAGAATTTCGGTTTCTCAATGAAGGCCTTGAATGTCCCTTTTATTGATATTGATCTTCATGCTGGGATTTCCTGTTTTTAGTTGAAACTATTAGGTATTGCTTAAGCACCACCTGTAAGTCCAAACTACTGCATTAGATGAGAACTAGGAGGACAATGATATGTGAGGAGAGATACACAGCTTGTGGGTATTGCCTGGTTATTTACCCATCCATCGGCCACACATGACCTTCTAATCCCTATGGTCATTCACACATACTACCTGCACCTCTCTGCCCAAAACACATCCTCCTGGGATCTATTTGAAGGTGCTCTCATAAGCAGTAACATTAGGCTTTAGCCTGCCAATGTTATTTCTAAGCAGCCTGTTAAAGGCTTACTTGTAGCTGTAACTATAAGACTTGTGCAATAAAAATGTCCAAACCAAGTGTGCCTTCAGCCACTTGATTTATAATGTGTTCCTTGCACTGAGGTCTTGTTAAAAACATGCATTGGCAAAGTCAACAGTGTTGGCTTCTTTATAGGCATTAATTAGGCATTTGCTAGATGCTTCCATCATATTCCCAGGTAAACACACAATTTTCCAACTGTTGCCATTTTATGGCAAGGTAGTACAATTATGGCACTGCCTAGCAAACGCCTATCCCATGCCTGCACAAAAGCCAACGCTCCCAGCTTTGCCAATGCATGTATTTTTTGTTAGGTTCTGCCTCTTCCTCGGGTATATGTCGAATTTAGTGAAAACCCTGTGTACCACCGACAGGGCCTTCTCTGGCATGGCTGCAAAATCCACCAGAAATAAGTCCATCCATGACACAGCAGCAAGAATTAACTGATTCGGGCAGGTCAGTGCTAGTAACATTTCCCCGCTTCAGCCAGAAACTCGAAGAAAAATGCTCTTTCAATTTCCTGGCAACTAATCTATGGAGCTGAATGCCCAGGCAACTCCGCGTGGTGGCAGGCCGCCTTGCCTTCAGAACATCACAGATAAGCACACTCTGTAGTCGGACCTCAGCACGCACTAGTCATCTAGGACACAGAACTGCAAGGCCCACATGAGCACAATGGCACAAACACATTCACCTTTGAAAGGACTAGTCATACATATTAATACCTAATCTCAAAGCCAAGAACGCTTTAGAAAGAAAACTCAATATCAAAACAGACACAGGTCAGCAACTACCCCCCCCCCCCCGAACCCCCCCGCCTGTTAAGGAACAACCGAACTAGTACCAAAAGGCCCATAAATGAAATACCCCTGTGTCTCTGCTTGGCGCCCGAATCAAGTAATCCCTTCCACAGCAATATCATTTTCATATGTTCGTTTAATGAAAGCATGTCATCCACGGAGAGAGGACTCCTGAAGACACTCCAGAACCGCCACCACCCAAAAATAACAATAATCAGAAAAACAGAACCTGTACGGGATCAGCTGGCATGCTAAAACGCTACCAAGTCGGTCAAGCACAGCAACTACAGACAAGTCTCCACAAGAGATCAAGAGCTTCCCAAATTACTTCCCCTACCCCTAGATACTTGTCTCACCTTTCAGTCTCTTGCCACCTTTACACTACTCCCATAAACGCTCATTTACAATGTGGCCTACACCTGCTAGGACCCCTTCCACCAAAAAACCCACTGCAGAGCCATTAAAAGTTCTCTCTGTACAGCCATCAATACGTTTAGCTCTATCACATACCAATCCCAGACCAATCCCATTCCCAGTACACCCCACTGGCAGCCAATCAATATTGGATTCACCCCTTTGGGGTAAATATACACGCAACTGTTATCAACATAAATCACCTAAAATCATAATGCTCACATGACCCAGGTACTTCCGGTCAGCTCCCATCAACACCTGAAGTTATACACCTGTCCCCATCTTTCACCGCACCTATCCCCCACTCTTACTTGAGAACCAACCTGTGGAAGTGCGCTAAACAAGGCCACTTTACATCAAGTGATGACCATTTGTTTGCGTTTCATCTGTGTCGCTGTGAGCTATGTTATTTTGTTCCTATAGTGAGATCTAGTCTTTTCTAAGCATGTATTACCAGGTCACTCTGACTCAGGTAGCATGAAATCACTTACTAGTGGGTAACTCAGACAAGACTCATTAACCATGCTTTGGTCGTTGTACTTGTTGTCGGTTGATGTACCTGTTGTACGACAAAAGCATTGGGTATGAAACACATGCTGTGACTTAACTTGTGTTTTGGAGTATGACGACACAAGTGTGCACAGATGTTGGAACAGTGCAGAGCCTTGCTGTTCCCCAAAGTTGTGGTCTAATCATTACAGTTGTAAAACGCCCAATTCTTATTTTGCAAAGAAAAAATGTATCTATACATTTCTAACAATTTCTCTTGTTATTGTTTGCAAGAATGTTAAACATTTAACCTCAATTCATGGCACATTTTATTGGATCAATAGTTTCGTAAATACAAAGCAAAAGGTAGCCCCATTTTCTTCCTTTTAAATACAAGCACCAAATAATACAGTTCTCTGTCTGTGAGAGGCGCTCTTCTGTTCATTGGCGATCCATGGAACCAGATTCCTTTTGCGGTCCTAATTTAGGAAGTAGAGGTTGTAAGCCAATTTACTGTGGTTACTCTGGCACATGGACTTCCCACCACCCCTGAAGGAGGGCTTTCCATCTGAAACATGTGGCTTGATTCTGATGTCAGTATGGAATGTCTTGCCACCTGGTTGTTTTTTTTCTGGGAGACAATTTCAGAGACACACACTGGTGAAGCCAACAGACAACAAATTACACTTTGCTTTGATGTAGGCATGGGGTAAGTTTCCATCATGGCTCTAACTGGCCACATCATGCATGAGCTAGAAAATGGTTTGAGCACATTGGCATATGTCAGGGCCTGGCAAAAGTTTATCAAATCCCAATACACAAGCCAAATCAACTGGCTCTGCCAATGCTTGATTTAAACAGGGCTGAAGTGCAAGTGCAAGGAACAGGTCCCACAACAAACCTATTTCTTAAAAAATTGCTTATAAATCATGTGTAACAAGATATTTTCATTACACAATGAGCTCATTTACAGCTGCATACAAGCCATCAACTCTCACAAACAACACTGGAAGGCCCTGTACAGCACACGTTTATTTTATATCGCTGCTTGATAGAATTGGTTCAAAGGTATTCCTGCAGGATGTGTTTTCTAGGTAGAGAGAATGGCCAAAAGGATTAACGTGGCACTGGATAAACAGCCAAACAATACGCACAAACTGTCTCCTGGCATCCCAGCTTCCTCCCATCTGGACGCCAAAGAAATCGGTTTGGTTTGTAGGTGGCTCTAATTCGCAAACTTATAGCCAAAACTAACAATCCAAAAGGTTTCCATTCTGCACGGGTTATGCCGATTCATCATTTATTTGGAATGTTTCCTCTTACAGTCATAGTTTATAACTTGCACCCAGAAAAGACCTGAGCAGCTGCAGCACGCTTCTAGAATCCTCATCACATCTCGTATCACTGAACAAAACACTTCAACAATGCGCTTAAACACACACACACACACACATAAAAAGAAGGAGCAAAGGATTCTCGAATGCGTACTTTTTTAGAGCTACGTTTCACACATAATGTGTAGGTGCTTGTGTTACTCTGTGAAACAATGTTTATTGCGAGGCACATACAGAGCACGAGGTTCATGATACATCAAAAAGTACAAAAAGCGAGAAATGCCCAAGGTTGCAAACGGAAGATGAGCGCCTGAAAGTGTGTGTAGGTCAAGTGTGGACTTTAAAGAAAGAGCCCACAGGCGTGATGGTATACAACCACGTGATTTTGCACGGAGGGGACCCTGTTCTCTTTGCACTGATCGGTGCAATTTTCAATCTTCGTAGTAGTAGGCACATTAAGAAGGATTAACAGCGTTTAAAGTGGTCTTTAATCCATGTTCTGCACTCTATTCAAATTGTGTAAATGCCTCTTGTCGTTTACGCCTAGCAGCAGCATTTACAATGGATGTAGCAGATGTAAACAGCAGACCTATACCCAAGGAATCAAATACATCACCCCCAGCAGCAAAATCCGATGCTGGTGTCACGCATGAGGCTGTGTATGGCAGAGGATGGGGTGAAAGGAACCTAATTCCACTGTATATCCCGCTCTGCAAAGCAAATAAATGATTATGTGGCAACACGCTAACCGCGTGCGTGCCTGATATTTGTACGCATGCATTTTACATTCTGCCAGTAGGTAAATGTCCTCTGTATAGTTGTCCCAAGAAGTGGCTTGGCCCTGATAATGGTTGAGCCTATGGCTTTCATGATGGCACTGAAGGGGGCTGGCGCACATACAGCCAGCTCATCAACGGAACCACAGCAGTCATGTAAGCGCTCCAATGTACACCAAACTAATCCTCCCTCATGGACGGGAGCCAGTCTTATTTTTAATTATTTTATTTACCGTGGATTTTCTAATCACTTTACAGCGGCAGCCGCATCCCAATACCTGGGGAGGTGGGCATTTTTTTCCCAGTCCCTAAAGCACTTTAAGCTTCTCTCTGCTGTGCGCTTGCTTTCTTTCACCGTACCAATGCCATTTCATTGAAGGTGGACTGAGTACTGTTACTAGTGCCTGTCTTTCTGGATTTTCTCTCTAATCCCTTCACATTTTCTCTAAACCCATCACAGAATATATGGTGTTTCTCATCGGGTTTACCTGAAAATGAGCAAGTACCTTTTTACTGTACCTCTAGCCCAGATTGTTTTGTTCGTTTTCAGCGCCGTTGTGTTTTCTGTTGTCAGTTTTTGATTTTTGATTGCTGCTATCTAGCTGTTAGCTTGTACTTTTGTTCGAGGCATACTTCCCTTCCGGGCCCAGTTTTGGGGTTGGCGGCTTTGTACAGTGAAGGCTCTCAGGGGATCGGTGACATAGTCAGTGTGTCACCTGACTAGCATATTGTTGGAGTTCAAATGAATGTTAAGAGATGATATTGAGAGATGACATCATATTACTGGACTGCAGTTTATAAGAATCAGGTCAGGTGCCGAGTTGGTTTTAATGATTGGCTTTTAGGATCAGTATAGCCTTTATCTCGTTCATCGCTATGACTGCTTCTCCACCTTCCATTTCCCCACAGCTATGTCAATGGCTTTCCGATAACATGCACTTGACCGTAGCCCTACTTGTCCTCCCCATTGGCTTGCTTTACATTGCTCATAAGCAGAGCTTACCCCGGTCAGGGACCCAAGATCATGTGTACTGGTCTACTTAGCCACGCGTATGTAAGTATGAGGTTTATAGAGTGCGCAAATAGCCAGAAAGCCACACAGCACTGTCCATAGGGCGCACGCGCAGTTGCACACGAGTAACAGTGCACGGGTAGCTGAGGAGCTGGGATGGATCGGGGAAGCCAGAGAGCTCCAGGAGAGGAGTACTGCGGTCGAGGGAGCGATTAGCAATTATAAAGAATCTCTTTGATGAGTAGAGTAGTGCCTTGGGGGATGGAGGTGGCCCGTCTTGGATGGATATTTAATTCATTTTGGCATATAGAACTTAATAATGACTTTGAGGCCTGTTGCATGCCCCCTCATTTGTGTAACATGAGGAAACTGAGCCGCAATCATAAAGTGCTTTGCTCAGGTGCAAGCTAAGCATCTAAACTGATAGACAACATGGTCTCCCATACCTGCCTGAGAGTTCGCTCTCTCTCATAGCACAAGCTTAGCAGGACTTTTTTGCTTCCATGAAGTCCGGCCAGAGCCGTGCAAGCTCTTCCTTGGTGTAATGGTGCACGGTGATCAACTTGGCAAAGCGACACTTGTTGTACTCGATGCGTTCTCCCACAAATACGTTATTTGGAGGAACAGTTATACGGATATTCAGCTTTGCAAGGCACAAGCCCATAAAGACATCCTCAATAAACAGTGGATTTAAAGCATAAGCAATGTTGAAAATCTTCTGGGCAACATCGCCCGAGAGCACATACCCGGTACCAGAACAGTAGGAAGGGTAACTAACACCCCAATAAGCTTCCCAGGGCAAGTACCACTTGCTTGATTTCACACGGTCAGGTACGTTGCCCTTCACTATCAAACCCGTGAAGTAGTTTTGGACTTTGAGATTTGGCTGGAGCAGCTGATAGACCAAAAAGACAGGATTGAGGAACATGTCGCTGTCGATCTTCATGACGTAGCTGGCGTTGGGGCAGAAGCGGGCCACCCATTCCATGCCCATCATGGTCTTCAGAGTCAGGTTGTTGTACGTGTCCAGGAAGTCCTGCTGGATGATGTCTTTAAAGGTGGAGCTCTCCAACGACAGGGCATTGTGGACAGAGACTGAGTACAAGGAAGGCACTCCTAGTAAAAACAGCCTTGCAATGACGACACCCGGCAGTAGGCTCTCATTGCCCCACGTCATCCGAATAACGTCACGGGTGGCAGTGTCCGCAGGCATGGAGGGGATCATTAGCACCAGGAATGGAGTGCGGTTTGCACACTTGAGCTCCTCGTTCATCAGGAAAGGGAATCTAGGCTGGGTTTCTTTGCTGAGGGGTACACTATCTGCCATAAACGGGTAGCTTAGGACTAGTACGCCCTCATTCATATGTTTCGAGTCCCAGTAGACCATCAAACCGATCTTGATGACGATCAAGATGATGAAAGCCTTTGCCATCACCAATGTCTGTGACTTGGAAAGGCCTTTTGCTCCAGCACGCTCCAGAATGCTGCTTTGCCTGTTCTGAGCAGAGAACATTTATCTTATTAGTCAAGCATTTCATCAATGGTCAAACGTTTACCAAGAGCAATACTGCAAGAAGAATTATTGTCTTACATGAATGTTTAACAATCAATATTTTCTTTTCTTTTCAATATCAACAATGACTTACATTACCTGTATATGGATCTTAGAAGACATAGAACGCGTATGTATTCTTTTTTATTGTGTTTATAGTTTATACAAACTTTAACACACACAAAAACATCTCAATTTTAAAAAGACCTGCTTAAAACATAGATACTTCACCAATAAGAAATGGGCAACTACAGGAGTTTCGTGCTTAAGAAAACACTTCTTACTATCATAATTCTCATAAAAGTCATACTACTTGATATTAACATATGCGCATCTAAAAAAAAGCACATTAAATAGTGACACTTGTCACACAACCTATTAATGTATACATGTACAATCGAAAATGAAACAGAAAAAAACCAACAAAATAAGATGACAGATATAAAAGAAAGAACAGAGGAGAGGTGCATTTTTACTGTAGGTCACATTTGTCATCCTCCTGCGGTTTCATAAATATGCAGTCTCTACCACTATCTTATGAATTCTTATTAATAACCCAATCAGAGTAATATTCAACGTTGAGCAGTGCCCACCCGTGTGCCTTGCCCAAAACTGCTCTTTTTCAGGGTCATTTTTATTCTGCACAAACTTCCTAACTGCCAAATCCCTCAGGGTCCTCGTCCTCTTGCAGGATGTCCACCAGTGTTTCACAGTTTCTACGGCCTCTGTGTTCTCACAGAACCTGCAATATCTATCTTTCTTCTCAAGTCCTCTTATGGGACACCATTTCTGCAGGGTGCCAAGCAAGTTTAAACAGAAATGCTACCAATTCTTTATACATTTTATATTTAGCCAGCCAGTCGACAAGTTTTACTTCTTTGTAGAGTTTTCTATCAGAGTCCTTCGTTCAGAGCCCATACAGCCTAGGATAACCTCAGTCCTCTACACATTTATTTAAGGCCGTATTGTTTTCCCTATAATTGCCCTATTCAGATCCTCGAATAGGGACTCCGAATGTTTCTGATAAAGCCTTAATGTTAATGTTAAAGGATATGTTAAAGGATATTTGACCCGCGCACTATCACCACTGGAGTGGTCCCCCGGCGCTCTAGCGGCTCTGAAAACAAAAGGGAGTGGGGGCTGAGTTAGTGGGGAAAAGCTGGAAAAGTGCAAGAGAGCAGTGATGTGCTGTTGGCGGCCTCAGCCCGTGGGTCTGTTGGCTGGGCTTGGGGTGTTTTACGGTCTGTAGTCGTCGTGTGCTGTGTGCAAGGCTATGTGTGGTTTGTTTTGTTGTTGCAGTGTAGTGAAGTTTGTGCGGATTGTTGTGTTCTAGGCTTGTGGTTGTGTTTGGTTAGAGTTTGAGAGGTGTATGTAGAGGAGTGAGATTGTTAGTTGATTGGTTAATTGGCAGTGCTATCCAGAAGTGAGGCGCTGGATTTTTGTATTCTCTCCTGGTGGGGTGGGGAGCATCTCTGCTCCTCTATGTCCCAATCTGCGCCATCCGATACTCACAGTCTCTTTCACACATGGCATTCACTCAGATTCATAACCTTACCCAAGTTCGGCCTCAGCCACCTACGTGACACCTGTATGCGGGGCAGGCAGGCGTTTGTGCGTCACTTTAAATCTGGCCCAGAAAGCATTAATGCAGTATTAACATAAGCTTTCCAAGGCGTTATCCCAAATGCATACCTTAGTGTAACCAAAGGAACTGACTTTGGTTGGTCAAGTCGTTTTTCACCAAAATGCTCCTTTTACTCTTTCCAAAGCCTTCCAATCTAATTTTGCCAGCTCCACACAATACAAAACTGCTCGTATCACTTAACGCTCATAGAATTTCCTGATTGGTGATAGTGTATATTTACCAATATTTTTAGTAGCCCTTCTGGCATCCTTAACACGAATAGTACTTATTCCATAGGCTCCCCCGATCTGTCGTAGCAAAGGCAATTGCCAAGTCAATACTTGCCATGTAGAGGGCTAGAACATCCTTTTTTTGGGTTTGGTTTTTTAAAAGAGGTTGATTATTAAACCGTGAGCGTTGTACCACAGAATTTCTTAAACCTGCTCTGGCATTTTAGAGGTTTATTAATCGACTTCCACCACTGCATAAGATCTTGTAAAAGTAGTGAGGAAAAGATTAAGTATTAAAGGATCATTGCATAATATTTCCTGCTAGTGCGACATAACTCCTACTTCTTGTATGGTCGGAATGAATGAACATGTAAAACACACATTTCTTGACATGTAAATTGTGGAAACTTAATATCTTTACAACTTCCTAGGCTACCTGACAAACAAAACTGCCCATATGGGCCGGCCCTTGCATGCCAGACAACAATGGCTCCCAGTGCCAGCAGAGCTCTAAGTGCAAAGAGCCACATACAGACAGACACAACTTCTCCAGATAGTTCCCCAGGATCTTAAACTTTCTCTTATGTTGAGAACTCGTCTTGAGACCCACCGCTTATTCCCTTTAGGTAAAGCGATTATGGCCCAGAAGAACCCACACATGCCATTAGAGTCCAGTATAAAAAATGACCACTTGCCTCGACGGGCAGAAGACATGCTTGTATCATAAACCTGGGACAGTAGAAAGAGAAAGTCTGTGAAAAGAAGAAGCAAGAACATGATTGCCTGGCTAGCAGGCTCAAAATGTCAACAGCCTATCACTTCTGTGACTGGAGGCTCAATTAACCCAGGTAGTAAAGACATTGTATGTCAGCAAAGGAAATCCATGTCATGGTCACCCTAAAGGTCAGCACAACCTGTACATATTTACAATCTGTTTTTGTTACAGGAAAACAACATATTCAGTCACACAACAATCGAACAGACAGGGCTGTATCCAGGAGTACATGTTTTTGGAGGATAGGAGCGTCTACCTGGCCTGGAGTGTTCTTTCTGGCTAAAAAGTGGTATCAGTATTAAAGGCAGCCTGGATGTGGCCCTGAAACAAGCAACTACTTTAGGGTCTACCTACCTCTGCTGAACCAATGGCTTATTCTACTGCAGGAAAAATACAGTTCAGTGTCCATCGGACACAACCGCTACACATCTAAATAACGTCCATCATAGCCCAAGCACCAGAATAAAATATCTATTACAATTCCTATGCCAGAGAACAGAACCATGGCAATGCCTGTATGTCCGAGTTATAGTGCACAAGAACATGCCAGTATAACAAAGTTACTCACCGTAGTGACTACCTAACTCCTAGTCCATAGTCCCCTTTCCTCCATACTTTTGGGACATTCCGTCCTGTGGGACGGGACCGGAGCACTTTTTGTAAAAGAGCATCAAATTGAAAAATGTGTCCTTTTTCTCTTTTTACGCGGAGTACCGCACGCAGCCGTAACCCCGCCCTCCATAGCTCCGCCCGCGCATCGCCCTTCAGTCCTTTCTATCGCCAGATCTGAGACCATTTAAGCAATAATAGAGGATGCTTATTACAGGGGACAGCGGGCGGGCGTATGGAGGAAAGGGGACTATGGACTAGGAGTAAGGTAGTCACTACGGTGAGTAACTTTGTTATACTCTTACGTCCCATCCCCTTTCGTCCATACTTTTGGGAGATTACCAAGCACTCCTCACAGGAAAACGGGTGGATGGAACTCCTTTACTGAAAGAGGTTTTTAAGAACCGCCGGCCAGAACTAAACATCGGCTCTGGAGCTCAGGTCTAAGCAGTAATGCTTACAAAAAGCTGATGGGGAAGCCCACATAGCTGCTCTGGCAATGGTTTCCCAGGGAACATATTTCTGGAAGGCAACAGCAGCCGCCGTGCCCCGCACAAGATGGGCATGAATTCCCTTTGGAGGCTGAAGGCCCTGAACTGTATACGCCTCCGAAATACAGGAAGCAATCCATTGGGAGATAGTTGCTTTCGGGGCCAGCTTTTCTTTCGGGTCTCCGAAGGTCACAAAGAGCTGGGAAGAGCTGCTCAGTTTAGATGTTCTGTCCAAATAAAACTTTAGGGTTCGTCTGACATCCAAATTATGCAATTGCTTCTCGGCATCTTAGGCCGGGTCTGGAAAGAAAACGGGTAAGGAAATAGACTGGTTCAGATGAAAATCGGATACCACCTTTGGAAGGAAGGAAGGATTGGTCCGGAGGACAACTCTATCCTTCTGAAGCTCGCTTACACGCCTTGCTGAAGTCACTGCAATCAGAAAAGCCATTTTCCACGAAAGGAACTTCAAGTCCATCGTAGCCATGGGCTCAAAAGGTTTATGGCATAAGGCAGTGAGGACCACATTCAGTTCCCACTTTGGATGCAGGTTGCGCACAGGTGGATAAAGATGCAATAGACCTGCAAAGTGTCTTTTAATGACAGGATTTATCAATGAAAAAGAGCATGAGTCCGTGGACAGGTAGCAGCGATAGCCGACAAATAAGTCCTACAAGACAAGACATGTATGCCTGAAGTTGCCAGATGAGAAACGAATGACAGGACCGTGTCGATGGTAGCTTCTCTGGGGTCCAGCTGCTTTGCTAAACACCAGTGACAGAAACGGAGCCATTTGCTCCTATACTGAGACTGCGTCAAAGGTTTTCTAGCCGTCTTGATAATACGCATATTATCCGCAGACAACTTTCTAAAGATTTGTACTCGGGCACCAGGCCACCAAGTTGAATGATTGTGGGGAGAGGTGCCACATCTGCTGATTGCTCTGGTGAAGCAGGTCGGGAATCAGTGGAAGCCTGATCGGTGAGCAAACTGACAGATGCTGAAGCTCCGAAAACCAGAATCTGGCTGGCCACCACGGGGCTATGAGCAGGAGAGTGCAATTCGTCGTGTTCCTGAGCTTGCATAGCGCCCGGTAAATCAGAGGTAGAGGCGCGAAGGCGTAGGCCCACATGTTGTGCCACGGAATCTCGAGAGCATCCACCAGGGAAGAAGCTCTGAGCCCGTTACTCGAAGCATAAAGAGAAAGTTTCCTGTTTGTTGACGTCGCAAAGAGGTCCACTTCTGGAGTGCCGCAATGGGGAAAAAGGTCAGAGAGGATCTCCGTGTTCAGTTCCCACTCGTAGCTGACCACCGCTTGCCGGCAGAGAGAGTCTGAAGTCACATTCAGCTTGCCCAGAATGTGCATAACCAGCAGCCAAACACTGTGCTGAATGGCCCATTCCCAAATCTGAATGGCTAGATCTACAAGGGGAGGTGACCTGGTACCCCGCTGCTTGTTGATGTAAAATATGAATACTGCATTGTCTGTGCGGATGCAGATCACTTTGTTCACAATCACTGGCTTGAAGGCTTTGAGCGCCAAGAAAATCGCCACAAGCTCTAGATAATTCATTGTGAAATTGTCTGTGGTGAGAATAGGTCGAAAACCTGAAGATGATCCATTGTCGCGCCCCACCGGATAAGGGAGGAGTCTGTCGTAATGGTCGTTTGTGGGGAGGGCTACTGAAAAGGAGCACTTGCCGACAGATTGATGTAAGATGACCACCATAGGAGAACTGTCATCATTCAGGGCGGGACCAGAATTATTTTGGTGTTTGGGTCCACTGCCTGAAGCCAGGAACTCCGAAGAGCCATCTGCATGAGTCGCATTTTGAGATGAGCAATGGGTAGAGCAAGCATGCACGAGGCCGTGAGGCTTAGAAGTCTCTGGAACCACCAGGCCAACATGCTCTCTGACTGAATGAAAACTTGACATGTGGTTAATAGATCCGCCGTCCTGTCCACAGTCAGGTACACTCTGCAGTTGATCGTGTCCCAATGGAAACCCAGGAAAATCAGGTCCTGAGAGATCGTCATGGAGTATTTCTGCCAGTTCACCGACAGCCCAAACCCAAACAGGACCTTAAAAAGAGACTGAAGATTGCTCGAGACTTTCACTGGACAGGGGCTCCGCAGAAGCCAGTCGTCCAAATATGGATACACGTGAATACCCTGTAGCCGTAGAAAAGCCACAATGACCGACATCATCTTCGTGAAGACAGACAGCGCTGAGCTGAGACCAAAAGGGAGCACTCTGAATTGGAAGTGCTCCTCTCCCAGAGAGAACCGCAGATATTTCCGATGCGGGCTCCAGATCAGGATATGCATATACGCGCCCTGAAGGTCCACAACGCTGAGCCAGTCGCCTTTCTGAGGAGAGGACTTTATTTGGCAGGGTGTGATCATATTGAATTTCTCTTTGGCACGAGAAAGGTTGAACTGGGAAATGTCTAGAATGGTGCGCAGGCCAGCCTAGTTGGGTTTGGGCACCGTAAACAGACAAGAGTAGAAGCCTCCCCTCGTTCCACTAGGGAAACGGATTCCACCGCCTTGAGGTCTAGAAGCTTCTGGACCTCGGCTCTGAGGGAGGGTGTCCCTGACTGCTGAAAAGGAGTATTGAACAGTGGGGTAGGGGCAAGCGGAAGCCCACCCGAGCACAAAACCCACCGGTCTTCGGTGATGGTTTGCCACGCCTCCAGATGAGACGAGATTCGTCCTCCCACTGGAGTCTTGTGCGAGCGCCAAAAAATATCATTTTGCAGACTTTTCGGCGGAGAGGCTACCTGTCCCTGAAGAGGAGGCTGAAGACCGAGAGAAAAACCGACCTTGTTGCTGTCTCCGACGGGAGTTACCACTCGGCGGATCAGTCCTACGAGAACTGCGGTCCTAGAACCCTCTGAAGCCTGAGGAAGGCCGAGACTGGGGTCCAGATCTCTGAGCATTGACTGGGGGCTTCACTAGCACCGACAGAGACTTGGCAGTTTGCGTGCTCGCCTTAGTCTTTGTAAGCTCGTCATCCGTTGAAGAATGAAACAACTCTTTGCCATCAAAAGGCAGGTCCAGAACTTTATCTTGGACCGCCTTCGAAAAATTTGTTGCATGAAGCCAAGCTTGACGAGCGGTGACCACCCCCAACATGATGCCTCAAGCTGAGGTGTCGACATGGTGCGCAGCAGTCTCCAGCATATCGTGTGCCAATACCCTGGCATCTGACAAACCGCCTTGAAAGTCTTCCAGCCTGTCCCCAGGAATGAACTCCAAGTCCCTCCATAGTTCCATATTCGCCGCCGCCAAAATGAGCTTCGCGTTACCCTGACGCAGTTGCAGTGCCGAGTTGGCAAAAACTTACTTGGCCAAGGAGTCGAGCAACTTGTCTTCCTTGGCCAGAAATTCAGCTGCGGCAGCAGAGGTCGCAGAGGCCGGCTTGGATTGCGTCGAGGAAGGGAGCAGGCAGGACGCCAAGGCTACTTCCTCGGAGGTGTGAAGCATGTAACAGGCGTCAATTCTCTTATTTATATGTAGCCCAGTGTGGGGTTTATCCCGGACTTTGCGGGCCTCAGCCAGAACGTCATTCTGAAGCAACAGGCCGGTGCGCTCCTGTGGAGACAAGGTGAGCATCCCCAAAAGCACCCCTTCCTGCGGGGCGGGTGCCTCAGGTACTGGTATGTCAAGGAGTGACATGTCCAGAACCTGGTCGTGGAATGCTCTGACAGAGCGGGGCTGGTCTTCAACATCCTGGTCTGCCTGAGGATCGTCCAGAAGGTCAGGATCCGCCGGTTGACGTCTCGCTCTACTGGAGTCTTGTCAACCTGAGACAATGGAGGCAGAGGTGGAAGAGGTGGTGGCGGGCCAAGAGGTAGAGGTGGTACCGCTGCCGGAGCGACAGGTGCCGTGACTGGAACCGCCGAGGCAGGATGCAGCACCAGAGGGCAGATCTCCCTAAAAAGGCCTTTAAAGTACTCCCTCATTGGATCAGTGTTCATAAGAGTCTGAAACTTCCCAAAAAAGGCATCCTCTGCCCAAACCGTGATGGGCAGAGGCCACTCATGAGGGGCATACCCCCATGAACATAGTGAGAAAGGCTGCCAAGAGGGCCCGCCACCTACAGGGTCTACACAGACCAGTGGAGCAGAAGCAGGAGGAAGCGAGACCGTTTGCGGTAGTTGCATCCAAGCGCGCCAGTCATAGGAAGGGCTGAACAGATTCACACCGGCCCGTGGACCAGGTTGTCCATCAAAACGAAGGCTCCCAGCACCCACCGTTCATAGCGTGGGTGTGAGGGAAGAATCCAAAATGGCCACCGTAGACTACGCGGGAAGGCCTGCCATTTTGTGAGTATATGAGGAGAACTGCGTCACATGTGTGGGTGAGGCAGCTGACTCCACAGACTGGCCAAGAGACTTGATCAAACTTTAGCCTTGACTCAAGGATCCTCAGCAGAGCCGGTACTATGGGGCCTGGGATGTTTACTGGACATCCTGTCGTGACCCTTTGAGTTAGCCTCCAAGAGAGGATCCTTGGCCAAGTCGGTAACAGAGGAGAAACGGTCGGCAACCTCTCCCTGTGTCCCCTCAACAGAACCAGTAACACCGCGAGCGCGGGGAAGTTGAGGAATCCACCTAACAGACAAGACCTTAACAGGACTCTCAGTTCTGTTGGTACACACCTTAGCCTCGATAAGAGGAACCTCAGAACAGAGTCCTGTCTTTATAGCTCTCACGAGAGGGGCCTCAAACCGTAGTTCGGTACAAAAGGCCTCAGGGCAAACCCTGGTGTCTGAGTGGGAAGCTCCAAACGAACTCCAGTACCCAACGCCTCAGCATGACTAGGCTGGCTATTAGCCCCTGATTGGTGAACCTAAGATCGTGATCGGGAATCGGCAGGCCCCTCGCAGGATCCCTCGGAGAATACCCTGGTACGCCTATTAGGCCTGCGAGGCACCTCAGGAGAAACCCTGGTAGCAGAGCTTTTGAAGCCCCTCCGGGACCTGGAGGACCCCGGGAAGGAGTCCCCCGGCAGGGGTGCCCTGAAAAGTAAGGAACTTACCGTGCGCCTTTTCTTTCCGTTGATGAAGAGTTGAAAATGCGATGGAGGAACTCTCTAGAAGATCTCCTCCCACCGACGAAGATGACGTTGAAGTGCCCGGACCGAAAGGGAATCGCAGTAGAAACATGAGTCCCAGCGGTGATCTGGTCCAAGACACTCCAAACAGAGAGAATGGGGATCCACCCTAGCGAAGCAACTTTCGCATGAGGAACAAGCGACAAATCCCAAACAATCCGGCATAGACGGAGGACTACGCGACCGCAGAACCAGAGCAGGAGAAGGACAATGGGAAAAGAAAAAGGTCTTCCCAGTGATGCAAGTGCATCCAGCCCCGACAGCGCAGAGAAAAGGACTGAAGGGCAATGCATGGGGCAGAGCTAAGGAGGGCGGGGTTACGGCCATGTGCGCTACCCCGCATAAAAAGAGGAGAAGGACACATTTTTGAATGTGATGCTTTTTTTATAAAAAGTACTTCGGTACCGTCCCACAGGACGGAATGTCCCAAAAGTATGGAGGAAAGGGGATTGGACGTAGGAGTAATAGCGTTACATATGAATATGAATGTCTAATGGTCAAAACCAAATCTCTATAAACAAACATGTTCTATGTACCCTGCGACAGAATGCGTGCCCATCAAATGAAGTGCCTCAAAATGCATGTCAAGCTGTTACTTTGCTATAACCTTCTCAGCTCCCACAGTCCTTGGGCCACAGAATGCCTATCTGTTATCCTACTCCGAAATATCTGACTGACCATCAGTGATATTCACAGATATGCATGCCAACCAGTTCATGTAGCAGAAAAAGCTAAGCGGTTGGTTACTGTGCCACCTAATACCTAACCTTCATTTATATGAGCACAATGTCTCATTTTATGTAGTAGTTCATATAACTCTCTGTTATGTGGGCCCAAACCAGGCAGGAGACCGGGGGAACTGAATAGGTTCAGTTTATTAAGAGAAAGGCATACGACCCCTAGTCAGGGAAGCAGCCACCAACCTCCACCAATAGAATCTCCACAGTTCTAACCAATACATTCCACCACTGAACCTTATGATGCAGATGGATGACAACAGTAACCATAATAACAATACTAACAACCTACGAAAAGTAATGTAATGATGAACTATAACTAATGTGCATTGTTAGTAGTGACATACAAGTAACCATTCTAACACCTCCCTTCCTTAGCATACAACAAGCAGACCTCTAACACCTCCCTCCATTCATTCTGAGCACAGCCACTCTCTCTTTGTTCCAGACGCCTCCACCCCTAACCAACACAGAAGAACCCAAATCCTTCCCAACCTGCTTGGGCTCTGAAAACACAGAGGAACCCTTCCACACATTGGTGGCACGCTTCACTTTTATCCACTCCCCCTCCTTCACACTGAAATCCCTGCAACAATTCCTCTGGTCATAGCGCGTTTTTTGCCTTGACACCACAGAAGGATATCTTCTCTTTCAAACTCTCCAGGTCCACACCCACACACTTCGATTTGTCCATCCACCCTGGACACAAATGTGAATTAGGGCTCCTCGTACGCAAGAATTTAAATGGCGACACACCTGTGACACTGTGAGGCACCAGCCTTTACTGGGAAGTTCTTTCCATCACTGTTGCTATCCAGTCACCCCCCAGTGGCAACAGCGATTCTAATGGGCTTCATGAGAGGCCTGTTGAAACGCTCTACTCATCCATTGCTCTGAGGGTGGTAGACGGAGGTGGTGACTTGTTCACATCGTACTTACACAAAAAATCTTTGAATTCCTTGGAGACTAACTGAGAGCCATTGTCAGATAAACACCCTTTGGGGAACCCTTCCCTCCAAAACAATTGTTCCAGAATCCTAATAATGCTGCCACTGGAAATATCTTTTAGCACACATACTTTGGCCATTTAGATAGTAAATCAATTACTACTAACAAATACTTATCTCTTCCTCCTCCGATGTTAAATGGGCCCAACAGATCTAATGAAACCTCATCCCAGTGCTCCCTGGGACATTCCTCACCACCATGGGCACCTTCTGAACCCTGAGTCCCTTCACGCACTCAGTAAATCCTGTCACTTGCTCCTCAATATCTTTATCCACTCCAGGCCACGAAAATTCAGCTCTCACTAAACCCTTTGTCCTGGCAACACCCAAATATCCAACATGAGCCAACTTTACAACTGATCTCCTCATGTTGCATGGCACAACCAACTGGTCTCTCCTATGCAAGTAATTCTCCTGAACCCACAATTCATCCCTCACTCTAGCACAGCCTTTCATGGAACCATCAAACCTCTTGATGTCACCTCTAATGACCACTGCCACAACTCTCTGATATGCTGCATCTTCTAAACATGCTACATCCGAATCAACCTTCCTCAAGGTGGTGTGAACTTGAAAATTTGCCCCAGCTCATCCGGTTCTTGCGGCAGCTGTACAGTGGTCAGTGATTCCCTCTCTACCGATCTTGACAAGGCGTCAGCCACCACATTACTCTCCTCTCGAACATGTACCATGGAAAACTGAAGTCCCTGCAATGCACTCACCCACTTCATAATGCGTTGAGAAACTCCTTCTAAACCACCTCTAGTAAGAATACCAACAAATGATTTATGGTGAATTCTCTTCCCCAAAGGTACCTTTTACATTTTTCAACACCCCACACACAAGCCAGGGCCGCCTTCTTAACAATAGAATACCTGCTTTCTGGATCCTTCAAAGATCTGGACGCAAATGGCACAGTATGCAGTCTAGATGATCCCACTGCATCAATACCTCACCAATGCCATAATCACTTGCATCCACAAACAACAAAGTATGTTTACCTTCCCCGAAAATATTTAAAATGGGCGCATTTGCTATGGCCCTTTTAATTCCCTCAAACTCTCCTTTTCATTTATTATCTCACTTAAAGACCACACCCTTGCGAGTGAGCATTCTCAAATTACTCTTCTTGTCTGAAAGTCCCTTGATGAACTTCCCGTAAAATTCCACTATACCCAGAAATGAAAGTACATCACCCTTGCAATTGGGCGCTTCCATTCTTTTTATTGCCTCTATGGCATCTTCCTTGGGTTTAACACCCTCAACAGAAATGTCATGGCCTAAATAGACCACTCTGTGAGCCTTAAATGTGCATTTCTCCATTGATATGGTTAATCCAGCTTCCCTCAAAATCATCATCACCCTCTTTAGTCGTTCATCGTGCTTCACTTCATTAAATCCACACACCAGCACATCATTTTGGTAACACATGACCCCACTCTCGTGTCCAAGTAACTTATACATAATGCTCGGGGAAACACTTGCCGCAGATTCTAGACCAAACGGCATGCATATGCATTTGAACAGTCCCACTGGACTAATAAAGGCCGTGAGATTGAGATCTCTAGATTCCTCATGCAACTCTACTTGATTGTACGCAGATTTGAGATCTAGAATTGAGAATACCATTCTCCCAGACTCCCCCACCAACAAATCATCTATTCTCGGCAAAGGAAATCTGTCAGCCACAACCATGCTATTCAAATGTCTGAGATCAATACACAATCTTATCGACCCATTGGACTTCCTAACCACCACTATGGGACTGACCCATTTAAGATGCTTCTACCCTCTCAATAACCCCATCCTTTACCATTCTCTCCAGTTCATTCTCTACTTCTTTTCATAATGCTAAAGGTATGGTGCGTAATTTTGCTACCTTGGGTACTGCACACCTTTTTAGTCTAATTTTGTGCACAAAGCCCTTAAACACCCTAGTTTATCAGTATTGTGTTCTACACCACACTCCCTGGTGTCACCTTCATCCTCATCCGTGTTCACACTCTTCACTGACAACACCTGTTCTGGATGACTCGCATCTAGCCTGATTTTCAACTCTGCTTGATAACTACAAGAGAGCAATTCTCCCACTCTGTTCGCAACATAAATGGTGCCCATGGACTTCCTCTCCTTGAATTGTAGCTCTCCTTCAAAACTTCCTATAATGGCTGTAGGTACATCCCCATGCGCATTCGCTCTCACACCATCCTCCCAAAGTGTGCAACAACGAAATTTCTCTTTCCACATCTGCACACTAATCATGGTGTAGTCTGCACCACTATCGATGAGCATAGAAACAGGCACGCCACGAATCAGTACAATAGAATAGGGTTTTTTATTCCTCACCCTTCCCGCAATGGCATTCACAGAATTTACAACCTCCCTACCAACTTCACAATAAGCATCATCATCACCATCCACTCTGACCTCCTGCACTTGACCAGATCCAAAACTGAAATTCTTACAGCATCAGGCTAGATGCCCCTTCCTACCACACTCATGACACACTATGTGGATTGCCAGACATTCCTTGTCAAACGCTAGATGTGACATGCTCCTGCATCTATAACATCTCCTTCCAGGCGAACCCCTGAAATCTCTGGAGGTTATAGCCTCTCTAGTCAATTCTCTCGAGTCCTTCGAAGGCGTCCATTGTCGCCCCCAGACTCTGCTGCCAGTAGACCTGCTCTCCTGGCGATCGTCAACTCTCTTGGTGCCAATAGTCTCTGGTCGCCACATGGCTCCACTTACAAATTGTCTCTGGGAAGCCTTCGAAACCTTTTGCGCCACCCCATCTTCTGACTTTGTCCTATCAGACAGTGAGTCAGTGCTCCTATCCGCCTGAAGTGTCTTGATGCATTTCTCAGTGTGTTCTACTGTCTTCATTATTTCTATGGCCCTCTCCAAAGCAGGATTCCGTTCCTTCCATAACTCCTTCCTAATGTTGTCATTAGAGCACTTGATAGTTAGCTGGTCCCTTAAGTGTTCATTCTGGCAGTGATCAAACCTGCACTTTACTGCTAAACCCTTGAGCGCTGTGATGAACTCCTCTATGCTTTCTCCACTCCTCTGTTCCCTAGTGGCAAACTTGTACCTTTCTAAGATAATGTTCTCCGCCACATGGTAATGCTGGTCTAATTTCGTTAAGGTCCTTTCGTAAGGGCCTTTATCCGCCATGTCTGCTGGTTCTAGCAACTTCCTCAGCACCTCTTGTCCAGCAGGACCCAAGCAATGGAAAAGTAGGGTTTCTTTACGTTCATTTGAATAATTTGCCCCAAACATGGCCAGAGCATACTTGTTTAACCACTTCCTCCAGTCTATCCACCGCACTCTGGGCTCCCCCGGATTGGGAAGAAAGAACACTGGGGCTGACACGTTTGCCATGTCTATCACTGTCACTTCACAGCTAATATGGCAGCAAAAGAAAGCTAAAGCATGTGCACATGTGCAAACTAGTCACTCACCACACGTGCCACCATAAATTGTGTCAAATCCTCCAGGATTGGTCAGACAAGAAAATCATGTGCGAAATACACGATCATCCTCACGTCACCACCCGGGCAACGCAGGCGATACAGCACCTCGCGGTAACTGGCACGTTAAGTTTCACCCAGCCACAGAGGGACGGATCACCTTGACAACCAAACGCCGCCAATTTGAAAAGTAAGCGAAAGTGGATGGCACTCAAACTGCCCGCATCAATAAATAAGTCTTCCTCCCATGTTACCGGCACAGGGCCACTGTACTCACAAGTCACTTTCACTGAGCCGCCACCATGACAGCAGTCCCAATACGCCAGAGCGTGCTTGTTTGTGTAGGATGACACAGCACTTCCAAACCTCAGGGACCCTTGCTCTGCGGCTCACCTCCACTCTGTCACTCCGATACCAGGCTGCTGGGCTCCAGCCCCCGTCCCTCAAGGGCAAGTCCAATCCACCATCAACACCATACAGGAGTCGCCGGGGGTCGTCTCTCCAGCTAGCCCAGATCCTAATCGCCAATGTTATGTGGGCACAAACCAGGCAGGAGACCGGGGGAATTGAATAGGTACAGTTTATTAAGAGAAAGGCATAGGATCCCCAGCCAGGCAAGCAGCCACCAACCTCCACCAGTAGAATCTCCACAGTTCTAACCAATACATTCCACCACTGAACCTTGTGGTGTAGATGCATGTCAACAGTGACCATAATAAAAATACTAGCAACCTATGAACAGTAATGTACTATAACTAATGTGCATTGTTAGTAGTGACATACAAGTAACCACTCTAACACCTCCCTTCCTTAGCATACAACAAGCAGACCTCTAACACTCTCTTAAATTTTCTCCAAGACAGTAGGTGTGATTCTTACCCAATGTAATGGAACGCAACTTTACCTTGTAAGGATGCTGCTGCCATAATTTGAAACTGTGCCCTTTCTCTTTTTAATGGATTGTCACCTGCATTGATGGTGTGGAGAGCGGCGTAGTGTCAGGCTGACTACAACATCCATAATCCTTGATGGTGACTGCTGGGCTGTTAGTGCACACCACTATCATCGAGCGTCTGAGCGATTGAAATAGATGCTTCACTTGAGCTGGTACGCACGAATACGGAACAGTCTAATTATCTGATAATTAGTGGCGACATGATGGAAATTGAGGGTAAAATACTTCTTGTAATCCCTTGTAAATATGACCTTAGAAAACCTAGAGGTTGCCCACCCAAAATCGTTAATGGTCCTCTTACATCATTAGCCAAAACAACTGTGCCTTTGACTCTAAAATCTATTACTTTCAGGCCAGAGATGAGCTGCTTGAGCGAACCTCTTCAACTTCCGAATCAAGCCTTAGTATTAACTTGCCTTGCTTGGGTAGTAAAATGACTCAGGATATTGCACATATATTTATCTGAAAGTCACAGGGGACCCCACACTCTGGGTTGGGGTATTAGTATAGCTACTTATCCCGGAAAAGGAATCCAGAGGATGCAATTTAGAAAACAGGGTATCAAGGAATTTATTAGACCTGATACATTATTTAAATATAATAATTTGAATCATGATTTAATCATAGCACTCATAACAATTTTACATTGCAGGAAAAATTAAGAACACACAGTTTAACATACAATTCATATAATTCGTTCACTTGCGTCCATCAAACATTTATACATACAAACCAACCAATAAGCTAAAACCTTATAATGAAAAAGTCATAACAATCAATTAATTATTGTCTTCATTATAAAAGAAGTATACAATCAATATATAAGACCACTATAAATTGCATAGGTGGTTCCAAAATTGAGATGGGTCACAAACTGTTGTTAGACACTAGTCTAAGGTCGACCTCATCTCTAGTTAAGTAACGTCTTCATCAGGAGATAGAATACATTCTGGAAAGACAGGGAAACATACACTCATGAGACCCTGTTTTAGAATAACCATATACGGGGGAAACCCCCAATTATCAAACAATTAAAATATTTACTAAAAACTATTTAAAAACAAGAAAAACCTGCCCCCCCCCCTTTTTAGGCCATAACTCCAAGGAGGGCCTAGCATGTAAAGTGGAAAGTGATACCATTTTGAATTGATGCCCCATAGTGCAAAGGAGAGAATGGGTCATGGTCGACAGTAAGGCCCAATCAATTAAAGTGCAAATGCATTGTAATCCCATAGGTTAGATGGAAGGAAATTATCCCATGTCTTAGAACCAGGGAGGAACGGTCCAAAATGGACGGTACACTATGTTGAACAATACCCCTGGTTCAGCTACTAACCTTCAGGGCAGAAAAAAACAGCTAGGAATTCCTAATGTGGATAACAGGAAAAACTGCTGCACTAGTATGCAGCATCCCAGGAGGTCTGTGCTGCGCAGTTAACAGCCAAGTTAGTGGTCCAGTCTGTAACGGATTAATAAATCATTAGAAACCCAATGACTACTTCAATGAGTCTTGAATCTATGCCATATAGTGCCACTATATGGCATAGATCCAAGACTCATTGAAGTAGTCAGTGCCACTATATGGCATAGATCCAAGACTCATTGAAGTAGTAATTTGGTTTCTAATGATTTATTAATCCGTTGCAGCCAGAGAGCCACCTGGAGATGGAAGCCTTCGATAAGTCCTTTCCTTGATTTGGGAAGTCTTTAGAAAATTCTTAGTTCGTGTCAAGTAGAACTTCAAGGAACAAGCAAAGTTCAGTGAATGCAAGGCCCTTTCCGCTGGCGACGACGGATTTGGGAAGATGAGAGGTAACACCAAAGATTTGTTGAGGTGGAATTCCGACAGTACCTTTGGCATAAAGGTGGGGTGTGTATGCAGTGACACCTTTGAAGCGTGGAAAGTAAGGCTGTTTGCAAGGCAGGGTCTGAATCTCCCCGACCAACCTGGCAGAGGTGACAGCCACGAAGAAAGTTGTCTTCCACGAGAGAAACTTGAGCAGGACCTGATGCATAGGTCCGAAAGGAGCTCCCATGAGCTTAGTTAGCACTACATTGAGCTCCCAAGCCGGGGCAGTAGCCTTCACCGGCGGGAAAGTCCTGAAGAATCCCTTGAGGAATTCCTTGACGAGTCTGTGAGACCATAGCAAAGGTCTGCCCGCAGACCTGTTGTACCTGGATATGGCGGCGAGATGCACCTTGATAGAGGCGTGAGCCAGTCCTGTTTTGGCCAAGAAAAGCAAGTATGTTAGAAGTTGCAGGGACTTGACACACAGCAGGGTAAACTTCTGAGTCAGGCACCACACGCAGAAGAGTTTCCATTTATGTCCATAGGGCTGTAGAAGCCATGCCCGCAGGTTCAGAGACTCTGGGTCGTTATGTAGAATCGCTCCCTTCTCTGGCGATAATGTCCAGGGACAGTGGCAGCCTAATGGACGGGGCCACTGACAGATGCAGCAGATCCGGATACCAGATTTGTCTCGGCCACGCTGGGGCAACGAGTATTATCCTGCAGTGCCACTGTCGGAGTGTGTTGATCAGGATTGGAAACGGAGGAAAAGCATACAGCAATCATCCCTCCCACGGGGACGAGAACACGTCACCTATGCTCCTCGGTTGAGGGAACCTGCTGGTGAAGCTCTGTTAGTTGGCGTTTCGCCACTGTCGCAAAGACATCGTACTGTGGCTGGCCCCGTTTGCCGAACAGAAGATCCACCTGGTCCTGGCATAGGTCCCACTCGTGGCAAGAATGCAGTTCCCTGCTGCTACTCTGTGATGGTGTTCTTGACTCCCACTATGTGAAACAGGACGAGGAATATACCTCGCCAAATGACCCAGCGCCACAGGTCCTGGGCCTCCTTGGATCTGGTAAGTGGGTCCGCCCTTGTTTCCGAATGTAGAACATGGTAGTGGTGTTGTCCGTGAAGATCCTCATCATCCTGCTCTTCAACAATGGCAGAAAAGACTTGAGGGCCCAGAATACGCCTGGAAGTTCCAGGACGTTGATGTGGAGGTCCTTCTCTTCCGGTTGCCAGATGCCTCTGGCGCGCAACTGTCCGGTGTGGGCTCCCATCCCTCTAGAAAAGCTTCCGTGGTGACCGTCTCCTGGTAAGGAGGAACCTGAAAATGAGTTCTCTGTGCAAGATGCGGCTGTACACCCCACCACTGTATTGCCCGATGGAACTCCTTGTTAAGGGAGATCTTGTCCACAAAGTTCCCCGACACTTGCATCCACCTCGCATCCTGGACAGGTCTCATATGAAGTCTGCAGAGGCGAGCAAGGCTGATGCACGAGGACATCATGTCCAGCAGCGCCTTTATGGACAGAACCAACGCCATCTGAGCCGACAACAAGTGCTGCACTTTGACTTGTATGGCTCTCACCCTCTCCTCCCAGGGCTATGCCAAATACGTGACTGGGTTGAGTCGGGCACCTAGGAACCGTGCATCTCGAGATGGGGTCAAGCAAGACTTTGGATAGTTTATGGGGAATCCCATGGCAGACGTACGGCTCTCGATATGTGCTCGCTTGTCAGAAAGTGTGAGCGGGAACGCACCAGCAAGTCGTCCAGGTAGGGGTACACGTGGATGCCTTGTAGACAAAGATGTGCCGCCACCAGGGCCAGGCACTTTGTAAACACCTTTGGGCCGACTTCAGGCCGAAGGGCAGAGCCTTGAACTGGTAAGGCTGAACTTGAACTACAATTCATAGGAACTTGCAGTGTTTCTTGTGAATGGGGATGTTGAAGTAGACTAGACGTCCTCCACATCCAATGACGTCAGAAAATGTCCTTGGTCCAGTTGGCCAAGCATGTGTTGCAATGTGACCATCCAGTTCTTTTGGGACTTTAAAGTACTTGTTGAAATGACTTAGATCCAGGACTGGCCTTCAACCCCTGTTTTCTTTCATACCAGAAAGAATCTGCAATAAACTCTGCAGCCCCGGAGAGGCGGAGTGACGGGTTCTATTGCCCCCTTCTGTAACATGGCCTGCACCTCTTGCAGAAGCTGTGGTCCATGTTGTTCTGTCCTGTTGAATCAGCAGGATACGAGGACACCTGCGTTGAAACTCCAAGGTGTGCCCCTGTCCGAGAGCATCAAGAACCCATCTGTCCATGGTGATCTTTTCTCACGTACTGACGAACTTCGCCAGCCGGCCTCGTACTGGGGTGCCTGAGGCCACGGCCGGTTCAGGCCTGCTTTGCGGTCGGAGTTCTGCCCTGTGGGCGGCTGCACCGCTGCCTTGAGAGTGACCCATGTATGCTTCTTGAGTGGAGTAGTGTGAAGAAGGCTGCCGGTACAGCGTATTATAACCGAATATCTTCCTGGTTTTACTCTGGAAGAGGGAAAGGACGACAGCCTTTGCTGTTGCGAAGTTCCCAGGGAGCGTGCAGTGTCTGTGTCGGTCTTTATTGTCTGCAAAGAATCGTCGACTGCTTTTCCGAAGAGGTTCTCCCCTTCGAATTGCACATCTAGCAGCTTAGTCTGAACGTCCTGGCGGAAGTTTGTTTCCTTCAACCAACCTTGATGACGCAGGGACACCATGTTCCCCATCTGGCGGAAAACCTGTGGCCGCGATGTCCACTGCCACCAAGATGGCATCCTCCGAGGCTACTTCCCCTTCCTGAAAGAGTACTAGTACCTCAACCTTCTTGTTTTCGGACAGGAAATCCAGTATATGACCCAGCTTGAACCATAGTTCCCGGTCATATCGGGACAAAAGCACGCAATAGGTAGGGCATTAGCTGCCTTGATGGTAGAGGCTGCTGTATAAATTATCCTCTTGTCCATTGCATCCCGCTTCGTCCCCTCCTGGTCCGGAGGTACCATAGCTGCCGATGACGGGTTCGCTGAGCGCTTCCTGGCTGCGGCCGAGACCACTGAATCAGGCAAGGGTTGAGACCTTAAGCACCTGTGAGCTGAATCTGCAACTCTATACTACTTCTCCAATCTGTCCCGCTTGGTCAGGCCGTACTTGGGCTTCTCATTAGAGCTAGGCCTTCCACCCAGATGTCCCCAGTAGGAGATAGTCTTTCTCCTCGACTCGCGCAGCTGGTACAAGAAACCTTCTTTCTTCGTCTCCTCGGGAACCAACTGAAATAGTTCAGAGGCCCTTGGCATCATAGAAAGGATCCAACTTCGTCCAGTGGGGAGGCACTATGGAGCTCGTCCACGTGTGGTGTTTCTCTGTCAACGGTGATGAAAACGTTGTCCTCGTCAGTGCCTGTAGCCATGGTAGATATGTCCGTGTCCGGGACTGGGGGTCCAGGTGAGGTCTTCTCGTGATGAGGTGGTGGTGGAGGAGTCGGATGATGCCGATGACCAGTGCCCCTTTTTGACTTTCTCTTCCGCGGGGGTCCCTTGAAGGCTCTATGGGCGCATAGGTCCCAGTGGCGGCATCCTCTGCTGGATTTCAGTTACCAGAGTGTGTATAGTCGTTAGAATGTCCAGCGACACGTCCCTAGGTCTAGTGGTAAAAGGAGCCAGTGGAGTGGTGTCGTGGCTGACGCGCCTTCTCTTACGAGCAGGGGACTCAGGTCCGCTGCCCCCAGAACCTCCTCCTTTTTGATCTGTGTAGTAATCGTCATGCGGGTCATTCTCTCCCATGTCGTTACTCGACTATATCTGCTCCGGCCTCTCTGAAGAAGCACGCTGGTCCACGTACCGGGGAAGTTCCACCGGAGGGACCGTCTCTCTGTCCTTCTCAGGAGGTTGCTGGGTCGGCGCAGTAGACAGGTCTTTTCCTGACTCCAGAGTGGCTGCTGCGTTAGTTGCTGCCTCAGCAGCCATATCTTGCCTTGAGGGTAAGGACACCCGTGGAGTGGTTGTCACCTCCTTCGTGGACACATTCTCCTTCAGCACTGCATTGCTCGATGTCATTGACTTTGTCAACGATGTGCTTGTCGCTGCTTTCGTTGACGGCACACGTGTTGTCTCAGTTGACCTGACATGCTGCAAGGTGTTAGCCAGCTTTGATGTGTCCCATCCGGACTTGTCCCTCGTCGGTTTATCCACAGACACACAGAGTTTGGATGGGTTAGGGACTGTCTCTTTGAAGATGCCCATTTCATTAGTAGGCTCACCGTTGTTAGGCAGAATCCACTGCAGTTCCCTTGGGGAGCACTACAGCAGCGTAAGACTACAGGTATATGCAATAAATTCCCTTTGGTATCAGTCTGTACCACAAAGATTTAGTTGGTAGCTGTGGCTGAGCAGTCAGACTTATCTCAAGAGGAAGATGAGCAGTATTCAGGGTTTACATATTAGGACTACAGTAGTATGGTACAAGGAAACACTGACCAAAGCTTTGTATTAAAAAGAATATCCATATTTATTTTACACACTTCTAGTTCAACACATACATCACATTTATCAAAGCAAGTTAAAATAGTCAAGAAAAGTATACACAACTCACTATTTAAATTATAGACAAGTTTGAGCCAGAGTGAAAACTGAGCAAAATGGCACAGGTTCAACCAAGCAAAAATGGCACTCTAGTAATTTCTCAAAAGGGAGGGAAAGGACAAATTATACAGAGTTAACCTCTTAAACACACGAGCAACACTTCCCAAGTGGATTATGAACAGGTTTAGGCAAGGTAGCACTTTAGCAATGGTCATACATAGGTGAAAACCGAGCAAAATGGCACTTCAGCAATACTTAAGAGGGAAGGAAGAGTGGTTATAAGAGTTTTTGGTGCACCAACACAGTTGAGAATGAAAAGCAATCTAGTGAAGGCAGTTGTAACAGGTTTAGCTAAAGTCAATAGGCCTGTGCCAGAGTTAGTGGTACAGGGCAATGTGCCCCGGATCAAACTGTTCTAGTAGCTGCAGTCAAGTCTTTGGTTTAACGATTCAAAAGGAGGGTGCAGAAGGTAAAAGATAATGTTAGTCGATAGAGGCAGCCAACCCAGGAGGTAGGTAAAGGATTTCAAACACCTTTAGCAGTACCCCTCGAACTGAGAGGCCTAGTGGAACAATGTGACTGAAAAAGTGGAAGTGGCTCCTGCGGTGGCGGTGGTTCCTGGCAGATCCTGCCGTTCGTGTTGTCCAGCAGAGGAAGAGAGGCTCTCGTCATGGAGGAAGGTTCGAGTTACTGCACTGCCCAGGGAAGAAGCCAGTTGCGGTGATGCCGAAATGGATTAAAAGGTACGCTCCTTTAAATCACGGTTGTGGTGGACGGGTGCCTGGCTATCCGGTCTCCGAGTGCAGGGCACTGGCGATTCGACCAAGGCAGGTCCTGGAAGGCGATTGACAAACTGGTTGGCCCCACCAGCTCAAGGGAAGAAGAATCTTGCAGAGGAAGATCTTCTCAAGTCGTTGGAGAAAAGTGGTGAGGATCTGCAGCAGAGCTTCACCGGTGGTTCAGTCGTTTCAGATGTCTTCAGCTTCTCTCCTCTTCGGTTTCTTAGTTCCAGTGGCGACGTCTTGTCCTCCAGTCCTCAGGACCCTGCTTTTATGCAGCTAGACCCCCATTCGTACAGCCTAACTGTCACTCACACAGTGGGGTGGCTCTCCTGGCGGGAGAACCCCCCAGCCTATCAGGGCAGAGTGCGACTTGGGTTGCGTAGGCAACCCTGTCCAGGGTGCCTATTCCCCCTCCCACACATCCTGTCTACCCCAGACTCAGTGGCGCCGAGAGGAGGGCTTCTGTGCAGAAGCCCGTTAAAAGCATGAACAAAGGATCACCGACCCAGGTTAGGATTTCAGAGAAAGACACGAGAAAGAAATATTATTAAAGTGCTAGCAAAAAACCCCTCCCGGATTAAAGTTAATATTAAAATAAACCGGCGATATGTTAGAGGCTGTCAGTAAAAGTGGTAGCCTCGAACAATGGGAAAATCCCATAGGAAAATATTTGCGGTCGAATATTTATGCTAGTAACCACTGCCACCAGCCAGAAACTTTTGAGAGAGGGACTATACAGTACCCCCTCATAGTAAGATGGGTTGTACTGGTTTAGTTCATAACTATTGACTAGTAAATGGGGACTTTACATGCCCTGGGAGACAGTAGTCAGTCCCAGGGTATGGAGTCTATGTTTGGGGGCCGGTGCTTCCGTCATCCCCATTCTCATTGAGTCCTATGGGACTGAAATTGGAATGGGGATTAACATTTACTGGCGCCCGACTTCTCACAACACCAGGGTCGTAATACCCCAGTGTTACCGGTATTGCAAGTCCGGTGGCAACCTGCCGGTTTTACCGGCACGGTTACTGCCAGACTTATAATGAGGGCCAATGTCTTCAACGTCATCTGCTTCGATGCCTAAGACGGGGTTAAAATAATTTCAAGATTGTGGGGCAAAAATGTTGATTACCGATCACCACCGCATATGTCTTTGGTGCCTCGGCACGGAACATCGTACAACAGACTGGAAATCCTGTCAGGCTATGACCAACAAAGCTCTAAGGGAGCGTAAAGGTAAATTAGTGGTGGGTAGGATAACTTCAAAATCCGCTTCTAATCTACAAACTACCATCTGATGAGTCGAGAGATTCTCCACGACGGAAGAGGTACAAGAAAAAGATCTCAATCCAGGAGTCGATCACATACATAACTTCGTCTAAGAAGGCAAAAAAGAGACATGATAGTTTAAGTTACTTGACTGTAACTATTGGTCTCCAGCATGGGTCGGGCATGGATTCACATGCACATGAATTATACTTGTCATCAGGCTGGGAATCCTCGGTAAAAGAAAAAAAGAGTTTCACTTTCACTTACAAACTGTATTCCTCCTTTACACCAATCACTGTCCTTTGGGTCATACTGCCCCCATCCAATGACAGGCCTCTCCCTAAGACCCTCCTCTGGGAGCCATCTTCAGATTTGGTAAGCACAGAAAGTGGCAGTATGACCAAGAAGAGCCGCAGAGGGGATGGAGGGAGGGTACGCATGTGAATCCATGCTAGACCCATGCTGGATAACAATAGTTACAGGTAAGTAACTTAAACCTTCTTCAGCATGGGGTCGGGCATGGATTCACATGCTCATGAATAACGAATGCATAGCAGTACAACATTACACAACCACAGGAGTTGGCAAGGTTCAACAGAAGCAATTACCCCAGGAAAAGACACACCTCAAGAAACAGGTCGCGTAGCACAGCTTGGCTGACTCTGGACTCCTCTTTGGAATCCCTGTTGACGCAGTAGAATTTTGCGAAGGTGTGTGTGGACCTCCACATAGCAGCCCAGCAGATGTCAAGCAGGGGCACACCAGACAGAAACGCAGTCGTCGCAGCGATCGCTCTGGTGGAGTGGGATCTCGGACAGCCGGGCTTCGGTCGGTTAGCCAACCGATGACAGTGTGTGATGCAGCTGGAGAGCCATCTTGAAATGGAACCCTTGGACAATGCCTTCCCATGGTTCACAGGACCAAAATTCACGAACAGCTGTAAAGTCTTCAGAAAACTCTTGTGCGTGTCAGAGCACGAGCAACGTCCAGCGAGTGCAAAGCCCTTTCCGCAGGAGATGAAGGTTTCTGGAAAAAACAGGTAATACCAAAGGCTCGTTGAGGTGGAATTCAGAAGGAACCTTCGGCATGAAGGATTGGTGTGTACGCAGCACCATCCTCGATTCGTGGAAAGTCGGGTAAGGCTGCTTGCAGGATAAGGCCTGGATCTCACCTACCCTCCTGGCAGAGGGGATGTCCACAAGGAAATCCGTTTTCTTCCATAGAAATTCGAGCTGGCCTGATGCAGAGGCTCGAAGGGAGCCCCCATGAGCCTTGTCCGAACCATGTTGAGTTCCCACGCAGGAGCAGGAGCCATCACCGGTGGGAAAGATCTGAAAAGACCTTTAAGAAAACTCCTTGACGAGTCGGTGGGACCAAAGTGAAGATCTTCCTGGTGACCTGTTCTAGCGGAAGATAGCCGCCAGATGTACATTGATGGAACCGTGATCCAGTTTAGCCTTGGGCAAGGATATCAAGTACGGCAGGATCTCTGGGACCGTGACCTCAAAGGGGTAATCTTCTGTGACCGGCACCATGTAGCAAAACGTTTCCACTTGTGACTGTAGCACTTCAAGGTCGACGACGCTGTGGCCTTGGCGAGGACCTCAATGCAGTCCGCTGGCAACTGATATCCTCCAAACTCTGGGGCTGGAGGAACCAAGCCCTCAGGTTCAGTGATCATGGGTCATGATGCAGGATTGCGCCTCCTGCTCTGGTGAGAAGATCCAGAACCACTGACAGCTTGACCAGAGGCGACGCCGACAGGCTGAGAAGGTCCGGGTACCAAATCTGCCTCAGCCAACCCAGGGAGATAAGTATCATCCTCCATCAACACCATCTGAGTGTGTTGATGACTCGTAGTAGGAGAGGGAACGGAGGAAACGCGCACAGAAACAGACCTTCCCACAGTAAGGAGAATGTGTTGCCCAGGCTCCTTGGTTGCTGGAATCTGCTGGCAAACTTCTGGCATTTGGAGTTCGCCACCGTCGCAAACCGATCGATCTGAAGCCTAAGCCACTTGATGAAGATGAGATCCACCAGATCCTGCAGAAGTTCCCAATCGGGGCAGGAGTACAATTCCCTACTGAGAGAGTCTGCGATGGTGTTCTTGACTCCCGCTAGGTGAAGGGGGACGAGCAACATACCTTGCCTGACAGCCTAGCGCCAGAGGTATTCCGCTTCCTTGGAGAGCACCGGGGATCGAGTGTCCCCGTTTCCAGATGTAGAACATTGTAGTGGTGTTGTCCGTGAAGCACCTCACCAACTTGCCCTTCAGAGACAGAAGGAATGACTTGAGGGTCCAGAACACTGCCGTAGCTCCAGGATGTTGATATGGAGATCCTTCTCCTCCAGCAGCCAGAGGCTTCTGGCGTGTAGACGCCGGTGTGAGCTTCCCATCCCTCCAGGGAAGCGTCCGTGGTGACCATCTCCTGCTACGGATGGTTTTGAGATCCAGTGCCCTGGCTGTTGTTGGAGAACACGCTGCACCATTCTAACGCCCCACGGAACTCGTTGTCGAGAGGGATCTTGTCCGCAAAGCTCCTGGACACCTGTATCCAGCAAGCGTCCAGGAACACCTTCAGGGGTTGCATTTGCAACCTGCAGAGCCGGATGAGGTAGATGCAACATCATGCCGAGCAACGACTTGATGGCCTGCACTGTGGCTGTCTTCGTCGACGACAGTCGCTGCACCTTCCCTTGAATGAATGCTACCCTCTCCTCCGAGGGTGATGCCAGGGAGGACACAGCATTGAGTCTGGCGCCTTGGAACAGCGTGTTCTGCGAGAATCCCAGATCTGTCAGTAGCTGGACGGTCGTCTCTGTATGTCCCGAAGCAAACTCCGTGAGCGGGCCCAGATGAGCCAGTTGTTGAGGTGCGGGTATACATGTATGCCCCGTCGACGTAGATGGGCAGCCACCGGCAACAGACATTTTGTGAACACTCTGGGAGCCGACTACACTCAGAAAGGTAGAGCCTTGAACTGGTAGTGCGGTCCCTGCACTACGAAACGCTTAAACATCTGATGTTTCTTGTGAATAGGGACGTGGAAATAGGCGTCCTCCAGGTCCAGAGACCTCAAGAAGTCTCCTTTCTCCAGTTGGCCGAGCTTGTGTTGCAACGTCACCATCCTGAACTTTTGGGACTTCAGGTATTTGTTGAGAAGTCGCAGGTCTAGGAGGGGCCTACAGCCCCCTCTTCTCTCTGGAATAGGCTCCCGAGCCCCGAGCCGATAGGCAACTAGCTCTATCGCCCCTTTTCGCAGCATGGCCCATACCTATCCAGCTGAGTAATGTCCTGCTCCTGACTGGTAATCAGAGGGATCCGCGGACACCTGCGTTGAAACTGCAAGGTGTGTCCCTGGGCATGAGCGTCCAGCACCCATCTGTCAGTGGTGATCTTCTTCCACTCGCTGATGAAAACTCATCAGCCAGCCTCACACCAGGGTGCGTGCGTGGGGGCCCGATGTGCAGGCCGGTTCAAGCCTGCTTCGGTGCCAGCAGCCTGCCCTGCGGGAGACAACGACACTGTCCTCCGCTACCATAGGCCTGGGAAAGGCCTCTGTAGGCTTCCTGAGTTGTGGATCTGGAGGTCTGACTGTACGAAGTGGAGAAAACTTTGGCAGACCTGCTCAACTTTCCCCTGGAGGAGCAAAAAGAAGAGCAATGCCGCTGAAAAGTGTCCAAGGAGCGGGCCATCCCTGTATCCGCCTTGATGGCCTGGAGGGACTTTTCGGCGACCTTCCCAAACAAGTTCTTTCCGTCGAAGGGCATGTCCAACACCTTCGCCTGGACTACCTGCCGGAAATTTGTGACCTTCATCCAGCCTTGGTGACGAAGCAGACACGTTCCCCATCTGCCGGAACCCCGTCTCAGCGACATCCAACGCCACTGTGATGGCGTGATCAGATGGTACTCCCCCTTCCTAGAAGAGAGCAATTGCCTGCATCCTCTTATCATTGGGGAGGAACTCCAGAATATGCCCCAGTTTGTACCACAGCTCACTGTCGTATCTGGCTAGGATCGCCAGTGTGTTGACCGCCTTGATAGTAGACGCTGCGGTGTAAATCACCTTCCTTCGCCTGGCGTCAATCCTCCTCCCCTAGCTGCCCAGAAGGACTGAAGACAACGAGGACGGGTTGGCTAACCGTGTCTTTGCGGCCACCGATACCACCGAATCCGGCAATGGGTGCAATCTCAGGCACTTGGGTGCAGAGTCCGGCACCCACTACTTTTTCTCCAGCATATCCCATTTGGCTGGAGCTGAGCAAGGGTTCTTCATGAGGGCCAGGTCCTCTTCCCACACATCGTCCAGAAGGGGCAGCGCCATGATTGTCTTCCTCTTGGCCTCGCACCTCTGGTACAAGAATCCCTCCTTCCTGGTTTCCTCGGGCACAAAATGGAATAGCTCGGAGGCTCTGGAGATCCTGGAGTGGAACGATCCCACCTCGTCCGGTGAGTGCACCCTATGTGGAGCATCCAAATGCGTAGACTCGCCGTCCACTGCAACAATAATCTTCGTCTGTAGTCTTGGCTATATCCGTCCCCATAACCGCGTCTCCTGGGGGAGAAGGGGTACGACGTGGAGGCTGAAATGGGGCATCGGATGACACTTCCTCTTCTTCGGGTACGACGTGGAGGCTGATCGGTGACCTGGGGGACCATCGTAGCAGGGACCAGGGCTATCCTCCACTGTATCTCTGACACCAAGGTGTGCAAGATCGACAGAATGTCCAGAGACACGCCCCTCGGCTGAGCTGGCGGGATCAGAAAGCTAAGCCTGCACCATCATCTCCATTGTCCCCCTCGTCCATGTCCTTGTGGACTGTGTGCAAAGACCCTTGGTCATCGTTGTCAGTGGACGAGACCTCCATGGCTTGGGACACGGTCTGGGAGGGCTGTTTTGGGGGCCTCCTCACCCCCTCTTTTTCATACCTGCGGGGCTTGAACCGGGGCTTGAGCCAGTTTCTACCCCTTCTGGCGTGCCAGCAGACTTTGCCAAAGTCACTGCAGCAATGTCACGCCTTTGGGGGCAGGGATACCTTCAAGTCTTAGTCTGTGCCGACTGGGCCTGCTTATTTCCTTTTCGAGGAGAAGCTCAATTGTTGGCCGACAATGGAGGCGGAGGGTGATGTTGATCGTGCCCTATCCGCCTTGGGACCTGTTTCCGCAGTGATCCCGGTGGACTCGGACTTGAGGTTCTTGGCCTTGTCTTGGGCCCCCACGGATGAGGCGACCTCAAAGGACTTAGAAGACCGCTTCCCCGAGCGGCCGGTCCTGGCCGAGGCATGACCCTGCTCGGAACACAGGGCAGAGGGCCTGGCGTTAAGCCACGCCGCCAGTCTACTTTACCTGTCCCTCATTTTTTTGGAGAACCAGAGGCATATCTCGCACTCCACCTCCTTATGGCCCGGATGCAGACAGTAGAGGCTTTGCAGGTGCTTGTCTGCTACAAACACAATCCGTAGCCCACATTTCATAAAGGGCTCGACAAGGGACCTTCCCTCCTCTCTGTCATGGACGGAGGGCGCGAAGTAGGCCTGATGGCCTTCTAGAATCCTCGACGATCTTTGCCCTTGAGGTGCGCTGTAATTCACGACAACAGATCCCCGCTGTCGGCAGATGGAGAAGAGAGCACACAGGGTCTTTTGGAACAAAAATAGAAGCTTTTTCCGTTAAAAACATAATTATGGCTGCCAGAGGAGGGGTTTAGGGAGAGGACTGTCATTGGATGGGGGCAGTATGACCTAGAGGACAGTGATTGGTTTAAAGGAGAAGAACAAGTTACTTCTTACCTTGTAACGTTCTTTCGACGGGATGTTCCTCCGACGTATTCCTCATCTTAGATATCTCCTTCCAGCTCTGCTGGCCTCGGAAAATGTTTTCTCTAGAGGGCGCTGCGCGTCGACGTCCTTCGAGTCGATGTCCCTCGACAGCCGCCGTATCGACGTTCGACGTCATCCTGCCTATAAAGGCCGCGCGCAGCGTCCGTTGCTCAGTTCCGTTTTGTAGCCCACAGTATTACTGTCTGGACTAGACTAATCACCCTGAAGGAGCGTAAGCTGCAACAACAAGGGAAGTAGAACTGCGGGGATGGATGGGAGGGTCGATGAGGAATACGTCGGAGGAACATCCCGTTGAAAGAACGTTACAAGGTAAGAAGTAACTTGTTCTTCGAAGGGATTGTGTCCTCCGACGTATTCCTCATCTTAGATAGGCTCCCATAGCAGTATTCTATATTCTGAGGAGGGAGTACTGACTTCACGCTGTCTTCTATTGATGAATAGAATGCAGTACAGCCCTTCCAAACCTAGTCTCTTGACTGGAGGAGGAATCCAGATTGTAAAAACGTGTAAAGGTATGGACAGACGACCATGTAGCGGCCGCAGATATGTCTTTAACCGGCACACCTCTTTTGAGGGCCGATGAAGCTGCAATACCTCTGGTCGAATGAGCCCTAAGGTTTTGAGGGGGCTCTTTCCCTGCCAGTTTATAACATTCCAGAATGGCTAGAATGATCCATCTGGAAATGGTCTGCTTAGTTATTGGTAACCCCAGCTTGTGACCTGTGTAACCTACAAACAGCTGGTCTGCCTGTTTTATCCTGGCTAGTCTACTAATGTAAAAACTTAAAGCCCTCCTAGGGTCTAGTCTGTGTAACCTCTCTTCCTCTTTCCCCGGGTGAGGAGGAGGATAGAAAGATGGTAGGGTAATCTTCTGAGTGATATGGAATTCAGAAACCACCTTTGGGAGGAAATTAGGCTTCACTTGCAGGACAACTTTGTCTTTGTGAAAGATTGTATGAGGGGGTTTACAAGAAAGAGCTTGTAATTCGCTCACCCTTCTAGCAGATGTAAGTGCTATTAATAAAACAGTTTTAAGGGTAAGGAATCTTAACGAACAAGAATGGAGAGGTTCGAAAGGTGTACCCATCAGGAAAGTTAGTACTAAATTTAAATCCCATAGGGGAACTTGGAATGGTCTTGGGGGATAAACATTTGTTAACCCCTTTAGAAACTGTATTAGCAAGGGTAATTTGAAATAGGATGGTTCTTCCGCAGTACGCTTAAAGATGGATAGCGCTGCGAGATAGCCCTTAATGGTGCCAACTTGAAGGCCTGAATTTGCCAAATATAGCAGGAAGGACAAAACCATTGGTGTACCACAAGAAAATGGGTCGATATTCTGTTCTCTACACCAGCTGCAAAATCTGTTCCAACGGCAGCGGTATAAAGACTTTGTTGCTGGCCTCCTTGCCGAATAAGTCGAATTGGAGGGCAGATGGACAAGTCTAGAAGGTCCGGGTACCACGTTCTCCTGGCCCAATCCGGGGCAATTAGGATCATGGTTCGCCGGAATCTTCTCAACCTCCTGATCATTTGAGGAATGACAGGGACCGGTGGGAACGCGTACAGAAGCGGAAACTCCCAGTCCACTATGAACGCGTCTCCCAGAGCTCCTCTCGGAGGAAATTCCCTTGAGCAGAACAGGTCGCATTTCCTGTTTAGGCTGGTGGCGAACAGATCTACCTGAGGGGTTCCCCAAAGGGCGAAGATCTCTTGAAGGACTTTCTGAGCTAGCTCCCACTCGTGGGAGACTGTGTTCTGCCTGCTCAGAGCGTCCGCTGTCAAGTTCTTCTCTCCGGCTAGGTGAACTGCCGATAGAGAGATTCCTTCTTGGATTGCCCAAAACCAGAGCTGCATCGCCTCTCTGCACAGGGGTAGTGATCCTACGCCTCCTCTTTTGTTGAGGTAATGCATGGCCACCGTGTTGTCCGTCATTATCAGGACGTTCTTCCCTTGTACAGCTGGCAGGAAAGCCTTCAGCGCAAGTCTGATGGCTCTCAGCTCTAACAGGTTGATGTGTAGTCTGGACTCCGATGGAGACCAACGACCGCTGATGGTCAAGTCGTTGGCGTGGGCTCCCCACCCCGTGAGTGAGGCATCCGTGACTACTGTTATCTCCGGCCAGGGTTGCCAAAACTGTTCTCCTTTCAGAATGTTCTCCTGACAGGCCCACCACTGAAGGTCTCGAGCCACCCTGCCGGGAACCTGAAGAAGATCTGTCATTCTCCCTGAGAATTGTGACCACTGAGTCCTCAGTGCCCACTGGAGGGATCTCATTCTCAGGCGAGCCTCTGGCACAAGGAAAATGCAGGATGCCATGAGGCCTAGCAACCTCAAAAAGTCAAAGGCTGGGAGACGTTGGGCATGCTGGAACTTGGTAACCATCTGTAGAATATCTTGAGCCCTCACCTCTGGTGGCGAGGCTTTTCCCAGGGAAGTATCCAGGATTGCTCCTATGAACTGGAGTCTCTGCGATGGTATCATTTGTGACTTCTTTAAATTGAGGGAGAAGCCCAGTCTGTGAAGGAAGTGGCACACGTGATTTAGCTGGATCTGAGCTTGCTCCGGAGAAACAGCCCTGATCAGCCAATCGTCCAGGAAGGGGTAGACGTGAATCCCTTCCCTCCTTAGACTTGCAGCCACTACCGACATTAACTTGGTGAAGACCCTCGGGGCGGAGGTCAGCCCAAATGGCAGCACTCGAAATTGATAGTGAGAGTTGCCAATTGCGAACCTCAGGTATTTCCTGTGTTTGAGATGGATAGGCACATGGAAATAAGCGTCCTGAAGGTCCAGAGATACCAACCAGTCCTGGAACTGAAGGGCCTGGAGGATCTGAGAAAGAGTGACCATCTTGAATTTGTCTTTTCTGAGGAATTTGTTCAATTCTCGCAAGTCCAAGATGGGTCTCAGTCCTCCGTCTTTCTTCGGAATGAGAAAGTAAGGGGAGTACCAGCCCTTGTTCCTCTCCGCTACAGGTACTGGTTCTATGGCACCTTTCTCTAGCAGGTCCAAAATTTCCTGCAAGAGGAGCGGATCTGGAGCTTTCTGAGAGCTGATCCCCGGTGGATGACTCTGAGGTATACGTAGGAAAGGCAGGCAGTAACCTTGGGCGACTGTTTCCAATGCCCAAGCATCTGACGTGATAGCCTGCCATACCGTCAGATGTTGAGTCAACCTGCCTCCTACAGGTGTCCTGTGAGGGGAGTCCTCAGAGTGGTTTTGGGGCGGCTGATGCAGATGCCGATGGTAAAGAGGCACCTGCTGTTGCTGCGGCTTTAGAATATCTACCCCGTCCACCTCGGGTAGTTCTCCTTTGACCCCTTTGAGCCGGTCGTCCTCTACCTCTTCCGAATGCGGAGTAGAAGCGAAAGGACTTGCCCCTCGCAGAGGTTCCTGTGGGACGAAAAGGAGTCTGACGGATTGCAGCTCCTAGGGATTTTGCTGCAGCTTTTGAAGTTTGCAGTTTCTCTAAACTGTCATCCGCCTTTTTCCCGAACAAAGAAGAGCCATCGAATGGCATGTTCAAGAGCCTGGCTTGCACATCTGGGGCAAAACCCGACTTTCTCAACCAAGCGAATCTCCTGGTTGATGTACTTGCCGCCATTGCTCTGCTGATACTGTCAGCCGAATCAATGCCCGTCTGGAGGGATTCGCACATAGCGTCTTTACCGTCCTGTATAATATTCAGGAACGCATCCCTTTCGTCTCCCTCCGGGATGCAGTCAGCCGCTGTAGAAGCACACTCCCAAAGTGTATGGCTGAACCTAGCAAGGGTGCAAGTAGCATTAACAGACTTTAACGCCATGCTACATGCTGAAAAGACTTTCTTTGCCATAGCATCATATTTTTTATCGTCCCTGTCCTGTGGGACTGTAGGATAAGCCGTCTTGACATCGGTAGAGGATGCTGCTTGTACCACCAGACTTTCTGGGGATGGGTGTTTAGACAAAAACTCTGGGTCTGTGGAAGATACCCTGTACTTTGTAGACAGTTTTTTATTTACTGCTGGTATTACATCTGGGGTTTCCCAGTTTGTCATGATCTTTCTCTGAAGAGCTTTATGAAAGGGCACCACAGGATCCTCGAAGGCTTCGAGCGTGGCGTCGAAAACAGAGGTGGAGGCCTCGAGGACCTCGACAGAATTGGAATTCTACTCGACAATATCGAAGCCATCGACGTCGAGGGCCTGGGGATAGTCACTGGATGTGTGGTAACCGTGACTTTTCTTGGCGTCGACGCCGGTGTCGAGGCCGGCGTCGAGTCGACAGACCCGTGTGTCGAAGGTCCCCTCGACAACGGCGTCGAAGACATCGACCTCGACGTCGACGGGACCTTCGTCGACGGCGTCGACGGAACCTTCGAGGAAGGTTTGGAGGTCATAGTCCTGCTCGAGGGTTCGAAACGCGCTCGAGAGGTTTCTTTCGCCGGGTACTGCGACTCGCGGCGTTTTTGACCTTCGGGTCTTTCAACCAGAGCATCGCTCTCGGCAGTCTTCGAGGGGGTCGAGGCCGCTTTCTCGAAGACGCTCATCATATTCTTTCGGAATTCCTCCCATTCAGCCCGGGAACTATGTTTCGTGGGGCAAGGGATTCTTTTTGGCGAAACAGAGGAAGAGGAAGACGTAGAAGGGGATCTTCGACGTCTCCTCTTCGAGTGCTTCGATCTCGAGGAGTGATGAGACCCACTCCGAGACCTGGAGCGCGAATGGTGACGAGGAGACGAATGTCTCGACTTCGTCGACGAAGAAGAAGCTTTAAAAGTCTTACCTTTCTCCAGCTTCCCCCTACGCTCCTTCAGGGCCTTAGCTGTGATGGACATACAGTCCTCGCATTCCGAACAATGGTGTTCAGCTCCCAAGCACCACAGACAAATTCTGTGAGGATCGGTCAACGACATCTTTTTCCCACAATCTCGACATTTTTTGAAGCCGGATCGAGGAGTTGTCGGTTCCGCCGAGGAAGCCATCGAGTACGGATCGAATAACTCGAGGTAAATAGGATTAATCTGACTAAGAACTGAGCAACGGTATTCCGAGGCACCGAGTAAGCGCGGAAAAACGGAACTGAGCAACGGACGCTGCGCGCGGCCTTTATAGGCAGGATGACGTCGAACGTCGATACGGCGGCTGTCGAGGGACATCGACTCGAAGGACGTCGACGCGCAGCGCCCTCTAGAGAAAAATTTTTCCGAGGCCAGCAGAGCTGGAAGGAGATATCTAAGATGAGGAATACGTCGGAGGACACAATCCCTTCGAAATACAGTTTTTAAGTGAAAGTGAAACAGTTTTTTCTTTTACCTAAGATTCCCAACCTGACGACGGGGAATATTCAAGAGCATGTGACGCTATGCCAGATCCCATGGTGGAGAACTCATTCATCCTTGAATTAATCCTCTGCTAGGAGGATTGCTTGCCCGACCAAATCATCCCCTCCGGCTGAGTGGGATGAGTTTCGGATAGAGATGATGAAAATATTCAAGATGGTGGCCCCGACCCCCTCGAAGGAAGAGAAGAAAAGCCATTCCCCGGTCTCTCTGCAGAAAGACGAAATTGGGAAATCTAAAGCTAAATCCTGTGCAATCTCGAGCCTGGGACGAAAACCACATTCTCATCAGGAGTCATCTAGGCCTCAAACTGACGAGAAATCGTCGATGACTTCGACAAGTTGAGAATTCAGCCCTTCAAAGGCATTATCGAAGAAAAAGAAGTCGATAACTTCGACAATAACAGAGTCTAACCCATCAAAGCCTTCGCCATCGGAGCTAGGATCGAAAGACTCACTGTCATATACCTCGAGGTCGTCGACGCCGACAAATTCTAAGCCATCGACACCACCAATGGTACAAGAAAAATCTTATAAACCATTGCCTAAGAAGGATTTCTTTAGGTCATTAACCTAGGACAATGAGCCTACTGATGACAACACTCCTCCTTCTGGTCTACAATATGTTACTCCAAATGTTCCATATGCCTTAATATCTGAAGAATCCATAATTAAAGATTAATACGAAAACCTTCAGGCAGCCAGTGGTGTAGACGCATCACCTGAGTTGGAGTTTGGTAAACCAGACCCTTCTAATTATGCTGATGCCTCATATAGGGAATTAATGAGTAAAATAGTTGTTTTATTTGGATGGGGTAGGGCTGCTCTTCCTTTTGAGCAAGACGATTTAACAGACATACTGGACCAAGGTCCACAAAGAGATTCCATCTTGCCTTTTCATATTGCTCTGCAGAAAAGCATCAGATCAAATTGGGTGAGAAACCCTTACTGCAGTTAACAAAAACTTCTCTAAGCAGTATATACCATCCAGCAGTGACCCAGAATATTTTACCAAACATTTAACACCAGAAAGTCTGGTAGTCTAAGCGGCAACGTCCACTAAACAGTCGGCATACCCTGGACAGGGACAACAAACATGTTGATACTTGGGCTCGGAAGATCTTCACAGCAGGGAGTATGGCCTTGAAGTCTCCAAATCTCTTGTGCCTTGTCAAAATTCACATTCACCCTGTGGGATTGCGTAGCAATGGTGGCTGACCACATTCCCGAAAAGAAAGAAAAAAAAACAGTTTCCTGGCTATCATCAAAGATGGAACAGAGGCAGTGGGTGAGGGCCTACAGTCAGGTCTGGATACTGCAGACCGATCCGCAGATCCATGGCGACAAGTACCGTACTACGCAGATTTGCGTGTTTGAGAAAGTCAGGGTTTACAACGGATGTGCAATCCAGGCTTCTCAATATGCCTTTTGATGGCTCTCAGCTGTTTGGCAGCAAGGCTGACGAAAGCCTGTAGATGCTGCAGACCTCTAAAGCGGCAGCAACGTCTCGCAGCGCCGCAATCAGACAGCCTCAACATTCCTACCCTAGTACATCATCTTGGAGGGGTAGGTCCTTTCGCTTCTACTTCTCAGTTGGAAGAGCGAGAGGACAGGCTGGTCATAGAGGCCAGACAGGATTCCCTCGTGGTGGACAAGGGAGAGGTACTAAGTCCGCCCAAGTAATGGCTACTTTGCCTTCAGCCACCTCAAAACCTTATCTGAGGCCTTAATCCACAAGACAGGCAGACTCTCACAACATCTGAAAGAATGGTGAGGCATTACTTCAGATGCATGCGCTTTAGAGACTGTAGCCCAGGGTTACTGCCTTCCCTTGCTAAAAAGGCACCAAGACCATCCACCGGGGAACAACTCACTCAAAATTCCAGACCTGCTCCTTGTGTAGGAAATATTGATTATGCTGGAGAAAGGTGCTATAGAATAGTTACCTGTAGCGGAGGGGAACAAAGGTTGATACTGTCGTGAGATACAAAGTGCCACATTTGCCAATTAGGACTTTAGATGACTGCATTAGCTGCTGAAAACCAATAGTTTATCCAAAGTATGTGCTAAATGCTGAAAGTAATGTGTGGTAGCGCCTCCATTACGCATTAGTGAGCTACAAGGAATATGCAGGCCCAGTAAGGGTGGAAGGTTACATTATGCCTTGTGCATAGACAGGCAGGGCGGAGGCCCAAGTTCAGTAGCTAATAGAGACTTTTATTGGAATGTTTGGAGCATTATATCACCTATATAGCGCTTAGATAGTCAATCTCTGAAGCGCTATGGACACTAAGCTATGAGTTCAGGCCTGGTAGAGCTTGCTCCCATGGGGTTAATTGATTTCAGCTTCTCTTAGAATATTCTGTTTTTGCAACTATAGCCCTGCATGGCTTCGTAAACAAAACCTCTTTCCCTGAGAAGGCCTGGTACAGCCTTGCCCACACACTGATAAGACATTCCTGTGTTTTCGCAGAGGGGCTCCAAGTAGGGAGGGGCAGAGAAGGGAGCACGTTGGAAATTTACTGAGCTGGGGTTTTCCATGGGCAAACCTATATTTTGCACAGGGAAGGTTCTGGCACTGTGCGTCATGTTGATTGATGGCACGAGAGCCCAAAAAGTGCACGCACCCAGAACTGGGCGGGAGATTCATCCACGGACCGAGTGTGTGTGCCCAGAACAGGCTTCTGCGGCACCCTGCAGCGCTGTATTCTGAGCAGGGCTGGCAGCAGTTAGCTTAAGATGACCAGGGTCTCCAGCGCTGATTAATGATACCATCTCAAGGGGCATAAGACTGTGTTTCTCTAAGTTTTGTGTTTCCCTAAGTTTTGTGATTTCTCTAATGAGTTTTGTACTGTTCTCTAACTTGAATACCACATTGCTGCTAAATTTACTGTTCTGTTATATTATGCTTTTTGTCTAATAAATGCTACATTTATATTGATGGTGTCATTTCACTAGCATGAGTTAACTGCTTGGCACGATAGGACCTGTAATTTGGGCTGAATTGGGTAATTTATGCTCTCAAGGGCTGGTCCTTGGGAAGAAACACCCCTTTTCAAGACAGGTACTCCCCTTATTTTCTAATCTCCAAGAACATAACATAACATGCATATTTGTAAAGTGAACATTCACACCCGAAGGGGCATCTTGGCGCTAATAACAAATGTTTATTGTTACCAAACATAATCGTACTCATTTTATCGACCTCAGTAAGTAAGAAGTAACTTGTTCTTTGAATGGATTGTGTCCTCCCACGTATTCCTCATCTTTTGATAGACTCTTAAAGCAGTTTTGGTCTTGGAGGCGAGAATAGGAATGTAGTACTGTCCTTATGAATTATCATGGGCCCAATTAAGGACTGCCTTCCCAAATCCTCCTTCCTGAGTGGAAGTTGAGTCCAGACAATGTTTTACCAAAGTACGGATGGACGACCAAGTGGCCGCCGCACAGATGTCCTTAATGGTACCCCTCTCTGCAGAGCAGAAGCTGTTGCCATGCCCCTCGTAGAATGGGCCATCAGACCTTCTGGAGGATCTTTCCCAGCCAGTCTATAGCATTCCCCAATAACCAGAATAATCCACCTGGACAGGGTTTATTTAGTTACTCGAAACCTAATTTATGACCTGTATAGCCAATAAATAATTGGTGATCTTGGCGAATTTTAGACATTCGTGAAATATAGAAACTGAGTGCCCTTCTTGGGTCCAGTCTATGCAACCACTCCTCCTCCTTTCCAGGATGAGGAAGTGGGTAAAGAGTTGGTTAAACAATTTGAGACAAATGGAAGTCAGAGACTATTCTTGGCACAAAAGAAGGTTTCACTTTAAGAACCACCTTGTCCTTATAGAATATAGTGAATGGAGGATTTCAGGAAAGTGCCTGAAAATCGCTCACCCTGCGGGCTGATGTTATTGCCACTAGCAAAATGGTTTTTAACGTTAGCAATCTTAATGGACATGAATATAGAGGTTCAAATGGAACATATGTTAGAAATGATAGTACAAAATTGACATCCCATACTGGGACCTGAAAAGGAGTAGATGGAAACACATTAGTGAGTCCTTTAAGAAATTGTATGACTGAAGGAATTTTAAAATATGAAGTTTCATCCGATGAGCGATTGAAAATCGAAAGCGCTGCCAAATAACCCTTTATGGTTCCAATCTGAAGACGTACATTCGCTAAGTGTAACAGAAAAGATAACACCATAGGTGTATCGCATTGAAAATGGTCCTCACTCTTTTCCCTGCACCAGCTGTTGAATTTGTTCCAACGGAAGTAGCTCAAAGATTTTGTTGCTGGCCTTCTGGGCGAAAGCAAAATCTCCATTATGTCACCCGGGAGGTCCCAATCCTTATAACCTCTCAGAAACCATGCGTGAAGATTGAGTGTCTTGACCTCTGGATGGAGAACCCGACACTCCTCTCGCGAGAGAAGGTCCTCTCTATGTGGAAGACGCATTTGAGGGCAGATGGACATGCCCAGAAGGTCTGGGTACCACATACTCCTGGCCCAGTCTGGAGCAATCAGGATCATGGATTTCCTGAACTTTCTCAACCTCCCGATGAACGACGGGTACTCCAGGGAAATTCCCTGGAGAAAAACAGTTTGCACTTCCGGTTGACACCAGTCGCAAATAGATCCACTTGAGGGGTTCCCCAAAGGGAGAAGATCTTTTGAAGGACTTCCTGAGCTAGTTCCCACTCGTGGGAGACTGTACTCTGCCTGCTCAGAGCATCCGTCGCCATATTCTCCACTGCTGTATGTGAACTGCTGATAGGGAGATTCCTTCTTGAATTGCCCAGAACCAGAGCTGCGTTGCCTCTCGGCACAGTGATAGTGACCCTACACCTCCTCCCTTGTTGAGGTAGTTTGTTGAGGTAGTACATGGCCACTGTGTTGTCCGTCATTATCATGACATTCTTTCCCCGTACAGAGGGCAGAAAGGCCTTCAGCGCTAGTCTGATTCCCATCAGATCCAAAAGATTGATATTTAGTTTGAACCCCGATGGAGACCAACAACCGCTGATTGTCAGATTGTTGGCATGTGCTCCTGACCCTGTGATTGAGGCATCTGTAACTATTGTTATCTCCGGCCATGGTTGCCAAAAAGGTTATCCCTTCAGAATGTTGTCCTAGCAGGTCCACCACAGAAGATCCTGTGCGACTCCGCTCGGAACCTGAAAAAGGTCCGACATCCTGTCTGAGAATTGTGACCATCGAGTTCGGAGAGCCCATTGCAGTGATCTCATTCTTAGGCGAGCCTCTGGCACCAGGAAAATGCAGGATGTCATGAGGCCAAACAACCTCAAAAAGTCAAAGGCCTGGAGCCGCTGGGCACACTGGAATTTGGTGACCATCTGCAGAATGTGTTGAGCCTTCACCTCGGGTTTCAAGGCCTTTCCCGAGGATGCATCCAGGACAGCTCTGATGAATTGGAGCCTTTGATATGGTATAATGCGGGACTTCTTGTAATTGGGCGAGAAGCCTAGTCTGTGGAGAGAGTGGCAGGTGATGCAGAGATGTTACAGGGCTTATTTTGGAGAATGGGCCCTGATCAGCCAATTGTCCAGGTAGGGGTAGACGTGAATCCCCCCTCTCCCGAGACTCGCTGCCACAACCGCCATCAACTTGGTGAAAGCCCTCAGGCAGAGGTCAGCCCGAATGGCAGAACTCAAAATGGATAGTGAGAACCGCCAACCGCGAACCTCAGGTACTGTCTGTGCTTGTGATGGATTGGCAGATTAAAGTAAGCATCCTGAAGGTCCAATGACACCATCCAGTCTTGCAGTGGTAGTGCCTGAAGGATCTGAGAAACAGTAACCACCTTAAACTATTTTGAAATAAATAAGTTTTATATATTTGTGATACAGATACTAAAACATTTCACAGCACTGCCACATGCAGTGTCCACAATTGTCTTGACGTACCGGATCAAACTACACATACGACCAACCCTCCTCAGCCTCCCCTAAACCTCCCCTTTTTTCCCTGCAAAACTATTGTCCTCTCATCACCATATTACTTACATGACTGAAACACCTCATCCCCTCCATGTGGATCCTTTTCCACCGCCTCAGACCCGACTCCCCTTCAATCAAGGTTTGTAATAAGGCTTCTCATTCCGTGACTCATGTTGTGGCTTGCCCCTCCCCCCGACTACCTCATAGCCCCCCTTCCATGCCGCTGTTTGAGCTAACGCCCACTTCCTCAAATCCCACCACCACTCCTCCACAACTGGACCCCTAGGGGACTTCCATGCCATGGTAATTCTGTGTTTGGCTAGAATGTACGCCGAATTCTCCAATGTACTAATAAGCTTGGCTCTCTGGGGGCGCGAGAAGTGACCCAACAGGCATGCCCCCGGGGATAAAACGTCTAATCGCACCCCACCCCTGTCCAATCTGCCCACCACCTCCTGCCAATATTGCGCCAATAGTGGGCACGCCTAAAACATTTGCACCATCCCTTCATCTACCGCCTTGCACCTGGGGCACGCCTTCTCCCCTTCGCCTGGAAACTTAGAGATCCTCTGAGGCATCATGTATGCCCTGTGCGTTATCAGCATTTGTATAAGATGCAGTCTCAAGTTCCGGGACACTGTTTTATGGTATCTCAGTACCACCCCCCCATTGTACGTCAGTGAAGGGTGTTTCCAAGTCCTCCTCCCATTTGCCCCTTATTGCCAAGAGGGATGGGGGCCGATTGGTTAGTATAAATTCATATATCCCTGATAATGTGTGCCCTCCCTCCGATATGTCATGCAGAGTGTCCACTATAGAATGCTTCTCCAGTAGTTCACTGTACGAAGGCCACCGCCGTGTAATATCAAAGTTAATCACCGTAGTGACTACCTTACTCCTAGTCCAAAGTCCCCTTTCCTCCATACTTGTGGGACATTCTGTCCTTCGGGACGGTACCAGAGCACTTTTTTTAAAAAGCATAAAAAATTGAAAATTGTTTGGCCTTCTCTTTTTTACACGGGGTACCGCACGCAGCCGTAAACCTGCCCTCCTGAGCTCCACCCTGCGCACTGCCCTTCAGTCCCTTTCTATCGCTAGGTATGCAACCATTTAAGCAATAATAGAGGTTACTTATTAGAGGGGATGGCGGGCGGGCATTTGGAGGAAAGGGGATTATGGACTAGGAGTAAGGTAGTCACTACAGTGAGTAACTTTGTTATACTCTTACGTCCCGTCCCCTTTGCTCCATGCTTGTGGGAGATTCCAAAGCACTCCTCACAGGTAATACGTTTGGATGGAACTTCCCTACTGAAAAAGGTTTTTAAGGACAGCCTGGCCGAATTAAGCATCGGCCCTGGAGCTCAAGTCCAAGCAGTAATGCTTACAAAAAGCTGATGGGGAAGCCCACGTAGCTGCCTTGGCAATGGTTTCCCAGGGAACATATTTTTGGAAGGCAACAGAAGCCGCTTTGCCACATAAAAGATGGGCATGAATGCCCTTCGGAGGTTGAATGCCCTGAATGGTATACGCTTCTGAAATACAGGAGGCAATCCATCGGGAGATAGTAGCCTTTGAGGCAGGTTTCCCTTTCGGGTCTCCGAACGTAACAAAGAGTTGAGAGGAGCCCCTGAGTCCAGATGTTCTGTCCAAATAGAACTTCAGAGCTCGCCTGACATCTAAATTGTGTAGTACTCTCTCGGCATCTGAGGCCGGGTTTGGAAAAAAGACAGGTAATGATATAGATTGATTCAAATGAAAATCAGTCACTACTTTAGGAAGGAAAGAAGGATGAGTGCGCAGCACAACCTTATCCTTATGGAAGGTAAGGAACGGATGTTACACCGACAGAGCTTGAAGCTCACTTACACGTCTTGCCGAAGTCACTTCGATCAAGGCAACCTTCCAAGAAAGGTAATGCAGATCCGTCGTAGCCATGGGTTCAAATGGTTATGGCATAAGGCGGTCAAGACCACATTTAAATCCCACTTTGGATGAGAATTGCGCACAGGTGGAAAAAGATGTAATAGACCTGCGAAATGCCTTTTAATGACTGGGTTTGTGAAAGAAAAGGAGCAGGCGTCAGTGGACATTTAGGCGGCAACAGCCGACAAGTAAGCCCTACAGGACAAGACATGACTGCCCAAAGCAGCCAGATGATAAATGAACGAAAGGACAGTGTCAATTGTAGCATGTCTGGGGTCTAATTGCTTAGTTGAACACCAGTGACAAAAACAGAGCCATTTGTTCCTATACTGAGACCTCGCAGAAGGCTTCCTGGACGCTTGGATAATGTGCATATTGTCTTCGGACAGGTTAATCTGCGCTAGGGACTTGAATTCAGGCACCAGGCCACCAAGCTGAATGATTGTGGGGAGGGGTGCACATCGGCTGATCGCGCTGGTGAAGCAGGTTGGGAATCATCGACAATCTGATCGGAGGACAAATCGACAGATGCTGAAGTTACGAAAACCAGAATCTGGCTGGTCACCAAGGAGCTATGAACAGGAGAGTGCAATTCAACGCATTCCTGAGCTTGCAGAGTGACCGATGAATCAGAGGAAGAGGCGGGAAGGCATATGCCCTTATGTTGTGCCACGGAATCTCGAGAGCATACCCTAGAGAGGAGGCCCAGAGACCGTTCCTGGATGCATAAAGAGGAAGTTTCCTGTTTGTAGCGGTTGCAAAAAGGTCCACATCTGGAGTGCCCCATTGGCGAAAGATGTTGGAGAGGACATCCATGTTCACTTCCCACTCGTAGCTGACCGCTAACTGTCGGCTGAGTGAGTCTGCAGTCACATTGAATATTGACCCAGAATGTGAACCGCCAGCAGCCAAATGCTGTGCTGGATGGCCCAATCCCAAATCTGAATGGCAAGGTCCACAAGAGGTGGTGACTTGGTACCACCCTGCTTGTTGATATAAATCATTGACACTGAGTTGTCCGTGCAGATGCGGACCACCCAGTTCAAGATGGATGGTTGGAAAGCTTTCAGCACCAGAAAAACAGCCAGGAGTTCCAAATAATTTATATGAAACCACCTGTCCTGCGGCGTCCATAGATCAGAGACCCGGAGATGATCCAGAGTCGCGCCCCACCCCAGAAGGGGAGAGTCCGTGATAATCGTCACTTGTGGGCAGGGCTCCTGAAAGGGGGTGCTCACTGTAAGATTGTTGGTCGAGGACCACCATAGAAGGTCCGCCATCATGCAGGATGGAACAGGAATCATCTTGGAATCGGAGTCTGAAGTCTGACACCCAAGAGCTCCGAAGAGCTAGCTGCGTACGCCTCATTTTGAGACGCGCCAGAGGAAGAGCCAGCACGCACGAGGCCATGAGGCCCAGAAGTCTCTGGAACCACCAAGCTGTCATGTACTCTGACTGGATGAAGAGTTGACACCTGGCGAATAGATCTACAATCCTGTCCGCCGTCAAATACACCCTGGACTCGAATGTGTTTCAACGGAAACCCAGGAAGATCATGTCTTGGGAGACCGCCATGGAATATTTCTGCCAATTCACCGACAGCCCAAGGTGGAACAGGAGCTGGAGGAGAGACTGGAGATTGCTCAAAGCCGTCAGAGGACAAGGGCTGCGTAGGAGCCAATCGTCCAAGTACGGATATACATGAACACCCTGTAGCCGAAGGAAAGCTGTGCTGACCGACATCATCTTCGTAAAGACGCGCGGCGCCGAGCTTAGACCAAACGGGAGCACGTGGAACTGGAAGTGCTCCCCCCTCCCAAGGAGAACCGCAGATATTTTCAATGCGGCCTCCATATCAGGATGTGCATATACGCGTCCTAAAGGTCCACTACACTGAGCCAGTCGCTATTCCGAAGAGAGGACTTTATTTGGCAGGGTGTGATCATCTTGAATTTCTCTTGGGGAAGAGAAAGGTTGAACTAGGAAAGGTTGAGGATGGTGCACATGCCAGCCTGTTTGGGTTTGGGCACCGTGAACAGTCACGAGTAGAAGCCCTCCCCTTGCTCCCCAGGGGGGAACAGGTTCCATCGCCCTGAGGTCTAGAAGCTTCTTAAACTCGGCTCTGAGGGAGGGTGTCCCAGTCTGTTGGAAGGGAGGATTGAAGGGCGGGTTAAGGGGGAGGGGCGAGTGAAAGCCCGCCCGAGAGATGGACAAAACCCACTGATCTTCGGTGATGGTCTGCCACGCCTCCAGATGAGACGAGATTCGTCCTCCCACCGGAGACTCGTGCGACCAACAAAAAATATTATTTTGCAGACTTGTCAGCCGGGAGACTACCCGCTACTGGAGAGGAGGCTGGTGGGCAAGAGAAATAACTGCCATGTTGCTGTTTTCGATGGGTGCCTCCAACCGGGGGTTCAGTACTGTGCACCCGGCGGTCCTGGAACCCCTTGAAGCCAGAGAAGGATCGAGAGTGAGACCCCGACCTCTGCGTATAAGGGGCCTTAGCTGCGACCTTTGCCAGGACCGACAAAGATTTGGCAGTTTGGGTGCTCGCCTTGGTTTTTGTAAGCTTGTCATCCGTAGATGAATGGAACAATTCTTTGCCATCGAAGGGAAGGTCCAGAACTTTCTCTTGCACCTCCTTCGAAAACTTTGTCGCATGGAGCCACGCTTGGCGGGAAGTGTCAATTCCCACCATTAGGCCTTGAGCTGAGGTATCCACATGAAGTACCACGGCTTGCAGGATATCTTGTGCCAACACCCTGGCGTCCGACAAACCAGCCTTGAAGTCGTCTAGCCTATCCCCAGGAATGCACTCCTGGAAATCAGCCAACTCCTTCCACAGTTTCATATTAGCTGACGCTAGGATCAGCTCAGTATTTGCTTGGTGAAGTTGCAGCGCTGAGTTGGCAAAGATTTTCTTGCCCAAGGAGTCTAAAATGTCGTCCTCCTTGGAGGGAATCTGAGCCGCAGCCGTAGAGGTCGCAGAGGCTGGCTTAGATTGAAGCGTGGCCACGGCTACCACCACCGAGGAAGGGAGCGGACAAGACGCTAAGGCCATCTCCTTGGAGGAGTGAAGCCTATAACGGGCATCAATTCTCTTATTAATATGCAGCCCGGTGTGTGGTTTATCCCAGACCTTACAGGCCTCAGCCAAAACGTTGTTCTGGAGGAACAGGCCGGTGATCTCTTGTGGTGACAAGGTGAGCGCTCCCGAAAGCACCCCCTCCTGCGGAGCCTCAGGTACTGAAATGTCGAGGAGGGCCATCATATCCAGCACCCAGTCATGGAATGCTCTAACAGAGCGGGGCTTCTCATCGCTATCCTGATCTGCTTGAGGGTCATCCAGCGGATCGGTGGCAGACGGCTGGGCCGCCACAGGTTTTAAAGTGATATCCCGCTCTAACGGTGTCTTCTCTATGGGAGACAATGGGGGTAGGGGAGGAAGATCTGGAGGTGGACCGATAGGAAGAGGTGGTACAACCGCTGGAGCCACTGGAGTGGAAGGTGGTGCTGGAGGTTCAGGGTAGATTTCTTTAAAAAGACCCTTAAAGTACTCTTTCATAGGGTCAGAATGCATAAGCCTCTGAAATTTCCCGAAAAATACATCCTCTGAAGAAGGTTTAGGCACTGGGATAGGCAGAGGCCTCTCAAAAGTGGCGTACCCTCATGAACGCAACGAGGATGGTTGCCTGGAAGGCCCACCACCAATCGGGTCCGCATATATCAGCAAAGCAGAAGTAGGCGTAAGCGAAACAGTATGTGGCAGCGGCATCCGAGCACGCCAGTCGTAAGAAGGGCGGAACAGATTTTGACCTTCCATCTGAGGTGAAAAGGGCTGCTCAGCCGCAAAACTAAGATTCCCAGCACCCGCCGTCAAGAACGTAGGTGTAAGGGAAGAATCCAAAATGGCCACCGTGGACCATGAGCAGTGGGCGGCCATTTTGTCGATGCCTGAAGAGAACTGCATCACATGTGCAGATGAGGCAACCGTCTCCTCAGGATGGTCAGGAGACTTAAGTAAAACCTTAGCCTTGACACAAGGATCTTCGGCTGAGCTGGTACTGGAGGTCTCGGATGTTCACTTGACATCTTCGATGTGGCCCCCAAAATAGCCTCCACAGGAGGAACAGCGGCAGAGCCGGTGACAGAGGAGTTACAGTGCATGACCACCCTCTTTGCCCCGTCGACAGAACCAACATCACCGCGACCTGGAGCGTGGGAAGGCTGGGCGATCACCCTCACAGACAAGACCTTAGGAACAGGTCTCTCGGTTTGGTCGGTACAAACCTTACTTAGCCTCACGAAGAGGAACCTCGGGCCGTCGTGGGACCCCTCAGAGAAAACTCTGGTACGCCTATTAGGCTTGCGAGGCACCTCAGGAGAAACTCTGGTGGCAGAGCTGCTCGAGCCCCTCCCGGCCCGAGAAGACCCCGGAAGGAGTCCCCAGCCGAGGGTGCCCTAACAGTAAAGAACTTACCGGGCGTCTCTTCTTTTCGTCGATGAAAAGCTGACAATGAGATGGAGGAACATGCTGAAAGACGTCCTCCCACCGAAGAAGACGCTGTTGGAGTGCCTGGACGGAAAGGGAATTGCAGTAGGAGCACAAATCCCAGCGATGGTCCGGCCCGAGACACTCCAAGCAGAGAGAATGGGGATCCACCCTAGCAAAACGACGTTCGCATGAAGAACAGGACACAAATGCCATAGTCGGAGTACTACGCAACCGCAGAACTGGAGCAGGAGAGGAGGACAACGGGAACAAGAAAAATAGTTTTTCCCGGTGATGCAAGTGGGTCCAGCCCCGACCGCGTGGAGAAAAGGACTGAAGCGCGAAAGGGCGATGCGCGGGGTGGAGCGCAGGAGGGCAGGGTTACGGCTGCGTGCTGTACCCCACGTAAAAAGAGAAGAAGGACAAAAAATGTTACATTTTTTTATGCTTGTTAACAAAAGTGCTCCGTTCCCGTCCCAAAGGACGGAATGTCCCACAAGAATGGAGGAAAGGTGACGGGAGGTAGGAGTATATCCTTTTTAATTATACCATGTAATAAATATTGGCCTGTATGCAATCATGTATGTTCCACCAACACTGCAAAGGATATGAAGGAGGTATTATGCAATAAATCCCCTATTGTGGCCACCCCATGTGATTCCCAGTGCGCTCGTATACCCAGCCTCACCTGGGCTGTGGATGCTGCCACCAAGACCAGGGGGACCTGTACCAAGAACGGGTCTGTCAGCCCTATCGTTGCAAGTGCCCTCGCCCTCATTCCCCCCCAGGGACATTAAGTGAAACCAGTGCCCTCCCTGGGGCTTTCTAAGCCATACTAATTCCTTTAGGTGGTGGCATGCCCCAATGGGCTGCAACATTTGTGTGTCCAGCGTAGGATCATCTGCTAGCCAGTCCACCACAAATTGCAGCGGCCCTGCTATGTAAGATAGCTCGAAGCTGGGATCCTGGTGCCTTCTTCCTCATATGGCCTGTGCAGTGTTGGCAATGCTATCCTATTCCTCCCATTTAGCCACAGAAAGCCTCTACAAATGCTGTCCAATCTCTTGAAGAAAGGTTTTGGTATGTAGAACGGGACATTGTTGAAGAAGTGTAGTAGCCTGGGAAGTATCACCATTTTCAAAAGGGGCGTCCTCCCCATCAGCAGTAGTGGCAGCTTAGCCCAAAACTTCATTGAGCTTCTGATGCCCCCTACGGCATTCAGTGTGTTGTGTGTGTGTTCTTTTGCTGGCTCATGGTATACATTGACCCGTAGTGGGTGTTTTCCACTGCAGGGCCAGAACAGGCAGCGCCTTCAGTTCTGTCCTGTGCTACCCCGCTATAGGGAACAGGACTGATTTGTCTGTGCTGATTGTGACACCCGACAGATTCACAAACAAGGTCTCCAGTAACAGTTCTAGGTTGTCTTCAGGATTCTGGATATATAGCAATGTATCACCAGCATACAACAATATCAGATGTCTGGTCCCATCTATCTCCATATCTGCCTCTATGTATTCTGCCCCGAGGTACTGTGCTATGGGTTCCATGGCAAGGTTGTAAAGCAACGGGGAAAGTGAACAGCCTTGTCTTGTTCCTTTTTCAAATTCCCATGGTAACAAAATGCTCCTGCCCGTTTTCACCCGTGCCATGGGTCTTGTATACACCTACGAAGAGTCGCATAGAGCAAGTCTCATCTTATGGAGTCAAACTCCTTCACTGCGTCTAGCGTGGCAATAGCGCCCAGAGTCTCCCAGAATGCCATGCTGTTTATCACATGGAGTAACCTCCTTAGATTCCAGGCCATGCTATGGCCTGGCACATGGCCAGTTTGGTCCGGGTGTATCAGAGTGTGTATCACTCACTTCAACTTGTTTGCTAGTATAGACGTCAATATCTTGTTATCCTGATTAAGCATTGAAAGGGGCCTATATGAGCTGCACTCCATTGGGGGTTTGTGAGGTTTGAGAAGTGGTATAATAATGGATTCCCTCAAACTAAGAAAGAGGATGCCAGCCTCATATGATTATGTGAAAGTGTTACCTAAGTGTGGGGCGAGCTCGTGTGCATATGCCTTATAAAATTCGCTAGGCAGCCCATCAGATCCCAGGGATTTCCCTGACGGCAAAGCTGTAATCGTGCTTGTATGTCTTCCAAGGTGATAGGCTCCTCAAGCCCATCTCTCGCCTCCTGGCTTAACCTCGGAAGTGCTATCTCTCCCAACACCTCTTCCAGGTAGGCCCCGGAATGGGGAGCCCCTCCTGATAGATATTTGGTATAACTCCTGGAAAGCCTCATTCACCCCGGCCTGGGTGTGGCACACTTCCCCTAGTCTTGTGCGTATCGAGTTCATAGGGCCCTGTTTCTCTTCTTTTTTATACAGCCATGCTAGCAGTTGGCCTGGCTTATACCCTTCTTTATGCTGCCACTCCATGTATTTTGCGTAATTGCGTTTTCCCAGCCTCTCCCAGCACTCCATGCATTTCTGTTCGAGCTCCATAACCCCTGCTGTCTCACCTGGGAGCCTCCCCCAGGATTGCTCCAATTTCCTTAGCAGTACCTCCGCAGAGGCCAGTTCTTTACTGATGGTTGCCTGGATGCCACATGACCTGCCACAGCTGTTCCTCTGATAACCACCTTTAACGCCCCCAAAAGGTTCCTGCGCTAGATACACTCCCTACATTGTGTGTGACATAGGGGCTCATTACGAGTCTTGTGGCAACTGCGCCAGATCTACCGGCAGGTTGCTGCCGGACCTGTAATGATTTACCAGCGCCGGACTTGGCAGAAACAATAGGGTATTCCGGAAAGTCAGGCGCCGGTAAATTGTAAGTCCCCATTCCCATGGAGTCCTTATTAACGGTGGCAGTGCTTCTGTGACGGTCTGCCTACCGTGGCCACTGTGTCCGGCAATCTATTTGTGTGTACACTGTGTGTGGCGCTGAGTAGTGCGAATAGTGTCTAGTATCTGGGTGGAGTACTCTCCAAGCATCCACTAGAGCAAATTAATCTAAGAGCGTGTAATGTTCTGATCGGCGGAGCCAGGTTAGGGTATTTAGAGTCAGATCTATCTAAAGACAGAAATCTCCCACCCCCATATGATGGTGCCATCTCTATATGGGCCATGCCAGTGGTATAATGAACGGAAGAATGTATCAGCATTGTGATTAGGAGCATACGTGTTGACCAGACAAACATCCACATGCTCAAGGAGGCCCTGCACCATCACCATCCTACCCTCGTTGTCCGGTTTAACCAGGGTGACCTCAAAGGGCACCATGGGCGCTACCCAAATCAGGACCCCTCTGGCATAGGCGGAGTACCAAATACTCGCCCCCTCCATTTGTTCGCTAACAGTGTTTGTCAGCCGTAAGATGAGTTTCCTGCAACAAGGCGATATCCACTTTACACCTCCTCAGGTATTCAAATACCCTATTTCTTTTAACCTATGCATTTACACCCCGTACATTCCAGGTAAGTACATTTACAGTCCCAGCCATAACCACGAGTTCCCGTCTACCAGAGCATCTGCATCCATATCTAACGCAGCAAATGCTTCCCTTTTCTCCATATGCGGTGAGCCAGACAAAATTACAGTACTACTATTTCTCAATGCACTACATCCAGGCAAAACCCAAACCCATGTAATTCCCCCAACAAGAAACAACAAAAACAGCCCAGCATCCTTGTGCTCGCTGAGGCATATCAGCTTCTAGCGTTCGCCCCCCAGTAAGCCTACCGGAGGCTAGTGCACAGCAGGTAGGCACAAAAACAAGTGCCGGTAATAAATGAAACTCGGAAGGCGTGGCAACCCCAGCCATAGGTCTGGTCTCACTCCAGCGATACAAAGCGTTGGCTGTTAGTAACCCGCCATTTGATTGAAGCTTACATTCTTTGTAAAGTGTAAATTCTACGTGTCTCCTCTACAAAGGACTGGTCCCCTTCGCAGTGGCCCTGTATCTCTTGTGCCCAACAGTCTTCAAAAGATGCGACGTCAGCAAGCAGAGCCACCCACCCACCCATCCGGCTGATCTCCCAACCAGTCCAGACTCCGGTTACTTCGAGCTTCCCTTGTGCCTCTCACAATCATCAGCTTGGTCTTCTTCGCCAGGGCCTATCTTTTCCCTGTCCACCCATGCTTGCGCCTCTTCCGGGAGGTCAACGAACAGGGCCCTGTTCTTGAGTATGATTTTCAGTCGGGCTGGGTAGAAGCATATATTTCAGACCCGCTGCCCAGAGCCTAGCTTTAGCCACAAAGAATTGTGCTCTGTTCTTCTGCACCTCGAAGGTGGAGTCAGGGTAGACTGCCAGGTCGGCCGATGCTCTCTTCAGTGCCCCCCCCTGTTTGGAGAAGGTTAGTATTCTCTCCCTGTCCTTAAAGTTCAGGACCTCTGCGATTATCGGTCTGGGAGGTGCCCCAGGAGGCGGGCGTCTAGTCAGTGCCTTGTGGGCCCTCTCGATTGTGAAGCTCTGCGTAAGGTTCCCGGGCCCAATTTGTTTCCTGGAGTAGCATGTTCTCAATATAAGATGTAGGGTCCGTGCCTTCCTCCCCTTTCGGCAGGCCTACTATGCAGACGTTGTTTCTTCAGGACTCCTCAACCCTGTTTTCCAGCAAACTGACCTTCTGCGGCAGAACATGGACATTAGTGTGTGTCTCTCAGATCTCTTCTGTGTTCTCCTTCACTTGCATTTCCAACGTAGTAGTGCACTCTACCAGGCTACGCACAACCTGGCGCAGCAACCCAACATCTATCTGCACTGCCGCAATCTGTGTCCCAAGTGTGACCTTCAAATCTGCTATGGCTTGCAACACCTGATTGTGTAGTTCCATGGCCTCACCCCCTTTTGCCTGTGCCAGGTTCATGTTACTCCCAGGAGACTGTTGGGCAGCCCTGGCATAACTATCCAGTGTCGACTGGCCTGCTTTCGATTTGAGCAATTTGGGAGGCATCCAATCTGCCTGCGTCTCTGGAAGCAGGCCGCAATTATTGTTGGTGCCGGGCTCTATCACAGATCACCTAGGCGCAGTTGCAACTGCTGCAGCTGGGGCATTCAAGTTGTGCAAGCTTCATATAGGGGACCTCCGTATGACATGCATTACTTACCGTAATAGCATTTCTGATGATTGTATCTGCTTAGATTCACATGCTGTGCATATAGTCAGAGATCTAGTGGTAATCGCAGAGTATTGCATCTTTCTTTCGAGGATCGAAAGGGGACGTCGACATGAGCGTGCCTGTAACACTATCCCTAATGTGACGTGTAGTGTACCCAAAAGCCCTCACGCGTGGAGGTCCTTCCAATTGTGTTTTGTCTGCCATGAGGGAGCCTTATGACCATTGTGAGTTAGTACAGGAAGAGAGAGGTATAAGATGTCTATATTCCTTCTACTCCAAGAGGGGAGGAAGGGCGGGCGCATATAAATCCAAGCAGATAAAATCATCAGAAATGCTATTAGGGTAAGTAATGAATGTCTTGTGATGCTTGTTAATCTGCTTAGAATCACATGCTGTGCATAGACTAGCGAGCAGTACCCAGAGATGGTGGTGGGATGTGTGAAGGAACAGTAGTAAACGGATGTCTTAGCACTGCTTGTCCCACATGAGAATCAGACCTAGAGTGTGTATCCAGGCAGTAGTGTTTTGTAAAGGTGTGTACAGAACTCCAGGTTGCTGCTTTACAAATGGACTCAAAAGGAACATTTGAAATGAATGCTATGGATGCCCCTGTGCCCCGAGTAGAGTGTGCTCTAGGCTTGAAGGGCAGATCTCTCTTGGCAAGAGTGTAACAGAGTGTGATGCAGTTTACGATCCACTTTGAAATAGCTGTTTTAGAGACTGGATCTCCTTCTCTGCCAGTTGCCACTGAAACAAAAAATAGCTTTGTCTTACTTAGTGGTTTTGTTTTCTCCAGATAATAGATTATCACTCTCCTCACATCAAATGTGTGGAGGCTTCTGCCTGCCACGTTAGTGGGGTTTGGGAAAAAGGTGGGTAGGTCTATTGATTGCTTCACATGGAACTTTGAAATAAATGTAGGCGCAAATTGTGGGAGAGTGCGCAGGACCACCTTATCCTTGTGAATCATGAGAAATGGTTCTTGAACTGAGGGCCTGCAGTTCACTAACTCTCCTTATTGATGGGACTGCCACCAGGAAGGCGGTCTTGTAAATGAGTGCTTTAATGCTAGCCTTATGCATAGGTTCAAACTATTAGTCTAGTCAGTACAGCATTCAGGTCCCATCCGGGTGCTAGGTTGGAGATAGGGGGATGAAGTCTTTTAACCCCCTCCATAAAAGCCTTTGTTATTGGAATTTTCCACCATGAAACCTTTTTATGCTATGTGGTGTAAGCTGAAAGTGCAGCTAAATGGACTTTTAAGGAATTGAAAACCAGGCCTGAATCTAATAGGTGAGTCATGTACAGGACAATATGTGTTAGTGAGCAGTCAATAGGATTGATGCTCTTGGCACTGGACCAGATAACAAAGTGTTTCCATTTGCTGGATTAGCAATGTCTGGTGTTAGGTTTTCGTGCTTCTCTAAGTATGTCCATACATCTTTGAGGGAGTGTCCGAACTCTATGACCTCAGGAGCCAGGCTGCTAAAATGAGAGCTTGCGGGCATGGATGAAGTGTTTCCCCCGTCTTGTGACAACATATTGTACGGGCATGGCAGCTTCCTCGCAGGGGAGACTGACATTACCATAAGATGAGAGAACCAAGGTTGGCGGGCCCACATCAGGGCCACCAGAATCATTGTGACGGGTTCCTGGTGCATCTTGTGCACTATCTTGTTGAGTAGGGGAGTCAAGGGGAAAAGCGTAGACACATTTCTTTGACCATGTTATCCAGAGTCCGTTCCCCTTGGAGTGGTTCTGAGGGTACCTGGAGGCGTAATCTAGTCGCGAACAAGTCGATCTCTAGGAAGCCCCACACTGCGAAGACACTGAGATAATGTCTTTGTGCAATCGCCACTCATACTCTACGGGTAGTGGGAAGTCTCTGCTGAGCACACCCGCCAGAAGATTGAGTTCCACTGGAACGTGCTGTGACAGGAGGAACATCTTGTTTGTTTGTTTGTTTTTATCATTTATAATGCGCACCTAACCCAAGGGTAGCAGGGCGCAAGAGCAACAAGAGGATTGTATAGCTTAGGTTACATATGGCAAAATGGATGGATTCCAGTTATGGTTAAAGTACTGGACACATCCGCATCCGCATCATTGAGAACAGATACAATAAAACATATTGACAGAAAGTATAATATACAAAAATTTACAAGTTATAGCTAAGCATATAAGGTAGGCGAGGAGAGCAAATAAGTTAGTTGTCGTGTTCCTTGATCCAGTGGATAAGATTGGATCTAAATTGTATGTAGGGAAGGTCTTCCCTTAGGGGTGGCGGTAGAGAGTTCCAATGTTGTGCTGCTTTGACAGGAAAGCTACTTCCCCCGGTCGTGGTTCGTTTGAATCTCGGCACCAATAGGAGGTTTGAGTTGACCTTTCTAGAGGGGCGGCAGGAAACTTGTCTGGTAAATCTCTTTGTCAGGTAAAGAGGGGCAGGATGGTAGAGACATTTGAGGATCAAAGAGACAGATTTAAGAAAGATCTTGTCTGTCGTGGAGAGACAGTTGACAGATCTTCTAATCTGAAATGTGGGCTTTCTTCGGGAGACTGAGGGCTGCTTTTAAGGCATTATTTTGCAAGGTTTGAATCTTATTTGTGATGTATTTGTTACTGCCTACGTATAGGGCATTACAATAGTCCAACTTGGACAAGATCAAAGCTCTGGCTAGGGTAATTCAATTACCGGAGGACAGGAAAGGTTTGGCTGCTCTGATGAGTTTGCAAGTATAGGATGTGGCGGAAGCCATAGCGTTTACTTGTTTTTTGAATGTTAGTGTGGTGTCTAAATGGAAGCCAAGCGTTTTTACCTCCTTAGCCACAGCAATGGTATTATTGTCAATTTCGAATGACGAGTAGTTCTGGCCAAGTTTGTTAAGGTTAGCTGTTGTGCCCAAGATGAGGAGTTCCGTTTTGTCATCATTCAGGCATTGTGTTTGAGAGCCCATTTCCATATGTTCTGAGACAGTCTGGATAGCCCTGGAGAATGAGTGCCCCCTTGCTTGTTCAGGTAATACATGGCTGTGGTACTGTCCATGAGGACTAGGACTGTCTTCCCCTGGAGGTGTGTTTGAAAGGCCTTCAAGGTCTTGAACACTGGCAGCAGATCTAAAAGGTTTATGTGGTTGGATGCTACTGCTGGGGACCATACAGTGTGCACCGTCTGAGGAAGGAGGTGAGCCCCCCACCCCGTCAGAGATGCGTCTGTGGTGAGAGTGGCTTCTACTGCAGGGTTGGTGAAGGTTTTCCCTTGCAAGAGTTTTTCCCTTGACCTCCACTGCAGAGAGATAATGAGGGCTGCAGAGACAACCACTAGATCGTCCCATTGTCTGCTGGCCTGTCACCACTGGCTGTAGAGCCACTCTTGCATGGGGCGCATGCGCAGATGTGCATGTGGGACTAGATAAATGCAGGAGGCCATCATCCCTAACAGTCGCATGACTTTGCGTACGGTCACCTCCTGATTGGCCACATAGTGAGGTATCTGGAACAGCATGTTTTGAACCCTCTTGTTGGAGGGAAAGACGGGCCGTCTTCGATCAGAATTAGAGCCCCCAGAAACTGATTGACTTGGCTGGGGTCTAGGCTGGACTTTTTCTTGTTGATCGAGAATCCCAGACTAAAGAGAAGATCTACCATCTTCTGGGTATTTGATAGGCATGTTCTGTATGAATCCCCTGTTATTAACCAGTCATCGAAGTAAGGATAGACTGGAATGAACTACCTGCGCAGGTGAGCAGCTACTACCGGCAGTACCTTTGTAAACCCCCTTGGGGCTCAGGCAAGGCCTAAGGGAAGGACCTTGAACTAATAGTGCTTGTCCTCGATCATGAACCGTTGCTACTTTCTGTGTGCTGGCAACATTGAAATATAAAAGTATGCATCTTTCATATCCAATGTTGCCATGTAATCACCCCTGCGTCAACAGTGGGATTACTTCCTGCAGTGTTGTCATTCTGAACGTTTGCGGTTTGACTAATTTGTTCGCTGGGTGCAGGTCTAACACAGGGTGCATGGTGAGATCCTTTTTGGGAACAAGGAAGTACATTGAATAATAACCCTTGTTTACCTGATGAATGCGGACGACTTCAATGCACCCTTTTCCTGAAGAATCTGCACCTCTTCCAGCAGAATCTGCGGGTGTGCTGGCGATAGGCGTCTGTTTCTTGGTGTATGGTAATGAGGTGGCCGGTAGAACTCAGTACAATAACCGTCGGTGACGGTCTTGAGCACCCACTAATCTGAGGTGATCCCCTTCCATGTGTGAAGAAAAGATGTTAAACGTCCCCCGAATGAGGAGGTATAGGAGGGGACCTGGACTGGCGAGTCATTTCGAAACGGAGGCCAGAGAGCCTCTTGGGGTAGAGTTTCTGCCTCTACCTTTGCCTCTTCGTTGTTCCCTCTTCTGATATTGGCTGTTGCCAGCAAGCCTTGTCCGGAGGACCACAGGGTACCTGCTGTGCCATACTCGCCGTGTGGAGATTGGAAAAACGACTGGCCTGATAGGAACAGCGAGAGTTGGCCCCTTCCCGTTGTTGAAAATCTCTCGCTCTGATTTGGTTAAGAGACATAAGAGTCTCATGCTCTTTTTTCACCATCTCCAAGGAGTCTTCCACAGCCTTAACAAACAAATGAGTTTCTTCCACAGGTTGGTTTATAAAGGAGCCCTGAGTCTCTGGCTTAAACCCTGAGTTCTTTCGCCAGGCATGCCTTTTGAGACGAGTACCCTGAGCCAGAGTACGACCCGCCAAATCAGCTGCGTCTAGCGTATTTTTAAGGATGTTGTGGGTCACCCTTTTTCATTAGAGACGATCGCCAGCAGGTGTGATCGCACAGATTCAGGGACTTCTTAGAGGCCTTCCTGAAGCAGGTTCCCCTGCACATCACTACAACTCGCAAGAAGAGTAGTATTATTTGCAGTTCTTGTAGAAAATGCTGCTGAAGTGGCGCTAAGTTTGCCAAGGGCGTACAGATTTTTGCAGTCTTTGTCGGGGGCACCTCTGCAGTAGACAGTGGCACCCCAGCCCTCTTCCTGGTGGTGTTAACAGCCAGGGACTCTGGTGTGGCACGCCCTCGGATGTACAAAGGGTCAGACGGAGAGGGGCAAAAAAAGGTTTCTCAACCTGAGGGTTAACAGACCTTGTAAGGGAAGGGGACAGTAAAGAGGGTGTGAGGTAATGCTTAATGGAATTTTACAGGGGGATAACTGACGTATGGGGGTATTTTCCTTCAGAATGTCCTAAAGAAATCAGTGCCTTGAACAGCTTCCTGCGTGGCATTTTGGATGTGGTCTGCAGCCCTTTTCAAAATTGCATTAAAAGTCATCTGACTGTCAATAAGCAATGCCTGCCTCTGTTGAGGCGAGGAGGGAGGATCCAGACAAATGACATCTAGGTCAGGAGTTGGGAGTGGGAAAAGGCCAAGGTGCTCCCTCTGCTGGCTGATCTTGACTCCAATCTGGGCACTGGTCAGTGGATTCCTGCTCAAACGGATTGTCCTCATGACTACAGGGATCCTCGTATGCCACTTCTGGTTCTGAGAACTCAAAAACATCTTCTTAGTGAGTGAGAGTTTGTCTTGTAAGCTTCTGCACCTTTGGTAAAATAGGGCAGGAATCCTCCTCTCTAGGTCTCTTGGAGGTAGTAAACTTTTCTGAAAAGTCCACAAATTGTGACAATTGGTTCATGTAGTTCTCAAACCTCACTCTGGTCCATAGCGAGGAAAGGCTCTCTATGAGGAAAAAGGTCCCTAGAAGGAGGGGACTTATCAAATAAAGTCTTAGAGAGGGGCTGGGACCCTTCGAATACTCCTCTCAATGAGAGGGGGTGCTTTTTGGTCATTCCATCGCCGAAACAATAGCTGCAAGACTCTCACGCTGCTTCAGTGGTTGAGAGAGGGATTTTGACGTGTCTGTAGGGGTTGTCGCGTTCTTTGACTCTGCCGAAACCTTTGGGGGCTGACACGCTCTTAAACGGCGCGTCAGCGCATGTGTGTTTTTTTAGAAGAGACGCCCTTATGGGTGGAATGCCCGGACACATGCCGAGACGACGGATACTCGTCGTAGTCACAAGGTAAGCACCTTTTGCACTTGCGATGGGTTTCCTTCCAAGGGTATTTTCTGTTACAAGACGGACACAACTTAAATGGAGTCCTCACCATAGCAGAGATGAAAGGCGGCAGCCAGACCAGAGAGGGGAAAAGGAAACGCATTCTCAGAGAACCAAACCCCGGGCCCGAATCTTCCTACTGTACAGGCCTGGCCGGAGGGCCGAGACCACACGATCAACAGCGTCGACTGATGCACTAGTCGCTGAAAGCAGTCGACAACTTCGCCGGAGGGTCCACGAAGTAGCCATCGAATTTGAAAGTCGAAGCCTAGACGGCTATCGGTCGTGGGACAAAGAAGTGACTAAACTTGCAATTTATCTGTTTCGAGCTCTGCATAAGGCGACCAACTACTTGGTCAGAAAAAAACAATCTGAGGGACTTCGACGCGTGAGGGATTTTGGGTACACTACACGTCATGTTAGGGATAGTGTTAAAGGCATGCCCATGTCGACGTACCATTTCGCTCCTTCAAAGAAAGATGCAATACTCTGTGATTACCACAAGATGTCAGACTATATGCACAGCATGTTATTCTAAGCAGATTAACAAGCATCAGAAAAGGCAGTTATCCATGCCCGGGGGGAGTGGGGTAGCGGTTACTTTTGTCCACTCCCTTCTGCTGTACAGCTGCCCTCTGCTTGTCCAATTGTCTCTTACTCCTTGTGCGTTAAACTTTCTCCCAAGCAACCCCTAGGCACCACAGTTTATACGGCCGCAGTAACTGGGCCTGATAGGCGTCAATTTGGTTAGGGAAAGGCAAACACCTAGGCTCGTCAGACTCTGGATATCGAGTTAGCTTTGGGGTGTTCTGTTTCCAGTACCTCTTTGCCAAATTAATCCCAGATCCTTCCCTTGTGGCCTCCCGATTGTGGTGGCTAGCTGTAGCCAGCCCGTTGGTGTGCTAAACCAGCTCCTTAAGGAGCAGCAAGGCCTCCGGGCGCTTCCTTGCAATCACCGCCCAGCCCGGGTTAGTTTCATGCAGGCTGCCGGCTTCCTGCTCTCCTGCCGGGTGCCTGGTGTGTTGGAGGGGGGTGTGGGAGGAAGAGGTTAGGTGCTTCCTAACCCACCGGGCCTTCTGTGGGCTGCAGGGCACAGAATGCAGCGTGTGAATGTCACCGCCCGAGCACGCCAGCATGTACCCCAACTCCCCCAACTTCATCTGTATGTTTGTCAGTTCAATAGTTCAAGGGGTGGGGAGCTAAGCACGTCACTTGCCTTAGCTTTACCTTTAGGGCCCGGGCTCCTATGGCTGCCCTTGCTCTCTTCAATGGTAGTCCACATCCGCTTCAACTCCTCTTGCCGCCTCCCGCCTGGTTCCTTCAGAACCGGCTCGCTCCTCCTCCTCCTCTCATAAGTCAAGCATCGGTGTGTGCCAAAGCTGTTCCTCACTGCATCACCTCTATCCCATCGGGCTACTCTGGACCTCTTCTGGTCTTCACGTCTGGGTCGTCTTGCAGCTCCCTTTGACACCCCGCAGCCGCCATCTTCCGGAGCTTACACCTTCGAGCCTTGCGCAGTGCGACCTGTAAGGGCTCTGCAATCCCTCGCTCTGTTGGGCGCTCCTGCTATATTCCTCTACTGGTTCCCTGCTTTTCAGGCATATATACCATGGATCAACATGCTTTTCTTGCAGATAATTAAGTATTCGGCGGGAGCGGCCAGTGGAGTCGACCTACTCCATGGCTGCTAGCCACGCCCCCAAGGGGAACCATCTTGAACTTGTCCTTCTTGAGGAATTTGTTCAGGTTTCTTAAGTCCAAGATGGGTCTCAATACTCTATCCTTCTTGGGGATTAGAAAATTAGGAGAGTACCAACCCTTGTTCCTCTCTGCTACAGGTACCGGTTCTGTAGCACCTTTCTCCAACAGGGTCAAACTTTCTTGCACAAGGAGCGGGTCTGGAATTTTGAATGAGTTGTTCCCCGTTGGCTGGTCATGAGACTTTTATTAGAAAGGCAAGGCAGTGATACTGGGCTACAGTCCTAAAGCCCATGCATTTGAAGTAATGCCTCTCCATTCTTTCAGATGTTGTGAGAGTCTGCCTCCCACAGCGGTCTTGTGGATTAAGGCCTCAGAGAGGTTTTGAGGTGGCTGTAGCAGCGTTGGAGGGCAAAGTAGCCGTTGCTTAGGCGGACATAGTCCCTCTCCCTCATCCACTACAAGGGAATCTTTTCTGGCATCTATGACTAGCCTGTGCTCTCGCTCTGCCAATTTAGGAATAGAGGCGAAAGGATCTACCCCTCCAAGATGATGTAATACATTAAGAATATTGAAGCTGTCTGATTGCGCTGCTGAGAGACTTTGCTGCTGCTTTAGAGGTCTGCAGCTTCTTCAGGTTTTCATCAGCCTTGCTACCAAACAGCTGAGAGCCGTCAGAAGGCATATTGAAAAGCCTGGCTTGCACGTCCGGTGCAAACCCTGACTTTCCCAACCACGCAAATCTGTGTAGGACGGTACTTGTCGCCATGGATCTGCTAATGCTGTCTGCAGGATCTAGACATGACTGTAGGTACTCACACATTGCCTCTTTTCCATCTTTAATGATAGCCAGGAAACCGTCCCTTTCTTCCCCTTCGGGAAAGTGGTCAGTCGCCATTGCTATGCAATCCCACAGGGTGAACGTGAATTTTGACAAGGCACAACAGACTTCAAGGCCATGCTTCCTGCTGTGAAGATCTTCTGTGCACAAGCATCCACACGTTTGTCGTCCCTGGCGCCTCCTGATACTTCTCGCAACTCTGAGACGGTGTGCGGATCATTTACAACAACACACGGTTGCAGCTCACTAAGTCCGAATCGCTTGTGCTGACTTCAGTGCCCCTGGTGCTGCTGAGAGACTTCCACGCCCATTAGCCCATTTTTTTCTAACAATGGGCCATGCTCTGTGAGCACTCATCGCCAATCACGGACTAAGCCATCAGAACACACTTGCCAACAGCCAGAATAGTGGCCACACATGTTAAGCCCTCCGGCAGACTGGCACACAGATATTCTCTCCGCTGATGGTCACGTGGACCTCAGATGAGCTTGCACTGAGGTTCACCTATGCAGAGACTCCCCACAGATACCATCAGAATCATACTGGGGTGCCTGAAAACCGCAATTGATGCACGTCCTTTCCCCTTCTCCACTCACAGTCCGGATCCAAAAGCACAAGGGTGACACAATCCAGAGGCCCAGAAGAAGGCACCTTACCTGGAACCCAAAACGTCCCTGAAGCTGGCCCCATCACCAGCCTACTGGCAGCTAAAATCTGGGAAGCTTTTTCCTGATGTAGACCAAGGATTGGACATTACTAAACTACTGTAAAAAACCTTCTTCACTCTCTCTTTTTTTTAAAAAGGAATTAATCCTATAGGACATCAAGTTTGTTGATTGTCCCTCTGTAGTTTGAACATCTTCTGTACTTTGAACATCCACCTTTCTAGAACTACTAACAGATGAAAGTTGTTCATCATTAGTTTTTTACATTGTTTGTTTGTTGCTTTTTTCTTTTTCTATTGCTTTTGAAAAATTGATGTTACTGAGTTCCACCAATGCACTTCAACAGCCATATTGCAATTTATTTTTTCTGATTTGTTTGAACTCAATGGATGGTTCGTTCAATCGTAAAGTAATGTCCTTTCTGTCCTTGTGTAAATAATTTATGTCACACAATTTTGAGACCAACGCTCAACTTTGATGTAGGTCTTCAGATATATGCATACTGCCTTTATCTTTCTTTTGCATAGCTAAATGATATGTATCACCTTAATTGTCCTTGTATCATTTTACTTTATAACATGTAATTAAATTCATGTATTTTTTTGATACCTATGTGACTACGAATAAGACTGTGATTTATTCCAAACTAGCCTCAGCACTTTATTGCTGTCGCAGGTTGTCCTAATGGTTGTGGAAGTCACGTGCCGTGCGTGGAATGTGCCTCACTGAAGTCACCTTGGACCCCACCTCCAGCCATATGGCCGTCTTCCTCCTCTGGGCGGTCCTACGCTTTCCAGTCCCAAATAGTGCCTCTGCATTTGATACAACATGATCTTTCAGGGCAGTGAGCTCAGGCTGGGTGCCGCTATTGTTGTTTCCGGCCTTTCCGCCGGAATCACTGGCAATATTTTATATTTTCCTGTTATTCCGGCATGACAGCAGTACTGTTTTCAGGCAAGGGTGAGGTGGGGAGGGGGCGAAGCCATGCGCCTGCAGACCTGAAATATGCTGCTAATTTTGAGGGTTGGTTTGCTGTGTCCAGGCATCATGAAGTAAGGCACAGAGAACAGATTCAATTTTCTAAATCAAAGGTTTTATTTTTCTTAAATGTCAGGATGGAGTAAGGTCTAACTTGCACTATACTAAGTTGGGCTTTCCCTAACTACAGTAAACTAAGGATAGTCTGGCTCAGTAAGTTCAACCCAAAAGTTTGTCCGTGTCCAAACCCTATACTTGCCCTCACAACTAAATATGCATAATGTGCAGGGATAGTTTTACAAAGGTAGCGGGCGCCCCTCTCTCGCAAGAACAGACATGATAACCTGTTCAGTGGTTATTAACCACTTGAGAGTTCGCAGCCACTGCTTTTACTCACTGTGCCTTTCACAGATGGGAAATATCCATTTGCATATCAGTCTTTGTCCTGCCCAGGGGCAGTCCAGCACCGAAATACAATGGCAATTCCAATCTGAACGAGAGTACCACCAGCAACCCCATACACGTGTTTCACCCTTGTTGGGGATCATCAGTGAGGTGAAGCTGATGCCTCTCTAAGCACAGTGAGAGGGAGACCACGTCTGGTTGCCCCCAGGAGACCTAGGGTTACCAATCCCAGGTTCCTTAACAAATAGTTTTACAAAGGTAGCGGGCGCCCCTCTCTCGCAAGAACAGACATGATAACCTGTTCAGTGGTTATTAACCACTTGAGAGTTCGCAGCCACTGCTTTTACTCACTGTGCCTTTCACAGATGGGAAATATCCATTTGCATATCAGTCTTTGTCCTGCCCAGGGGCAGTCCAGCACCGAAATACAATGGCAATTCCAATCTGAACGAGAGTACCACCAGCAACCACATACACGTGTTTCACCCTTGTTGGGGATCATCAGTGAGGTGAAGCTGATGCCTCTCTAAGCACAGTGAGAGGGAGACCACGTCTGGTTGCCCCCAGGAGACCTAGGGTTACCAATCCCAGGTTCCTTAACAAATAGTTTTACAAAGGTAGCGGGCGCCCCTCTCTCGCAAGAACAGACATGATAACCTGTTCAGTGGTTATTACCCACTTGAGAGTTCGCAGCCACTGCTTTTACTCACTGTGCCTTTCACAGATGGGAAATATCCATTTGCATATCAGTCTTTGTCCTGCCCAGGGGCAGTCCAGCACCGAAATACAATGGCAATTCCAATCTGAACGAGAGTACCACCAGCAACCCCATACACGTGTTTCACCCTTGTTGGGGATCATCAGTGAGGTGAAGCTGATGCCTCTCTAAGCACAGTGAGAGGGAGACCACGTCTGGTTGCCCCCAGGAGACCTAGGGTTACCAATCCCAGGTTCCTTAACAAATAGTTTTACAAAGGTAGCGGGCGCCCCTCTCTCGCAAGAACAGACATGATAACCTGTTCAGTGGTTATTAACCACTTGAGAGTTCGCAGCCACTGCTTTTACTCACTGTGCCTTTCACAGATGGGAAATATCCATTTGCATATCAGTCTTTGTCCTGCCCAGGGGCAGTCCAGCACCGAAATACAATGGCAATTCCAATCTGAACGAGAGTACCACCAGCAACCCCATACACGTGTTTCACCCTTGTTGGGGATCATCAGTGAGGTGAAGCTGATGCCTCTCTAAGCACAGTGAGAGGGAGACCACGTCTGGTTGCCCCCAGGAGACCTAGGGTTACCAATCCCAGGTTCCTTAACAAATAGTTTTACAAAGGTAGCGGGCGCCCCTCTCTCGCAAGAACAGACATGATAACCTGTTCAGTGGTTATTAACCACTTGAGAGTTCGCAGCCACCGCTTTTACTCACTGTGCCTTTCACAGATGGGAAATATCCATTTGCATATCAGTCTTTGTCCTGCCCAGGGGCAGTCCAGCACCGAAATACAATGGCAATTCCAATCTGAACGAGAGTACCACCAGCAACCCCATACACGTGTTTCACCCTTGTTGGGGATCATCAGTGAGGTGAAGCTGATGCCTCTCTAAGCACAGTGAGAGGGAGACCACGTCTGGTTGCCCCCAGGAGACCTAGGGTTACCAATCCCAGGTTCCTTAACAAATAGTTTTACAAAGGTAGCGGGCACCCCTCTCTCGCAAGAACAGACATGATAACCTGTTCAGTGGTTATTAACCACTTGAGAGTTCGCAGCCACTGCTTTTACTCACTGTGCCTTTCACAGATGGGAAATATCCATTTGCATATCAGTCTTTGTCCTGCCCAGGGGCAGTCCAGCACCGAAATACAATGGCAATTCCAATCTGAACGAGAGTACCACCAGCAACCCCATACACGTGTTTCACCCTTGTTGGGGATCATCAGTGAGGTGAAGCTGATGCCTCTATAAGCACAGTGAGAGGGAGACCATGTCTGGTTGCCCCCAGGAGACCTAGGGTTACCAATCCCAGGTTCCTTAACAAATAGTTTTACAAAGGTAGCGGGCGCCCCTCTCTCGCAAGAACAGACATGATAACCTGTTCAGTGGTTATTAACCACTTGAGAGTTCGCAGCCACTGCTTTTACTCACTGTGCCTTTCACAGATGGGAAATATCCATTTGCATATCAGTCTTTGTCCTGCCCAGGGGCAGTCCAGCACCGAAATACAATGGCAATTCCAATCTGAACGAGAGTACCACCAGCAACCCCATACACGTGTGTCACCCTTGTTGGGGATCATCAGTGAGGTGAAGCTGATGCCTCTCTAAGCACAGTGAGAGGGAGACCACGTCTGGTTGCCCCCAGGAGACCTAGGGTTACCAATCCCAGGTTCCTTAACAAATAGTTTTACAAAGGTAGCGGGCGCCCCTCTCTCGCAAGAACAGACATGATAACCTGTTCAGTGGTTATTAACCACTTGAGAGTTCGCAGCCACTGCTTTTACTCACTGTGCCTTTCACAGATGGGAAATATCCATTTGCATATCAGTCTTTGTCCTGCCCAGGGGCAGTCCAGCACCGAAATACAATGGCAATTCCAATCTGAACGAGAGTACCACCAGCAACCCCATACACGTGTTTCACCCTTGTTGGGGATCATCAGTGAGGTGAAGCTGATGCCTCTCTAAGCACAGTGAGAGGGAGACCACGTCTGGTTGCCCCCAGGAGACCTAGGGTTACCAATCCCAGGTTCCTTAACAAATAGTTTTACAAAGGTAGCGGGCGCCCCTCTCTCGCAAGAACAGACATGATAACCTGTTCAGTGGTTATTAACCACTTGAGAGTTTGCAGCCACTGCTTTTACCCTAGGTCTCCTGGGGGCAACCAGACGTGGTCTCCCTCTCACTGTGCTTAGAGAGGCATCAGCTTCACCTCACTGATGATCCCCAACAAGGGTGAAACACGTGTATGGGGTTGCTGGTGGTACTCTCGTTCAGATTGGAGTTGCCATTGTATTTCGGTGCTGGACTGCCCCTGGGCAGGACAAAGACTGATATGCAAATGGATATTTCCCATCTGTGAAAGGCACAGTGAGTAAAAGCAGTGGCTGCGAACTCTCAAGTGGTTAATAACCACTGAACAGGTTATCATGTCTGTTCTTGCGAGAGAGGGGCGCCCGCTACCTTTGTATAACTATTATTTAAGGAACCTGGGATTGGTAACCCTAGGTCTCCTGGGGGCAACCAGACGTGGTCTCCCTCTCACTGTGCTTAGAGAGGCATCAGCTTCACCTCACTGATGATCCCCAACAAGGGTGAAACACGTGTATGGGGTTGCTGGTGGTACTCTCGTTCAGATTGGAGTTGCCATTGTATTTCGGTGCTGGACTGCCCCTGGGCAGGACAAAGACTGATATGCAAATGGATATTTCCCATCTGTGAAAGGCACAGTGAGTAAAAGCAGTGGCTGCGAACTCTCAAGTGGTTAATAACCACTGAACAGGTTATCATGTCTGTTCTTGCGAGAGAGGGGCGCCCGCTACCTTTGTATAACTATTATTTAAGGAACCTGGGATTGGTAACCCTAGGTCTCCTGGGGGCAACCAGACGTGGTCTCCCTCTCACTGTGCTTAGAGAGGCATCAGCTTCACCTCACTGATGATCCCCAACAAGGGTGAAACACGTGTATGGGGTTGCTGGTGGTACTCTCGTTCAGATTGGAGTTGCCATTGTATTTCGGTGCTGGACTGCCCCTGGGCAGGACAAAGACTGATATGCAAATGGATATTTACCATCTGTGAAAGGCACAGTGAGTAAAAGCAGTGGCTGCAAACTCTCAAGTGGTTAATAACCACTGAACAGGTTATCATGTCTGTTCTTGCGAGAGAGGGGCGCCCGCTACCTTTGTATAACTATTATTTAAGGAACCTGGGATTGGTAACCCTAGGTCTCCTGGGGGCAACCAGACGTGGTCTCCCTCTCACTGTGCTTAGAGAGGCATCAGCTTCACCTCACTGATGATCCCCAACAAGGGTGAAACACGTGTATGGGGTTGCTGGTGGTACTCTCGTTCAGATTGGAGTTGCCATTGTATTTCGGTGCTGGACTGCCCCTGGGCAGGACAAAGACTGATATGCAATTGGATATTTCCCATCTGTGAAAGGCACAGTGAGTAAAAGCAGTGGCTGCGAACTCTCAAGTGGTTAATAACCACTGAACAGGTTATCATGTCTGTTCTTGCGAGAGAGGGGCGCCCGCTACCTTTGTATAACTATTATTTAAGGAACCTGGGATTGGTAACCCTAGGTCTCCTGGGGGCAACCAGACGTGGTCTCCCTCTCACTGTGCTTAGAGAGGCATCAGCTTCACCTCACTGATGATCCCCAACAAGGGTGAAACACGTGTATGGGGTTGCTGGTGGTACTCTCGTTCAGATTGGAGTTGCCATTGTATTTCAGTGCTGGACTGCCCCTGGGCAGGACAAAGACTGATATGCAAATGGATATTTCCCATCTGTGAAAGGCACAGTGAGTAAAAGCAGTGGCTGCGAACTCTCAAGTGGTTAATAACCACTGAACAGGTTATCATGTCTGTTCTTGCGAGAGAGGGGCGCCCGCTACCTTTGTATAACTATTATTTAAGGAACCTGGGATTGGTAACCCTAGGTCTCCTGGGGGCAACCAGACGTGGTCTCCCTCTCACTGTGCTTAGAGAGGCATCAGCTTCACCTCACTGATGATCCCCAACAAGGGTGAAACACGTGTATGGGGTTGCTGGTGGTACTCTCGTTCAGATTGGAGTTTCCATTGTATTTCGGTGCTGGACTGCCCCTGGGCAGGACAAAGACTGATATGCAAATGGATATTTCCCATCTGTGAAAGGCACAGTGAGTAAAAGCAGTGGCTGCGAACTCTCAAGTGGTTAATAACCACTGAACAGGTTATCATGTCTGTTCTTGCGAGAGAGGGGCGCCCGCTACCTTTGTATAACTATTATTTAAGGAACCTGGGATTGGTAACCCTAGGTCTCCTGGGGGCAACCAGACGTGGTCTCCCTCTCACTGTGCTTAGAGAGGCATCAGCTTCACCTCACTGATGATCCCCAACAAGGGTGAAACACGTAGCAATGACCCCGTCCCAACAAGTGCCTGACTTGCCCATGCCGGGCGCATCGCGGCACGAAAGCGAGGCTAAACCTCGTTTTCACTACAGGAACCGCCGGCAGGCGGATCGCCGGCCAACCCAAAGGCCATCCTAAGGCCTGTTGTGTGCCACACACCCCCCCACTCCTAACATCCATCCTGAGGGGTGAGGGCAGGAGCCCCCCCAGCACCCCAGCCCAGCAGAGGTTCCCGAGGAGAAAGAGGAAGCGAGCGCGCCGAGGGACAGGGCCTGCCTGACCCCGTCCCAACAAGTGCCTGACTTGCCCATGCCGGGCGCATCGCGGCACGAAAGCGAGGCTAAACCTCGTTTTCACTACAGGAACCGCCGGCAGGCGGATCGCCGGCCAACCCAAAGGCCATCCTAAGGCCTGTTGTGTGCCTGTTTGGAGCCAGGGGCCACAAACTCTGCCCGTGCTGCTCCAGGTAAGCCACCTGCTGCATAGAAAGTCTAATTTTACAGAATATTACTTACGCTCTTGCCTAACCTAACTTGTTGCCACCTCACACGTTCGCATATATCTCTGCTGCCCCTGCCTATGAACGTGCCACCTGGCTACACCCTAGAACACTTTACACTGTGCCCAGCAAATTGCGTTGCACTGCTGCTGATCGCCCATCTGTGCCTCTTCGCATCTAGATGTCTCTGAACTGTACCTACCCTCCTGTTAACTTAATCTAGGTACCCATGATCCTATGCAGTTGAGCCCTTTGGTCGCTAACGGATTACTTGAACTGTGTTGTGCCTTAGGGTCGCCAACGGATTACTTGAACTGTGTTGTGCCTTATGGTCGCTAACGGACCACTTGAACTGTGTTGTGCCTTATGGTCGCTAACGGATTACTTGAACTGTGTTGTGCCTTATGGTCGCTAACGGACCACTTGAACTGTGTTGTGCCTTATGGTCGCTAACGGATTACTTGAACTGTGTTGTGCCTTATGGTCGCTAACGGACCACTTGAACTGTGTTGTGCCTTATGGTCGCTAACGGACCACTTGAACTGTGTTGTGCCTTATGGTCGCTAACGGACCACTTGAACAGTGTTGTGCCTTATGGTCGCTAACGGACCACTTGAACTGTGTTGTGCCTTATGGTCGCTAACGGACCACTTGAACTGTGTTGCGCTTTATGGTCGCTAACGGACCACTTGAACTGTGTTGTGCCTTATGGTCGCTAACGGACCACTTGAACTGTGTTGTGCCTTATGGTCGCTAACGGACCACTTGAATTGTGTTGTGCCTTATGGTCGCTAACGGACCACTTGAACAGTGTTGTGCCTTATGGTCGCTAACGGACCACTTGAACTGTGTTGTGCCTTATGGTCGCTAACGGTTTACTTGAACTGTGTTGCGCTTTATGGTCGCTAACGGACCACTTGAACTGTGTTGTGCCTTATGGTCGCTAACGGACCACTTGAACTGTGTTGTGCCTTATGGTCGCTAACGGACCACTTGAACAGTGTTGTGCCTTATGGTCGCTAACGGACCACTTGAACTGTGTTGTGCCTTATGGTCGCTAACGGACCACTTGAACTGTGTTGCGCTTTATGGTCGCTAACGGACCACTTGAACTGTGTTGTGCCTTATGGTCGCTAACGGACCACTTGAACAGTGTTGTGCCTTATGGTCGCTAACGGACCACTTGAACTATGTTGTGCCTTATGGTCGCTAACGGACCACTTGCTTGCGCATGCCATTTTTCAACCTAAATGTGATTACTGTTCTTAGGTGAACCCCTTGCCTACTTGCATATGCCATTCTTAGCCTGAGTTGCGAATTCAGGTAAACCCCCTGCCTAACTACACATGCCAAACCGTACAATGTACCTCAGCAAGAGCCAAACAACCACCCTACTGTATCTCCTCATACATATATTACACCTTACCACCTTCATTGCCACCATAACCATGTACCCTGCAGAAAATGCACCCTGTCCAACCCTAGAAAGAAACACTAGACTACGAGCCAGACTACCCCGTCTCTACGAGCCCATCTACCACAACAAGAGACCCACCCTGCAACACACCAAAATCCACCCGAGCCACATCACACCCTGCTACAACTCCACCCTACCCAAACTTATCCCTATAACAATCCAGGATACACCCAACACTACCACTATATCCGGAGCGTTGATCAACGCCAGATCAATAATGGCCCACGCCACAGAAATAGCAGACACCTTATCCTCAAACAACCTCGACCTCCTAGCTATCACTGAATCATGGCTGCACGAAGCAGCAGGCCCAGCACTCTCAATAGCCATTCCAGAAAATTACCAAATAATCAGAATGGACAGGCCTATCAACAGAGGAGGCGGCCTAGCCATCATAGCTAAAACAAACCTCGAGCTAAGACCACTGCCTCAAGCACCTCTCAAATCCTGCGAACTCCTAGCAGCCAAACTACCCATCTCCAACTGTCGCACCTTAACCATCCTTCTAATATATAGGCCACCCGGCCCCATTGGCTCATTCGAAGCAGACCTATCCAGCCTCCTAGCCAACAACATAAAAGACACCACCCAAATATTATTGCTAGGCGACTTGAATCTAGGACTAAACGACCCTGACGACAAATCAGCACAAGCCATAGCCAACATGCTAGATGAACACGGCCTAATCCAAAGAGTGCTCACCCCCACCCATAATAAAGGTAGGACCTTGGACTGGATCGCCACTCTAAACTGCGACACCGTCATTACCAAAACCACTCCCCAGCACTGGACAGACCATTACCTCATTGACTTCACCTTATCTCTCAATAAAGAAGTCATCAAAGGAAAAATCATGGCACCACCACTACCCACTAGAGCAAAAAAAAACATAACCCCCGACAACCTCCTACCACTACTACTGCCAACCCTCAATGCTCTCCCCGATAATCTAAAACCAGAACTCCTAGTAGAAAACTATAACAATACCATAAAAAAAGGACTAGACATCATTGCCCCTCTAAAACTGCAAAAAAGCAAACAGCAAGCCCACCTGAACACCTGGTTCACCCCACATCTGAAAGAACTTAGACTGCACAAAAGGAAACTTGAAAGCCAATGGCGCAACTCCCCCACAGAAGAGAACAAATCACAACTCAAACTTTGTGCAAACAACTACAAAAAAGAAATCCTACTCACCAAAAAGAAACTATTCAATGAAAGAATCGAAAAATCGAGCTCCAACACCAGAGAACTATTTGCTATATTAAGGGAACTAGAATCCCCTATACCCCCACCAGACAACATAATTAAGGATAAAGTATGGTGCACCAGCGTCCAAAACGCACTAACTAATAAAATCAAAAGTCTCCAAACCAAAATCGCTCTGAAAAAAGACTCTCTCACCACCAATGAAACATCTCCCAGCAACCACGATAAAACAGCCAACCGCCCAGGCCATAATCTCTTCAGATTTACCAAAATATCTATCCCAGAAACAGAAAAAATTATAGCCTCACTTAAACCATCTAACTGCAAAGGCGACAACTGCCCTCCCCAGATAATCAAGGATGCTGCTAGGGATCTAGCCCCCTTTATAACCAAGCTGATCAACGCATCTTTCTCCTCCAACACCATACCAAACAACCTCAAAGAATCTTGGGTCCTGCCTCTCCTCAAGAAGCAAACCCTAGACCCCGCTATCCCCACCAATTACAGGCCCATCACCACGGTGCCATTCCTGTTAAAGATAATAGATAGAGTAGCATACCTGCAGATTCAGCAATATCTTGAAACTCACAAACTACTAGGCACCCACCAATCAGGCTTCAGACCGAAGCACGGCACCGAGACAGCCTTAATCGATCTTAAAACCCAGATCAATGAGATTAACGACAAAGGGAACACTGCCATGTTACTACTCCTCGATCTGTCGGCAGCATTTGACCTGGTGGATCACGCAGTCCTGTGCGAACACCTGGCCTCAGCAGCCCACTTCTCGAAAGAGGCCATATCCTGGATCCAATCATTCCTGGACAACCGAACTATGAGGGTCTTCTCCACCCTAGCCTCAGCAGACCCCATTAAAATAACCTGTGGGGTGCCCCAAGGCTCCTGCGTCTCTCCCACCCTCTACAACATCTTTACCAAGCCCCTATTTGACAAGCTGGACAGACTGGGTGTCTCATATACCAATTATGCAGATGACACCCAGATCCTCATACCCCTTTCAGGCAACTACGCTTCAGATACGGCCTTGGTAAACAAAATATATCTCATCATTCAGCCATGGATGGCCACACACGGTCTATGTCTAAATGATGAGAAAACCGAAATCCTGCTCCTCGGATCCAATACCAATCTCAAAAAACTCAGTTCTAACTACAAGGCCTTCAACATTGATGGCAATACCATCACAGTGGCCAAAACAGTGAAAACACTAGGCTTTCACCTTGATGCAACCATGTCACTAAAAAAACAAGTCAACTCACTAGCATCCTCCACCGCCTACACATGCAAGCTAATTAGGGCAAGTAGAGCCTTCCTCACCCAAGCTAGCTGCATCATCATAGCCAACGCCCTAATACTATCCAGACTGGACTATTGCAACGCCATGTACCTAGGAGCCAACAAATGCATAACCAACAAACTACAGACACTACAAAACAACGCTCTCAGAACAGCCCTCAACCTACCCTCTAAGGAACACATCTCCAACAAAAGAAGAGAACACAAATGGCTTAAAATCCATGACCGCATCTCCCTCAAAACGGCATCACTCACCCACAAATGCTTAAACAACACAGCCCCCCCCTATCTCGCATCCAGAATAAAGAAAAAAACGTCCTCCCGCCCCACCAGATCGATCAATTCCTACTGCCTGCAAGTACCCAATTTCAGACAAAAGAAAACCGGCGGCAGCAGCTTCCCTGTCCTGGCAGCCCAACACTGGAACGCCCTCCCACTCCACATTAGGACTGACCAATCCTACTTTAGCTTCAGGCGAAACACCCTCACTTGGCTGCGGGCCAATGATCCTCACGACTAACCCTGCCATCTAATCTGATCATGCCAGTGCTATAACCTGACTACCATGTACAGCCTTAAATTTGTAAATATGTAAATGCAACCGAACTGCCCCTATGCACAGTATTAATATGTAAACCTGTAAGCTTTCGCTCAATTATATGTATATATGCACATCCCACACAATGTAACTGTAAATGCAATGCTCTTTTTCTCATGCCTATCTTATTCTGTAACCAAGTTTTTATGCAATCCTATCTTCCTGACCTCTGTTGCGCCCTGTTACCCCTGGGTTTTGCGCGCTATACTAAATAAATAAACAAATAAACAAACGTGTATGGGGTTGCTGGTGGTACTTTCGTTCAGACTGGAGTTGCCATTGTATTTCGGTGCTGGACTGCCCCTGGGCAGGACAAAGACTGATATGCAAATGGATATTTCCCATCTGTGAAAGGCACAGTGAGCAAAAGCAGTGGCTGCGAACTCTCAAGTGGTTAATAACCACTGAACAGGTTATCATGTCTGTTCTTGCGAGAGAGGGGCGCCCGCTACCTTTGTATAACTATTATTTAAGGAACCTGGGATTGGTAACCCTAGGTCTCCTGGGGGCAACCAGACGTGGTCTCCCTCTCACTGTGCTTAGAGAGGCATCAGCTTCACCTCACTGATGATCCCCAACAAGGGTGAAACACGTGTATGGGGTTGCGGGTGGTACTCTCGTTCAGATTGGAGTTGCCATTGTATTTCGGTGCTGGACTGCCCCTGGGCAGGACAAAGACTGATATGCAAATGGATATTTCCCATCTGTGAAAGGCACAGTGAGTAAAAGCAGTGGCTGCGAACTCTCAAGTGGTTAATAACCACTGAACAGGTTATCATGTCTGTTCTTGCGAGAGAGGGGCGCCCGCTACCTTTGTATAACTATTATTTAAGGAACCTGGGATTGGTAACCCTAGGTCTCCTGGGGGCAACCAGACGTGGTCTCCCTCTCACTGTGCTTAGAGAGGCATCAGCTTCACCTCACTGATGATCCCCAACAAGGGTGAAACACGAGTATGGGGTTGCTGGTGGTACTCTCGTTCAGATTGGAGTTGCCATTGTATTTCGGTGCTGGACTGCCCCTGGGCAGGACAAAGACTGATATGGAAATGGATAATTCCCATCTGTGAAAGGCACAGTGAGTAAAAGCAGTGGCTGAGAACTCTCAAGTGGTTAATAACCACTGAACAGGTTATCATGTCTGTTCTTGCGAGAGAGGGGCGCCCGCTACCTTTGTATAACTATTATTTAAGGAACCTGGGATTGGTAACCCTAGGTCTCCTGGGGGCAACCAGACGTGGTCTCCCTCTCACTGTGCTTAGAGAGGCATCAGCTTCACCTCACTGATGATCCCCAACAAGGGTGAAACACGTGTATGGGGTTGCTGGTGGTACTCTCGTTCAGATTGGAGTTGCCATTGTATTTCGGTGCTGGACTGCCCCTGGGCAGGACAAAGACTGATATGCAAATGCATATTTCCCATCTGTGAAAGGCACAGTGAGTAAAAGCAGTGGCTGCGAACTCTCAAGTGGTTAATAACCACTGAACAGGTTATCATGTCTGTTCTTGCGAGAGAGGGGCGCCCGCTACCTTTGTATAACTATTATTTAAGGAACCTGGGATTGGTAACCCTAGGTCTCCTGGGGGCAACCAGACGTGGTCTCCCTCTCACTGTGCTTAGAGAGGCATCAGCTTCACCTCACTGATGATCCCCAACAAGGGTGAAACACGTGTATGGGGTTGCTGGTGGTACTCTCGTTCAGATTGGAGTTGCCATTGTATTTCGGTGCTGGACTGCCCCTGGGCAGGACAAAGACTGATATGCAAATGGATATTTCCCATCTGTGAAAGGCACAGTGAGTAAAAGCAGTGGCTGCGAACTCTCAAGTGGTTAATAACCACTGAACAGGTTATCATGTCTGTTCTTGCGAGAGAGGGGCGCCCGCTACCTTTGTATAACTATTATTTAAGGAACCTGGGATTGGTAACCCTAGGTCTCCTGGGGGCAACCAGACGTGGTCTCCCTCTCACTGTGCTTAGAGAGGCATCAGCTTCACCTCACTGATGATCCCCAACAAGGGTGAAACACGTGTATGGGGTTGCTGGTGGTACTCTCGTTCAGATTGGAGTTGCCATTGTATTTCGGTGCTGGACTGCCCCTGGGCAGGACAAAGACTGATATGCAAATGGATATTTCCCATCTGTGAAAGGCACAGTGAGTAAAAGCAGTGGCTGCGAACTCTCAAGTGGTTAATAACCACTGAACAGGTTATCATGTCTGTTCTTGCGAGAGAGGGGCGCCCGCTACCTTTGTATAACTATTATTTAAGGAACCTGGGATTGGTAACCCTAGGTGTCCTGGAGGCAACCAGACGTGGTCTCCCTCTCACTGTGCTTAGAGAGGCATCAGCTTCACCTCACTGATGATCCCCAACAAGGGTGAAACACGTGTATGGGGTTGCTGGTGGTACTCTCGTTCAGATTGGAGTTGCCATTGTATTTCGGTGCTGGACTGCCCCTGGGCAGGACAAAGACTGATATGCAAATGGATATTTCCCATCTGTGAAAGGCACAGTGAGTAAAAGCAGTGGCTGCGAACTCTCAAGTGGTTAATAACCACTGAACAGGTTATCATGTCTGTTCTTGCGAGAGAGGGGCGCCCGCTACCTTTGTATAACTATTATTTAAGGAACCTGGGATTGGTAACCCTAGGTCTCCTGGGGGCAACCAGACGTGGTCTCCCTCTCACTGTGCTTAGAGAGGCATCAGCTTCACCTCACTGATGATCCCCAACAAGGGTGAAACATGTGTATGGGGTTGCTGGTGGTACTCTCGTTCAGATTGGAGTTGCCATTGTATTTCGGTGCTGGACTGCCCCTGGGCAGGACAAAGACTGATATGCAAATGGATATTTCCCATCTTTGAAAGGCACAGTGAGTAAAAGCAGTGGCTGCGAACTCTCAAGTGGTTAATAACCACTGAACAGGTTATCATGTCTGTTCTTGCGAGAGAGGGGCGCCCGCTACCTTTGTATAACTATTATTTAAGGAACCTGGGATTGGTAACCCTAGGTCTCCTGGGGGCAACCAGACGTGGTCTCCCTCTCACTGTGCTTAGAGAGGCATCAGCTTCACCTCACTGATGATCCCCAACAAGGGTGAAACACGTGTATGGGGTTGCTGGTGATACTCTCGTTCAGATTGGAGTTGCCATTGTATTTCGGTGCTGGACTGCCCCTGGGCAGGACAAAGACTGATATGCAAATGGATATTTCCCATCTGTGAAAGGCACAGTGAGTAAAAGCAGTGGCTGCGAACTCTCAAGTGGTTAATAACCACTGAACAGGTTATCATGTCTGTTCTTGCGAGAGAGGGGCGCCCGCTACCTTTGTATAACTATTATTTAAGGAACCTGGGATTGGTAACCCTAGGTCTCCTGGGGGCAACCAGACGTGGTCTCCCTCTCACTGTGCTTAGAGAGGCATCAGCTTCACCTCACTGATGATCCCCAACAAGGGTGAAACACGTGTATGGGGTTGCTGGTGGTACTCTCGTTCAGATTGGAGTTGCCATTGTATTTCGGTGCTGGACTGCCCCTGGGCAGGACAAAGACTGATATGCAATTGGATATTTCCCATCTGTGAAAGGCACAGTGAGTAAAAGCAGTGGCTGCGAACTCTCAAGTGGTTAATAACCACTGAACAGGTTATCATGTCTGTTCTTGCGAGAGAGGGGCGCCCGCTACCTTTGTATAACTATTATTTAAGGAACCTGGGATTGGTAACCCTAGGTCTCCTGGGGGCAACCAGACGTGGTCTCCCTCTCACTGTGCTTAGAGAGGCATCAGCTTCACCTCACTGATGATCCCCAACAAGGGTGAAACACGTGTATGGGGTTGCTGGTGGTACTCTCGTTCAGATTGGAGTTGCCATTGTATTTCGGTGCTGGACTGCCCCTGGGCAGGACAAAGACTGATATGCAAATGGATATTTCCCATCTGTGAAAGGCACAGTGAGTAAAAGCAGTGGCTGCGAACTCTCAAGTGGTTAATAACCACTGAACAGGTTATCATGTCTGTTCTTGCGAGAGAGGGGCGCCCGCTACCTTTGTATAACTAATGTGCAGGGATGCCTGCAGCAAAAGAAATAGTGTTCAAAACAAAGTCCGGATCCTCTTCCAGCTCCAGGCTTATACTCGGCTTACCCTTCCGAAATTTCATAACAGTTCCAAAAGGCCTTGGGGTTCCCATCCCGAAGAGTTCAACACAGTTCAAAAGATCTTGGGATTCCGTTTCCCATGAGTTCAGCTTCTCCAGTTTCAAAATAATAATCAGTTCAAATCTCCCGGCTTTCAAAACAGTTCCAATTCAAATCCTTAGTTATCCAGGCTTTTCTATAGTTCATATGGGTTGCTCTCTGTCTGCCTATCTAATACACTTCAGCAAACATAGCACAATACAAGCTGCTTTATATTTGCTTTCCTTGCCTCTTTCCAAATAGTGGTCACTCGGTCTAGGCGCTTTTGTGCGGCCACGCGGTTCACCCTCAACGGCCACGCAACCGATAACCCTAGGCACTTTGCTATGCTTCTGTATTCATCAGGTTCCACAGGTTTTCTCTCTCTGAACCTGAGTCCTTGGCCAACACATACTTCAGATTCTCTTTGGCAGTCGCACTTGCTATCACTTTATTCATACGTGTTCACCACTTGCTTTTGTCTCATACTGTATTTGCATATGCTCATCATATCTTTCACACAGTTCAGTATTCAATAATGCCTATTGTACGTAGTATTTATAACACTTTGCATCTTGTTCGGTAGTCAGAAATACTTGGTTTGAAATTTCACAGCAATTGTAATTGTTTTCAGTACGTTTGGCATTCAGATATGCTTGTTTCTAGCCCACAGAGTGCCCCGGTATAAGTGCTCCCCTTTACACTCACCTGTATGCGATTGCTCCTCTGGGCATCTCGGTTCTGCTTCCCTGCTTCTTTCTACTCTGCCTTTTCCTCGAAGAAGTCCCAGCGAGCAATGCTCGCTGCCCTGGAATCTTGCAGCTCCGTGTTCCCTCAGCAGATGCTACAGAGAGCACCTCTTGCTCTCACAGTGGCCGGCGGCAATCGGGAAGCTTCAGTGCCCCACAGCTCCTGCTGTGGACACCAGGCAGGGAGGACAGCAGGCTTCTCAAACCCTCTCACGGCCAGCTTTGGCCCAGCGTCTCTCTGGCACTCGTGATCAACTCCTGTAAACCGCGTCTCTTTTTCCAGGCCGTCACATTCCCAGCCTTCTCTGTTCCACAGCTGGGAAGTCAGCCATTGTATAAACACGTGACTTGTTAAAGGGTTGTAGGTGTAAGTCCTTCACTTCAATTACCTGACCTTGGTTAAGTCTATTAGCTGGGCATGCCTGGCTGTTACAATGGAACTCCTCTAAAGTCCTTTTCCTTGTCTCAGTACCAAAGTGGTGTGAATGAATGGAAGTGTGCATAGCTCCCAGTTGTTTCTTCCTCGCCCCAGTCTTAAGGTGAAATGAATGTGGAATCTTTTGAGTAGAAGAAAGGGGTAAGGACTGAACATAGCCTACAAAGGCAGGTGGAATATAAGGTTCCTTTTTACAAGGGAAAAGTGGATAATGTCTCACCCAAATACATCTGCTCCCCAAGTTCCCTCCACCCAAGTGATCCTCCCTCGCATACCCACCCCCACAGTCAGGATCCAATATCGATGGTCTTTCCCTGGCCACATGAGAGGAGGATTCAGGGGGAGTAGAAGTGAGTATGCCCTCAGGTTCCTCACAGCCGGTAACAGTAGTGGTGTCCAGCCATTTTTTCGAATACAAAAGTTTCGAAAGGCAAACTTTCTAATTAGTTTTTTTCGAAATGCCATTCTTTTGAATGACAATTCCTTTGAAAAAAAATGTGAAGGTTTTCCTTTTGAAACTTGGGTTAGGGTTAGGGTTGGGGCTTGGGTTAGGGTTGGGGTTTGGGAGGGTGGCGTGTGGGCTGGGGGGGAAACCCCCCCAATATACACTAAAACCTTGAAACGTTAAATAGAGCTGTCCAATTCTGAAATTACAGCACTGGACAGCTCCATCTAACGTTTTAACGTTACCCAAAAAAAGAAAAAGCATTGAAATGCTTCTTTTAACATGTAAAAGTGCATTTCAATTGAAACCAATCCATGACTATTGTGAATGGATTGGTTTAGAAAGAAATGCACTTTGCATGTTAAACATAGGATGTCACAGCTTTTGTTTTCGAAACTTTTTTTTCGAAACTTTTGTTTTTCAAATCTTTTGATTCGAAACTATCACTATAAACCAACAGCCTTTGACTACCCGGGCATCCATTTTACTGCAAATGGCAGAGGAAACCATCATATTTGAAATCAAGCAAGGAACAAGTTACTTACCTGTAACTATTGTTCTCCAGCATGGGTATGGCATGGCTTCACATGCTCATGAATATTTCCCATCGCCAGGCTGGGAATCCTCTGTAATAGAAAAAACAGTTTCACTTAAAACTGTATTTCCCCTCTAAGCCAGCCACTGTCCTCTGGGTCCCCCATCCAATGGCAGTCCTCTCCCTAAGCCCCTCCTCTGTCTGCCATCTTCAGATTTGGTAAACATGTAAAGTGGCAGCATGACCAAGAAGAGCCACAGAGGGTACAAAGGGCGGGTTAGCATGTGCATCCATGCCAGACCCATGCTGGAAAATAATAGTTACAGGTAAGTAGCTTGTTCCTTCTCCAGCATGAGGTCTGGCATGGATTCACATGCTCATGAATAACATTACACAACCATACGAGGTGGCAAGGCTCAACAGAAGCAATTAACCCTTACCTCCGGAACAGACTCACCTCAAGCAAACAGGTTGGGTAGCACTACTTGGCCGATTCTGGACTCCTCCCTGGAATCCTTGTCAACAAAGCTTTATTCTTTCACTTGAAAGAGCTTTACGTCATCGGCAATATGATATGCTATGGCATTTATAACGCGCCTATACACAAGTATTTTGAGGCGCGACGAGGTAAGGGAGGGGGACCAGAGGGAAGACAGACAACGATCTTACAAGGCCAAGTGTCATTCAGATCGCGCAAGTGCATGGGAAGGGGGGAAAGGGATAAGTGAGAGGGGGATGGGAGAGGGGAAAGTGCAGTACATGTGATAGTAGAGTAAGATAATAGAACGGCCAGATGGTGGCAAGTGCAGGTAAGAGCAGACATAAGTGCTGCTAGGGGGACTGTCGGGATACAGAAGAACAGTCCCCAGGTGAGGTCGGGGGTTGCCTGGGAGGCAGTGCAGGTGTGTAATTGGCGGGCCAGGGCCCAAGATCAGAAGGGTTGCCAGGTAACCAGCGCAGTTTCAGCCAGGAATTCAGCAGGGGAGAGGAGAGAGAAAGCAGAAGCAAAGAGGAAGGTTTTGAGGTGCTTCCGGAACCGGAGATGGTTCTCCTCAAGTTTCAGGGAGGCAGGAAGGCTGTTCCAGAGGGAGGCCCCTGCCAAATGAACAAGTTACTTACCAACTGGTAACCTTCTTTCGATTGGATGTTCCTCCAACGTATTCCTCATCTTAGATGTATTCCATCTAGCTTTCCTGCTCTTCAGAAATTTATTCGGCAGAGGGCGCCGTGCGTCGATGTCGTCGAGTCGATGGTCCCTCGAAGGCCTCTGTCGAGGGCGACGTCATTGGGTGTATAAGTAGCACCTGCGGCGCCAGTTGGTCTCAGTTCTGTTTTTCCCCTCTTTTGTATCTGTGATCTTATACTGTGTAGATTGTGCCGGCAGACAGGTATCAGCCTTGCGAGATTTGAGATGGCAATAACCCGGAAAAAATCTACAGAGGGGTTGGTTGGGAGGGCGATGAGGAATAAATTGGAGGAACATCCAATCGAAAGAACGTTACCAGTTGGTAAGTAACTTGTTCTTTGAGTGGATTGTGTCCTCCAACGTATTCCTCATCTTAGATAGGCTCCCAAAGCAGTATTTTGCATAGTACCTCTGGAGGAGGGGTCAGATTATTATTTTTTTTCCACCAATGCCTTTAGATGGTGGAATAAAGCACTGCTTTTCCAAAAGTCAGCGCCCTAGACTGGAAAGCATCCAGGCTATAGAATTTTGAGAAGGTGTGAAGTGAAGACCAAGTTGCTGCTTCGCAAATGGACCTTATTGGGACACCTCTCTGAAGGGCTGTGGAAGAGGCGATGCCTCTGGTGGAATGAGCCCTTAACCCTTCTGGTGGGTCTTTTTGTGCTAGTCTGCAGCATTCTGAAATGCCAAGCACGATCCAGCGTGAAATTGTCTGTTTTGTTACTGATTGACCCAGTTTTCTTCCTGTGTAGCCTATAAACAACTGGTTGTCCACTCTAAGCTTAGAAAGTCTAGAGATGTAAAAGCTTAAAGCTCTTTTTGGGTCCAGTCTGTGTAATCTTTCTTCCTCCTTAGAAGGATGAGGTGGAGGATAGAATGAGGATAAAACAATTTTCTGACTTTAATGAAAATTAGATATTACCTTCGGTAAGAATGATGGTTTAAGCCTCAATACAACTCTGTCCTTATGGAACACAGTATAGGGTGGCCCAGAAGACAGTGCCTGCAATTCGCTCACTCTTCTTGCTGATGTTAGAGCAACTAAAAGGCTGTTTTCCATGTTAAGAATTTTAATGGACACATGTGCATAGGCTCAAAAGGGGCACACATTATGAATTTTAAGACTAAATTTAGATCCCAAATCGGTACTTGAAATGGGTGAGGAGGAAACACATTAGTGAGACCTTTTAAGAATTGTGTTATTAAAGGAATTTTGAAGTAGGAGCATTCTTCCGATGAGCGCTTGAAAATGGAAAGCGCTGCAAGGTAACCTTTTATTGTTCCGATATTCAGACCTCTATGTGCTAGGGTCAGAAGGAAAGATAGTACTTTCGGAATAGAACATAGAAAAGGATCGACATTCTTTTCCCTGCACCAGTTGCAAAACTTTTTCCAACAGCAACGGTACAGAGACTTTGTTGCTGGTCTTCTTGCCGAAAGCAACACCTCCATAACATCATCTGGAAGGTTCCAATCCCTGTATCTCAGCCTTTTAGATACCAAGAATGAAGGTTGAGTCTTCTGACCTATGGGTGGAGAACCTGACCTTCCATTTGAGAGAGAAGGTTTTCTCTCTGAGGAAGACGTACTAGAGGACAGATGGACATATCTAGAAGGTCCGGAGACCACGTTCTCCTAGCCCAATCCGGAGCAATTAGGATCATGCGGTTCCCGAAGCGTCTCAGCCTCCTGATGACCTGAGGAATGACGGGAATCGGAGGGAATGCGTACAATAGTGGGAAATTCCAATCCACCACGAACGCGTCCCCCAGGGCTCCTCTCGGGGGAAATTCCCTTGAGCAATACCTTTCGCATTTTCGTTTGGTACTGGATGCGAATAGGTCTACCTGAGGGGTTCCCCAAAGGGCGAAGATCTCTTGAATGATTTCCTTAGCCCATTCCCATTCGTGGGACACCGTGCTCTGCCTGCTCAGAGCATCTGCCGTCATATTCTCTTCCCCGGCTAGAGGAATTGCCGTTAAAGAGATTCCTTCCTAAATCTCCCAATACCAGAGCTGCATTGCCTCTCTGCACAGGGGTAGTGACCCCACACCTCCTCTTTTGTTTAGGTAGCGCATGGCCACTGCGTTGTGCGTCATTATCAGGACATTCTTTCCCCTGACAGATGGCAGGAAGGCCTTCAGCGCTAGTCTGATTGCCCTCAGCTTCAAAAGGTTGATATGTAGTTTGGACTCCGATGGAGACCAACGATCGTTTATTGTCAAACCGTTGGCATGTGCTCCCCACCCCAGGAGTGAGGCGTCCGTCACTACTGTGATCTCCGGCCATGGTTGCCAAAAATGTTCTCCTTTTAGGATGTTCTCTGCACAGGTCAACCATAGAAGGTCTTGTCTGACCTTGTTCGGAATCTGAAGAAGATCCGTCATTTGACCCAAGAACTGGGGCCACTGAGTCTTTAGGGCCCATTGAAGGGATCTCATCCTCAAGCGTGCCTCTGGCACCAGAAAGATCCAGGATGCCATGAAGCCGAGCAACCTTAAAAAGTCGTAAGCCTGGAGATTTTGGGCATTTTGGAATTTGGAAACCATCTGAAGAATGTCTTGAGCCCTCGTCTTGGGAGGCGAGCTCTTTCCCAAGGATGTTTCTAATACAGCTCCTATGTACTGAAGCTGTTGGGAAGGTGTCATTTGAGACTTCTTTAAATTGAGGGAGAAGCCCAGTTTGTGGAGGAAATGGCAGGTGACTTTCAGATGATCCAGTGCTTGCTCGACAGAGCGCGCTCTGATCAACCAATCGTCCAGGTAGGGGTAGACATGAATCCCCCCTCTCCTGAGGTTCGCTGCCACCACTACCATTAACTTGGTGAAGAACCTCGGGGCGGAGGTCTACCCGAATGACAGGACTCGAAACTGATAGTGTGAGTCGCCAACTACGAACCTCAGGTATTTTCTGTGTTTGAGATTGTTAGGGAGAATTCTCTGTAAAGGCTAATTTCCCAAACCTAGTGAGTCCCCCAGCAGATTTTCTGGATTTTTGGGGTTTATTTTTTTCTCCTGCTAAGAGTGAGACTCTTTTCCTCCCACTTTTAGACATGATTTGTAGTGTTCCTTTGACTTTGAATGTGTTTTATGGGCTATGGGGTCTTTTACCCCATAGGGCTTCATGTGTTTTTGGTATGTGGGTCACACAGCACTCTCCGTGCCGTAACCCAGGGGTGTCGTAGTGACCCCCAAACATAGACTCCATACCCTGGGACTGACTACTGTCTCCCAGGGCAGGTGAAGTCACCATTGGCTTTACTAGTCTCAAATTGTGAACAGAACCAGTACAAACCATCATATTGTGGACGTACTGGTCGGGGCTATTCGATTGCCCCGTGGTCTGTTGTTCGAGGGGGCACTGTCCAGTCCCCCCTGACCGAGTTTTGGCTGGTGGCAGTGGATACTACTTTTTATATTCAACTGCAAATATATTCCTATGGGATTTTCCCATTGTTCGAGGCTACCACTTTTTAATATAGCCTCGAACATAACGCCGGTTTATTAAATTAATATTAATTCACTGGTTGGTAATTTTTGCCGAAACTTGGTTCCAAAATGGCGTTTGTGTTCGCTTCTGTGACTCCAACCCAAGTCGAGCCCTTTGTTCCACTTTTTGGCGGGCTTCTCCACAGAAGCCTCCAAAAGTGGTGCCACTCTGTCTGGGTACCACAGGGGGTGTGGGAGGGGGTTTAGGCACCCTGGACTGAGTTGCCTCGACAACTCAAGTCGCACTCTTGTGTGATTGGCCCAAGTGGTGAGCCGCCCGGGTCACCACTTAGCATGTTTGATTGACAGCTAGGCTGAATGAATGGAGGTTTTCTGCATAAAAGCAGGGCTTTGGGGACTGGAACTTCAGAAGTCGCCACAGGACCTAAAGAATCCGAGGAGGGAGAAGCCGAGCCGACCAGCAACGACGACACCACCGGTGGAGCCCTGCGGAACCGTCTCACCAGTTTTCCCGACGACAGAGGAGATCTCCAGCCCGGAGAGTCTTCTTCCTTTGACTGGTGGGGATAACCAGTTTGGCCGTCTTTTCGCCTTCCTGGACCATCTCGTGGCCGCCTTGCACGTGCCAAGCACCCCGGCAACCGAATACCACAGATCACCACTACCGCGAAGAACAGGGTGGTACCTTGTAACCGGGAAACTCTGCGGCTGGTTTCTTCCCTGGAAGCGCAACGACCTTCAGCTTTCCTCCACGTCGAAACCTCCTCTTCCTACTGATGAAACCCCGACTTGCGCCCACTGCCAGGAACAACTGTCCCCGCTGGAGTGTTCTTCCCACTTTCAGGTACTGTGTCCCGCATGGCTTCCCTTGCGACAGATCGTTCGGGTGACAGTAAATCCTTGACTTTCTAACCTGGGCTAGCCTGGGGCCTGTTAACTAACTATTCCTGACTTTATCTCAATCTTTTGTGAACTTCCTACAAAGACTCTTTGGGCATAACCCCACTGTGTGATCCTGGACACATTTCGCTTGCTCTCTCTAAGAGTGGGCCTGGCATTTGAACTTCCTTGCTCCCCAGTAGACTTTGCCTAACCTGCCTCACTGTGGTTCTTTGAAAAGTATTGAAAATTGTGTGCTTTCACAACTCTGCCTTTTTCCCTCCCTTTTTAATAACTTATTAGAGTGCCATCTTATGTCAAGCGCTCACCTCTGTCTGAAAATAAGTGGTGTTTCTCATTAAGACTTGTCTAATAAGTAATTAGGGTTGTATATATATATAATAGTGACTGTGGGCCTCATTACGACCCTGGCGGAAATCGGAAAACGATGGCGGAGATGCAATACCGCCATCGAATAGCGCTCGGTGCGACTATGACCCGCCACCGCAAAGTACGAAGTCATTAGCGACACCGTAGTGAACGCCAACGCTAACTGCACCAAGTACGCGCGCGCGCGCCATGCCAAACCGTAAATACCACCATGGCGCAAGGGTACGCGAATTCCGACCCTAGCGGACATGCACCTAACGCCATCAAGCATGGCGGAAAGCACCATTCCGCCATGGTGAGAAGTACGGCATCGCGAATCAACCGTAAACGGCCCCACTGAGTGCCTGTACACCGCTCCCTGCCCACAAAGCACAACTCCTCGTAGGTGCAATGAAGTCACAATGCTACCAGTGAAATGTACAAGTCACCCATGCATGCCAACGAACAAAAGATCCACAAGAGGGGCCAATGGGAGCTGCAGGGCACAGATGGCATGAATACAGAAGCCATTCCAATGGACATGACCACATTCCCCCCCCGAAACGCACGCAAACACAGGCACCTGTGACCAGCAATATCACGAAACTCACAACATTCCACCAGTCCACCTGGCTGACCGTCGTCTGTTACACAAAACCCAATCCCCCGCCCCTGAGCATGACAACATCCAAACAGTCATATTGGCATCCCCCATCCCTGACCTCACTGGGCTCCGTAGGCAAACGCGCCCAGCACAGTACCACGCGACCATACTCCGAAACCGGAACCCAATGCAGATCTCCTCACAAAACATCGCTCCCCAAATAGGAATATGCCACATCACTCGCAAAGAAGAACGCTACACGGGCCATATCAGAATAGAAATTCAATGCACAACTAAATCACCAAGCCCATACAGCCATCAGTCCATGAACTCCAAAACACATATCACCATTGTGGGCTGCATCCGCAAGGAATGACCAGCTACTACTTGTGTGACGCCCTGTCCCATCATGGTACACAGAGCCACATTCACGTACGAAAAGGCATCTGTGGCCGTTTGAAATCACAAATTAATCCAGCTAGTGCAGCTGTGTGTGAAAATGTCAACTGCCATCACCCACTAATGGGACGCCCCGCCCGTCGTTGCAACCCTGTACAGTGATGCATGAGGGCCCACCGTTACTCGAGTACTACGTTCCACTGACCCATCACAAGTCTGTTCGCGACTGCAAAGATTGTATGTAAAACAATGGGACCATAGCCGAATGTACATATCAACAAATGTTACACGGCCATCGGGTACAAATACATGATTGCAATAGCAAGATGCCGTTCCACGATTAGCAGCGTTGTGTGCGGGACGTGCTCGGCCAAAGGGGAGAGCAGCTTGCACAGGTGGAATGAATCACCACAGGTGGAGGCCATACAGCCTGAAAACACATAAAGTGCACACCCAGTCTCCTCCCACAACCACACCCACTCCGAAATGCTACCGGCAGGACTCGCGATGTTGGCCCTGGGGGACCTGATAGCACTGCAAGTACTCCAACTCCAAGAAGAAGACGAACACCAACTACAACCGGCCGCACGGAGGAGACGCAGGAGGAGGAGGAGGCCAAGGCAGGGCCCGCAAGGGCCGCCAGCACAGCCACTACCACCACGCAGGCAGCCCGCAATCCCACGCCTCCGAGCACATCCGTTCAACCTCACTGATGAGCAGATCCACACCCTCTACCGTTTGGACCGGAACACCATAGCCGCAATAGTGGACATGACACAGGCTGACCTTGTCAGCATGATAGACAGCCCAACCGCCATCCCACCCCTACTGAAGGTGGTGTCTGTACTCCACTTCCTGGCCACAGGCACCTACCAGCACACAGTCGGACAGTTGCATGGCATATCACAGCCACTGTTCTCACGGACACCATTGCAAGTGCTCGATGCCCTCCTGAAGCACGCAGACGACTACATCTCTCTACCACGCTCGGAGCAGGACATTACCAACACCAAAGTGGGATTCCATGCACTTGCCGGCATACCGGGTTGCATTGGTGCCATCGACTGCACCCATGTGGAATTGGTCGTCCCACATGCCATGGAGGCCCAGTACCGCAACCGAAAACAATATCATTCCCTGAATGCACAGATGGTGTGTGACTCCAACAGGATCATTACACATTGTTGTGCCAGATTCCCTGGATCAACCCATGATTCTATGGTCTTGAGGAACTCTACTATACCACGCTACATGGAGCGACACGCAGGGAACAGATCCTGGCTACTCGGTGAGTCTCTTTTCATGCATGATGATGTGGGGTATGTGATGCGGCAATGACCTGGCAGGAAGGGGGGGGGGGTGCGTACGTAGCAATGGCATCCCACATCATACGTTTATCGTCCACATACAGGTGATGCTGGGTATCCACTGAAGAGATGGCTCCTCACACCAGTCCGGAACCCACGGGACCAGCATGAGGAGGACTACAACCATGCCCACTCACGTACCCGTGTAGTCATTGAACAGGCATTCGGCCTACTGAAGACTCGTTTCCGCTGCCTCAGCAGGTCTGGCGGGGCACTCCTGTACCGCCATGAGAAGGTTGCAAAGATGGTGATGGCATGTGTCATGCTCCACAACATGTGCGTACGTAGAAATGTGCCCATGCCCCCAGACGCAGAACTGCAAGCACCTGATGATGGTCATGATGAGGGTGGGGATGTGGCAGCACCTCAAGGAGTCTGCGAGGCGCCGGAGGGCCGTGACATTCGTCAGCATGTCATTGATGCATGCTTCTAGCACTCACGCCTGGTGGCTGATACATGGACACGGGACTCGTGGCACTGTGTGTGTCTGGTACATGCACAATATGGACTATACGCCTAGGATGGCCTAGTACATAATGATCATCGTCGACACATCTCATTGGTTGATCGTGCACTTGTTTATGGCATATGTGATATCATGGTGAACACCCTATCGACCCGCCACCCAAGTGAGCCCAACACACCCCCTCCACCCTCCTACCTCCCCCCCGAACACCAGTGTCCAAAGATGCTCATTGTCAGTGGGCTGTCGCTATTGCAAGCCCCCTCTGCGGGTATCAGGGGCACCCCTGCCTGTGGAGCGCAGGTTCCTCCCAGATCTACGTTGGGGGCTGCCCTGGACGGAACTTGCAACGGATGATGTCTCTGCCTGCTCACGTCCATGCATGTCCCTAAGGGTTTGTGAGAGCTCAGTGAGCACACGGCGCACTGCGGCAAGTTCGGCACATACGTCTTTGGACGTCGCATGCAGTTCCCCCCTCAGGCTCTCGGTGCCACTCTCCATTTGTACTCTCAGGCTCTCGGTGCTACTCTCCATTTGTGCCCTTAGTGTCTCTGTACTTCTCTCCATTTCTGCCCTAAGTGTCTCTGTTGCTGTTTCTATGTCTGCCTTAGTGCCCCCACATTCATCGGCATGGTCCTTGAGGAGCGTGGCCAGTTGCTGCTGTTGCCCGATTAACTTGTCGAGGGACTGTTGCCTCTGCTGGGCCATGGCCATTTGCGGGGGGGTCACAGAGGGGCTGTTGACCTCATGTTGCCTTGCCACAGGGCTTGGGGGGGATGGCCAGTCGTCGTCTTGTGGGTGCCCCTGCGTGGTATTCTCATGTTGTACGGGATGGGACAGACAGGGGGATTGGGACAGGTCATGGATGGATCTGACTTCGACATCTCCGTCTTCCGTGTCGGAGCATGCTGCCATCATTGGGGTGTCACCTATGGTGCTGCTGCCACCAGAGCCAGTGCCTTCTGTGGCATCCGTTGGGGGGACCTGTGGTGGTGGTGTAGTGGGCATGCTGGCTGCTGGGGTGCCTGTTGATGTTCCCTCCTCTGTGCTGCCACCTGATTTGTGCTGCTGCCGTGTCTTGATGCGTGCAGCTGAGGTGGAGGGTCTTTGGCCGTTGGTCTTGGCCCTCTTTGCAGGTGTGCTGGTAGGGGTGTCCTGATGCTCGTCGTTTGGATCGGACCCTGTGGTGGAGTAAAGGAGGGCGAGGGTTATTAATGGGTCTGTGGGTATTGGAATGGCATTGTATCACATGCATTGGGGTGGTACATGAGGGTGATTTGGGTCGGGGCCTTAGTGGTGCTTTCATTTGTGTGTGGGGTGAGGGTGCAGTTGTTTGGCAGCCTGCAGTTAGGGTGTGCCTGCTGGACGTGTGGTGGGTGTTTTAGGGGTTTTTAATTATTTATGTATTTATTGTGGTTTTAAGGTGCGCTATGAGGGCGATGTGTGTGGACGTTCTCCTGGACATGTGTTCCTGTTGCACTATGTGGACACATGGTACTTCACATGATTGGACATTGTGGTTTTAGCATTATTTTATCTGGCCCACCTACCTGATTCTTCTGATGTCTGCACTCCTTTCTCCATCCCTCCGACTCCCTCAATGCTCTCCATTCCGATGGTGGAGGCACAGATTTCTTCCCAGGGGGTCAACTTGATGGGTGATTCAGGACCTCCCCCGGTGGCTGTGGCAATGTTGCGGTTGGCAGAGAGTATGCTGCGGACGCGTATCCGCAGGTCGTCCCACCGCTTTCGGCATTGTTGTGGTGTGCGGGGTGCGGTCCCCACCGCGCTTACCCGCTGTGCTACCAGAGCCCATATGGCCTTCTTGTTCGCAAGTGCCGTCCTGGTCATTTGCGTGGAGAAGACGACGGCACCATTCTCCTGGAGGGTCTCTGTTAGCACGGTGAGTTCCTCGCGGGAGAAGTGGACCTGCCGCTTGCGGTCGCACGCTTTCTTCGCTGCTTTTCCCATTTTACTTGGTTTCGCTAGGGTGGATGACGGGTTGGGGTGTGTCTCAGGGTTGTGTTTTTAGTGGTAGTGTGGTTTTAGTGGTTTTATAGGTGTACGGCGGGTTGTTTCCCGTTCCGGGCCCATGTTTTTGCTTCCGTTTCCGTATATTTCCGGTCACCGTACTTTCCGGTAGGCGCACTCTGCGGTGTCCGCTGTGATGGGTGGCGGTATTGCACCTAGGGCGACGTACGGCGGCGGTGTGGGCCGTTTTGGGGCCATTTGCGCCATCGCGGACTTTGCACTTCCGCCATGGCGTGGTGCTCGTGCCCGATGGGTCGGAATGGACCGCTCTTTGCTCCTTCGTGCAATGGCGGAAACGCTATTTACGCTGTTGCGGTCCGGTCAGTCACTTTCCGCCAGGGTCGTAATGAGGGCCTGTGTGTTGAATTTATTTACCTCTCTTTGTGCTAGTGTAATTTACAAGTGTGTCTTTAAATAAATAATTATATACTTTTACACCAAAGCTGTGGTCAGTGTTTGCTTGTGCTACTGTGTCTCTGTACCTATTGTGTATACTCTATATACTGCCTAACTCATCTTGAGAGAAGTCTGACTGCTCAGCCACAGCTACCAGGTAAATCTGGGTGGTACAGACTGCTACCAATTGGGTTTACTGCCAACCACCTGTAGTCCTAAATCTTTTGCAATGGTCCCTAAGGGAACTGCACAGGTTTATGCCTAACAGATATGAATCGGCACATGAAAATAAGCATCCTGGATGTCCAATGACACCAACCAGTCCTGGAGTTGAAGGGCCTGAAGGATCTGAGAAAGGGTAACCATCTTGAACTTGTCCTTCCTGAGGAACTTGTTCAAGTTTCTTAAGTCCAAGATGGGTCTCAGTCCTCTGTCATTTTTGGGGATCAAAAAATACGGGGTGTACCAACCCTTGTTCCTCTCCGCTGCAGGTACTGGTTCTATAGCACCTTTCTCCAGCAGGGTTAGAACTTCCTGCTGTAGGAGCAGGTTTGAAAGTTTCAACGGGTGTCTCCGTGGTGGATTGCTTTGAGGCTGCTTTAGAAAAGGAAGGCAATAGCCTTCAGCTATTATCTCTAGAGCCCAAACATCTGAAGTAATGGCTCGCCATTCTTGCAGATGCTGCGACAGCCTGCCTCCTACAGGTGTTTTGTGGTACAAGTCCTCAAAGTGGTTTTGTGGCGGATGTTGCAGCTGCTGATGGCAAAGAGGCTGCAGCTGGAGCTGGCTTAGCACGTTTTTCTCATCCACCAAGAGTGGCCTTTCTTTGCCCCTTTGACTGGCCATTCCTCTCGCCTTTCCGTATGAGGTGTAATAACGATAGGATCGTCCCCTCCATGATTGTCCTTGCGCACGAAAAGGCTGAGGTTGCCTAATAGTAGCTCCTAAAGATTTGGCCGCTGCTTTTGAGGTCTGCAACCTCTCAAGGCTCTCGTCAGCCTTGTTGCCAAAAAGTTAAGACCGGTCAAAAGGCATGCTCAGGAGGCGGTTTTGTACGTCCTGTGCAAAACCCGACTTCCGTAATCACGCAAACCTGCGCATTACCGTGCTAGTGCCCATGGACCTGCTTACACTATCCGCAATGTCCAATCCAGATTGAAGGGATTCCTGCACTCCCACAGAGTGTACGAAAATTTCGCCAAGGCACATGTGGAGTTGGCAGATTTTAATGCCATGCTCCCGGCTGAAAATACCTTCCGTGCCCAACCATCCACACGCTTATCGTCCCTGTCTGGAGGGATAGACGGGTACGCAAGTTTGTTGGAAGCTGTGGCTGCCTGTATGACCAAACTCTCGGGAGTTGGATGTTTTTACAGATAGCCGGGTCGCTACTGGCTGGGCGGTATTTTGATGCGAGGGATTTATTTACCGGAGGAATAGAATCTGGAGTTTCCCAATTCTTGGCCACCCTGTTTTGTAAGGCTACATGAAAAGGTAGTACTGGGTCTTCAGTGGGACCATGGTCCAATATGTCTGTTAAATCGTCCTGGACGAATTGGGCTGGTGGTCTACCCCATCCCAAGTAATCTACCACCTTGGTCATTAACTGACGGTATGATGGACTGAAATGCTCTCCTGGTTCTGGTCTGCCAAAGTAATTCTCAGGAGATGTGTCAATGCCACTTGCATTGTGTAAAGATTCCACCAAATCCCTCATTCTGCTTTCATCTGGGACATTTGGGGTGCCATATTCTAGCCCAAAAGGTACATTTTCCTCATCAGATCTCTCCTCTTTCTCAGAAATTGAGGTCAGGGACTTGAAAAACTCCTTCCTGAGGAGAGGCTTGAAAACCTTCTCTGGGAGAGGAGGAGGAAGAGGTGTATTACCGGGTTCTGAGGATATTACAGTTTTTGTAACCTTATAATTCTCTTTTTCTGGCTTTCCTGGCTTGGCTGGAGCCTTTGGCGCCAAGGGCTTTGGCGTCGACGTCGATAAGGGCGTCAACGGCATCAACGACATAGTGGTCGTCGACAGGGTCTGCTTCGAGGGCATCGAGGCGGTCTTCAAAGATTTTCCCTTCGAGGTGTGATAGGTCTCGGACGGCATCAGTGACCTCGAGCGGTTGACTCGACTTGAGCGTTTATCGCTCCTGGAAGGTTCCCTATCCTTCCTTTTACGATCACCTGGGCTCGAGGGCGCGCGAGTGTCGGAGCGATGACGCTCCCGGCCGGCTTCCGAAGAAGGCGCGGACCGAGGCTTCACCTTCTCAAACACCTCCGTCATTTTGACCATGAATAGTTCCCACTCTTGGGTAGACGAATGTTTTGTGGGGAATTTCATTTTCGGAGACTCGTCTGACGACAAGGTGAAGGGAGATCTATGGCGTTGTTTCTTTGACTTTTTTGACGAAGACGATGAGTGATGAGAATCTCATCGGGATCTAGATCGATGCCTTTCACGTCGAGGAGATTTTTCCCGATGGGGTCTCGACTCGACGCTAGAGGCTTTTCGATCCTTCTGACCTACCTGTAGCTTTCCTCTCCTTTCACGCAAGGCCTTCCCCATCCTCGCCTGACACTTCGAACAGGCCTCCATGTTGTGGCCTTCCCCAAAACACCACAAACACTCGGGGTGCGGGTCCGTGATCGACATTTTTGAGCCGCACGACTTGCATTTCTTAAAACCCGATCTCGGGGTTGTGGTCGGCGTCGATGACGAGGACATAATTACTTCTCGTTATATTCTATTTCTTGACAGAACTCGAGGCGCGCCGAATGTCCGAAGCAACGTAATTGCGGAAAAACGGAACTGAGGCCAACGGGCGCCGCGTGTGCTTCTTATACACCCGATGACGTCGCCCTCGACGGAGGCCTTCGAGGGACCATCGACACGACGACATCGAAGCATGGCGCTCTCTGCCGAAAAAATTTCCGAAGAGCAGCAAAGCTGGTTGGAATACATCTAAGATGAGGAATACGTTGGAGGACACAATCCACTCGAAAGAAAGAGATCTACCACCAACTCGTTGCTTGGAGAAGCGACTGACCCTGAGGGAGTTGGAGGCGGATGAGCGAAGAGCTCGAGAAGGAAGATATTTGAGAAGAGAGAGTTGAAGGTATTGTGGCCCCAGTCCCCAGAAGGCCTTGTGAAAAATGCAGAGGGTTTTGAAGTTAATCCTCACATCCATTGGGAGCCAGTGCAGAGATTTCAGTTCTGGAGAGATACGATCCCTGGGCTTGAGGCCAAGGACAAGTCTTGCAGTCCTGTGCTGGATAAGTTGCAGGGGGCGGAGAGCAGAGGAAGGCAGATTGAGATAGAGGCTGTTACAATAGTCCAGTCTAGAGAGAACCAGGGCTCTGGAGATGGTGAGCTTCTGGGGGAAGGAGAGGAAAGGAAGAATACCTCTGAGGAGGAGTAGCTGGTAGTGTGACTTCTTAGAGACGTCAGAGATGTGAGGAGAGAAGTAGAGTGTGTGTCATGAACCATCGGACACGTCCCTTCTGGACTTCCTGGTCCCTGACACATAGCGGCTTGCACTCAGCAGTTCTCCCAACATGGCTGTCAAACACGGAACGCTGTTTACCAGATTCTGCGTCGAACGCATCACGTTCTATAAAGCAGACACGCCCCTGTGGCCCTGCGCGTCTCATCGCTACCGCTTGCAGTGGCTAGACATGTGCTGCCGTAGTTTGCTCTTGCTATCTTCTTTGATTCCTGCTTCCTGGTCCCCCTATTACTTCCTCCTCATTCATTCCTTCCCTTTTTGTCCTCACTTGCTTCCTGAGTACACGCTTCGCTGTTTCCAGGACTTCCCGGACATTCTGAACGATCCAGGAATCGGGACGCTGAACGCACGCTGGAACCCGAGGACATACGCACAGGGATATACAAGACCCGCACTGTGCGCAAGAAGACTCCATCGAAGAACTCTAATAAACAACACAGACCGGTGAGAAGGGGGGAAACCTGTGACAGATTGAGACGCCAACAAACCGAAACTGATAAGGACATGGAGGCGGCAGTCCAAGACCTCATGCGCGGCATGTAGGAGTTATCAACAGAAGTTCAGAATCTCAAAGCCGAGAATGCTGCATTAACACAATTAGTCATGGCACGTAATTCCGCTACCAAGGAAAGTGTATTGCTGGGCGGAGTAGTGGATAAATATGATGGTTCATCAAAAAACCTTCGCGGATTCCTTGATTCGTGTTTAGTCCACTTTACCTTTAAGCCCTACTACTTCTCTACCCCCAGGGCAAAGGTGGGCTTTTTGATCTCGCATCTTTCCGGGAATGCATTAACTTGGGCTACGCCCTTCGTTAATTCTGGAGATGCCCTCCTGGATGACTATGATGGGTTCGTACAGGCTCTAAAGACCATGTTTGACCGCCCAGAACAGGTCTACAGTGCCCAGGAACGCCTACTGGATTTCCAACAAGGTTCCCAGGATATGCTTACATATGTGACACGCTTTAAGCAACTGGCCAAGGAAGCAGATTGGTCCTCGGAGGCCTGCTTTACCCTTTTTCGAAGAGGACTGAATGAAGAAATAAAAGATGAGCTAGCCAGGGTAGCTCGCCCAGGTTCCTTCCAGGCTCTTATGGACCTCTCTCTACAAATAGACTTCCGTATTCAGGAAAGGAAGGCGGATAAGAAGAAGACTAAAGTGCCTTACCAAAAGACCTCCATAGAAACTTCCTCTAAACATGAGCCCACTCCTGCCCCCACTACAGACCCAGAACCCATGCAACTTGGGGCCTTCCGCAGACCCATATCCCCGCAAGGAAGAATACGACAGATTCACACCGGGCTGTGTATGTATTGTGCCTCAGATAAACATCTTGTAAGAGAATGTCCCTTAGCTCCTCCACGGCGTTCGGGAAATGCCAGCTCCCGATCCTGGACGGAGCACAGCTTCGGGAGAGAGATGTTTGCTCCACATCTATTCCATCCTTGAACTCTCCTGGACAAAACAATCTTGTGATCTTGCAGGCCTTTCTATCGCCATCCAAGAAAGAAACTTACCCCATTTTGGCATTGGTGGATTGTGGGGCCATGGGGATATTTATAGATCAAGATTGGGTCACTACCCACCATATTCCATATGAAACTCGAGGCATCATGCAACCTGTAGAGGCTATCGATGGAAGATCTCTCTCTTCAGGACCCATAACCCTACAAACCAAAGAGATCCAACTCTCGATAAACCATCATCGAGAGGTGATCAAATTTGAAATCATAAAGTCTGCCCATTATCCAATGGTACTGGGTATGCCCTGGTTACAGAAGCACAACCCATACATCAACTGGGCAGCAGGATCCTTGTTTCTTGGTTCCGAACACTGTATGTCTCACTGTCTATCCCTGGATTCCTCGTCGACATCCTCTGAAGGTACGCTGACAGACCAGCAGGGCCCATTCACGGTCTCAAATATTATCCAGGTCCACAGGGCCTATCAGGAGTACACTGATGTGTTTTCAACTGCCATAGTTCAGGCCCTACCTCCTCACAGACCTGAAGATTACGCTATTGATACTGAACCCTCAGCGGTGATTCCTTTTGGAAGGATGTTCATTCTATCCGAACCTGAGAAAAGGGCCCTCCGAGAATACATGGATACCAACCTTGAAAATGGCACCATACGACCATCCAAATCTCCGGTGGGAGCTTTGTTGTTCTTTGTTCCAAGGAAAGATACTAAGGAGCTAGGGCTTGTCTTGTTTATCGTGGTCTAAATCAATGCACCCTCAAGGACTGCTACCCATTGCCCTTAATCTCGGATATCCTGGAAGCAGTGAGAGGAGCTGTAATCTTCACGAAGTTTGATTTTAGAGGTGCCTACCATCTGATCCGTATAAAGGAGGGTGACGAATGGAAAACAGCCTTTAGAACACCCTTTGGTCACTTTGAATACCTGGTCATGCCCTTCGGACTCGCCAATGCCCCAGCAGTCTTCCAATGTTTCATGGACTGGGTGTTCTCCGATAGGCTGTTCCTCTTCGTAATAGTTTACCTGGACGATATTCTGATATATTCCAAGGACCATCTTAAGCATGAAGAGCATGTTAAGGAAATCTTAAAGCGGTTACATGAACATAAGCTCCTGGCTAAACCCGAGAAATGCTTTTTCCATGTCTCTACTGTTCACTATCTAGGATTTGTTCTTAGTCCAGAAGGAATTGGTATGGACCACTCAAAAGTAAAAGCCATACTATCCTGGCCTGTTCCAACTACTGTGAAACAGATTCAATCCTTCCTGGGGCTGGCAAACTTTTACCAGAAATTCATACCTTCCTTTTCTGAGATAGTTCAACCGATTATTACATTGTTGAAAAAGGATACTCCCTTTCTCTGGACAGCAGCCCAAGATAAAGCGTTCCAACGATTGAAGGCTGAGTTTACACAAGCCCCCATCCTGGCTCAACCTGACATCGATCGGCCTTTCCTAGTGGAGACGGATGCCTCCAACTACGCCATCGGAGCAGCTCTAAAGCAGGAATTCGAGGACAACTTAGAACACCCCATCGCGTATCTCTCGCGAACCCTAACTCCCAGCAAGACTCATTATTCTGACTTGGAAAAGGAACTGTTAGCCATCCGTCAAGCCTTCACAGAGTGGCGTCATGTACTCCTGGGAGCAAAACATCCTGTTAAGGTCTGTACGGACCATCGGAATCTTCAAGTTTTACAATCTCTGGAATGTAGGAATAGCCGTCAAGCCCGTTGGGCCTTCTTCTACGCCCATTACCAGTTCCAAATCTATCATGTCCCTGGAACACACAACATAATTGCTGTGACGCCTTATCCCGACGTCCCGACTATGAAACTCTTGAAGATCGGTCCTTCCCAAAGATGTTTCCCCACACAATTTTTGTAGCCCAAGCAATCAGTCTCCTGGAAGACATTCGGGTTCAAACCCAGTCCTTTGAGATCTGAAAGGAATTTACAGGGAAGAATCGATGGAATCTTCGAACAAAGGACGGGTATTTGTTCAAGGATAATGGCCTGGTCATCCCCACACAGAGACTGCGACAAAGTATTATAAACCTCTGTCACGATACCCTTCACTCAGGATATCGTGGCATCACCAACACTCTCCGTTTAATACAAAGACAATTTTGGTGGCAAAAAATGAAGGTTGACGTCAAACTATACATCCAAGCCTGTGCCGTCTGCAATCAAAACAAGCATGATAACAAGAGACCGGCGGGTCTCCTACTTCAACCAACACTACCAACAAGGCCCTGGGAATACACGCTAAGGACTTCATTGTGGAATTGCCACCATCCATGGGAATACACGACTATCATGGTCACCATTGATTTATTCACTCACATGGCTCATTTTACACCATTATATAAACTACCATCTTCCTCAGAACTCGCTGGAATCTTCCTGGAACACATATTCTGACTTCATGGACTCCCTTCCAAGATCATATCAGACAGAGGACCTCAATACATATCGCAATTTTGGAAACACTTATGCCGTATACTAGGAATCCAACGTGCCCTCTCTTCAGGTTATCATCCACAGACTAATGGAGCTACAGAACGTGTGAACCAAACCCTAGAGCAATATCTTCGTTGTTTCACCACCAAGGTTCAGGACAATTGGTCTCTTTTAATACCTGTGGCTGAATTTGCCTACAACAATTCGGATCACTCGGCTGTCAAGACCAGCCCCTTCTTCTGTGTAGTGGAATGTATTGTGAGTGTAAGTGCTGTCTGTTTCATTAGGTTGATAGATTCTATCTTGATTTTGAAGACAACCAGGTGTGTTTTACTTTATGTAAATTGTTTTAGTTGAGCACTGTATGTTCAATTTGGAATGTGTTATATTCTTGAAGTATATGAACTTTTAATATGTTTTTATGAATATTAAATTATGCAAGTCATTTATTCTTGAGGGTAATTTTAATTTTTTGTTACTCTTTCTTTCTTCTTGTGTCTCGGTGTGTGTAAGTGGTTTTCTACATGACAGAGGAAGTAATAGAGCACATATTCTGTTGCCCAAGGTCTTTTGTGTACAATGAATTGCACCTCCTACCCGACCACATCGACCCAAGGGTGCTACATGGATGCAGGCTATGGCCAGAGCAGGCAAGGTGCAGGGAGGACTCAGCAGACCATGCAGGCACACACAGCGGTACATATGCAGGAGCCCGCTACACCAGCATGTGAATAGCACTTTTTCGACATGTTCCTCACACTAATGAAATCCCCACAAATGTGTATTATACTTAAGGGAATCATCCAGGAGATGATCCCATCTGGGCATCCACAGCAGCAAGCTCCGGTCCAAACACCGGCTCTGTTACAACCTCTGGCTATGGTACTGTCCCTGTGCCCAAACACCACAGTGGCCTTGCCGCAGTCCAGAGAGCCCCCCATGCAGCCTAACAGTGCGGCTCAGTCTCCTGCAGCTCCCCTGAATACTCCACCAGCAGACTCCACGGACCTGCATGACACAACAGGAGACACAGAAGACGAGAAGGATCAGGACACCTCCTTCTCCGCGAGGGCTTTTCATGAAAGGTTGGCCAAGGTAGCGGAGTACCTAGGGATTCCTCAGCCACAAAAGGTGCATCTAGTGGGGGAGAAGGGGCGGGCCCTGGCAGAGGTACATACAATCCGCTCGGCCATCCAACTGGGCATACCTTTAAAGAAAGATGTAGAGGCCCTGGCGAAGAATGGTTGGGCAAGACCTCATTCAATGCAGCCAACCAACAAGCGCCTGGATGCCAAATACAGGCAGGTGGCAGGTGGTTCTCTCATCCTGTCCATGCACACTCAGCCGCACTCCTCAATTATCACAGAAGCATCAATGTATGCCAAACCTCAAACTTCCACGTCATCATTTACTTTGGCCCTACTAGGCAAAGAGGAAAAGGTCCCTGAGGCCAATGGAAAGAAGTGTACTTGAATGTCACTCTCCACCTACGGCAAGCAAATGTGGATGCCACGCTAGCCGCAGTGATCCAAAAACTGTGGAGGGAGATTGACGACTTCCTTCCTGGCCTCCCAGTCCATAGGCAGGCTCCGTTCCGGGCCAGTCTAGCGGAAGCAAAGATAGTGGCTCAAGATCTAATGGAATCACAGGCAGGGCCGTATGCGTGGCTAAAGTCATGAAGAGGACTGCGTGGCTGAAAGCTAGTAGGTTTAATCCAGATGTACAGGACTGTATCCTCGATCTACCATTTGAGGCAGGGGGCTTGTTCCATTTGTCCACTGATAAGGAGGTGGACAAGAAAAGAAACAGCTCCCAAAAAAGCCAAATCCCTGGCTATATTTGCAAAGCCGGCTTCGAAGAACTTTGGCCAGAGCAACCCGCGATTTGACAGAGGTCATACCTTTGGTGGTTTCAGAGGCCTCCAGGAACGCTGCACTAAGCAACCCGACAGGTCTCCTAACCAACACACAAGGGCTTCTTCCAGTCCCCTCCCAGGCACCAGTCTCAGAGGGGATGAAGCAGTGACAGGGTCATCAGGATCCACAGCTCTCCAGTGGGGGGCAAGCTTGCCCTTCACTTTCAGTCCTGGCGGACAAGGTTTGCAGACCCATTGATTCTCTCAGTGGTTTCCCAGGGATTCTGCCTTCCTATACCTAAAGTTCCCCCTCTTGCTCTCCTGCAGATTGGGATGGCAATTCTCCTGGCGGAGATCCTCTCTGTAATAGTGAGATAGGCAGTGGAAGAAGTCCCCCCTCACAACGCGGCTTGGGATTTTACCTCTGCATCTTTGCTATAGAACCAGGCAGGCCTGGAAGTTGTCCTAGACCCTTCAGCCTTAAACCTTTTCCTACCTCTGCAAAAGTTCAAGATGGTTACGCCAGCATTGATAGCGGAGTCCCAGTGTGGGGGAGAGTGGATGTGCTCCTTGCATCTGAAGGATGCAAACCTACACATCCCAATTTGGCAGGCCCATCATTCCTTCCTACAGTTCCACGTCATGGGCTTCCACTTCCATTACAAAGTGTTCCCATTTGGTCTCAGTTCAGCCCCAAGGGTGTTTACGAGACTAATAAATGCAGTGGTAGCACCGCCAGATCGGCAGGCCACCACCTCTAGCCATACCTTGACGACTGGCTGGTACGAGTGGATTCCCCGGAGGGAGTCAAGAACACAGCAGGCAGGCTTATGCACAACATTATAAGAAATGGGTCTCAGGTCCAGCCTCTGAGTTCCTGCAGGAGTGACGATAGCCCACCAGACCCCCCTAGCCTGCCAATCCAACAGTCCTTGAAATTAAAACTACCCAACTGGCAAACTCAAGGGGAAAGGGGAAGTGGAGAAAATAACAAATGCAGGTTTCTTCAAGGTCTAGACCTCTGAACCTGATCACCTCTGGACTGGATAGTTCAGATGAAACATAGAAAACATTACACACACATTACTTTAGTCTTGTAGTTCCCTTTCCTCCTGTCACTAACTCTACTCCGAAACCCTCACTCCATACCTGCTGCCTATGCTGCTTTAGCTGATAGGCCTCTTATGTTTGAAGATGTGAAAGGATGTCAGCTAGTAAAACCTTTAATATGTTCCTGCTTGGTTCTCGAGCTGAGTCTCTTCCAGCCTTCAAATTGAATTATCTTGTCTTTTCCAAAAGCCACTGAAATCTTTGTCTTTTAAATATTTTCTATTTTTTATACTCTTGGTATATATACAATGTTCCCAATCTTCGTTCAGATTCATTCAAGAGACACTCTAAGAATAACATCCTGTCTCCTGATTACTTCTTACTGAAGTCATTGCTCCTCAAGAGATGGTCTGAACCTAATGCGCTGCACTGAATGGTAGAACAGAGGTCTGCCCTTTTAATTGTTAAACTTCATTGGATTAGTTCGTTCACATGAAGATAAAAGAGCTTCTGCAAAAGACAAACGGTCCGCACAGACAGTGACACGGGTCACGATGCTCACCCGCAAACAGTTGTCCTGTTTAGCTTTTTTTACTGTTCAGAAGGCAAACGCTACCATCGCTGCTGCGTACCGCTGCTCGCGCTCCGACTGTGTAACTGACACGGATGACGATGCTCTGCGCATGCGCGTACAGCGATTCAATGGGTCCTTTCCTCTACAGGCCCGACGGGAACTCCTTGCGTAAGACGCAATGAAACAAACAAAACACTATTTAATTACTTTTGACACGCGAGCGCTGTAAGGTTCAAAGTTAGTATATTAGTTTAGTATTGGCAATGCCTTCACTTTACACCCACACAAATTTTAGGATTTACATCAGCAAGCTGCTTAAACAGTTATCTTGTCAAAAGCTCTTCAACTATGTACAAGCTTACGCGCTAACATTGCAACCTAAACTTGCTGCTTATAGTTCAAATAACAGTTTAAATTCTCATGAAAACATTTCTTCAGTACTAGGAATAGAAAAGTGGAGTTCACTTAGCTTTCTTCTTCTGTGATTGTTTCTCTTGACTTCCTATACTCTTCTGTTCTTAGAGGAATTACTCTAGAGACCTACTAGCTTCACAGGAAATATGTCCAAGGGTGTCTCCTCTTCAGATGCAAGGATTCTTCTCTCAAAACTCTGGATTTAAGTCTCTGGTTACAGGAACTACTAAAGCTGCGACCTGCTCAGATGGAAACTAGGATGAAAGGCTGTTTAGAACTCCTTCAAGAATTCCAGACTACCTCACTCCCTGCCTCAGCCAATCAATGCTTCAGTTCAGAGCCTCCACCTTCCCCTGGGCAAACAAAGGCTTACTGAGAATAACATTAAGGAAATAACACAATCACTGACCCAAGCTATCTCTGTTAGGGAGAATTCTCTGTTTAGGCTGAATTTCCTAACCTAGTGAGTCCCCCAGCAGCTTTGCTGGATTTCTGGAGTTTTTTTTTTCTCCTGCCAAGAGTGAGTCTCTTTTCTTCACACTCTTGGACATGATTTGAGGGGTTCCTTTGACTGTTAATGTGTTTTATGGGCTATGGGGTCTTTTACTCCATAGGGTCTCATGTGTTTTTACTATGTGTGTTACACAGCACCCTCAGTGCAGTGACACTGGGGTGTCATAGTGACACCCCACCACAGACTCCATACCCTGGGACTGACTACTGTCTCCCAGGGCATGTAAAGTCACCATTGGCTTTCCTAGTCCCAAATTATGAACAGAAACCAGTACAAACCATCATATTGTGGACATACTGGTCGGGGCAATTCGATTGCCCCGGTGTCTGTTAGTCGAGGGGGCACGTCTCCGTCCCCCCTGATCGAGTTTTGGCTGGTGGCAGTGGAAACTACTTTTTATATTCGACCGCGAATAGATCTCTATGGGATTTTCCCATTGTTCGAGGCTACCAACTTTAATTATTTAATTCTCATAGCCTCGAACATACCGCCGGTTTATTTATTTAATATTAATTCACCGGTTGGTATTTTTTGCCAGAACTCGATTCTAAAATGGCGTTTGTGTTCTCTTCTGTGACTCCAACCCAAGTCGAGCCCGTTGTTCCACTTTTTGGCAGGCTTCTCCAAAGAAGCCTCCAAAAGGGGTGCCACTCTGTCTGGGTACCACAGGGGGTGTGGGAGGGGGTTTAGGCACCCAGGGCCGTATGTGTGGCTACGGTCATGAAGAGGACTGCGTGGCTGAAAGCTAGTAGGTTTAATCCAGATGTACAGGACTGTATCCTCGATCTACCATTTGAGGCAGGGGGCTTGTTCCATTTGTCCACTGATAAGGAGCTGGACAAGAAAAGAAACAGCTCCCAAAAAAGCCAAATCCCTGGCTATATTTGCAAAGCCGGCTTCGAAGAACTTTGGCCAGAGCAACCCGCGATTTGACAGAGGTCATACCTTTGGTGGTTTCAGAGGCTTCCAGGAACGCTGCACTAAGCAACCCGACAGGTCTCCTAACCAACACACAAGGGCTTCTTCCAGTCCCCTCCCAGGCACCAGTCTCAGAGGGGATGAAGCAGTGACAGGGTCATCAGGATCCACAGCTCTCCAATGGGGGGCAAGCTTGCCCTTCACTTTCAGTCCTGGCGGACAAGGTTTGCAGACCCATTGATTCTCTCAGTGGTTTCCCAGGGATTCTGCCTTCCTATACCTAAAGTTCCCCCTCTTGCTCCCCACCTCTCCTGCAGATTGGGATGGCAATTCTCCTGGCGGAGATCCTCTCTGTAATAGTGAGCTAGGCAGTGGAAGAAGTCCCCCCCCTCACAACGCGGCTTGGGATTTTGCCTCTGCATCTTTGCTATAGAACCAGGCAGGCCTGGAAGTTGTCCTAGACCCTTCAGCCTTAAACCTTTTCCTAGCTCTGCAAAAGTTCAAGATGGTTACGCCAGCATTGATAGCGGAGTCCCAGTGTGGGGGAGACTGGATGTGCTCCTTGCATCTGAAGGATGCAAACCTACACATCCCAATTTGGCAGGCCCATCATTCCTTCCTACAGTTCCACGTCATGGGCTTCCACTTCCATTACAAAGTGTTCCCATTCGGTCTCAGTTCAGCCCCAAGGGTGTTTACAAGACTAATAAATGCAGTGGTAGCACCGCCAGATCGGCAGGCACCACCTCTAGCCATACCTTGACGACTGGCTGGTACGAGTAGATTCCCCGGAGGGAGTCAAGAACACAGCAGCCAGGCTTATGCACACGTTATAAGAAATGGGTCTCAGGTCCAGCCTCTGAGTTCCTGCAGGAGTGACGATAGCCCACCAGACCCCCCCTACCCTGCCAATCCAACAGTCCTTGAAATTAAAACTACCCAACTGGCAAACTCAAGGGGAAAGGGGAAGTGGAGAAAATAACAAATGCAGGTTTCTTCAAGGTCTAGACTTCTGAACCTGATCACCTCTGGACTGGATAGTTCAGATGAAACATAGAAAACATTACACACACATTACTTTAGTCTTGTAGTTCCCTTTCCTCCTGTCACTAACTCTACTCCGAAACCCTCACTCCATACCTGCTGCCTATGCTGCTTTAGCAGATAGGCCTCTTATGTTTGAAGATGTGAAAGGATGTCAGTTAGTAAAACCTTTAATATGTTCCTGCTTGGTTCTCGAACTGAGTCTCTTCCAGCCTTCAAATTGAATTATCTTGTATTTTCCAAAAGCCACTGAAATCTTTGTCTTTTAAATATTTTCTATTTTTTATACTCTTGGTATATATACAATGTTCCCAATCTTCGTTCAGATTCATTCAAGAGACACTCTAAGAATAACATCCTGTCTCCTGATTACTTCTTACTGAAGTCATTGCACCTCAAGAGATGGTCTGAACCTAATGCGCTGCACTGAATGGTAGAACAGAGGTCTGCCCTTTTAATTGTTAAAGTTCATTGGATTAGTTCATTCACATGAAGATAAAAGAGCTTCTGCAAAAGACAAACGGTCCGCACAGACAGTGACACGGATCACGATGCTCACCCGCAAACAGTTGTCCTGTTTAGCTTTTTTTACTGTTCAGAAGGCAAACGCTACCATCGCTGCTGCGTACCGCTGCTCGCTCTCCGACTGTGTAACTGACACGGATGACGATGCTCTGCGCATGCGCGTACAGCGATTCAATGGGTCCTTTCCTCTACAGGCCCGACGGGAACTCCTTGCGTAAGACGCAATGAAACAAACAAAACACTATTGAATTACTTTTGACACGCGAGCGCTGTAAGGTTCAAAGTTAGTATATTAGTTTAGTATTAGCAATGCCTTCACTTTACCCCCACACAAATTTTAGTATTTACATCAGCAAGCTGCTTAGAACAGTTTTCTTGTCAAAAGCTCTTCAACTATGTACAAGTTTACGCGCTAACATTGCAACCTAAACTTGCTGCTTATAGTTCAAATAACAGTTTAAATTCTCATGAAAACATTTCTTCAGTACTAGGAATAGAAAAGTGGAGTTCACTTAGCTTTCTTCTTCTGTGATTGTTTCTCTTGACTTCCTCTACTCTTCTGTTCTTAGAGGAATTACTCTAGAGACCTACTAGCTTCACAGGAAATATGTCCAAGGGTGTCTCCTCTTCAGATGCAAGGATTCTTCTCTCAAAACTCTGGATTTAAGTCTCTGGTTACAGGAACTACTAAAGCTGCGACCTGCTCAGATGGAAACTAGGGTGAAAGGCTGTTTAGAACTCCTTCAAGAATTCCAGACTACCTCACTCTCTGCCTCAGCCAATCAATGCTTCAGTTCAGAGCCTCCACCTTCCCCTGGGCAAACAAAGGCTTACTGAGAATAACATTAAGGAAATAACACAATCACTGACCCAAGCTATCTCTGTTAGGGAGAATTCTCTGTTTAGGCTGAATTTCCTAACCTAGTGAGTCCCCCAGCAGCTTTGCTGGATTTCTGGAGTTTTTTCTTTCTCCTGCCAAGAGTGAGTCTCTTTTCTTCACATTTTTGGACATGATTTGAGGGGTTCCTTTGACTGTTAATGTGTTTTATGGGCTATGGGGTCTTTTACTCCATAGGGTCTCATGTGTTTTTACTATGTGTGTTACACAGCACCCTCAGTGCAGTGACACCGGGGTGTCATAGTGACACCCCACCATAGACTCCATACCCTGGGACTGACTACTGTCTCCCAGGGCATGTAAAGTCACCATTGGCTTTCCTAGTCCCAAATTATGAACAGAAACCAGTACAAACCATCATATTGTGGACATACTGGTCGGGGCAATTCGATTGCCCCGGGGTCTGTTAGTCGAGGGGGCACGTCTCCGTCCCCCCTGATCGAGTTTTGGCTGGTGGCAGTGGATACTACTTTTTATATTCGACCGCGAATAGATCTCTATGGGATTTTCCCATTGTTCGAGGCTACCAACTTTAATTATTTAATTCTCATAGCCTCGAACATACCGCCGGTTTATTTATTATATATTAATTCACCGGTTGGTATTTTTTGCCAGAACTCGATTCTAAAATGGCGTTTGTGTTCTCTTCTGTGACTCCAACCCAAGTCGAGCCCTTTGTTCCACTTTTTGGCAGGCTTCTCCACAGAAGCCTCCAAAAGTGGTGGCACTCTGTCTGGGTACCACAGGGGGTGGGGGAGGGGGTTTAGGCACCCTGGACTGAGTTACCTTGGTAACTCAAGTCGCACTCTTGTGTGATTGGCCCAAGTGGTGAGCCGGCCGGCTCACCACTTAGCATGTTTGATTGACAGCTAGGTTGAGTGAATGGGGGTGTGCTCCATAAAAGCAGGGCTTTTGGGACTGGAACTTTAAAAGTCACCACAGGACCTGAGAATCCGACGAGGGAGAAGCTGAGCCGACCTGCTACGACGACACCACCGGTGGAGCCCTGCGGAACCGACTCACCACTTCCCGATGACAGAGAAGATCTCCCGGCTGGAGAGTCTTCTTCCCCTGACTGGTGGGCACAACCAGTTTACCTTCTTTTTCTCGCATCCCAGGACGTCTTGTGGTCAAATTGCCCGTGCCAAGCACCCTGGCAAACGGATAGCCACTTACCACTGGACCGCGAACAAAAGGACCGCTCCTTTTAACTGAGAACTCCGCGGCTGGTTTCTTCCCTGGCAGTGCAACGGACTCCTGCTTTCCTCCCCGCCGAGATCCTCTCTTCCCCCAGACGAAGCACCGACTTGCATCCGCTGCCAGGAACAACTGCCCCTGCTGGAGTATTCTCACCACTTTAAGGTACCGTGTCCGCCAGGCCTCCCTTTCTAAAGATTGATGCAAGGTAATAATAATCCCTTAACCTTCTGGACTGGGCTGGCCGCCTTGACCATCTAACTGGTCCCTTTCTTTTGGTCCAACTCTTTCTGAACCTTTTTCGAGACTTTTCTGCACTTTTCAACCGTGTGACCTTGGACACATTTCGTTCTGATCCTCTTAAAGTGGATCCGGCTTTCTGAACTCTAACTTCACGGTTTGATTCTTCCTTCCTCGCTTGCTGTGTTCTTGTGAAAGTGTTGGGATCTGTTTCAATTTATGCTCTGCCTTTCTCTCCTTTTTAAACCGAATTATTAGAGTGCCATCTGTGTTAAGCGCTCACCGCTGTCTGAAAATATGTGGGGCTTTACTTAAGACTTGTCTAATATTCTTTTAAGGGAGTGTATATCTTTTAGTGACCGTGTTTTTGAACTGCTTGATATTAGTGCCAGTGTGTTTTATTAGATGTGGTTTTAAATAAATAATTATATCTCTTTTACACCAAGCTCTGGTCAGTGTTTGCTTGTTCTACTGTGTTCTTTTGACCTATTGTGAATACTCTGTATACTGCCTAACTCTTCTTGAGGGAAGTCTGACTGCTCAGCCACAGCTACCAAGTGAATATGTGTGGTACAGACTGCTACCAAGTGGGTTTACTGCCAAACGCCTGTAGTCTTAAATCTTTTGCAGTGGTCCCAGAGGGAACTGCACAGGTTTCTGCCTAACACTCTCCGCCACCAATCACTCCCTTTAGTTACCAGTCTAATGTCTATACAAACCACCCCTCCAGGAAGTGTGTCTGAAGCGTGAATGGCTTAAGCGTGAACAGTATGGCACCCTGACAGTACCCCCTTCCGTAAAGCCCTGTCCCAGGGCCTGGCTTCCCTGGCTGCAAGCGATGAAAACCTTTAACTAACCTGGGAGCATGCACATTCTCAACCGTTTCCCAAGATCTTTCCTCCGGCCCTCAACCTTTCCAGTCCACCAAATACTGCAGTTGCCCACGGATAATCCAAGAATCCAATATTGCCTGCACGAGCGGATTCCCCGGAGGGAGTCGAGAACACAGCTGTCAGGCTTATGCGCACGTTATACGAACTGTGGTTCTCCATAAACATCACAAGAAGTCACATCTTCAGCCTACTCAGTCTTTGACCTTCTTGGGTCTCCTCTGGTATACGAAAGCAGAGAAGATGTTCCTCTCCGCAGATAAGGTTGCATCGATCAAAGCGGCTACAGAGCATTTCCTGAGCAGGGCGGTAACTTCTGCATGGTGGTGCTAGCGATTATGGCAGCTTGTCTTCTGGAGGTGCCTCACAACAGGCTCAAAATAAGGAGGCTGCAACTACATTTCTCAGCCTCTTGGAATCAGGAAACTGGCTCCCAACCGGCATTAGTCAGCATACCATCTGACCTCCACCATGACCTGCTCTGGTGAAGGACAGACAGCAATCTCTTGGCGGGCACACCATTCAGGCAGCCTCAAGCCACATTCACCATTACCACAGCCTCATCCCTCGAGGGTTGGGGAGCCCCTTGGAACAAACACAGTGTCCACAGCCTGTGGTCGAGACAGGACCAGGGCAGGCCCATAAATTGGCTCGAAATGATGGCTAAATGGCTAGCTCTGAAAGCTTTCCTCCTGGAAATCAACAACAGGCCGGCCTGCACCTGCATTTACAACCTCAACAAACAGGGGGGCACCCGTTGATCTCCTCTGTGCAGGCTAACAATCGACATATGGGAATGGGCCATAGCAAACAATATATCCCTCTCGGCCGTCCAACCTAGAGGCAGACAGGCTGAGCATGCTGGGGATAGACAATTACGAATGGCAGTTGAATGAGAGGGTCCTGAGAGATATCTTCAACAAATGGGGTCAGCGTCAGGTAGACCTATTTGCCACCTCGAGCAACAAGAGGTGTCACCAGTTTGCGTCCTGGATGGGTCAATGCACAGCTTCCCTTGGGGATGCATTGCAGATTCAGTGGAATGGCATTGTGGGCATACGCATTCCCACCCACCCTGCTTACACACTAGGTCATCTGCAAGGTATGGGTGATGGGGGGACTACATCTCATCTTGATAGCAACTGTGCAGTACCTCCATTTGTCACAGGACAATTTTGACATCATCCAAGGAGCAAGAAGTGCATCCACTAGGAACCAATATTAAAGCAAATGGACCAGATTCTGTCATTGGTCCAAGGAGAAGGGCATAGAAACCTTAGGGTGCACCCTCAACCATGTGATGTCCTTCTCAGCACCTCTGGCACCCGCTGGTGTGCAGATGGACACGTGCTGCAACTACCTGGCAGCCATAGGTGCATATAGGAACTCCGGCGATAACCTTTTCTCAACCTCTGTCCCGGTGGTCAAAAGGCATCTTGCAGGACTAACCAGATTGTACCCTCCTGTCAAACGTCCACACCCGGTCTGGGATCTCAACGTGGTTCTGGTAGCCTTGGCCATAGACCTTTTGAGGCCATGGCTTCCGTGGACATCAGAATAGTCTTTTTTTTTTTAAATCAAATTTTATCAGCAATTTAAAACATAGAGAAGAGCATCATAACGAATAAAACGTTGATCACAACAGAGCATTGCACAACCGTTAGAGGCAGCTACAAATCCACTCCAGATTGGTCACTGATAAGACTGCGCTCTTGGTGGCCCTTACCGGCAGGATTAGTGAAATTCAGGCAATAGTGGCTACTGAGCCATATACCACGTTCTATCGGGACAAGGTGGTGCTACAGACACACCCCTCATTTCTCCCAAAGGTAGTGTCTTCGTTTCACCTCAATGAAGAAATAGTCCTTCCAACTTTCTTCCCAAATCCGCATGATAAAGCAGAATAAGTCCTGCACTGTCTCCACCTCAGGAGAGCGCTCAAATTTTACCTTGACAGGACTAAGGGCTTCTGCAAGTCGGATGCCTAGTTTATCATTTTCGGAGGATAAAAACCAGGAAGTCAAGCCTCCAAAGCCTCAATAACAAGGTGAATGGTTTTGGCAATCAAGAAAGCCTACGAAGGGCAGCGCATGAAGTTGTCCATGCATGCTCATGCAGTCAGAGCCAAGGCTACTGCTCTGGCATTCGCATTCCAAAGACACGTACCATGGCCAAACTATCAGCAAGGCGGCCACGTAGGCCTCCCCATCGGCCTTCTGCACGCACTATTGCTTAGACGCCAGTCCCAGATCGATACTGCATTTGGCCAAGCGGTCCTATAAAACCTGTTTTCCTAAGAGTTGCAAGTCTCTCCACCCCAGGGCTTCAATGAGTGGTATTCGCCCATACAGTATGGAGGAAAGGGGATGGGCTGTAGGAGTAATTATAAGTTAGTGACTAACGTACTCCTAGTCCATAGTCCCCTTTCCTCCATACATCCCAACCTCCTCCCCCTTTAAATAAAATGGTGTTATTAGGCAAACTTAATGTGGCCGATGCGTCAAAGGGGATTGGGGTGTGGCACTGGTGAGCGGAGTCAAGGGAGCCTTGCTCCCGGGGCCAGGCCCCGTGCGCAACAGAATTTAAAGGGGAAGACGATTTCTTTAGTGAAAAAGGTTCTGTTCCCGTCCCAAGCGAGGGGAGCCCATACAGTATGATATGACCATTTATTTATATAGCGCCTATACACAATGTGTTTCAAAGAGCTTCAAGGCAAGGGAGGGAACAAGGGAAAATACAATGACATTCTTACAGTCCATGAAGAGTAAGGATGTGAAATATGGAATAGGAGTAATGTTGCCTCGCTGCTACCAGCTCGCCTGCTTCAGTTCTCCTAAGCGGTCAGGACACCTCACCTGAACGGCTCCCCATGTCCGGCTCTGGCTGCTTTCAGCGCTCTGTCGGCTTCCCCAGTGCTCTGGTGCTAGCCTGTGTAGGGAACTCATGGTGCCAATAGTAAAGACAGACACATGTGATCACAGTGCAAGGGTGTTTATGGAACATCAATTGGGTTTGAAAAACGCCCATCTAATCCTAAATCTAAAGATGGGAGCAAGCTACCACAATCAAATACTGATAATGCAGTCCTAGTCGAGTCTGTCAAAATAAAAGGTCCTATGCTAATAAATCTATTGCCAATCCCTACTTCTAAATACAAATAGTGTGGGAAACAATGTTATGCAATGTCACGCCACTTCTGGGGAGACCGAGGTCCAGTGCGATCGCTCTCCCTTCTCCTTCCTGGCGGATCTACCCGCGCTTTCGCGTCTGGGGAGCCGCCAGAAGGAGAGCTTCAGGAACCGCTGTTGGTGGGCTGCGGCGCATGCGCGGCAGACCGCTGTCTCGGTTCCGCGCATGCGCCGTAGATTGGGCTTGTACACTGGGAAGGGCTTGCCTTCCAAGCCTCGTTTTGGGTCCGCCGGCGCTCGGTGATGAAACGGCTTGCGTTTCAGGCCTCGCGGGTGCCGGCGGCCCATAAAAGGAAACCGCAACAGAAGCTAATTGCGTCTCAACGCGGAAGCTTCGTTCGTGTTGCTCGCTCCTGGTTTCCTGAGATTCCAGCTTCCTATTACCCTGCCTTGCCCTCAGCCTGCCTGGGTATTCTGTTCTACTTGCCCTGCTTTCAACCTGCCTGGGTATCCTGTTCTACTTGCCCGGCCTTCAGCCTGCCTGGGTATCCTATTCTACTTGCCCTGCCTTCAGCCTGCCTGGGTATCCTGTTCTACTTGCCCTGCATTCAGCCTGCCTGGGTATCCTGTTCTACTTGCTCTTGAACAAGATCCACATCAAGGAAAACAGGTACGCAGTCTTCACGAACATCTCAGCTTGACATGCACCAGAAAAGGGTTCAAGAAATGATGTAGCTGGATATTCAAGCCATTTGCTTCCTTTCCCCACATTTTCAGCACAGGACAAGGCGGCACACTCAAGCTTAGCACACTCTCTGGCTTCTCTAGCACGAGGATCCATTTCAAAACATTAACATCAGGGTCTTCTGTGCCAAAGTCTCTTCACCATTTAAAGTCTCTAATTTCATAGGGCCTGATGCAACCCAACAAGCATTTAAGTTGCTTTCTTCTTAGGATTTCACATGTACAACTTCTCGGGTGAATTTCTGTTCACCGCGGGCCTCCCTCAGCTGGGCTAAGACCCACTTAAACACAAAACGTTCAATTGGTCTCCCCCGCCGAACTCAGACCAAATTTATCTACTTTTCCAAACTTTCTCTACTTCATCAAAATGGAAGACTTTCGACTGTGTGTGGGATTTTGCTCGACCCGTTTCAGCACCACTTCGATTCACAATTACTCATTCTCTTCTTGATATAATCTTTTCTTCACTTTCACAACTTCTCAGCTGGATACCTTACAGAGACCTTTCGATAGAGCACCCACGCGGTGCCGGACCACTCTGTAAAAGGTATTGTATCTTGCTTTTAAAGTTCAATCACTCATCAGCAGTTCAATTTCCCTTGCTACTTATCACACGCATTTTAATAATGTTCGTTCCAGCACTCGCCATACAATGTTGCTGCTTGCAACCTTGGCCTCAACACAGACCGGTCTTGTATCGGTCTCCCTAACTCACCGGCTGTGTTAATTTCACTGATGCTGCTTTGTTCTTGGCGCCAAGGACAGTACCACAGCGGCCGCTGCTTCTCCCCGCCTTGATTATTGACACAGGAGGGCCCCGGGTATCTCCGATACACAATGCGGGATTCTTCAGCCTGATTTCCTGGTCTTACTCTTTCTATTCACGAGGCTTCTGGGAATTAACAGTTCCTTGTCGAAAAGGTCAAGGGAACTTCCCTCATTGCGATCCCCTTCTATTTTGCCGTCTTTCTTCTCTTGTTAAGCTGCTGTTTCGAAATTGCTGTTTCCTCGTGTGCTTTGCCTCACTCCGAGTGTGCTCTGGTGCTCCTCCTTTTAATCATGTGGGGAGAGGTAATAGGGGTCAGGTGTGTATGATTACAATGAGGGTGGTTGGTGGTAGTCTTTCCTCTGTCTCGCAAGGTGTTTTATACAGGTAATCTTTACTACTCCCAGTCGTCTCCTCTTCTTCACAGTACTATGTGAAAATAGGGAGGGAAGAAAGTTGTATTTGGAAATGTCCCAAAATGGTAGAAGGGTTGTGCCATGGTGGGCAATTGAAAGAAGTGGGATACCACGTCTTGTCATCAGGTGTCTCTGCTCCACTCCCGAAGACCTCTCACTCAGGTGATCCTCCCGCACTTGTCCACCCCCAAGAGCCTGGATCGAAGCATTTTACAGTGGGGAGAGTAACACAAAGATACGGCTGTTGCTGCGCGACATCTACAACTGAAATCTGAAGCCCATACGACCCTATCATGACCGGCATCAACTTCACTCACCACTCCCGGCATTGTGGATCTCCCGCGATGTCTTCCTCTGCTGCTTCTTGGAGCCTTCAAAACTCCTCCAAACACTATTACCACTGCCCTCCTGCTGCTGCTGCTTTGGCTGCCTCCCCTTCCTCCAGCTTGGTATAATGGCTTGCACCTGAGGAGGCCTTTTATGCCTCTCAGCCATCCTTAGGTGTGGATCATTAACCTTAATGGGCCGCACACTGCAACCTCGTGCTTACGCAGCCCTCTTCTTTGTCCCAGTACTCTAGGAATTATTGAAGTTCATAACACAAACACCAGTTTTCTTAATGATATTTTCCCCACCAAGTTCCTTTTTCTCCTCAAGTGTATTCCTCAAAGGAGTATCACAAGGATAAAAATATATATTTTGTTTTAAGGAATAGTGAGGTTTTCTAGACTTAGTAATTTTTAAAGACTTCTTTGGAAGCTGTTCCTGAGACTCATACAATTTCCTTTTTCTAGGAGTATTATAGTTTTTGTCACTCTTAATACATGATTGGTTATAATTATTCACTCACATTGTTATAATTAACTTTAGGGAGTACCCGTTCTCTTTGAAAACATGCCACTTCATGTACTGGCAATAATGATATTCCCTTTCCTGGAGGTAGACAAGTACCACGTCTCATCCCATGAAGTCCTCCTGTTTCCCTGGGGTCCTTCTCCTCCCAGGTGATCCTCCGGGCTAACACCACTCCCAGGGTCATGATCAGGAAGCATCTGCCTTTCCCTGGCCACCTGAGCAGCGACTTTAAGTAGGGTTTTCGTGAGGTCTCCACAGAATTCATCACAGCCTCGAGGGTGACCTGCAAGGTGTGGGAGAGGGACTCAGCCATGGCAGAGACCACCCTCATTCCCTGCACAGATGCTTTGGGCCAGCATGATCAGTGCAGCAGAGGTTTGTCCCTGGGCCTGTGTGCTCCTGAGGCTGCTGGCCTGTATGCATTTGCATGGCAGGCGCAGCTCGTTGCGTTGCTGCTGTACCAGGTCTGCTATGGCCCTTGCCGGCCCTCCGTTGCACAGAGTCGCACATCCATGTCCCGGATGTTGGGCATGGGTGGACGAAGGGGGCTGTGCAGAGTTGTCAGGCTTAACGATGGGCTTGTAGGGGTTGTGGTAGGGGTTGTGGTTCTCCTCCTCCTCCTGAGATATGCTGGCAGTGGAGCAGGCGCAGGTGGAGCTGGCACAACTGGCAGTGGCAGGATGAGGTGGAGCTGGCACTGCAGGCAGTGGCGCAGGAGGTGGAGCTGGCACAGCTGGCAGGCCAGGATGAGGTTGCGCTGGCCCAGTGGAACAGGAGGAGGTGGTGCTTTTGCAGGAGGACGTGGAGCTGGTGCAGGAGGTGGCAGTGGTGGGGCCTTGCCCATTCTGGGCACACATGCTGTGCCGGATGACGTTCCAGCCACGTCATCATCATCAGAGTGCTGAAATTAAAATGCTTTTAGTCTTCTGGGTGTCACATCTGCGTGCTTGCATTACATTCATGCTATACTGTGTGTTCCTGATCTTGTCATGCTGTTTGGTTGCTCAGTATGCTCCGATGTGTGCTTCTACATGTGGGTGGTGGGTGTGCACATTGACTGTTGGTCTGTCACAGTGGCTTGTGGTTGTGTGTGCGGTAGGCCTTTGATTCTTATCCTGGTCTCCCTTGGCACATATGGGTCGCTCTTCATGTGTCCATGTGCGCAGCAGTGCATTTTGTCTACAGTGCTTGTGCATGGAAACGTCTGCCTGCAAATGTGTATCTGAGATTGGATCATTTGCTGTGACTGACATGTGTTGGACCATTTCCCTTCCCCATTTAGTGTTTCCTATTGGGATTCATTTGTTTAGACACAAAATTGGCATTTACATGGGATTTGTTTAACATAACACCATCGCCTTGGGTTCCGGCTCTGGCCACTACTGCCCAGACTCCCTCGATGCCCTCCATGTGCAGTTAAATTGTAGACCAAGTGAACCAGAGTGAAAACTGAGCAAAACAGCACAGTGAAAACCACACACAAGGGATTCTCTAGCAATTTCTCACAAGGGAGGGAAAGCACAAGTTATACAGAAATATCTTCTTACACACCCTAGCAACTCTTCCCATAAGCTTGTGAACCACTTTAAGCAAGACAGTGCATCAGTATAGGAAATACTTAAATGAAAACTGAGCAAAATGGAATTTCACAAGTTGTAAAAAGGGGAAGAAAAGGGTAGTTATACGAAGTGGATGCACCAACACAGTTCTAATTGAGAACCAATTTAAAGAAGGCAGTTCTAACAAATGTAGTCAGAGTCAGTAGGCCTGTGCCAGAGTCAGTGGTACAAGGCAAGGGCCCAGGAGCTAAATGTTAGTGTAGCTGCAAGTCAGGTATTTGGTTAACGGTGTCGAAAAGGTGGATGCAGAAGGTGAAAGACAATGTTAAGGGAGAGGGGCGGCCAACCCAACAGGTAGGTAAAGGATTTAAAACACCTTTAGAGCTACCGCGAAGAAAGGACAGCCTGGCGGAACAATGTACCTTTAAAATGAAGAAGTGGCTCCTGCGGTGGCGGTTGTTCCTGGTAGTTCCTGCAGTTCGGGGATCCAGCAGAGGAAGAGAGTCTCTCGTCGTGGAGGAAGGTTCGAGTTACTGCACTACCCAGGGACGAAACCAGCCGCGGTGCAGCCCGATGAATAAAAGGTACGCTCCTTTAAATCGTGGTCTGGGTGGGTGTGTGCCTGGCTATCCGGTCTCCAAGTACAGGGTACTGGCGATTCGACCAAGGCAGGTCCGGGAAGGCGAATGGCAAACTGGTTGGCCCCACCAGCTCAAGGGAAGAAGGCTCTTGCAGATGAAGATCTTCTCTCGTCTTGTGGAAAAAAGTGGTGAGAAGCTGCAGCAGGGCTTCACCAGTGGTTCAGTTGTTGCAGCGGTCTTTGGCTTCTCTCCTCTTCAGCTTCTTAGTTCCAGTGGTGACGTCTTGCTCTTCCAGTCCTCAGGACCCTGCTTTTATGCAGAAAGATCCCCATTCATACAGCCTAGCTGTCACTCACACAGTGGAGTGGACATCCTTGGCGGGAGACCCTCCAGCCTATCAGGATAGAGTGCGACATGGGTGGTTGAGGCAACCCTGTCCAGGGGTCCTACTCCCGCCCTCCCACACAATGGACCCACCCCAGACTCAGTGGCGCCGAATGGGGGGCTTCTTGGCAGAAGCCCGCCAAAAGGTCGAACAAAGGATCCCCGACCTGGGTTAGGAGTTTAGAGAAAGACACGAGAAAGAAGTTATATTAAAGTTCTGGCAAATAAAACCTACCGGAGTAAAGTTAATATTAAAATACACCAGAGGTATGTTAGAGGCTGTTAGAAACTGTGGTAGCCTCAAAAAATGGGAATATCACATAGGAAAATATTTGCGGTTGAATATTTACAGTAGTAACCACTGCCACCAGCCAGACACTTTTGAGAGTACCCTCTCAAAAATTAACATCATGGAAAAACTATTAACTTCCCAGTACTTCCATAGTAAGATGGGTTGTACTGGTTTAGTTCACAAAAATTGAATAATAAAGTCAAGGGGGACTTTACATGCCCTGGGAGACAGTAGTCAGTCCCCGGGTATGGAGTCTACGTTTGGGGGTCGCTACGACACCCCTGTGTCACTGCACGGAGGGTGCTGTGTAACACATGTGAATAAAGATGGTTCCTATGGAGGTGAGAGAAACCCCATAGACATTAAACACAAAAATAGCCTAGAACACACATAGCAAAAATAAGAATGGGAAGAAGAGTCTCTCTATTAGCAGGAGAAAAGAAACAAACCCTTCAAATCCAGCAAAGCTCTTGGGGGACTCTATAGGTAAGGGAAATTAGCTATAAGATGAGAATTCTCCCTAACATCCATGCACTTTTGTGTCATTTTAAAACATTACAATGTGCTGTCCGGTGCTGACATTTCAGCACTAGTCAGCCCCGTGTAACGTTTTAATTTTTTAAAGCCCCCCAACTCCCACGCCTACCCCCCAACCCTAACCCAAGCCTCAACCCTAATCCTGGCCCCAACCCTAACCCAAATGTAACCCTTACTCTAACCCTAGCCCCAACCCTAACCCTAGCCCCAACCCTAACCCTAACCCTAATTTAACCCTTAAACTAACCCAAACCCAAATCCTAACCCTAGCCCCAGCCCTAACACTAATGTAACCCTTAAACTAACCCAAGCCCCAACCCAACGTCTTAAACTAACCCAAGCCCCAACCCCAACCCTAATACTTACCAATATATGTCGATGGAACTATCACATTTTTTCAAAGAAATGGCCATTCTATGGAATGGTATTTCGATTGAAAAAATTCTATGGTTCGGGTTTTGATGGTTTAGAATTCGATAGAATGACTGGATACCGCTATTTCCAGGGTTGGTAATTACGGCATTGGAAATGTCAGATTCCGAACTAACAGTCTGGGTGCTGCTATTGTTGTTTCTGGCATTTCTGCTGGAATCAGTGACAATTTTGATTTTTTTCCGGTAATTCCGGCATAACGTTAGTACTGTTTCCGCCAAGGGGGGTAAGTGTGCACCCGCAGACCTGAAATATGCCATTCATTTCAGCGGTTAGTTTTCTGTGTGAATGCATCACAAAGTAAGACACAGACAACAGATTCAATTTTCTAAATCAAAGGTTTTATTTTTCTTTAATGTCAGGATGGCGTAAGGTCACTATGCTGAGTTGAGCTATCCCTACCTAAAGAAAACTAAGCATAATCTGGGTCAGTAAGTTCAACTCAAAAGTCTGTCTGTGTCCAAAACCTATACTTGCCCTCACAACTAAATGTGCATAATATGTAGGGAGGTCAGCAGCAAATGAAATAGTGTTCAAAACAAAGTTGCGAGCTTCTTCCAGCTCCAGGCTTATACTCCTCTGCCCCCTGCCCAAGTTCAGAACAGTTCCAAAAGATCTTGGGATTCCCTTTCCCAAGAGTTCAGCTCCTCCAGTTTCAAAATAATAATAATCAGTTCAAATTTCACAGCTTTCAAACAGTTGAAATTCAACTCCTTAGTTATCCAGGCTTTTCCATAGTTCATATGGGTTGCTCTCTGTCTGCCTATCTCATGCACTTCAGCAACCGTAGCACAATACATGCTTCTTTACATTTGCTTTCCTTGGCTCTTTCCAAGTAGTGGTCACTCGGTCTAGGCGCAGTTGTGCGACCACACGGTTCACCCATCACAGGTCACGCAAACGATAACCCCAGGCACTTTGCTACGCTTCTGTATTCATCAGGTTCCACAGGTTTTCTCTCCCTGAACCCGAGTCCTTGGCAAACACTTATTTCAGATGTTCCTTGGCAGTCTCTTAGCTTTGCCACAACATGTATCTCATACAATTCTATCCATGGTGTTCACCCTTTTACACCACTTTGGCTGCACTTGCTTTCACTTTATGGTTTCGTCTCATACTGTATTTGCATATGCTCATCATATCTTTCAGTCAGTTCGGTATTCAATAATGCTTGTTGCACTTCTCAAAAGAATTTATAACACTTTGCATCTTGTTCGGTATTCAGAAATATTTGGTATGAACTTTCACAGCAAATGGAATCGTTTTCAGTTCGTTCAGCATTCAGATATGCTTTTCTCCACCCCACAGGGTGCCCCGGTATGGGTGTTCCCCTCTTTACACTCAGCAGTATGCAATCGCTCCTCTGGGTGTCTCGATTCTGCTTCCCAGCTTCTTTCTACTCTTCATTTTCTTCGGGGAAGTCCCAGCGAGCGATGCTCGCCACCCTGGAATCTTGCAGAGTTTAGCTCAGCACTCCCTCAGCTGACACTACAGAGAGCTCTCTCAGCGGCCGGCAGCAATCGTGAGGCTTTGGTGCCCCACAGCTCCTGCTGCGGACATTGGGCAGGGAGAACAGCAGGCTTCTTGACCCACTCACGGCCAGCTTTGGCTCCAGCATCTCTCTCGCACTCCTGATCAACACGGCTTCCCTCCAGCCGGTTCCTCTCAAGCCTGCTCATGTAAGCCACGTCTCTTTCTCCAGGCCGTCTCTCTCCCAGCCTTCTCTCTCCCACTGCTGGGCGGTGACCCATTTTATACACATATGACTTGTTAAAGGGTTGCAGGTGTAAGTCCTTCACTTCAATTGCCTGACCTTCGTTAAGCCTATTAGCTGCACATGCCTGGCTGTTATAATGGAACTCCTCTAAAGTCCATTTCCTCGTCTCAGTACCAAAGTGGTGTGAATGAATGGAAGTGTGAATAACTCCCAGTTGTTTCTTCCTTGTCCCAGTCTTAAGGTGAAATGATTGTGGAACCTTTTGAGTAGAAGAAAGGGGTAAGGACTGAAAATAGCCTACAAAGGAAGGTGGACTATAGGGTTCCTTTATACAAGGGAAAGGAGAAACTATGTCTCACCTAAATACATCCTCTCCCCATTCCCCAAGTTCCCTCCACCCAGGCGATCCTCCCTCGCATATCCACTCCCAGAGTCTAAATCCAAGAGCGATGATCTTTCCCTGGCCACCTGGGAGGACGCTTCAGGGGGAGTAGAAGTGAGAATGCCCTGAGGTTCCTCACAGCCGGTAACAGTAGTACAGGCAGGCCAGAATTACCAGCATTTTTCTGGGAAAATCAGAATGAGGGACTTTGACTACCTGGGCATCCGTTTTGCTGCAAATGGCAGAGGAAACCATCATATTTGAAATCAAGTAAGGAACACGTTACTTACCTGTAACTATTGTTCTCCAGCATTGGTCTGGCATGCATTCACATGCTCATGCATATTTTCCGTTTTCAGGCTGGGAATCCTCTATAATAGAAAAAACAGTTTCACTTAAAACTGTATTTCTCCTCTAAACCAACTACTGTCCTCCGGGTTATACTGTCCCCATCCAATGGCAGTCCTCTACCTAAGCCCCTGTTCTGGCAGCCATCTTCAGATTTGGTAAGCACTTAAAGTGGCAGTATGACCAAGAAGAGCCGCAGAGGGGGCAGATGGGTTAGCAGGTGAATCCATGCCAGACCGATGATGGAGAACACTAGTTACAGGTAAGTAACGTGTTCCTTCTCCAGCTTGGGGTCTGGCATGGATTCATATGCTCATGAATAATGAATGCATAGCAGTATATCACACAACAACGGGAGGTGGCAATGCTCAACAGAAGCAATTAACCTTTACCTCCGGAACAGACTCAACTAAAGCGAACAGATTTTGTAGCACTGTTTGGCCAACTCTGGATTCCTCCCTGGAATCCCTGTCGATGCAGTAGAACTTCATGAAGGTGTGCGTGAACCTCCAAGTAGCAGCCCTGCAGATGTCCAGCAAGGGCACACCAGACAGGAACGCCGTCGTCACAGCGATCGCTCTGGTGGAGTGGGTTCTCGGACGGCCGGGCAGCGGTCGGTTCGCCAACTGATAGCAGTGCATGATGCAGCAAGAGAGCCACCTTGACATGGAAGCCTTCGACAAAGCCTTCCCATGGTCCACAGGACCAAAGTTCACAAACAGTTGTGAAGTCTTCCGAAAACTCTTTGTGCGTGTCACGAAGAACTTTAAGGTACGAGCAACGTTCAGCGAGTGCAAGGCCCTTTCAGCCGGTGACGAAGGCTTTGGGAAAATAACTGGTAACACCAAAGGCTCTATGAGGTGGAATTCCGATGGAATCTTTGGCATGAAAGAGGGGTGTGTCCGCAGCACCACTCTTGATTCATGGAATTTCAGGTATGTGGATAGGACCTGGATCTCCCCCACTCTCCTGGCAGAGGTGATGGCCACAAGGAAAGCCGTTTTCCACAAGAGAAACTTGAGAGGGGCCTGATGCATAGGATCAAAGGGGCCCACAAAAGCCTCATCAGAACCACGCTGAGTTCCAATGCCGGGGCAGTGGCCTTCACCGGCAGAAAAGATAGAAGTGTGTGCCAGGCCGGCCTTGGCCAAGGAAAGCAAGTATGGAAGTATTTGCTGGGCCATGACCCTCAGAGGGGTAATCTTCTCTGACCGGCACCACGTAGCGGAACGCTTCCACTTGTGACCGTAGCACTTGAAAGTCGACGACTCCCTGGACTTGGCGAAGACCTCTCTGCAGTCAACTCCTTTCCACCAAACTCTATGGCTGCAGGAGCCAAGCCCTCAGGTTCAGTGATGCTGGGCCCTGATGCAGGATTGGGCCTCCTTCTCTGGTGAGAGGAACCGGAACTACCAGCAGCTGGACTGAGGCCAATGCTGACACACTGAGAAGGTCCGGATACCAAATCTGCCTCGGCTACGCCAGGCCGATGAGTATCATCCTGCACGGACTCGTAGTACGACAGGGAATGGAAGGAATGCGTATAAGAACAGTCCGCCCACGGAAAGGAAAACACGTCTCCCAGGCTCCTCAGCTGGTGGAACCTGCTGGAAAACTTTCTGCACTTGGAGTTTGTCGGTCGCAAACAGATCTACCTGGGACCTGCCCCATTCAGCGAACAAGCAGTGCACCTAATCCTGACGAAGCTCCCACTCGTTGCAGGAGCGCAGTTCCCTGTCAAGGGAGTCTGTGATTAAGTTTGTGAGCCATGCCAGGTGAAGAGGGAGGAGTATCATCCCCTATTCGACAGCCCAACGCCACAGGTTTTGCGACTCCTTGGAGAGCGCCGGAGATCGAGTGCTGGTGGTGTTGTCCGTGAAGATCCTCACTACCTTGCCTTTCAGGGACGGGAGGTACGACTTGCGGGCCCAGAACACTGCCCATAGCTCCAGGATGTTGATATGAAGATCCTTCTACTCTGGCAAACACAGGCCTTTGGCATGCAGGCATTCGGTGTATGCTCCCCAACCCTCCAGGGAGGCGTCTGTGGTAACCAGCTCCTGTTATGGCGGTACTGGAATCCTGTGCCTTGGGCGATGTTGGAGCGAATGCCCCACCATACTAACGCCTACCGTATCGTTGAGCGAAATCTTGTCTGTGAAGTTTCCGGACACCTATATGCAGGGGGCGTCCAGGAATTCCTGGAGGGGCCGCATCTGCAACATGCAGAGCCGGACGAGGTAGATGCAGGACAACATCATGCCTGGCAACGATTTGATGGCCTGCACCATGGCCGTTCTCGTTGTTGATAGCTGCAGCACCTTCCCCAGAATGGCTGCTATCCTCTCTTCCGAGGGAGACCCCAGGCAAGACACTGTATTGAGCCTGGCACCTAGGAATAGCGTGTATTTCGATGGTGTCAAGCAGGACTTTTGATAGTTGACAGAGAATCCCAGAGTTGTCTATAGCCGGAGGGCCGTGTCCGTGTGTCCTTGGGCCAGCTCCTGCGAGCGGGCGCGAATCAGCCAGTCGTCCAGGTATGGGTACACGTGTGTACCTTGTAGGCATAGATTGGCTGCAACCGGAGACAGGCACTTTGTAAACACACTCGGGCCGTCTTCAAACTAAAAGGTAGGGCCTTGAGCTGGTAGTGCTGCCCCTGCACTACGAAGCACAGAATCGTCCAGTGTTGCCTATGAATGGGGACGGGGAAATAGCCATCCTCCCGGTCCCCTTCTTACAGTTGGCTTAGCATGTGTTGCAACATGACCATCCTGAATTTTTTGGACTTCAGGTATTTGTTCAGATGTTGCAAGTCTAGAATGGGCCTCCAGCCACCCTGTCTTCTTTCTGACCAGAAAGTATCTGGAATAGACTCTGGAGCCCGGGAGTCATTAGGGGACTAGCTCTATCGCTCCTTTTCGCATCACAGAATGTACTTCTTCCAGGAGCTGTGGGATGTGTTGCTCCTGGCGGGCCACCGGAGGGTCTGTGGATACCTGTGCTAAAACTCCAGGGTATGTCCTTGGGTGAGAGCGTCCAGCACCCATCTGTCGGTGGTGCTCTTTCTCCACTCGCTGACGAATTTCATCTGCCGGCCTCCCACCAAGGTGCACAGGTGGAGGCTCGACATCCTAGTTGGTTCACGCCTGCTTCGGCGCCGGTTTCCTGCCCTGCATGCAGTGGCAACGCTGTCTTCTGCTACCATAGGCCTGTGAAAGGCCTTTGTAGGCTTCCAGAGTCGTGGATCAGGAAGGCTGACTGTACGATGAGGAGAAACCTTTGGACAACCTTCTCGACTTTGCTGCTGGAGGGTGCCCAGGGAACTGGCCGTCTTCTTATCTGCTTGATGGCCTGCAGGGACTCGTTGATGGCCTTCCCAAATACGTTACCTCAGATGACGGGCATGTCCAGCACCTTCGCTTGGACCACCTGGTGGAAATTCGTGTCCTTCATCCAGTCTTGGTGACGAAGCCAGTCACCGTTCACCATCTGCCAGAACCGCATGTCGGTGACGTCCAACGCCACTGTGATGGCGTGATCAGACGCTACCTCCCCTTCCTGGAAGAGAGCAATTGCCTCCATCTTCTTATTGTCGGGGAGGAACTCCAAAATCAGACCTAGCTTGTACCACAGCTCCCTGTCGTACCTGACTAGTATCGCCAGTGCGTTAGTCGCCTTGATGGTGGACGCCTCGGTATAAATCACCTTCCTTCGCATGGCAATCATCTTGTTCCCCTCGATGTCCGGAGGGACCGAAGACAACGAGGACGGGTTAGCCAATCGTTTTCTCACCGGCTGCCGAATCCGGAAACCTCAGGCACTTGGGATCGGATTCCGGCACCCGCTATTTCTTCTCCAGCCTATCCTGTTTGGCCGGAACCGTGCAAGGGCCCTCTTCCTTCCGTCTAGCTTTATTGCTCTCTTGTCAACCAACTTTGAGGGGCTTCTCGGGAACTGCTCCGCGAGGCCCTTTGGTCAATCCTAGGTCCGAAGCCCTCTTGACTGCTTTGTGCTCTTGGGTGTCCCTCCTTCACCTCTGGCATCCTTCTTGCTCTCCACCTGGCTTTCTGTTCTTGTTGGGCCCACTTATTGTGCTCTTCCACTCCTCTACGTGGACCCACTTGTCCGCTTGTGTGAGAGGGGCCCATAAAGTTTCAACTTGCAGGCCGGATGAGCCTGCCCTCCTTCCAGCTCCACCACTCTCAGTTATCCCAGGCTGCTTACTGTACACTGCCATGCCTGTGTTCTTATTGCATTTACGCCATCAGGGCTTAATGGCATACTGTGCTGCGCCTTTATTCCTTGCTGTCTGGTATTTCGGGGTACTAGTAACTGCAGTCTCGCCTCTGCGGCCCCGGGATTTTCTCTGTGCGGAGGGCCCCTATAACTGTCCGTCGGTCACCTTCCCACTTAGGATGCTGGCTTCTACACCGTGGGTGCTCTGTTTGCCTTCTCCTTGCAGTATTAATGGGGCCATAGGCACCACTGTTTACCCTTCCTTAGCAGTGCCGCCGCTCCATGTATCCAACAGCCGTTGTCCAATCTTTCGCGGGCTGTGGCCTTTCGTTTTACCTTCCTCATTTCGTTTGCTCTGTGTGCCGCCTTGGAATGTGCACTTCTCCTGTCCGTGCCTTTACCTTTCCTTAGTAGTGCCGCCGCTCCATGTAACCAGCAGCCGTTGTCCAATATTTCGCGGGCTGTGGCCTTTCGTTTTACCTTCCTCGTTGTTTCGTTTGCTCTGTCTGCCGCCTTGGAATGTGCACTTCTCTTGTCCGTGTCCCCGTGTAGTGGGCTTTGCTATCTCCACTTAACCCGCTGCACCGTTCACTGACGGGGATGCTTTTCACTGCGGCCGCACGATTATCCATGCCTCTTCCGGGTGCCACATTGTATCTCTTAATCTGGCGTGCTACTACGTTAACAGGCTTCCGTGCTACTCCGGCTACAATGTGTACACACAGGCGTTGCTGCTTTTGGCCTTACGCAGTGCATCGAGTCAATTACATGTGAAGCGTGGGGCTGAGATTCCTGTCCCCGGCACTTCTTATGCTGAGCCTTTGTGTAGGTTAGGGCGGATGGCATTGTTTTTTCTCCTTTGTTCTCGCAACTCAGCCAGCTTCTTCAACTTCAAACTCAGCTGCCCGCTGTCATTTTTTACATGCGCTTTGTACCAGAGTGTGTACCGGTGCGTGCCCATATATTTTAACCAGCAGTTGCTTCAGAGTTACTGCTTAGACTGCCCATTTTTATCCAGATCGATGTCGGATCTGCAGGAGCATCCGAAAAGCATGTCTTAACTCGCGGACACTTAGCCACGCCCCCCATCATGCAGTAAGTTCTCCCTTTTATCCCAGATCAATTCCACACCCCTATGGTAGCTGCGCTTGTTCTTAGCACGGTTGACTATTGCAACTTGCTCTACTTTGGCCAGCGCGTTACCTTATAAATCGGCTTCAGTTGCTTCAGAATACAGCTGCTAGATCGATTTTGCACCCTCCATTTCGAGCACATATGTCTCCGCTACTCAGACAGCTTCAGTGGCTGCCAATCGAGAAGCAGATCCTTTTTAAATCTATGTGTATTGTCCATCGTGCTTTCTATAAAAGTGGGGCTGAATATCTTCAGGAAAAATTTCCACATTATGTTCCGGCTCGCCCTCTCTGCTCTCAGTCTGCCCTTCTTCTGTCTGTGACTGTGTCAGACTGTCAAAGATAGGTCGCCGTGCCTTCTCTGTGGCGGCTGCGAGGGCCTGGAATGATCATCCGTTGGCTCGCCGAGCCAATGTCGACCATCTTGCCTTCTGCCATTTCCTGAAAACATTTCTATTCTAAGCCTCCCCTTCTAACTGCTGTCTTCCCTAAACTGCTTAGCACCAAGATGCCCTCGGGCGGATGTGCACTTTACAAGTACATATAACATAACATAACATAACATATACAGAGAAAGAAGCAAACATTTCTGACCTAACACACCAGCAGAACATAACCCGCAGACTTGTAGCAGATCACTCGCCTATGAAAGATGGAACACGTTACTTACCTGTAACTGTTGTTCTCCAGCATGGGTCTGGCATGGATTCACATGCTCATGAATATTCCCTGTCGTCAGGCTGGGAATCCTCGGTAAAGAAAAAACCAGTATCAGTTTCGTTTCTGATCTGTCTTTCATAGTAGTAACCAATCACTGATCTCTGCGTCATACTGACCACAGCCAATGACTGCCCTCTACCTAAGCCCCGCCTCTGGCAGCGATCTTCAGATTTGGAAGCACGTGAAGTGGCAGTATGACCAAGTGAAGAGCCGCAGAGGGGTAGGCGGGAGGGTTCGCATGTGAATCCATGCCAGACCCATGCTGGAGAACAACAGTTACAGGTAAGTAACTTGTTCCTTCTCCAGCATGGGGTCTGGCATGGATTCACATGCTCATGAATAAAGAATACATAGCAGTACACACATGCACAACCACGGGAGGTGGCAAAGGCTCAACATTAAGCATTACATCAAACTCAACATTAAGCAATCTTACCTCCTCACCAGGCTCACCTCAGGCGAACAGGTTGCGCAGAACTGCTTGGCCGACCCTGGACTCCTCCCTGGAATCCCGATCGACGCAGTAGAATTTCGTGAAGGTGTGCGTCGACCTCCACATAGCAGCCCTGCATATGTCCAGCAGGGGCACACCAGATAGGAACGCCGTGGTAGCTGCGATCGCTCTGGTGGAATGGGCTCTCGGACGGCCAGGCAGCGGTCGGTTTGCCAACCGATGACAGTACATGATACAGCCGGAGAGCTATCTGGAAATGGAAGCCTTCGAGAGAGCCTTCCCCTGATTGACAGGTCCAAAGTTCACAAAGAGTTGTGACGTCTTCCGAAAGCACTTTGTGCGGTCCACGTAGAACTTCAGCGCTCTAGCCACATCCAGCGAGTGCAAAGTCCTCTCCGCCGGCGACGAAGGCGACGGGAAAAACACAGGCAACACCAAGGGTTCGTTGAGGTGGAAGTCCGACGGCACCTTGGGCATGAAGGAGGGGTGCGTCCTGAGCACCACCCTCGTGTCGTGAAAAGTCAAGTACGGGGCCTTGCAGGAAAGGGCCTGGATCTCTCCCACCCGTCGTGCGGAGGTGATGGCCACAAGAAACACTGTTTTCCACGACAGGAACTTCAACGGGGCCGAGTGCAGAGGCTCGAACGGAGGTCCCATGAGCTTGGTCAGCACCACGTTGAGCTCCCACGCCGGGGCCGGAGCCTTCACCGGCGGGAACGATCTGAACAGTCCCTTCATGAACTCTTTCACCAGACGATGGGACCACAAGGACGTCCGCCCCGTGGTTCTGGTGTATCGGGAGATCGCAGCAAGATGAATCTTGATGGACGCGTGTGCCAGTCCAGCCTTGGCCAGCGTCAACAGGTACGGCAGTACTTGGGGAGCCGTAATCCTTAGAGGGTTAATCTTCTGTGCGTGGCACCAGACAGAGAACCTCTTTCATTTGTGTCCGTAGCATTTAAGAGTCGAGGACGCCCTGGCCTTTGCAAGAACCTCTCTGCAGTCGGCCGGTATGTCGTATCCTCCAAACTCTAGCGCTGTAGGAGCCAGGCCTGCAGGTTCAGCGACTTCGGGTCGTGGTGGAGGATGGCGCCTCCTTCCCTAGAGAGCAGATCCGCGTCCACTGGCAGCTTGATTGACGGGGACGCTGACAAGTCCAGAAGGTCCGGGAACCATATCTGCCTCGGCCACGCAGGTGCGACGAGGATCATCCTGCACCGTGACCTCTTGAGCTGGTTGATGAGCCGGATCAGCAGTGGCAGTGGGGGGAACGCGTATAGGAACAGGCCCTCCCAGGGGAACGAGAAAGCATCGCCCATGCTCCTCGCCTGGGGAAACCTGCTGGCGAACCTCAGGCACTTGGAGTTCGTAGCCGTCGCAAACAGGTTGATCTGGGGTGTGCCCCACCGTCGGAAGAGGCGATCCACTAGATCCTGCCGTAGCTCCCACTCGTGGCACGAGCGCAGCTCCCTGCTGAGTGAGTCGGCGATGGTGTTTTTTATCCCTGCCAGATGAAACGGCACCAGAAACATCCTTTGGGCGACGGCCCAATGCCACAGGTCCTACGCCTCCTTGGACAGTGCTGGGGACCTGGTTCCGCCCTGTTTCCTGATGTAAAACATGGTGGTGGTGTTGTCAGTGAAGATCCTCACCACCTTGCCCTTGAGGGACGGAAGGAAGGACCTGAGGGCCCAAAACACTGCACGGAGCTCCAGGACGTTGATATGGAGGGACTTCTCCGTCGGGAGCCAAAGGCCTCTCGCGTGCAGATTTTCGGTGTGCGCTCCCCACCCCTCCAGGGAGGCATCCGTGGTCACTGTCTCCTGGTGGCCTGGGGTCTGGAAGTCCATGCCCGCCATCAGATGCGCGCGGGTGCCCCACCACCGGATCGCTCGTCGGAAACTCTCGTCGAGGTTGATCCTCTCCTCGAAGCTGCCCGTCGTTTGTATCCAGCGCGCGTCCAGGAACTCCTGCAACGGGCGCATCCGGAGCCTGCACATGGGAATGAGGTAGATGCAAGAAGACATCATTCCGAGGAGGGACTTGATGGATCTCACCTTGGCCGAGTCGGCAACCAAAATCCGCTGTACCTTGCCCAGGATGGCCCTGGTCCTTTCCTCCGACGGGGAGGCCAGAAGGGACACTGTGTCGAGCTTCGCTCCCAGAAACAGTGCGTCTTGCGCGGGTACCAGGTGGGACTTGGCGTAGTTCACGGAGAATCCCAGGTCCGTGAGAAGTTGGACGGTCCTTGCCGTGTGCTCCACGGCGAGCTCCCTCGTCTTGGCACGGATGAGCCAGTCGTCCAAGTAGGGGTAGACGTGGATCCCCTCTCGGCGCAGCTGCGCCGCCACTGGTGCAAGGCACTTGGTGAATACCCTGGGTGCCGACCGTAGACCGAAGGGAAGGGCTCTGAACTGATAGTGACGCCCTTGGACCACGAACCTGAGAAATTTTCGGTGCCCCTTTAGGATGGGAATATGGAAGTAGGCATCCTCCAAATCCAACGGCGACAGGAAGTCGCCCTCCTCCAGCTGCCCCAGGACGTGCTGGAGGGTGACCATCCGGAACTTCTGTGCCTTGATGAACTTGTTCAGCCGTCGTAGGTCTAGGATGGGGCGCCATCCTCCCGTCTTCTTCTTCACAAGGAAGTATCTTGAGTAAACTCCGGAGCCCCGAAGCCTCTTTGGGACGAGTTTGATGGCGCCCTTCCTGAGCATCGCCTTTACCTCCCGGAGAAGCTGAGGGACGTGAAGCTCTTTCCTGGCCACAGGGGGGATGCGCGGGCACCTTCTTTGAAACTCGAGCGCGTGGCCCTGGGCTAGGGCGTCCAGCACCCAACGGTCGGTGGAGATGGACTCCCACACGCTGACGAAGCTCGCCAGCCGGCCTCCCACCGGGGTGCTTCGGTGGGGCCCGACCCCACGGCCGGTTCAATCCTGCTTAGACGAGGCTTTGCCGCCTTGGCCTCCTTGGCGATGACGGCGGGGTCCGCCTGACTTGCCTCGTCCCCTGTACGCTTCCTGAGACGACGAACGGGCCGCTTGACGGTAGGTGGAAAATTCGCCGCCGGAACCTTTGGAGGCGCCCTTGCCTCCGCAGCTCCGAAAGGGCGGCCGCCGTTGCTGGAGAACCCCGAGAGCCCGGGCCGTCTCCGTGTCCGCCTTAATGGCTTGAAGGGAATCGTCCACTGTTTTCCCAAACAGGTTGTTCCCATCGAACGGCATGTCCAGGACTCTGGTCTGTACGTCTTGACGGAAGTCAGTAGCCTTGAGCCATCCACGCCGCGTAAGGCACACGCCGTTGCCCAACTGGCGAAATCCAGTGTCGGCGATGTCTGTCGCAATAGTGATGACGTGGTCCGACGCCACCTCACCTTCCTGCAAGATCTCCAGGGCATCCGCCCTCTTGTCGTCCGGTAGGAAGTCCAGCAGGGGAGCCAGTTTGTACCACAGCTCCCTGTCGTAGCGGGCTACGATAGCCAACGCGTTGGCCGCCTTAATCGTCGTCGCTGCAGACGAGATGACCCTGCGCCCCATCGTGTCCAATTTCTTTCCCTCGCCGTCCGGCGGGGAAGTCGACGTGGAGGCCGCACCCCCCCCGCTTTCTTCCTGGCCGCCGCAGAGACGACGGAGTCCGGGGTAGGCTGTGCCCGGAGGCACAAGGGGGCCGCGTCCGGGGCCCGGTACTTCTTCTCGTACCGGTCTCTTCTAGCCGGCGTCGTGGATGGGTTCTTGGGGAGGGCGAGGCCCTCATCCCAAATATCGTCCAGTAGAGGTACCGCGAGGACCGTCTTCCTCTTGGCCTCGCGCCGCTGATAAAGGAAACCTTCCTTCTTCTTCTCCTCAGGGCAGAGCTGGAAGAGCTTGGATGCCCTGGCGATCATGGAGTGAAATGATCCAATCTCGTCGGGCGGGGAAGCCCGGGTGGGAGGTGACGATGGAAGATCCTCGTCGTACACCTCGTCGTCCGTACCCGTCGCGGCCGTGACAGTCCCTGTATCATCCCGAGTCGTGGACGGGGAGGAGGGCTGAACGGGGCGCGACGGTTGAAAAGGAGGTGGAGGGTGAATCCTTCTTTTCTTAGGAGGGGGCTGCCAGAAGGGCCTGGTTCCGGGTCCCCCGACGGGAGTGGTTCCTCCACTGGTAACGGCAGTCTCGTCCTTATCTCTGATCATAAGGACTGTATAGCCAACAAAATGGCCGCCGAGTTGTCTTGCGGCGCTGGCAGAGGGGAGTCCGACGGGCAGTCAGGGGCCCCGTCGGTACCCTTGACGATGTCGTCATCTCCTGCGTCGGGATCCCTCCCGACGGGCTGGTCTTCTTCCACGCCAACGCCGTGGCTTAAGACCTCGATCAGTTCTTCCTCAGAGGTTGAGGCCGAATCCACGATGACCTCCTGCCCCCCCCTTTTTCCTCTCCGTCGGAGGTTTCACGGGGGTCCTGTCGATGGGCATAAAAGAGGACTCCCTCCGCGGCGGCAGGGAGACTCTGGGCCCCGAAGTCGCCACCACTGGTGTAGCCTCCACAGGCTGAGCCAGGGCCGCCGCGACTGTCTCGATAGAGGCCTTAGTTGGATTAAGGCTTTCACCACCTTAGGTGCGCTCACAGCCTTCTCCTTGAGGGGGGGGACACTTCCTTGCTCTCCCTCCGATGGGGCCTTCAAGCTCGACCGGGGCCTCTCCAGGAGCTTCGCCGGGTGCTCAGCCTTCCTCTTACCCGACCCAGAGCGTTGGCTCGTGGTTGATGGTGCCGGGGAGGGTGCGCCCTGCCTGGCGCCCGTAGAGCCCGACCGTTCGGCGCTCCCGGTGCCAGCGGACTCGCGGTGCTTGGCCTTGTGTTGGACCCCCGTCGCCGGGGCGTCCTCTAAGGTCTTAGAAGACCGCTCGGATTTCTTCCTCTTCTTCTCGCCGGACGGGCTCTTCCCTTCCAGCCAGTTGGCGAGACGTTGATGGCGGTCCTTCATGGTCCTCTCCGACATGTTGCCGCAAAACGCACAGTCCTTCTCCACGTGCGTCTTGTCCTCATGTAGGCAGTAAAGACAAAAGGAGTGTTCGTCTTCCTTAAATACATTCTGCAGCTGGCATCCAGGGCAGACCCTGAACAGCTTTCCGGGCGTCGAGCTTCCCTTCTCCTGGGCCATGACCGAGATGGGCCTGAGAAACTTCTGGAGTCCTCCAAAAGCGTAGCTCGACGAAATCTTCACCCTTGAGGGGCGTAGACGAATCCGACACGGGCCCCCGTTGATCGGATGGAGAGTCGGTGGAGCTTGAGGCTCTTTTGACCGAAAAAACGAAGTTTTTGAGAAAAACGTGAAAAAAAATAGCACTAACGCTCGAGAGCAATAGCACGAGGATCCCAACACATGAACGTGCGGTAAAAATTTGAAGATGGCTGCCAGAGGTAGGGCTTAGGTAGAGGGCAGTCATTGGCTGTGGTCAGTATGACGCAGAGATCAGTGATTGGTTACTACTACGAAAGACAGATCAGAAACAAAACTGATACTGGTTTTTTCTTTACCGAGGATTCCCAGCCTGACGACGGGGAATATTCATGAGCATGTGAATCCATGCCAGACCCCATGCTGGAGAACAGGCTCTTTTTTTGAACCACTGACTTCAGAACCATTGTATAGGCAGTATCTTCTCCCACCAGGATGAAGGCAGCGTCTTGTTCACAAAGTCCTCACTATTATTTTTTATCATTAGTATGGCATTTATTGAGCACAGACCTAGCTTCGAGAAGCAACGTAACACATTACAGAGGTATACACCAATCGAGATACATAACGGAGCGCTTTACAGAGGTGCACATTACAGATGCATAATGGAGCGTGTTAGGCAGAATCCTGTGCAGTGCCCTTAGGGACCACTACACACAATTAAGACTACAGGTGGCAATACAAGTTTTACCTTTGGTACAAGCCTGTACTACTAAGTTATAGTGATAGCAGTAGCAGAGCAGCCAGGCTTATCTCAAGAGTATATGAGCAGTAGCAGAGATTACCCAAAGGGACCACAATTACTGTGACTCAAGCAAACACTGACTCAAGGTTTCAGGTAAAAACATTTAAGTACATTTATTCTTAAACCATCAGTTATAAACACACCTCTATTAAACTTTAAACAAAACCACACGTTAAATATACTACAACTAACCAATTCACTTTGTACAGTAAGTCTCAAGGTAAGTTACATTTCTGGACCTTGGGCAAGGGGGTGAACAGTATAGTAGGACTTACATCCCACAGGGCAAAGATAATCTGATTGCCCTGGTCATATCAGGTAGCTCCGCATTGCACAACCCACAGGAAGCCAGTGTGATCCTTCTCAACTTGGGAAATGTACTAGCATGTGAGTACACTAATGGGTGGAGAGAATGGCTTCGGGGTCCCGCCCGTTTTCCACCAATGTTACCACCTCTCTGACTCCTCCGACCCCAAGCAAGGACATTACAGCCTCCAGCTTCATGCTGTATAACATCTGTGCATCTTCTATCTTCAGTTTGATGGCAACACCAGTTTCTGACTTCCTCGGATGAATGGGCCTTATTCCTCAGGTTCATATCACGTGTGTAGGGACTGCAGAATTTAGCTCTCTGCTTTCATTTAAAATGAATTTCAGCTCCCAGCCCTTGCAGGTGTTCCATCTTTTCTGTTGACTCGAAACACTGTCTCCCAGCGTCCTTGACAAGGTTGGGCACAGCGACTGCACTGCTAGCTCTGCTTTTCTCAGGGAAATCAGTGTGAGTCCTCGCCCTGTGTTTTGAGCCTTTCCAATGTCTTCCATTCATTTCAAAGCAGCTGTGGCTTCCATCTTTATTTTCATAGCTGTTCATGTTAGTTGCTTTTAGGATTCTGCAAGCAGTTCATTGAGTTCTTTTGCACCTGGCTAATGCCTATATGTGTGTACAGCCATGCCACCTCTTCATGATTACTTTGGCGATGTCATCCAGTTATGGTCTGAAGGGCTGGTTCAGTGGGTGGCATCTGTCATCTCGGAGGTACGCGTCGGGGCGGGTGGGTTATTCAGAGTTGAGGCCCCCTCAACACTTGACTGGTGGATCTAAAGCTGTCCGGAGGGAGGAAGGGCTTCACTTTTCGCAGGTGGGAGGGCTGATATCAAGCTGTCTGAGTTTTGTTTCCGAGGGACTTGGCGCAAGAGGTGCGCTCGGGTGTGAAGTCTCAGAGTTCATGGTTGATAGCCAGGTCTCAATGTCTGGGTGATCGTGCTGTTGGTTAGGAGAAGGAATTCGGTCTTGGAAGGGTTGAGCTTGAAGTATGCACTGGACATCCAAGTCTGGATCAGCGAGAGGCAGGTTTTGAGCCTATGGATGTCCTTGATGGGGTTGAACATGAGGTTTTGCTGTGTTGTCAGCGTATTGGTGGATGTGGATGTCTTGTGTGCCTAAGAGAGCTCCCAGTGGCTCCATGTATAGATTGAAGATCATTGGGGAGAGGATGGAACCCTGCGGACCTCCACAGGTGACAGGTAGCATTGGCGATCTAGAGGAGTTCATCTGAACAAACTGCTTGCGGTTGGCGATGTAGGACTTGCACCAGCGTAGGACAAGGTTGCTGATCCCCATGCACCGATGTAGGCTGTCCGTAAACGCCTGGTGGTCTACGGTGTTGAAAGCGGCCGAGAGGTCGGGTAGAACCAGGAGACAAGGGTGGCCGTCGTCAAGGATGTTGATGGCGTTGTCGACCACCTGTATGGTTGCTGTCTCCATGCTGCATCCGGCTCTGGATCCGTATTGGTAGGTTTGGAGGAGATTGTTGGTGATGATGTGTTGCTGCAGTTGTGCGGCTACCGTTTTCTTGATGATCGTACCTAGGATGGGAAGATGGGTGATGGGCAATAGTTACTTAGGGTGTCTGGTTCCAGAGTTGACTCAACCTGACTGCATAGTGCGGCCTAGGAGGGTATGGACAGATGTTGGAAGCGGTGGTATGATCGCGCGGCTTGACATTCACTGCTAATTTCCAGGTCCCTTTCTCTAATCAGCGGCATTCGGCAGACGTGTAGGCTGCAACCTCGCGCAGCTCCCTCGCGGAGGCCGTGGTTGTGGTCGGAGTATCCAAGAGTTGCTAGCACCAAGAAACGGCGCCCAGGACCAGGATCGGCACTTGTGCCCTGCCCAAGAGTTCTAGCAGACCCAATCCGGCGGCCAGTGAGCATCGGAATAATCCCGTGAGGTATGACACGCAGGTTCGCGGGGGAGAAAGATACAGAGCACCTTTAGCTTCATTACCGCTCTCTGTTTTGTTTATCCCTCCTTCTGGCTGCATAGTGGGGGAGGAAAGAGACTGATTGAGAGGAGGGGTGCAGTCTCTCACACAGGTCTAGTTCGCCCTGGAGAGGGGCTGTGCACACGCTTAGCTGGCTTTTCACTCTGCTGGCACATTATGTAATCACAACTTGTGCAAGGAACCCTTAATTTTCTTCTGGCCACTAGTACTTAAGGGGATCTCCATAATCTATGCCTTTTTGATCCAGGAGTAGTTCCTTTTTTCCCCTATCTACAGTATTTAAGGTCCTCCTACTCAGATGGAAATGGAATTAGGGCAAGTTGGCCTTGCATCCTCTCTCTCCTCGCCTACAAGGGATCGGGTACAGGAGGTTCTGTCCCTCAGCACCCGGAGAAGACGAAGACTGCAGAATATGCGCCCTGAACCCAAATTGCATATAGCCCCCGCAGCCCCTGCGATTGCTTTAAAAAGAGAGAATAGTATCACCATGGAGTTCGCTAGCAAGTCTGCTGGCCCCCTTGTTCACGAGGGGTGTGAGAATCCCGTAGGAAACAACATGGAGCATTTGAAGTCATCTATTGAGGTCCCGCAAGAGGAGATTGGATCCCCTCCATCCTCCTTAGACCAATCTATACTCGATCACTGGCCGGACTTTATGGCCAATATTGCCAAGGAGCTGCTGCTTTGCACAAGCCCCTTTGATTTGGGACTCTTAGTGAATTCACTAAGTAAACTCGTGGGGGATCCAAGCTCCCTCAGAAAGAATACGGCTTCACAAACTAGTCCTCCCCTGTCAACTCTATCTTGGAACCATCTGTTGTGATCACAGCATTGGCACAGAAATCAGCTCAAGATGCCTACAATCCCTCCACACAGATGAAGGCCCTCCCGAAGTTGGGCTCCTCCCAGAACCTGCGTATTAGAAAATGTTGGATGTCCAAAATAGAAGACACGTGCACTCAGGATTTTGTTTTGGACCCAAGAAACTTTATTATCAAGAATATCAACAAGTTTAATGGGCATGAACCCAGAGATGGTTTAGAGAGAGAACGGGGCCGGGTGTGGTCAAGTTATCAGATCTTAAAATCCTCCGTAGGATGGACCTGAGAGACTGGAGTACACATGGCAATAAGGACTGCGTCCTGGTGGGGTGTGGGTCTAGCTCCCTACCTGCCTTCCTAAGACTGTGCAGATACATGCCGAGAGGATCCACCTGCTGTAATCTGATTATCTGACCATTTATTCGGTTAAGGCGGTCTTCCTTACGCCATGCCTTTGCTGTAGTGTGCATTGCATACTGGTGTGGACACACTTTCTTTCTTGCTCATTTTTGTTCTTGTGCTAAAAATTGCTTGTATTGTTTGTTTCTTTGTTGTATGCGCCCATAAGCCTTTGGGGACCCGGTGCGCAACAGAAATCATAAACATAAACAGAGTGGGTTTCTTTAATAGATGGAGGGTTTGTCCTGTCTTTAGGGTCGAGTGGAAGGTGCCTTGAGTTAGGGAGCTGTTGATTATATCCATAGAGGGAATGAGAGCTTCTGTTGGGAGGGACTTGAGGATGGATGCTGGGAGGATGTCTGTATATGATGTGGCTTTCAGGACAGCTAGCGTTTCGATCAGGTCCTCTGTCGAGAGTGTCTTGAATGTTGTCCAGGGTGTGGAGGTTTTGCAAGGAGGGACGTGAGGTGGGTCTGTAGATGCAGAGCTGGCGTCTGTGTGCTGACGAATCTTGAAAATGTTGTCGATGAAGAAGGTGTTGATGGCGGTGAATTGTTCGATGGAGTGTGGTAGGGCAGTGTTCGGTAGCCGGTTGACACACTGCTTGATCACTTTGAAGAGGGATCTGCTTTTGTTGCCGGCTTCTGCTATGGTATTCTGATGGTAGAAGGCCTTGGCTGTGTTGATTTGTTGTCGGCGGGTTGCTCGGAGTTCCTTGAGGAGCGCAAAGTGGATGCTGTCCTCGAGCGGTGCCAGGTACTTTTGTTTCCTGAGGACTCTTTTGCTGAGGTTGAGTTCTTGCGTGTACCAGGGTGCTGATGGTTTGGGTTTGCAGGTTTGTTGTTTCAGAGGTGCGTGTTGAACAATGGAGGCTGAGAGGGTGGCGTTGAGTGCTTCCAATAAAGAGTCGCAGTTCGGTTGGGGGTGTTTACGGTTCATGTAGGGTATATGTTGGCCAAGTCTTCTGTGAGGATTTCCAATGGGAAGTTCTTGAAGGATCCGAGGGTTTGTTTGCTGGAAATGCTTGACTGGGGTGGTATGCAGGATGTTGAAAGGCACGGCTAGGTGGTCAGACCAGTCAAGTGGGAGAGGAGAGCTGCAGTGGAGGGAAAACAGTGCATTGATGATTAGGTAGAGGATGTTACTTTTCTAGTGTATTGCGTCTTTTGTGTGCTGTGTGACACTGAGAGTGTCGAGTAGGTTGAGGAGAGCTTACTTCATCTGTTTGGTGGCCTTGAGGCTTGGGAGGATCAAGTCTCCTAGGAAGATGTTTGCGTGCGTGAGAGACATGGTGGTGACAAGGTTGGTGAAGTCTCCAACTAAGGCAGTGTTGGGTTTGGGTGGACTGTAGATGAGATGGGAGGCAACTTTGTCCATCGGGGAGAGCAGGAAATGGCAGGAAAGGACATCAAAGGAGCCATTGTTGTCGAGGTCGAGACTGGTGCAGGGCCATAAGGTATTGTATATGACTTCAAAGCCTCCGCCTGTCTTGTTCGACTGGTCTCTGTGTTGGATGCTGTAGCCTTTGGGGACAAGGACATCTAGGATGTGTGTGTCAGCCATGTCTCGGTGACGAAGATGGCGTCAAGGTTGTGTGTAGTAATGAGGGTGGCAATGTCTGCTAAATGGGTGATAGCTGAGCGGACGTTGGCGAGCATCAATTTACATGTTGAGGATGGTGAGGGAGTGTTCATGGGCTTGAGGCTGATGTGGGTGAGGTTGCTGCATTGCAGAGTCCATGCTTTTAAGGATGGGCAATGTCGTTGGCATTGCCTGGTGATGGAGGGGATGGCCTGTTGGGACGGAGGGAAAAGACACATGCCAGCGTGTGCTTACCTGTTGTCTGAGAAGGGGTTTGGGCCCTGGGTCCTCCCTGTCCGAACAGGTCCAAAGAGGAATTGCCCTTTTCTTTGTCCGATGAGAGACGCCATTGATCGAAGAGTTAAGAGCAAAAAGGAAGAGGCAGGGCTAAGAGAGTGGGCAGGGTTTAGGCCAGGTGATCTAGATCCACTTACAGCTGTTCAGTAACTGCTCACTCTACTCCCTGGCCATTTAAGACATTCCAGCATGCTTCAGCCTGTCTCATCAATGACACAAAGAAACGTGACCACATAACGCCCATCCCCAAGGAGATTCATTGGTTCCCCTTAGAAGCCTGCAACAGATACAAGGCATTCACAAATAAAGTTCCATCCTACCTGGCAGATAAGCTCTCCAGCTGCAGAGGCCATCCCAGCACTAGAAGGTACAGCATCGCCAGGCTGGAAAACAAGAAATGCAAGAAGATGAAAATGAAAAGCAGACCCTCTCATGCCACACTCCTGTATTTTGGAAATACACTTCAAAACATCAGCTGTCTCCGACCTGCATGCATGTCAGGAAGGAGCCGAAGACTTGATTTCTCAAAGATCAACTTGTTAGGCACCGGTTGTGTGACACCTCCTCTTCCTCCACCTTCACCCCGTCTAACCCATCCTCTCCTCTTTAGTGGACAGTGCTCTGTTGTTTCTCAGCTAAGTTCTTTCAACTTTCATAGGTGTAGGGAAGACATGGTATCACAAGTATGACACTGACACAATGGATACAATTTGTAAAACGTTTTTTGAAAACATTGAGGTCGTCGAAACGCTTATTTTGCCCTATAACTAAGATGGGAGTAGTCTCAACCGTCAAGAGATATGATATGATATGATATGGCATTATAGATAAACAAAACAGTCCTAGTGGAGTCCGTCGAATCAAAATGGCTATGCTAACAAAAACCTAATGCCTGCCTTATCCATCTCTTGTACAAAAATTGCAAAAAGGAGAATTGCAAAGGAAAAATCATTATTCAAAAGAATAAAGGTAGTTGAACCAGCTCTTCTCCTCAAATTAAACCTCACAGAGTAAGGCTGTCCCTGTAGGCAGGATGACACATTCTGGCTTGGTTTCTGGCACTCTAAGCAGTTCCAAAGCATGGATTGAGGACCGCCTGGCCTTCCACATTAAAGTCTCTTTCTTGACTTTCAAAATTGTATTCCAACGTAAAGTTTACAATGGTCCCCCTCTGCCAGGCTCAGACCTTACAGCACACAGTTCACGTAGGTACCCCTCTGTTGGGCTCAGACCTCTCACGTCACAGTTCAACACAAACTTACCGGGGCTCCCTTCCCCAAATTTATTGTACTTCAGGTCTGCCACAATTGGGCTTGAACCCCTTTCGGATGTCAAAAACTTTCAAATGTGCGTGGCTCTCTTTCCAGACGATCGCAGGACCACTTCGACTCAAAGTATATGTTTACTCTTGCTCAACTCACTTTTGCCATTTGTTCGGTCTATAACTTCAAACAGTGTACCTTTCACAGAGACTTTCGAAAGTGCTACTTTCTTTTGCCGTACCACTACTTTACTTAGTATCGCTGATCTCACAGCTGCTTTTTACCTCAAACTTCATTCATAGGTCTGCCTTTCTTTGTGTCTCATCCACACATGGGGCCTCATTACGAGGTGGGCGGTAAGGGATTACCGGCACCGGTAAGGGCACCAGTGCTGGTAATCCCTTACCGCCCTACTATGAGTTCCCTTTGCGGGTCCTTCCTTAACGCCTGTTTTTTTCAGGCGTTAAGGACGGGACCCGCAAAGGGACTCTAGAGCTAATAACGGTACAGCAATTTGCGGTACCGTTATTAGCGCCTTCCCCATTCCCATGGAGCCCTATGGGGGCTCAAATGGGAATGGGGAATGGCCCTGGTGAATGGGGAATTACCGGTCCCACCAACCTTGGGATGGACCGGTAATTGCTCCATTCAGCAGGGCGGAGTCGGAACGAGTTTGGAGGCAGCCATGGCGCTAATAGCGCCATGGCAGCCTCCAACCTCGTAATGAGGCCCATGTACAGCCTTCACTTGTGATATAATGTTGCTACTTTATTCGCTTTAACACACACCAGTCTCTCAGGTCGCTTACCAACTCATCAGCTGTGTGCGCTTCTTTCCTAATTGCTATTTCCAATTCACGAGTCAAGCTTAGTACCACAGGCTGGGCATTTCCTCCCCAACTCTGCCGTTCACCCAGGAGGGTCACTGGCGTCCTTGAAACACAATGCAATCTTCACTTGTGGGCTTTGACCTTCTCCACGTGTCTTTCACGGTCTCTCTGAGGCAATGACCTCCAGTAGGGAACCCTTGGGGTTTTCAACCTGCTGCTCTCGTCCCTTGGTCCGTTGCTCTGCCCCAGTAGGTGTGCCCTTGTCCCTTGTCCGTTGCTCTGCTCCAGTAGGTGTGCCTTCGTCCCAGAAGTTCTGCTCGTATTTGTGTACCACCTTGCTCAGAGTGTGTCTTTAGGTATGTTATTCATGTGAGGAGAGCTAACTGGTATCAGGTGTATGCACTTCGTGTAAAGTGCCTGAATTTGCCTGACCCAATTAACGGGACATGTCCAGTATGATGTGAGAGAGTTAGTCTGGTTACTCTCAGTCACCCTCTTCCTCGGCCCGGTGTTTGGGTAAAAAGAAGTGTGGGGGGCGGCTGAGGGTTGGGACTTCGGAAAGTCCTACAAAATACGATGGGGTAGATAAAAAAGGGGGAATACCACATCTCACCATCAGCTGTCTGACCCCCACTCTCCGAAGACCCCTCCCCCAGGTGATTCTCCCACACTGGTCCACCCCCAGTAAATGGATCCAAAAGCGATGTCCATGTCCTGGCCACCTGGATGACAAGTCCCCGAGGACTAGTGGGTGATACACCCTTTGGTTTCTCACATAGGGCACACCACAGTAAAAAGACAGGTGGGCACCTTGCTTCCATTAAGATGTTTAATGGACTTCTCAAGGGACCCTTATCTAAACAGATTCACATAAAAAGCTTCAGGGCATAAGGCAGGGGCACCAGGGTCCTGCAAAGAATACTTGTGGGGGCTTTTTCTTTTTTTCCAGAACAATGGACATTGCTTACACCCCTCAACCTTACTTACCTGTAACTGTATTTCTCCAGCATTGGTCTCTTTCCTAGATTCACATGCTTCAATATTCCCCATCGTCAAACTGGGAATCCTCAGTTATTTAAAATAATTATATATATGCCATGCATTACCTACCGTAAAGGCATTTCTGATGATTGTATCTGCTTAGATTCACATACTGTGTATATAGTCCGACACCCAGTGATAACCTCAGAGTATTGCATCTTGTCTTTCGGGAATCGAGAGAGGACGTCGACATGGGTGTGCCTGTAACACTATCCCTATGTTACGTGTAATGTGCCCAAAATCCCTCACGCGTCAAGGTCCCTCTGATTGTATTTATTCTGCTGTGAGGGAGCCCTATGGCTATCGTGAGTGAGTACAGAAAAGAGAGAAAGTAGTAAAACGTCTATGTTCCTTCCATCCGAGCGGGGAGGAAGGGTGGGTGTGATGCTGGAAATGCATTGGAGGGACAGGGCCTCCCTGTCCTTGTCCTGTAGTCCTTTTTCATTTGTGTTCTGTATTGTTTTCTGCCCAGGAGTCCATGTGGGACTCCTGGCAGTGCAGCTCCTCCTATTTTTGGTTTGGTGTACAGACCCATGGGATCCCCTTATGGCACCCATGGGTGGGGGTACAACCCTGTGCACCTAGTGTATGTTTTTGGGCACTTGTGCGTGGCCCACTGAGCAGGGTATGGGCTGGTGGCAGCTCCATGCTGAATTTGACGGGTGCTCTGAGTTTCCTCCATTTTGGGATACCCAGGCCCTGCCATTGGAATCAGTTGATTCATGATAGGAAACAAGATTGCCCCTGTGGCCTCTTGCTTTCTATTGCCTGTTACCTTGTTTTCCCAAAGTCCTGGGAAGCCCTGACTCTGTCACTTCCCCCTTACTGGCTGTTGGCTGGAAGTTCCATATACGGTGTTGTTGTGAGGTCGAGGCCAGACTGGCTGGAGCATTCCCAGTGACTGTTTGCTGTGGGTACACCCTGTGGGTGGGACCTAGGTGAATGGAGTGTGTGACCAATATGCACTTCTTGTTGTGGATGTCTGGTTTCTGGTGTTTGACACAATGACTGAGACAGCCCTGCACGAAACTGGTATGAATGCAGTGTGTAGTGTTGAATGGCTGGGTACTTGTCCCAATACACATTCCTTGTTGTGAGTGTCTGAGAGGGAGGAGTATGGCCTGAATGCACTATATGCCTGATAGGCTGACTGACTGCTGAATTCCCTTCTGAGTGATTGGTTGCCTGAGTGTGACCCAGCAGAATGAATGGGAGATCTACTAGTATATCTGGTTGACTCTCACTGCTAGAAATCGTTCAGAAGCTGGAGTTGAAACTGGCATTGAAACTGAAGCTGAATCTCGAAGCCGAGCTTGTAGAAGAAGGCTGACTGCTGTCTCCCTTCGCCGAAATCCAAAAGCTGCCGAGCCGTCGAGACTGATCCAAGAGAGGACCTGGCTAGGCGCCCTCTTCCCGTGCTCTGAGGGACCATCAAGCACCGCTAACCTTCGCCGAAGCTCCCTGTAAGTCAGACCCTCAACAGGCTGCCGACCGGAGACGAGGACCGCCGAGGAGAACTAAGATAAGCATCGGACATTCCGTCCACCGTCATCGACCAGGGTTCACAGGTTTGCTATAACCCCTGGAGGCCTGTCAAAGCCATGTTGCCCAGAAGCGGGGACTGATTGACGCCGTGCCATTGACGACCGGAGCTGCACGCTCCTTTGCCTAAGACTTTTGATTCACGGACGTGTTCATCCGCACCACCGTCTGCCTTATCCCGCCGGAGAAGGCCAGGCCGTCGACACGCCGAGCAGCATCCGCCAGTGGGTTTCCCGCCACCGAAAGACCGTATAGACGGCAGAAACCTCGACTCCCTTGTTGGGCCACAGTTCTTCACAAATTCTTTGTGGTCCTGAACTATCGACATTGAGGTGATCCGCACGCCTCTTCCTTGCAGGACGTCCTTGTTCCGCCTTCGACGAGCACAGCTGGGACCGAAGCTGCTGCCTCAACGCCAAGTTCACTTTCTTTGAGGGATCTCGACGATCCGTGGCTCCTGCTTTAAAGGGAGCCGTGCAAGAAGGATCCGTCAACGACTCGTCGTCGAACTCTGCTATTCCAGGTACATTGGGGTGGTAGAAACTTTATAGTAGCAAATAATACTTATAGAACAATCTATGGACTGGGCTTGTAGTATATTTTTATTTTACAGGTTGCCAAGGTGGGGGGATCTCCACACATAACTGTGTCTAGTGGTAGGGGCCAGTATTCTGCCATTGTAGATTTACAAAGCACAAAGTGAGTTACTGTGATTATGTATATAACCTTGAACCTTAATTATATAAAGACTGTGGCCCTCATTCCGAGTTTGGAGGTAGCCATGACGCTATTTGCGCCATGGCTGCCTCCAAACCCGGGTCCATGTCTGGTCTGGGTGAATGAGGACTTACCAGGATATTCCGACCTGTGCGGACCCGGTAAGTCCCCATTCACCTGACCAATCCCCATTCCCATTTGATCCCGCATAGGGCTCAATGGGAATGGGGAAGCAGGCCCGTAATTAGCGCCCTGGTCCCTTATCGGGACCCGTAAAGGACGTGTGGGCCGACCACACGTCCTTTGTGGTTCCCGCTAAGGGACCTCGGAATTGGACGGTAAAGGATTACCGGCACCGGTCTCGTTACCGGTGCCCGGTATCCCTTACCACCCAACTCATAATGACCCCCCGTGTTTTAATTAATACAGTGTGTGGACATTCCTTTGTGGGGGCTTGGGGACTACACTGTACTTAAGAACCAGCCTGCATCACCTCTTGAGAAGCTAGTCCTCGATTGGCGACGTTACCAATAATAGAGAATCTTGGCTGGTGTCCTCTGTGCCTCTCCTCTGCCATATAGAGAGCAGGAGTACAGACACCCCCCTCCCGTCTTTACAGTGGGCGCATGCATATATGCCAACATTCTGTGACCAAAAATCTGTAGGAATCTTAAAGTTTCAAAAATAGTCAGGCAAGGAGGTAATGATAGGAATAGGGCACGTCAGCAGCCCATTGTCATTGAATAAGCCCGCCGCCGCGAGTGCATTCAATGGCAATGAGGCGCCTGCCACGCCTTCTGCCACCACGCCAGCTCGGGGGAGCCCTTGAAAGACTCCCCCGAGCTGGCTTCTTTTGTCAAAGGCACTCGTGACAGAGGGGCGCATTTAGCCCACCGCCGTGGGCGCATTTTGACATCAAAAGCCTGTATGCCGCGCCTTCTCCCGCTACGCCAGCTCGGGGAAGTCCTTGAAAGACTCCCCCGAGTTGGCGTGGTGGGGGGCTAATGGCGCCTTTTGTCAAAGGCACCCACGGCAGAGGCGCGCATTTAGCCCACCGCCGTGGGTGCCTTTTGACATCAAAAGCCTGCATGCCGTGCCTTCTCCCGCTACACCAGCGAGCTGGCGTGGTGGGGGGTTAATGCTGCCTTTTGTCAAAGATTGCTGATTCAGAGACAGGATGCCCTTCTCTTCCAGCTGCCACTGAAACGAAAAAAAATTGGTTTGTCTTTCTCAGTGGTTTAATTCTGTCCAGGTAAAACATGACTTCCCTATGCACATCTAACATATGTAGGCTTCTTTCGGCATGTTAGTAGGGTTTTGGAAGAAAGTAGGCAGTTCTATTGATTGGTTCCCATGGAACCTTGAGATAAATTTAGGCGCAAACAGAGGGTGAGTGTGCAGAAGCACCTTATCTCTGTGAACTGTAATGAAAGGGTCTAGTACTGAAAGGTTCTGTAGTACACTAACCCTTCTAATAGAAGTGATAGCCACTAGGAAGGCTGTCTTATAGGTAAGATCTTTGAAATTAGCCTTATGCATAGGTTCAAATGGATAAGTCTGGTTAATACCACATTCAGGTCCCATCCGGGAGCTGGATTAGATATGGGGTGATGAATCCTCTTGACCCCTTCCATGAAAGCCTTAATAACTGGTATCTTCCACCACAACACCTTCTGTTGTGACGTAGTGTAGGCTGAGAGAGCAGGTAAGTGAACCTTAAGGGAATTAAAAACCAGCCCTGAGTCAAGTGAGTCAGGTATGATATGATATGATATAAGACATTTGTAACACGCCTATACACAAGTGTTTCAAGGTGCGACGAGGCAGGGAGGGGGGACAAAAGGAAAGACAGACAACGATCATACTAGGCCAGGTGTCATTCAGATCGCGCAAGTGCATGGGCAGAGGGGGAAGGGAAAGTGCAAGGGGAACGGGAGAGGGGAAAGTGCAGTACAGGGGTAGTAGAATAACAGGATAAATAATAAGGGCCAGCTGGTGGCAAGTGCAGGATAATTGCAGACAAGTGATGGGGGGGCTGTGGGGATACAGAGAGTGGCTGGGCCAGGGACCGAGATCGGTGAGAGTGGCCCAATTACAGATTCACTGCAGTTTCAGTCAGGAATTTAGCAGGGGAGAGGGGGAGAGAAAGCAGAAGCAAAGAGGAAGGTTTTGAGGTGCTGCCGGAACCGGAGATGGTTCTCCTCAAGTTTCAGGGAGGCAGGAAGGCTGTTCCAGAGGGAGGCCCCTGCCGCAGAGAGAGGTCTACCCCCAACTCGTTGCTTGGAGAAGCGGCTGACCCTGAGGGAGTTGGAGGCGAATGAGCAAAGAGCTTGAGAAGGAAGATATTTAGGAAGAGAGAGTTGAAGGTATTGAGGCCAAGGACAAGTCTCACAGTCCTGTTCTGGTTGAGTTGCAGAGGGCGGAGAGTAGCGGCAGGAAGATTTAGATAGAGGCTGTTACAGTAGTCCAGCTTAGAGAGAACCAGGGCTCTGGAGACAGTGAGCTTCTGGGGGAAGGAGAGGAAAGGAAGAATACCTCTGAGGAGGTGCAGCTGGTAGTGTGACTTCTTAGAGACGTCAGATATGTGAGGAGAGAAGGAGAGTGTGGAGTCGAAGATGACCCCAAGGTTTTTTGTTTTACAGGTAGGAGCAGGAAGAGGGCCAAGAGAGGCCGGCCAGAGAGCTGCAAGGAAGGGAAGGAGGGAGTGGGTGTGCCGATGAGTAGAATCTCAGTCTTACTGGCATTAAGACAGAGGTCATTGGTGGCACACCATTCCTGGAGAGCAGACAGACATTCAGAGATGAGGGAAGGAGAGGAGGATGCCGAGGGTAGTCTGAAAATGAGCTGGGTATCATCCGCATAGCACTGAAAGTTGGGGCAGAGAGTGGCGATGCGGTGGGCAAGGAGTGCCAGATATTGGTTGAACAGCCAGGGAGAGAGGTTAGATCCCTGGGGGACACCACAGGTAGAGAAAAAGATGTCAGAGAGGAAGGACCCCAGTTGGACCTGGGATGGTCGATTGGAGAGGAAAAAGGTCAGCCATGCCAGAGCCTGACCAGTGATACCCAGGTTATCACAGAGACGGTTCAGCAGGATGGCATGGTTGATAGTATCAAAGGCAGAAGAGAGATCGAGCAAAATGAGAACACAGTGTTACAATCAGGGTTGGAGAGCAGGTCTTCACAGATGTTCAGGGGAGCAGTTTCCGTGCTTCTGGCAGCTCTGAAACCAGACTGATGGTCGTGAAGACAATCAACAGATTCAGCATGGAGATTAAGCTGGGAAATGGCCAGTTTCTCCAGGAGCTTGCCCAGGAATGGAGTGATGGAGATTGGGCGATAGTTAGCTGGGCAGGAGGGGTCGGAAGAGGGTTTCTTAAGAAGAGGGTGCACAAGGGAGTGCCTAAGGGGGGATGGGAAGTCTCCAGATGCGAAGGAGTGATTGCAGAAGTCAGCCAGGGCAGGAGCCAGGGAGTCAAGGTGGTCCTTGATAGTTTTGGAGGAACAGGGGTGAACCTGTTTTGATGAGACTTTCAAAGATCGGACTTGTCTGGAGACCTTGTCAGCAGAGAGAAGGGGAAAGGCAGAGAAGGAGGGAGGAAGGGTGGCTGCAGAAGGGCCAGAGGAAGAGTAGGGAAGAGTAGGGAATAGACAGAGGGAGGTGATAGGAGTTTTTGAAATTAAGTGAGAGGCCAGTGCCGTGCAAAGGGCTTGGGAGGGGACAGGAGAATTAGAGACTGCAGCAGGGTAGGCCAGTTCCTTGCAGATTTTAAAGAGTTCAGCCGAGTTGTTAGATGCCGCAGAGATGTGGGCTTGGATAAGGGCTCTCTTCTTGGTAAGAACGGAGAGCCGGTATTGCCTTTGGAGCAGGCGGCAGGCCAGTTTGTCAGAGGATGAACATGAAGCACGCCATTTCCTCTCTGCCACCCTGCACTTGCATTTTAGGGTGACGAGATACGAGTCATACCAGGAGTTACATTTGGCTTTGGGCTTCAGGCGGATTCTCATACCAGGGGCAAGGATATCAAGAGTATCAGATATAGCAGAGTGGAGAGTGAAGAGGGCTGTGCCAGGGTGGGAGTCAGCCGAAGGGGGCGGGGGGACGAGAAGGTGGTAGCGAAAGCCCCAACTGACACGCGCTTCATGGGTCGGATGACCGAGAAGGAGGGTGGCAGTGATGAAGGTGGCTTTGCCTGAGGGGTAGGGAGGGTGAGGAGGGAGGATAGGAGAAAGTGATCACTCCAGGAGAGAGGAGTGGAGAGAGGGACAGAGAGAGGAAGGTCAGCAGAGATCAGGGCATCAAGAGTGTGCCCTGCAGAATGAGTCGGCCCAGACGGGAGAATAGAGAGTGAGAGAGAGTTGCAGAGGTTACGAAAGTGTCCAGAGGGAGGACAGGAGGCATCCAGGTGGATGTTGAAGTCTCCAAGAAAGAGGAGTTGAGTGGTTGAGGACAGGAGTGAGGAGGAGAGGTCCGCCCACTCGGAGAGGAAGGAGGAAATTTGCCCGGGTGGCCGATAGATAGTAGCCACAGTAAGGGAATGGCTAGGAGAGAGAGAGAGAGTCGACAGACAAGGCATTCAAAGGAGGAATAGGTCTGCGTAGGAGTGACAGTGGCAGGAATCCACTCAGCGAATATGAGGGCAACACCCCCACCAGCACAGTTGGGCCTGGGCACGGAGATGATCTTGTAGCCGTCAGGTAGGAGTGTGTCAAAGCTGGTGACAGAGCTGGCCGTGAACCATGTCTCAGTGAGACCGAGGACATCAAGGTCCAGTTCCTCTAGAAGGCGACAGATGTCAGAGGAATGTTTGACAGTAGAGCGAGAGTTTAGAGTGGCAATGTGGAGAAGGTTGGCATCCTTGAAGGACTTCCGGGGAGGGGTACAGATCAGAGGTCCGCACTGCGGAGGTGGAGAGGGAGCACGAGGGGGGCACAGAGGGAGGGGGAAGGCAAGGTAGCCGCGGACAGAGGAGGGGGGACAGCAGGAGAGGAAAGGAAGTTGATGAGGCGTGGGAAGCGTCTATCAAAGAGGTGAAGGTTGGCCTGAGGGCTTTGGACCAAGACGATCCCATTAGAGTAGATATTAATGATGGCCTTAGAGGATTGGAAGGAGGCCAAGAGGACATCCCAACGGGTGCCACCATTAATGGGAGAAGAGGAGAAAGGAGAGAGCACAGAGACCATATGAAGGGTCCATAGATCTGGCGAAAGCACAAAAAGAGGATGTCGGTGAGAGTTTCCTTGGAGGAGGCACTGGTGTAGGTATCAGCGATAGGGAGGCCTTAGTTGGAGATCAGGATGTCCTTTTTAAACTTTTTCCTACCAGATTTAGTGAGGAGAGCAGGATAGTCAATGGAGAAGAAGTTAGAGAAGATAGGCGACATGGAGAGCACCATAGAATAGGAGGGAGAGGAGGGGGGGGAAGACAGTAGAGAGCAAGCTGACAGGATAGCGAGCGGCAAGCCAGTAGTGCAGTAGGACAGACTCTCAGGGTTAAAGATCTCACAGTGCTCAGTATGGAACCAGAGAGAGGCCATCTAAATTTGAGAATCCTGAGCGGGGAGGAAAAGGCCTAGTTTAACACAGTCCAGACACAACAGTAAATGCGTATTGAATATGCGTGGGAGGTACAATAGAATATGCGTGGGAGAGCAGTCAATGGGATTGACACCCTTGGTGTTGCACCAGATAACGAAGCGTTTCCATTTACTGGAATAGCAATATCGGGTGTTAGGTTTTCTCGCTTCTTTAAGTATGTGTCATGACCACAGGCCGCAGAACACAAAAACTACACCATCTAGTGATGGGGGCAATGGGTCACTTGACTCACTTATGTCCCTTTGGGACCCATAAACACAGGGGCCCTGGCTGGACTCAGTCCTGGCTCCTTTGGCGCTAGGCTCATATAAAGATGTGAGCAGGAACACTTTATTTCAGTGTAGGAGTGCTTTTATTTTACAAGAACTTTCCAGGAGCTGATACATCCTAATGTGCTGACTCCTCAGGTGTGGCTCCCTAGGCCTGGTCTTCATCTGCTGACTCATCGCGTGTGGCAGGCAGGTTGAACCTGGTGGTCGTGGCTTCAAAAGCTCAGCTATATTAGCTGCTCAATCCTTAAGGCCGGTGCTTTGCGTTACTGTGCACTCGCGTGCAACGTGACGCTCACCGCCGCTTGGACCAGTTTACTTACCTTTGAAACCAGGCGTTCTCCTGCATACTCACCTCCAGGAAACCGGTGCTCCATCGCTTCATCTGCAGACTCGTCTCCTGACATCCAGTGATTTTGATCCCGACGCTGCAGACCGCGCTCCGCATCCACGAACTCGGACCCTGAGTTGGGGAGTTGGGGGGAAAAGCGTACACAAATTTCCCTGACCATGTGACCCAGAGTCCGTTCCCCTTGAAATGGTTCTGGGGGTACCTGGAGGCGTAGTCTTGGCATTGAGCATTCTCCACAGTTGCGAACAAGTCGATCTCTGGGAATCCCCATTCTGCGAAAACGTTGCAGACGATGTAAGGAATCGGCCCTGGAGACTATGGGACTATTGGAGACACTAGTGTTCTAGTGTGTTCCGCTCTAGTCCTCACCCAAGATGGCTGACGCTACTACATAGGTCGGCTCCTCCCCTCTTGCCGGTGCGTTGTATCTGTTTTCTTTCAGACCGCGCTGCTGTGTGTTGTGCACAGTTTCCTCCTTGAGAGCCTTCGCTTCTTCCCTTGGAAGCTCCTTTCCTATTAGGAGCTTGCTCTTGGTTCTACCTCGCCTCCTTTTCTACCTTAGCTCTGTACTTTACTTTTATTCCACCTCACGGATTATTACCGCGACATTCTGCTATTCTTAACCACGTTTCTGTAGCTGACTCCGCGCTCTCTCCTCTCACCTTATTCAGCGTCTTGTGCTGACTCTGCCCTTTTTCGTTTGCAATTGCCGGTGTTTATTTTCTTACGGCATTCTGTCCTTTATTCCGTCCTGGCTTCAGGCTGTTCCTCTGCAATCTTTACTTTATACCTCTACCTATTCCGGAGACCTGCTACTTCAAGGTGGTACTCTAAGGAGTTTCAGCCCGGTAGTTTATTCTACCTTACCTGCTATTTTCTGGACTACATCTCCCAGAATCCTGTGTATCCAGCCATATACCTGTCATGATCTCTGCTTCCAAAAGGTCAGGGTTTTCCCAACTCCCTAGGAAGCAGATCCATAACCCAGGTTCCGAGTGCCAACCAGTCCCAATTGGGACCTTTTGGACCCAGTCCTGGCGCCAGTGGCACCAGGCTCATAAATATGCCCAGTCCCGGCGCTGGAAGCGCCGGGCTCATAATGCTTGGGTGGACTTACCTGCAGCAGACCATGCTGCTTACTTGCCTGCCAGTTGAGCCTCTGATCCTCTTCTGTTTGGAACTACTTCTCCTGTTGGGTGGGGCTGGAGCCACTCCCTAGATTTAGAACACTGGAACTCTTCTGGAAGGCAGGAACTCTTTTCTTACCAGGAACTCTTTTCTTACTTAGGCGTGGCTGTGGAAGGAGAAACCTAAGCACTACAGGAGGCTATTTAAACCACACCCGGTGGATGAATCTTGCTTTGCGTTATTCTGCACCCTCTGCAGCAGGACGCTCATCGTGTCTTCTGCATCCAGTCCTGGGCCTAAGGAAAAAGGCTTACCATCCTGAATCCAGTCTTCAGCAACACCTATAAAGACAAGAAAGAACAGGTTAGCATTCCGGCATCTGAAAGGCAAAGGTTTACCAACTCTTCGGCGCTGTATCCGCATCTGAAAGACAAAACAAGGTGCGTTTAAAGACATTGGGGAACTTTAATACTCACGTGCCATTACTCCTTTCCACATCTAATCCAGTGGGTATTCCGGCACCCTGCAGCCGCTCCGAACTCGTACCTGCAAAATAAAAAGACAGTTAGAGCGCATCGTGAAGCAGGCAACAAGCGCTTACTCACGTGCTTCCAGGCGCTTCTATTCATCACACGGGCTCCATCTTCAACTCACTTCAGCCCGTCATCCGCCATCGCCGGAACCCTGCAAAACAAGACACATCATTACTAAAGACTTTAAAAAAACCTTTGAATGACTCGAAACTTACCGTTCGTGCAGTAAACGACGGACAGCAGTCCTCTGAAGTCAAGAGGCCTGCACTACCTATCCAGTGAAGAAACTGGCTACAGCACCCTGCCCCGAGGCAGATGGAGAGCTCGGCATTCACTTACCTAAGGTGAGAGCATTAACCTTTGGGGTCTACAGGAGAGGAGAAGAGGAAAGAGATAAGGACACCCCAATAACCCCAGTTCATTAACCCCATATTTTCTATCTGCAGACATCTTACTCTACACGTCAGGCATACAGTGCACAGAGGTCCAGCCCAAAGAGCCAACCGGGTGCTACACATCACCTTTGAAGATACGGTAGTCGCCCAGTCAAGACCGGCGCCTCTGCGAGAATCAGGTGAGCGTTACAGAACGCAAAGCCTACCGCAAAACTCTCGCCCAGGCGCTATGGAAACCTCGGATACTGACCCCCTAGCCCGGTTACTTGGGGAACTAAGGGCAGAAGTGCATGCAACTCGTCAGGAAACGAATGCTCTAAGAAGGGAACTAATTATTTCCAAGGAGAGAACAGACAATCTTGCTAGACAAGTGCTACAGTCACAAGCCGGACAGACCCCGTTACCCGCATCAGGGGCAAATCTTCCTTCAACATCCTCTATGAATCCAGTGCAGATCAACCTACCTGGGAATGTACCTCTGGCTCCGCCCGAGCGATTTTCTGGTGACCCAAAAAGGTTTGCAGTATTTATCAATCAGTGCCGGTTGCACTTCTTATGCCGGCCAGCAGCCTTTCCAACTGATCAAGCTAAAGTAGCTTTTGTACTTTCGTACCTTAGTGGCAATGCGGCAGACTGGTCGATCCCTCTAGTTCATCAAGATGATCCGGTTCTCCATGATTTTCAAGCCTTTCAGCTTAGTATGGAAAAACTGTTCGCAAGACATTCACAGGGACAGGCCTTGCACAATGAGCTTCTTTCGTTGCGACAGGGTAATCAAGACCTTTTGGCTTATATTGCATCTTTCAATAGACTAATAGTGGAAACTCAATGGCCTGAGGACAAAAGGATTACGCTGTTTTATAGAGGTCTACGTGGAGAGCTCAAAGACGTTTTAGCCCAAGTAGTGAATCCCCCACAAGACTGTTCGGATTACATAGACTTGGTCGTTCAAATAGATCACAGGCTGCAGAACAGGAAGGCTGATCGTTCCAAGTTTGATGCTCGAGTATTTTCCAAACCGCCAACTCCTTCCAAAGGAGTAGACTCCGGGGAATCCATGCAAATAGGGGGTCTGAAAGGTCCTCTAACACAACGGGAGCGGGAAAGGAGGAAACAGTTGCAATTATGCCTATATTGCGGAAACTCAGGGCACTTTCTTCGAGACTGTCGGGTGAAACCTGCCAAGAAGGCAGTAGGAGCTGCAGTTACCAAAGTTACAAACTCTGAGCAGGGAAACGACCTAGCCCGACAAGAATAGAGGTTCTCTTGCCGAGCGTAAAAACCAGTTCCGTGACCTCGCATTTCGTGATACCTATGGTCCTCATTAGCCCTGATAATCCGGATCGATTACATGTAATTGAAGCTTACGTCGACAGCGGTGCCATCGGCAATTATGTGGATCATGAAATGGTTTTGAGGATGAATCTAACTCTTTGTCCCAAGGCTGTAAAGGACGTCATTACTACGGTGGATGGTACGGAGATAGCCTCCGGGCCAGTAACGCATACCACTCAAGAAGTGACGCTAGTAAGTCAAGATGGACACCATGAGAAGATCGTGTTCGATGTGATCAAGGCCCCTCAGTTTCAGATTATTCTAGGAATACCTTGGTTAGAGAAACACAATCCTCTGATCGATTGGCGAGCAAGAACGGTCCAGTTTCCAGAATGTGTCTCTACTTGTCACCCTCCACCTGGTGTTGCACTGGCCGCAATTTCTTCAGAGACTCCCCAGTTACCTCCCGAATACCTAGAATACCAAGATGTTTTCCGGAAGGATCAGGCTAACTCTCTACCTCCTCATAGGTCTTATGACTGCCAGATAGACCTGATACCTGGATCTACTCCTCCTTGTAGTAGAATTTATGCCCTCACCGAGCCTGAGAACCTTCACCTTCGACAATACCTGGATCAATACCTGGCAAATGGGTTTATTCGTCCTTCCAAGTCCCCTGCTTCTTCAGCTTTGTTCTTCGTTCCAAAAAAGGAAGGAGACCTTAGAACTTGTAGCAATTATCGCTCCCTGAACCAGATCACCGTTAAGAATAGATATCCGTTACCTTTGATCCCTGAACTCCTGGACCAAGTCAGAAAAGCATGCATATATACAAAGCTGGATCTTAGAGGAGCTTACCACTTGGTACGAGTAAAAGAGGGCGATGAATGGAAGACGGCCTTCCGCACCAAGTATGGGCTATTTGAATATCAGGTCATGCCCTTCGGACTTTGCAATGCCCCGGCCGCCTTTCAATATTTTATGAACGATGTCCTCAGAGAGCTCATAGATGTATGTGTTGTTGTTTACATTGACGACATCCTCGTTTATTCTTCATCGGAATCTGAACATCGGAAACACGTGAAAATGGTCCTCGAAAGATTGCGTCAACACAAACTTTTCGCTAAGTTGGAAAAATGTGTTTTCAACGTGACTGAAGTTGAATTCTTGGGATTCATATTATCACCTAGCGGGGTGCGTATGGATTCAAAGAAGGTCGATGCAGTTCTCAAATGGCCATCACCATCCTCCGTAAAAGGTGTGCAAAGCATGTTAGGCTTCGCTAACTTTTACCGCAGGTTTATCCCCGAGTTCTCTCGAATAGTCCAGCCCATCACTGCCTTGTTAAAGAAAAACAAACGTTTTGAATGGTCTACCGAGGCGGAACAAGCTTTCCAGGATTTGAAGACTAAATTTATCTCTGCACCAATCTTAAAACACCCTCGCCCCGAACTCCCCTACATTGTGGAAACTGATGCTTCAAGCCTTGCCATGGGGGCAGTTCTATCACAAAAGGACCCGGTAACCAATCAGTTGCATCCCGTGGCATTTTGGTCCCGCAAATTCTCGCCTCCTGAAGTCAATTACACGATTACTGACAAGGAACTTCTGGCTATCAAGTCTGCCTTTAAGGCTTGGCGGCATTATCTGCTGGGGGCCCGACACACCGTTACTGTGATTACGGATCACCGAAACCTGCAATATTTGAAAACCGCAAAAGCCCAATCCTCTAGACAACTCCGTTGGGCATTATTCTTTGCCGAGTTTGACTTCATAATTACCTATCGACCAGGTACAAAGAACGGTAAAGCCGATGCCCTTTCTCGGATGGGAGTGGAAGAACACTTGATCAACCCTAAACCTGTACCAATCATTCCCGAACAAAGAATTCTGGGTGTAATCGCCACAGAATCCATAGAGGAAGTTAAGGATAAAGCCAGGCAACTTGTAACTCCAGCAGATATACAGAATTGGCATCTGCAGGGAAAGGACTTTGCAGTAAAGGACAACTTATTGTATTTCCAAGAACGATTATACCTACCCAGCACAGATTTACAGAAAAAAGTAATCTCTTGTTATCACGACTCTTTAATGGAAGGTCATCCCGGTATAGCCAAGACCTCAGAAAAGATCAAGCGCTACTTCTGGTGGCCGTCTTGGAAAAAAGATATCAGAGACTTTATAATGTCCTGTGGAGTATGCGCCCAAAACAAGAGTCAAAAGGAAAGACCAGCAGGCCTCTTACGCCCTATTGACATCCCACCTCGCCCTTGGCATACGCTTCCTATGGACTTCATCACCGATCTACCTCCATGCTCCGGATACAATACGATTCTAGTAATCGTGGACTTATTCTCCAAGATGGCGCATTTCATTCCGCTCAAAGGCTTGCCAACAGCAGCAACTCTGGCCCGAGAATTTCTCGAAAACATCGTCCGACTGAACGGTTTTCCTTCGGTTCTAATTTCGGATCGAGGTAGTCAATTTATTTCTCATTTTTGGCGAAGTTGCTGTCGGTCGGCTCAAATTGATGTGAGACTATCGACCAATCACCACCCTCAGACCGACGGACAAACCGAGAGGACCAATCAAACTCTGGAACAGTATTTACGCTGCATGCTGCAACAAACTGAAAAAACTTGGAAAGATATCCTTTGGATAGCCGAGTATGCCTACAATAACTCTGTCCACTCGGGAACTGGGAAAACCCCGTTTTTTCTTTTGTACGGCAGTCACCCTCGAACCTCGGAGTTGGATCCCCTCCAAGATCTTGAAATACCAGCAGTAGACTACCTGCATTCTACAATCACCCAAGCCTTTAAGGAAGCTGTTTCTCACCTTCAAAGGGCTAAAGAACAATACAAGAAAGGAGCAGATCAATATCGGAAGGAAGCCCCTCACTATCAAGTAGGGGATCAAGTCTGGTTATCCACCAAATATCTATCTCTAAAAGGGCCACGCACATTCAACCCAAGATACCTTGGTCCCTATTCCATCACTACCATAGTAAACCCAGTAGCGGTCAAGTTGGACTTGCCCCCGCACATGAAGATACATCCGGTCTTCCACGTCTCTCTATTAAAACCCGTGCAACCTCAAACCCGACTAACCAAATCTCCAAAACCTATCCTAGTGGATGGAGAACTCGAGTTTGAAGTCAAAAGCATTCTGGACTCCAAGATCTCCAAATCTAAACTATTCTACCTAATTGACTGGAAAGGCTACGGCCCCCAAGAGAGATCCTGGGAACCTGCTGAATATGTCCACGCTCCTCGCCTAATCAAAAGATTTCACCAAACATTTCCTGACAAGCCAAAACCCCCGGAGAAGCCCGGTTTGGGAGGGGCCTTGAGGGGGGGTACTGTCATGATCTCTGCTTCCAAAAGGTCAGGGTTTTCCCAACTCCCTAGGAAGCAGATCCATAACCCAGGTTCCGAGTGCCAACCAGTCCCAATTGGGACCTTTTGGACCCAGTCCTGGCGCCAGTGGCACCAGGCTCATAAATATGCCCAGTCCCAGCGCTGGAAGCGCCGGGCTCATAATGCTTGGGTGGACTTACCTGCAGCAGACCATGCTGCTTACTTGCCTGCCAGTTGAGCCTCTGATCCTCTTCTGTTTGGAACTACTTTTCCTGTTGGGTGGGGCTGGAGCCACTCCCTAGATTTAGAACACTGGAACTCTTCTGGAAGGCAGGAACTCTTTTCTTACCAGGAACTCTTTTTTTACTTAGGCGTGGCTGTGGAAGGAGACACCTAAGCACTACAGGAGGCTATTTAAACCACACCCGGTGGATGAATCTTGCTTTGCGTTATTCTGCACCCTCTGCAGCAGGACGCTCATCGTGTCTTCTGCATCCAGTCCTGGGCCTAAAGAAAAAGGCTTACCATCCTGAATCCAGTCTTCAGCAACACCTATAAAGACAAGAAAGAACAGGTTAGCATTCCGGCATCTGAAAGGCAAAGGCTTACCAACTCTTCGGCGCTGCATCCGCATCTGAAAGACAAAACAAGGTGCGTTTAAAGACATTGGGGAACTTTAATACTCACGTGCCATTACTCCTTTCCACATCTAATCCAGTGGGTATTCCGGCACCCTGCAGCCACTCCGAACTCGTACCTGCAAAATAAAAAGACAGTTAGAGCGCATCGTGAAGCAGGCAACAAGCGCTTACTCACGTGCTTCCAGGCGCTTCTATTCATCACACGGGCTCCATCTTCAACTCACTTCAGCCCGTCATCCGCCATCGCCGGAACCCTGCAAAACAAGAGACATCATTACTAAAGACTTTAAAAAGACATTTGAATGACTCGAAACTTACCGTTCGTGCAGTAAACGACGGACAGCAGTCCTCTGAAGTCAAGAGGCCTGCGCTACCTATCCAGTGAAGAAACTGGCTACAGCACCCTGCCCCGAGGCAGATGGAGAGCTCGGCATTCACTTACCTAAGGTGAGAGCGTTAACCTTTGGGGTCTACAGGAGAGGAGAAGAGGAAAGAGATAGGGACACCCCAATAACCCCAGTTCATTAACCCCATATTTTCTATCTGCAGACATCTTACTCTACACGTCAGGCATACAGTGCACAGAGGTCCAGCCCAAAGAGCCAACCGGGTGCTACACATCACCTTTGAAGATACGGTAGTCGCCCAGTCAAGACCGGCGCCTCTGCGAGAATCAGGTGAGCGTTACAATACCGTCCAGAAGCTATTATTGGAAACTACTCTCTCTGGACCGAAATACCTCCCAGGCTACGAACTCTACAGGGTTTTTTCTGCCTTACGGCTTTTTCCCTGATATTGGAGGCTGGCCCCCTGGGGGTCCCCAAGGATAGATTCTTATTTCTGTCAAGGTGGCCTACGGAGGGGCCAGACCTTACTTACACGAACGGAAGAGTAAGGAAAAGATTCCGAAGGACAAGACAAGTCGCCTTAAGGTGAAGAAGGCCTCCAAGGATACTATTTCCAAAGACACAGATGAGGAGTTAGGGGAGGTGGAGCCGAGGCCTGACTGACGATGTCTTCGTGTAATCGCCATTCGTACTCCATGGGTAGTGGGAAATCTCTGCTGAGTACGTCTGCCAGAAGATTGAGTTCCCCAGGAACATGTTGTGACAACAGGAACATGTGTTTAGAGCCCACTTCCAAATGTTCTAGGACAGTTTGGACAGCCCTGGAGAGTGAGTGCCCCCCTGTTTGTTCAGATAGTACATAGCCATGGTGCTGTCTGTGAGGATTAGGACCGTCCTTCCTTGCAGTTGTGTCTGAAAGGCTTTCAGTGCCTTGAATACTGCTAATAGTTCCAACAGATTTATGTGGTTTGATGCTGTGTCTGACGACCAAACTCTGTGCGCTGTTTGTTGAAGCAGGTGAGCTCCCCGTCCTGTGAGAGTGGCCTCCACTACAGGGGTGGTGAAGGATTTTCCCTTCAGGAGGTTCTCTCTCGACCACCACCGCAGCGAGAGAACGAGGGGTAGCGAGACAACCACTAGATCGTCCAATTGTCCCATTGGCCTAACACCACTGGCTGTTGACGCAAGTGCGTGTGAGGAACCAAATAAATGCATGACGCCATCATTCCTAACAGTCGAATAGCCTTACGTACCGTCACCTCTCGACTGGCTACATAGTGAGGGATTTGAAACAACATGTTTTTGACCCTCTCGTTGGAGGGGAAGACAAGGCTGTCCTTTGTTCGAATTAGAGCCCCTAGGAACAGCTTGACTTGACTGAGGTCTAAGCTGGATTTCTTCTCGATGATGGAGAATCCCAGGCTGAATAAAAAGTCTATTGTCTTTTGGGTATTTGACAGACATGCCTCATAGGAGTCCCCTGTTATGAGCCAGTCATCGAGGTAAGGATAGACCGCGATGGATAGCCTGCACAGGTGTGCTGCTGCCGCTGCCAGTACCTTTGCTGAGGCTATGCCGAAGGGTAGTACCTTGAACTGATAGTGCTTGTCCTGTATCATGAATCTGAGGTATTTTTTGTGCGCCAGCAACATTGAAATATGAAAGTATGCATCTTTCATGTCCAATGTTGCCATGTAATCCCTGTGTGAGCAGGGGGGGTGACCTCCTGCAGAGTGACCATACAAAACTTTTGAGGTTTGACAAAAGATGTACTGGCGTCAGGCGTCTTGAACATAGAAGTCTGAATTGTGGGGACTGGCAGAATTCTATACAGTACCCATGGGCGGCGGTCTTGAGTACCCACTGGTCTGTAGTTATCCCCTCCCATGCTTGAAGAAATGATGTTAGCCGGCCCCCGACCAGGGAGGCTTGGGAGGGGACCCGGATCTGCGGATCATTTTATACCTGAGGCCGGGGATCCTTGAGGGGTAGAATTCCGGCACCTTCCTTTTCCACGTCTTTGACTTCTTGGGGGATAGGGGTGGTGTAGCTGCTGGTTCCTTGGGGAGAGGATCAATTATTTCCCGAGCCGTATTGGTTCTGAGGGAAACGTTGGCCATGAAAGGAACGTCTAGACCCGCTCCCCTTCCTTGAGGAAGGCCTCTGGGTGATCTGATCCAGGGTCTTGAGGGTGTCATGCTCTTTCTTAGCAGTTTCTAGCGCTTCATAAACTGCCTTCCCAAATAAATTAGCTTCCTCCACCGGCTTATTTATTAGTGAAGCTTGAGTCTCTGGTTTGAAACCAGAGTTTCGTAACCATGCGTGCCTCTTCAGGAAGGTACCCTGAGCCAAGGACCTGCCAGCTTTCTCTGCTGCATCCAAACTATTTTTAAGGATACTCTGATTAACCTGTCTGCCTTCTGCTACTGTGGAGAGGAATAGCTTGGCTGGCCGGTGGTCCTCGACAAAATCAGCCTCTGGTACAGCTTCCTGGGTAGCATTCTGGAAATGTTCCGCTGCCTTCCTTAATATGGCACTGAACACCATTTGGTTGTCAACTGGGGAGGCCTGTCGGGTGGGTGTGGTCGGGGGGAATCCATGCACAAGGCATCAGGTTCCGGTGTTGCATTAGGTGACTGCCAAGGCTGAGGATCAACCAGGTCGGGGTTGTCCCCCCAACCCTCTGTGGGGTTCATATGAACATCCTCAGTGTCAGCAAAGGGATCTTCATCCTGGTTGTATTGGTCCACAGGAACCTCATCCTCAGTGAGGTCATAAGTATATTCTTCTTCTTCTTGAGAAGGATCAAAGACTTTTTTAAGTTTAGCCACAGGGGGAAAGGGACTCTCCTCTCGAGGTCTTTTGGGCATGACTTCTCTGAGAGTTGTACACACCTCTCTAACCTATCCATACATCCCTCAAACTTCTCCCTGGCCCCAATAGATGAACCAGAGGAGTCTAGGGGTGGAAAAGGCTCTTGTAATGGGTTTACCGTCGCAGAATGTCGAGATTTCTCCTTAAACGTCGAAGAAATCCCTTCAGTGCCTTCCGAAAAGTCCTTTCGGGGGATCAACGGTTGATGAGTGTCCTTGTGTTTGTCCTTAGGCCGTCCAGTGGGTTCTGCTGAATCCTTCGGCGGAATCCCTCGAATTCGACGAATCCCTAGGTCTGTCTTTAGCTATTGACAATTCCCTTGACTGTTGCTTCTGATTATCCGCTGAAATAATCCTAGCGACCTTTTCAGAGGCGGAAACGTGTCTAGTTCGGGCCTGCGGTTGCGCGGTTGTTTTCGGCAGAACCGGGGCCTTCTCGACGTAGACGCCTTCTTCCGATGCGTCTCGACGGTCTCCTGAATATTGGGGGCAGCACCTTTTGATTTAGAATGCCCGGTTGCAAGGCGCACATGCGGTTGCGGGAGGGCTGCCGATCCTGATGATTGGCCGGCACGGCCGAAATATCTGGTGTGCCCGTTGGCGCTATGGGCCGTTGCGACTGTTTTGTCGAAGATGTCCCGGCGGTGTCAGTGTGTAAAGAGTGTGCGTCCTTGTGGCCGTGGTGTACAGTTCCCATAGCAGGACTTCAGTCTTGCCTGACGGGGCAGGACGACACAGAGCGGGAATGCTCCGCTGAGAGGTCAATGGCCTTCGATTCGAAGGCCTGCACTTACCCATCGTCACAATCGGCGGTTGTGGCAGTGGGAGAACTAGACTCGGCCTGCGACATTCCGTAGTCCACCCATCGCGTAACACGGCGGTCCTTTAGTGTCTTTGGATGCAGGAGTTTGCAAGCCGCACAAGCCATGTAGTCGTGATTTAGAGGCAGACACCTATTATACTTACAGTGTTAATCCCTCCAAGGAAATTTGCCTTACAAGAAGGACAAAACCTAAACGGAGTCCTCTCCATAGCTGAAGAAAAATATAGTGACGAAAAGAACCAGGGAACAAATAGAAAGAGAAAGGCATTCTCAGAAAAGGAAATGTACACCCGACCCCACTCTCCCTACTGTGTAGACCGGCCAGAAGGCTCGGCGATGTGGAACACTGTCAATGGAACTGGCTTCGGCGTAGATCAGGATACAGCCGGTGAAGGAATGGACGGTAGGGTAATATTCAATAACTTTATAATATACGACCAAGGGTCGAAAGGATAACAATAGCAATGTCTCTGAACGAGCTCTGCATAAGGCGACCAGTATGCTGGGTGGAAAAATCAATCTGAGGGACCTCGACGTGTGAGGGATTTTGGGTACGCTACACGTCACGTAGGGATAGTGTTACGGGCACGCCCATGTCGACGTCCCCTTTCGATTTTCGAAAGACAAGATGCAATACTCTGTGGTTACCACTGGATGTCAGACTATATGCACAACATGTGCTTCTAAGCAGATTAACAAGCATCAGAAATATAATTTCCCATAGAAAAAAGGTAATAGGGCAGCCATCTTCAGATTTTGAGATGTATTAAGACTACATAAATGATGACTGCCGGGCCTTGAAGCAGCTTCTCCGGGGATGTGAATCTATGAAAGATACCAATGCTGGAGAAGAACAAGTTACTTCTTACCTGGTAACGTTCTTTCGATGGGATGTTCCTCCGACGTATTCCTTATCTTGATATCTTGATAGATTTACTTCCAGCTTGCTGGCCTGGAAAAACATTTTCAGTAAAGGGCGCTGCGCGTCGACGTCCCGCGAGTTGGTGTCCTACGACAGCTTCCGTATAGGCACCGACGTCATCATGCTTATAAATAGACTCACGCAGCGTCCGTTGCTCAGTTCCGTTTTGAAGCTTAAGAGTAGCTGTGCATGAATTGGTTATTGACCTTGAAGGACCGTAAGCTGCAACCACAAGGGAAGTTTTACTGAGGGGATGGATGGGAGGGGTGATAAGGAATACGTCGGAGGAACATCCCATCGACAGAATGTTACCAGCTAAGAAGTAACTTGTTCTTCAAAGGGATTGTGTCCTCTGACGTATTCCTTATCTTGATAGACTCCCATAGCAGTGGTGTGTAAACAGAGGTGGGAGAAAAATTGTCATATTCCCCTTTAAGAGTGAACAGAGTGTAACACAACTTTGCCAAATCTAGTCTCTTGGCTAGAGGAGGAATCCAGATTTTAGAATTTTGTAAAGGTATGTGCGGACGACCATGTGGCAGCCGTACATATGTCTCGAATCGGTACCCCTTTGGAGGGCTGAAGAGGCTGCGATACCCCTGGTTGAATGAGCCCTATGATTTTGAGGGGGCTCTTTCCGTGCCAGTTTGTAACATTCTAGAATGGCTAAAATAATCCATCTGGAAATGGTCTGCTTTGTGATTGGCAATCCTAATTTGTGCCCTGTGTAACCTATGAACAGTTGGTCTGCTTGCCTAATCCTAGCAAGTCTGCTGATATAAAAACTCAAGGCTCGCCTTGGATTCAGCCTATGTAGTCTCTCTTCCTCTTTCCCTGAATGGGGAGGAGGATAGAATGAGGGTAAGGTTATCTTCTGAGTGATGTGGAATTCAGAAACCACCTTTGGGAGGAAATTAGGCTTCACTTGCAGGACAACTTTGTCTTTGTGAAAAATTATATGAGGGGTTTTACAAGATATGTCTTGTAATTCGCTCACCCTCTTGGCAGATGTCAAACCCACGAATAAGACAGTTTTAAGTGTGAGAAATCTTAACGAAAAAGAGTGGAGTGGTTCAAAAGGAGTACCCATCAGGAAATTTAAGTCCCATAAGGGAATTTGGAACGGTCTCGGGGGATAGACATTAGTTAATCCCTTCAGAAATTGTATTACTAAGGGTAATTTGAAATATGATGGCTCCTCTGCAGTGCGCTTGAAGATCGATAGCGTTGCGAGGTACCCGTTGATCGTACCAACTTGAAGACCTGAATTTGCCAAATAGAGTAAAAAGGATAACACCATTGGTGTACCACATGAAAAGGGTTCAATATTCTTTTCTCTACACCAGTTGCAAAATTTGTTCCAACGGAAGCAGTATAAAGTCTTTGTTGCTGGCCTTCTGGCTGAAAGCAACACCTCCATGACGTCATCTGGGAGCTCCCAATCCTTGTATCTCAACCTTTCAGAAACCAAGTGTGAAGGTTGAGGGTTCTGATGTCTGGATGGAGAACCTGACCTCCCTTCTGTGAGAGAAGATACTCCCTGTGTGGAAGACAAATCGGAGGGCAGATGGACATGTCCAGAAGGTCTAGGTACCACGTTCTCCTGGCCCAGTCTGGGGCAATTAGGATCATAGTGTTCCGGAATCTTCTCAACCTCCTGATCATCTGAGGAATGATAGGGACTGGAGGAAACGCGTACAGAAGTGGAAACTCCCAGTCCACTACGAACGCATCCCCTAGAGCTCCTCTAAGGGGAAATTCCCTTGAACAAAACTGATTGCACTTCCTGTTGATACTGGTGGCAAACAGATCCACTTGAGGGTTTCCCCAAAGGGCGAAGATATCTTGAAGGACTTCCTGAGCTATCTTCCACTTGTGAGAGACTGTGCTCTGCCTGCTCAGAGCATCCGCTGTCAAGTTCTTCTCTCCGGCTAAGTGAACTGCCGATAGAGAGATTCCTTCTTGAATTGCCCAAAACCAGAGCTGCATCGCCTCTCTGCACCGTGGCAGTGATCCTACACCTCCTCTTTTGTTGAGGAAGTGCATGGCCACTGCATTGTCCGTCATTATTAGGACATTTTTCCCTTGTACAGATGGCAGAAAAGCCTTCAGCGCTAGTCTGATAGCTCTCAGCTCCAACAGGTTGATATGTAGTCTGGACTCCAATGGAGACAACGACCGCTGATGGTCAAGTCGTTGGCATGGGCTCCCCACCCTGTGAGTGGGGCATCCGTGACTACTGTTATCTCCGGCCATGGTTGCCAAAACAGTTCTCCTTTAATAATGTTCTCCCAACAGGCCCACCACTGAAGGTCTGGAGCCACTTTGTCCAGAACCTGAAGGAGATCTGTCATTTTTCCTGAGAATTGCGACCACTGAGTTCTTAGTGCCCACTGGAGGGATCTCATTCGCAGGCAAGCCTCTGGCACAAGGAAGATGCAGAATGCCATGAGGCCTAGCAACCTCAAAAAGTGGAAGGCTGGGAGACATTGGGCATTTTGAAACTTGGTGACCATCTGCAGAATATCTTGAGCCCTCACCTCTGGTGGCGAGGCTTTCCCCAGGGAAGCGTCCAGGACCGCTCCAATGAACTGGAGTCTCTGTGATGGTATCATCTGTGACTTCTTTAAATTGAGGGAGAAGCCCAGTTTGTGAAGGAAGTGGCAGACATAATCTAGTTGGATATGAGCTTGTTCCGAAGATACTGCTCTGATCAACCAATAATCTAGGTAGGGAAAGACGTGGATCCCTTTCCTCCTTAGACTTGCAGCCACTACCGACATTAGCTTGATGAAGATCCTCGGGCGGAGGTCAGCCCAAATGGCAGAACTCGAAATTGATAGTGAGAGTTGCCAATTGTGAACCTCAGGTATTTCCTGTGTTTGAGATGGATTGGCACATGGAAATAAGCATCCTGAAGGTCTAGAGATACCAGCCAGTCCTGAAGCTGGAGGGCCTGAAGGTTCTGAGAGAGAGTTACCACCTTGAACTTGTCCTTCCTGAGGAATTTGTTAAATTCTCGTAAGTCCAAGATGGGTCTCAGTCCTCCGTCCTTCTTGGGTATCAAGAAGTAGGGGGAATACAACCCTTGTTCCTCTCCGCTACTGGTACCGGTTCTATGGCACCTTTCTCCAGCAGGTCTAGAATCTCCTGCAAAAGGAGCGGATCTGGAAACTTCAAAGAGTTGTTCCCCGTTGGATGACTCTAAGGGGTGCGTAGAAAAGGCAGGCAGTAACCTTGGGCAAATGTCTCCAATGCCCAAGCATCTGACGTAATAACCTGCCATTCCGTCAGATGTTGAATTAACCTGCCTCCTACTGGCGTCTTGTGAGGAGAGTCCTCAGAGTGGTTTAGAGGCGGATGATGCAGATGGTAAAGAGGCACCTGCTGCTGCTGCAGATTTTGTACTTTTTAACCCGTCCACCTCGGGTGAATTTCTTTTGGCCTCTTTGAGCCGGCTGTCCTTTGCCTTTTCCGAATGCGGAATAAAAACGAAAGGACCTACCTCTCCAAGAGGTTCCTGAGGGGCGATAGGGAGTTTGATGGATTGCAGCTCCAAGGGATTTTGCTGCTGCCTTGGATGTTTGTAACTTCTCTAGGCTGTCGTCAGCCTTCTTACCAAATAAAGAAGAGCCGTCAAAGGTCTGGCCTGTACATCTGGAGCAAAACCAGACTCGCAACCACGCAAATCTGCGGATTGTAGTACTTGATGCCATGCCCCTGCCGATACTGTCAGCAGAATCAATGCCAGTTTGAAGGGATTCGCACATTGCGTCTTTACCATCTTTAATGATGTTCAGAAAAGCTTCCCTTTCTTCTCCTTCCGGGAGGCAGTCAGACGCTGATGAAGCACACTCCCAAAGTGTATGGCTGAATCTTGCGAGCATACAAGTAGCATTAATGGATTTAAGTGCTATGCTACACGTAGAAAAGACCTTTTTTGACATATCGTCAAATCTCTTATCATCCCTGTCTTGTGGAATAGTAGGGTATGCAGATTTACTGTTCGATGAAGTTGCTGCTTGAACAACCAGACTCTCTGGAGTTGGATGTTTGGACAAATATTCAGGGTCAGAGGAGATACCCTATATTTGGCAGATAGTTTTTTGTTAACTGCCGGGATAACCTCCAGAGTTTCCCAGTTGGCCGATATTTTCCTGTGTAATGCAGTATGAAATGGAACCACAGGATCTTCCTGTGGGCCTTTAATTAAGATGTCTGTAAGATCATCTTGTTGAAAAGCAGGTAAAGGTGTAGACCAAACCATGAATTCTATTATTCTGGCCATTAAAGTTCTATTGGGGGTCTCAGCATGTTCCCCTGGGTCTGGTTTGGCAAATTCTACTTCTGGGGAAGTATCTAACCCACCTTCATCATGCAAGGACTCTTGAAGGTCCTTCAACCTATTTTCTTCAGAGATAAATTCCTCTGGTACAGATGTTGTAGTTCTCTAACCCCAAAAGGTCTTTCCTGATCCGAATCCTCACCTTCTTCATAAATGGAGGACAAGGCTCTGAAATAATCTGACCTTGGAAAAGGCTTAAAACCCATTTCTAAAGCAGAAGGGGCCAAGCTTGTAGTAACCGGTTGAGAAAACATCGACGTTGTCGACGCGGAAGTCAAAGATTTTGAAGAAACCGAAAAAGGCGTTGAAAAGGTAAGAAGCGACCTCGAAGAACTGGAGAGGATCGACGACATTCTCGAGGTCATGGTGGAAGCCCTCGGTATGACTACTGACTGCGAAGTAGTGACAGCCGTAGGTTTCTCCTTTATCGGCGTCGACATCGCCGTCGGGGACAGCGTTGATTCGACCGATCTATGCGTCGATGGGCCCTTCGATAATGGCGTCGATGATGCAGATTTATGAGACGAAGGGGCCTTCGACGAAGGCGTCGATGATGCAGTCTTACTGCCTTTGCTCGAGGGTTTGTGACGCTCTCGAGCAGTTTCTTTCGCCGGTGCAATGACCCGCAGCGTTTTGATTTTTCGGATCTTTCACTTAGGGTATCACCTTTAGCCGTCTCCGAGGGGGTCGAGGCCGCTTTCTCCAAGACGATAAGCATCTTTTTATGGAATTCCTCCCACTTAGCTGCAGAGCTGTGTTTTGTGGGCCAGATGACCCTTTCCGGGGAAACAGAAGAAGACGAAGAAGAGGGAGATCTTCAACGCCTCTTTTTTTAATATTTGGATCTCGAAGAGTGATGGGAACTGCTTCGAGACCTTGAACGAGAATATTTCTTGTGACGGCAAGGAGACGAATGTCTCGACTCTGCCGAGGAAACTTTCGAAGGAGTAGAAGTTTTAACAGTCTTACCCCTTTCGAGCTTCCCCTTATGCTCCTTCAAGGCTTTCGCTGTCATGGACATGCAGTCCTCGCATTCTGAACAATGGTGCTCCGATCCCAGGCCCCACAAACAGATCCTGTGAGGATCCGTCAACGACATTTTCTTTCCACAATCTCGACACTTTTTGAAGCCGGGCCGTGGGGTCGACGGTTCAGATGAGGAAGCCAATCGTAAAGATTAAGAATACTCGAGGAATAAGTAGAATCTACTTGAATAACGAACTGAGCAACATGATTCTGAGGCCCACGAAGCACGGAAAAACGGAACTGAGCAACGGACGCTGCCCAAGTCTATTTATACGCATGATGGCGTCGGTGCCGATACAGAGGCTGTCGAGGGACACCAACTCGAGGGACGTCGACGCGCAGCGCCCTGTAATGAAAAATGTTTCTGAGGCCAGCAAGCTGGAAGTAAATCTATCAAGATATCAAGATAAGGAATACGTCGGAGGACAAAATCACTTCGAAATACAGTTACAGGTAAGTAACTAAGACTTCTCCAGCATTGGATCTTTCATAGATTCAAATGCTTGAAAAGAATACCAAGTAGTTAAGCATGCCAAGATGGTTACATCCTGAAGCTCAACTTCAGCATCCACAAGTATAGCAACCTCAGATAAGGCACATAATACCCAAGGAAGGAGGGAGAAATAGGCTGCTCCTGCCTTAAACAAACAGGTGGTGGAGGACCGCCTGTCCAACCGCTGATTCCCTGTCGGTGTCTTCTGTTAAGCAGTAATTCTTGGCAAATGTGTGTAGCATGCTGCAGGTAACCGCTCTACCTATGTCCTTTATCGCTACTCCTGCACGGCTGCTCTACCCCTGGTGGAGTGAGTCGTAGGAGGCACCGGAAGTGAGTCAACCTTGGATTGATGACAGTGGCTGATGCAATTTGCCACCAAGCCTGAGAAACTTTGTTTGGAGATGCATTGTCCCTTACTGCGGCCTGTGAACGCCACAAAAAGTTGTGGAGAGGTACAAAACTCTTTGGTTCTTTGTATATAGAATTTGAGGACTTGTGCACCATCTAAGGAGTGTAGTACACATTCTGCCGTTGAGGTGTGGCTGCTGAAGAATGTAGTTAGTACAATACGTTCTGAGAGTAATTTCAGAGACCACCTTAGGTAAGAAACGAGGATGTGTTTTTAGAATGATGCGTTCCTTCTGGAATATGGTAAAAGGAGGTTCTGTCGAAAGAGCTTGGAGTTCGCTGATTGTTCTAGCTGATGTGATGGATAGGAATTTTTGGTCACATTTATGAATGGGCACATAGGGTGCCTCCATGAGTGCAGACAAAACTGTGTTTAGGCTCCAAGCGGGTACCGGTTCCGGCGTTGGTGGGAAGGTACGTAGTAATGCCTTCAGGAACACCATGACCACTGGGTTAGTAAGTAATGAAGCTTGACTAGGGTTTGTTGTGTAGGCTGATACAGCTGATAGGTGAACTTTTATGGAGGATAAGGAGAGGCCAGATTTCACCAGATGTAGAAAATATAGTAACACATGCTCCACTGATACTGTAAGCTTGTCTATGTGTGAGGTTTCCTACCAAGTAGCGAAGTGTTTCCACTTTCTGACGTATGGGGTCCGGGTGGACTGTGCCCTAGACACTCTAATAATGGCCCAACATTCCAAAGGTAATGTAAGGTTAGCTAGTTTTCGCTGTTCAGGAACCGTGCTTTGAGCGACAGGCTCGCTGGATCGTGGAGAACCTTGCGGTTCGGATGTGTCAACAAACGCTGATACGCTCTGAGGTGAATGGGCGACTTCTGGGAGAGGAGCAGGCGGGTCGGGTACCAAATCTGCTGAGTCCACTCTGGAGCAATGAGTATCATCTGACATGGTTGTTCTTTCATCCTGCGCAGCACTCGCGCTATTGACGGCGTTGTTGGGAAAAGGCGAGAGTAGAACCCCTTTCCTCTTTAGTTGACTGGTACTGATTTTTTGGCTGCTTTTCGCAAGAGCTTACAAATTTCCACTTTTAGATGTTTCAACAAATTTATCTTGCGTACGAGAGGTGGGAGAGAAGGAGGTTGATCTAAAAACTTGATTGTGTGTCCCTCTCGTATGACTTGTAACACCCACATGTCCGATGTAATGTCTTGCCAACATTGAAAGTGTTGGCTTATCCTCCCTCCCACCAGTGTGAGGTTTGGAAGGCGCGAGAATTGATTGTCAGATCTGGTTTGACTGGGCTTTCGAGTGGCCAAACCACGACTGCCCCTTTGAGAGCTGCATTTGGTAGTGGATCGATGATATTTATTGTCCTGATACGCACTGTTTGCGCTCCTTGACTGTATGGCAGCCTGTTGTAACCCCTATATCTCGCAGACGAACCGCAAATGGACCGAAAGGGGCGGTAATCTTTGTCTTTGTCCTTAAGAGAGCTAACAGCTCTAGCTGGCTCCATGTCTGATTTAATACCATTTAGATGGCCGTCAATTTTCTTGCCAAATAAATCTTGACCGTCAAAAGGCATATCCAATATCTGTAAAAGTGACATGTGCTAAACAATTCATACTGTGCAATATTTACGAATGAGAAATACTATTTTCTCAAAAGAACATCAAAATAGGGATACAACACCCTTTGAAATGACACTTATGCTTGCTAACATTCTATTAGATAGATTATATGAATGTGTTTGATATAAATGAATTTTATGTCTTTGTTTTTCTCTTTTTAATAATAAATTAAGAATTTAATATTGTGTGATTACTAGTTGAAGGATCATGCTATATAATATATCGATCCTGTTTCTACAACATTTAGGGCCTCATTACAAGTTAGGCGGTAAGGGTTTACCGGTACCAGTTAACCCTTACCGCCTTACTACGAGTTCCCTTTGCGGGACCTGACCTTAACGGCTGGTTTTACCAGCCGTTAAAGTAGGGTGCCGCAAAGGGACCTTGGTGCTAATTACAGTACCGCAATTAGCGCCTTCCCCATTCCCATTGAGCCCATTGGGGGCAAAAATGGGAATGGGAAAGTGCCTTGGTGAATGGGGATTTACCGCCCCCATTCACCTTGGAGTAGGGCGGTAATTCCGCCATCCACCAAGGTGGACACTGTAAAATACCAGCGGCAACCATGGCGCTAATAGCCGTGTAATGAGGCCCACAGTGTGTAATGGATGAGTAATTTTACATATGTTGTAGGACTTGTGTGTGTCTACTAACGAGTTGCAACTGGTGGTTCTCTACGCTGGGTAAAACATTGGGAATCAGTCAAGAGGTGTTGGGAGCTGTTTTTAATATTTAAGGTCATTATAAGGGCACAATCCCAACCTCTTTCTTTTATAAAAAAAAAAAAACATGCTCCTATTTCTGTTGTTTTGGTCTTTAGTGCGGCTTCCACCGCAGGACTACATTTTTCTAGGAGGGGTCAAGACTATCCAGGTAAGAGTTGATGTTGGCAGAACGGTTTGGTCAACCCTGGTTCAAATAACCAAATAAAAAGCTTTTCATAAAAATAAAAAAATGTTTTAACAGTAACTCCTTGTAAGGTGATTACTAGGAGGGATCAAAAATAAGCCTTATACCCAAGATGAGTGCAGACAAGATAATAGGTTATGATGACAAGTATGTCACAGGGCTACTGGCAAGAGCATCAATCTTTTCTGAAGAAGGTGAAGGACCCCTAATTTCCAACGTAAGCAACTGGGACAAGCTTTTACAGTTGAAAACATGTCTGATTAGACTGAATTACACGGTTCAATAATGATTGATTATCTTCAGGCAGGGACTCTCCCTCAGGGCCTAGTTGTCCGTAATGAACCACGCCTTTTTTTGGACAACAAAGACTGTCATAAAATGGAGCTACATAGCTAATAAGTGTGGCCATGATTGGATTATACTTATTATCCACACGGCTAAGGAAATGGCAATAAAGATAACAGGAGATTTATTGGCAATGGAGGATGACATTAAAAAATGAGTCACGGAGAGACCGCCAGGGGGCGCAGAGCATGCAAGTCGTGTGAGGCTCGCGCTCCTCCTGCCTCGCGGGGCCTAGTGGGCCTTTTTCAATCCCCGGCCGGGATTTTCACATTGAAACCAGGGAGGACCAGCACCCGGGGCGATCTCCCCCACTGAAGCCCCCGATCAAGGGCCCAGATTCAGCACCGCCCGAGGCCGAGGGGCCAGCCCCCCTGAAGACCGCCAAAGGCGACGGGCTGCCAGCAGACTGGCGACGAGCGGGGCCCCATGCGCACACCATCTGGCCGCACTGCCGCCTCCCCCTCCTGAGACCGGGGAGCCCCCCCTACGTGCACGCTACACGCCAGGAGACCCGGACCCGGAGCGGGTGGCGAGGCTCCGGTGCCCCCGGCCCGTGGCGAGTGCCGTAGCAAGACAAGCGCTGCCCGTCGAGGGCTCGCGGGGGCCCGGCGACAGAGGGAGCAATCCCCCATGTACGAGGGTGCTCAGAAGAAGCCGAGCGGAGCGGGAGCCCCCACCATCCTGCGCACAGACCTGTGAGCCCCCTGCAGAGGACTCTCGGGGACGGCGACATTTTGATTCGCCGATCGCGGGGAAGCCCCGCACTCCGTAGCAGAGCCCTCGCCCACGATACAGCCCGGGCCCCATGCCCACGCTCCAAGGACTTGAGTCCACGACACAAGGCAGACACCCGTCCCCTCAAGCCCAACCCGGGGCGAGGCGGCCCAACGAGACATCTCTTCGTGGCTACCCCAGCGGGAGGAGGAACACGGGCCCTGAGCACCAGCTTCTCTAAGTACATGGAAAAGAGGTGAGGAGACGGAGGGGTGAAGGGGTCATTTGAGGAAACTGTGCTGCCCCCCCGTCCCCAACCTCCTGTGGCCCCTTCCCGGGACGCAACCGCCCTCCCAAAAAACAAGCGGAAAAGAAAAGAAATGGAGCAGGGCGGCTCATGCTCCGCCAGCGGCGCCACCTCCCGCGCCACCTTCCTCCCTGCCATCACAGCAGAGGCCCTCAAAAACAAGTGGGCCAAAGCCCTAATACCTGAAGGCCCCATAGGCCTTCCTCAGCACCATGTCAAGATCTACATACTCGACGCCTCGACTCCATAGAACTTGACCACTACACGCTGAGAGCACCACGGGCTGGCCTCCTGGAGGCATCGCACCAAAGGTCACCAACGAAGAGCGACACCCTGGAGAGGCCCTCGGCCACTCGGGCAATCCGTTCCCTCCAACGCTTTCGCTGTCCACAAACAGCTCCAGCCCCGAGAGAGGCTCGCAGTGCCACCATGCCTTCAGGCAGCGACCCGCCCCCCACACCACTAACGAAGGAAGACCTCAAGGACATCCTTCAGGAAATTAAGGCCATTTGCACCGACATACAGGCTTCTATAGTGGACCTCAGGGGAAGAGTGGAAACCTTGGAAGAAAAAATGGAGGGAATGGAAAATAACCACCTCCAAACAGACCTGTTGGACATGAAATATGAGGTGAGACTAACGGACCTCGAAATGAGAGATGAGGACATAACCTTGAAGATGGATGATTTGGAAAATAGGGAACGCCGAAATAACCTGCGCATAATGGGTGTCACCCAGCAAAGAGGGGAGACGGCGGCTGATGTGGGAAGGAAGGTTCAAGGACTGATCAACCAACTCTTTGCCTTGGAGGGGGGAAGGAGGTCCAGCTGGAGAGGGCGCATCGAGGTGGAGGGGGCGGAGGAGGGGCCCCGAGGTCTATAGTGGTGCATTTCCTTCGGTACAGAGAAAAAATTGCGGTCCTGGAGAAGGCAAAAAGGCTCGAGAGCTTCATCTTTGAAGGGGACACAATTAGGATCTACCAAGATCTCTCGACCCTCACGCTCACCCGCAGGAGGGATTGCCGCCCGCTCACTCAGTGGCTCACCAGCCAGGACATAAGATATAAGATAAGATGGTTGTTCCCGTTCGCCCTCTCCTTTGAGCGAGCTGCTGTGGGCTACAGGGTGATCAGCGGCAAAGAAGCCACACAGGTCCTCCAAGTGCTCAAGAACGACTCCCTGGAGGGAGGGAACGAAGGAGGTACACAAATGGAGCCTGATCCCCGTAGACAACCTGAGGGCCCTTGGTCCACGAAGAAGAAGACAAAGAGCAGGAGAAAATTTAGAAAACCAAACACCCCCACGTCGGAAGCTGGGGAAGACCAGGTGAACAATGACTTTTGATCCGAAAACACAGGGACACCCTTTTTGCAATCCCGGCCGGGAACACAGAGTTCATCGAGAGGCCTGCGAGGTACGGATACTCTCTTCCCCTGGTGGCTTGCTCGTTGGCAGGCGTCTTGAACTGGGAAGGGAGGGGGGAGGCGGGAACTGAGGGTGAGGTAGTTAGAGGCCCGCGGGCCCAGACCGAACCAAGCTCAACAAGGGAACGGGACACATGACCGGGGAAAAGATGAATGCAAGGCATAGAACTAATGATACAGAATGAGAGGAAGGGCCGGGCCGAATCCCTCAGTATAGGCTCCCTCAACTGTAAGGGGCTCAACTCCCCGACAAAGCGCTCACTTCTGGGGAGGGAAATGAAAAATGCGGGAGCCGATATCCTTTTTGTCCAGGAAACTAGAACGGTGAAGGGGGAAGAGAGGCCGATCCCGGGATCCCACGTGGGCCAGATCTTCTGGATATCCGGCCACGTTAAGAAGGGGGGTGTCGGAATTGTTCTGCACAGGAATCATAAACTGACAGAGGTATCCTGATGGGAGCGGGAAGACAGGAGAGCCATGGTAGTGTCAAGCAACTTGCACAACTCAAAAATCATCCTAGCAGCCATATATTGCCCCAACGTAGGGCAGCTGGGATTTATCCAAGAAGCCTTTGCAGAGGTGTTGACCAGAGCAGAAGGGCTCCTCCTCTTGGGGGGGGGGGATTTCAACATGTGGGCTGACAGAGAGTTGGACCATAGTGGTGAGGCCATCCCACCGGGTGGTGGGGGGGCACGATCTTATGGAGGGCTTTGGGACCTAATGTGGGAGAAGGGTCTGGTGGATATATGGAGAGAGCTCCACCCAACGGTGAGGGGATACACCTTCTACTCAGCCGCCCACGGTACGAGAACCAGAATTGACTACCTCTTTACGAGACACCAGCACATGAGCAGAATAGAGGCCTCAGAGATCCGCCCAGTCAGCTGGTCAGACCACGACCTTGTCTGGTCTGACATTAGCATCTCGGGCCTAAAACCTAGGAACTCTCTGTGGAGATGTAATGACTTCCTCCTAAGAGATGCGGTCTTTAAAGAGGAAATGATAGAGGCGATTAGAGAATATTTCAAACTAAATGATACTGGAGAAGTTGACCAAGGGTTAGTATGGGAGGCGGCGAAGGCAACCTGGAGGGGCAGGCTGATTAGCGAGGGGGCCTCCAAAAAAAGGGAGAGGATGCTTGTGGCTCACAGACTTAGGTCAGAGATCCTTATACTGGAAAGGTCCGAAGGAAAGGGGGAGGAGGAGAGGGCGAGAGACTTGAGCATAGCAAGAGGGAAAAGGCAGGACCTGAGGGAATTAGAGATGTGCAGAATTGTGGCAGGACTCCAACACTTACGGCAAAGATATTACGAAAAAGGAGATAAGGCAGATGCTATGTTAGCAGCTAAACTCCGGGGCCAACGGGCAGAGAGGTGGGTGTCCAGAGTTGTGGGTGGGGAAGAGGAGGAAACTTCAGATCCCGAAGGCATAGCTGAGAGCTTTGCCGGCTTCTATGAAACCCTGTATGGGAGCGACAGGGGGGGGGGGCAGAGAAGGAAATGCTTGGCGCATCCCTCGGTGGGATCGCCCTCCCCACCCTGCGAGCCCCGGAGGCGGAGGCCCTGGACGCCCCAATAACTGAGGAGGAGGTACTCAAGGAAATATCAGGTCTCAAGCTTGGAAGGGCCCCGGGAGAAGATGGGTACACGGCGGGCTTCTACAAGGCATTCTCAGGCCACCTAGCGGGATTCCTGGCAAAATTATTCTCCAACATCATGGCCACAGGGAGGGCACCCCCATCATTTGGTAAAGCATTGATCACCGTGATTCCAAAGGCGGGGAAGGACCCAGCAGGCTGTCGGTCCTACAGACCGATCTCTCTCCTAAATGTAGATGCGAAGTTATTTACCAGGATCATTGCCACGAGGATAGATGGCCACATGCCGGAGCTGATCCACTCGGACCAGGTGGGCTTTATACAGGGGAGGCAGGGGGCCAATACCCTCCGCAAGACCCTCCACGTCATGAGGGAGGCGGCACGGAAGGGAGACAACCCGGTTCTGGTGTCCATCGACGCAGAAAAGGCTTTTGACCGGGTGGACTGGGGATTCCTGCACGGGGTCTTGGAGAAATTAGGCTTTGGGGTGGGGATTAGACAGGCCATTAAAGCCATATACATGGCCCCCTCTGCCAGAGTCATGGTCAATGGCCACCTGTCACATACGTTCGCCCTACAGAGAGGGACAAGACAGGCTGTCCCCTCTCCCCACTCCTGTTCGCAATGACCATGGAGATTTTGGCAGAAAGCATCAGAGGCTCCCAGATGGTGAGAGGCATAGAAATAGGAGGCCACACGTTGAAAAACTGGGCCTTTACGCAGATGGCATTCTGCTACACTTGAGGGAACCCACGAGATCGGTCCCGGCCGCCCTGCAGTTCATAGAACAATTTGGTCGCTTCTCGGGCTTCAGGGTAAACGTTCGCAAGTCCATGGTCTTCCCTTTTACTAGTGATGCAGAGAGAAACCTAGCCGAATTGATCCCACTGGGCCTCCAAGTCTGCCCGAGGGTATAAAATATTTGGGGATCAATATAGTAAGACCTAACGAAGACCTGAGCCAGGCAAACTACCCCCCTCTGTTCGACAAACTCTTCAGGGACATGGAGGGCTGGGCGAAGGGACAGATCTCATGGATGGGAAGAATAAACGCTATAAAAATGAACCTTCTACCTCGGGTGTTATACATTTTCCAGATGCTCCCCTTGGAGGCCCCAGAATCCTACCTTAGCGAAGCCAAAAGACGAATAACTAAATTTATATGGCAGGGCCGGTGACCCAGAATAGGATATGAGACCCTCATCCTCCCCAAGGATAGAGGGAGCCCTCCCAGACCTGCGAACATATCATAGAGCAGCTCAGCTTAGGGCCCTGTCCCCACACCTTAGGGAGGACCCCAATAAACAATGGGTTTTACTTGAAAATTTCTACCTACACCCAGTCACCGTGGGGGAATGGTTATGGGTCCCCCTGAAAAAACTACCCAAAAGAATCAGGGACCACCCCATCCTTGGAACTATGTGGAAAGCACTTGCAGGAAAGGGAATTAGAGAAAAGGTGACTTCCTGGCCCTCGTCCCTTTTATGAATATGCCTGAGAGCTACTTTAACTTAAGATAGAACAATCAGTGGAATTCACTAACCTGGGCAGCGGGCAGATTCTGTAAACAGCAACACTGCAGAATGTAAAGGCTTCCCGGGAAACCCTGTTCCCTCCCAGCCGATTAGTAATCTCAGCCGCGGAGGAAACACAATCCCCAGGGAAAACCCTCCAGGGAAGAAAAACCCTGCGTAGCGGTGAAAGCGGATCAGGTCAGCAGTCGGCTTCCGGGAGAAATCTGCCGGGCTTCTTTCAAGGAATCAGGTGCGGGCAAGACTGGTCCTGGACGAGAGAAATAACAGGTGAGTTTCCGTCCATAGAAGGTAGTCTGAAGCTTAGATTGGAAAGTTTTGACTCAACTTACTCCGGGTACGGAGTTAATTGCATTCAGTATGCTGAGTGGAGTCTACGGAAAGGGAGTGATTCACTAGTCCTAAGGGGATAGAAGAACAAGTTACTTCTTACCTGGTAACGTTCTTTCGACGGGATGTTCCTCCGACGTATTCCTTATCTTTGATAATATGTTTCCAGCTTGCTGGCCTCGGAAATTTTTTCTGTAGAGGGCGCTGCGCGTCGACATCCGCCGAGTCGATGTCCCTCGACGGCCACCGTATCAGCGCCGACGTCACCATGCCCATAAATAGATACGCGCTGCGTCCGTTGCTCAGTTCCGTTTTGTAGTATAAGAAAAGACATGCCTGAATCGGTTAGTAACCTTGAAGGAGCGAAAGCTGCAACCACAAGGGAAGTTATCACTGCGGGGATGGATGGGAGGGGCGATAAGGAATACGTCGGAGGAACATCCCGTCGAAAGAACGTTACCAGGTAAGAAGTAACTTGTTCTTCGAAGGGATTGTGTCCTCCAACGTATTCCTTATCTTTGATAGACTCCCATAGCAGTGGTATGTAATTGGAGGAGGGAGTGATAGTGTTATGTATCCCCTTAGGGATGGACCGAGTGTAATACGGCCTTGCCAAATCTGGTCTCTTGAGCAGTGGAGGAATCCAGATTGTAAAATTTTGTGAATGTATGTGCGGACGACCATGTGGCAGCCGCACATATGTCCCGGACCGGTACCCCTCTCTGGAGAGCCGAAGAAGCTGCGATACCCCTGGTTGAATGAGCCCTGAGGTTTTGGGGTGGCTCTTTCCCTGCTAGTCTATAACATTCCAGGATGGCCAAGATAATCCACCTGGAGATGGTTTGTTTTGTTATGGGTAGTCCCAACTTGTGACCCGAGTATCCTACAAACAGCTGGCCTGCTTGCCTGATCCTAGCCATTCTGCTGATGTAAAAGCTGAGAGCTCGCCTAGGGTCCAGCCTGTGGAGCCTTTCCTCCTCTTTCCCCGGATGGGGAGGAGGGTAGAATGAAGGCAAGGTAATTTTCTGAGTAATATGGAATTCGAAACCTTTGGGAGAAAATTAGGCTTCACCTGAAGGACAACTTGTCCTTGTGGAAAATTGTATGTGGGGGTTTACAGGAGAGAGCTTGTAGCTCACTCACCCTCCTAGCAGATGTTAGTGCTACAAGTAGGACAGTTTTAAGTGTGAGAAATCTCAATGCGCAAGAGTGAAGTGGCTCGAATGGAGTGCCCATTAAGAAGTTTAAGACTAAATTTAAGTCCCATAATGGAACCTGGAATGGTTTTGGAGGGTAAACATTAGTTAGACCCTTGAGAAATTGTACCACTAGAGGAATTTTGAAATACGATGGTTCCTCCGCAGTGCGCTTGAAGATAGAAAGCGCTGCGAGATAGCCTTTTACAGTGCCAACTTGAAGGCCTGAGTTTGCCAAGTAGAGTAGAAACGATAACACCGTTGGTGTACCACATGAAAAAGGGTCGATATTCTCTTCCCTACACCAGCTGCAAAACTTGTTCCAACGGCAGCGGTATAAAGACTTTGTTGCTGGTCTTCTGGCCGAAAGCAACACCTCCATGACGTCATCAGGGAGATCCCAATCCTTGTACCTCAACCTTTCAGAAGCCAAGCGTGAAGGTTGAGGGTTCTGGTGTCTGGATGGAGAACCTGACCTCCCTTCTGCGAGAGAAGATTCCCTTTGAGTAGAAGACGGATTGGAGGACAGATGGACATATCTAGAAGGTCCGTGTACCACGTTCTCCTGGCCCAGTCCGGGGCAATTAGGATCATGGTTTTCCAGAATCTTCTCAACCTCCTGATCATTTGAGGAATAACAGGGACTGGTGGAAACGCGTAGAGGAGTGGAAACTCCCAGTCCACTATGAACGCGTCTCCTAGAGCTCCTCTCGGGGGAAATTCCCTTGAACAGAACAGATCGCACTTCCTGTTGGTGCTTGTGGCGAACAGATCCACCTGAGGGGTTCCCCAAAGGGCGAAGATCTCTTGAAGGACTTCCTTAGCTAGCTCCCATTCGTTGGAGACTGTGCTCTGCCTGCTCAGAGCGTCCGCTGTCAAATTGTTCTCTCCGGCGAGGTGGACTGCCGATAAAGAGATTCCTTCCCGAATTGCCCCAAACCAGAGCTGCATTGCCTCTCTGCACAGTGGCAGTGATCCTACGCCTCCTCTTTTGTTGAGGTAGTGCATGGCCACCGTGTTGTCCGTCATTATCAGGACATTTCTCCCCTGTACTGATGGCAGGAATGCTTTCAGCGCTAGTCTGATCGCTCTCAGCTCTAATAGGTTGATATGTAGTCTGGACTCCGATGGAGACCAACGACCGCTGATGGTCAAGTCGTTGGCATGGGCTCCCCACCCTGTGAGCGAGGCGTCTGTGACTACTGTTATCTCCGGCCAGAGTTGCCAAAACAGTTCTCCTTTCAAGATGTTCTCTGAATAGGCCCACCATTGAAGGTCGTGGGCTACCGTGTCCGGAATCCGGAGGAGGTCTGACATTCTCCCTGAGAATTGTGTTACCACTGACTTCTCAGTGCCCACTGAAGAGATCTCATTCTCAGGCGAGCCTCTGGCACAAGGAAGATGCAAGATGCCATGAGGCCTAGCAACCTCAAAAAGCCGAAGGCTGGAAGACACTGGGCATTCTGAAACTTGGTGACCATCTGTAGAATATCTTGAGCCCTCACCTCTGGTGGCGAGGCTTTTCCCAGGGAAGTGTCCAGGACCGCTCCAATGAACTGCAGTCTCTGAGATGGTATCATCTGTGACTTATTTAAATTGAGGGAGAAGCCCAGTCTGTGAAGGAAGAGGCAGACATAATCTAGCTGGGTCCGGGCCTGTTCCGAAGATACGGCCCTGATCAGCCAATCGTCCAGGTAGGGATAAACGTGGATCCCTTCCCTGCTTAGACTCGCCGCCACTACCGACATCAGCTTGGTGAAGACCCTGGGGGCGGAGGTGAGCCCAAATGGCTGAACTCGAAATTGATAATGAGAGTTGCCAATTGCGAACCTCAGGTATTTCCTATGCTTGAGATTGATTGGCACATGGAAATAAGCATCCTGAAGGTCCAGAGATACCAGCCAGTCCTGGAGCTGGAGTGCCTGAAGGATCTGAGAGAGAGTTACCATCTTGAACTTGTCCTTCCTGAGGAACTTGTTCAATTGTCGTAAGTCCAGGATGGGTCTCAGTCCTCCGTCCTTCTTTGGTATGAGAAAGTAGGGGGAGTACCAGCCCTTGTTCCTGTCCGCTACAGGTACCGGTTCTATGGCACCTTTCTCTAGCAGGTCCATAATTTCCTGCAAGAGGATCAGATCTGGAACTTTTAGGGAGCTGTTCCCCGGTGGATGACTCTGAGGGATGTGTAGAAAGGGTAGGCAGTAACCTTCGGCAACTGTCTCCAACGCCCAAGCATCTGACGTTATAGCCTGCCATTCCGTCAGATGGTGAGTTAACCTGCCCCCTACAGGTGTCTTGTGTGTGAAGGCCTCAAAGTGGTTTGGGGGCAGCTGATGCAGATGCCGAGGGTAAAGAGACACCTGCTGCTGCTGCGGTCTTAGTACCTTTTACCCGTCCACCTCGGGTGGATCTTCTTTGGCCTCTTTGAGCTGGCTGTCCTCTGCCTTTTCCGAATGCGGAATAATAGCAAAAGGACTTTCCTCTCCTGGAGGTTCCTGAGGGGCGAAAAGGAGTTTGGCGGATAGCAGCTCCTAAGGATTTTGCTGCTGCTTTAGAAGTTTGTAACTTTTCCAGACTGTCATCAGCCTTTTTTCCGAATAATGAAGAGCCGTCAAAGGGCATATTCAAAAGTCTGGCCTGTACATCTGGAGCAAAGCCAGACTTTCGCAACCACGCATGCCTGCGGATTGTTGTACTAGCCGCCATGGCCCTGCTGATACTGTCAGCGGAATCGATGCCAGTTTGAAGAGACTCGCACATGGCATCTTTGCCATCTTGAATGATGTTAAGGAAGGCTTCCTTCTCCTCTCCATCGGGTATGCAGTCAGCCGCTGATGCAGCACACTCCCATAATGTGTGACTGAACCTGGCGAGCGTACAGGTGGGGTTGATGGACTTCAACGCCATACTACAGGCAGAGAAGACCTTCTTTGCCATAGAGTCGTACCTCCTGTCATCCCTGTCCTGTGGGACAGTAGGGTAAGCAGTCCTACTGCTGGATGAAGTTGCCGCTTGAACCACCAGGCTCTCTGGGGTCGGGTGTTTTGACAGGTATTCAGGGTCAGCAGCCGCTACTCTATAATTTGTCGACAGTCTTTTATTGACTGCTGGGATGACTTCGGGAGTCTCCCAAATGGATGCAATTTTTCTTTGTAGGGCTGCATGGAAGGGGACCACCGGGTACTCCTATGGGCCTTTGTCCAATATATCCGTTAGATCATCCTGTTGGAAAACAGATGAAGGCGCAGACCAACCCACAAACTCAATTATTCTTGCCATCAGGGTTCTATATGGTGTTTCGGCATGTTCCCCTGGGTCTGGCTTTACAAATTCCACTTCTGGGGAAGTGTCAAGTCCACTGGCCTCATGAAGTGAGTCCTGTAGTTCCTTCAGCCTCCTTTCTTCAGAGGTGAAATCCTCTGCAGCAGGAAGTGTGGATCTCTGTAAACCAAAAGTTTCTTGGTCAAAGTCTTCTCTTTCTTCATAAATTGAAGAAAGACCAGGGTATTCTGATCTCTGAAATGAAGTAAAGCCCATCTCTAGGGCCGAAGGAGCCAAACTCTTCGTTATTGGACGAAAAAATGTCGAAGTCGTTGACGCCGATGTAACCGGCTTCGAAGGCGCCGAAAATGGCAGAGAAAAAACTGGAAGAGGTCTCGAAGAACTCGAGAGGATCGGGATGCTACTCGAGGGCATCGACGACGGTCTCGGCGTCGTGCCGGAGGCCCTTGAAAACACTGTTGGCTGTGGAGCCTTGGTCCTCTCTTTCATCGGCGTCGACAATGGCGTCGAGTCGGTCGACCGATGCGTCGAGGAACCCTTCGACAACGGCGTCGATGGCGCCGACCCGTGCATCGAAGGAACCTTAGACGACGGCATCGAAGGAACCCTCGACGACGGCGTCAAAGAGGGTGCCTTCTTACCCGATGGCTCATGGCGCTCTCGGGTGGAATGTTTCGCCGGGTGCTGCGACTCGCTGCGTTTTGATTTTTTGGGTTTTTCACCCGGGGTATCACCCTCAGCTGTCTTCGAGGGGGCCGAGGCCGCGTTCTCAAAGACGCTTAACATTTTCTTTCTGAATTCCTCCCACTCAGCTTGAGAACTGTGTTTGGTGGGACAGGAAACTCTTTCTGGGGACAACAAAGACGACGAAGAATGGGACCTTCGAAGTCTCTTTTTTGAGTGTCTGGATCTCGACGAATGGTGGGAGCTGCTTCGAGATCTAGAATGGGAGTGTTTTCGACGGCGAGGAGACGAATGCCTCGACTCAGTCGACGAAACCTTTGAGGAGGATTTGGCTGACTTACCTCTCTCGAGCTTCCCCTTTCGCTCCTTCAGGGCTTTCGCCGTCATGGACATGCAGTCCTCACACTCCGAACAATGGTGCTCGGACCCCAAGCAGTCTCGACATTTCTTGAAGCCGGATCGCGGCGTCATCGGTTCTGATGAAGAAGCCATCGAGAACGATAAGGAATATTCGTCGAAATAGATTTAGATAAACCTGACTGCACTGAGCAACGACGTTCCGAGGCCCCACGAAGCGCGGAAAAACGGAACTGAGCAACGGACGCAGCGCGTGTCTATTTATGGGCATGGTGACGTTGGCGCCGATACGGTGGCCGTCGAGGGACATCGACTCGGCGGAGGTCGACGCGCAGCGCCCTCTACAGAAAAAATTTCCGAGGCCAGCAAGCTGGAAACGTATTATCAAAGATAAGGAATACGTCGGAGGACACAATCCCTTCGAAAGACCGTTTCCGGAGACAGAAAGCGGAGATCAGTATAACCGCCAAGATTAGGGAAGAAATTAGATGAGGTTAGAGATAGATCCCCGGGAACTCACTTTTCGGGCCGGCATAGGGATCTAACGGATGGGACAGATGGGTGATGGGCGGACTGATGAAAGGAGAGGCTCTAAGGGAGAAATGACAGAAGGATCAGAAATTATTATAGGTTCAGAATTCAAAGGATAGTAGAATGTGGAGATAAGCAATATTTCCTAGGAACAAACTTACGAAGCGCCGTGCTGGAGAGTAGCGACGCACTTGCTGAACTTCCTGGTCGAACTATATGGAGTCACATGATCGTTGCGGCACGAACGCATAGAACGTGCAACCTCTGCACCGTTGCCCGCACAGACGGATTCAGAGGCGTCAGCCATCTTGGATGAGTAAGATTGTAGCACATTACAAACACAACATTGTCGCCAGAGCGACCATCGGTGCAAGGGTGTAACAGTATGCCCCCTCCTACAGGGTGGTGTACCCGGTTTCCCCGGGTGAAGCCGGAAAAAGTGTCGGACCAAAGAGGGAGCATGCACTCCCGATGCCAACTCCCATGTCCGTTCGGCAGGAGAATAACCCTTCCAGTCTACTAGGAATTGCAACCGACCCCGATGATATCTGGAATCGCAAATCCCTGCCACTTCATACTCCGGTCCCGTATTGGTCATTATTGGCGGGGGACGTGTTACAGGGGTGCGTTGAAACCGATCTTTCATGGATAATTTGATCTGACAGATGTGAAAGACCGAATGAAGATGGACCCATGAGGGACGCACGCCAATCGGACTGCAACTGGACCGACCAATGCTATTACCTTAAACGGTCCAAAATATTTAGGTGACAACTTGGACGGCACCAAATGTCTCAGGAGAAACCGAGCAGATAACCAGACAGCATCACCAACTTGAATGGAGGGCAAATCTTGTCGACGACGGTCCGCTACCTTCTTGGCTCGATCTTGGGCAGCTTGCAGAGTTATTCGAGCAAACTGTTGTCCTTTCTGAATACTGTCGACAAGACTGTCTATTCCAGGACATCTGGAGGAGGACTTTGAGACAGAAGGTTCAAAGGATGGATGGTAGCCATATGAGCAGTAAAAAGGACTGGTCTTCAGTGCCGAATGGCTGGCATTGTTATAAGCATATTCTGCCAAGGGCAGGAGATCTCCCCAATCGTCTTGTGCAGCCGAAACAAAACAACGTAAATAGGCTTCTAATGTTTGGTTAAGGCGCTCTGTTTGTCCGTTAGTTTGGGGATGATATCCTGAGCTGAGGGCTCTATTAATCCCCAATGCCTGACATATACCCTTCCAAAATTGCGAGATATATTGGGGACCCCGGTAAGAAACAATAGTGTTAGGAAGACCATGTCTGGAAAAAATTTCTGATATAAAGATCTTCGACATCAGTGCAGCCCCAGGGAGTTATTTTAAAGGGGTGAAATGGGCATCTTTGTGAAATAGTCAATAGTCACCATAATGGTGGTGTAGCCTGAGGACAACGGAAGATCGACAATGAATTCGGTGGAAATAACTTGCCACGGTTTGTCCGGAATAGGCATACAGGTAAGTAAACCAAAAGGTGGACACCTGGGTGTCTTAGATTGTAGACAAACAGTGCATGCTGATACGTAATCTTGTATATCCTTGGTCAGACCTGACCACAAAAAATTACGTGTAATTAACTAAGGGTGTTTTGATACCCTCGATGCCCTGCTGCCTTTGAATCATGACACATGAACAGGACTTCTCTTTGAAGTGTTGGGGTTGGAATGAACACTTGATCATTGAAGAAGTAATATCCTTTCTCCTTGGTAAGCGAACAAGTTTTTTGTAGATTCTTGCAGATCGGATCAAGACGTGCAGTTTCTTGTCTGACTGTTTGTAGAAAATCAGTAACTGTAGCCAGAAATGTAGCTTTAGGAAAGAAAGGCTCAGGGTGGAACTTCTTGATTGGAGGATCCTTTCATGAAAGGGCGTCTGCTCGACGATTTTGATTTCCCGGAAGGAAAGTAAATTCTATCCGAAATGGTTAAAAAAAGTGGGCCCAGCAAGCCTGTGGACTGTTAGTGGTGTGGGCCTGTTGCAGCACTTTGAGGTTGCGGTGGTCGGTTTGAACTTCGACCGGGTGGACCGACCCCAGCAAAAGATGTCTCCACTCTTCAAATACTCTCTTAACTGCCGGCAATTCTTTCTCGAGGACAGAATAATTTATTTCAGAGGAAAAGAAGGTTTTGGAGAGATAAGCGACTGGTCTTTCTACTCCTGATTCATCCTTTTGCAGAAGGACTGCCCCTAGAGCATGGTGAGACGCATCAGTCTCAACGATGAATGGTCGTGACTGGTCCGGGGTGAGCAAGAAGGAAGCTGAAGTGAAAAGGCTCTTAAGTTCGGTGAATGCCTTCTGCGCAGGGTCATCTCAAACGAAAGTCTTCCCTTTCTTCAGAAGACTGGTGATGGGAAGAATGGTCTTAGAGAACCCTGGGATGAACTTTCGGTAAAAATTTGTGAATCCCAAAAATCGTTGGATCTCTTTGACATTTGAGGGGGAAGGCCAATCCAAAACAGCTGAGATCTTTCGAGGGTCCATCGAAATTCCCTGGGCTGACAACACGAACCCTAGGTAAGTCACTTGTTCCTTGTGAAACTCACATTTTGCCAGTTTGCAGTACAGCTGGTTGGCTTTAAGACGGTCCAAGAGTAAATTGACATGTCCGATGTGTTCCTCTATATTATGTGAAAAAACTAGAATATCATCCAAGTAGACGATTACATAGTGAAGGAGGACGTCGGCGAATAGATGGTCCATAAAACGCTTAAAAACAGCGGGAGCATTAGCTAACCCAAACGGCACTACCCTATATTCATAATGACCGAATGGGGTCCGGAATGCAGTCTTCCACTCATCGCCAGGGGCGATACGAATCAAGTGATATGCCCCACGTAAATCCAGCTTGGTCTGAAGAGAAGCCCCTTGGACGGCTTCAAGAATGTCAGGGATTAGCAGCATTGAATATTTATCAGGGATGGTAACTTTATTTAGCTCTAACGGATGGGACAGATGGGTGATGGGTGGACTGATGAAAGGAGAGGCTCCAAGGAAGAAATGACAGAAGTATCAGAAATTATTATACGTTCAGAATTCAAAGGATAGTAGAATGTGGAGATAAGCAATATTTCCTAGGAAGGAACTTACGAAGCGCTGTGCTGGAGAGTAGCGACGCACTTGCTGAACTTCCTGGTCGAACTATATGGAGTCACATGATTGTTGCGGCACGAACGCACAGAACGTGCAACCTCTGCACCGTTGCCCGCACAGACGGATTCAGAGGCGTCAGCCATCTTGGATGAGTAAGATTGTAGCACATTACAAACACGACGTTGTCGCCAGAGCGACCATCGGTGCAAGGGTGTAATAGCCCCTGAGCCACATCTGATCCACGCCAGTTCTAGAGGAAATCCCAGGCCATGAACACTACCAGTCCTGGTTCGAGGCAGGTCTAGCCAGAGTCGGTCAGCTGGTGCGGGAGGACTCCTTCATTCCCATTCAGGAACTTGAGGAGGCCTTGGGAATTGGTACCCTCTCCCCGCTCTTATATCTACGTCTCAAGGGTGTCCTAATGAAAGCCAAACTAAAGCCCTGCATACAACGAAAGCTCACCCCGGTCGAAAAAATCCTAGACTCTCACGTAGAAATGAAAGGACTCATCTCCCTCCTCTACGGAGCCCTTATGATCCCCCGGGAGGGAACGACCAAAAGCCTTAGAAGGAAATGGGAGAAGGACCTGGGTTGTGGAGTGGGGGACGGGCTATGGGGACGTATTTGCAGCAGGGCGTTTAAGGCATCCATCTCCTGCCAATATAAAACACATGCTGGCAAACTCCTTCATAGATGGCAGTATGACCCGATCACCCTCTCAAGGATGCTCCCGGACATTGACCCAGAGTGCTGGCACGGATGTGGGGAAAAAGCTGACTACTGGCATATGTGGTGGTCGTGTACGAAGGTTCAAGCCTTCTGGTCTGAGGTCCTGAGCTGGTTAAGGGAGGCGGGAGAGGGGGTTTACCCACAAGATCCTATCCTGATAATGTTTGGCCTTCAGCTAAGGGATGAACGTTGGGAGAAACTTTCCGACCTGACACACTCGTTACTCCAGGCAGCTCGAGCAGCTCGGGCTAGAACATGGAAAAGGGCCAGCCTTCCCACGAAAAGTGAGTGGGTAGCCGTGGCTAAGGATATCTACTTCATGGAAAGACTCACAGCGAATACGCAGGGCTCGAGCGCCCAGATAGAGATGGACTGGCTACAATTTATGGAGGCTTTCGGCCACACAGAGGAAACGCCCTGAGAATCATGGGGTCTCATGACGCGGCCCGAAACCATCCATAGCATGTAACACCTTGCCTTAGTTTTGGGGGAGTCGGTTTAACCACGGACGGCCATTAGCCCAGTCGGAGTTGTTCTAGGAGAAGTGTTATGGACAATCTGTTTCGTGCCTTGAAGTATGGGGTTTGGGGGGATGGGGGGGAACTCAAGGGATGTATGGTTTGATTGTAAAGTTATGATGGGCATTTGCCCAAAAGTTGACACGCTGTAGAAGCCTCTTGTTACCATCAAATGCCAATAAAATTTGATTAAAAAAAATAAAAATAAATGAGTCACCTTGGAAAAAGATTAGACGAAATACCGAGAGAAACAGATGAATTCAAGTACACCACAAAGTAACACATTAAGAGTATGAAAAAAGATATCACAAATTTTACATGTTTTTTGGAACAGGATTTCTAACGGGGGGATTGGGATTTCACCCTGCGCCAGACGAGGATCCACCAGACCTATTAGTGAACTTTTCTACTCACATACCTACCGAAGCGAAGTATTGGACAAGGGCTTCGGATTTGTTCTGACGGTAGGGCATGACAAGTTCAGAACACAAGTTAAAATCCAATAACTATGTCGAAAGATACATCGGAGGCCATTTTTTCAAGACAAATCCTACCCTGTTCAGGAGAATGCCAGTGGTTTACGTAATCCTTCGCCATTCTGCCCTCCCTCCTCTAGTCATACACCGGAGGAGGTGGTTTCTGAAAAGAGTACTGCAGGAACTGTCATTACTAGAGGTAACTAATTATCCAACTCCCTTTCAGAATCTTACGCAATTCAAATGTTTAGTGATTAAGAGTTTCATGAATAATGACCACATTGTCTTACGGAAGACTGATAAGGGTGGAGTTATTGTGATGTTGGATTGGCAATTCTATGTGGATGAATGTGTTCGCCAATTGGACGATACCATTTGGTATAAAGCTATTTCAGAAGATCCAACTAAACGTTTGCAACTGTTGATCACTATTAAAGTTGATAAAGCATTGGAACGTGGTTGGATATGTAGGCAAGAGCACGATTTCCTGACAGTAAACACCTCTGGAGTTGCAACATTTTATATTTTGCACAAAATACAATAGTCCCTTGAAAAACCACTGGGTTTGCCAAATGTGTCAGGGAAAGGATCACTACCCGAACCGTTATCAAAGTTTGCAGATAAATATCTGAAACCCTTTGTGCTGGAAATGTATTCCTATGTTCAAGATACCACTGAGATAATTAATCTCATTGAAGAATTTCCTTTTAACAGCGAAAATCAATTATTGGTATGTTTGGATATTGTAGCGTTGTATACATGTATTCTCCAAGACACTACATTTTCGGTAATTGAAGAAGTATTTATGGCGAAAAGACAAGGCGGAACGACACCAAACAGCTTTATACTGTGGTGTGCAGAAATGGCCTTAAAAGAGAACTATTTCAGTTTTGATAACAAATTATTCCATCAGACACATGGAACTGCAATGGATCATCTCTATCCCCGTCAGCGGCTAATTTGTATGTTGAATCGTTTGAAGTGAGTACAATTTATAATACAACAAATCCCTTCTTATCCAATTTACATCTATGGAGACGGTTCATTGATGACATTTTGATTGTGTGGGATGGTGACACCAATACTTTTTTGAAATGTGTACAGTGGATCAAAACACAAAATCCCATTCAGAAGTTCACGGCAGAAAGTAGTGCTACGAAGGTAAATTTTTTGCATGTTACAATTTGGGCGGACACGTCAGAGAAAGTGTTGCGAGTGAAACCTTTTCACAAGCCTACTGATACGAATTCTTTACTATTGTTTAACAGCTGCCACCCTAGGCATACTAGAGAGAACTTGCCTAAAGGGCAATTTTGAAGACTAAAGCGCAATAGCTTGGAGACAACAATAGCGTGGAGACAACAATATTTGAGATTGTAGCAACAGCTCTGAGCTCAAAATTGAAGATGAGGGGTTACCCAAACACAATTGTAAAAAGGCTCGGAAGCGAGCAAAAACAATAATAGGGAAGCTCTTTTAGAGTACAGGACAATAACAGAACCCAACAATAGGATTGTTTGTGAGTATGTTTAGTTCACTATCAAACAAAGTGAATGGTATTGTCACAGGAACTGGCACATTCTCAAAGGTGGGGAATACCCACTAGAAACACCATTGTACGCTTTTAAACGAGGCATCAACCTCAGGTCTAGTGACAAAAAATGACATCTCGGTACGGAACCAGTCACAAATGACTTTTACAGACTCCTGGTGGCTGCCAAAACCAGTGGGCCACACTCCATGTGGGGGTTGCAGTTGTTATAACTCAACGAGTAGGACCAAAGAAGTAGGCTTGGGGTTGCAGAGGAAATGGACACAGCAACAGGTTACTAACTGCAACTCCAAGTTGGTTGTGTACGCAGTCTGGTGTCCGTGTAAAAAATAGTATATAGGTATGACTGAAAGGAAAGTGAAAACCTGTATAATTGAGCACAGAAGTTGCATTAAGAACCGGATACTTACTGCACCCATTCTGGGTAATTGTGTTGCAATGGACCATCCATATGATTCTTTTAATTGGACAGTACTCTTACAGATTAGTCCATCGGGAGATAAGAAAAGGTTGTTTGAACAAGAACAACGTCACATTTTTTTGTGTAACTGGGTTGAGTGTGGCCTCAACGAACCATCGATTGTTTGAATGGATGAAAACTTAAAGCGTATACCAGCAAGCTGGTTGTGGAATTTATTTATATAATCAGTAGGCAGTGTACTTGTGTCACACGAGATTGTAAGCTTAGTACAACACAGTTTGCATATGCTCTTTATGTTAATGCTAACAAGCAAAAAAATAATGTTTTGTCTCTATATGACCAAATAGATGAGAAATTTTGAATGAGGATTGACTTTTGCCCCAAAATCCGTGAAGTGATTTGGACAATTCCATTGGTTTTGAATTATGAGTACTATGGTCGGCCAAACTCTGCTTGGCCCAAGCTCATTAGTCGCTCTGGTAGATTTGGTCTAACTGTCATCATTCAAGATGGCCGCGTATAAGGGTTTATATATATCACACGAAGCAACGAGCCAGCAGTTTGCTGGCTGTTACATAATGAGGATATGAAGCCGCAACCATAGAATATAAGAACAGGGTGACGGACTGTCTTGGTTGGCTTGTTGTTGCCGAGGAGAGAGAGTTTGAGTTTGTGGAAGTGTGAGGTGTCCAATGGATGCGGTTAAGTAAGTGGCACTACCGTTGCACAGTGTTCAAGTCGGTATGATCAAGGCGAGCAGGGCCACACCAGACAACTGATACGTATTACTGCTTGTGTATTGGCAGAGCTCGAGACGTGAGAATTGACTGTTGATACTTTGTACGCACGAGGAGAGAGAGAGAGTGGAGGATATTATCTTGATATTTAGGGAAAGTAAAGGTAAGTGTAAATATGGAAATAGAAAGGCTAAAATATTGCTGAAGTTACAGGGCGTAGTGCACAGAAAAAACATAGGTACTCAAGAAGGTAAAATACTGCTTAATTGTACGATGTGGTGTACAGAAGTGATATTGACACCTTCAAAAGCACTATATTGTGTTTTTTCCGTTACACTGCCAGCTGAAGCCCAATTGAACATTGATATAGTAGTGGCTTGTGGGAGTCATAGTACCATTTTGATACAGATTTTCTTAAGAGCCGCCTAATAGTTAGTTGATCATACTGTAGCTCGTTGAGAGTTTTTGTAGAAAGAGGACCTATAAAGGATCCTGGAGCAATTGTGTAACATGCTAATTTGATGCACTTTCGAGGTTCTGTAAGAAGCTAGAACTCTAAATGTGTAGTGATTCTGTTGTCAACCAAGTTGTTTTAACACATTTTAAGTACTTTTATGGAGTTTTAGTTGTTGAATTGTAGGGGTTGTTCCACTCCATGTCTGACCACCATTGCCCCTCACCTGTTTTTGTCTATAGATTGTTACCTAATTAGAAGGTGCCCCCAGTAACCGCATGCACAATTTCTACTAAAGAGCCAGCTGTAAGTTCCCTGTTAGTTATTTGATTGCTAAATTATGGGAGGTGTATTGTAAATTATTTTTAACAGCACTAATGGTAGCTGTTTGGACTCTTCCCCCAGGTATCTGTTTATTTATAAAACTAAGAAACCACCACTTGGAACTCTTGACACTCGACATCCAGGGAAGATATGCTGAACGTCTATCTAAATTGGTTATGACATTAGAATTTTCCCTGAAGAAGTTGTGACAATTGTTTTTGACTTATGCAAGAACGAAACATGTCGGGAACCTTTTTTTCTGATTTTAGCAGATTGTTAGAATAGGAAATTTTTTGTCTAAATTGTGGATCTAGGTTTAGGTACCCAATAATAGCATAAGGTAGTAGGTGTTAGGCATTTATATAATCTATCTAATAGAATGCTAGCAAGCATAAGTGTCAGTTCAAAGGGTGTTGTATCCCAATTTTGATGTTCTTTTGAGAAAATAGTATTTCTCATTCGTAAATATTGCACAATGTGAATTGTTTTGCACATATGAATGAAGGGTGAAGGTGGGCACTACTGTGTAACTCATGTATTCATTAATCTGTGTTCTGTATTCGTAAGAGTTTTTAGCCTGGGGCAACCAGTTATAACGAGGTCCTATGGCATAGGGACCAAATAACAGAAAGCGAAAAAATAGAGTTAGTCTACTCAATTAAAAACTGGTGCTCCCAGATGGGCCTAAAAAGGGATGCACTATTGGGTATTCCAGTAGGTGAACATATATTAAAGTATTCGCAATGAATTTTCAAAATCAAAAATAGTACTTAAAGGAAATGTTTATTCACATCCCTTTATGTTGCTTTTGTAGAATATTGTCATATCATATTCAATGAGGTCGGGCCAAAATTGGCTAGCATTTCATGTACAGAGGCCAATGCATTTCGGTTAGAAAACCTTCATCAGGGCGGTACATTCATTCTATGATGTTCAACATATACAAGTTTATAAATGATTGTAAACCATAAAGTAACCACATTTTAATTTCAAAAAAATATTCAAACACATACCGGTTCCATGTGTCCCAACATGAAGATAACATAAAGATAAAGAAAGAAAAACAAACTCATTGTCAATGACTAATCATCCATTTGTAACGCTAATTAGAAAATTAAATAGGAGTAATGTTTTGTACCTTGTGTATCTAAGTGATTCTTCACCTTGTGTGAGAAGCAACTAGCTGCAGTGTGGGCTCCTGTAAAAGCCACAGGAAAGCTAATAAATGGCATGTAACAGATTGTCTTGTGCCAAAAGAACAGAGATGACGGAGCTTACCTTTCTCTACAGAAAACGCGGTGTCAATGAAAGTCGCATTCGCACGAGCACGCGCGCAAATGTCTGTCTCAGTATTTGAGTGTTACCATGGTGACCAAATGGCGCTGTGCCGAAGCACGTACGCCTTGGGTCCCGCCCCCGTGAGATCACGGGAGGCGGGTCTATCACCATGGAAGTGTGCAAACACTGATATCAAGCGAGAAAAGCTTGCACGTGAGCGGCGATTCGATTAGAGTCTTGAAAATGAAAACTAGCGAGAATGACTCGCTTGTAAGCAGCGTTACATAACGCAAACCATGGGATAAGGAGCTGTCATAGTACATAGGGAACACAGAATCAGCGTGGCGGGCGTATAGGATCTTCATTATTAACCTCTTAGAGTGTGTGAGCTTATCAATGGAGTTTAAAGACAGAAAACGAAAAAATGGAAATAGAAGGAACATCCCTAAGAGGTTGACGTTATAAATCGGAAATATACCTGTTGTTACAAAGAGAAGTAATGGCCCTAAAATATATAAATAAAACCAGCAAATAACACAATGTAACGGGAACACTGGAAATAAATCCAAAACAAATAAAGTTTGTTCTGGGTCGCCATGCTCAGGCGTTTCACAAGTATGTTGACATAGTAAATGTTAAACATCTATGTTTTCAAATTATTAGCAAAGCTGATCCATATCGGGCATACTTCAACATATAATGTTCAAATGTACATCAAAGGCTCAAGATGAAAAACACTATGATTCAAGGTTGTCCATAACAGCATTTTCAAAAAAGAATAATGATGTAATGTCCAGATAATACAAATGATACCCTAGAATCGGTAGGAAATCAATCTAGGTAGCTGTTAGTGATCACAAATAGCAAATGTAATTTATTTCCTCATTAATGCCTTTCGGTGTCAAGGTGCCCAAACGATCAATCCAAAATGTTTCACGTTGATCAAGTCTCTTTTGTAAGTTTTCATGTTTATTGTATTTCTGAACCACTTCGAGGATCACACATTTAATCTGTGCCAAACTGTGATGTTTATCGTGCCAGTGTCTTGCTACCGCTGAGCTGGCTGTCCGCTTTTTGATACATGGTCGATGCTCATTCCATCGAATTTTGGCAGTAAGTTGTGTTTGTCCAACATAGAAAAACCCACATGGGCATTTGATCCCATAAATGATATTCTGGGTGTCACATGTGGCATAATCTTTTAACTTGATTTTTTGGGGATGGTTGATAGTAGATCCTTTCATAATGTAGTTGCAATTACTACAACTGAGGCACAGGAATGTACCTATGCGGTCTGTGATCTTCTTCTTACGGAGTGGTTTGGTGTTTACTAACTTGTCTTTCAAATTTTGACTGCGTTGATACGCAAAAGTTCGGAGTTCCTTGAATAGATGTTATATTCTTTGATCGCAAGTTATTGTGTTCCAATTCTTTTTGATTATTGTTTTGATCCGGCTGCTTTGTCTTGAGTATTTAGATACAAACACCAATGGGGGTGTGGATTCATTTTTGGTTTTAGGTTTCAATAATTCTTTTCTGTCTTGTGTAGCTGTGCGTAAAGTAGCTGCCTCTATTTCTTCCTTAGCGTAGCCTCTCTCCAAAAATGTGTCTCCCATGTCTTTCACTGCTTTTTCATAATCTGAAGGGTCACTGACTATTCTTTTCACCCTTAGCATTTGGCTGTAAGGGAGATTTTTAATTAAATTGTTTTGCACATGTCACTTATATGGAAATGTTTTGATTGTGTTTGATATAAATGAATTTTATGTCTTTGTTTTTCTCTTTTTAATAATACATTTTAAAAAATGATATTGTGTGATTACTAATTTAAAGATCATGATATAACGTTTCTACAACAATTAGTCTGTAATGGATGAGTCATTTTACGTATGCTGTAGGACTCCGAAGGACTGCCCTTGGGCCATTTGCAGAAAACCTGATTCGGCAACATCTACCACTGCATCGATCATGTGATCAGAAGTGGCTTCCCTGTCTGCTGTTATTGATTTTGCCTCCTCCTGAAATTCTGCCAGCAGATGCTTGGCTAGTTTTGACATAAGTAGTCAGAGCTAGCTGTCATATCGAGCTGTAATAGCTAATGGACTAGCTGCTCTTATGGATAATGATGCCGATGATGAAACCTTTCAGCCCAGGGCCTCTAGCTTCCGGCCTTCCTTGTCTTGCGGTGCCGTAAGCGATGAAGACGGGTTTGCCAAGTTCTTTTGTGCCACGACAGTGATGACTGAATTTGGTTTGGTGTGTCCCCTTAGAAATAGAGGGGCTGTATCCAGAGCTTTATATTTATTTTCTCGTTGTGATACCAAGGCGAGTGTCGATAGAGGAGTAGAAACAATCCTAAACCCTGCATCCCAAATCGTGTCCAATAGTGGAATAATGGTGACAGTCCTCCTTCGTTAATCTCTGTGTTCGTAGAGAACCGATTTATTTTCCTCTGAAGTCATTTGCATTTTAAACAGGTCTGCTGCCTTAGCAATTATGGTATGGAAAACAATAAGTCATGTGGAGGCGAAGTTTCACCTGGAGAATCTCATTTCCATGATTTCTCATTGCGAATAAATAAATAAATACTCCAACGTCATGCCTTTTAACCCTCTCCTCCTCCTCTCCTCTCTTCTCCTCCCCTCCTGTAGCTACTACTTTTCTTTTGGAACTAAGTAATGACGTTTTCTGTATGTATAATAAGTCATGTTCATTTCTGTAACAAGCGCCACGATGCCCTCCGGGCTGCCTGTGTGCTTAACAAATGCAAATAAATAAATAAATAAATACATTTCCATTGTTTCCCTATCACGTAGTCATCCCATTTGCTATGATGGTCTGGGTCCTGCGTGATTTCCCCTTCTTCCGCTTCTTCTGTGTCCGTGAAGTCCATGAATGGGTCCTCTTGCCAATCTGAAACTGACACTGTGGAGGGTACTGTCGTAGGGTCCCTTGATTGTGAGGGTCTCCTTGGTCGAGGAGTGGTAACAGCCTGTCCCTGGGCCTGTGTAGCGTCTCAGGAGATAGTGCACGCTTACGGTGCCTACTGTTAGTTGGAGAGACCTTTGGACAGTGTTGAGGTGACCTGTCTCTTTGTGGAGATCTAATGCCCACTGAACTTAAACGTGCATCTCTATGCCTGGACGTAGAGGGTCCCAAGAGTTGAGGTCTTTTGCGTCTCTTGAAATCCTATATGATGCTCTGCATGGATTCCATCAGTGTAGGATCAAAGGGATCAGTGGTGTCCTCTGTGGTCGGATTTCATGGTGGACTATTCTCTTTTGGAGTATGAATGGGTAGTTTGCCCATATCTTCAATGTCAGAAAATTCTTCTTCCGGAATAATATCTGGTAACTCTGCCATCTCCTTAATTAGTGAAATTTGGAGTGCAACAGGCTCTTCCTGTCCTCCTGGAGTGGAGGGAATACTGTCTCTCTTTGTGGACGATGAGTCTACCGTTGACGGGACACTTGTGGACGTCTTTTATGGCCTAATCTTTCCCGTAGACACGGTTGTTGATGGTTTCGAGGATGAGTGATGTACTGTCGGCTTCGTCGACGAGTGTTTCATGGACGGATGATGCGTCGTCGGCTTCATCGACGATAGTGTCGTGGACGAATTATGTTTTTCTTTCGTCTTCGATGATGATTCTTGGATGAAGAGGATTTGCTCGTCAACGAGGACTTTTTTTAACATTGACGTGGACGGGAATTCTTTAGTGGATGGTTTAGACGATGACAAACACTTGCTAGCACTCCCGTTCGTCGATGGTGGTCCCGTAGACAGCCGTTCCCCAGAAGGTGGTTTAGAAGCTGTTTCCCTACCTTAGGAAGTTGTTTTCCCCCCTTAGGATGTCTTTTGTGACCCACAGAGCTTACAAAAGGCGTAAGAGAGCCTTTCTCAACTGTTTTCCTGCTCTTGTGAGGTCTGTGAGGTCGGGAGGTTCCCCTTCCCCTTCCCACTGAAGAGGCCCTTCTTTAAGAAGTTTATCTCTCAGTTACCTTGTGAGATATCACAGGGGATGTTTTAGCAGATTCTTCATCTGAAGAGTGGCACTTGGTATCCAGATGTAACAGTAGCCTTCTGTGCCTGTCCTGCAATGTCTTGTTGGAAAAGGTATTGCAGATCTCACATTGATGAAGATCATGAGGGAATAGACAATAAATGCACTGCTCATGAGGATCCTTCATGGAAACCAACTTCTTCCTGCACCTGCTGCAATCTTTAAATAAGGAAGGCTTTTGTCTCCTCAGCTATGGTGTTATGGTGTCCTTCACTTGACAAAAAAAGCTGGTTAAAATGCCCTTTGTGAGCCCAGAGAGTCACAGAGAATAGACTTTGGGTAGATGAAAAAGAAAATACGAAATTCAAGCTGTAGCTTGAAAAAACGAAAGCTCTGAGAGCTGAGAGGATTTCCTTTGTCTGGTAGACTGCAGTGAACAATCTGAAGCTGGCTGCGTGAGGTGGAGCTTAAGCACTGCTGCCTCATTGGTTGGGGTCATAATGGACCAAAGTGAGGTAGAGGGACTACACAATTGGATATCTTATTAGGCATAATGGGCAATCCCCATTGCCTTTTTTCTATGGGAAATAATATATATATACCGCAATAATATTTCTGATGCTTGTATCTGCTTAGATTCACATGGTGTGCATAGGCCGACATCTAGTGGAAGCTGCAGAGTATTGCAGTTGTTGTTTTCGAAACTCAAAAAAGGACATCGACAGGGCGTGCCAGTAATACTATCCCTAGTGGGGCGTCCTCTGTACCCATGGTCCTTCACGCGTCGATGTTCCTCAGATTGTTATTTTTCTGACATGAGGTAGCATGAAGTGTAGCTTGAGTACAGTCGTATCCAAGCAGATGCATATTAGACAAGCTCATAAGCATCCATACCCCTTCTCTATGAGGGCAGGAAGGGTGGGCCCATGTGAATCTAAGCAGATACAAGCATCAGAAATACAATTACGGTGAGTGTTTCCCTTCTGAGGCTTGTGGAATCTGCTTAGATCACATGCTGTGCATAGATTAGCAAGCAGTGTTAGGAGAAGGTGGTGGGATGTGAGAAGGTTCATGTGCGAAGAGGTGTCTTAGAACCGCTTGTCCCCCCTGTGTATCTGTCTTGGAATGAGTGTCAATGAAGTAATGCTGAGTAAAAGCGTGTTAGGGAGAATTATCAAAAATGTGCTAATTCCCTTCACCTTAGAGACGCCCCAGCAACTTTGCTGGATTTTGAGGTCTAGATTTTTTTACCTGGAGAGAGTGTGACCCTTTTTTCCACTCTCTCATGTATTTTGATATGTGTTTTACCCTTGTGTTTTCTTTGGTTATGGAGTCTAACCAATTCCATAGGCATCATCTTTTACAATTGTGTCAAAAAGCACCTTCAGTGCAGTGACACAGGGAAGTCTTTCAGATTTTCACAAGGTTTAAATACCTTCTCTGGGATCAACTACTGTTTCCCAGAACAGTTGAGTCAAATTGACTTCACTTAGCCCTGTAAATGTCTAGACCCAGCACACCCTATCTTACAATAGAGTGCTGAGGGGTTACTTAGTATCCCCTATGTCCAGTTACTCATGTAACAGTCAAATGTTACCCTTTCCTCTCAGAATGGGTGGTGGAAGTGGTTTTACAATGAACTACCATGATCTTTCCCGACCGCAAACTATTTGTAGCTCCGGTAACGTTATATCGCGGGAGCCATGTTTTTCAAGATGGCGGCCAGCCATTGTTAGTAAAATGGTTCCCGGTCTTCTTTTTTCACCATGTCTTTGTGGAAAGGTCCTTCTAGAGATTTTCTCTGCACGCCAACCCAGGTTTGGTCTCTTTATTCATTCGCCTTTGGCGGGCTTCAGGAGTGAAGACCGCCTCTGCATCCAGAGTGCCTGGGGTAGGCAGGAAGTGTGGGAGGTGCCCAAAACTTCCTGTGCTTAGTCTTCTAGGAAACCCAAATGCACTCTGTGCTGATTGGCTGGCTGACGGTCCGGCAAGGACAGCCACCCTGCTGGGTGAGTGGCAGCTAGGCTAGAATGAATTGGAGAGAACTGAATAAAAGGCGAGTCTTTTTGGCTTGAAAGGCAGAGTCAACCACTGGAACGAAGGAACTGAAGAAGAGCTTGAAGAGGACGGCTGCTGCAACTCCTGGACCGTTGGTTTGCCCGGTGAAGCCCTGCTGCAGGTCTGAATTGCCAAGTTTGCATCGACAGTGAAGCCCTGCTAAGGACGACTTCTCCCTTTGAGTTGGAAGGACCAATCAACTCCCAAGTAAGCCACCTGGACACCTATGTCGGAGTTGGTTGCATTTCCTCAGAGTGCTGCAGGAAACCATAGAGCCAGGAGAGGGACACCAGATTGTGCGCGTTGCTTGTAAGCTGGCCTAAAGCGTTTAGAAGATCCTCCGGACTCCCACGCCATCGGACCGACCGAGCCTGACCCCCCCTCACCTGAGTGTGGGACCTCTGATGCAAGGACAGTCCACCTTGACAGCCAGGACCAGCGTTTATACCAGTGCGGTAGCTGAAACGTGAAACAGCCACTGAAATTGAAGTTTGCCAGTTGTGAGCTTTGACCAGTCCCAGTGCAGTGCAGGAGTCCGCCGACGTCCTCCCTCTCGTCCCCACGACTGAGGCCCAGGAACAGCGAGATCTGCAGGAACTGCCAGGAACAGAAGTCATCAGTTGCATCTTTTTCTTCATTGTAAGGTACTGTAAAAAAAGACAGAGAGAACTTACCTCTCAATGTGAAAGTGTTTGAAACTTTTGCAACTCACAAGCCGAAAAAGCTTGGGACCCAACATATGATTCTTCTTTTTACAAACTACTTCTAAGAACTTGTGCAGAGACTTTTCCGTTTAACTACCAGAACTGCTTTATCCTATCCAAGACTTTAGCCCATTGACTTTGGCTTAGCCTATTGAATTGAATTGACTCAAAGTATTTGCACTGTCTAAAAATAATTGTAGTCTTTCATGTTTTGATAACCTTTACTTTTTAAAGAGTGTACAGTATTAAAGTATATTTTTGAGTTACTATATGATTGCCTCCTTCTAATGAGTGTTTCATAATTGAACTGCTAAATAAATTATTGTTATATAAGAAACCTTGAGTGTAAGAGTCTTTTTGAATACCTGTAACTGTGAATCTTTGTGTAACTCCACTACAGCTCACATGTCCCCTCTTGAGATAAGCCTGGCTGCTCAACACGCTACCAAAACTGTGTGGTACAGACTTATACCAAAGGTTGGTTTGCCTACACCTGTAGTCATAGTTGTGTGTAGTGTTCCCAGCGGATACTGCATACAAACTGTGCCTAACACTGAGCTCCATGTAGCTGCTTTGCAAATGGCGTCTAGAGGGACATTTTCAATGAAAGCCAGAGTGGCTCCTGTGGTCCTTGTGGTGTGAGCTCTGGGCGTATAAGGCAGTGGGTCTCATTACGACCCGGGCGCTAAGTACCGGTCATTACCGGCATGGCGCAATTACCGTGTCCATGCTGGTAATAGACCGCTAAAAGCGGCCCATTACGAGTTCGCGGGCACAAGCTTTGTGCCATGCCGGTAATGACCTCAGCGCCATGGCGTTAAAGTCCGAAAAATCCCTCTTTGCTCCACCGTCTGTAGTGGAAATAGCAACTCCGGCATCCAAGCCATCGGCATTAGCGGTAATCTCTAAAAGCGGTAACCGCTATTAGCGGTGACTGTAAATACGCGAAACTGGAAGTAGCGTCATCGCACAGGAACGGGAAAGAGCACGGCGGCCATCTTTAAAAACACAGTCCATTGCCATCCACCACAACCAGGAGCCATCTGACCCCCAGAACTCCAACACACCTCCACCACTACCTGTTGCAATTTAATATGCCAAAAGCAGTGAAAAAAACGGGAGATCGCATGCGCAAGGAGCGCTTCTCCAGAGAGGAGCTCACCATGTTAGCGGAGACACTGCAGGAACATGCAGATGTGGTGTTCTCAAATGAAATGTCCCGGCCAGCACTGCAGTGCAAAAAGCAGATTTAGGTAGAGGTCGCCCAGAGAGTCAGTTCCATTGGCACCACACCCCGCACACCCAAACAATGCCGTAAGCGCTGGGATGACCTACGTCTACGTGTGCGGAGCATACTGTCCGCCAACCGCAACCTTGGGATGGCGACAGGCAGAGGTTCGGAGTCCCCAATAAAACTGCAACCCTGGGAGGAGATATGCGCCTCCACCTTAGGCAACGAGGCAATAGAGGGAGTCGGGGACATGGAGCGAGGAGCCCCGTCATCAGCCGATGCAGGTAGGTGTCTCAAATGAAACAATGCTAATACCACCACGATGATGTCCACCTGAACTGACAGTGCATTGATGTAGAGCAGGGTCCACCAGACACATAAGTACAAGACTGCCTACAGGCAGTGCAGAGCATCACCTTGTCCACATGCATATTGCACCCCATATGTGTTGCAACCCAGACGCCTCCATGCATCACCCACCCAAGAGTGAGGCAACCCGTATGTCACTCCCCCCAATATGAATCATCTACCATTCCAAATCAATGCAGCCACCCCAATGCATGCCCGATGCACGTAGACCCATCACTAACCCTCTCCCTCCTTTGGTCCACCACAGGCACACATTCTGACAACGGTGATGAGGACACACCGGTGCCACACCACAGATGAAGGCCAGGGCCGAGGAGGGTGAACACCGCCCCTCAACCTCAAGGGGCAGAGGCCAACATGCACCACCTTGGAAGGCCATGAAAATCACAGAGGCCACAGCACCAAAGTGCACCACGGACCCCACAACAACACGCACACCAGCCACCATCACCCAGGAGACATTGGCAGAGGGCACACCATCGGCTGGCAGCAGCACAGTCGGTGAGACTGCTGCCACAGCAGCCATATCGAACAACGAGGGCGACGTACAGCTGCATGGCGCAACACCCGCCACAGGCCCCCTCCACTCTCCACACCTATCCCCATGCAGCGTGGTGGACGGCAGCATGCATGGGCTGTCACCTGGAGATTCATGGCCGGCAAGTTTCAGCCCCACGCCTACTGTTCCTGATGACCAAATCATGGCGGAAACGCCTCACACTTTCACCCCAGTGACAAACACCCATGAGGGGATCATGGCCATACAGAGGCACCAGGAGGAACTCACAGGGCTGCTGACGCAGCATATTACCGAATGCACACGTGCAAGGGATGATATTAGGGATTGTGCTGCTTCCCTAAGAACAGCCATTGAGTCCTCTTCAAGGGACATCTGTGCGGAACTTGCAGCAGTGCGCCATGTCCTCTCAGAAATGGTGGCAGCAATGCGGGACATGCATCCACCACAGTTGCCCGGACAATCAGGACCATCATCGACTGCCAGCTCTATTAGGAACCTGCGCAGATCAGACAGGGGGGCACTTGGTGCTGGAAGAGGGGAGGGCAGTAGGCACAGGCATGCACACTAGTGCCATGTGGACTACTAGTGCACACTACTGCACACCATGTGTTGGGAAGTCAAGGGGGGAGAGGGTGTGTGGGGGAGTTGAGGGGGCAGAGGGTGTGTGGGGGAGTTGAGGGGGGAGAGGGTGTGTGGGGTAGTTGAGAGGGGAGGGGGGAGAGGGTGTGTGGGGGAGTTGAGGGGGCGGGGGAGAGGATGTGTGGGGGAGTTGAGGGGGGAGAGGGTGTGTGGGGTGGAGGGCTTGTTCACTTTTTCATAATTCTTTAATACACATTTTGGTGACTCATGATTCACATGTGTGGACATTGCTTATTGCGTACGTGTGCTTTATTGGTGAACAGTCTACAGTGTCCATGTCCCTGACACACCCAGTGCCCCGAGTGCCACTTCCATGTCACACTCCCCGTCCATGTGTGCTAGAAACATTGGTAGATCAGAGTCTGACGCATGTCACGTCCCTCCTGTGCATCGCTGCCTCCCTGAGGTGCTTCCCCATCTCCATCCTCCTCATCCTCATCGTCAGGTGGTTGCATTTCAGCGTCAGGGGGCAGGGGCACATTCCGTCTGATGCACATATTGTGTAGCATGAGACATGCCATGACGATCTTGGCCACCTTCTAATGGCGATACAGGAGTGCCCCACCAGACCTGCTGAGGTAGCGAAACCGTGCCTTCAAGAGGCCAAATGTCTGCTCAATCACCACACGGGTGCGTGTATGTGCACGATTGTAGTCCTCCTCGTGCCTGCTGTGTGGGTTCCGGACTGGGGTAAAGAGCCACCTCTTCAAGGGATAGCCTGCATCACCTGCATGTGGGCAACAATGTATATGTGTAAGTCATCACATCATATGGGACCGCGATCAATGACACCATAGCATGCATTTATTTCCTGATTGCAACCACATTCCCATGCATGAATGGAGACACACTATGTGGCTGCTATGTGTATTCCTCTTATGGACTAGTGTGCGTGCCATCAACTAGTGGGCGCAGGGGGGTCCAGTTCTTTGTGAGTGCTCATGCACTGTGTTAGTCCACGGCGGTTGTTTCCATGATCTGGCTGATGTCCGGTAATTTGTATGCTTTCATCCTGGCACCGTTGATGTCATCCTCATGATGATCTCACTATGCACAACAAATGATGACATGCAATTCTGTTGGACCTCTGTGTCAGTGTAGTGGTGTATTAATGTATTTGACCCTCATGTGACTCCTTTGTACGCAGTAATGGGGGACTGTCCTTTCAGTTGAAGGTATTTGGTGCTGTGTATTGGCCATAGTAATTGCTTGTAGCTGCATTGTGTTGAGGGGGATACGGTCTGATTAGGTACAGCGCACATGTAGATGGCTAGGGAATGGCTGTGACACTGCATCATTCACATGGTAGGGCTGCTTACATCTTGCATTATGTGGTCAGGTGTCAGGTCCAGTCTGTGCTGCTTTGGGGTATGAACATGGTCCATTCTCTCCGGCACTCGCAGCCAGATGAAGTATGCATCTCTTCCCCCCCCCAACTCAGCCAGGTGAAGTATGCATCTCTTCCCCCCCCAACTCAGCCAGGTGAAGCATGCATCTCTCCCCCCCCCCACCTCAGCCAGGCAACTCACCAAGAAGCCAGGATCTGTGCCTTGCATGTCGCTCCATGTAGCGTGGTATTGTGGAGTTCTGCAGGACCATTGAATCATGGGTTGATCCAGGGTACCTGGCACAACAATGTGTGATGATGTTTGAGTCACATACCATTTGCACGTTCATTGAGTGGTATAGCTTACGGTTGCGGTATGCTACCTCCATGGCATGTGGGACCACCAATTCCACATGAGTGCAGTCGATGGCGCCAATGCAACCAGGGATGAGGGACAGTGAATAGAAACCAACTTTGGTGTTTGAAATCTCCTGGGCAGTACGTGGTAAGTAAATGTGGTTGCCTGTGTGCTTCAGGAGGGCATCAAGCACTTGGTTCAGCGTATGTGAGAATAATGGTTGAGATATGCCATGCATGTGCCCCACAACGGCGTGTTTAGATGAAAGGAACTGTTCAGCGGGTGCGGATGGCCAGACGGAGAGCGGAACGGGTAAGTGAACCTGTGGGTTACCTGGCTGTAATGTTGTGTAGGTGTATGCTAAGGAGTAATGAGCACAACACAGTTGATGACTTTGGTACTAGATTATAATGCAGCCCATGACGTGATCACTAGGAAAGGTTATATGGGGAATTAGATATGCAAATTGTGCAATATACTATAAAACACTGCAGATAACGAGATTAGTAAGAGAAGTTAGGCTGGGATGATAAGGGAGGTGAACTGAGCAGCACAATTGGTAGCTTAACGTGGGAGCCACAGGTGCTGCAATGTTACAGCAGCACCAGGAGACACACTATCCCCCCCCATAGGTAGTTTAGTTGGGATACTGTTAGACTGGTATCCCCCTGCTGAGCTCTGAGTAACGGTATTACCGAGAAAGGGCTAGATGTGGGATAGCCTGAGATCCAGGGATGGAGCTGGGAGACATTTGGGGTTGGTTGGGGTGGGAGTTGTGATAGTTTATGTCGGGGATGGGAAAGGGCAAGGGGAGTTCTGGGGAGGAGGAAGTGGGAGTTCTGCGAGCCTACTACTACATATCACTGCGTAAGAAGAGGAGGATTAGTGAGGAATTGGGCGGAGTGGGGTATGGATGAGATGGGAGACCTAAAGATAGTGACCTGGAATGTGAGGGGGCTCAATAATTATTTGAAGTGGAATAAGGTCATGATGTACCTGAAGAGACAGAAAATAGATATTGCCTTGTTAAAGGAAACTCACTTGACCAAAGATAAACAGGAGGTGGTGGGGAGGAAATGGAAAGGGACCACCATAAGAACAACATATCAAAAAGAAAATGTTTTGGACTCTTTCCTCTGACGGAAAGACCAACCCCTCTTCTTTGTTTATAGGAACTGTTTGGTTGTGCTTGGCACTAGGCTCGATTTTTTCTCGTTCACGGAGAAGCCCAATTGAAAGGGCTTTTTTACCGCTATCGACGCAGAATGTCGAATTTCAGCTACGGTCAGATCCGAAGTCTCGTCAGCTGACTCACGATCTTCGGGAATGTCTTTATCCACGATATCTGTTTTGTCTTTCGACAGTCGGGGCATGTCATGTGGCGATCTCGATCTGGAGTGCCCAGCAGACAATGATTCAACGGCGGTGGGGTGCGTGTTTGGTGCAGGGGGTAGTGATAGCACTTCCGCCGCCGGGTGTTGTCCCCATAACAAGGCCGCTGGCCTGTCTTTTGGGGTTGGGGGACTGCGCTTGGGAAACCGGAGTAACCCTGTCGCCTTCGCCGTCCGATAACGCAGCGTTGCTGCCGTCGCTGAAGGTCCCTTCAACTTCCATGGCCTCGAGCTGCCTGGCGTGTTGGGCCCAGCGTTTAGTTAAGCAGTCCTTCAATGTCTTGAGTTTGAAGAGTCTACACGCTCAACAGGTACCCTCGACGTGGTCCCACGGGAGACGAAGGTTACACACAAGGTGTTTGTCGACCCACAGGAACTTCTTATTGCACTTAGGGCACAATTTAAAGGGGGTCCTATCCATAACGGAATGACACAGCAGCTAGGTGAATGTAGTGTACGAAAAGGGGTATATATTCTAAAATATCCTCCCCCCTCTCTCCCTACTGTGTGGGCCAAAGCCCGGAGCGGCATTCCAAGGCCGGAACGGATCAGTCGACGGGAGTCTTCGACGGTTGTTTCTCTGTCTTCACTGCCGTCGGATTGTCTCGATAGCCGGTGAATATAAATGATAGTAAGAAAAACTATTGGTAACTGGTATGATAATAAACGGCGATAAGCCGAAAGGAGAACTCTGCTTTAGCGTCCAATTATTTTAAATCACAGAGGATTCCCGGTCTGACGACAGGGAATATTCAAGCATGTGAATCTATGAAAGATTCAATGCTGGAGAAGTAGGATTTGGGACTGTTTAGAGTAGATCTTTTGTCTGGACATGTAATCTATCAACCTTCCAAGGATGAGTGTTATTCCCTTTTCATGCATATAAAGGACAGAAATTTGAAGAGAAGTTTTCCAAGAGGGGTCCTAATGAATCCCTTACTTTTATGTCCAAACATTCAGACCCACATCCCAGGAACGTATGATCTCACTGGGCAGTAGCAGAATATGTGCCTCAATAATAACGGTAGGCATATGTCCAGAGAACGGGTGCATACCTACCCACACCTAGCCACCACCCGACATATATATGTACTCATTTTGTTATGAGAGATGGAGTAGAGAACCCTCCCAATGGATCCACCCTTCTATGTCTCAAAGTGTTTCCCATTTGCCTCACTTTCTGGGCTGCGGCTTGAGTCAGGATTCAAAGAGTGGGCATTCTACGAGCTCAAGATCCCAACCCGGATCCTCACACACCAAGAGCGTCATTAAAAGTTTAGCCTTGCTAATACTGCCAAACGTGACAACCATTACCAGCCATTGCTGCGTGTAAGTGCTTGCTAACCCCCATTCTCAAGTCTTCGACCTACAAGCAGGTGTTTTTATCACCCAGGAGTTTCAAAACCTATATACAGGTCGAGCTGCAAAACATGTGATAAAAGTATTACAGTCTTTTTACCACTACCGTTAAACTTATGAGGCCCATCGTGTTCCATGTGAGACTGACCAATGTCATGTATCCACATCATTTTCACCATATTTTGCACATTTATCCTTCTATCAATGCTACTCTGTATTGTATTGTGTTGTTTATTCATATAGCGCCTATACACAGGAATGTGTTTCAAAACGCTCATGGAGGGTGGGAACAAGTGGAAAAATAACAGTCGGTCAGAGCCCTTGAAATTCGGAGACGATAATAGTCTGCACAGGCAGAGTAAGTGCATAAAATGCATGTAAATTGAGACACAGCAAATAGGCATGACAGCGATTCTTCAGTTTTAACAGTGTGGTTAAGGGGAGAAGACAGGGGAGAAAAGACAGACGATCTTCAAGCATGTTGCATTTGGCTCGTGCAAGTGCATAGACTTTAACAGGGAGGGGGGGGGGTGTCCAAGTGCACCCAGTCAGTGGAGACTGGGGTAAGTGCAGAGAGAGCTATTCTGTTGGGTTATTTCTAAGTGGCGTGAAGGTGGGTGGGTGTAGGACCCTGAGGCAAGTGCAAGAGAAGACTGGCGGGGGTGCCCACCTGTGAGACTCTGAGGTACACCAGGCGGTCAGTCAGCAAGCTGTAAGGAAGAGGAGGGCGAGATGGAGAGAGCAGAGAGCTAGGTTAGCACGGTAACAAAGCTCAAAGAAACCATGAAAACTGTAGGAACTCCGCTAGTTAAAGAGAAATAACATACAATAACAGTTTAGCTTAAAAAATATCTTCATTGAAAAAGTTATCCTCAAAAGTCCAAGAAGACAGCTGCAGACGAGGGCGCTAGAGAGGACCTGCTTTTTTATTTTCTCCAATTCCCCTTTCCCTTTGGGTTTGCCAGCTTGGTAGTTATATCTATTCAGAGACTGTTGAGCAGGCAGACTTGGGGTGTCTGGAGGGCCATCATCACTCCTACAGGAAGTCTCAAGCTGGACCTGACACCCACTTGAGGAAGAGGTTGTTCACTTGATCTTGCCGAAGCTCCCACTCGCGACAAGAGCGCAGCTCCCTGCTGAGGGAGTCCGCAACTGTTTTTGACTCTCACCAAGTGAAAAGGAATGAGAAACATCCCCTGGGCAATGGCCCAGTGCCACATTTCCTGTGCTTATCTGGAGAGCGCCGGGGATCTGGTGCTGCCCTGCTTCCGGATGTACAACATCCTGGTGGTATTGTCTGTGAAGACCCTGACCACTTTGCCCTTGAGGGACGGAAGAAATTACTTGAGGGCCCAAAACACTGCGAGTAGTTTGTTTGTTTTGTTTGTTTATTTTATTTATATAGCGCACCGGACCCGGGAGTAAAAGGGCGCTTAGGACAGGTTACAAGGCACAGTACATGGTAATTAGCAGTGGTACATTATCAAAGGTTATATACAGTATATACAGACAATGGTAGTAAATGTATACAGTAAAGACATAGGTAGGGCATGTACAATATGTACAGATTATAGCTAGGCCTAGCTTATGGTTGGCTTTTTGTCAGTAGTCACCCAATGGCAAGTTTCCCGAAGTACTGTAAGGAATTTGGACGATTTGATGTTGAGGGGCAAGGTGTTTCATAGTTGGGAGGCGAGGACTGTAAAGCTCGAGCCTCCAGCTCTTTTAGAGATAAATCTAGGTACCGTGAGGCATAAAGTGTTGGAGGATCTAGTAGTTCTGATGGATGGTTTCATGGTGAATTTGTTAGTAAGGTGGTTGAGGGCTTTGTAAGTGAGGCAGAGAGTCTTTAAATCAATTTTTTGTTCAATGGAGAGCTATTTGCATGTGATTCTGGTGGCGGAAATATGTTCCCGCCAAGGAATGTTTAGTGCTGCTCGTAGCGCATTGTTTTGAAGAACCTGGAGTTTACTGATTATAGCTTGTTTGGCACCTAGGTAGAGGCTGTTGCAGTAGTCTAGCTTAGATTGTATGAGAGCTCTAGCTAGCGTAAGTCAGCTATTAACGGAGAGAAAGGGTCTGCAGGCTCTAATTAGTCTCCCTGTATAGGCGGTAGCTGAGGCGGTCGAGTTGACTTGTTTGGTAAGGTTAATATTGGCATCAAGATAAAAGCCAAGTGTTTTCAAATTTTTGGCGACAGGGATGGTGTTGCCATCGATGATGATATTGGAGTAGTCGGGGCTCAGTTTTTGTAAGTTGTTGGGTGAACCGACAAGGAGCAATTCAGTCTTCTCGTCATTCAGGCAGAGGCCGTGTGTGGCCATCCAGGCCTGAATGACAGAGAAGATTTCATTGATCCTAGTGACATCAGCATTGTAATTGCCAGAGATGATGAGGAGTATCTGGGTGTCATCCGCGTAGTTTGTGTAGGTGACACCCAGATGATCCAATTTATCAAAGCGAGGTTTTGTAAAGATATTGTATAGGGTGGGGGAAAACATGAGCCTTGTGGGACGCCACAGGTGTTGGGGATGGGGTCTGCTGCTGCCACAGAGGAAAAGACCCTCATGGTTCTGTTGGCCAAGAAGGATTGTATCCATGAGACAGCAGAGGGGGAGAAATGGGCAGCAGAGGAGAGGTGGTTACAGAGTATTTTTGGTCGACCAGGTCGAAGGCTGCAGAGAGATCTAGGAGGAGTAGGATGGCAGCCTTACCTTTATCTTTAATGTCATCAATCTGGCTCTTGAGATCAACAAGGGCAGTTTCTGTTCCATGTTGAGGACGAAAGCCAGATTGACGCAATCCAAGTAGTTGGTTGGACTCTAAGTAATTCTGAATTGAATTTGCAGATAAGCAACTCTGTCAAGGATTTTAAACAGGAAGGGAACAGTGGTGATAGGCCTGTAATTAGTAGGAATGGCTGGGTCCAGGATCTGTTTTTTTAGGAGGGGGAGGACCCATGACTGTTTCAGATTGTTGGGTACTGAGTTAGTGGAGAATGATAGGTTTATTAGCTTGGAGATGAATGGGGAGAGGTCTCTTGCTGCATCTTTTATAATCTGTGCGGGGCAGCTGTCCCCTTTGCAGTTTGACAGTTTGAGAGAAGTTATGATTTTTTGCACTTCTAGTATGGTTACTTTTTTGAAGGTGAAGCCGTGGTTAGTGTTAGAGGTGCTGGGTAAGGTAGGGGTGGTGGGGTTACTATTGGAGAGTTGTAGTCTTTTGTTTTCAATTTTCGTTTGCAGGCCAGTGATTTTATTCGCAAGGGCATCTTGGTTGCTCGTGCACCACAATTGGTCTTTCACGGACATGTCCGTCGGTGGATTGGGGTTTTCTAGCTCCTTCAAGATGTTGAAGAGTTCTTTAGCACTGGAGGCTGCATTGCTTATTCTTACATTGCAAGCTTTCTTTTTTGTACGGATTATTTCTTTTTTATAGAGGGAGGATGCATTTGTGAGATTAATTTTGTGTTCCTCTGATGGATTCATTTTCCATAGGGTTTCCATTTTAGTTTTCTTATTCCTTAATATTTTAAGTTCAGGTGTGTACCAGGAGTTAAGATGGGCTCTGGGTTTACCTTTACGTAGTTTTAATGGGGCAACAGTGTCAATTGCTTTGGTCATGGCGACATTGTAGGTATCTACTAGTAAGTTGAGGTCCGAGGTGTCGGGGATCGTGTTTAGGATGGGTAGAACCAGTGGAGTGATAGCTTCCATGGTAATGTTACTCTTGTTTCTAGTCAGACAAGCTGGTGCAGGGGGGCACTGTATGTGGTACGGGTTATTAGTGCTAATGTCAAATGATAGTAGGAAATGGTCAGTCCATATAAGTGGTTGGGGGTCCTTGCAAATGATGTTACAGTTATGGGCAGCAAGCCATTCTATAGTTCTACCTTTCTGATGGGTAGGTAGGGTGTTAAGTTGAGTGTAGTTGTGTTCGGAGAGGGTGTTAGCAAGGGAGGACGCAGGGATGTCATGAGGATCATTGTATCCCAGGTTAAAGTCTCCTAGAATAATATTTTGTGAGAGAGGTTTGGATTTCTCTGCTATGAGGGAGGTTATATCTTCCTCGAAGGTGCCTGTGGGGCCAGGGGTCTGTATATTAGTTGCAGGGTGATAGTATTCTTGGGGGTAGTTTGTATTTTAATGGAAAGGTGCTCGCATGATTTTAGTGGAAGGGAGGTAACCGATCTAATGTCAAGCGAGGATTTGAATATGAGAGCTACGCCTCCTCCGCGACCATTGGGTCTGTCGGCTCGGCTCTGAGGATGGAGTAATTGTCAGGAACCGCAAGAGCTAGATAAGGACCTGCTGCAGCATGGAGCCATGTTTCTGTGGTGGCAAGGAAGTCGAGATTTGCTGAGCGGATGCTGTCGGCAATTTCGGTGGAGTGAGCAACAAGGGATCTGACATTAAGTAGGGCTCCTTTTAGTGACACAGTGGGCCTCATTCCGAGTACGGCGCTAACCAATGGCACTATTAACGCCTTGGTTGACGCCGTACCCGGACCGGCAGCGCCTTGGTGGATGGCGGAATCACCGCCCCATTCCAAGGTTGGCGGGGCGGTGATTCCCCATTCACCAAGGCTCTTCCCCATTTCCAAATGAGCCCCCATAGGGCTCAATGGGAATGGGGAAGATGCAAATAACGGTGACCGTTCATTACGGTCACCGTTATTGGCTTGCAGGCCCCTTTTGCGCCCTCGACTTTAACACCTGCTCAAAGCAGGCGTTAAGGGCGAGGGCGCAGAGGGAACTCGGAGTATGGCGGTAAGGGAATACCGCCACCGGTCTCGTTACCGGTGGCCGCTATCCCTTACCGCCATACTCGGAAAGAGGCCCAGTGTTTGCATTGGTGGTTTTGTTGGTGGCTTTAGTCATAGTAGTAGTGGGCACTTTGCTGGGTGGGGTGAGAAGTCTGCAGCCTAGTCTGTTATTACGGGTAGTAATGTTAGGGTTGGCTGTGAGGTGGTGTTCTCGTATTTTAAGTGAGTTCTGGTTGATGCCAGTGTAGACATCTTTGGTACGGTCAGAGGAGTTAGGAGGAGGGTTGCCTGTAGTGACGCTCATTTTAGCGGTGTGATGTGTAGAGACGTTGTGGGGGAATGGAGGCAAGGTGGGCAGGAAGGGTGTGGGCCAGGGAATGGGGTGGTGTCTAGGGCAGCCAAGCTTGGCTAGACCATTGCTGAACGGGATCTAGCTATTTCTACTGCATGGCGTGTGATTGGGCATGACACAGACGGGGAGCATGATGAGGATGAGCCAGGCTGGCATAATTCGGAGGCAATGTTGGGACATGATGCTAAGGGATGCTAGATACTGTTGGCTGGGCTCATGCATGTAAGCATAGTGGGTAGTTACAGGCGGTTAGGCGTGTACGAGTACAGCTTAGTCTCTGCAGTTTACAGGGTGGACAGTTATACTAGTGGTCTAACAAATAACTACTTCTGGTATGCAGGTGGCAAGCACCGATGGGCAAGTTTCATTTCTGACCATAGGGCCAGGCTGGTACAGTGACAAACAACCATAGGGCCATGCTAGTACAGTGCAGTGACAGATGACCATAGGGCCAGGCTAGTACAATGCAGTGACAAATGACCATAGGGCTAGGCTAGTACAGTCCAGTGACAAGCAACCATAGGGCCAGGCTAGTACAGTGACAAACGACCATAGCGCCAGGCTGGTACAATGCAGTGACAGATGACCATAGGGCCAGGCTAGTACAATGCAGTGACAAATTACCATAGGGCCAGGCTAGTACAATGACAAATGACCATAGGGCCAGGCTAGTACAGTGCAGTGACAGACGGCCATAGGGCCAGGCTGGTACAGTGCAGTGACAGATGACCATAGGGCCAGGCTAGTACAGTGCAGTGACAAAAGATCATAGGGCCAGGCTAGTACAGTGACAAATGACCATAGGGCCAGGCTAGTACAGTGCAGTGACAGACGACCATAGGGCCAGGCTAGTACAATGCAGTGGGTGGCAAGAGGCTGTAGGGCCAAGCAGTTGAAATGCAGTATCAAATGTTAGTAAAATGCAGCGATGAAGACCATAAGGGCCGGGCTTGTACAAGGTGGCTACATACAACGTGCATTACTTGTGCAGAAGTGAAGTAAGTAGTGAATGCAGTAGGCAGGCATGAACGATAGCAACAATACAAATGTCATGAAAAGCATTTACTTAGTTATTTAAGTATTACAGTTTAGTGACTTAGGTATCCAGTGTGGGGGTTCATTAGGCACGGATTAGGCCACAAGGAACCCTGTAAGATGAGTCAATCACAGACCAAAAATGTTTGTTTTGTAATACCGCACAAAGATGCCAAGAGCACGTGTAGTGAGGCAGCTTAATTTTTGGGGCAAATGTTGGTGACGAGATATAGTCTTAACAAACAGATGAGATGCTGATGCCCTAGCAGGGTCGAGTACGGTGAGGTAGGCAACGGCAATATGTGTGTTAGTGGCGTGCAGCATGAGAGTCAGATGATTAAGCCCAGTGGTGTAGCGGGATGCAGGGCAGGTTGAGGGTTAATCAGAGCGTCTCACCGTGCTAAAGCAGCGTTGTTGGGAACGTAGAGCCTCAGTAGATTGCTGGCCGCGTGCTCGTATCGAGCAACCTTGGAAGATCTTCTAGTGCAGCCAGTAACAGTACCTGTAGTACAGGGCTATAATGGTGTGCATGGGTAAGGACTGATCGAGCAGAGCTGAAAGAGGGTGGCACGCTCGTAGCTCGTTACGCTCGGTCAGCTCAGTCAGCAGCCTTAGATCCTTGGCCTTAGGTGATGAGGCCGGCTTCGCCTGCCGACAAGATCCGATTGGCAGAAATGCTTCCGGGCGGCCAATCAGCTATTAGCATTCGCCGTAGTGCGGAAGTGTGGGCAGATTCAAAACAGAGCGGCCCTTTTAAAGTATAGTAGCCCTCGTGGTTACTAATGGCGCCTGCCCGTGAATTGGGCAAAATATGGTGTAAATAAGCAAAGTTGCACTTCGCTATGCTGGATGCATGATTTGATATAATGTAGCAAGCTGCTACTCGATCTGTGTGGAAATGCGCACCATCAGAAGGGTCGGGTTTACTCAGATTCGTTATCTGATCCAGGTGCTTACCTCCACGGAGGCTGGAGGGGGGCTGCTCCTGCAGCATGCGATGCGGGGCGAGCTCCTGCTCGGACTGAGGGTGGCTGGACTGAATTGTCCAGCTCAGTCAGCAGCCTTAGATCCTTGGCCTTAGGTGACGAGGCCGGCTTCGCCTGCCGGCAAGATCCGATTGGCAGAAATGCTTCCGGGAGGCCAATCAGCTGTTGGCATTCGCCGTTCCAGGACGTTGATGTGTAGCATCTTCTCCTCTGGCAGTCACAGGCCTCTGGCGTGGAGATGTCTAGTGTGGGCTTCCTAGGCCTCAAGGGAAGCATCTGCCGTGACCGTCTCCTGGTATGGGGGACTCTGGTAGTCTGTGCCCCCTGGTGATGTTGGAGCACATGCCCCACCACCTTATCGCTCAACGGAACTCCTCGTCTAGCACGATCCTGTCCTTGAAGCTTCCGGACACCTGGATCCAACGGGCGTCTAGGAATTCCTGTAGCGGTTGCATCCGCAACCTGCAGAGCCGGAGCAGGTAGATGCATGACAACATCATGCCGAGCAGCGACTTGATGGTCCTCACCTTGGCGATCTTTAGTGCTAACAGCCGCTGCACCTTGCCCAAGATGGCCGCTATCCTCTCCTCCGAGGGAGCTGCAAGGCAGGATACCATGTTCAGCCTGGATCCCAGCATCAGCGTGTCCTGCGATGGAGTCAAGCAGGACGTTGCATAGTTCACCGGGAACCCCAGATCTGTCAGCAGCCGTATGGTCCTCTCCGTGTGATCGACGGCGATGTTTCTCGACTTGGCCCGGATTCACCAGTCGTTGAGTTATGGGTACACGTGAATTCCCTGTGGTCGCAGATGGGCCACCACCACAGCCAGGCACTTCATAAAGACTCTTGGCGCCGACTTCAGTCCGAAGGGGAGAGCTTTGAACTGGTAGTGCTTCCCTTGCACAACAAAGCGTAGGAACTTGCAATGTTTTTCGTGAATGGGGACGTGAAATAACACATCCTCTAGATCCAACGACGACAGTCTCCCTCCTCCAGCTGGGCAAGCATGTGCTGCAGTGTAACCATCCTGAACTTCGGGATTTTATGTACTTGTTGAGTCGTCGTAGATCGAGGATGGGCCTCCAGCCCCCGGTCTTCTTTCTTACTAGAAAGTATCTTGACTAAACTCTGGAGCCCCGTAGTCGCTTTGGAACCAGCTCTATCGCCCCTTTTTTTTTAACATGGCATGAACCTCCAGCAGCAACTCAGAGATGTGTTGTTCCTGCCAGGCCACCAGTTGTATTCGCGGACACTGAAACTCCAAAGTGTGTCCCTGGGCGAGAGCATCCAGCACCCATTGATCAGTGGAAATGTTTTCCCACACGCTGACATGTCGGTCTTGATGGCCTGAAGAGATTCATCGACTGCCTTTCTGAAGAGATCGTCTCCGTCGAACGGCATGTCCAAGACCCTCACCTGGACCTTCTGCCTAAAGTTACTGGCCTTCAGCCAGCCACGATGACGGAGGCAAACCCTGTTGCCCATCTGGCAGAACCCTGTGTCTGCAATGTCCAGGGACACGGTAATGGTGTGGTCCGACGCCACCTCGCCTTCCTGAAGGATCTCCATCGCCTCAATCCATCTTGTACCAAAGCTCCCAGTCGTACCTGGTCAGGATAGCCAAAGCGTTGGCCGCCTTGACCGTTGTCACTGCTGAGTATATGACCTTGTTATCCACGGGATCCAACTTCTTCCCCTCGCCGTCCAGGGGAATGGAGGCTGAAGACGATGGTTGAACAACTTCTTCCTCGCCAGTGACAGCTGTGACCGAAAAACACTTGGGTGCAGACTCTGGGACCCGGTATTTCTTTTCAAGCCGGTCCCTTTTCGCCAGAGCTGAGGCAGGGTTCTTCCGCAGTGCCAGCCCATCATCCCAGGTGTCGTCCAGAAGGGGCATCACTAAGATGGCCTTCCTCTTTGCCTCCCAGCGTTCGTTGTTACAGGAAGCCCTCCATTTTCTTCTGCTGTGAGCTGAAAGAGCTCTAAAGCATGGGCGATCATTGAGTGGAAAGAACACACTTCGTCCGGGGGAAAAGCCCTTGGCGGCGGAGAGAAATCGCCATCGTCATCGGTGTGAGTCATCCCCATGTCTGTCCCCATATCCCTGGGGAGGGGTAGCTTTATCCTTAGACCTTACCTTTATCAGAGTGATACAGTGGGGGTCTATTCAAAAAATGTATCCGGCACTGTGTCAGAAAGGGTTTGAACTCTCTTGGATCCCCACTATACTTCAAGGGCAAAGGAGGAGAGGGGGTGTTAGGACCCATTCCTGGGGGATGTAGTGTGGCAGGAGATATTACTGAGCGGTTATCCCCCCAGTACTCCGACCACTTGAAGAACTACTTCCTGCAACGGCTCCTCAGGGTGTACTGATTATGGCCGTTTTATCTCTAATGCATTCCCCTGTAAGGCAGTACTGGCTTGGAAGAGACCAGCGTTCTCCTGCCGAGAAGTCGCTACTTCTGCCTGCAGTTTGTGTACAGCCCCTGTTAATTACTTAACCATGACATCCAAGGTTCGGGAGAGTAGAAGGTCTTGCAAACTGTCAGATGGTAACTTGATCACTAACTTTGAATCTCAGGAACCACGTTGTTTATACTTCTTGTAGAGAAAAACGGTATACCCTGATTTAAAACAGAGTCTAGAGTGTGCTTCCCTCCCCAAGCGTGGGGGGCTTTAGGACAGGTGCTTGGATGTTCTGTCCTCTCCTAGGCAGTAGTTTACATGGAACAACAGACGTGGAACATTAAGTTTGGGAGGTGAAGGTCGAGACTGGAAGAGATAAGGAAATGTATGAAGTAAGGTCACAGTGCATATACAATCTCTTCCACCTATTTTATAGTGGATTACCTGGAAAAAAAGCCTGTGGGCTGGTCCATTCAAAGCATTGTCCCAACAAATAGAATATCGATTGAATGCTTAATACCTTCTAGATACCTAATACCTGGAAATATCCTTGGATGGACATCACAGTCTGTCAGAGAAACTCAGCCAGCCTCTGGTACTGGAATCAGAATGTTTGCAAGATGTGGGATTCTTGTTAGCGGTCCTACTTATACAGACGGCGTCGCAGCAATACTACGTGGCCATCTTGGTGAGGTCGGAAACGGCCAATAGGGCCGCCATCTTGGTGAGGTCAATCACCGCTGATAAAGCTGCCATCATGGTGAGGGTAGATGACGTCATGGCAACCCGATGAGGCTGCGCAGACAGAGGAGGAAGTGAAAAGGTGGAGGATCATGATTTGCAAGTGATTAGAGATGACGGAGGAGATCCATGTGGGAGCAGTGTCCTTGATTCCTAAGGAGTGTAGCCTGTCTAGGAGTATGGTGTGGTCAATAGTATTGAAGGAGGCTGCAAGGGCATGAAGAATGAGTACAGCGAATGCTTCCGCGTACACTGTTCTTTTTAGGTCATCCCAACCGGACACCATAGAGGACTTAGTCCCTCTGAGTGGTCTGAAACCTGATTATGCTGGGTCAAGAAGGTTGTTGGCTTCAGTGAAGTGGCAGATCTGCTTGTATGTCGAGCGGTCCATGAGTCTGGCCATGAAGCGGGTGTTTGAAATGGGCCGGTAGTTCTGGGGAATGAGGGGGTGGAGTGTGGGTTTTTGAGGACAGGTTTGATATAGGAGGTTTTGCAGGCTTCTGGGAAGATTTCAGAGGTGAGGGATTGTTAAGGATTGACCATGCAATGCTACCTGCGAAGGTTGATGTTAGGATGTTCTTGAGGAGTGTGGGCAGGCATGGGTCTTCAGGGGAGCATGAAAGGCGGCTTTGTGCTAGGATCGTGAGGAACTCATGGTGTTAGAGTGGGGAGAAAGAGGAGAAGGTTTGCATTTGGAGGGAATTATGGCACAGGACAGAAGATTGGTATGCAGCGGGTGGGAGTATCATTGCTATTTTAGAAATGATGGTATTGTCTATTGATAGCAATGTTATCAAAATGGTCAGACAAACCATCGCATAGGGATTGGAGTGGGGAGGGGATGAGCAACCTGGCGATTTGAATTCAGAGATTATTCTGTGCAATTTCTTGTTGGGTTGCGAGTTCTTTTTGGGCTTTTCTAAGTTCTGACCTGTAGGCACTTGTTAGGGGGGGGGGGGTCAGATTGGTTCTTTAGGTCCGGGCCAGTTAGTGCTTGAGAATTTTGAAGATTTGAGGTGGGTGGTGTACCATTTGGGGGGTGGGGCCTGATCTCTTGAGAGGTCCGTTTTGTTGGAGTGAGCAGTGAGGGCGCTGGAGAGCCTGTCATCAACGAGTTTGATGGAGGGAGGGCATGCCTGGAGAGAGAGTACTGGGAGTGAGTTGAGGAGGAATTTGGCTGGGTCCGAGGTGATTGTGCAGGACATTTTAATTTCAAAAGCTGCAGCGGCTAGTGCTTGTTCACAAGAAACTTGACTCTCCATCACTGAATCTAATATTCCACTGTAATATGTCAAAGGCCTGTGTCCAATGTATGTGTGATGAGCCAGGACTGCAGTCATGACCTGACTTTTGGAATGTTAAACAAATAAAATGATTTCTTATAATCGGGGGTTGCCAGTACTGGTACATTACTCATGACATTCTTGAGTTCCTGGAAACAGGCAATCATTTCTCCTGTACATATGAGTGTCCCTTCGCTTTTCTGATGCTTTCTTGAGTCCCTGCTGTCAGGTCCAGCTTCAAAATTCCTGCTGGAGTGACGATTGCTCTCCAGACCCCCTAAACTTGTCAACCCAACAGACTTTGAAAAATAACTATCGAGCCAGCAAACTCAAGGGGGAAGGGGAAGTAGAGAAAACAAAAAATGCAGGTTTTCTTCTAGCCCTGTACTTCTGAATCTGACCCCCTCACGACTGGATAGCTCAGAAGATACCTAAACGTAATTACAAACATGTTAACATTAATCCGCTACTTCTCTATCCCATCTGTGCTATTTATTTTCTCAAACCGCTCTTGCATACCTGCTGTCTATGCTAATTAGCTGATAGGCTCTTTTATATTGAAGATTGAAATTATGTTTGCTTTAAAGAATCTTCTTCTTAAATCTGCTAGGTAATTTCCTTGCTTTATTCTCTTTTGCCTCTTTAATTCAAAGTTGCTACTGCCCAAAGTCTTGAAACTATTGACCTTGATGCTGGAAGCTTCTCTTCACATGCTATAACTAACTTGCTCTCATTTAAAAGTCTCTTAGGAAAAGTTTCTGTGGAGGCAACGTTTCTTAACCTTAACGTAAAATAAATGAAGTTTAATCTTATTAAAAACTATGTTGATTGCTCATTGGAAGCTCTGTGCTACTCTTCGTGAGTTTGTTCCCTTGAAAATCTGTAAATACCTTTAAACAGCCTATTCGTTTCCAAATTGCCTTCGCGCCGCAGCCGCGTTCATGAAAAGGCAAATAGTTCACTGGAAACTGACTCGCGTGACGTCGTCGGTTTCCTGAGCTGAAAAAGTTGTACCACGCATGTACTCACTTCAAAGCTGTACGTACTGTACTCTAACCCGCTCATCAATAAAACTCCTCGCGCACACAACGGCGCACTTAGAAAGTTATGCAAAAAAAGTCTATTTAGTAACGTATGCAATTTTATTGTCTTTAATATATTAGTAAACAAACTAGCGATGCTTCTTACCCGTTCGCTTAGATTAGTAAAAGAACGCGTGGCAACGTGCTGCAGCTACATGAACTCGTTGCCTGCTGGCGTTTTAACTTTGCACGAAAAAACTGTATTTACAAAAGTCTTTCACTTGCAAATCTATATCATTAAACAAGAACCTTACTGAATATATTTTCTGTAACTAAGAACTCAGAGATAAAAAGGTACACTTCCTTCTTCTGTGGCTGTGTTTCACTTTGATTGCTGCTACGCCAGTGATCTTCAGAGAATTTCTCAATCTTCTCATGAACTCAATTATAAAAATCTTTCACATCATCTGTTGTGGAATTCTTTTGTAGACAGGATTTATACTTTTAATGCTGGAGTTACTAAAGATGTGACCTGCTCTGATGGTATCCTGAATGAAAGGCATTTTAGAATTCTAAAATCAAGACGGGCAGTCTTTCTGTCTGCACCGGCGTGGTGTTTTGGATGTCGGTGAAAGGATAGACAGAAATACTATTGTTAATTGTGAAAAGTCAATGCCTTTTTGCCGAAAGGAACTCCGCTATACGCGTCCGTCGAGCATAGCAGAAAAAAACAATCTAAGGGTCCTCGACGCATGAGGGATCATGGGTACAGTGGACGTCAAACTAGTCATAGTATTACTGGCACGCCCTTTCGACGTCCCTTTTCGAGTTTCAAAAACAATAGCTGTACTACTCCGCAGCTTCCACTAGATGTCGGCCTATGCACAGCATGTGATCTAAGCAGATTTCATAAGCCTCAGAAAATGGCAGGGGAGTACACCAGGTATTCTACAAGGATTCAGCCTAACAGCTAAGTTATTTTGCATACCAGTTGTGTTGTTGATCAACAGAAACCTAAGGAACTGATATTCTTAAAGCAGAGTGAAGAGAAATACAGGGAAAGGGAACCAACCTCTGGAACTGTGAACTGTATCCTTCTGGAACTTTTGTGTTGGAGTTACGCATTTCCTTTTTGAACATTTGTACACTACCCAAGGCCAAAATCCTTTCCCTTTTCACATTAGAGTTGATTTTTAGAATGTGAGGGCCAGAATAGTACTTTGAACACAGGACATTTTGCTTTGGACATCTTGACATCGGACAGACCCGTAGTTTTGTTTTAGGTAGGGAAGTAGAGACAGATAGGATATTTTCCAATCCTCTTTTTTGTTTCAATAAAAGTTTAGGGCCAAAAGTCCCCTGTTTCTTTTCTCATTCCTGGCTCCTCACAGTACTCTTATGAAAAATATTTATGGGACGAAAAGGGTGCACATTTGGTAAGGGTATCACCTTTAACAAAAAGCTTACAAGGGAATGAATGCCAACATTCCGAAATGTACAAAAAAGGGCTTAGCGCTGAAGGGAAAACCCTCAGCAGTTAAGGGGTTAGCTAACCCCGCTGCTTCCCCTGTTCTATAGTCAACATTCTTGGGTACTCTTGCCCTACACACATGGGGTAAGCTTCCCCCACATTGGGCATATTCCTCGGAGTACACGTCATGAAACAACACCTCCCTCCATCTCCTGACAAATCGACCCAATGCTCAACATAATTCTCCAGGTGAGGCGAAGGGGAAGTCAATTTAGCCGGAGGCACAATAGCCTGCTATACATTCACCATTCTTGGCTTTAAAACACCATCCCACTTATCATTCTGGGTGTACACATGTCTTGTGAGGGGAGGATCTCTACCCATTGTGAAAGACACTACCATTGTCGCATTATTCAGCAGGTTTTTCGAACAGCATCTCAAAATCTGGCACAAGCAAAAACTCACAACCAGAAAAACCACAATAGGAACCAGTAACTTTTGTTCAGACCACAACGGGGCACACAAGAAAATTGAATCGAACCAGTCACCAGCATTTACTTCTGCTTCCTTCTCCATGGCAATCCTCAAGTTGTGAAGGGCCCCTATCGCATGCGTCAGGGACCAGTTAACTGCATCATTTGGGGGGTATAAGTGCAGCAACATATGACCGTTTCCATATCTGTTCTGGGGGGTCATGAGTCTTATAGCCTGTAATTCAGTCTTTGAGTTGAGGCCCTGCTCCGTTTGGTTCACCAACTGAAGCATCTCCCACCTGGTGATCTGCCTCCACTTGGCCTTTGTTGCATTCTGGATAGCTGGAACCAGGAGGGAGGTAAGAACGTCTCCGTCTTGGTAAACAAACGAAACTGGTCTGCGATCATCTTCAATTCGTCAGATGAGTCCTGGGACCAGTAATTGGACCTTTTCTGGTGATGGGACCTTAGTGAGCGACGAGCACGCTTGTGGGACGGGAGCTTAGTTGCTACTGGGGGCAGCACGTTTCTGTCAGGTGTAAATCAGGAACTACCAGGATAATTGATTGTAAACTGGTGAGTGAACAGAAGCCCCTCCAAGAAGACAGAAGTTGGAGGTATGCATATTGTCCACACACCCAATACACATCCACTAATGCAGATGTGCCTTCGGTCAGATCTGAAATAAATAGGGTTTTGTTGCAACAAATGTTGGTCCCTAGAGGTGTAGTGTAATTTTCTCTGAAGCAAAAGGAATAATCCACCAGAATAAGCACTTTTGATGGTTTTTCACTTAACTCAATCCATGTCAGCTTTGGCACAATCACCCCATATTTTGCAACAGTTCTGATTGACGGATGCCATGTTACACTCACCTGGTTCCCACAGGGGCGTCGGTCGGACCCGGACAGCTGCGGTCTCCACCAACGTGATGCGTAGTGCAGAGATGACTGTTTGGACTGGCCCGCCTAGTTTCGTCTGCTTGACCGAAGAAGTATTCTCCTGCAAGTGGAGAAAGGGATTTAGCCACCCGTGGATTTTGGCAAGGACCCCCCGCTGCTCTCGATCTCCCCACTTGTCACCTCTGATATTCCCTTTTAGTAAGCTCACCTTATGTATTTAAATGATGAGCTCTCCATCCTGCGTGGCACGCAGAGGCGCGTAGATACCAGTTACTTCACTGGCTTGAAGGTACTGGAGGAGTTCCGGCTATTGACTCCGGGGCTTATAAAGTTCAAAGAGTTCAATATGTCCGATGGTCACTCTTGTTCCATTCCCTTTTTTTTAATTGCAGCTGGATCCGAAAGAATATTGCCTGGAGGTAGCTGATGGCGTTTAGGTAAGAGTCTGTATTCCCCAACACTGTCTGGTAAAAGTTGCATGAGTTTGACTTGTTGTTTTCTCTCCCTTTATAGGTGCGGCATATGAATATGTGGCATGTAAAAGGGTAATGCCTCCGGTGGTAAATCAGGTAAGTCTATGGTAAAGAGATGGTATTTGTCAGCTTCCCGGCTCACCTTGTTGTTTCTTTGGTTTCCCTAGATGCTGGAGTTTGACGACGAAAAAGATGGAGGCAGTGCCGAGTCGAAAGATGCTGTGACTGGTGAGTATAACGCGGCGCTGCAGCTGGCGATGCGACGCGTGTTGGAATAATGTTCTTTCCAGGCACGGAGACGTGCTGGGTCCGGAATCAGGTAAGAAATAGAAATGATGTTCGTGATTTAACCTTTCCTCCTTCTTTTCCCCTTTTCCTAGGAGCTCCGGATTCGAGGCGGGCGTGGCAGAAGATTGGATGCAGGCTTGCAGGCACGGTGAGCATTACGCTGCAGAATGCATAATAACGCGAAGCGTGTGCTGCTGATCTGGCGTGGTTTAAATAGCCTCCAAAGTAGTTCCAGGTAAGAAGTTCCCCAGAACCACACCCAAGTAAAAATAGTCCCTGTAATAAAATAGTCCCATCCAGGCCTCATGTTGGCTTGGATTCAGTTGCAGCATGGTCTGCATGAGGTAAGTAATGTCTATGAGCCTGGCGCCTATGGCGCCAGGCAGTGCTTTAAGTGGGCCGGGGCCTGCTGGGGCCGGGCCCCGGCAGTCTCCAGAAAGTGGGGCTGAGCCGGGGCCCAGCCGGGGCCCCCCGTCCCACACAACATTGCGGGATGCATTATCCCGCCGCGGCCGCAGCCGCGACGGGAGATGCGCCCGTCATTATGTTGGCCAAGCTGACAGAAGTGCCAGCCAGCCACAGCGACGCTGAGGCTGGCGGCACTTCTGTCAGTTAGTGTAACTCCCTCTGATGACCCCTCATCAGGGTCATCAGAGGAAGTTACTGTCCCTTTGTTTTCCCTCCCCAGGTCACTGACCCCCGCGGGCTCCGTGATCTAATATGCAGATTAAATCATGGAGCCCGCGGGTTCGCAGAGGGTGAAAGACACCTCGGGCTCAGTGATAGCAGATAGATCACAGAGCCCGAGGTGCCTTTCTCCGTCGGCAAAGCTTTATAAAAGATGCCTTGAACTGTGTACGTTTCAAGCCATCTTTTATAAAGGTAGAAATATTTCTATGTTTATAAAAGACGGCTTGAAACGTGCACAATTCAAGGCATCTTTTATAAAGCTTTGTCGAAGGACAAAGCCACCTTGCGGTTTGTTTTGTCCGTCATGCCTTGAATTGTTTACGTGTCAAGCCATCTTTTAGAAACATAGAAACATGTTACAAATATCTATGTTTATAAAAGGTGGCTTGAAACGTACACAAACCATAATAAGGTAAGCACACAAGTGTGCATAACTTACTATGGTTTGTGCACTTTTCAAACCACCTTTTATAAACATAGAAATATGTAACATTGCTATGTTTATAAAATATGGCTTGAAAAGTACACACACCATAGTAGTACGCATACAAACATATAAATGCTCACATACATTTATATATTTGTTTGCGCACCTTACTATGATTTGTGCACTTTTAGGCCACGCCCACAATGAAAGCCACGCCCCCAAACGAGGCCCCCCCTCAATTTCTTACCCCACTTAAAGCACTGGTGCCAGGACTGATTCCTATTATGAGCCTGGCGCCTAAGACACCAGGACTGAACCCAAACAGCCCCCAGCCGGGGCTGTTGGGGTTTTGGTAAATATCTGGATGCCTGCTCCCGGGGCTGATGGACTCGATCCGGATGCCCGGGGGTAGGCATCATGACAGCACTCCCCCCCCAGGGCCCCTCCTAAAGTTGTTCTTCCCCTTGGCCCTGGTTTGTCTGGGAAGTTCCGATGGAATTTTTTCACGAACCGAGGAGCATGAACGTGGTCACTCGGTTCCCATGACCTTTCTTGAGGTCCGTAACCCTTCCAGTCGATTAAATAAAAAAGTCTAGATTTAACCATCTTAGAGTCCAGGATGTTTTTTACCTCGAATTCAGGTTCTCCATCTTTTAGGATGGGGTCAGGTGGTTTGGTTAATCTTGTCCCGGGTTGAACTGGTTTTAGAAGTGAAACATGAAAGACAGGATGAATCTGCATATTAGAGGGTAATTCTAATTTGACGGCCACCGGGTTGATAATGGCCTTAATGGTGTAAGGTCCCAAATATCTAGGATTAACCCTTTAAGTGCCAAGGGTGAGGTATTTCATCCTTGACAGTGCACACGCAGTGCCAAGGACGAGATAGCTCGTCCTTTTCGGCACCTTGTTTTGAGCAAAGCAGGGATCGCTCAAAACTGCAATTCAACCCCCGGGCTATGTGAGGGGGAGGTCCCCCCTCACTGCCAGGGTGCTGGATTACCTTCAGTTTCATGTCGGCGTGCGTAATCATGTCAGCGTGAAACTGAAAGTAAATTCCCTGCAGCAGCCATTTTCGGCTGCTGTGGGGAAGAGAGAAGGTAAGAGACCTTCTTTGTCCGCCTCGATCACCGGCTGTATTTCAAGCCGGAGATCGAGGCGGGTATTGTTGGAAAGGGGAGATTCTCCCCTTTACAACAATATCCATTGTGTGGCATTGCTGACTGCGGATCGGGTGCAGGGCGTGCGATCCGCGGGCAGCAATGCCACCGGATCAATACAGATCCGTTTGTGACGCAGGGGGGGGCCCCCTCCCCCGTGGCCCCAGGGAGGGTTGCATGAGGTGGGGCCCTCCATTTGGGGTGAGGGGGTGAGGGCCACCCTCCGTTGCAGTACATCATTTGCTGCCAATTTAGGGTGCCCCTCGGCCCCCCCTAAAAAGCAGCCTACGAATCTGAATTATTTTTTTTGTTTACCCAACTTCGCTTGGTGCAGATGGCCACATTAGTGTGGCAGTCTGCCCCCAGGGTTCCCAAACCCTACTGCCCCAACTATTGGGGGTCCTGCCCCATCTATTGGGGGTCCTGCCCCACCTTTTGTGGTGGCCCTCCCCCCCCCACACCAAATGGGGTGGGGGAGAGAGGGCCCCCAAAAATGGTGGGACAGGCCCCCCATTGGGTGGGACAGTAAGGTTTGGGCAACCCGGCGCCAGATTGGCACACCAATGTGCCTCTCTGCACCAAGGGGAATTGGGTTACCAAAGGAAAAAAGTAAAAATGGTGGCCCGCCTTTTAGGGGGGGTGGTGGGGCACCTCAAAGGGTCGGGGAATTTTCTAATGGGATGGGGCGTTGAACTCCTCCCCCCCGCCCACAATGGAGTGGGTACCATGTCATGCAGCCCTCCCTGGGACCAGATATCTGCTCCTAGGAACGGAGCCTGAGCCCAGGGAGGAGTGCAGGGCATTCCCCCCAATTATCTGCCCCTGAGGAGGGCTACATGAGATGGGCCGCTCCTCCAATTGGGGTGGGGGTGGAGAGGTGCACCCCCCTTCACGTTAGAAAAATCCACAGCGGTGTAGGGGGGCCCTCCGCCCCCGCTAAAGGGCAGCCTGCCATTCTGAATTGTGTTCTTTGTTTACTATACCTGCCTTGGCGCAGAGGGGCACATTGGTGTGCTAATCTGGAGCCGGAGTGGCCAAAACGTACTGGCCAATGCAATGGGGGGGGGGGCAGTATGGGTGGTTTGGTATGTGGGTGGGCTGACACAGATAATTTATGTTTTGTTTTTCCCTTTACAGATCTTGAGCAGTTCAAGCATCTCCCTTGTTATTTAAGTATGAACATTTGGTTATTGCAACATTGTATAGTGGGTGGAGGGCACACTGCTATTGGGATGGGTGGGAACTGGCCCTGTAGTGTTGGTGTTGTGAAGGGAAGTGGGTGCTCTGGGGAGGTATTGTGGTGGCCAGTAAGACCCTTGCCGGGGTAGCACACAAAATGCCCCCCAGTCCAGCTGAACAGTGCTTTTTCCCTGGGAGGGAACTTTGCCACTTAGCCATCTGTGGAATGTTTTCTATTTTGTGCTGGGGGTTGCCATATGCCCATTGGTCCTATTCCAATTTCCTATCCAGGCTTCCATGGTGATAGATGACTGAGAAGTGTCATGTATGTGGTGGAAGGAGCTGAAAAATGTACAGATAGTTGCCAGATAGTTTGGATGTGTTATTGGTAGGCAAAGCACTGAATGTAATTCTTTTATGTTTCCTTTGCAGTTGCGGCTACTGAAAAGCTTTTGCTGACTTATGTAAGTACAACATATATTACTTGGTAATGTGGGGGTGGAGGGTTACTGGGGAGGAAGAAAATGTGGCTGCATTGTCAGTGATATGGGTGGGAAAGGGTAGTGGGGAGGTTCGGGGGCCAGTGATGGTTGTGCCTTGCATTGAGGAAGGTGGCTGCTTTGCAGAAGGAACGGTTTGGCCGACATAAGTAGCAGCAAATTTTCAATTTTTTTTCCAGTAGTTATGCAGATGGTCATTTTTTCTTAGCATGCTATGCACACTTGGTACAGAGCTCAATCATTTTACTGCAACGTTCACCATTTCTGTGGTCCAATTCCAGCAGTGGGTCCAGTGGGCCCCGCCAGGGTCCCCATCCTTTTGCAGGGGGAAAAGCTGTAACGCAGAGTAGGTAGAGGGGCAGGACGTTGGGGGGTGTGGGGATCTCATTGGTCTTGGGCGTCCATCACCCTGGTGGATATTTTGTCCCCCTAATTCATCAATGGGGGATGGGTGCCTTGGCATGGTCCCCATCCCTTCCTGGAGGGGAAAGCTGTAGTGCTGACCAGGAAGCAATGTAGGGTGGTGGTGGTTGATGTGTGTGACCTTGCCCGCCTCTCTGCCTTGGTAGTTGAGTACCCCCAAGTTCACCAGTGGTCCTGGAGCTGTGGCCGAAACACTCCAATTAAAGTGTCTGAAGGTGCATCCATTTGTGGTGAGTGTGGTACATTCTGTCAGGGTACCTATATTCAAAGAGCGTACAAAGCACACTTCCTGTGAACTTCATATCCTTTGGCAGACTAGTCACCCTGCCAAAGTATAGTGGTGTAGCATGTGCAAGTAACCTTAACACCGTTCAGTGCAGTTGGTGCCCCACAGGAGTAGAAACCTTCAATGATTGCAATTGTGCCAGCACAACTGTGTTATTGGCACAAGGTGACATACTATCTTCTTTACCTCTTTTCCCTGAAAATATTGTGGCAATTATGTGTCGACCTACTGTTATCTGAAATGAGAGGTGCGTTCTGAGTGGGTGAAATATGTGTCTGGGATTGTTGCAAGAGCCATGTGTTGACGCAATCGTTGTGCTATTTGGTAAACTGTATGTATAGCCATAATCATGGGGGTTTTCCTGTTTCCATTTCCTAGTGAGGATGAGGGGTGTGTGGATTTTCGGCCACTCTTATATCCAAAGGGCAGCACGACTTTTCCGAGGGCCACCTACATCTGGGTCTGGAAGGGATGACCTTGCAGTGCATTGGTTTGGGGTCCGGGGGATGCGCCTTCACCAGCTCAGAGGAGCCTATCATCGATGCCCAAGCAAAAGGAGAGGGCCCTCCCCTGACCTTATAGTGGTGCACCTGGGAGTAAATGATTTTGCGTTTGTGGGACGGAAGGGGATACGGGAGCAGCTCATGACGGACCTTGAATGGATTGCACAGAGGTTTCCAAACACTGTGGTGGCCTGGTCCCAGATGATTCCCAGGATGGATTGGAGAACTCAAGGGAATACAAGGGCCATCAACCGCTCGGTGTGGAAACTGAATGGCGAGTTCACTAGACCGACAGAGGGCAACAGAGAATACAGACCATTTACCATGGCATTATCAAAGGTGCTGTGATGTTTCACAGAGATGGGGTGCACCTTTCCAAAACAGGCATGGAGCTGTTCATTGGAGACATAATGGATTTTGCCCAGATGCTATTCTACGGGGGGGTTGCCCAGTAACTGATGGACGTACTGGAATATGTGAAATGTGAATAAAAATGGTAGTAAATATGTTGGCAGTGAGACTCCCACTTCCTAGCAATTGTCTGCGTTCATGGCATGTCAATGCATTCAGTATGTCTGTGCTGCTTATTTCCTAGCTACCCATCACCCATGTCCCGATGAAAACGTTACCTCACATGTGTGGGTGCACCTACCGGGGCGGCATAAGGAAAAGAGTAACCCGCTGGTAACCCCAAGCCTTTCGCCACAGCACAATTTGGTCATGTGGGCAACCTACAGATTTGGGCCTAGGGTGTCGAAGCCAGCAAGGAAAACAGGGAACCCCATGCATTTCCCAAAAGAGGGCACGCGTGGGAATGTGCAGAGGTCTGACTTGCGCAAAGCAGCCCTGAATCTATTACCCAGAACCCCAGACAAAGTGAACATTGTGTTTTTTCCCCACCAAATATCAAACTTTGTCGGGGATTGTGGCTAATAAAAACTGGGGCAATTTGCGCAAGGCAGACCTCTGTGGATTCCCGCGGGTGTCCTCTTTTGGGAAATGCATGGGGTTCCCTGTTTTCGCCGGTGGCTTCGACACCCTAGGCCCAAATATGTAGGTTGCCCACATGATCAAAATGGGCAGTGGCGAAAGGCTTGGGGTTACCAGTGGGTTACCCTTTTCCTTTTGCGCCCCCGGTAGGTGCACCCACACATGTGAGGTACCGTTTTCATCGGGACACCTGTGGGAACGCAGGAAGGTAGGCCATGTGTTGTTGGTGGCGTGTTTCGATGGGTGCCCCGAGCGAAATTTGCAGAAAAAGCGTTTTTTTCCCCACATTTCAGACTTTGCGGGGCTGTCTGGGTAATAAATTCTGGGGTTATGTGCGCAAATCATACCTCTGCGGATTCCCACAGGTGTCCTCTTTTTGGAAATGCATGGGGTTCCCTGTTTTCCTTGGTGGCTTGGACACCCGAGGCCCATATCTGTATGTTGTGCCGGTCGGCAGAATGTCTGAGATTCCGCTCTGAAGACAGACTTGGGGTTACTTGTGTTTTAGGCTTTCCCCTTGGCAGCAGGTAGGTGCACCCACACATGTGAGGTACCGTTTTCATCAGGACACCTGTGGGAACGCGGGACGGTAGGCCATGTGTTGTTGGGGGCGTGTTTCGATGGGTGAGCCGAGCAAAATGTGCGGAAAATGCGTTCATTTTCCCACATTTCAAACTCTGCAGGGGTGTCTGGCTAGTACATTCTGGGGCGATTTGCGCAAATCATACCTCTGCGGATTCCCACGGGTGTCTTCTTTTCGGAAATGCATGGGGGTCCCTGTTTTTCTTGGTGGCTGCAACACCCCAGGCCTAAATCTGTAGGTTGCCTCCCCAAACCCTTTGGGGGGGGATAGCAGTGGTTTAGCCTTATTCCTTCGCGCCCAGGTAGGTGCACCCACACATGTGAGTTACCGTTTTCATCGGGACACCTGTGGGAACGCAGGACGGTAGGCCATGCTTTGTTGGGGGCGTGTTTCGATGGGTGAGCCGAGCGACGTGCGGAAAATGCGTTCATTTTCCCACATTTCGGACTTTGCAGGGGTGTCTGGGTAATAAATTCTAGGGCGATGTGCGCAAATCATACCTCTGCGGATTCCCACGGGTGTCCTCTTTTCGGAAATGCATAGGGTTCCCTGTTTTCCTTGGTGGCTTGGACACCCGAGGCCCATATCTGTATGTTGTGCCGGTTGGCAGAATGTCTGAGATTCCGGTCAGAAAACAGACTTGGGGTTACATGTGTTTTAGGCTTTCCCCTTGGCAGCCAGGTAAGTGCACCCACACATGTGAGGTACCGTTTTTATCGGGACACCTGTGGGAACGCGGGACGGTAGGCCATGGGTTGTTGGGGGCGTGTTTCGATGGGTGCGCCGAGCGAAATGTGCGGAAAATGCATTTTTCCCCCACATTTCGGACTTTGCGGGGGTGTCTGGGTAATAAATTCTGGGGCGATGTGCAGAAATCATACCTCTGCGGATTCCCACGGGTGTCCTCTTTTCGGAAATGCATGGGGTTCCCCGTTTTCCTTGGTGGCTGGGACACCCGAGGCCCATATCTGTATGTTGTGCCGGTCGGCAGAATGTCTACGATTCCGCTCTGAAAACAGACTTGGGGTTACTTGTAATTTAGGCTTTCCCCTTGGCAGCCAGGTTGATGCACCCACACATGTGAGGTACCGTTTTCATCGGGACACCTGTGGGAACGCGGGACGGTAGGCCATGTGTTGTTGGGGGCGTGTTTCGATGGGTGCGCCGAGCGAAATGTGCGGAAAAAGCGTTTTTTTCCCCACATTTCGGACTTTGCGGGGCTGTCTGGGTAATAAATTCTGGGGCGATGTGCGCAAATCATACCTCTGCGGATTCCCACGGGTGTCCTCTTTTCGGAAATGCATGGGGTTCCCGGTTTTCCTTGGTGGCTTGGACACCTGAGGCCCATATCTGTATGTTGTGCCGGTCGGCAGAATGTCTGAGATTCCGCTCTGAAAACAGACTTGGGGTTACTTGTGTTTTAGGCTTTCCCCTTGGCGGCCAGGTAGGTGCACCCACACATGTGAGGTACAGTTTTCATCGGGACACCTGTGGGAACGCGGGACGGTACGCCATGTGTTGTTGGGGGCATGTTTCGATGGGTGAGCCGAGCAAAATGTGCGGAAAATGCGTTCATTTTCCCACATTTCGGACTTTGCAGGGGTGTCTGGGTAATAAATTCTAGGGCGATGGGCGCAAATCATACCTCTTTGGATTCCCACGGGTGTCTTCTTTTCGGAAATGCGTGGGGGTCCCTGTTTTTCTTGGTGGCTGCAACACCCCAAGCCTAAATCTGTAGGTTGCCTCCCCAAACCCTTTGGGGGGATAGCAGTGGTTTAGTCTTATTCCTTCGCGCCCAGGTAGGTGCACCCACACATGTGAGTTACTGTTTTCATCGGGACACCTGTGGGAACGCGGGACGGTAGGCCATGTGTTGTTGGGGGCGTGTTTCGATGGGTGAGCCGAGCGACATGTGCGGAAAATGCGTTCATTTTCCCACATTACGGACTTTGCAGGGGTGTCTGGGTAATAAATTCTAGGGCGATGTGCGCAAATCATACCTCTGCGGATTCCCACAGGTGTCTTCTTTTCGGAAATGCATGGGGTTCCATGTTTTCCTTGGTGGCTGGGACACCCGAGGCCCATATCTGTATGTTGTGTCGGTCGGCAGAATGTCTGCGATTCCGCTCTGAAAACAGACTTGGGGTTACTTGTGTTTTAGGCTTTCCTCTTAGCAGCCAGGTTGGTCCACCCACACATGTGAGGTACCGTTTTCATCGGCACACCGGTGGGAACGCGGGACGGTAGGCTATATGTTGTTGGTGGCGTGTTTCGATGGGTGCGCCGAACGAAATGTGCAGAAAAAGCGTTTTTTTCCCCACATTTCGGGCTTTGCGGGGCTGTCTGGGTAATACATTCTGGGGCGATGTGCGCAAATCATACCTCTGCGGATTCCCACGGGTGTCCTCTTTTCGGAAATGCATGGGGTTCCCTGTTTTCCTTAGTGGCTTGGACACCCGAGGCCCATATCTGTATGTTGTGCCGGTCGGCAGAATGTCTGAGATTCCGCTCTGAAAACAGACTTGGGGTTACTTGTGTTTTAGGCTTTCCCTTTGGCAGCCAGGATGGTTCACCCACACATGTGAGGTACACATGTGGGAACGAGGGACGGTAGGCCATGGGACACATGTGGGAACGAGGGACGGTAGGCCATGTGTTGTTGGGCGCGTGTGTCGATGGGTGCGCCGAGCGAAATGTGTGGAAAAAGCTTTTCTGGTATTGTATTGTTCAAGAGTCTGGTTGGTCCTCTCCGTCTGACCATCGGTTTGGGGATGGTGACTTGTTGATAACCTTACGTCGATTTGCGCCAGTTGACAACATTTTTTCCAGAATTACGAAATGAACTGACTACCTCGGTCAGAGATCAATACGGAAGGAAATCCATGTATTCGAATAATGTTTTCGAGAAATTCCTTGGCCAAAATTGAAGCGGAAGGTAATCCTTTTAAAGAAATAAGGTGTGCCATCTTGGGAAAAAGATCCATAATAACTAGAATGGTGTTGAATCCATTACATGGAGGTAGATCTGTAATAAAGTCTAAAGACAAAGTGTGCCATGGTGTGGGTGGAGTATCTAAAGGTTGTAAAAGATCAGCTGTTTTTTTCTTCTGACTTTTATTTTGGGCGCAGATGCCACAAGACATTACAAATGACTTTATGTCTTTTCGCCAGGTGGGCCACCAAAATTGTCTTTTAACCTTAGCTTCTGTTTTTGCGATACCTGGGTGCCCTTCTATCAAAGCATCATGGTAATTGGAGATGACTAGTTCTTGTAGTTCCTTGTGTAGTAAGAATAAACGCCCTTGATAGTAAGGTAGGTCATTGATGACTGAATAATCTGGGCCCTTTTTAACCCAGTCCTGCAGGGCTACTGAATTGAAAAGTTGTTGGATTTTCAAATGAATATCTTCTAGAGTCTGTAGAGAAGTTATGCCAAGAATTCTTTCTTCTGAAATTATAGGTACCGGTTCTGGGTTCAAGTATGCTTCTCCCATTCCTATTCGGGATAAGGCATCTGCCTTGCCATTTTTACAACCTGGTCAATAAGTGATCTTGAAATCAAATTCTGCAAAGAATAATGCTCATCTAAGTTGACGTGATGATTGGGCCTTGGCTGTCTTCAAATATTGCAAATTCCTGTGATCGGTGATTAGTGGTAGTGTGCCTGGCACTGAGAAGATAATGCCGCCAAGCCTCGAAGGCGGATTTGATGGCTAACAGCTCTTTATCGGTAACCGCATAGTTTAACTCGGGTACCAAGAACTTTCTGGACCAAAATGCTACTGGATGAAGTTGACCGGTTTCAGGATCCTTCTGGGATAGGACAGCCCCCATGGCTAAACTGGATGCATCGTTTTCAACTATGTATGGAAGCTCGGGGCGTGGATGCCTTAAGACAGGTGCCGACGTGAATTTCAATTTTAGCTCTTGGAAGGCTTTTTCAGCCTCTTCGGTCCACAAGAAGCGTTTGTTTTTTTGTAAAAGTGCTGTGATGGGGTGTACAACATGTGAGAAGTCCAGAATAAATATGCGGTAGAAATTAGCAAATCCAAGCATGCTTTGTACCCCTTTAACTGAACTGGGTGATGGCCACTTGAGAATCGCGTCCACCTTTCGAGAGTCCATTCGAACTCCTTTTGGAGTCAGGATGAATCCAAGGAATTCAACTTCTGTAGCATGAAAAACACATTTTTCCAATTTTGCATATAACTTATGCTGCGTAGTTTCTCGAGGACTGCACAAACGTGCTTAACATGGTCTGATTCTGAAGAGGAGTACACCAGAATATCGTCTATGCATACGACAACACAGATGTCAATAAGTTCACGAAGGACATCGTTCATAAAATACTGGAAGGCTGCTGGTGCATTGCACAACCCGAAGGGCATCACCTGATATTCGAATAATACGTACTTGGTGCGAAAGGCAGTCTTCCGTTTATCGCCCTTTTTTACACGTACCAGATGATATGCCCCTCGGAGATCCAATTTAGTGTAGATGCAAGCATCCTTTACTTGGTCTAGTAATTCGGGGATCAGAGGCAATGGGTATCGGTTCTTCAACATAATCTGATTTAATGCGCGGTAATCTATGCACGTTCTGAGGTCACCTTCCTTTTTAAGCATGAAGAATAAAGCTGAGGATGCAGGGTACTTGGATGGATGAATGAAGCCATTAGCAAGGTATTGGTCCAAGTATTGTCGTTGGTGAAGGTTTTCGGGTTCCATAAGGGCGTAGATTCTACTGCATGGAGGTTGTGCATCGGGTATGAGATTGATTTGACAATCGTATGATCTGTGAGGTGGTAAGGTGTTTGTCTGTTCTTTTTGGAAAACATCCTGGAATTCTTGATATTCCTGAGGTAACTGTACAGCTGGGCTAGTGACTGTGGCCAGGCCTTTGTTCAAGGTCTTTTCCGGGTAACAGGTGTGTGCACAATCCGGGAAGGTTATCCTCTTCTCTCGCCAATCAATATAGGATTATCTGTTTCCAACTAAGGTACTGCGGGGCTTTGATTAAATCAAACACAATAGTCTCTCAATGCCCATCTTGACCCAACAGTGCCATCTCTGTAGTGGAATGAGTTACAGGCCCAGAGGCAATTTCAGTTCATCGACTGTGGTGATGACATCCGAAGTGGTCTTTTTGCAAAGAGGTAGATTCATCCTAGAAGCCAGTTCGTGGTCCATATAGTTTCCTACGACCCGGCTATCAATGTTTGCCCTTACTGCGTGCATACATGATGGCTGCCTTGGGTTAATAAGGACCATTGGTATGATTAGGTGTGAGGTCTGAGTGTCCTTCTTTAAGCTCGGCAAGCGGACCTCTACACTATTCGGGCGTGGTTGTTTCCTGAATCAGGCTCTGTTTGGTTTCTGTCAGCAAGTCCGACTATTTTCTTGGATGGTTTTATAGGGCAATCCCATAGAAAATGTCCTGAGTCCCCACAGTACAGACACAGTTGCATCTGCCGTCTCCTTTCCATTTCCTTTTGAGTTAAGGGTGCTTTAACTCCCCCGATCTGCATAGGTTCTGATGCATCGGTTCCTTTTGGGGTAACGTTGGGTTTAACCAATACCCGATTCTCGAACTTAGCTCGACCAGCTTTTCTAGTCTGAAGTCGGTGGTCTAATTGGACCACTAAGTCTATATATTCTGCGCAATCCTGAGGTGGATTCACAACTTGGGCCAGAACATCTTTGAGTTCACCCCGAAGTCCATGATGAAATAATGTAATTCGTTTTACCTCAGGCCATCCGGTTTCCACCACCAACCTATTGAAGGTTGCAATATAGGTTAGCAGATCCTGGTAACCCTGTCGTAGGGATAAAAGTTCGTTATCCAGGGCCTGTCCCTGTGAATGTCTGGCGAATAGTCTTTCCATGAACCCTGAAAATCCTGAAGAAGAGGGTCATCCTGGTTGACTAGTGGAATTGACCAATCCGCTGCGCTGCCACTAAGGTATGATAGTACAAAGGCTACTTTGGCTTGGTCGTTTGGAAAGGCTCCAGGTCTGCATAAAAAGTGCAAGCGGCATTGGTTCATGAACACGGCAAACCTTTTCGGGTCCCCAGCAAAGCGTTCGGGTGGAGCTGAAGGAATGCTCCCTGGTAGAACCACTTGCCCAGGATTACTCGATGAAACGGGGGTTGGATTCCCCCCGAGTCCAGGTAGTGGTGTTTTCCCAGCTTGGTTTTGCAGCAGTTGTCTAGCCAAATCATCAGTGCGCTCCTTTGAGACTATCAGTTCTCTCCTGAGGGCATTAGTTTCTTGGCGCGCGGAATGCACTTCTGCCCTAAGTTCCCCTAGCAATTGGGCTAGTTGGTCGGTTTCTGAGGTTTCCATTACGCCCGGGTGGGGATTTGTAGATAGGCTTCGTGTTCTGTTATGCTCACCTGTTTCCCACAGGGGCGTCGGTCGGACCCGGACAGCTGCGGTCTCCACCAACGTGATGCGTAGTGCAGATGACTGTTTGGACTGGCCCGCCTAGTTTCGTCTGCTTGACCCGAAAAAGTATTCTCCTGCAAGTGGAGATAGGGATTTAGCCACCCGTGGATTTTAGCAAGGATCCCCCGCTGCTCTCGATCTCCCCACTAGTCACCTCTGATATTCCTTTTAGTAAGCTCACCTTATTTATTTAAATGATGAGCTCTCGATCCTGCGTGGCACGCAGGGGAGCGTAGATACCAGTTACTTCACTGGCTTGAAGGTACTGGAGGAGTTCCGGCTATTGACTCCGGGGCTTATGAAGTTCAAAGAGTTCAATAGGTCCCGATGTTCACTCTTGTTCCTTTCCCTTTTTTTTAATTGCAGCTGGATCCGAAATAATATTACCTGGAGGTAGCTGATGGCGTTTAGGTAAGTCTGTATTCCCCAACACTGTCCGGTAAAAGTTGCATGAGTTTGACTTGTTGTTTTCTCTCCCTTTATAGGTGCGGCATATGAAGATGTGGCATGTAAAAGGGTAATGCCTCCGGTGGTAAATCAGGTAAGTCTATGATAAAGAGATGGTATTTGTCGGCTTCCCAGCTCACCTTGTTGTTTCTTTGGTTTCTCCCAGATGCTGCAGTTCGACGACGAAAAAGGTGGAGGCAGCGTCGAGTCGAAAGATGCTTGGACTGGTGATTATAACGCGGCTCTGCAGCTGGCGATGCGACGCGTGTTCGAATAATGTTCTTTCCAGGCTCGGAGACGTGCTGGGTCCGGAATCAGGTAAGAAATAGAAATGATGTCCTTGATCTAACCTTTCCTCCTTCTTTTCCCCTTTTCCTAGGAGCTCCGAATTCGAGGCGGGCGTGGCAGAAGACTGGATGCAGGCTTGCAGGCACGGTGAGCGTTACGCTGCAGAATGCAGAATAACGCGAAGTGTGTGCTGCTGATCGGGCGTGGTTTAAATAGCCTCCAAAGTAGTTCCAGGTAAGAAGTTCCCCAGAACCACACCTGAGTAAAAAATAGTCCCTGTAATAAAATAGTCCCATCCAGGCCTCACGTTGGCTTGGATTCAGTTGCAGCATGGTCTGCATGAGGTAAGTAATGTCTATGAGCCTGGCGCCTATGGCGCCAGGACTGATGCCTATTATGAGCCTGGCGCCTAAGGCGCCAGGACTGAACCCAAACAGCCCCCAGCTGAGGCTGTTGGAGTTTTGATAAATATCTGGATGCCTGCTCCCGGGGCTGATGGACTCGATCCGGATGCCCGGGGGTAGGCATCATGACATGCCACTAGATCCTCCTAAAACTCCAGTATGACCCCCAGTTGCACAACTCACTACTCTTGTCACCCATCTATCATTGGTAAACAGCGCACCTTCCATTTTAAACAATGGTCTTATTTTGCATCGGCCTTGTTCTTTATTCTTGGCACACTCTTTGTCATCTCTGTCCATAACGACCGATTGGACCATGTGCTCCTGGAAGAGACTTTGTACTCTGTACAGGGGCAGGTGTACTAAACATCTGACTATGAGAGGTGTCATTTCTTGAGGTATGAACAGCTTGGGTTTACCCGTTGCATGATGTATCAAAGAGCACATAGCAGCTCTCGTTTGACCTTGCTGTCCCTACCTCGCGCATGTGATTATAGCACATGTTGTCCGACTCGGGGTGGTGCACATCTGCCACAGTATCTAAAACGACTCCTTTTTACTGATTGTACTCCATCTCTATCTCAGGTGCCTTCTAGTACATGTTATATCCAAAGTTTTCAAAATCTGTACATCTGTGCAATTAGCATACCCCTCTTCTTATGCCCCAACCATATAAATAATCAAAAAGATAACATATAAAAAAAGACAAATAAGAAAACATATATAAAATAGCATACATATTACACAATTTTTGAAATCTTGACCCTTCAGGCAGAGAAAAAGCAGATGAGAACACTCAGAAAAATCAGCACTTTTTCATCAAATTATAGGGAGTGATCAGTTGCAGCATTGTAATCAGAAAGGAAGCCAAGGACCCTTTTATTCACCAGGTTCTGTATTTTCCCGAAAAGGTGGGTTGGTACTGGGTGCTTTCCTAGCATCAGACAAGTGAACCCAGTACCGAAACTCCCACACACAAACCGTGAACGGCGTTGAATACACTACAGCGTAAGGGCCCTGGAATTGCCTGTCTTGTCACTGCCTAACAAAGTTCTAAACATAAGCTTGATCCCCTAGATACAATTGTGGCATTGGGAAATGTTAGGCAGAGTTTGTATGCAGTACCTTTGGGGCCACTACACACAACTATGACTACAGGTGTAAGCAAAACCAACCTTTGTTATAAGTCTGTACTGCACAGTATTATGTAGCGGAGGTGAGCAGCCAGGCATATCTCAAGAGGGAATGTGAGCTGTAAGGATGTTAAACAGAGGTCTACAATCACAAGTATTCAAAAAAACTCTTACACTCAATGTTTCTTGGTTAAACACTTTTAAATTTATTTAACAGTCAGTTATAAAACATTCACTAGAAGGAGGCAATCTATATCACACAAAAATATACTTCAGTATGTTACATGGCACGGGTCTGAGGCATTTAAACTACTTTGAAGGAGGAGCAAAATGGCATTCAGACTACTTTGAAGTAGGAGCAAAAAGGCATAGGTTAACAAAAAGAAGATACAGTTACTCTTTAGACAGTGCAAATAGTTTGAGTTCACCAGAGGAGCTGATTCAATGCAATAGGTTAGGCCAAAGTCAAAGGCTAAAGTCTTGTATAGGATAAAGCAGTTCTGGTAGTTCAACAGAAAAGTCTTTGCCAAAGTACTCGGCAGTAGTTTGTAAAAGAAAGATTCATATGTTGGGTCACAAGCTGACTAGGCCTGCAAGTTGCCAAAGTTCCAAGCACTTTTGCAAGGAGGGGTAAGTTCTCTCGGTCGGGTTTTTACAGTACCTTTCAATGAAAAAAAGGATGCAGCTGAACACTTCAGTTCCTGGCAGTTCCTGTAGATCTCGCTGTTCCTGAGCCTCAGTCGTGGGGACAAGAGGGAGGAGGTCGGGGGACACCTGCACTGCACTGGGACTGATCAAAGCGGGCACTTGGCAAATCCACAATTCCGGTAGCTGTAGTCAAGCACACAACCTGGTGTCCCTCTCTCTGGTTATTCGGTTCCCTGCAGCACTCTGAGGAAAATACAACCAGCTCTGAGAATGCTATCCAGGTGGCTTATGAGTTGATTGGTCCTACCAACTCAAAGGGAAAAGTCGTCCTTGCAGGGCTTCTCTGTCGAGATGAACTTGGCGATTTGGACCTGCAGCAGGGCTTCACCAGGCAAACCAACGGTCCAGGAGTTGCAGCAGCCGTCCTCTTCAAGCTCGTCTTCGGTTCTTTAATTCCAGTGGTCGATTCAGCCTTCCAAGCCAAGAGACTCGCCTTTTATCCAGTTTCCTCCCATTCATTCCAGCCTAGCTGCCACTCACCCACCAGGGTGGCTGGCCTTGCCGGAGAGTCAGCCAGCCAATCACGCCAGAGTGCATTTGGATCTCCTATGAGACTAAGCACAGGGAGTTTCGAGCACCTCCCTTACTTCCTGCCCACCCCAGACACTCGGGTACCAGAGGTGGTCTTCAGTCCTGAAGCCCGCCAATGGCGATGAAGCTAAGGGACCAAATCTGGATTGGCGCAAGGAACAAAACTCTAGGACCTTTCCACAAAGAAATGGTGAAAAAAGAAGACCAGGACTTGTTTGAACAAAGGGGGCTCAGACGCTATCTTGAAAAACATGGCTCCCGCGATTTAGAGCTACCGGTGTTCGCAGTCGGGAAAAATCATGGTAGTTTGTTATAAAACCACTGCCACCAGCCATTTCGATAGGAAAGGGTAGCATATGACTGCAATATGAGTATCTAGACACAGGGGATACTAGGTAAACCCTCCAACACTCCATTCTAAGATAGGGTGTGCTGGGTCTAGGAATTTGACAACACTAGTAAAGTCAATTTCACTTTATTTTCTCTGGGAAACAGTAGTTTATCCCAGAGAAGGTATTTAAACATTGGGAAAGCCTGAAAGGCTTCCCGGTGCCACTGCAGTGAAGGTGCTGTGTGACACACATGAAAAGATTATGCCTATGGAGTTGTCTAAAACTCCATAATCAAAGGAAACAAGAGTAAAACACATAAACATACATGAGAAAGTGGGAAAAAAGGGTTGCACGCTCTCCAGGTAAAAAAAAAATCAAGTCCTCAAAATCCAGCAAAGTTGCTGGGGGTCTGTCTCTAAGGTGAAAGGAATTAGCACAGTTTTGAGAATTCTCCCTAACAGGAAACTCAATGGATCTGTTGATGTGTTACAGCCATCTCTTCCCTTTTAGGAGCAATATGTTGGGATAAGAACTTAATACTTTTTGTTAGCTCACTCAAATACCCTGAAACTCCTCCCCCAATACTTCTGCTGCCCTACGAAAGTCTTATGCTGCGCATGCAGGTGTGAGAGGTGTGTGCATCCTTCTCCCCATCACAATTTAGTGTGGGGGCAAGTGGTGGTCATTTCTTGGCTGCGTCCTGGGGCTAAACAGAGCCAGAGGGAGACAATGCAGCCAATTCCTCCAAAAAAAGTACAAAGTTTAGATAGCTTCGTCTTTAACAGTCTGTTCAATCTTTCCAAATTTCCATTGGCTTGAGGGTGCTATATGGAGCACAACTTGTGTTGTATCCCTAGTATGGATGCAATTTCCTTAAACAAATAATTAAAAAGTATGCCCTGTTATCTCTCTTTAGCACTTCACATATACCCCAGCGAAGAAATACCTTGCAGACTAGACATTTTCTTGCTGATTTAGCATCTGGTTGTGAACAAGCGCCAGCCTCAATTCATTGGGAAAAAGGACAAACAATAATAAGATAACAAAAATTACTACACCTATTTAACATGTCCACATAGTTAATGTGGAGTTCCCGGAAAGGTCCAATTGGACCTGGCAATATGCCCCGCAATGTCCTGAGGGTGTGGCATGTACTGCAGAGGTGACAAGTAGTACAATCCTCCACAAATTCATTGACATTCATGCAAGTTGGGGACAAACCAGTCCTCCTGAACATCAGCTGCAACATGTTGCTTAGAAGTATTTGCTGGGTAATGCAGTTGCTCAAGAGAAACCATAAGCAGTTCCTGTGGCTTACTACTTTACCTGTAATGTTTTGTCACCATGCCAAGTCGGTTGGTGAAAGTGACCACTCGCGTTTAACCAAGAAAACATTCTCGTCCTAGGGCGACTGACCTTGTAGTTCAATTATTTGTGTAAGCGGTACTGCTGTATATGGTATTGCCAACTGCAACTGTTCGATGACCACCTCAGGGTATGCGTTAACATCCACTTATTTTAAATACGCTGCTTCTTTAGCTGCTTTGTCTGCGGCATCATTGCCAAGTGAAACTGGGTCTCTGTTTTGGGTGAGGGTGCCGCATTTAACCACTGCTACCATCATGGGGTGGGTCAAGGCATACATTCATCTTTCCAATCAGACTGCACTAGTGGGTGTGACTATGTAGTGAAGCTAAGATATTTGACTTCTCTAACTGTGGCTAGAGCCTGACTTTCCAAAAGCCATCTAAATGTTGTACCCCAGGTCTCTTAAAAGACATGATTTGGGTATTTGACAGGTTGATTAGGAGCTTATTATCATGCGCATACACACTCATTGCAGTCAGTCTTTTCTGCCCCACCGCGGTATAGTCCAAAAGGACTATATCGTATGCATAGGCCATCCAAGTCAAAGGGCATGAACCAGTCTTGGGACTGCCCAGGGCATGGGGAGCTAAATATTTCCCATGGTCGGCCATATACAGATTGAAAAGGTGGGGGGCAATCCTACAACCTTTCTTAATCCCTCTCTCCACTCTAATACGGGCTGATAAATGACCTTGGGTGTTAAACCTGACTCGCACATCAGTGTCCTCATGCAGGCCAATTATAATTGCTATTCAGTCCCTGGGAATCGCCCAAGCCTGCAGTTTGGCCCAAAGTCAGTCCCTATTTATCGAGTGAAAGGTGCCAGTTTAACTTGGGGTATAGGACATGGTATGCACTTGGATGGATTTCGGGGTAGGAATGTTGATGCACTAAGATGTTCCTGAGGGGCATAAAACAAGAAAGCACTTAGACAGTTGTTTCTGTTGGGAGCGGGAAATATCATAGGTCATAGGTGGTTACATGCCCCTGTCATCGCACTTATTAGATTACCTGGTTGATAGTCTTAGTACGTGGAAGAAATGTAGTAGCTTTGTCTATTTAAATTATTGGCCTATGGCATTCAACTAATACAACTAGCAAGGTCCTTGCCAAGAGTAGAATTCTACCCCTACTAGAAGATGCCCTTGGACGATCGTGCTGAAACCCTTGACGTGCCCCAACACCTCTGTCATTAGTATAAACTGACAACCTATGACACATTCGGTCTAGCTGGGCACACATCGAGTCTCTTGCACTAGCGCTCTGTCTTGGCCACCCACCGCACCCACCCTGATACCTGACCTCTTGGGTTGCTTACTGAAGCCTTGCCAGCCCTCATAAATCCTAATTTCAACAGAATGCACACATGCATCTTAAAGTCTACTTTTAGAATGTTTCCATACCTGTACTTCGGTCCCCAAGGGCATGCCAACCACAAAGTGCATTGAGGCCATACACATGGGAAAATGGTGCTATACAAATGACTACAATATAATACTAAGGGACACTCTGTAAGATTACATGTAGAGCACGCAGTGCTTGCTGTTCCTGAACAATCCAAGTCCACATTAACTATACAAAGTGCTTCTGCGTATGAAGTTATCTTGTCAAGCCCATCTATTGATGTGGGAATTGAGGGCTAGAGCACAACTCTCATGCCAAATGAAGAAAATGTATATTTCTTACTGCACATTTTCGGTTATCCCATTGATTAACTTCTATATTAAAAAAGGCTTGCCCTGTCTCTTGTATGGCATTGAAACCAACCCACAAGCTATGCAAATAGATTGGAATTACATGGCAGGGCTAATCTAGAAGAGAGTTCTGGCCCTCCCACAATCTGTCTCTGTGATCGGTCTGAGGTAAGAGCTGGGTCTCCACTCCTTATTGAGGCACCTGGAATGGAGGGTCATCTCTATATATCAACAGATAATTTGTCCCATGGAATCCCTGTCTGTAGACCATGGTACTGCCCTTAAGGTAAAGTCTAGCAACTTCCTGGGGGCTTTGAAAGAGAAAGCAATGAACCTGCTGAGTGTATGTGATACTATCTTGGAGCAACTCATTAGTAATCCGGTCAGTGTCAAGAAAGCGGTGGGGGGGACACGACTAGATTAGAATTATTAAAGGAATGAAAGTGCTGAAACTTGCAAATTCTCTGTCACTTGATAAGCCCCAGAGCCTCCTGTTGAGATACCTGCGTTGTTTCTCTGACTCATGGGTCAGAATGAACTTCTTGAGGTTTATATTAAATCTCCTTAATACAGGCAAAGTCCTGTTACCCCGAAACTCCAGGAATTTCTATCCACTGTCCTGCTCACTCTGTGGAAGAGCAGACAAACAGACACATAAACATATACGTATGGAGTATAGTGGGATTTGGGAGTACACAAGTACTGTTCCTAAGTCGATTTGTGTAGGGTCCTGATAGTCGAACTTCTGAATATTCTGGGATCGATTGATTTCAGGTCAGGGAGTATTTCTGACAACTCATATTGTAAAAGTATTGAATGTTCATGGGTCTGAATAGTTTTGCACTTTTTGATTGATATTATTTTATTGATTTTTTATAAGATAAGATAAAGTATAAGATATTGTGTTCCTAAATTTACCTGTATGTTTAAAATTGTGAAAAGTCGATTTTTCGCCTAAAACACAATACACATTTTAAACTGGCGCTATTCCTCTCTACCGCCAGTGACCCTAAGAAGCAGGCGTTCTGAGTGCTTGGGTAAGTCCCTTTGATCAATGAATAGGACAATCCATTTAAGTGCGTAACATGTCTTTATCCCAAATTAAACTGCAATTGCTATTTGTAGTTTTCCATCTAATCGAACATTCTGTGTCTTAATGACCAGCCCCCTTTGATATTAGGTAGGAAAGGGCCTGCCGGTGCAGGGCCTCTTGGTATTGTCCAGACGCTTTTCAGTGGCAACGTTCAAGGTACTATCAGATTTCCAGCTGTTGTCCGGCAACCAGAGTGCACCTGTTAGAGTGTTGGGGGTTTTGGGGAGGGTGGTTGATGTCTGATCGTCTGCAGGAGTGGAATGGGATGAGCTTATTGTTGGTGTTTTGGTGGGCCTGGGCCAGTGCACGCAGAGCAGTCAAGGATGGTGTGTAAGGATGATTCAGGAGGAGGAAGGGAATAGCCAAGTTTTGAGGGCCTTTCTGAACACGAGGTGGTTGTCGAGGCGGCAGATCTGGAGAGGGAGAGTGTTCCAGACGATGGGAGCTTGGATTGCAAAAGAGGAATCACACAGTCTGGTGGAGTTACAATGGGGGATAATGAGAAGTGCTGTGCTGCATCGGAGGGTCCTGGAGGGCTGGTAGTGTACAAGCTTGTCTTGGAGGAATTTGGTACCAGTGTTGTGGATGGCAAAGTGAATAATGCACATGGATACAAAGGTAGTCCGTTGACCAATAGGGAGCCAGTGTAGGACTCTCAGTGCGGGGCTTACGTGTTCTCTACGTGGAAGAACAAAGAGCCGACGGCCGCAGCGTTTTGAGTTCTTTGGAATTTTCTACGTTGGAACACAATGCGCCGAGATAGACAGTTTGCATAGTCTAAGCAGGAGAGAATGATGGTGAGGATGGCAGAGATTCAATGTGGGGAGGTGAGGTACGGGGAGATTCGCCTGAAGATGTGTAGGTAGAAAAAGCAGGTTCTGGAGGATACAGAGTTGATGTTTTGGAAGAGGGATAGAATAGAGTCCAACATGCATCTAAGGTTCAACAGAGAAGTGGAAGTTATCAGGCGGGGGTGGCGTAGAGATTGAGGCCAGGGGACTGGTTGGGGAATGAGAGCGCTTTTACTGCATACTAGAATTTCTGTTTTTCCGGGGTTGAGGAGGAGGTGGTTGTTCATCCAGTGGTCAATATCAAAGAGGCATGATGAAAGATCCAGACAGGTGGTGTCTGGTGATTTTGCGGATGATCTTGGTGTCATCTGCATAGTTGTAACAGATGAGGTTGTGGGAGCAGAAGAGTGGAGAGAGTGGGCTGAGATAGATATTGAAGAGGAGGGGAGATAGGGATGCTCTCTATGGAACCCCTTTCGGCACTGAGTAAGAGGTGGAGGTGAAAAGGTGGAGGAGCATGATTTGTGAGTGATTAGAGATGACGGAGGAGATCCATGTGGGAGCAGTGTCCTTGATTCTTAAGTATTTTAGCCTGTCTAGGAGTATGGTGTGGTCAATAGTATCGAAGGAGGCCACAAGGGCATGAAGAATGAGTACAGCTAATGCTTCTGTGTACACTGTTCCTTTTAGGCCATCCAAACCGGACACCATAGAGGACTTAGTTCCTCTGAGGGGTCTGAAACCTGATTGGGCTGGGTCAGGAAGGTTGTTGGCTTCAGTGAAGTTGCAGATCTGCTTGTATGCCGAGCAGTCCATGAGTTTGGCCATGAATCGGGTGTTTGAAATGGGCCGGTAGTTCTGGGGAGTGGGAGGGTGGAGCGTGGGTTTTTGAGGACAGGTTTGATATAGGAGGTTTTGCAGGCTTCCGGGAAGATTTCAGAGATGAGGGATTGTTAAGGATTGATCATGCAATGCTGCCTGCGCAGGTTGATGTTAGGATGTTCTTGAGGATTGTGGGTGGGCATGGGACTTCAGAGGAGCCTGACAGGCGGCTTTGTGCTAGGATCGTGAGGAACTCATGGTGTTAGATTGGGGAGAAAGAGGAGAAGGTTTGCATCTGGACGGAATTATGGCACGGGACAGGGGGTTGGTATACAGCGGGTGGGGGTATCATTGCTATTTTAGAGATGATGGTATTGTCTATCGATAGCAACGTTATCAAAATGTTCAGACAAAGCATTGCATAGGGATTGGCGTGGGGCAGGGGATGAGCAAACTGGCGATTTGAATTCAGAGATTATTCTGTGCAATTTCTTGCTTGGGTTGCGAGAGTTCTTTTTGGGCTTTTCTAATTTCTGACCTGTAGGCACTTGTTGGGGGGGGGGGGGAGTCAGATTGGTTCTCTAGGTCCGGTCCAGTCAGTGCTTGAGAGTTTTGAAGATTTGAGTTGGGTAGTGTACCATTTGGGAGGTGGGGCCTGATTTCTTGAGAGGTCCGTTTTGTTGGAGTGAGGGCGCTGGAGAGCCTGTGATCAACGAGTTTGATGGAGGGAGGGCATGCCTGGAGAGAGAGTACTGCGAGTGAGTTGAGGAGAAATGTGGCTGGGTCCAAGGTGATTGTGGAGGACATTTTAATTGCAAAAGCCGCAGCGGCTAGTGCTTGTTCACAAGGAACTTGACTCTCCATCACCTAATCTAATATTCCATTGTAATATGCCATGTGTCCCATGTATGTGTGCTGAGCCAGCACTGCAGTCATGACCACACTTTAGGAATGTTAAACAAATAAAATGATTTCTTATAATCGCAGGTTGCCAGTACTGGTACATTACTTATGACATTCTTGAGTTCCTGGAAACATGTAATAATCTCTCCTGTACATATGAGTGTCCCTTAGCTTTTCTGTGCTTCCTTGAGTCCCTGCTGTCAGGTCCAGCATCAAAATTCCTGCGGGAGTGACTATTGCCATCAAGGCCCCCTGAGCGTGTCAACCCAACAGTCTTTGAAAAATAACTATGGAGCCAGCAAACTCACGGAGGAAGTGGAAGTAGAGAAAACAACAAACACAGGTTTTCTTCTAGCCCTGGACTTCTGAATCTGACCCCCTCATGACTGGATAGCTCAGAAGATACCTAAAAAGTCATTACAAATTTGTTAACATTAATCTGCTACTTTATCCCGTCTCTGCTATTTATTTTCTGAAACCACTCTTGCATACCTACTGCCTATGCTAATTAGCTGATAAGCTCTTTTATATTGAAGATTGAAATTATGTTTGCTTTAATGAATCTTCTTCGTAAATCTGCTAGGTAAATTCCTTGCTTTAGTCTCTTTTGCCTCTTTAATTCAAAGTTGGTACTGGCCAAAGTCTTGAAACTATTGTCGTTGATGCTGTAAGCTTCTATTCACACGCTACAACTAACTTGCTCCAATTTAAAAGTCTCTCAGGAAAAGTTTCTGTGGAGGCAACGTCTCTTAACCTTAGCGTAAAATAAATTAAGACTAATCTGATTAAAAACTCAGTTGACTTAAACGCTCATTGGAAGCTCTGCGCTACTCTTCATGAGTTTGTTCCCTTGAAAATCTGTAAAATACCTTTAAACAGCCGAATGTATCCAAACTGCATTCGCGCCGCAGCCGCGTTCATGAAAAGGCAAATAGTTCACTGGAAACTGACTTGCGTGATGTCGTTGGTGTCCTGAGCTGAAAACGTTGTACCGCGCATGTACTCACTTCAAAGCTGCGGGTACTTTACTCTAACCGGCCCATCAGTAAACTGCTCGTGCACACAACGACGCACTTATAAAATTATGCAAAAAAAAGTCTAGTTAGTAACGTATGCAATTTTATTGTCTTTAATATATTAGTAAAGGAACTAGAGATGCTTCTTACCCGTTCGCTTAGATTAGTAAAAGAACGTGTGGCAACGTGCTGCAGCTACATGAACTCGTTGCCTGCTGGCGTTTTAACTTTGCACGAAAAAACTGTATTTACAAAAGACTTTCACATGCATATCTATATCATTAAACAAGAACATTACTGAATATATTTTCTGTAACTAAGAACCCAGAGATTAAAAGGTACACTTCCTTCTTCTGTCGCTGTGTTTTCACTTTGACTGCTGCTACGCCAGTGATCTTCAGAGAATTTCTCAATCTTCTCAGGAACTCAATTATAAAAATCTTTCAGATCATCTGGTGTGGAATTCTTTTGTAGAAAGGATTTATACTTTTAATGCTGGAGTTACTAAAGCTGTGACCTGCTCTGATGGTATCCTGAATGAAAGGCATTTTAGAATTCTAAAATCAAGACGGGCAGTCTTTCTGTCTTCACCGGCGTGGTGTTTTGGAGGTCGGTGAAAGGATAGAAAGAAATACTATCGTTAATTGTGAAAAGTCAATGCCTTTGCACCGAAAGGAACTCCGCTATACGCGTCCGTCGAGCATGGCAGAAAAAATCAATATGAGGGTCCTCGACGCGTGAGGGATCATGGGTACAGTGGACGTCACACTAGGGATAGTATTACTGCCACGCCCTTTCGAAGTCCGTTTTTTTCGAGTTTCAAAAACAACAACTGTAATACTCAACAGCTTCCACTTGATGTCGGTCTTTGCACAGCATGGTAAGCAGATTCCACAAGCCTCAGAAATATATACATATATATATTAAAGAGGAGAAGAAACCTGGCAGGAGAGTACACCAGGTATTCTACAAGGATTCAGAATAGCAGCTAAGTTGTTTTGCATACCAGTTGTGTTGTTGATCAACAGAAACCCAAGGAACTGATATTCTTAAAGCAGAGTGAAGAGAAATCCAGGGAAAGGGAACAAACCTCTGGAACTGTGAACTGTATCCTTCTGGAACTTTTGTGTTGGAGTTATGCATTTCCTTTTTGAACATTTGTACACTACCCAAGGCCAAAATAATTTCCCTTTTCACATTTTTAGAATGTGAGGGTCAGAATAGTACTTTGGACACAGGACATTTTGCTTTGGACATCTTGACATCGGACAGACCCGTAGTTTTGTTTTAGGTAGGGCAGTACATCTTAGAGTAGAGACAGATAGGATATTTTCCAATCCTCTTTTTTGTTTCAATAAAAGTTTAGGGCCAAAAGTCCCTCGTTTCTGTGTCTCATTCCTGGCTCCTCACAGTACACTTATGAAAAATATTTATTTGTGTCCACTCAACCTGTTCCTTTGTTCCTAGCTCTTACAAGAAAAAACTACTGGCTTCTTTGTACATCATTTCATTGTCCGTTTCTTCTCACAACCCACTACAGCACCCCACAAATCCTTGGTGGCGTTATGACAGCCTACATGTGGGACAAAAAGGGTGCACATTTGGTAAGAGTATCACCTGTAACAAAAAGCTTACAAGGGAATGAATGCCAAAATTCCAAAATGTACAGAAAAAGGCTTAGCGCTGGAGGTAAAACCCTCAGCAGTTAAGGGGTTAACTAACCCCACTGCTTCCCCTCTTCTATAGTCAACATTCTTGGGTACTCTTGCCCTACACACATGGGGTAAGCTTCCCCCACATTGGGAATATTCCTCAGAGTACACGTCATGAAACAACACCTCCCTCCACCCCCATCTCCTGCTTCATCAACCCAATGATCAACGTAATTCTCCAGGTCAGGCGGAGGGGAAGTTAATTTACCCGGAGGCCCAAAAGCCTGCTATACTTTCACCATTCTTGGCTTTAAAACACCATCCCAATTATCAGTCTGGGTGTACACGTGTCTTGTGAGGGTAGGAGCTCTACCCATTATGATAGACATTATCATAGTCGCATTATTCAGCAGGTTCTTCGAACAGCATCTCAAAATCTGGCACAAGCAAAAACTTACAAGCAGAAAAACCACAATAGGAACCAGTAACTTTTTTTCAGACCACAACGGAGCACACAAGAAAATTTAATCGAACCAGTCACCAGCATTTACATCTGCTTCCTTCTCCATGGCAATCCTCAAGTTGTGAAGGGCCCCTATCGCATGCGTCAGAGACCCGTTAACTACATCATTTGGGGGGTATAAGTGCAGCAACATATGCCCCTTTCCATATCTGTTCTGGAGGGTCATGAGTCTTATAGCCCGTAATTCAGTCTTTGAGTTGAGGCCCTGCTCCGTTTGGTTCAAGAACTGAAGCATCTCCCACCCGGTGATCTGCTGCTACTTGGCCTTTGCTGCATTCTGGCTAGCTGGAACCAGGAGGGTGTTAAGAACGGCTCTGTCTTGGTAAACAAACGAAACTGGTCTGCGATCATCTTCAATTTGTCAGATGAGTCCTGGGACCAGTAATTGGACCTTTTCTGGTGAGGGGACCTTAATGAGCGACGGGCACGCTTGTGGGATGGGAACTTATTTGCTACTTATTTGCTACTGGGGGCAGCACGTTTCTGTCAGGTGTAAATCAGGAACTACCAGGATTATTGATTCTAAACTGGTGAGTGAACAGAGGACCCTCCAAGATGACAGAAGTTGGAGTTGGAGGTATGCATATTGTCCACACACCCAATACACATCCACCAACGCAGATGTGTCGTCGGTCAGTTCCGAAATAAATAGGGTTTTGTTGCAACAAATGTTGGTCCCTAGAGGTGTAGTGTAATTTTCTCTGAAGCAAAAGGAATAATCCACTGGCATAAGCACTTCTGTTGGCTTTTCACTTAACTCAATCCATGTCAGCTTTGGCACAATCACCCCATATTTTGCAACAGTTCTGATTGATGGATGCCACTAGATCCTCCTAAAACTCCAGTAAGCCCCCCAGTTACACAACTCACTACTCTTGTCACCCATCTATCATTGGAAAACAGAGCACCTTCCATTTTAAACAATAGTATTGTTTTGCATCGGCCTTGTTCTTTATTCTTGGCACACTCTTTGTCATCTATGTCCATTACGACCCATTGGACCATGTGCTCACCAGCATTTACATCTGCTTCCTATAGACTTTGTACTATATACAGGGCAGGTGTACTAAACATCTGGCTATGAGAGGTGTCATTTCTTGAGGTATGTGTGTACCCGTTGCATGATGTATCAAAGAGCACATAGCAGCTCTCGTTTGACCTTGCTGTCCCCACCTCGAACATGTGATTATAGCGCATGTTGTCTGACTCAGGGGGGTGCACATCTGCCACAGTATCTAAAACGACTCCTTTTTACTGATTGCACTCCATTTCTATCTCAGGTCCCTTCTAGTACACGTTATATCCAAAGTTTTCAAAATCTGTACATCTGTGCCATTAGCATACCCCCCTTCGTATGCCCCAACCATATAAATAATCAAAAAGATAACATATAAAAAAAAGACAAATAAGAAAACATATATAAAATACCATACATATTACACAATGCTTGAAATCTTGACCTTGCAGGCAGAGAAAAAGACAATAACACGCAGAAAAATCAACACTTTTTCATCAAATTATAGGGAGTGATCAGTTGCAGCATTGTAATCAGAAAGGAAGCTAAGGACCCTTTTATTCACCAGGTTCTGTATTTTCCCGAAAAGGTGGGGTGGTACTGGGTGCTTTCCTAGCATCAGACAAGTGAACGCAGTACCGAAATTCCCACATACAAACCGTGAACGGCGTTGAATACACTACTGCGGAAGGGGCCTGGAATTGCCTGTCTTGCCACTGCCTAACAAAGTTCTGAACATAAGCTTGATCCCCTAGATACAATTGTGGCATTGGGAAATGTTAGGCAGAGTTTGTATGCAGTACCCTTTGGGACACACAACTATGACTACAGGTGTAAGCAAAACCAACCTTTGTTATAAGTCTGTACTACACAGTTTTTGGTAAAGGAGCTGATCAGCCAGGCTTATCTCAAGAGGGAATGTGAGCTGTAAGGATGTAACACAGAGGTCTACAATCACAAGTATTCAAATAAACTCTTACACTCAATGTTTCTTGGTGAAACACGTATTAATTTATATAACAGTCAGTTATAAAACATTCACTAGAAGGAGGCAATCTATATCAGACACAAATTATGTTACACGGTACGGGTCTGAGGCATTTAAACTACTTTGAAGGAGGAGCAAAAAGGCATAGGTTAACAAAAATAAGATACAGTTACTCTTTAGACAGTGCAAATAGTTTGAGTTCACCAGAGGAGCTGATTCAATGCAATAGGTTAGGCCAAAGTCAAAGGCTAATAAAGTCTTGTATAGGATAAAGCAGTTCTGGTAGTTAAACAGAAAAGTATTTTCCAAAGTTCTCAGAAGTAATTTGTAAAAGAAAGATTCATAGAATGGGTCACAAGCTGACTAGGCCTGCAAGTTGCCAAAGTTACAAGCACTTTTACAAGGAGGGGTAAATTCTCTCGGTCCGATTTTTACAGTACCTTACAATGAAGAAAAGGATGCAGCTCAAGACTTCTGTTCCTGGCAGTTCCTGCAGATCTCGCTGTTCCTGAGCCTCAGTCGTGGGGACAAGAGGGAGGACGACGGGGGACACCTGCACTGCACTGGGACTGGTCAAAGCTGGCACTTGGCAAATCCACAATTCCGGTAACTGTAGTCAAGCACACAAACTGGTGTTCCTCTCCCTGGTTATTCGGTTCCCTGCAGCTCTCTGAGGAAAATACAACCAGCTCCGAGAATGGTATCCAAGTGGCTTACGAGTTGATTGGTCCCACCAACTCACAGGGAGAAGTCGTCCTTGCAGGGCTTCTCTGTCGGGATGAACTTGGCGATTCGGACCTGCAGCAGGGCTTCACCAGGCAAACCAACGGTCCAGGAGTTGCAGCAGCCGTCCTCTTCAAGCTCGTCTTCAGTTCTTTCGTTCCAGTGGTCGACCCTGCCTTCCAAGCCAAGCGACTTGTCTTTTATCCAGTTTCCTCCCATTCACTCCAGCCTAGCTGCCACTCAACCAGCAGGGTGGCTGTCCCTGCCAGTCAGCCAGCCAATCACGCCAGAGTTTATTTGGATCTCCTATGCGACTAAGCATAGGGAGTTTCGAGCACCTCCCTCACTTCCTGCCCACCCTAGACACTAGGGCACCAGAGGTGGTCTTCAGTCCTGAAGCCCGCCAATGGCGATGAAACAAAGGGATCAAACCTGGATTGGCGCGCAGAGAAAAACTCTAGGACCTTCCCACAAAGAAATGGCGAAAAAAGAAGACCAGGACGTGTTTAAACAAAGGGGGGTCAAAACATGGCTCCCACGATTTAACGCTACCGGTGTTCGCAGTCGTGAAAAATGGTAGTTCGTTGTAAAACCACTGCCACCAGCCATTTCGATAGGGAAGGGTAGCATTTGACTGCTACATGAGTATCTAGACACAGGGGATACCAGGTAAACCCTCCAGCACTCTATTGTAAGATAGGGTGTGCTGGGTCTAGGAATTTGAAAACACTAGTAAAGTCAATTTCACTTTATTTTCTCTGGGAAACAATAGTTTATCCCAGAGAAGGTATTGAAACATTGGGAAAGCCTGAAAGGCTTTCCTGTGCCACTACACTGTAGGTGCTGTGTGACACACATGAAAAGATTATGCCTATGGAGTTGTCTAAAACTCCATAATCAAAGAACACAAGAGTAAAACACATAAACATACATGAGAAAGTGGGAAAAAAAAGGGGTTGCACTCTCTCCAGGTAAGGAAAATCAATTCCTCAAAATGCAGCAAAGATGCTGGGGGTCTCTAAGGTGAAAGGAATTAGCACATTTTTGAGAATTCTCCCCAACAGGAAACTCAATGGATCTGTTGATGGTGTTACACCCATCTCTTCCCTTTTAAGAGCAATATGTTGGGATAAGAAATTAATACTTTTTGTTAGCTCGCTCAAATACCCTGAAACTCCTCCCCCAATACTTCTGCTGCTCTACGAAAGTCTGATGCTGCGCATGCAGGTGTGAGAGGTGTGTGCATCCTTCTCCCCATCACAATTTAGTGTGGGGACAAGTGGTGGTCCTTTCTTGGCTGCGTCCTGGGGCTAAACAGAGCCAGAGGGAGACAATGCAGCCAATTCCTCCATAACATAGCACACACTTTAGATAGCTTCATCTTTAACAGCCCGTTCAATCTTTCCAAATTTCCATTGGCTTGAGGGTGTTATATAGAGCACAACTTGTGTTGTATCCCTAGTAGGGATGCAATTTCCTTAAACAAATCATTAAAAGGTATGCCCTGTAATCTCTCTTTAGCACTTCACATATACCCCAGCGAGGAAATACCTTGCAGACTGGACATTTTCTTGCTGATTTAGCGTCTGGTTGTACACAAGCGCCAACCTCAATTTATTGGGAAAAAGAACAAACAATAATAAGATAACAAAAATGACAACACCTATTTAACATGTTCACAAAGTTAATGTGGAGTTCCCGGAAGGGTCCAATTGGACCGGACAATATGCCCCGCAATGTCCCGAGGGTGTGGCATGTACTGCAGAGGTGACAAGTAGTACAATCCGCCACAAATTCATTGACATTCATGCAAGTTGGGGACAAACCAGTCCTCCTGAACATCAGCTGCAACATGTAGCTTAGAGGTATTTGCTGGGTAATGCAGTTGCTCAAGAGAAACCATAACCAGTTCCTGTGGCTTACAACTTTACCTGTAATGTTTTGTCACCATGCCAAGTCGGTTGGTGAAAGTGAGCACTCCCGTTTAACCAAGAAAACATTCTCGTCCTCGGGCACCTGACCTTGTAGTTCAATTATTTGTATAAGCGGTACTGCTGTATATGGTATTGCCAACTGCAACTGTTCGATGACCACCTCAGGGTATGCGCTAACATCCACTTATTTTAAATACGCTGCTTCTTTAGCTGCTTTGTCTGCGGCATCATTGCCAAGTGAAACTGGGTCTGAGTTTTGGGTGAGGGTGGCGCATTTAACCACTGCTACCATCATGGTCAAGGCATACATTCATCTTTCCAATAAGACTGCATGCTGCAGTGGCGTATCATCCGATCTCCTGAATCCCCGCCTTTTCCATCTAGACAGCCCTGAATGTACGGTGGTGGTGACCTAGAGTCAGAATAGTTACTAAGCACCCTTGTGACGCTTCTAGTGCCTCAATTAATACAATCAGTTCTGCTGACTGTGCCGAATAATGTGTGGTAACCTCTTTTAACAAAGACCTCATGCTCACTGTCTACAAGGCGCTCCCATGCTGCACCTTTGTGTCTCTGTCCCGTCTCCTGGTCAACCGTCGATAACCCATCAACGAAAGGTACTTTCCCCTTCTTTAAGTGCATCCTCCCGTGCCTGGACTAAATCATCCTCAGGATCTTCATATGTAAATCAATCATGCGATTCTTCTCCTGGCTGAACTGGTATTGCAATAAATATGGCAGGGTTTACTGTACGACACCTCAAAATGTGAATAGATGGGCTTGACAAGATACTTCATACAAAGCACTTTGTATAGTTAATGTGGACTTGGATTGTTCAAGAACAGCAAGCACTGCGTGTTCTACATATAATGTTACAGAGTGTCCCTTAGTATTATATTGTAGTCATTTGTATAGCACCATTTTCCCATTTGTATGGCCTCAATGCACTTTGTGGTTGGCATGCCCTTGGGGACCAAAGTACAGGTATGGAAACATTCTAAGAGTAGACTTTAAGATGCATGTGTGCATTCTGTTGAAATTAGGATTTATGAGGGCTGGCAAGGCTTCAGTAAGCAACCCAAGAGGTCAGGTATCAGGGTGGGTGCGGTGGGTGGCCAAGACAGAGCGCTAGTGCAAGAGACTTGATGTGTGCCCAGCTAGACCGAATGTGTCGTAGGTTGTTGGTTTATACTAATGACAGAGGTGTTGGGGCACGTCAAGGGTTTCAGCACGATCGTCCAACTGCATCTTCTAGTAGGGGTAGAATGCTACCCTTGGCAAGGACCTGGCTAGTGGCATTAGTTGAATGCCATAGTGTTACGTTTCCCATGACACGCCCTGTCCCTGCCAAACAACCCACAGGTACACGTATTAACCCCTCTACACTTCAAAACAAGGGTATCCCACGCACACATTCCGGCATACGGAGGCTGCGTCCTCTCACCCGTTATGCCAGAACATTGTTTTTTCGGATCAGGTGTTTACCGGCCTTCGCATCGCTGGCGTCTACAAAGGAAACATCCGCTGGCCCGCAACGTTTCATATTCTCCACGAAGATCTACACGTCACGTGATCGGGCTAGCACGATCAAACGTCACGTGACGACAACACCTCACGTGACTGCATCACCTGACGCACGTCACGTGACCATTCCAGCGCATCATGTGACCTTCCCCATTGGCTCAAAAGGCGTCCTGCAATCGATAGCGTTGCTTCACAGCTGTTTACCTTCAGGACTATACGGCTCTTGTTCGCGTGCTTGAATCTTGTTACTACGACCTCGGATATTGTCTACCGGATTGCCTTGTCTACTGGATTGCTTTGTCTGCTTCTTGCTTCTTCAATCTCGGATCTACACGTTACTAGACCTCGGACTTTGTTTACTGGATTGTTCTGTCAACCCCTGGCATTTGTTACCCGACCTTGCTTTTTGGAATTGGACTATTTTACGGATTTCGTTTTTGGATTCAGTGACTTTGGCCATTGGCCTCCTGCTAGGCGTTTGCCTGACTTACACTATCACAAGCCTCTTGTGTGCCGCTATACAGGGTTGTGGATACCAGACACCCACCTTCCACATCGAGAAGCTCACCAAGCCCTCTGTCCCGGGTTTCACTGCCTTTTCCATCAGGGTGTCACTTCCCGTATTTCTAGGTAAGAGGTGCTTTGTTTCCTTGCTGGGTATACCTTGTATAAATCGCACATTATCTGATAACCACTCATTGCCTTACAGCGCTCCAGGGGTCCTTCTGGCAGTTCCCGGTTCCAGACCTGACGGCTCACAAAAAACCTGTGGCCTCAAAGACTGCACAGGCATTATATACCAATTGTCTGTGTGGTACTTGGGGACGGAGGCATTATATAATCTGCAGGACCATCATAATCTTAACACATAGGCCAATAATTTAAATAGACATAGCTACTACGTGTCTTCCACGTACTAAGAATATCAACCAGGTAATCTGATAAGTGTGATGACAGGGGCATGTAACCACCTATGACCTATGATGTTTCCCGCTCCCAACAGAAAGAACTGTCTAAGTACGTTCTTGTTTTATGCCCCTCAGGAACATCTTAGTGCATCAACATTCCTAGCCCAAATCGATCCAAGTGCATACCATGTCCTATACCCCAAGTTAAACTGGCACCTTTGACTCGATAAATAGGGACTGACTTTGGGCCAAACTGCAGGCATTGGGGATTCCCAGGGACTGAATAGCAATTATAATTGGCCTGCATGAGGACACTGATGTGCGAGTCAGGTTTAACACCCAAGGTCATTTATCAGCCCATATTAGAGTGGAGAGAGGGGTTAAGCAGGGTTGTAGGATTGCCCCACTCCTTTTCAATCTGTATATGGCCGACCATGGGAAATATTTAGCTATGCCCTGGGCAGTCCCAAGACTGGTTCATGCCCTTTGACTTGGATGGCCTATGCATACGATATAGTCCTTTTGGACTATACCGCGGTGGGGCAGAAAAGACTGACTGCAATGAGTGTGTATGCGCATGATATTAAGCTCCTAATCAACCTGTCAAATACCCAAATTACGTCTTTTAAGAGACCTGGGGTACAACATTCAGATGGCTTTTGGAAAGTCAGGCTCTAGCCACAGTTAGAGAAGTTAAATATCTTAGCTTCACTACATATTCACGCCCCAAAGTGCTATTATTGATGTGGGAATTGAGGGCTAGAGCACAACTCTCATGCCAAATAAAGAAACTGTATATTTCTTATTGCACATTTTCGGTTATCCCATTGATTAACTTCTATATTTGAAAAGGCTTGCCCTGTCTCTTGTGTGGCACTGAAAACAACCCATAAGCTATGAAAATAGATTGGAATTACATGGCAGGGCTAATCTGGAAGAGAGCTCTGGCCCTCCCACAATCTGTCCCTGTGATCGGTCTGAGGTAAGAGCTGGGTCTCCACTCCTTATTGAGGCACGTGGAGTGGAGGGTCATCTCTATATATCAACTGATAATTTGTCCCATGGAAAAATCCCTGTCTGTAGACCATGGTGCTTCCCTTAAGGCAAAGTCTAGCAACTTCCAGGGGGCTTTGGAAGAGAAAGCAATGAACCTGCTGAGTGTATGTGATACTATCTTGGAGCAACTCATTAGTAATCCGGTCAGTGTCAAGAAAGCATTGGGGGGCCACGACTAGATTAGAACTATTAAAGGAATGAAAGTGCTGAAACTCGCAAATTCTCTGTCACTTGATAAGCCCCAGAGCCTCCTGTTGAGGTACCTGCGTTGTTTCTCTGACTCATGGGTCAGAATGAACTTCTTGAGGTTTATATTAAATCTCCTTAATACAGGCAAAGTCCTGTTACCCCGAAACTCCAGGAATTTCTATCCACTGTCCTGCTCCTGCTGATAGTTGAACTTCTGAATATTCTGGGATTGATTGATTTCAGGTCAGCGAGTATTTCTGACAACTCATATTGTAAGAGTATAGAATGTTCATGGGTCCGAATAGTTTTGCACTTTTTGATTGGTATTATTTTATTGTGAAAAGTCAATTTTTCGCCTAAAACACAATACCCATTTTTTTTAAAACTGCTGCTATTCCTCTATACCACCAGTGACCCTAAGAAGCAGGCGTTCTGAGTGCTTGGGTAAGTCCCTTTGATCATTGAATAGGGCAATCCATTTAAGTGCGTAACATGTCCTTATCCCAAATCAAACTGCAATTGCTATATGTAGTTTTCCATCTAATCGCACATTCTGTGTCTTTATGACCAGCCCCCCTTGATATTAGGTAGGGAAGGGCCTGCCAGTGCAGGGCCTCTTGGTATTGTCCAGACGCTTTTCAGTGTCAACGTTCAAGGTACTATCAGATCTCCAGCTGTTGTCCGGCAACCAGAGTGCACCTGTTAGAGTGTTGGAGGTCTTGGGAGGGTGGTTGAGGTCTGATCGTCTGCAGGAGTGGAATGGGATGAGCTTATCACAGTGGCCCATTGTGACAGCAGTGGGCATCCGCTGTAACGTGAATTGTTGGTGTTTTGGTGGGCCTGGGCCAGTGCTTGTCTACGCAGAGCAGTCAAGGATGGTGCGTAAGGAAGATTCAGGAGGAGGAAGGGAATAGCCAAGTTTTGAGGGCCTTTCTGAACACAAGGTGGTTGTCGATGCAGCAGATCTGGAGAGGGAGAGTGTTCCAGATTGTAGGAGCTTGGATTGCAAAAGAGGGACCACACAGTCTGGTGGAGTTACAATGGGGGATAATGAGAAGTGCTGTGCTGGATCGGAGGGTCCTGGAGGGCTGGTAGTGTACGAGCTTGTCTTGGAGGAATTTGGGACCAGTGTTATGGATGGCAAAGTGAATAATGCATATGGATACAGAGGTAGTCCGTTGACCAATAGGGAGCCAGTGTAGGACTCTCAGTGCGGAACTTACGTGTTCTCTACGTGGAAGAACAAAGAGCTGACGGCCGCAGCGTTTTGAGTTCTTCGGAATTTCCTACGTTGGAACACAGGTGCGCCTAGATATACAGTTTGCATAGTCTAAGCGGGAGAGGATGATGGTGAGGATGGCAGAGATTTGATGTGGGTAGGTGAGGTACGGGGAGATTCGCCTGAAGATGTGTAGGTAGAAAAAGCAGGTTCTGAAGGATACAGAGTTGATGTGCTGGAAGAGGGATAGATTAGAGTCCAGCATGCATCTAAAGTTCAACAGAGAAGTGGAAGTTGTCAGGCGGGGGGTGGCGTAGAGAGTGAGGCCAGGGGACAGGTTGGGGAATGAGAGCGCTTTTACTGCATACTAGAATTTCTGTTTTTCCGGGGTTGAGGAGGAGGTGGTTGTTCATCCAGTGGTCAATATCAAAGCAGCATGATGAAAGATCCAGACAAGTGGTGCCTGGTGATTTTGCGGATGATCTTGGTGTCATCTGCATAGTTGTAACAGATGAGGTTGTCGGAGCAGATGAGTGGAGAGAGTGGGCTGAGATAGATAAGAGGTGGGGAGATAGGGATGCTCTCTATGGAACCCCTTTCGGCACTGGGCGAGAGGTGGAGGTGAAAAGGTGGAGGAGCATGATTTGCGAGTGATTAGAGATGACGGAGGAGATCCATGTGGGAGCAGTGTCCTTGATTCCTAAGGAGTGTAGCCTGTCTAGGAGTATGGTGTGGTCAATAGTATCGAAGGAGGCCGCAAGGGCATGAAGAATGAGCACAGCTAATGATTCCGCGTACACTGTTCCTTTTCGGCCATCCCAACCGGACACCATAGAGGACTTAGTTCCTCGGAGGGGTCTGAAACCTGATTGGGCTGGGTCAAGAAGGTTGTTGGCTTCAATGAAGTGGCAGATCTGCTTGTATTGTTTGAAATGGGCCGGTAGTTCTGGGGAGTGAGAGGGTGGAGCGGGGGTTCTTGAGGACAGGTTTGATATAGGAGGTTTTGCAGGCTTCCGGCAAGATTTCAGAGGTGAGGGATTTTTAAGGATTGATCATGCAATGCTGCCTGCACAGGTTGATGTTAGGATGTTCTTGAGGATTGTGGGTGGGCATGGGACTTCAGAGGAGCCTGACAGGCAGCTTTGTGCTAGGATCGTGAGGAACTCATGGTGTTAGATTGGGGAGAAAGAGAAGGTTTGCATCTGGACGAAATTATGGCACGGGACATGAGGTCGGTATTCAGCGGGTGGGGGTATCATTGCTATTTTAGAGATGATGGTATTGTCTATCGATAGCAACGTTATCAAAATGTTCAGACAAAGCATTGCATAGGGATTGGAGTGGGGGAGCAACCTGGCGATTTGAATTCAGAGATTATTCTGTGCAATTTCTTGCTTGGGTTGCGAGAGTTCATTTTGGGCTTTTCCAACTTCTGACCTGTAGGCACTTGTTATGGGGGGGGGGGGTCAGATTGGTTCTCTAGGTCCGGGCCAGTCAGTGCTTGAGAGTTTTGAAGATTTGAGGTGGGTAGTGTACCATTTGGGGGGTGGGGCCTGATCTCTTGAGAGGCCGTTTTGTTGGAGTGAGGGGTGTGAGGGCGCTGGAGAGCCTGTGATCAACGAGTTTGATGGAGGGAGGGCATTCCTGGAGAGAGAGTACTGGGAGTGAGTTGAGGAGGAATTTGGCTGGGTCCGAGGTGATTGTGGAGGACATTTTAATTGCAAAAGCCGCAGCGGCTAGTGCTTGTTCACAAGGAACTTGACTCTCCATCAACAAATCTAATGTTCCATTGTAATATGCCAAAGTCCTGTGTCCCATGTATGTGTGCTGATCCAGGACTGCAGTCATGACCTGACCTTTGGAATGTTAAACAAATAAAATGATTTCTTATAATCAGGGGTTGCCAGTACTGGTACATTAACTATGACATTCTTGAGTTCCTGGAAACATGTAATAATTTCTCCTGTACATATGAGTGTCCCTTAGCTTTTCTGTGCTTCCTTGAGGCCCTGCTGTCAGGTCCAGCTTCAAAATTCCTGTGGGAGTGACGATTGCCCTCCAGACCCCCTGAGCCTGTCAACCCAACAGTCTTTGAAAAATAACTATCGAGCCAGTAAACTCAAGGGGGAAGGGGAAGTAGAGAAAACAACAAACACAGGTTTTCTTCTAGCCCTGGACTTCTGAATCTGACCCCCTCATGACTGGATAGCTCAGAAGATACCTCAAAAGTAATTACAAACATGTTAACATTAATCTGCTACTTCTCTATCCTGTCTGTGCTATTTATTTTCTGAAACCACTCTTGCATACCTGTTGCCTATGCTAATTAGCTGATAGGCTCTTTTATATTGAAGATTGAAATTATGTTTGCTTTAATGAATCTTCTTCGTAAATCTGCTAGGTAATTTCCTTGCTTTAGTCTCTTTTGCCTCTTTAATTCAAAGTTGCTACTGGCCAAAGTCTTGAAACTATTGTCCTTGATGCTGCAAGCTTCTCTTCACACACTATAACTAACTTGCTCCGATTTAAAAGTCTCTCAGGAAAAGTTTCTGTGGAGGCAA